>NW_026294525.1:3777500-4977500 GCF_007827085.1 Peromyscus californicus insignis
GCCCTGCCAGGGTCAGCATCGCTGTGGGCTGCTCACTGCCACTGCTTTCTCAGGGAACAGGGGTAAATGTCTCCCACCTTATCATGAGCAACAGGTGAAATCCATATAGCACACCTGAAACATCAGCCTGAGTCCAAGCGTCCTCAGCTGCCCCTTTGGTGGCCTTGTACTTTGAGATTCCGAGGTTTCTCTCTTTTTCACCCGGCACACTGCTCCTTTTGCTCAACTGTCAATAACAGCTCCTGTCAATGCAGCCGTCTGTGACACCCCTTAGAGGGTAAAGGGCAGAGAACAGGCATCCAGAAGGCGGCGGAGTGACAGAGCTGTGGGAACTGCGGAATTTGCTCCCCGATGTCCCACGCAGCTCCATACTCTAAGTCGATAAGCAGACTCACCCCGAAGCAAGGAGTGATGGGCTGCACCATAATGTCATGCCTGGAAGACCCTGGAGAACATGTCATTCTGTCCATCGTTTTACAGAAGAGAAAGCAGGTTCGCAGTCGAAGGACGCGGTTGCTCAGAGCTGAGCCCTCTTGCTGCTCTTCAGCTGAGTGCACAGTTGCCCCTTGCCAGAGACTGGACGTGGCCATTGTAGTAACAGCACAGAGGTCAAAGGGCTCGTGAGGAGGACAGGACATGAGCAATCTGAGAGGTTCAGTGCATGGGGATGAGGAATGGCAGCTGCAACTCAAGGAAGCGAAGGGAAGCACAGTGCCCAGAGTAAAGATGGCTGCTAAGATTAGCCTGTCTTCCCATCCTGGCTGTGTCCTTGTCACGGGAGCAATGACCTTAGCTCAGAGATTGCTCCTCTCGCTGGGACCACGGAAGCTGAGTGAGCATGCTCAGAAGTTCAGCACAAGGATCTTGCGTGACATCTTTCCACTGCTGAGTTAATGCTGGAGTGGTCTAGAGTTTGGAAACTTGTCGGGGAGGTTTTCTTTTTGTTCTTTTTCCTATGAAGGTCAACTAGAATGGGCTGTGGGATGGTGGATTTGGAGGTGATTGGGACAGCAGAGTAGATGTGGGGGTGGGTTCTTCTTATCCAGAGGATGATGGACGTGGGGACAGTGGAGACAGCCGAGTGGGGGTGGGCATGGGTCTTCCTGGGCCTTCTGTAAGTTGGCCAGCTGAGTGATGAAGCTTGATTCTTACTTCCTGGTCATGGATTTGTCTGCCTCCCACTTCCTTCCTGCCCACTCCTGTTCCTCACCATTTCTCAGTGCACTCTGTACTAGCATTTAGTGTGCAAAGCTGAAGCTCTGCCTGCTACACGTAAGAGATACACTGAAGCGGGTGGCGGGAGGACTGTCGGCGGGAAGCCCGGGAGTGCGGAGGAAGTGGGGGAACACTGCAGGGGGAAGAACCTTCCAAGAACTCCATGTCAGGAGGCTGCAGAGGTGCTGCACACGTGCTGAGCACCGGGTGCAGCACAGGGAGGCTGTAGCGATGCAGGGCCAGCAAGAACTGACATGGGGTGCATGAGTCCCCAGGGAGGAGGCAGGAGGACATACACATGGCACAGACCCATGGCTGGACCTGATTGAAATGCTTGTGGGGAATGAGACCGCAGAGGGAATCATGAGAGGCTGTGCCCACAGTCTCAGAGAGATCGAGACCATGCAGGTCCCAATAAGCGTGCACTCCTTGGAGCTGGCCCTCTGAAGTCACAGGGTCAAGCGGAGGCCACCTGCAGCCACACTGAGTGAAATGCTGGGGCCACACAGGGGCTGGCAGGAGGCTGAGCTGCCACTTCGCTGGCAATGCAGGTGTATTGCCCCTGTCCCACACAGGGGCTAGCCTGGGATGCACAGGATGAACAGAGGCCCTCAATGGGGACCTCAAGTATGGGGTGTTGTCCTGTACCAGGATTTAGAGAGAACACACTGTTGTGGAGAGCAACATGAAAAGTGACGGAAGACAGAGAACAATCCAGATGCATGGAAGAAGCACGCTGGCCAACACTGGGCAGTTCCAGACTGTCCACCAGGGCGGGGGCAGAGGAGGCTCACACAGAATGAGACGGCAATGCAGGATCATTAGAACCTTTGAGACCTCGCTCTTCCTGGGGTCTGCAACGGGACTAGACAAACAAAATCAGAGAAGTCCATGCCCTGTCACGCCTTTGGAATGACTTTTACAAGTTTTCATTTTCTTTGAAAAAGGTCTTGCTGTGTAGCCCTGGGTGAACTGACCCTCTTCCTTCATGCTTTCAAAGACTTTTCTTTTCTAATTAAATAAAAAAAACAAAAACAAAAACATCCATTTGCTCTTGGAGAAATACTCTATTGGATAAAAACAGGTTGATAGCACCTTCAACACAGTGACTCCCCTGATGGTGCCCTGGAGACTCCAGAGTGGGTCTCTCCACTGACCACGGCTCCCAGGAGAAAATCAACAATGGTGGAAGAATAAGAAGGTAGGTGCGGAGCTTCTCTACCTCCTTGGCCCCAAGACATAGATTTAGACTACAGCAGGCAGGAATTTGGAAGACTTGTGGGGGAGCTGATAAAAACCAAACTGAAACCTGTTTGTTCTGTGAAAAATACAGCTGACGGCAGTTAATAAAGACCCTGAAGGAAGAATGGATATTTTCTCAAAATAAAAGTGTTTAGAGGAGACAGTGGTCATGAATATAGGCTCTGATGCTGAGAAACTTTTTGGCCTCAATCAAGTTAGCATCAAAAAGGAAAATCTCTCATTTCTGTATCAGGGAGTTCAAGGGCAGTTGCTCCGGGCCGTGGGGTCCCTCTATCTGCTGCGAGGGCTGACTTTTCTCCGGGCCTCAAGAGCACCTGGCCAGCCTTCCTGCACCTATATCATTTGTCTCAGGAGACACACACTTGCTCTCATCCCTCCATGCCTCTTCTCTATGGAAAAGTTTCCACACCACCTGCCTGGTCCAATCCTCATGACCCAGGAAATATGACCTGGTGAAACATGGTGGCAGAGAAAGGGGACTCTGTTTCTCCACCATCTCACCATGGCCTCGAATCTGGTTCCCATCATCTGAATCCCCCCCCCCCCAACTTGCTTCAATGTCCTTGAGTTCACTCAGTTTGAACAAAGAACAGTGTTCAGCCACCTGTCTCCCAGATGAAGAAGGTAGTCTCCAGTTGTTAAAAGTTTAATTCGTGACAGAACACAGTCTGTGAGACATTTGGGAGTCAAAACATTTTGCAGATAATTACCCGCTGCCCAAGAAGAGAAGAAATCCATAGATAATCAAGGTGACCGTGTGGGCTGCCTGACCGGGCATAATTCCTCAAGACCTGCCTCTTTGTTCCTGCACACTGAACTGTCTCAATGACATGACAGTTAACGTCACTTCTTCCAGAAGCTCTTCCCTCTTCTGGGGTCACACTGTGCAGACGCTGAAGATGGGGGGCAGCAAGGAGGAGTTATTTTTTCCATTTACATATCTATATGTCAAGAAGTGCGATTCTGCCAGAAACACATGATGGGCTCGGAGGTGCACAGGCAGTCGGGTCCACAACAAATCAGGGCCTTCCACAAAGAAGGTGTTTGCTACAGAAAAACAGTAAGGGCTCAGGGCTGAAGACACACAAGGGAGTCATTCTCACTCTACTTTTCATCAGAGATAACTCCTTGGGAAAATAAATCCTTGACAGAGTAGACACTTTAAGCACAACAAGCCAGCAGATGGCTTCCTGATGAGGAGATGGAGGGAGACTGGAGTGTTGGGGCGTGAGGGCACCAGAACCCTGGTCTCTACCACCTCCGCATAACATGGTTTGGGGGACCTTTGCTGCTTTGTCCTCGGTCCCCTCGTTTGTAAAGTGGTATTGCCTGTTCTCACACTGAAAAAAGGACACTTAAAACCTGTGTCTGGAGTGTGCCACACATGCCCCCAACCTGCCCCCGCCCCAGAATCTGAAATCACCCAAATGGGAATCAAAGGGCGTAAATGATTTGGCTTAGAAATACAATCTGTTCAGACGCAGCCACTGAAGCTGAGTTTCTGAATGAGTCAATGTTTTTAACGCAGCACCTCAGCTAAGACAGAAACAAATACAGAAGTGCTGAAAATAACACTCTGGAGGCTGGAACCAACTCGAGCCAGGGACTATTTCAGGATGCTGCAATCGATACAAGCACCATCGATACACGCCTATCCTGGTCAGCAGAGAGCCCTGCAGACACGGTATCCGTGGGACCATGCATCGCGCTCCCACCCCACAGCAGGACCATCACGAGAAGCAGACTCTGCCGACAACTTCCGCTGATCTCCCTCTCCCTCTTCTTCCTCGTGTCTATGCTTCTCAAAGACCCACCCCTCAGCCACCAAGAGTCACAGCTGTCTGTCGGCCGCTTTGCATGCTTAGAGAGTGGGACACAGGGTACTATTGTCCTTCACAATCAGTAGAACTTAATTTCCTCCTCAGAAGAGAATGTTTGCCACCTTCAGGGTGAGAGCATTGACTTCCAGGGCAAATGACCACAAGTTAGGTCTGAAAACACAGATATGAACACTGTCAACTAGTCCTGCAAAGAAATACCACAGGTGGACAATTCCCTCCACACCAGAGAGACGGCTGCAGGAACATGAGTTCTGCATCGCCTGTGGCACCAGTCACCACGAGCCATGATTACAGCCATGAACTACTTCAGGCCATTCATGGCAGGAGCACAGCTTGATCAGGACAGCATTCTCCCTAAGCAGACGGCACTCCGCACCACAGACTGAAGCCACCATTGCTGCCCATTTTGCATTCCCTAGGCTGTCTCCAGAACAGTTGATTCCCATGGAGAAAAGGACAGAGAAGCTTCCTGAAGGTGTGTGTGTGCCGGTGACACTTCAATACACCGAAAGACTGGCTGTCACACCAACGGTCCTGGAGAGGTCACCTCCAGCCCTGCTCGAAAGGGTGTGGAGCCAGGAGAGGCTCCCCGGGTGGCACAGCCAGTGGGGTTAAGAGCTGGCTGTGGCTCCAAGTCCAGTTTCCTAATCTGAACCATGGACCAAGGAATCTCCACACTGGCAACGAAGAGAGACAGGAAGGAAGTTTAAGACTCTGCAGCTCAGACCTTCTTCCATGAAGCCCCAGGCACCGGCAGGGTGATCTACCAGAAATCCACTGTCCCACTCATGGTCGGACATCTCTCACGGCTGGCAGTGGTGCCCTCTTGCCGGCTCATGACTGTGTAGAAGAGATCAGACCCGTTTAATGTTGGGGCTCATGGGAGCATGTTTCTGGGCAGAACATTCACAGTCAAGCCCCCTCCAGCACTAAGTGGAATGCCACACTCCAGGGTTCCCTGTATTTAAAGCGCATACTATGAAACTATTGCCCACAGTTACTTCATCCTGTCACAAAACTTTGCCAAGTTTAAGAACACAAGAAACTGTAAAGGTCCTTAAGTAGCGCCTTCCTGTCATGAAGTTGGGGGATGGAACTGGGATGATGGGGCCTCAGCTGGAGTGGCAGGCGGGAGCATTCACCTGCTGGCTCCTTTCTCTTTCAGCTATGGAGCAGTGCAGTTGACATCCCTTTAGAAATGGCTTGTCACCTTTGTACTGGAAGGAGGGGGCTGTGCCTGACGCTCCAGACTTAAAGGTAGAACAGCGCTGTGAGAGCTGTTATCCTCCTTGTCAAGTCACGAGGACTCCCACTGACAACCGTCCTCCTCCTGCCCACATGGCCGTCCCTGCGCTGTGGAGAAACAATCTCAAGTTTCAAAATGATTTCCGCAAGCCCCTGCCCCCTTTTAATTTCCTTTTCAAAATGACTTTGCTATTCAAATGCATTCCGGTTCCCTCCGGCAACTGCGCTCGGAGAGCTTGTGATTGGCAAGGGGAGGACACACCGTGGGTGTTACAGACACACCTTTTCTCTCCAGCACATTTCTTATAGAAACTGGCCTGCAAGCTGGGGGTATGATGGAGACTGGGAGGAACTGGTATGTGAGTAACTCAGGATAACAGGATGCAGAGAAGTTGGGAGCAAAACAAATTTGAATGTTCATTTGCGTGGACTCTTCTTCCAGTTGTAAGGGAGCTCAGGCAGGGAGGGGAGGTAAGCCCAGTGGGAGCACACGGGAGGCCAGGGGTCTGCTCTACCTCCGTGTGGTGCAGTATCATATCTTGTGGCTACCACACACAAAACACTGCTCTTCGAGGCTCCTCCATTTTCTCTTAAGAAAGAGACCCTATTGGACTTCTGGAGGAAATCTATTCCTTACTGATAGTCCATTAGAGAAAACTGAAATCGTGTGGAATGTAAAACAGTGTTTGGTATTGGCTGACTTCAGACAGAGCACAAGGAGATGAGGAATTTTTCCCATTCCTTTTTGCCCATATGGCTCATTTTCACAAAATGTAAGTGATTGCACATAGTCAAACACACTGTTCTAGAGTATTTGTTTCTTAAAAATTATAAGACACCTGTGGTAGCTTAAATGCTGTTGACTCTATAAGCTCATAGGGAGTGGCACTATCAGGAGGTGTGGCTTTGTTGGAGTGGGTGTGGCCTTGTTGGAGGAAGTGTGTCACTGTGGGGGCGGGCTTTGAGGTTTCATACACGCCCAAGCCATGTCCAGTGCCAGAGTCCAATTTCTGTTACCTTCTGACCAAGATGTAGACAGCACCATGTCTGCCTGCATACCACCATGCTCTCTGCCATGATGATAATGGACTAAACCTCTGGAACTAAATGTTTTCCTTATAAGAGTTGCTGTGGTCATGGCATCTCTTCACAGCAATAGAAACCCTAACTAAGACAACACCAGATATGAGGAGGTTTGTTGAAATTTTGAGATATAATTCATGGAGAAGAAAATAAAAGCTGTCTGTAATTTGGTAACCAGACAGAGTTGTTTACATGTCCACAATATTCCTGCTGGTATGGACATGGGTGTGTGTGTCTGTGTATGTGTGTGTGTGTGTGTGTGTGTGTGTGTGTCTGTTTATGTGTATAACTGAGTGAGTGTATGTGTGTAACTGAGTGTGTGTATGTGTACATTTAACACAGGCTCAGGGCACTTGTTATGATCTCTTAGGAGATGTAGTCTCATATCCTATGTATAAAACTGGATTGGGAGCCAGTTCTCAGGAGCACTTCCGCTTGAATCATAAGTTATTTCAAAGGCTCACTATGCAAAGGAGACAGAAGTGATAGGCTGAGCATCATGGTCAACCCTGAGGGAACAAAGGTCCAGTGAGTGCTAGACACAGAGCACAGCTTCCTAGTCCTTCGTGTCTGCATTCTGCAGCACAGGCTGAGCACTAAGGCCTTCCTCTGTGGCTCCCACTTCACTCTGATTCACTTCTGTCCCAGAGCTGGGGAGGAGGAGGAGGAGGAGGAGGAGGAGGAGGAGGAGGAGGAGAGGGAGGAGGAGGAGGCATGGACATCATGGATCATCAGAGTGAATGCCGCTGAAGAGAGCAGCTGCTGCCATCCTCCGTTTGTCTTCAATCCAAACGGGTACCTCCTCTGCATCGGAGAGGAGTTCACCCTTGCCACATTCGACTTTGAAGCACTTTCTCCACCCCTAAGAAGTCTAGGCCCATGGAGAATTCAAGCCTGTGTCTCCAGCCCCTATTCTGAAGCCACAGATGCACCAGCTGCCTCGGTGGTCAGTGTCCTGTTTGGTTTTTATTGCTGTGGTTAAGACCAAAAGGAACTTGGAAAGGAAAGTAATTATCTGGCTTCCACATCCAGATCACAGTCCATCATGAAGGAAGCCAGGACAGGAACTCAAGGCGGACACCTGTGGACAGGAACTGAGGGAGTGCTGTTTACTGGTTTGTTCCCATGGCTTGCTCGGCCTGTTTTCTAACACAACCCAAGACATCTACACAGGGGTGGCACCAGCTCTAATGGGCTGGCCCCTCCCACATCAATCATGATCAAGAAAAAGCCGCCCACCACAAACTTGCCTACAGACCAATCTGATGGGGGCATTTTCTCACTTGAGTTTCCCTCTTCACACATCTCTAGCTTGTACCAAGTTGGCCAAACCAACCCGGTCAGTCTGTTCTCAACCTCAAGAAACCAGCTTCACTCGATATGAACTTGGTGTCGTCCTTCTTCCTCTCAGCGCCCCGTCCTCACGTTCATCCACAGTGAGGCGTGGATCAGTACTGTATTTACTCTCAAGGCCAAGAAATACCGTGTGGACAGACCACATGACCTTTACTATGGGACAAGATGACAAAAGGCTGGAGAAAGCCATCTCCAGAGGAACGGCCTACAGTGTGAGGAAAGAGTCCACCACGGAACGAAAGGAATGGTAATGGGGCAGGAGGCCACTGCTTGCATTGGGTTCACAACTAGGGTGCAGAGCGTGATGTTTTTATTCAGCCTATGGGTTGGTGTCGCCCACATACAGGGTGGATCTTCTCACCTCAGGTGAACTCTCTGGAAACGTCTGTATGGACACACTGCGGTGTGGATCTTCAGGTGATGGTGATGCCTGGTGTTTGTGCTCAAGGCTGTGGTCAGTGAGCTGTGCTGTTGACAGCATTGCGTGCCGTGGAGCGGCTGGGTCGGGGACAAGGTGCTTCACCTCTGAGGAACTGCAGAAGCAGTGTATGTTGAGGACTCTCAAATGATCTTAACGGGATGTCTGTTTCTCTGAGACAACCCTTAAGTGAAGTTCATCTTATTGAATGTTGGAGTTCTTTCCTATATACTTTCTCGGCTAGAAAGAATAATTCTACAACATTTTTGTGAAGAATCTTGGAGTGTCTCATCATGTTCAACTGACAACCAGCTATAACAACATAAAACCACGCATAAGATTATGTTAGCTCTGAGAAACATGCCTTCGGTTGTAGATCTGAATGACCTATGAAGAAGCCACAGTCCTGCTCCTCGGGATCCATGAGCCACTTGTTAGTGTCACCGTGGCCTTCCCTAGGAACACTCGGATGACAGATCTCTGCCCAGACTGGCAGAAGTAGTCAGTATTTGCATTTTCTGATCACTGATCCACATAATTTATCTCTTTTATGGAAAAAGATTGTCCATTCTAAAGTTAGGCCTTGGCTCCCACACACCTGCTAAACACCAGCGCCACCTCCCTTGAAAGAATTTTTCCTCGCTGTGCACTGAGGTGTTTACATTTCGAGGATACTTCGCTCATGCATCTCTATTGCCCTATATAACTGGTTATATATGGATTGAAACACATACACTTCATCTCTCCAGCTAGACAGCAAGTGAGTTGAAGGCTCAGAATGACACATTCTTTGGAGTCCTCTACTGCTGAGGACGGTACATTACAAGACCTAAAAATCCAAGTGTTCCCTTGGCATCTTTTGAGTCTCACAGCCCCCCCCGCCCCCCACCCGAGGGCCTAAGCCTGGGCCCCTGTGCTCCTGGCAGATCAGCCCCTACTCAAGGCTCCACCTCTGCGAGGCCAGTGCACATCACTAAGAAGCCACTGTTGGATCATTAGTCCGTGCTGGTATGAATCTTGTGCTGGTTAGGGCCTTGGATGCTCCCTCAGCGATAGGATGAAGAAGGGTGATCAGAACCAAGAGGTCAGAGTGAGCCCTGAGTCTGGGCTTAGAACAGGCCCCGCCCCCTCCACTGGGAGGATGGCCACACCAGAGGCTGGAAGTTCACGGTTCCACTCAATGTCTGTCCCCAGTCACTGGGCAACCAGTGAGCACAGCACATTTGTGGATCGGGTTTCCCGTGAAACTGAGCAATCCAGCGTGGCGGGTGGCGCTCGGCCTACTGTGGAGCCACACAGCCGGAACAAATGGCTTCCTTGTCGATGCTCTTTTCCCACATGGATCTCTGCAGCAGAACATATGCAGAATGCTACTTATGCAACAACCTCTCCTCGGAAAGCCGAACAAACTCTGCAGGGATAGCTACAACACCCGAGAAATGTTGGCATCTTATTAACCAGGGAGTGAGTGCCCGGTGCCCTCCTCTGAGGTTCCTGAAACCATGAAGACGAAGTAAAACCATTACTTCCTCAAATTGCCACGTGAAGATGGCAGTGGTGTGTCCCAGAAGTAACTGGTCCTCCCAGGACCCTTACCTTTCAAGGTGGCTTTCTTCAGGACCTTCATGGCATAGAGCTGACCAGCATCCGATCCTGTGACCTTCCTCACCAAGAATACCTGAGGAGCAGAAAACATACCGGCTGCCTGTGATTGTCAGTTTCGTCAACTGGACACAACCTAGAGTCACCTGGGAACAGGCTATGGAAGAACTGTCAACACTGGGTTTACCTGTGTGACTGTCTGTGTTGGGCTGTCTTAACTAAGGTAAGGGATGTGGGAGACCCAGCCCACTACGGGTGGGTCATGGTCAGGGGATGCTGAACTGTAAGAGTGGAGAAGTGGAGATGAGTGTAAGCCAGCAAGCTAACAAGTGAGCATTCACGGATCCATTTCCCTCTGCTCTTGACTGTGGATGTGATGTGACCAGCTGTCTCAAACCCCTGCTGCTGCTGCGACCGCCCTGAGATACTGGACTGTGGAACTGTGAGCTAAAGGAAACCTGTTCTCCTCTAAGACGCTTTTGTCAGTGTGTTATCACCGGGATGACACAGGACGCAATCCTGAATGATTGACAAGGGGGTATGAAGGAGCTGCAATCATGGAGGCACTACAAGAAACACAGGTTATCTCTAGCAATTAGGCTTCCAACATCTACATGCTATAGCTCTGTGGTGAGCATCACCTTGCTTCTGGTGGTTTGGGCACCACTAATCTTCATTTGGCACCAGAACGGTGATGCACACAGAACAGACTGCACCAGATTTGCAAGACATGCTACTCTTATCTGAACTCTCCTTATCCAGATCTGTCTTAGTTAGGGTTTCTATTGCTGTGATGAACACCACGACCATGAACATCATGACCAAAGCAAGTTGGGAGGAAAGGGTTTATTTGGCTTACACTTCCACATCTGTTCATCATCAAAGGCAGTCAGGACAGGAACTCAAGCAGGGCAGGAACCTGGAGGCAGGAACTAATGCAGAGGCCATGGAGGGTGCTGCTTTCTTATAAAACTCAGGACCATCAGCCCACAGATGGCCCCACCCACCACAAGCTGGGCCCTCCCTCATTGATCACTAATTACGAAAATGCCTTACAGCTGGATCTTATGGAGGCATTTTCTGAATCCTTTCAGATAATTCTAGCTTGTGTCAAGTTGACATAAAACTAGCCAGGACAAGATTCTAGTTGTGGGCAGCAGAAGCTCACTGATAATTTTTTGGTTTTTATTTTCTGACTCTTAGGCACACTCATGTGGTTATTTAACACTCTCCAAAACACTTTTTTGCATGGAATAAATCAACAAAACAAAAGATACCCGAGACAGACTGAGCTTAAGGCAAGATTACTGATTTAAAAAAAAAATGAAGAAAAATGGTGAGTATGAAAAGGAATGCTCCACACAGACAGAGAGAGCACTGATTTTCCTTGAAGAATTTTCCCACTGGTGTAAGCCCTGCTTGGTACCAGAGCCCACCATGGCATCCTGGGCTGTGCTGCAGGTGTGAGCAGAGGCTGCCTCAGATGGGTGGATCTGTTGCGTTTCTCCTTCCCAAAGGCTTCCCTCATGCCCAGCTCTCCTGCATGCACTTCGGGGTATTCTAGCTCCACAAAACTCTAGATAGCCCACACTGGCCAAGGATATAGCACCATCATGAGCCTATACCAGTAATATCAATCACAGTAGGGCTGCAGGTTTCCCCAGCCATGTGGCAGGCAATTCCTCACTCTCTTGGTTCTCTATCATAGACAAAGAGAGTGTTCAGGAACCTGCAGAGTGCAGAGACAAGGTACGGACCAGCGGGTCTCTGCTGTCCTTCCAGGAGACCCCAGATATCAATTGCAGCACACAGCAGAGGAGGAAGTGGGAAGACGCATTGTCCAAGCTTAAGACCCACATCCACAGCTGGAGTGTCAGCCCCACATCATGTCCTGAAGGGAACCCAGCCGCCTCTGACCCCAGCACTGCCTCTACCTCATTCCTCCTGACCACTGTCAGTACTGTGACCACAGCCCTCAACAGGAGGGAGTATCTGGTGTCCGTGGGAAAATGTCATGCTCTCTGCCAGATGGCAAAGGTGCAGGGAAGGAGAAGATCCCTGTCTTGTGTGGTGATCAGCACCTCCAGGAGCACACAGAGTCCTGGGAAGTCATGGGGACACCATCACTGGGCATGACACTGATTATTTAGATGTGCGGGACATCAATGTGTACGTATGCACACATCTCCATGACTGGATGTACAAACCCAAGAGAGAGTCTGGGGCTCAGTCTCCTATGTGCCGACTGCCATGCTGGATTTGAGGCACCAAATCCTGAGATCCAAATGGCCCCACACACAGCTCTGCCACATCCCTAGATGTTACAGCAGATGGAAGGTCTCTTGTTCTAGGTCAAGGCCCCCTCCTTGGTGTAGGGAATGAGCGCAGGGTGCCAGTGTAGGCTCGTTTCTACCAAGAAGCAGGTAGAAACGAGACAGCAGTGGTTGGAATAAGGGACTTTTTTGAAGACAAAAAGCATTAGTGCCCATGTCTGAGCTGACTCGGTGTAGTCTCCATCTGATAGAATCCCGTTCAATCTTCCAGCCTGTTTCTGACACCTACAGCATCCATCTGCACTTTGTCAAAAGAGTGTAGAGTTGATAATGCCTGGCAGGCAGGAGGCAGGAGGCATAGCCAAGAGTCTAGGTGGTGATGATGGATCCTGGGTGCTATGCATATGGCAGCTGAGCATCCATCCCATCACTTGGGAAGGGAGACTAGGAGCTAGAAAGCAGGTTGGGGTTTGTAGCAAGGTCTATGCTGTTGGCCACATGACCACCGCATTTTCCTGCAATCATCAGGTTGGCGTCAGTGGGAGCTGAGCACTGAGGAGCCAGCACAGAACGTTTTGGCTGCACCCCTACCGTGGTGCTTGCATTGCAGTGTGTGGCGTCATAGATGCACATATCCACGGCCAAGTCTTCATATGGAGAAGACTATCCTGGGTCACTGTTCAAGCCCTCACAGGACTCTGGCTGGCAGACAGAGGTACCTCTCCATTCTGTTATATTACAGCTGAGACAGAAGCCCCAAGAAAAAGATTTGCATAGTGGAAAAATAACCATAAAGTCCTCCTGCAGGGAGAAGCCTGGGGAGAGGAAGCAGTCTTCACTGCTCCAGCTTGTGTACGTCTAGGACTGCCTGGCCTTTCTCTGCTTCATCCCTGCACCCTGTCATGTAGCATGGCATGATGTGACAGCACCGCCCAGGTTCCCTCCTGTAGCTCTAATCTCCACACAGAGGTGTTGGGAGGGGCAGGTGGAGCCCTGTGCCACACTACAACACATCCGGAAGGTCCTCACAGATGTGGGCAGACTGGCACCACATCCTTGGACTTGCTGGTCTCCAGAACCATGGGTCAAACAGGCTTCTTTTCTTTTGAACTTGTCCAGTGTTTAGTCTTTGAAAAGTCAGATACAGCAACACAAAACGGGCTAAGACAGAGTCATGGCACATGGATGGGGAGAGCAGTCCCACCCTGCCAACATCTAAACAGAAAACCACGTCCACATGTGCCCTGGGCAGTGCCACTCACAAATCAGCTGGGACAATGCCAATGTCTACACAGATATTTGCATATAAAATGCTTAAAATTTTGGGGAGACAAACTTACCCTGTAGCCCAGGCTGGCCTCAAAGTCATGGCAATCCGCCTGCTTTAGCTTTTGAGCACTGAAAACTTTTTTCCTTATTGCATTTCATATTTTAAAAATGAAATCCACTGATGATGGTGTCTAATGCTTACATTCATTTGTTTTTTTAAGCAGGAGGTCTGCCTTTTTAAAGGCATAGAAACAGCTCTGTCACTACTAACATGCTCCTACTAAGTGCCAAGAATTAGAGCCATGTGCAGCAATCCTCCCTGAGGTGGTCAGAGGACTGGACAGAGGTCACCTCTAGCACCATAAGAGAAGGGACTATATAATTTAGAAATTTATTTGGATGCAGCGAAAAAAGCCCCAGAGCAACTTTGATAATTTTAGCAAATGCGGCTGCTGTGTCTCTGGCGTTTCGTGCAGCGGTGTGTGCTAACATGTCCCACTTTCAGAACGTCTGCACCGTCTGCACCGGCAGCTGTGTGGCCCGGGCCAGATGCAGGCACTCGGCACTGCCTGACGCTCTCAGGAGCACTGTCATGGATGACACCATTGCCCAACGCCCTTAGCAACATGTCCTCAGTCTGGCGAGGGGACCTCCCACTGCAGGATGCTCTGGGGCCCAAGTCACAGGAGCACAGCTACTTTCTGGGGGCTCTCGGGCAACAATCGCCCTCAAAAGAAGGCATTTAGAGCCCCACCCATATAATACCTACCACTGTTCAGCTACAGGAAAGCGAGGACATTTTAAAGTGTCAGTTTGCTCTCTTCGCAGAATGTGGGACTTACAATTTACCACACCCCGGAGAATTTTAAAAAGAAATAAAAAAGGAGAAAGCATCTTCTCCTGCCTTGGGATTTCTCAACAGAGGGGAGCTGTGGGGGGCTGGAGAAGGTGAGAGGATGCCCACCACACCCACAGACTCTGGCGCTTCCGGCATCTCTGCCCTGGAGCAGCCAGTCTGCGCCACCCCATTCAGCACTGGAGCACACCACCGGGCTGCATCACCTCCTGAGCTTAGACCACTTTTCTTTTGAAGGCAAAGGCTGTCTCACTTGTGCTCCTCTTGTCCTAAGCCCGGGCTCCCCGGGATTATCACAGTGCAGATGAGCTGTAAACTAACACTGTTGAGGAGAGGCTGCATCAGAAAGACGGTCCACACCTGCCCTGCACACGGCTGCAGCATCAGGCCACAGGGTTACCGGGAGCAGAGTACCTTGTAGGACCAAGCTCCGGGCTATGGGTATTCCGGCTCTGGGGTACTCTGGCATGGGGACCCGAGGCAGCTGAGCCTCCCTGTTCTGGGATTCAGTGTAGTGTACTGCTGTGGGAACCATATGGCTTGGGGGCACAAACAGAGAGACACACAGCTGGAGTTCCACGGCCCTCTGCTGAGGTCAAGGGCACAGATGTGTTCTGTTCACTTCTTGGTATGAGAGTATTCATTTAGTCACTCAGATAAGGAAGGTAGGACAGTAGGCTCAGGGATGGGCAATGGCCAACCATGCTGGGGTCAGGACTTCCAAGCATGGCCTGGCCTGGGATCCACGGCATCTATCAGTCTAGATAGAACAGCCCAGAACTTTCCACAGAAAGGAAATATGCCTGCCCTACATTTGTAAGTACACAGCACGTTTGCCTGCAGAGCAGGAATAGGATAGTGTGGGGTGGCCAATCAGACCAGGGCTGGCTCCCCCAGTCGGCCCCTCATGCTGCTCTCATGAAAAAGAAAACCTGTACAGACAAATGCTGCATGATTCGTGATCCCGCAGCTGCTGAGTAGAGCCCAGGAAGGCCCGAGTGGCATCGCCAGGGCAACCCACTTCTTTCTAGAGCTTGGTCTAGGCTCCTCGATTTCCATGATAGTTCACTGGGCTTGGAGGAGCTGCTGAAGGCACGGATCTCCGGGATCCGGTGCCCACGGGAACTTACCGGTCCACTGCCCCCTCCCCCCTTCTCCCACTGGTACCTGCACAACTCCATTCCTTTGTCCCACCTGTCCATGTAAGATTAGGAACTGAGAAGGGTGGGAGGGGTGGGGCATATAACCTGTCACCAACATCTCTGTCAAGATGTCAAACATTTATTTCAAAGAAATGCTTTTTAAAAGCCAAGTTAAAATGTAAAAGGAATGAAGACCCTAGGAAAGCCTTTCCTCCTCTACTCCTTAAAAAAAAAAGACAGGATCTCAGGGAGCCCAGGCTGTCCTTGAACTCAGTATCCTGCTGAAGATGACCCTGAACTTCCGATCTTCTGCCTCCACCTCCAGAGTGCAGAGATTACAAGTGTGTTCCTTTACACCATTCACGCTGTGTTGGGGTTGAACCCAGGGCTTCATGAGTGCAAAGTAAGCCCCATTCCTGAGCAAGATGTGTTCAGGTACAGTGCTGGCTGGACACCTGAATTTCTGCGGAGCTCGGGAAGTGTCCTGTCCCCCTGTCCCCAGGAGCTCGGGGTCTGTCAGCACCTGCCTATCCTGCGGCTAGTCCAGTGGATACAGAGTGAGGACCACACCATGTATGGAGGGGATGCTGAGGGAAGAGCCAGCATTCCTCATCCCCTGAAAGGGATCAGCCACCATCGCTGTGACCCATAAGGGGCAGATGTAAGGACTCATGCAGGTCCAGCACACAAGCCCTTCCCAGGCAACAGCCAGCTTGGATTCATGGCTAATTTAACATTATATGAAATAAGTTAGTTACTTCATTTTACAGGTGGGAAAACTGACTGTGTCATTGACCCAAGTGAGGAGAAGAGACAGACTCCAAATCCCCGCCTTCCTGATTCTTGAGTGACAGCTGTGTAGGCCAATCCAGAGAAGGCCTTTTCCCCCTTTGACTTGTTTTCTTATTGTCTCATCCCTTCCTTTTCAAAAAGATCTGTTGAGGCTGCAACTTGCAAGACTCCCTGACTTAATGCAACAATCTGACTCCCTTAGTAATAACCACAAGCCAGGAGGACACTGATGAGCATAAGAATGTGGGTGACCTGGCTCTTCGTGGCTCACGATTCTGACACACAGAGGCTCAGCTAATGTGGGCAGTGCCATGCCCGAACCCCACCAGACTCAGCCAGTACCACCTTTGCATCTGATGCCAGCCCACCAGTGGTGATCTGCCCAACTCACCTTCCCATAGGATCCTTGTCCCAAAACCTTCAGCAGCTCAAACTGGGAAGGGTCTGCCTTCTCAAAGCCTTCCTTCACATGGTTGCTAATATCAATCTCCTTTACGATGCCTTCTTCCTGCAAGACAGCAGTGACAGGGTTAGGACACAGCCAGCCTCCCACCCCACCCATCTCCATCCTTCCCTAAAGCTGGGGGAGTTGTCTACGCTGGGGGCTTCCAGCACGGGGGATTGAGATGGTGTGCCTATGATTGACATGTGAGCCTTTAGCTGCGCTCTCTCCTCCGGAGGTTTCGGTCACTGTATCTCACCAGTACCATGGGGAAATCGGAATGTGTCCTCCATGAAACCCACTCTGCAGTTGACAGTGTCAGCCCGGAACACGGCAGCGGAAGATCAGAAACCCAGTGGTGCCCTGAGCATGTCTTGCTTCCCCACTCCACGCAGGAGACTGGGAGAGGTTCCATGTGGAAATGCAGACAGTTTATTCTCTTTCTAACTCACCCACTTTCCAATAGTTTTGACACAGGTGATTCAAAGGGATGCTACAAAAGAGCCTTCGGTCTCTATCACACCCACACAGCAATCACAACACTGTCCATCATCCTATCCGGAAGCTGTGAGACTTCCTGTACACGAGGAATGCAGAGTCTGTCAAAGCTGCCTGCCATTGGAGTGAGGAACCTGGACAGCAGGTGTCACCCCAGACATCAGAAAGGGTAGGCCAGGAAGCCATCCCCAAAGAGCCAGCAGGAAGCAGCCTTCCCAGGAAGCCATCCCCAAACAGCCAGCAGGAAGCAGCCTTCCCAGGAAGCCATCCCCAAACAGCCAGCAGGAAGCAGCCTTCCCAGGAAGCCATCCCCAAACAGCCAGCAGGAAGCAGCCTTCCCAGGAAGCCATCCCCAAAGAGCCAGCAGGAAGCAGCCTTCCCAGGAAGCCATCCCCAAAGAGCCAGCAGGAAGCAGCCTTCCCACATCTTCTTTCCATGCACTCCACAAAGCATGGCTTCCTCTCTGAGATCCACAGCTGCAGGGTCGCCATTCAAGGACTGACTCCAGAGCCTTCCACCTCTACTCAGTCCCAGATCAGATGCTTGGGGACAGCACAGTGGCAGTGACCACCTACATTATACATTACATTACAGGGAAGTGAGTGGTCTGGGACTCCAGGTGTCCACCACCATGAGGCTCCTCGTCTTGTGTTGCCAGCCACTGTTTCTCTTTGTGAGGCTGGTCATTTTATCCAAAACTCTACAGGGGTTTTAATGTAATTCCCCCAGGGACAGAACATCTGCTCCTAAACCACGAACTGCACTAAATGCTCAGTGTATGGCACAGTGCCCGAGAACAGAACTCTTAAAGGTGTTTGGGGAAAGAAGACGGTTTCAATGTCAGATGCCAGCTCCACTTACAAACCCATCAGCCCATGACTTGAGAGAGAGAAATCAGAGGCAAGGGTCACCTCTGAATGCCACTGATGACTATGAGTTCTAAGAAATCCTACTGAGCTGCGGCAGGGTTCTAGAATGTTCCCAGAGAGCAGGAAGTAGGAAGGACAGCCATGAAAGCAGCTACAAAGGGTAAGGCCACAAATGGCCTTCTTCTCCTTTCCTGTTTTATCTCTTTTATGTCTTTCTCTTGTCTTGTAGCTCCAGCTAAGGTTGTGAGTGCTATACTGAATAAAAAGGGTCAGAGTGGACATCGTGTCTAATTCCTAACTTTAGAGGAAATGTTTAGTTTTCCTCCATTTAGCAGAATATTGGCTACAGGTTTGTATAAACCACATGTTCTCTCTCATATACAGATTTAATGCATAGATGTGTGCATATACATACATACATACATATATACATGCACACATACATGAGTGTAAATTGATACCTCATCAATATAGCTGCCTAAACAGGACCTGAACAATGACACCAGCAGACATATTGTCATTGTGGTAGGGGGGAATCTCACAGGGCCCCAACCCTAGACAAAAAGACGACAGACCACCTAGTCTCTGACCCTGTGACAGTGGAGAGGTCATTCTGGAAATTAGAGGCTACGTCTAGAATATCAATTCCCAGAAAAATAACAGAATAAATGGGTGACAGGGATTATGAAATAAAAAAGCAAATGTAAGCAGTAATGCATGTCTTTAACCTCAGAACTTAGGAGGCAGATGCCTCCTACAAAGTCTAAGCCAGCTTAGGCTATGTATCCAGTTTCAGGCCTTCTAGGGCTGTGTAGTGAGAGCCTGTGTGAGGGTAGGGAGTGAGGGAGAGCGGGAGGGCACCAGGGAAAGTGGGAGGGAAGGAAGGAAGGAAAGGCAGAGGCAGAAATGAACTCAATTGACCCACAAATAAATGTAGAGCGGATGGGGCAACAGCGGGTGGACCCCAGCACGGCTTTGCTGAGCAGTGTGACTAAGGTCAACAAGAAACGATACTGGGAAGGGTCAAGGATGACCAAGTCTGCCACAGAATCACGGGGAGAAGAGAAACCAGGAGCAGGAAGAAGAGAATCAAAGGCAAAGATGCAGATGAAACACCAGACAGACTGAATGCAGGCAGGGGAAACACACAGGAAGTCCTTCTCGGACCTGGGATCTCTTCCATCCCCGCTGATGCTCGCAGTGGACATCCCATGTAATATGTAACTGAGTGTGCAGGGTCCCCAGAGGAATGGGAAGTTCAGACACATCACCAAGCCCTCTTTTCTCAGCCACCTTGGAGAGTAACCTTCACCTTCTCCTACTGAAGAAAGTAACTGGGTCCATGAAAGTAGTCCGAGAGGCCAAGCACACACCCAGGACAGTAAGACAGAAGACAGGCTGAGACGGTTGCCTGGGACTTGATCTTCAAAAAGAAGTCACACAAGCCACCTGAGAACTACATTTGTGATTTTCACAATACGGCAGCAATAGCTGAAGAGCAGTTGGAGGAGGGACGATCCCAGAAACAAGTGTGACCTCTTGTGTCCTGTCCTGTCCCGTCCCCCCCCCCCAAGCCTCCCACCCCTTCTCCCTGCCCTGCTGACTTGGGTTCCTAAGGTGGCATGCATCTTCCCCTTAGCTGTTTTCTCCTCTGTTTCTTTGTTTTTAAGTGAAAGCTCTACCCTCGCCTCACAGTCTCCAGCCCTTTCCACTCCATGGACTGCTGTAGTTTCATGGAACATACTGTATGAAAATGGGACTCTGCAAGCTGGAATGATGAGCATGGCTGGTGGGTGGAGCTCCACGTTTGCGGGGCCTCCTTCCCACGGACAGTATCCGCAGGGTGGAAGCTGGGTTGCCCTCAAACACATGGCCCCTTAAGGACTCAGAACCTGTCTCCCTTTGGGACATCTGAGTCCAGTAAGACTTCTCTGCCCCTCAGTCCATCTGGAAGTCCTATGGGTATGCTACTGTGTAAATACCATATACTAACTGATGGTGCCATGAGCAATTAATTCCCTCTCTGTTTTCTAAATTTCTCCTCTAGAAATGTAAAACTAATCAAGATGATCAGTTGTCTCTCTCTAGACAAGAAAACCAGATGCCACAAAGCCACCTCCCCCAAATATCTGTATGAATTCCCAAGGCTCACCTACCACCATCACATCCAGCTATACTGAAATTAAATCTCAAGTTTAGGCGAAACTAAGTCTGTGTTTTGAAAACAAATCAGATTAGATAAACAGGTGCAAGGGAAAAAATGGATAGAGACTAATAGTTTCTGGATGCAAAGAATAATAGGTGGAAAAGAACAGTCTGCTGGTCCTAGATATACGGGAGTCTTAATACGTGACATACAAGACCCCTTTGGATGCAGGGACAGAGTTTTCAACAAGGTGCATGGTGAGAGTCGGTTCATGAAATCCATGCAATAAGGACAGCTGTGCACTCTTCTCCAGGGTGCCAACATGTTCATAGGAGAAGGCAGGTTGAGGTGGGCTTGGTGTCAATCTACTGAAAACTGACAAAAAAAAAAAAAAGTCTTTAAAAGTAACATCATATGGGCCAGAGAGACGGCTCAGCAGTTCAGAATGACTACTGCTGTTCTAGAGGACCAGAGTTCAGCTCCCATCTCTCCAGCTCCAGCAGAGTGACACACTCTTCTGTCTGCTGAGAGCACTCCCGTATGTGCTCCATACACATCCATACACATCAACAAAATACTAATAAAGTTAGGGCCCAGTGCCAATCACAGACCTCTGAATCAAGTGTGATGCATCTATTGCATGTATTCATGTACACAAGTGTGTTCACTTTGCTGGCTTCCTAGATAAGCACATGAAGAATTCAGTTTTCCCTGCAGTTAGTAACACTAACCCAGAGGGCTAGTCACTTCTGCAAGTGGTTGCTGGGTCTGTACCCTGCCTGTGAAATCTCTGAAGGAGGCCTCATGAGACGCAGTTCCCTGTGACAGGCCGTGAAAGGGCTCTGTCCTCCATCTCTGGCCTCGGTCAGCCGTGATTTCAGCTTCCTGCTGGAAGTAGATATTCTTCGGAATCCTTGAGGAGAAGAAAGCGCCAGAGAAGGTGTGACCCCTACCATACAACTTTCACTGACTCCCACAATCAGAATCCAGACCAAACGAGCTACCGACTTCAGAATTAAGCGTAAATGATTGCAGCAGGGTGTGGTCTCTCCTTTTTCTGAAACTGATGAAAACTTTGGGACAGAAACCTCATGAAAAGGAATCCACTAGATGACTCCCCTCCCTTTCTCTTCCTTTCTTCTCCCCGCCCCTCCCCCATCCCTCCATCTCTTCTTTGTTTCCTTTTTGTGGTTGTCAACTAAGCTATTCCACATTTTTAAAAGATTATGAAATACTTTGTGAAAAGAAAAAAAAATGGATTTAGCTCCAAGCTTTCCAGTACCCCTCCCTGCCAACATGGTGCTATTATCTATCAGCGCTGGGTCTGCAGAGCTGTCAGAACCGGGAACCTGGCACAAAAGGAAGACTCAAGTAGCACGAAGATATTTACTGAAGCCCACACACGCCAAAAATTACAGGCTTCCGGCGACAAGCACAGATGAAGGCTGTCAAGACAGGCGATAAACTGGACAGATCCCTTTACGCGGAGCGGCCTTCCTTTCAGCCTCACAACACAGTTTACTCCCGAGATCACATTTCCACTTCCTCAGGAGCACCCAGCACCCAAAGATCTACAGCAAGGCCAATCACAACCCTCCCTGTGGCAGGTGGATTCCGGTCCCCAGCTCCATGTTCCCTTGCACCCTGGGACATGGTTTGGAAGGAATAAGCTGGCCTGGCCAATCCTCCCAGAAGACACTGGGGTTCACATCATCCATCCCAGTGTCCATGGGATCCTCCACAGGACAGGATACATAGTGCACCCACACATGTATATCCTCCAGTGTGCCACTGTCTATTCAGCCAAATGCCTGGCACACATCATCTACTCTGTAAGCACCTGCACAGAAATCAAGGGATACTTTGTGGGATGGTTTAAGATGAATGTGTCACACCCACATGCTGGTCCTTGTAGGACACCCAGCTCCAGACAGACTACAGAGTCGGTATGCACATGGCCTCACCACCCTTAGGAGACCTTCTCTATCCACAGTGTAAGGGGAGTTGAAACTTCCTATAACTCTGAGGCCATTGTTTTCATTATATATACATTTTTTTTTTAAGTTTGAGGGAAAGTGGCTAAAAGCCACCCTCGCTTGAGATTTGGCAAAACATTTCAGTCATGTGAATCCACATACATGTGCCACGTGAAGATCACACACCCTGCCCACCCTTCATGAGACACTGGTTTTAGGACATGAAAAAGACAATTATTCATACCAGATAATGTAGACTGAAACTCATCCAGTAAGGATGCTGATCTGAACTGCCCGCTGAGAGTTCTACCGTTTCCTGGGTTTGGAGGCATACAGCAACAGGGCAGGAACTCCTCTCCTCAACTGTGGGTGTGTGTCCTGACTTGGGGAGGCTGCAAGTGTACATGACAACTAGAACCACCAACACACACCTAAGCACACTTTCTCTCTCCCAGATGTAGTGTGTTTTGCATGAGGAAAGGGATCCTCTGTCTTGGTCCTGGATACTCCTGCCTTGCAGTAGAAAAGACCTGTCCCTAAAAGAGAACAGAGCATTGCCATGGAGTGAGTGCATCCTTCCTTCTCCCCCAGACCGGCCCTTCCTCCAGTGTGGTGTTTTGAATAAGAATGGCCCCCATAGGCTCATATATTTGAATACTCGGTTATTAGAGAGCAGTGTTACTGGACAGGGCTTAGGAGGTGTGGCCTCGTTGGAGAAAGAGTGTCACTCGTGGTGGGCTTTGGGATTTCAAATGCTCACAACATGCCCAGTGTCTCTCTCCTGCCTGCTGCCTGTAGATCTGGATGCAGAACTTTCAGCTCCTCCAGCAACATGTCTGCCTTCATGCCATGTCCTGCCAGGATGATAATGGACTAAACCTCTGAAACTGTAAGCCAGCCCCAATTAAATGCTTTCCTTTCTAACTTGGTCTTGGTGTCTCTTCACAGCAATAGAACAGTGACTAAGACATACAGTGATGTTACAGCAGAGTCCCTGATGCCTTGCTTATAGTGAGAGCATATTTTAAGAAGATCATGGGGAAAGGGTAGAGTACTCCTAGATAAAGGGTGATGGGCTGTCCTTAGGATGTGACAGTTGCCAAGAAGGGACTCTTTTCAGGGAGCAAACTCAGAGAAAACAGTGAGGTCAGGGCTCCACTCATGTGCGGGATTCTTGGGGAAAGAAGAGAATTTCTGAGTCTTTCTCTCTACATCCAGGAACTATTAGAACACTCCTCATCTGAAGCTGGCCTGCTGGGATGCTTCAAGCTCCTTAGAAGCTGCTCTCCCCTTCCAAGCTCTGAGTCAACAGAGCCAAAGAGGCACCTCGGCAGTAGGTGGCTCTGTCCTGGCCCCTATGCCACAAGGGCAGCCCCCTTCACCTCCATGAGGAAGCAGCAGATCTGTGGCCGTACCCTCTAGGCTCTGCGTTCCCAGCCAAAGACCCCTGGCTGCTGCTGCTGCTGCTGTGGTCATCCCATACTTTCACTTTCCTTGGTCTGTATGGTTTTCATCCTCTCCCGAGAAAGGCATCCGGCAGCCAGTGAACACTACTCATGCATGCATCATCTCCCAGTCAACACTACTCACACATGTTGTCATCGCACGGAGTAGACTGCCTCTCCACAGACAGCCCCTCAGCATGGAAAGAAGCAAAGCCCCCTCATGGGGACGAGGGATGAAGATTGTCAGGTTCATTCTGGAGACTCAGGAAGTGGGAGGGGGGCACTCAACACCAGCCAATGAGTAGGATAAACAACACAAACCATCCTCTACACACAGAAAAATGAGAGCCAAGAGAGAATCGGGAGCTACCGTTTTTCTCATCAATTAGAACAATTCTTAAAAACAGTGTCTGGATTGAGTGTCCTTATTCTAGGAGGCTATCCACAGTGCCCTGGTGAGTTCCACGTAACAGAACCCACATGAAAAGCATTAACACATGTTGACTGAAGCACCCTTCATGCATCTGAGCAGCAAGCTGTGCTAGCAGCCTGGGGATCATGCCTCTCACAGAGGCAAGCCTAGGGGATGTCGGCGGCTGAAGTGGTGTGGTATATATCGCTTCCTAGGTTTCAGCCATATCCAAGAATTCTCTAGAAGGAAAATGCTAGGGAACCCACTCACCCCTGGGGCATGAACTATATCTCTGGTTAGCTCCATCTCACCAAACACATGCTCGAGGAATAGAAACACTAGTGTCCTGGCCCTGAAGCTGCACCATACTTCCCCAGTCTTCACTACATACATAATAGCAGTGTCGATGGCCATGGATTCTGCAAAGGCCTCGCTCTTCCCCCTTAGGCAGACGACTTCCCAGGCCAGCATGCTGTAACAGGTACGCTCGACAACTCATATTCCATGGCTCAAGCACAGCCCAGTGTAGACATCATTCAATTGGAGGAAAGAGTTCAACTGACCCACCCACAAGAAAAATAACCCCGCGATTCCACAACAACAACCACGATGGGAGTGGTCTCATCCAAGCCGGGAGTGGTTACTCACGTACACGCACAAACCCCAAAGTCCGGCACATCCTTGGGAACTGGGAGACAACTGGACACCAATCGGATGCTCCCCAACCGATACATACATTTCTACCTTTATAGTCTACAGATCCTCTTCCAGCCCCAGAAGACAAAGACCTGAGCTCCCTTTGATAACTGCACATTCAGGAACTCCAAAGCCCTGGCTTGCTCTCTCCGGCTGCTGCATTATCCCACCTACCTGGTTTCCTCCTCACTGCAGACACACCACCTCCCTCACGCCCTCCCCCACCTCCCCTCTCCCTCAAGGCAAGGAGCTTACCTGCCCACCCGCTCCCTCACTAAGCAGGTGAGCCTGTTCTTGTCTCAGCAATGCCTCCCCTGAAATCAAATCAGTCCCTCAACACCTTCACTTTCCTCCACAGCCTTTCTGAAACCACCGGCCTGCCTTGGGCTAGAAACTGGTCCTCAGTGTTCTTGGCTCCTTGCTGGTGTTGCCTCCCCAAATCTTGTTTTTGTTTGTTTGTTTGTTTTGTTTTTCGAGACAGGGTTTCTCTGTGTAGTTTTGGTGACTGTCCCGGAACTCGCTCTATAGACCAGGCTGGCCTAGAACTCACAGAGATCCACCTGCCTCTGCCTTCCGAGTGCGCCACCACCACCCGGCTGCCTCCCCAAATTTTAAGACCTCATTGTCTTCCAAGGGAGGGGTCCTGGGAAAAGTGACTTCCAGAAATGAGCCCCTCAATCCTCGCTTTCAAGTCACCAACAAAGTAGTGACACAGCAGCCACCTTGTCCCCAAGCGTCAGAACTCAAAAGAAGTGTCTGACTTCAGTCCATTGGTATGTGTGCAGAAAGGGGATGCCTCCAAGAACCGAGAGTGGGAGAGCAGCACGTGTCCACACTTCTGTGTTGGCACCAGGTATGGCATTCTGCACACCTCATGCCACTTTGTCCTCAGAGCACTCTGAGAGAAGAGGCTGCCTGCTCAGGGGGGCAGATCTGAATTGAGTACCACAGTGATTTCACGAGGCCAAGCAGTTCATGAGGATCCCACGGCGAGAAGGGCTGAGACGCTGATAAGCTACCAATGCATGGGACAGCTACTGTGAGCCATGACTGTGTATGCACACACACCCATGTGTGCACGTCCATAAAGTGCGTGCACAGCACAAACAATGATGCCAACAAATCCCTTCTCATCTGAGGTGAAGATGAGAAGCTGCAGTCCCTGCCCTCAGGGTGGTCCATGTCTGGTGGTCCAGCACCAGACAGAGGCAAAGACAATGACCAGCACTACTTATTAGCCACAGCTGAATCACTCCTCAGAGCTTGACCCTGGGCTGCTGTTGGGTGTCCCCAGAGGTAACATGTTCTCGGCCTCCAGCTCACCCTGGTGGAGACATACTATGCATGAGGTCTCAACATTTCAGGAACGAACCTCGAAGGGGCTCATCCCAGTGAAGTTAGGCTGGCTGACCCAGAGAAAATTCCCATAATGGATGTAAAAGGGACACACACCCCCAAGCTCTGGGATGTCTTTGTGAATCGGACCTCAGAGTTTAACTTGAAAGGTTATGGGAGACTTCCAGGAGTAGGGGTGAGTTAAGATGGGTACCTAGAATATGCCTGGAGAACCAAAGCAAAGGCATGGGGACCCCCGTGAGAGCAGCCAGACAAGGGGTCATGTGCTGAGGCTGAGTCTCAGTGGAGTGTATGTGAGGTGAACAGATCTCTTCCCATCATGTTAGTACCTCAGCTTGATCACACGGGCGCTGCGTCTTGTGTAACAATGGGTTCAGTTTTAATGCCTCTCAAAAGACCCTTTAGCAAACCTCTGACATTAAAGAGAAAAGGAGGAGTCTTCTACAGAAATCTTAATAAAGGCACCTTTTATGGCTACCCTACGAAATTGTTTTAAACAATGGGGATGTGCTAAAGCAAGCCAACTATTCTGATGCTAAAATTAATCTGAGCAGCAAATCTGTGCTAACAGTTAGCCTGGAGATCATGAAAGATTAATGATCCCCAGGCTGGGCCCAGCAGCCTGCCTGTGAGGAGAGTGGAAGCTAGAACTGAACACACTCAGCCACCTGCCAGGGTGGCACCTCACGCCAGCACCTCTGTGCCCCACCCCCACCCCAGATAACTGAATTCACAACGAATTCCAAATCCTTGAGCCAACTGGAAAGAGGTTCACGGTTTAAACTGAAAGACAGTCGCAAGAAAGGGAGATGGCTTCTGCAACATGCTTTTGTCATTTCCCAGCTTCCCCCGGGAGCCAGCAACACACATTTTCTTTTGGCTCATCCATTCCCAGGGAAACAAAGGCCTGGATGCTGGGACACGGTGGCCCCCCTCAAGCTGCCTGTCAACACGCTCACCTGAGAGGATGCAGACTCACTCTCCCTAGACACTGAACTACCCATGCTGGAGAGCGACTTTCCCACAGGAATCATCCTGGCACACCTCCCGCAACCACGTCACCACCCTCCTGGAGGTGGGGCTGAGATCTCACAGGTAACAGCCTGTCCTGGAACACTTGTGTTCTCTAGTAGCCTCCAGTTCCATGGCCTCGGGGGCTGGGGGCTTAGCCCAGAGCCAGGCAGGAGCCCATCACGGTCCGGCCACCGGGCTGTGTCTAGGAAAAGCCTTCAAGCCCATGGACCTAGAGCTGGATGTAGCACTCAGGACCCCGTGCATCCGTGAACACTGTGGACTGGTCCAGGAGACACAAAGCTTGTGGGCTGCTGCAGCCATCGGTGCCAGCAGGGACACAGCCAGGAGGACATTCTAACGAAACTGTTCCCCCATGTGGGTGTAAAACTGGCAGGCAGTTCTGGGAATCCTCAGGAGAGACACGGAGAACCCAGGATAGGACTGGGCAGGAAAGGGTACCTATCACTTAAAATCAGATTAACGTAGTTAACTCACAGAGCTGACCTCGATGTAAGTGGTAGATACACGTACAGGTAGCACCCAGTCAGCACTCTTAGCTGGGCTCCAGGAACCCAGCATCCAGGCTTTATCACTAGCTCACTGGAACAAGGTGTGGCCAGTTTTTTATGATTGAACTACTCTGGGAGGAGACCACATCAGTGCCAGTTTCAGAACATCCTCTGGAAAGCACGCTCACCCTACGACACAGCAATACCAAAAGGACCAGTTACCACGTGGGCACCATGTGCCAGGCTCCGTCACACAAAGCCTCCCTCCATTTTCAATGCTGTGGCCTCACGACTGCTGACCAGGGGCCAATGGGAACTAACTGGGACTGTCTGCCATCACCCTCACAACGTCACTGGTGGCACCGAAGGCTTTGTCCCAGATGAGGTCAAAGTTCTGAGGTGGTGAATCCAAGCCAGGCGCACAGTGAACGCACGGTACTTATGGTACTTAGATGAAGGTAACTCCTAGCCAGGTCTAGTCTGCGGCTACACAGATTGGCCAGAATGGCTTTTCTTCAATAGTGTGCACTGCTCACCCTCACCACATGGGTCCAGTCCATCACATGTTCCCACCTGTTACCTGTAATCTTTCCATGCCTTTAAAGAAAGGAGGTCTGCCCCATCCCACCCTGCAGCCCTTGGCAGAACTGCACCCTCCTTGGAAGTAGAATTGGAAGATTCACTAGCCACACCCTGCACACACCCCAGCTGCCAAATGCACACACTGCAGCCTCCCACTAAGTGCACTACAGCTGCTCTCTGCAGCTGGCCACAGCATGCACCTCAGCCATCTACTGCACAGACTGCAGCTGGCCACAGCATGTACCTCAGCCATCTACAGTACAGACTGCAGCTGGCCACTGAACATACCTCAGCCACCTACAGTACAGACTGCAGCTGGTCACTGCACACACCTCAGCCATCTACTGCACAGACTGCAGCTGGCCACTGCACACACCTCAGCCATCTACTGCACAGACTGCAGCTGGCCACTGCACACACCTCAGCCATCTACTGCACAGACTGCAGCTGGCCACTGCACACAGCTCAGCCATCTACTGCACAGACTGCAGCTGGCCACTGCACATACCTCAGCCACCTACTGCAGACTGCAGCTGGCCACTGCACATACCTCAGCCACCTACTGCACAGACTGCAGCCGGCCACTGCACATACTTCAGCCACCTACAGTACAGACCGCAGCTGGCCACTGTACCTACAAAGCCACTCACTTGCCCATACTGTAGCTGACTGATGCATATCTCTCACCTTGCTCTGAGCTCAGTGAGTCCAAGGATCCCAGAGCCAGCTCAGAACCACAGCCCACCAGCAACAGGACAGTATGAGAGCAATCTTGCCACTTGGCCTTATATGTATGTTGAGGTAAATTGGAACAACATTAAGGGTGCTGAGCTGCTCCTAATACTTGCCTAGCTTGCCACCTGCAAAACAGGGCACAGTGTGAACTATGGGTTCACCCAATGAGGCAAATGTGAAGTTCTAGAAAGAATGCATGACTCAAGGTTACACTTCAGCACACCTCTGGCGTGTGTCTGAGGCAAGTCCACAATCCTTCTATAGCCCCATCTAAATGCCATCTTGATGCTCATCCTCCACACAGGTCCCCAGAAATGAGTGACTAACCAAGAGATGGTGACCAGAGGATCCAGACATGTAAAGGAAGGCCAGGTGACTAGAGTTAACAGTAGGGACATGGAGAAACAGGGAAGAGGTGATAGGTTTAGTCACTTCTCAGGGCAGAGACCCCAGGATCTGAGAGGCTGCCACTGGGCTTTCCTGTAAAGTGACAATCCCTGTTGGCCTCCAGGTACAGTGCATCTGTTACTTCACTCAGCTTCTTGCCTGTGTCCTTTACACTTGAACACGGTGTATCTCCTATCGGAGAACCTTCTGGGTAGTCAGGACTGGCCCTGGCTAACACTGAGCACCATGTGCTTGGCTCCTGGTTCCCTTCTCACATGCCCCTGGTGTCTACCTCTCTGGGCCCAGTGACCACTGATTTCTCATGCACACAATGGTGGCATTCCTTTATGCGGTCTTCCGGTCACTCGGGGAAGATCTGCCAAGAGTGGGTCCTGTGTTCGGCTGGACCAGCTTCTAGATGCTGCCATGGCGCTAGGATGAGTGTGAGTTCTGTCCTGAGATCTGTCATATGCTTCTACAGAAACAACAGTAGCAGCTCTTGTCCCCACAAGAGCAGTTCTCCGCTGTTCCCCTAAACAGGATCCTCACATATCCCCACACAGTTCTGGGGAAAATCTAAAATATATTCTACTCTGCCATCCTAGGAGCAAGTCCCTACCCTGTACCTTTAACTCCACTCCCACACAATGAACACAATGTAAGGAAGTTAATTTTTACTGAGTAGGTCTTGAGCTCAGAATCCAAGTATTGATTATTACTTGAAGGAAGTTCATGAAATCACACACATAAAATTGAGGATGAGGCTCTACCTCATTGGCTGACCCAGAGCATGCATCCACTCAGCTACCAAGACCAAGAAGCCAAGTGGGGAGTACACTGAGCACTCTGTACCTGATGGCCTAGTCACATGACAGTGGGTCCTAGGCCACTCACTCTAGAGGCTCCAGGTACTAAGCCCCGTGGGAATGAGCACTATCCAACATACTTCAGGGCAGGCAGGTCTCAAGGGCACTGAGTGCCTTTCCATGGCAGCTCCTCTACACACTCCACAGAGACACTCTGACACCTGTCACTGCTTCCCAGTGAGAAATAAGCTCAGCAGCAGTGCCTTCATTTCTGTGTCTACTATCTCCCCAAAACACAGACCCTGGAGCCCCAAAGTACAGGACTTACAAAGAGGACTAAGTCAACACTTTTCTTTAACAAACTCTAAAAAAGGAAGTAAAACAGGAAAGGCAGTGAGACCACAAACACAGCTTGGCAGTGGTGCCTGTACATTCAGTGTAAGCCAAAATAAATATTAGATGTAATAATAGAGGGCTTGATGTTAAGTACTATGCACAAATCAGTTCTACTCTTGTATGTCAAAAATAGCAATGCAGTGAGATTAACCATAAAACATTGAAAGGGATAAATATTAAATATGCACTCCTAAATATATAACAGCAAACGTTCAAATATTGAAAACATCACCTAAAGGCAAACCCAAACGATGAGTGACAGGTGGTAGATACAGGCATGCAGACAGACAAGTGGAAGGCATCTAGGGTAACGCATACTCACTCCAGTTTCCATCTAAACTTTAAGTTCTTCCTTAGAAATTAAAAATGGCAAAATGTCTCTAAGCTTCACATAAAGTATTGGAGAACGGTACAGCCATTGGAGGAAAATACAGACAGTTAAGAGGGGCCAGGCCACAGCCCACCAAGAGGCGGGCAGGGTCAATGCATGACCAAGGCTCCAAACCACAGAGCCAATGGGGGGCCAGTCAGATCTGGTCACGAGAGCTGCCTTTGTCTCTGGTGGATGGAAAAGCAAGCATATCACCGGGCGAGCTTAGACACCAAATATCTTCTCGTGAGTCTGAAAAATACTCGCACCCAACGTGGAAGACCAGGAAACACACAGAGCAGACATCGATGCTTCCAGCTCAGGAAAAAAGTCACTGTGAGGGAAACACGGGTTTGTGTAGAGAAGGCCCTTTAAAAGTTCATAGACCAACAGTGGACAGAAGAAAGGTGGGGTAGTGGCGCATACCTGTAATTACAGTACTGGGGGCGCAGAGGAAGAGGCAGGAGGATGACAGCAAGTTTAAGGCCAGCCTGGCTGCTTGGCAAGTTTCAGACCAGTTTACTGAGACCCTGACTCAAACAAACAAGTAAATAGGAGGGGTGTGTGCGTGTGTGTGTGTGTGTGTGTGTGTGTGTGTGTGTGTGTGTGTGTATGTGTGTGTGTGTGTGTGTGTTCCTGTCCCCCGAAAGAAAATGTGGTCAGTGGAATGAGCATAGTTTACATGTAATGAAAGTATATAGTCAAGAAATAGGTTTTTAAGTAACTTATTCGGCAATGAAATAAGTAAAATAAAATAGACGAGATTTTTTTTCTCTATCTACTTAGACAAAATGTCAGGGGAAAAAAAAGTCCCCAGTGTTTGCTGAATTTCAGCACAGGATTGCCTGACAGAAAAGACAGTGTGACCTCAACTCAGGGGTGTGCGGGAGGTAGTATGTCCTCTTGTATCAAAAGCCTCAATGTTGGAACAATTCAGGAGTTTCCAAAACAGCTAAGGATATATAGCTGTCCAGGAATCCATCTCAGTGTTCTTTAGAGAGAAGACATTAGGGAAATCCTAAATGTTCTGTACAGCATAAATAAGTTAAACATGTGCAGCATACCCCTGCATAAAAGAAAGATCACTTATGATAATTAATGGCATTGGAACATGCTTATGATACTGTTTCTTTTAAAAGAACATAGAATTCTATGTTAGGATTTATAATAATTTTATTAGATAATTTCTGTGCAGGTACAAACTGGAAAACAGAACAAAAGCATCCCAAGATGACATCCATGTGCCCAAGGGTAGGGTTTCCAGGAGTTTAATTTTCTTTAGAGTCTCATGATTCGTCTTTGATACACTGTCTCCCACACGCACATTAACCGTTCCATAAAAACTGATGATAAAGGTGTTGGGCCTCCACAGCCTGTGCCCAGGACATGCCATGGTGTCCTGTTAGTGGACTATGTCCCTCACATTCCAGTGTGTCCTCACTTCCTGTGCTTTTCATGTTTTCATCATGACCAAAGACATGCCCTAGGGACCTGACAGTGTGAGACTCCAGTCAGAGATGAGCCAAGTAGGAAGACACACTGGACTCTGCCAAGGTCAAGACAGAGTAAAAGCTAACATAAATGGTTAGTCTAGAGTTCAAAGACAAGGAAGGCAGCATCCTTCATCCCACATGCAGGTCACTCAAGACAGCACGACCTACATAGATACCACTACGACTTTAAATGGTTCTCAGTCTTCATAGTCTGGGGATAAAGCTGCCCTGCCAAAGCTGCTCCATTCAGTAAGACCAGGACACACCATGTGGCCGATGCCACGGGCTATATCCCCTCACACGGAGCGCATGCCTCGCTTCTCACTGTCCCAACTAACCAACCAATGCTGGCTGCAGGAAGATCTTAACCACACACAGAGAAAGCCATTCTAACACATCAAGCAACTAGAAAAGCAGGACTCAGTCTATAGAAAAACAAAACTTCTACTCCATCGAAGATGGGAATCTTGGTAACACAGCGAGAACAGGGTGGTTTCGGGGCAGAGCTACACTGCCACGGACCTGCGTATCCCTACTTTTGCCAGCATCTAGCAGTGACTTCCTTTACACACCTACCTCTCTGTGCTACCCTATGGCTGGTCTGCTGGCATCAACTTCTCCGCTGAGGACCAGCACTGCCATGGTGGGCTCTCCAGGTGCAAAATTCCAGGCTCTAAGTACAGGGCTGGGTTTGGAGGCTGGACAACCTCTTACAGCATGCTGCACGGAAGACTTTAACATCATGAAGACAGGGCCCAGGAGATGGTTCAGTGGGTAAGAAAGCTTGCTCCACAAGCACGATGACCTGAGTTTGCATCCTCCACGGCTGTAAAAATCCTGGCATGTCTGCACAGGCCTGAACCCCCAGCACTGGGGCAAAGATAGGCAGATTGTGAGCCAGCCTATCCCAGATAGTAAGCTTCCAGCTCAGTGAGAGACCTTGTCACAATAGTCGGTGGAAAGGACTAGAGGACCCACAACATCCTGCTCTGGCCTTTGCATGTGAGCGTGTAGTGTTGCACATACACACCCATGTGCCACACATATTCAACACACACACTCTATGAAGACAACGGAAATAAACCTGTGGATAACTTCAATGATTCATACTTTTTTCTTTCTGTCTTTACAGTGAAAGACAGAGGCTAGGTGGTCTGGCCAAGACTACAGAGCTCTCTGGCAGTGTTCTGAGACCCTCTATGTGGGGTCCAAATTGCCAAGACGATAAACACTCCCACATAGCAACTTAGTTCTGTTGTCATGTTAAAGGCCAGGTGTAGTGGGTAGCTGTTCCAGCTTTGACCTGGAAGTACTACTCCCACTGAGGCTTCCGGTAACTGTCACGACTATGAGGTGGGGCCGAGACAGGAGCACTTAAGACCCAAGATCTGGATGTGCCAGCTCTCTTGGTTCCTGGTTCCTGGATCCTGGACGCTGGAGGTAGACCGAGCAGAGTTCTCCAGAGAACACTGCTGGACTGCACTACACCTTTCCTGGACCCTGTAACCTATCCCTTCACTTGTAAGTTACCCCACAGAATAAACCTCCCCTTTAACTACAGGGAGTTGCCTTAATACAACAACCAATAGCCGGGCTTTCTAGTGGAGACGCCAGCTAAAGGCCACAGCAGAGAGCCACGGTCAACAGTGGGGTTGGTGTTGCTTTCGCTCATTCTCTGCCTCTGAAAACATCTCAACATTCTGACTGCACAGGTGGATGGAGCTTTCTTTCTTCTTACAACTTTCAGGTAGAACTGAGAAATCCTCTGCTACTTATCTGCAAGAATCCTCACCCGTCACAAACAGAATTCCCTCCATAACCTGGCTCAAAGGAGTATAACTGCCCCATATGTGGGTGGTGGATGGCTGGATTCAGATGGGGCTCCCATGTTGGGAGCAGGATGCCTTGGGCAAGTACCCAGCCATTCTGCACCTCGCGTTTCATTTCTGCAAACCAGAAGCAGATGTGTTTGCACAAAGATGGTGAGGCTGAACACTGGGAAGTCACACAGGGAAAAGACACACTCAAAGACTCTACTGACCACAGCAATACAGCTTTGCAAAACAATAGCTTGACACTCTGATGCCCCACCCAGAGAGTAAGGTGTGAAAAACTGGTCCTGAGTCGGGGTCTCTGAACTCCCAACACTGTTAATACAGAGGGCAGTGAGGACTGACCCGGGAGCTGAAAGAGGCATAATGGATGGCATTTTATGAGATTCTACATTCAAAACCCTATCCAACCCAACAGGAAGAGCGAAAATCCTTCACATTTCACCCTCGCCATTTAGTGAGAGAGCCAGGTCAAAAAACACTTATCCCGACACAGGACAGTATATAGCATATGGAAGCAGCAGGACCACAAGAGGAGGATGGTTAACCTAATCAGCCCGTGGCAGGCCATGGGCCATAAGTGCCAGAGGCTCTGCAATCATACATGGTTTGGTCCAAACCATTTGGTTCTGATATGTGGGGTTTTTTGTTTTTTGTTTTCCCTATTTTCTTTGTTCAGATGTTCTGAGTAACACTGTAAAATCAGAAGTTACTATAAAACATGGCAGCAGAGGATTGAGGCCATTCCCAGGAAGGGTGGCTGCTTTCTGTGGAGAAGCCGGCCCAACTGTAAGAGAGAAGCATGCATAAGGATGAGATGCTTTCAGGAGTCTCTAAGATGGCAAAGCCACAGAGATTATAAAAACACGTCACCACAGTACAGGCCAGTTAAGACGTTTCTATTTGAAGGCATTTTTAACTAAAATATTGCTGAGTACCAGACTGCCTTGGAGACGATGAACAGACCATGTCGTGTGAAGTTGGCACACGTAAGATCAGCCATGGAGATACGCTACAAGACACCTTAGGAGAATGAAGCAGGCCTTTCCAATGTGAGAAGTCGACCAGCAGGAAAAGACCAGATCTGCGGTATTTAAGGCAAGTGTGGCTCATGTCTCACCATTATCTTCCCTTTCCCTCTCTTGGGTCCGGCGCTCACAACTCCATTGCCAGGTTAAGAGGAGGACTCACAGGTGTCCCTTTTCATGATTATACAAACAACACACATGCCAAGTCATCTGCAAAGAGTCTCAACCAAAAAGAACAGGGATGCTTCATTACATCAGAGTCCTGGCTGTGGCGCAGGGATCCCAGAGCTTTACTACGCAGTGTTTAGAGGGCTTAAGAGCTGACTTCCTGTGAGTCACCGGGCAGCCTAGCAGTGCTGCCGTCGGGGCCCCAGTCCGGCAGGCCCTGCCCTTCCTGCCTGATGACCAATGCACCCTCAGTACCAAGTCACTGGGCTGTGGAGTCACAGCCACCCAAGGATGCCCCAAACCCAGGGCAAATGGAGAAACAGGTGGGAAAGTTAAAAAAAAAAAAAAACAAAAACAAAACAAACAAACAAAAAAAAACACCTCTGTCCCCCATACAAGGCACACAGCTACAACCCACCCTGAAACACACCTCGACTTACCCTGTGCTCTGCTCAGATCTGACAGGCTGGGAGAAACCTGAGATCCCATAGGCTGTGCACATTTGGGGATGAAATTAACCTAAACAGAGCGTTCAGGATTCTTTTCTCTTCCCTGCCTCTATCTGACCCAGTTCTATGTCCCAACTAGAAATATTAGAAGTCAGAGGCTCAAGGGGTCAGGGGTGAGGTAGGGGAAGAGACATCACGTGGTACTGAATGGGGAGGATATAGGAGGCAACGCTAACTTTTTAGAAGATTAAGCACACAAAACCTAACCCTGTGGGTGTTTTTTGTTAGTTTGGTTGGTTTTTTGACAGGGTCTTATGGAGCTTACACTGGCCCTGGATTTGCTCTGCAGCCAACAATGACCTTCAGCTTCTCGTCTTCTTGCCTCCATTTCCTGAGGACTGGGATTACCGGCCACCACAGCCGGCTTACGCTGCACAAGAGACAGGACTGAGCTACATCCCCAGCCCGAGGGAACTAGTGGTTTTTAATGAACTACCAAAAACGGGGGCTGAGAAATTTAGGAATCCTTTTTCGTACACATATGGCCCAGGAATTCACTCAAGGATCACTTCCGCTCGCAACGCTATTTCGCATTAGGAAAAGCCCAGGTAGGTCTCCCTGGTCTTGGAGCTGGGTTGGGGTGGGGGGTTCTACCCGCACCATACCCTCCTGGGTGCGACAGTCAGGTTGCTGTGTCTCCAAGAACACAAGAGGGGCTCCTTCTCAGCATGTCTCCTCCTCTCCACCAACTTGTGAGGACAGTCCCCATGGGGCTCCATGTTCTCCACAAACTCCAGGACAAGATGCAGATGACAGCGAGTTGGAATGCTTAGAGACCAGTTTAAAGAGGAGCTGTTGGCACAGGAAACTGCTGATCCAGTGGCCAGAGCCGGAGGCTGAAGACCAGGAGCCCCGGCCTCGGTGAGGAGACCTGGGAGGAGGCCTCCAAGTACATAAAGTGTTTTCAAGGAAAGCCTTTTTGTTTGAAATGTCCAACACCCAACCCAGTGTAACTTCTTGAGCCAGTGTAGGATTTCCCTGTGGCTGGCCCTCAGCCCCCATCACTATGCTTCCTGCTCCCAGATGCTCTCCGCTGGCACTCTCGTCAGCCGGTGTGGGTGAGCTCACAAGCACAGACTGCATTTCAGACTTAAATGTGCCTGGGCCTGTGAAAGGTCTCTCTCAATGATGGGTCTAGTTTTTTTTTGTTTTGTTCTGTTGTTTTAAACCATATTCATAACAAATGCATACATCTTACTCTGGAAAATTAAATAAGTAACTATTTTCCCTACAGTAAAACACCACGAAAAATGAAGATAGTAGCAAGTTCTCTGATCCCACTGTGATGGAAAAGCCAGATGCGTTGAAGGAACGCCCTGCAGACGCGCTAGTTGTCTTTCTGTCACTTGACAAAATACCCGAGAGAAGCGACTTCACGGCGTTTTGTCCCCTGTATTCTTCACCGTCACTCAAATCTACTTTTGGGGCCTATAGAAGGACACACAGTGACTGTGGCCTTCATGAGCCCACGAAACAAAGGAGTAAGCGCAAAAAAGGGACCAGAGTCCCACCTACCCCTTGAAGAACAATTCATCAGTGACCTAAAACGTCCCCACGGCCCACCTCCTCAATATCCCACCACCTCCCAAGTGAATTCTGGGGAGCATTCAAGAGTCAAACTAGCAGGGCGTCTTTGTAGGGATGGCTACACACATCCAAATCACAGAGCAAGGGGAGACAGAGAGCAGGAACCGTTGTCATAGTAACTGTGGACCATACCTCAGTGTCCTAACAAGTTGGTTTTCAAACTTAGATATTTGGGGTACTTTAATGTGAATAATTATTTGAATGTTTAAGAAAAATAACTCACTGTAACGTAGATCCTCCATCATTTTCCCTACTTTAAAATTCATTTGTCTTAATTTGGTTGATGATTGCTTTTTTTAAATTCACATGAGGAAAACAAAACTAAAGTATAAATAGAAATTGAACTTGGAAAAACAAAATAACAAATGCCACTATCAATTATACCACTATCAATTCTAAGATAGAGCAACTTGGATAAGTTCATTCTATATTTTTGTATTTTTCAGAGTATCATATTATAGATAATTAGTTGCTAGAAACTATCAAAACTGCTATTTGTGAGCTCAGCTGAGGAGTCATGCTTGGCTGCAGCGTACACAGACAGTCCTGGATGCACTACACCAGGGAGGCCAGCACTGCAGGAAGCCGTGGCCAGACACCAGACTAGCACTGCCATTCTGAGTATGAGGAAGATTCATCCACTTCACCTCAGTGAAGCTCAGAGACTAAATACCTCACGGGAGTCTCCAACAACCGTAAAAGATGGCCAGAGGGGGCACAGGAGGAGAGACTGGTCCTCCAAGGCCAATGTGCACTACCCACTGTCTCTCACCTACAGATGAGGAGGGACTGATGTCACAGCTAGGCTCCGCTACTGCCCAGAGGGGGCACAGGAGAAACATTCCTGAAATGTTCCGAGAAGCAAAAGCTAAGCCATCCATCCAGCTCCGAGAAGCCAGACACACATACACAGACTCTGCCACCTCCATCTCTGGCGGCAGGAGATGTGTTTGACTGGGTGTAGGAGACACTGCTCAGTCTGAAAGCGGATCTGCTGGAAGGAAACATGCACCTTCACTGGATCCCACACACCACTTCCACAAGCCGACATGCGTCTTGTCTAACCTAGAACACAGCAAAGCACCATCAATATGTTCGGTTCATTTATAGTCATCTTATTACCCAGTGGTGACTGAGACACTAATTAAAGACTAATAAAGATGTATCCCTAAAGTCTATCTAAAAATCTTACTAGAAGCTCTGCCACGAAGCCAGGTCTACAAATGAAAATGCCGTGGTGTTTTTGGAACTTAGTCTGCTCTGGATACCAGAACAAAAACACCACAGATCAAGGCTTATTCCTGGCAAGGGCCTTCTTCCTGGCTTACAGTAGCTACCGAGTCCCGACATGGTAGAGAGCAGCTCTTGTGTCCTCTTCTTATTTAGTCAGCAGTCCCAGACTCGGGGCCCTACGCCTGTGAGCTCTTTTCCCTTGGCTTGCTTCTGTGCAGGCCCTGTGACGTCAGTGCCTCAACGTATGACCTGTCGGGGACACAATCCAGTCCTCAGCACTCAGTCTCTTATTTGTTTTTTGTTTGTTTATTTGTTTTTTGTTTTTGGTTTTTGGTTTTTCGAGACAGGGTTTCTCTGTGTAGTTTTGTGCCCTTCCTGGAACACACTTGGTAGCCCAGGCTGTCCTTGAACTCACAGAGATCTGTCTGGCTCTGCCTCCCGAGTGCTGGGATTAAAGGCGTGCGCCACCACCGCCCGGCCTCAGTCTCTCATTTGTAGTAATTTGTTTACCACACTCAGTGGCGATGTGGACACTGCCAGGGAAAATCACACTTTAAACTACATTTTCTAACTATGTTAGGGCACCACGCCATGAAGCGACGCTGCTAAAGGAACAGTGCCTGGAAGTCTTGCAAGGCCTTAGGCACATGCCCCAACCTGCTCACTATGACCTACGCTGTGACCTTTCCCTGTCCTGCTATGTTACACTGATACCAAGTAAAGTTCAACCGTAACTGGACAGGCTATTGCGCCAAGTTTGTGGTACACAGGTTGTTTGAAAAGCCAACCCTAGAAATAACCCAACGGGATCAACTTCTCACAGAGGGTGTACAGATGACCCGTGTGAAACGCAATATTGGTCCAGAAACTCAGAATCACTTGGCAGAACTTTGGGTTTCCAACAACACTGACTAAAGATTCAATCTGGACCGATTTTAAGATCCTGGCACATCAAAGCCTTACAGCAAGATGTCTGAGAAACACATGGAGGAGCTCTGTGCCAGCACCTAGTATGGACGACCAGGAGCTCTGTGCCAGCACCTAGTATGGACGACCAGGAGCTCTGTGCCAGCACCTAGTATGGACGACCAGGAGCTCTGTGCCAGCACCTAGTGTGGATGACCAGGAGCTCTTTGGAATCTTTGGATCTCTGAAGCTTGGGCTCCAAGAGACGATCATGACTCATATTTTTCTTTCCACTCAAATTGTCCTGCAGTAGAGTGGAAAAACAAAGTCCAGCCTGGACTTTATGAAGAGGAGCAGACTGAGCCAGGCATGTGGCTCGGGCAGGGAAACCCAATGGGGACGGAACTTGGTCCTCACACCATCAGCCGCTGTCACTTCTCCATTGTGGTTCCTTTCTTTTGGAACATGGCAGGCTGAGGACGGCTCACGGGTCTGTATTGATCAGCATGGTGCCCCAATATGTTTCCTGCCAACCCAATTACAGAATCTGCTTTTGAAGCTCATGTGTAACTATGCCCATCCCTGGGCATAACACCAACAGGACAAAGTACAGGGCTAAATGTCCTAGCCAGGGCATGTGTGGTTAGCCTCCAGTCTTCCAGGCTCCACATCAGTGTGGGCAAAGGAAGCAAAGAGGGCAAAATAAAGACAAGAGATTCAGATTTGCTTCTGATAGACACAAGGGAGATGTGTCCTCTAAATCTGTTCTCACCCTTGTCATTCACTCCCGTGTGACACAGGGAAGCCCCTCACCATGTGTGCTCAGTTCCTGCCTCTGAAGGGAAGGTCAGAACACCCTGACTGGTCATCCCAAGAAATAAATGAACCAGCAGAAACCCAAAGCAGGCCCCGGAACATCACAAAGCTGCTCCGTCACAGTGGCTCAGTGGGACCAGCCACTTATGGAGTGAGTGGGGTGTCCTAGGCTGACTTCAAGCTGGGAGAGGAGAGATGGCCCAGGCCATGGGGGGGCAGCGAGCGATTTGGCCCTCGGCAGAACAGAGTGTAGGAAAAGCCCGGTGAGTCACAACCCAGATCAGGAACTCTGGGCTGGTCACAACTCTCTTCAGAGCTGTACGGAACAGTGGTCCCTGCCCCAGGCTGTCTGCAAACAGATGGTCAGAATGTAACAGAAACTGGCCCTGGGGCCAATCTCCGCCTTCACCAGCAGAGGCTGAGCAGCCAATGTGGAGCAGATGTCAGCTCCACAACTCAACAAAAAGCAGAGTGGAGGCACCCTGGGTCTCTGCACCCCGGGTCTCTGCACCCCGGGTCTCTGCACCCCGGGTCTCTGCACCCTGGGTCTCTGTTCAGTCTGCCACCCAGTTCCCGGTCATGTGCAGAAGCACAAGAATGGGTGCCATTAGCTTCAAGACTAAGCCCACAGCTCTGGGAACATAAGTCCTCAGTCACTGCATGTCACACCCATGCAGACATGGAAAATAAACCAGCCTGACAATCGATGTCCAGAATCCCAAACAACCTTCCTCGTGGGAGGGGAACTCACGGAAACCTGTGGAAATGCTCCACTGAGGCAGCCACTGGACCCTTAGGTCTGTGTTTGCATCCCCATCGGTTTCAGGCATGGAGGACAGAGGCTGCATTTCCAGCTTATGCAGTGACTCCCACACTGACCTACAGTAGCAAGAGGCCACATCACCTACATCTCCAACATCTCCGGAAATACTGACAGTGCACTCCAGCCCTCGAATGAAGACTCACAGGATGTTCAGACCCATGCAAGCTGTATTTGCTAAGGACATTTTCGAAATCTCTTCTAAGTACGTCACATAAAAACAAACTCTTGAAAACACGCTGAGATGGAAAGACATTTGTATACAGTTGGGGAAACAAGATTTACACACTAAAGTCACCTGAGGTCATCCCAGGCAATGTGGACAGAGGCTAGAGGAAAGTAGCCCAGGACTGGCTTGCTGGGTGGGAGAGGGGCCACTGAGACACAAGAAGACTGGTGGGATGGGGTCAGTCAAGGCCGGACAAAAACCTAAGGTCTGGAACTGGCAACCCTAACTGGATGATGCAGACCTCCTGGTTAGAGCAAACTCGTAATGGTTTTTCCTTTCTGCTTAAACCTCAGAAATAGTTGCCGATAAAACCAGAGTACTAGCTACTTTGCACACCAGCAGACTTGACAGATCACGAACCTGCCACAGCAGAGCTACTCCAGAGGCTGAGGCAGGAGGACTGCTCAAGCCTACAGCTTGGCAAATAGTCTGCAGGGCTTGAGATACCATCTATGGGGAAGAAGATCCCATTTCAGGGTTTCAAGTACCCAAAGATGAAGAACACTGGGGCTGGGTCACCTGAAGACTGAGCTGAGCCCGTCTGACCTGGAGGATCCAAGTCAGGCCTGAAATGGCAGAACTCTAACCCTTGGGAGGCACAGGTATTTAAACAGCTGCACGTGAGCTTCACGTTAATGTGGCAGACACCAGCCACTCTAGCCACGGCCACAGGACAAAGTGCTACATGAGACCCTGCATGTGTTCACATGCTTCACTGAAAATCTTATCCGTAATCTATTTGTACCACATAATGCCACTCTCTAGACTTTAAGTACACATAGCAAAATTTACTTTAAAATATATATATATATATATATATATATATAAAATAAAATCCTCAGAAGAGCCAACGCAAACGAAGGAAGAATCAGTACTTATGATACCGAGCAGGGGAAACACAAAGACCAAGAGAGCAGACAGATGTGCAGTCCTAGGAGCAAACAGATGTGCAGTCCTGGGGAGTGGACAGATTTGCAGTCCTGGGGAGTGGACAGATGTGCAGTCTTAGGAGCAGACAGATGTGCAGTCCTGGGGAGCAGACAGATGTGCAGTCCTGGGGAGTGGACAGATGTGCAGTCCTGGGGAGCGGACAGATGTGCAGTCCTGGGGAGTGGACAGATGTGCAGTCCTGGGGAGCGGACAGATGTGCAGTCCTGGGGAGCAGACAGATGTGCAGTCCTGGGGAATGGACAGATGTGCAGTCCTGGGGAGTGGACAGATGTGCAGTCCTGGGGAGCAGACAGATGTGCAGTCCTGGGGAGCAGACAGATGTGCAGTCCTGGGGAATGGACAGATGTGCAGTCCTGGGGAGCGGACAGATGTGCAGTCCTGGGGAGCAGACAGATGTGCAGTCCTGGGGAATGGACAGATGTGCAGTCCTGGGGAGTGGACAGATGTGCAGTCCTGGGGAAGCAATTGCCCCTCTCTGAGCAAAGGGCCAGGAAAAAGTGGATCAGACGAGACCATCCATGTCAGAGCTTAGAGTACGACCAAGGACTTAGACAAAGCAGGACAAACAGGGCTTTGAGAGTCAGAAGGTGCCTCCCAGGCAGTCAGCACTGTGCTCTCCCCGATTCTGAGCACCATCAGATACAGCAAGCACATTGCCTGCCTCTACTTGAGAATGTCCCTCGGCAGGAGAAGCTGCACTGAGAACTCAGAAGGACTCAGCCAGATTTCACAGGTCAGCAAGTCACACTCAGTAAGTGGAACAAGAGCCACAGAGAGGCTGAGTGGGGGCCCAGCACACACGAGGCCTTGGGTTCAGTCCCCAGCATCACATAAAACTGGGCACAGTGGTGCATCCCCATAATCCCAGCATTCAAAAACTAAGTGACTGAATAAATGGTTTTTGTTTGTTTGTTTTTAAAGCTATGGAGCAGGGGCTTAGCAAACAGAACTGTCCCTGCACCCTACTCTGGTGTCACAGATGAGCAAACCCATGACCCTCAAGCAGAAAAGTCCACCTGGTGCTAAGAACTGCAGGCTGCTGGCAATCTTACCTCGGTGTGCAGTTAAAGCAAGCACTGTGGTTGAACAGTGCCCCCCACATGTTAAGCACCAGCCTTGGAGCATGGTCCTACTATGACAGTCTCTGCAAATGCGATCAGTGAGCCAACTAATGACACAGCGTGGCAGGGTGGGTGGGCCCCAATGCAGATGGTGACGTCGGAGACAGACACGCAGGGAGGACAGCCGGGCCCCAACTCGCTGGGCCGTGGAGTCTGGGTTAGACACTGGGGAGGCAGGAAGAGTCCTCTCTAGGACCTCGGGAAGGAGCTTGGCTCTGCCCCAGAGTGGACCCCACCTTTGGCCTCTGGAACTGGGAGTGCACATGCTCCTTTGGTGTAAGCCACTATGTGTAGTAGTCTGTTACAAGCGTCCTTAGGAGTGGACAGCATGTAGTCAACACTCTGAAACCTGGCCACTACACCAACAGCCACAGTGACCCATGTGACCAATTTCAAGCAGGTCTATATTGTACAACTAGTTCCACAAAGTACCATGTGATAAGGAGCAGCTGCCAACCCAAGCTGAACAGATGGACTAACTCTTCCATCCCCTCACAGACGGAAGCACCTGTGAGATCGGAACAGTTCAGAGCTTAAAAGGGGGGCGAGTTTTGTAAGATACGAGAAAATTGTCTGGGGAGAGCTGATTTCTGGGTGCTAAGTTCCAGGAGGATAGGAGTAAGAGGCGCAGCAGTCAGACTAAAGATAACAGTACAGACTGTGCTTTGAAACTGCCAGAAGAGAGGAGCTGGAATACAGTCACACAAAGACATGACAGATCGCAGAGGAGATGGATGTGTCTACCCTGATTTAACCACCACATGAAACATCAAAACATCACGTGGAACACTACCAAAACCAGCACAAAATGTTTGCTTTTATCTGTCTTTAAAAAAAAAAAAATTGAATTATGAACTATAACCAGGCAGGGTACAGCAGCTATCTAGCTCACTCTCAGGAGTCCGGGAAGGTGGGCAGGAGGCGGGGCCCACTTCATATCTAAGCATCAGCAGAGGGTAATGACTGTTCAAGGAGCTAGAGAGATGCTGGTCATGGAAATGGCAGCAGCAGCAGCAACTGTGTTAGGAACAATTACGTTTAGAACAGAGAGCACTGCTGGGTGATGCTTGAGTCTACTGGAAATGGGCTCCCCTGAAGAACAGCACTGGCCTGCATGGACCCGCTGCCAGCACCTACTGACGTTTAGGGTTGACTTTCTGGGCCTGCTCCTGGGACCATTCTCCCCTTTAACTGCTCACCCAGTCCCAGGAGCAGATAAGAGTTGAACTCACAGCAGCTGTGATTTCCTACCTAAGACCAGTTAAAAATTCCAACACGAAGCAGAGCACGGCTTCAGAGGCCCTGCCCTTAGCTTAGGAACAACTGTGTTGAGGGATGAAAGGAAAGGAGCAGGGGTGGATACGATACATTATAGACACGTATGGAACTGTCAAGCAATAAATTTTTTAAATTGGGAAAGTATTTCTGAAAGTCAAATTTAACACATAGCTGAATCATAAATCACAACTAAGATGACCAAGCAGCCATTCTAGGCCCTTAAAGGCCTCTAAGCTCTCCACTCACATGGCCATCACACAAAATCCTGGAGCAAAAGGCAATGGGGAGAATGTGGCAGGAATGGCCCCACGTGCAGTTCAGAAAGCAAGTAAGAAGTCAAGAGAGAAAGAGCTCAGTGGATCCCAAAAGTCAACTTTCGTAAGTAATCGATTGGTGAATTTCTACTCCAACCAAATTCCAATTTAGACATTAGATTCTAAGCATTTGGAAGAAAAGTCCCTTATTATGCCACTGCTAAAAGAAACAGAAAGATGAATGAAATAGAATAACAAATCACTCCAAGGCCTGTGGCAAAAAGAACATACCATAAAAGTAACGTTTATAATTGTAGGGGAGCAAACAGCAACTCCCAGCAAAGTGTATGAGGCCCCGCTGTCATCTGGGAGTCATGTGTTAAGAGTGAAGAGTTGCCATTTCAGTTATTTCTTTTATTTTCCTCATAATTGTTATAAAATTTTATTTTATTTCAACAATGAGAACATTCTTTTAATTGTCAACTTTTTGAAAAGTACACTGTGCAAACGCAGATTCTTCAAAGATGCCACACAGCGTCTCCTGTCGCTCTCCAGTCTCAGAGCCCTCTGCTGTTTCTATTCAGTGTGCTCGGAAAGGCAAACAAAACAACGAACGTAGAAAGATAAAAGAAGCAGACGAGAACAGCACTGAGAAATCCAGCCACAGCCCTGGGGTTCTACACTGATTTTGAAGAAAACTCCTTCTTGGGAGATGCCAGTTTTTCGTGTTTTCTCACCAAAGGAATGAAGAGTTTCAAATGCAAACTGAACCCTGTATATTCCAAAACCTGGGGCTTTAAGAGGGCTCTGTGGATAAAGTGTGTGTCACACAAGCATGAGGAACCGAGTTCAGTTCCCAGCAGCCATGTAAAAGCCCTGGGGCAGTGCTGTGGGCCTCGAACCCCAGCGCTGGGGAGGAAGAGAGAGGATCATCTCTGGGCTTGCTGGTTAACTGGTGAGATCCAAGTTCAAAGAGAGATCCTAGTTTAAAAAGGTAAGGTCAAGATTGACTAAAGAAACACATACACACACACACACACACACACACACACACACACACACACACACACACACTTCCAAAAACTTTAGGCTCCATGGCTAGAAAGCTGCTCATGGGAGCAGGTCATGTACTAGCCCCTTACAAATCAGCCTCCCCTGGGACTTTAGTTTCCAGACCAACTTTTATTGTTAGCTTTTTTCCTCTCTAAACTACAAGAAAGGGTCACCATCACAGTAAGAGTGGATGAAGGCAAAAGCAGGGAGGATGAGACACTGTCATTTATCACTAGCCCCTGGAGGAGCAGGGATACTTTCCTGGTCAGTGGGATAGAGTGAACAAGACGTTCTGAAATGCAAGGACTTTGTAGTTCAACTTACAAGGTACGATGTTCTATTATTCCAATGGGAAATGTAGACAAAAGCAGTTTTTTCATGACTTTTACTTGGATTTAGCCAGTAGCATCGGAATAACATCTCAATGTATTAAACATGAAGAGACAAGAAATATCTCAGGAGCTGAAGGAGGGAAGAGTGGAAATGGATTGACAGAGTGGTTCCATGTTCTGTTCCCTGCTCTGGACGCCACACTGTCCTGTCCTGGCGTCTCACTGCTCAGTTCCCATGCTCACTGCAGTCCAACGATGGATAGATAGGCTCTTCTCTGGTAAGATGTTCCCTGCCTCCCTCTGCCTGACACAGGACTGGTCCTGGAGACATGTCCACCTGCCCTGTTTTCAGCGACCCTGACAACACAAACTGTTGAAATGATTTGTCCTTACTGATCCTCAGGCTGAAAGTAAAAAAGCCCTTCTCAGGAAAAGGGGAAGAAGAGAGAATAAAAAAGGTGTGAGGGGCCCAAGTGGCACCAGCCACATTGAGTGACTGGCTCCCCTGATGCCCCTCTTCCTCCACAGTCCTACTCCCGGGCTGGGCAGAAGGGGTTCCCACGGAGAGAGCGTGGGCAGGTGGGCAGCCTGTGATCACACATGCAGAAGCAGCACAGTGAGGCTCATGGCAGATGGAACAGTTTGCAAAATTAAGACTGGATTCTTTACAGTGTGGACAGACAGGGGACTGTAACGGAATAGAAACCCCAGCTATATATGGAGCTAACAAGATTCCGAGCTGGCTCTGGTGAAAAGCTTGGAATCGGGTGGCCCTTTAACTTCAAGACATTGCTTGAAGAGTGTGAGTCTGCTCACTGTGAACTCAGCTCCAGTGGTTTGTGTGGCTAACACTCTAAAGGGCATACTCCTGAAGTCTCTCTGTTCATGTGACACACCTTCCTGTTGCCTCAGGGAGAGGAAGTCTGTTTTCTTTAGGAGAATGGAGGCAGGAAGAGAAGCCACCTCTCAGGTCTGCTAGATTTTGCAGCAGTTCAGGAAGTGGCAGAGCCTTTCTCTGTATGAATTCCCAGCCTCCCTCTTCCCTGTCCTCTTCCCATCCTCCCCAACTGCTGACCAAGGCTTATCCTGTCCCAATCACATAGGATTCCTAGCCACTCTCAGATGGCCGACCTAAAGCGTCCTGGAGGCGCTCACCTGCCTGGCTCACCTGGACGTCGTCTAGGGGCATGCAGGTAGTCATGCAGAGTTAAAACTGCTCGTCGGCCAAAAGACAAAGTCTCACTCCATAATGCAGACTGGACGCAAACTCTCAAACCTCCAGCTTCCATGAACTGCAAGAATTTCACCTCAGGAGCTAGGGCTCAGCCGGAGGAACCACCTGCCACACACAGTATGTAAAGGCCACTCTTGGTAAGGTCTCAAGAAGCATGGCCAGGGCACTGGTACCAAGAACTAAAAACATGCCAGAATCTTTAGACAAGTGGATTCTGGAAACTACAGGAGTGTTGGGATTGGTTGAGGACATTTTAGAGAGAATGTTCTCAACAGATAAGTCACAGGAGAAGTGATCTAGCTGCCCTTTCCTTGAGACAAGATTACCAAATAGCTAGATATAGGAAATAAGGTGAGTGCCACATTTCTCTAAAATGCAGCAAGATACTCGTAAGACTTTCTCAGTATATACCCTAAATGAAATGAAGTCCTGACAACTGGTACTTAACAACTACCTCAGCCAACATGGAGTAACTAACCAACCCACATCCACCTTAGCCAACATGGAGTGCTGTGGATATCGCTCTGTATAAATAAAATGCTGATTGGCCAGTAGCCAGGCAGGAAGTATAGGCAGAACAAGCAGAGGAGAGAATTCTGGGAAGTGGAAGGCTGAGGTGGGAAGACACTGCCATTCGCCGCCATGACAAGGAAGATGTAAGGTACCGGTAAGCCACGAGCCACATGGCAAAGTATAGATTAATAGAAATGGGTTAATTTAAGATAGAAGAACTAAATAGCAAGAAGCCTGAGCCATTAGGCCAAACAGTTTAAATAATATAAGCATCTGAGTGATTATTTTATAAGTGGGTTGTCGGACTGTCGGGCTTGGCGGGTCCTGGAGAGAAAACTCTAGCTACAATGGAGTAACTAACCAGCCTATATCCACCTCAGCCAACATGGAGTAACCAATCCACATCCACCTCAGCCAACATGGAGTAACCAGTCCACATCCACCTCAGCCAACATGGCGCTAACTAACCAACACACATCCCCTGCTGCCAGTGTCTGGCCTGGACCATCTTGCTTTCTTGTCAATGTCTGGGTGATGCAGGAAGCTTCTTGAAGTCCCGAGGGGCCAATATTCTGTAGAACGCAAGATGCACATCTCTAAAGACACTAATGATGTAAAGAGCTGGGCAGGGCCACAGAGAGAGCAGTAGAGAGCAGAAGTACTCCAAGGCTTCTCTCAGCAGACCAGAACCTCACACACTCCACGGGACAGAAATGGCATCTGAAACATTCATCAAAACTGTAGGAAACAACACTCCTGATAAAACTCACCTGTCTTTTGCCTACCAGATGCAGAGTATCAGATACTGAAATATTCTTCATAGTCAATACTTTTTAAAAGAAAGAAGAAACTTACCTCAGAACATGATTATAAACAAAAGTTAGACGGAAGGAAGAGTACAAGTATTAAAAGAGGAAACAATTAACTGCCCACTCTACCCCAGAGCTAACCTCCAACTCTGCTGAGTCAATATTTACTGAACACACCCCAGGCTGTATGACATAAAATGAAAGTGACAAAAATCAAGGCATAGTCATCAGCTGGCAATTAAGTTATATACTAGCAGATACACAACGGTATACACGAAATGCTCCTGAAGCCATATAAGCCACACACTTTCGTGATGGCGGTATCTCTGACTTAAACCTACGCAGGCACTCCATTGGTTACAAAGTGCATCACGTAAGGTACAAGACTGTGTCAAGAGTGCTAGCCTACAGAAGACCCCGGAGTTGATCCCGAGCACTGCCGTCAGTCAGCACCAGCACTTCACACACAATATCTTATTTAATTAGACTAAAAAGTTGTGCCAATGACGAGCCGTCTACAAAATCCAATGGACTGTATAGTATCAAGAGAGCTGTGATAGAGAATGAGAAACCTTGAAACACTCGGTCCTAAGTGGGATGTCTCCACCAAAGCCCTCCTGTCAGAGCTCAGGGAGCTACGCTCAAAGATTGTAAGAGCCGAAGACGATGGACAACACCATGGAAACGGTGTCTTCCTGACCTAACAGGACTGACGAACACATGAACTCACAGAGACGATGGCAGCACACACAGGGTCCTAGTGCTAAGAGGGAGAGTAGACATGATCTCCCATCCCTAACCAAGAAACTCTTTCCAACTGACAGGCTGCAAACGAAAAGTTAGTTTTCTCCAGTGAAGTCTAACCAGGTATACAAACCACACGTAAGGGCAGGCACCACGGCCCGCAGAATATGGCCAACACAAACAGACTCACTGGGATTTCTGGAGATTGTTTTTAACCCTACTGGTCTTTTTGCTTAGATATCATAGTTTCTGATTTTGTGTTTTTATGGGGTGTGCATGTGTGTGTGTGCGTGTGTGTGCATGTGTGTGTGTGCATGTGTGCGTATGTGTGTGTGCATGTGTGTGTGCATGTGTGTGTGTGTGCATGTGTGCGTGTGCGTGTGCGTGTGTGTGTGTGTGTGTGTCTGCCTATACATGTGTTTCTCGTGCTTTTTCTTTGTTGGTTTGTTTGTTTTGTTTTATTCTGGTTTGTTTGGATTTTTATTTGCCTGTTTGTTTTCTAAAGAGAGAGCGGTGTGGAGTTGGATGGGTGGGGAGGATCTGGGAGGAGATGAAGAAGGAGAGCACATACTATACTGTATAAGAAAATTATTTTCAATTAAAAAATAAAGAAGAGCCACGATAACTTAAAAACAAAACAAGATAAAAGCAGGAGAAACACACTGCATTTGATATCGAGACTTATTTTAAGCAGGTAAGGACGGAACAACATGGTTTGGGTACAAGTTAGAAAAATGAAGCAGAGTAAAGGTCAGAAGTCAGCGCTGGGCAGCAGCCTCTCCTGGCAACACTGAAGGCAGGTGCAGATGGATGGACAACACACCTGCCTGAGGTTCAGAAAGCAGGTCATCTCACTCACAAGGCAAAGGTCTGCACCGCAGTTTATACAAACAAGCAAGCAAAGACCAACGGGGTACGGGGGAGACATCTCAATCAGTAAAGAATTTGCCTTGATCCTCAGAACCCACGGAAGACACTGTTTAAAGCCAGCGTGGTAGCGTGGCCTTTTAATCCCAGCAGAGCAGGCAGAGAGGCAGATCCTGGGGCTTGGTGGTCGGCCAGTCTAGCCTACTTGGCCAGTGAACTACTCAACTAAAGAAAAGTGGGCAGCTCCTGAGTAATGGAACCCAAGGCTTACCTCTGACTTCCACATGCACCTACAAACAGATGCACCTACACACACACACACACACACACACACACACACACACACACACTTTTAAGCCTTGAGAGAATGACAGATTACTTGTATGACTTCAGTGTATGAGCAGACGTGCAGCTCAGAGACAGAATGAACACACCATAAAGAAAAAACTGACAAATTTAGCTGCATAAAATTTAAAGTTTCTGTATAAAAGGGTTAAAAATAGGCCACAAAGTGGATGGTATTTGCATAACACATATAATTGATGTCCAGAATACAAAATGAACTCTTGTGAATCAATTAGAAGACAGAGACTAGGAAGATTACATAAATGGGCGATGTAAGGAGAGGGTGGCCAGTGGCAGGTGATGGCCTGCCGACTGGATGCCGGGCAGAATGGCACTCCTGTGGCCAGCTGGCAGGAGCAGCTGCTGGACAAACTGTCTGCAGTGAGCGTAAGAAAGTGTGGCTGTGGGAGATCACGTGCCCCACAGCCAGCCACTTCATTCTCAGATACTCCCTAAAGAAAGCGTCCTGTCCTTCACCCCACCATGTGTGTGGGAACGGCAGCTATAAATCGGTATTCTAAGTAGTGCTACTGAGAACAATGGGAGGGGGTGACAGGTGTCCACCCACGGGGGACTGAGGAGTAAGTGTCAGTACCGTTGGAAAACAAGACACAACACAGAGGCAGACAGAAGGACCGAAGCTAAGCTGCCGATCAACAAGAACGCACAGGCACGTATGGAACCAGTTATATAACGCCGGCAATGTGGTTCCGTTTATACCACAAGCAAACCAGAACAGGAGCATGTTGTAGTGTTTAGGGAACATAAAACACAACATGAGGGAATAAATAGTCATGAATGGCACCCAATCTAAGACAATGGGAAATGAAATTTGGGAGGGATGACTGGATATCTAGTCCCACTGGAAAAAAGTTTATTTCCTAAGCTAACTCTCATTGGCAGATCTCCGCATTTGGGGGATCCAAACCTCCACGTCCACTTACACAGACAGTGGGAAGCCGTTCAGAACTGGCAGGGTGGGTGGCACCTGGGAGATCAAAACTCAAGCATTCTGGGTCCAGGAAAACCCTTCTGCCCATGGCTGAGATGCCTATGTGACCAGCACCCTGGCCTACAAGGGGAGGTAGCTCCACTGAGGCCAACCTGTGTTCTTGCCTTGCATGGGCTGTGGTGGCATTTCCACAAAAGAAGGAGCTTCTCAGCACAATTCAGTCAGAACCACAGAAGCCTGGGGGGCGTGGAGTGGGCAGAGCACAGAGGAGGGCCTCTCCCACCAGACCCTGGAGACTGGGGTAGACGGGGGATCTGGGAACCCCGTCTGGCTTCAGTACGATGGGTGTGAGGAGACTCCTGACCAGGTTCTTTGTGAGGTAGGGTGACTGCTATAAAAAGTAGCCAACAGCTAGGTTGCCGAGGGAGGCCATCGGGGAGACTGTTCCACTGTGTAACATCGGCAGTAGGAAGGTACCCTGAATACAGCAGGCGAGTTCAAGCTGCCCAGAGGGATGAGTTGGACTGTAATGGTCAAAGGCACTGGGAGGCCTAAGGAGAGGTCGGGAAACTCAAGCACATTAAAAGAATACCTTGGGGTCAAAGCCATGACCCCAACACCCACCCAGTCAGAGTTCTTCACTTTCTGCCTGGCCAAGGTAAGGGTAAGACCATGGTCAAGAGCTTCCCACTCTCCTGCTGCTCTGCTCCTCTCCAAACGTCTCTAAGGAATTCCCTTAGAGAATTGGGGACCATAAAACAAGGACACCGCCATGTTTACAAGTGGGAAGAAGTGACAATATAACCAAGAAAAAGCTCCACCCCCAAAACCTCCAAGGAGGGGGGGGGGGGTCCTCCCAAGGAGGGCTATTCTGACTCACAGTGCTTGTGAGTGACACTGTCCCCCAGACGCGGCACTAACACTTTGCCATCGCTGAGGTGGGCTTTGGACAGGTGGACTAGGAATTTAAACACTCCACATTTTATATTATACAGGGTGATCTCTGATGGGGAAACTGAGTCATCTCACACTGGAAGACTTTCAGAAGGCAGATCAGACCCTCCTGCTTGGGGCCAGTAGAGACAGAGGGGAGGTAGTGCCAGTTGCGGGCCTGTCCTTAGCCATTGGTCACTTTGGTGCTTCATGTGCAAGCAGGGTCCGTGGAGGAACTGACGTCATGGGCTGGTTGAGATCAGACAACTACAGAGAGCTTAGACCATCGAGGCATGAGGGGCTAACGACCAAACTCCTAGACCGTCTACAGCAAAGGGAATTTCCTACTAATCCAGGCAGAGAATGAGTGGCACGGACTCCCATCCAGCATCACTCCGCCAGGGGCTCTGTCCAGCCAGGTTCCCCCACACCACCTTCTCTGGTCCTAGCTAGACTGCATTTCCTCTTCTGGAACCTCTCCCATGAGGGAGCTTTCCACTCCTGCATCTCAGGACTGGCTCCCTCCACCCCATCTGACTCTGTTCCCAACCTAAGGCCTGGTTTTAGAAGCTGCTTCCTAAGTCCTCAGGCCCCCGGCACGCTACATGGTGCCTGTTCACCGAATCACACACCCTTCCCCCAAACCCCAGCTGCTTAGTCCACACCTTGGGTGAGGCAGAGCATCTCACAGCACCCGGTTACTTCAGGACTATTACTCTTTTCTCCTTAACACGGGCACACTCCTTAGAAGGAAGCCCTCGGGATAATACTGGACTTGAGATCCCCAAAATTCTCGTGGCAGGAGAACAGAGACTGAAAAAAGCCGCACCAAGATTAACATGAAAGCAGCCAGTTGGCAGAGAAAGACTGGAAGCCCTTTCCCACCTGGACAACGTATCCACATGCTTAAACAAAGCCTGAGACACACAGATGTGGGAGAGATGGGTGTCATGTAAATGTCATCTGTGGACCTCATGGCTCAGCGCTCTGGGGCTTTCCCTCACCTCTAGCCACGCCCATTTTCAGGAGTGTCTCTGTCTCTGTTTCTCTCTCGGGTCATGTGTCCCTGGTTTAATTACTTGTTGTAGGACAGAAGAACCCAGAGACTTCAGCAGGTGCCTCTTGGGACTCAGACCCAGGCCTATAACATTCCGACTAGAAACTCAAATATGCTTGTTAAGATTATTTAGGTTTTAAAAATGCTATGCCTTCTGTTCAGGTCTTGACATTAGACAAAAATGTGAACATGGAGGTAGAGATTCTGATGGAAAGGGGCCATGTGTGAGGAGGGCTGTGGAGGAAATATAAACCACCGCTGTTCCCCTTTGGTATTCCTGGAGAGCTTCCAAAGATTGCAACGAACTGGAAACAGCAGTAAGTCCCACTGGAAAGGCAAATAAGACTTCACAGACCTGAGATGTGACCACACACTCTGGCTCCACCTGGCACGTGGATGTGAACCTAGCAGAAGCATCGTCCACTACTAAAGATCTGGTCTTGCGCCTCCACCTCTTACTGCTGGCTCAGCACCTTGGTGCATGTCCATGAGAAGCAAACCAAAACAGGTAGGCACTAGGAGAACCCGGGGGCTTCACATATTTCACTTTTTATCACAAATCACCATGTAAAGTTGGAGTGCTTTCCATGAATGGAAACTGAAGGAGCACAAGACTAATACAGAACAGACTTCAGCCATCCTCACACCGCTTCCTGTGACCCACAGACCTGGGCACTTGCTAGTCTTCCAACAATTCCCTTTGCAACAGGCTTAGCTGTAAGGAGATCACAAACCTTCCTGCATCACAACAGGAGACAAGTCAGTCAGGAGGAAAGGGTAGCGTCAAGTTTACCTGCACAAATGGTTTCTGAAGGCATACCCTTTACTGTTATCTAGGAAGGGCTGCAGAGGGACGGCAGAGTGACGGCAAGAGCCCCTACAAAGGTTAGAGCATTATCCTGTGGGAAGAGACAACCGCCACAGTGGAGAGAAGCAGTGGCAACTGCATCTGATGAGGACCCATCTCTACGACAGGCATGTCACCTTACAATTCAATGAGGAAAGACTGATCATCGCTGTTTGAGTGGGAGCTGTGCCCCACAGGCCTGTGCGTTTGAATGTTTGGTTCCCGGCTGTTGAGGGAGGTCATAAGACCTTTTGCACATGGGACCTACTGGCAGACTCAACTTTTAAAAAGGGAAAACTGCTCTAAATAGATGTTTCTTCAAGAAAGACACACAAAAGGCCAAGAAGGGGTGCTTAATGTCATGGGTCATTCAGGAAATACAAATCTAAACCACAGGGAGGTGCCACCCTACACCACCAGCATGTCCACACCCGCCAGTGTGGAAATAGTGGAAAAGACAGTTACAGCCTTGGTGAGAACTAGATGCCTCCACACTAAGTCTTAAGAAACAAGCTAGAGCTGCTTCAAAATGCAGAGGGGTCTCAGACAGGGCAGTCCCCTGCCTGGGTATCTTCCCAAGGAAGTGAAGAGGTATACCCTTAAAAACAGTCCTACAGAATTGTTGTTCTTGGCAGCATTATGCCATAACCAAACAGTGGAAACATTTCAAACATCTATCAACTTCTTCATAAGTAAATAAATATGTGGTGTGGCCATACAATAGAGTATTATTTGGCAATACAAAGAAATGCCCACTTGGATGGCGCTTGAAAACATGAAGCTACAGAGTGAAAGGAGCCCGTCACACAGCATCACTAATTTTAGGATTCCATTCGTCTGATATGTCTAGACAAGCCACTCTCTAGGGATGGATGTCCTCCAGCTGGTGCAGGGCTGTGGAGGGTTAGGAAGAGGTGAATGTAAAGGGACATAAAATGGATAAAGGTTTGGTTTTGAGGTGAGTAATAATTTCCAGATTTCTGTGAAGATACTGAAGTCATAGCTTTGTCCATGTCACACAGGTGAGTGCTGTGCATGTCATACAGATCACACAAGGCTGTATAGAAGGCATCTAAGACAAGACAAAGACATACAGGGAGTGCATGTCCCTCACCTCTCACTGTAACTGGGAGTCACTGCTCAGCAGATAGAACTTTTCACCCACCCTCCGGGGAGGCCCTGGCTTCTTAGTGTCTGATAGTAAACCTTCTTAGAACGTGCATTAGCTGTCAACGAGAGATTTAGAATGCTGTAAACAAACATGTTGGAATGGAGTCACATGGTGAAGAAACACCGCTTAGACATTATATAAAACTGTGTATGAGTCTCACAAATATGAGTACATCCATACAGATTTAATCTGGTGCTACAAAAGAAATGCTCGACTCTGGGTTCTCATACCTAACTTAGTCCGCTGGTCCACGCTAGAAAGATCCCCATCTAAAAACTGACAGTTCATGAATTCAGGATCACTTCTGAAAACTAAGTGAAGTCAGGAGCAACTTTGGGTTCCCACAGAAAATGTAACATCCAATTTCCGTCAAAATCTAGAAGGTACTCAAACAAATGTCCCCACATGAGACCCTAATGTGGGCAACCTCTGGCCAATCCGTGACAGGGTATAGCAACCCTGTTCACTCTGAGGCTTCCAGAATATCGCATCATCCACGACCATCCTTAGAGGGTGGTTTTCTCAACTTCCCTAGACTTTAACATCAACCGTGCAAATGTGAACTTTTCTCTACATTGAATTGCTCCTACCTCTTCTAGAGTTGAAACTCCTTTAGGCAAAGTCATAAAAACAAGCATCCAGGGAGCTAAGGAATTTTCAACAGGATTTTTATGAATAACAACAACTAAAGAATCAACAACTTAAAATTGGAGATTTAACCCACAAAGTAACTTCCAGAACGTGTATTAGAGCCCGTTCTCACCCAACGCCACCCCCACTGTCACTCATGCAATCAATGGAAAGAGATTTTGTTGTCCCCGCCCCAAGACATGGATGAAAATGACCCTAATGGAAAGGCTGCCCCTTGTTGTCCCCTCCCTCAATAAATGGCCGCTAAAACCCCAGAGTCCTGGCTTCAGGGGGATTCTCTGGAACCCCATGTTTCCAGAGGGAGGTCAAGAAAGATCAGCAGGTACCTCACCCAACTCGAGAGACAATCCCTCAAAGCCTGATCCAGATTCCATACAGGTGTTTGGGAAAAGGTCCCATGCAGGAGGTAATGGGAAAACCCTGACTTGGATCCTCCTCCAAGTGACTGCAGAAAAGATCATGAATCTCGGCAGGTGAATTTCAGTGGCCCTCATCAGCATACTCCGATGTAACACTGTCATAGCTACAGTAGTGTGCCATGACGCCTGCCCTTCACATCAACTGCCTAGGCACGTTGAAATAATGGACGTGCATCTTGGCTATTTGTTAATAGTAGAACTCCCTTTGGAAAGATTGAGTGTCAAGTATAGTTTATCTGTAATTACTGAAAAACGAAGAATTTACAAACTGGAATATTCAGGAAGTTGGGAATTATCTTCATTTTATGCATGTGAAAGCCAGAGAACAACCTCCGGTGTCATTCTTCAGGCACCATGCACCTTTTGTTTTTGAGACAGGTCTCTCACTGGCCTGGAGCTCCCTGATTAGGCTGCACTGGCTGGCCACAGATCCCCCAGGACCTGCCTTCTTCTGCTTCCTCGGCACTGGATGGCAAGCACGCACCATGATGCCTAGATCATGTGTGTGTGCTGAGAATCACATTCAGGTCCTAAGGCTCCCACAGCAAGCACTCTACTGGCTGGGCTGTCTCTCCCACCAAGAAGTCAGAAAGTATCCTTCTATACTTATTTCAAGATAAAGAAACAGTGGTTAATTTTGAACCACTTGATTTCACTTGCATATTGAAACTTTCTACTCTTTTCTTCCTTTATTCCCACCTTTTCCCCTTTTGCTACAATCTCCTCATTGTATTTTTTGCTATTAATGTAAACAAGCGTCTTTCGCTCCACCGGCAGCTTGTGAGGAAGAGTAATGCTTGTTAGTAAAGCCATGTTTTTTGGCTATGAGTAGGAGATATGCACACAATGTGCCAGGCCATTTAAAAGACATAAATAGAAGTCATGAAATGCTCCTTCACTCTTCTGGGAGGTAACTGAAAATGGCTTTTCAGTTCTTCTCATGAATAAAAAGATAGCCTGATCGCACAATGGCGTGGGGTGAGGGGTAAGAAGCATGCATCTACATGCTGGCAGAGGCAATCAGCTACCCAGGAACCATCAGCAACAGGCAGGACCACAACCTCAGAGAGCCCACGGTGGGCAACAGGGTAAAGGTCTATACAGCTGGGTTGTACAGTTCACCTGCCACACACCCAAGTGTGCTTCTTCTTAGGGTTGTGGACATCTACCCCCAGGTCAGAAGAGATTGCTTCGGAAGTCCTCCTAGTAAGCAATGTGTTCCTTTTATACATATCTAGATCTAGAGCTGAGATCTAGATACAGCAATTCAGCAAAATAAGATCTCTCAGTCAAACAGCAGTGCTTGGCAAATACTTGACCACAACATCCCAAGGAAAGAAAGAACAGGCTGGTAGACAGCTCAGTTGGTAAAATTTTTGCCTTGTGTAAGTGTGAGAACCTGAGACTGAGGCCAGGAACCCAAGCAAAAAGCCAGATGTGGGCTGAAATTCCAGTACCGAGGAGACAAGAAACGGGGGGAATCCCTAGGACTCGATGTGGCCAACTAGGCTCACCTCAGCAGCTGCACTGCATCTCCATGAGAGACTGTCTCAAAAAGCGAGGTTCCTGAGGAACAACAGTTGAGATTGACTTCCGGCCTCCATACACATGTACACATACACTCCCCTGTCCAAACCAGAGTACACACACACACACACACACACACACACACACACGCGGAAAGCCGTTAATACCTCTGTGCTTCTAAGAAATGTATTCTGTCGGTGAGGTCCAACGCTCACTTCTCCACTACACACTCCGAGGGACAGCATTAAGAACTGGAAGGTTAATATATTAATATAATGAAATACTGTCTGTCTGTCATTCAATCATTTCCACCACACTTCGCTGAAACCATCTTTATATTGCTGTCTGCATATGCTGGAGTTTAGTTGGGAGGTCAACATAAGAAAGGAAAGTAGACAAAAAAAAGGAGCCAAGGCGTCCTGAAGCCATACCGTGAAGGATCAGTGGCAGTCAACACGACAGGCTCTGAAGGCACCGTGGAAATACACCGCTGGCGTGTCTGTGGGGGCATTTCCAGAAGGGTTTAAGTAAGAAGGAAGACTCACCCTGGATATGGCCGTCACAAAGTCAGCTGAGCACCAGCACTCACCCCTCCACTCCTGCCTGGATGCCATGTGACCACTCTCCTGCCACACCTTCCTCACCATGGTGGGTGGTACCTTTGAACTGTGAACCACATAGACCCTGCTTGCTTGCTTGCTTGCTTTTTCTTTCTTTCTTTTCTTTTTTTTTTTTGGTTTTTCGAGACAGGGTTTCTCTGTGTAGCTTTGTGCCTTTCCTGGAACTCACTTGGTAGCCCAGGCTGGCCTCAAACTCACAGAGATCCGCCTGGCTCTGCCTCCCGAGTGCTGGGATTAAAGGCATGCACCACCACTGCCCGGCTGCTTCCTTTCTTAAGATGCTTTATCAAGCATTTTTTCACAGCAATAGGAAAGTAAATGATACACATACTGAAAAAACAAGAGTACGAATTTGTAACAAATAGGAAATCAGGGCTTTTTCAGTGAATGAAAGAAATCCATTCTTCATTTCCCCCTCTTTACCATCTTCAATAAACTGGTAAATTTGAAAAGACAAGTCTACTATTGTTTGAAACATAAATTTAAAAACATTATTGCATTTTCCAAATATACTTCCTACTAAGGAATGCCTGTGCTTTTTACATGTAACTATGCAGCAAAATTCCAGAAGTATGCTCAAAATTGTTAATTATACCATGCTTACCCATTTATCCCAATAAAATAATAATTCAAAACATTCAGACTCAAGCCCTCCACAGAACAGCAACAAGCTGGGAAGCCAGCCCTGCTCAATCTCCTGAGCATCCAGCACCATTTACCCTGCGCTACCCTACCCCCGCACACTGTTATCTTCATCCTCCTCACACAGAACATGAATGAAACAGAGAAATCGGGCAGAGCTCTCTTCCCCAAAGAGGAAATCATGAAAAGTGTGGGGGTTTAGACCCAACAGATTTTGAGGAGATGGAAGCCACAACTCTGTGTCCAGTGCTTGGCAGCAGAAGGAGCTGGACCCACAGGCTCTCGGGTTTTTGGAAGTCCACATACACCCTGCCTGCAGTGTGTGTTCCTGAGCTTGTCCTATTGACCAGGCATGGCTAACACATAATCTAAAGTTAAGGGCCTGGGGACAGAAGACATCTATCTCTTTCTCCTTTTTTTTTTTTATTTATTTTTTGACAGAGTCTTGCTATGTATTCCAGGTTGGACTCACATTCACTGAGACCTTTCTACCTCAGCCTGCCCAGTGCTGGTGATATAGAACCACACTCAGGTCAGAAATGTCTGCAGGATAGATCTTCCATGGAAGTGTGCACAGAACATGTAACTTGCTCAGCTCAGCAGTTCACCCCCAAGTAAACACACACACCACTGCACTTAAAGACACAAACTCAAGGCAAATACAACAGCACAGACTTCCGACTCCCATGTTAGCCATGATTCACTGTCAGAGTCACACGAGAGTGCTGTCAGGATCCCTGACCTTTGATATGCTGCTCGTATGTGAAGCAGACGTACTAGTACTTTCTTAGAGATCTTATAAGATATTAGTGAGAAAATATACTCATGCCAGAATAGCTTTATCTGCATAGAGAAAACCTAAATCAAAATGGCTGGGGACTGTGTAGGTCACAGATGGCTGCAGAAGTACAAGTCTAGCCTCCAGGCTTCCTCATTCCTCCACAGCCTCTGAACACAGGTCTCAAGGTCCATCCTGTCCTAACTGCCATTGCAGGAAAATATCATGAGCAGTGCTTGCACACATACATGTATGCGCGCGCGCATACACACACACACACACACACACACACACACACACACGTGTTCGTGCCTATACACATACACATGCACATATATACCACTGACAAACACACACTTATACTTAGACATTTATAGATTTAATCACTTTATTTTAATTCTCAGGCTATCAAAGAGAACATTTCCTACTCATCTTTGTTGAGAAAGAGAACTTACACTCATTTTCAAATAGCTTTGTCTCCATCCCCTCAAAAACTACAAAATGCTTGGAACACCCACTGGCTGGGAAAACAATGCCCATGCTAGCCTGGTTGTGTCCCTTCTGTTTTTCCTGACAGAAGTTTTTTGGAGTGCCTCCTCTCTGGTGGGATGCAGTAACAGAAGAGTGGAAGAGCAGGGTGAGTGAGAACAATGATGGACAGCCACGTCTTTTCACATGCTGAGGTGGCACAGCGCTGTGAAGAGCGGCCGGCCTCTGAGGGACAAGTCTGTCTTGAAGAATGTGGAAGCCAAACCAGATCTTGTAAATTGTCCTTCTAGACTCTGCTGTCCGAACAGAAGAGCTCAATCAGGCCGGTGTGTGGGTCCCTGGTGAATAACTTCGGCCATTGCTCTGCAACAATGCTATGTGCATGTGTCCAAACACACGTGACATCACCAAGGATGTATACCTGAGAGAATGGTCCCAGCCAGGGCTCTCTGGAGTTGCACACATACTAAGTACCCAGCACTGAAGCCTGGGGGTCTGGCCTTCTCCACTGGGCAGAAGAGATGCTGGGGGACTGGACACCTGCTTCCTCTCACAATGCTCTCCCAGACCTGTTTTCTTCTTGTGCCTCCAAATTTTCACTCATCTTTTAATGCCTATAAGCAAGGCCTCACCTCACCAGCCTGAAAGGACCAGAGAAACAGGGGAGATCCGCTGACCACGGAAAGTAATCTCAGAGCCCCACTGAGAGTCCTCAGGTGGCCATGGAAAGTAATCTCAGAACCCCACCGAGAGTCCTCAGGTGGCCATGGAAAGTAATCTAGAACCCCACCGAGAGTCCTCAGGTGGCCGGGTGTGACAGACATTGCCCCTCCTGACCACTTGAATGATGGTAAAACTCTGAATCCACGGCTCCTCCTAGGAGGAAAGACCTACCCCATAAAGAAAGAGGCCGCTCTTACACAGACGCCACTCACAGCAGGGTCACGCCCAGAACTCTCTCTCCCTGTCTTTGGGAGGTGGGGTGGCAATAAGTAGCAGGGTACTAGGTAGCAGGGTCTCCTCTGTCCCAACACTCCCGGTAGGTGAGGAGCTGCTCCTCTGCAGGGCCCACCTCTGATTGCCCTCTCTGTCACACTGCTGGGCAGCGCTGGTGTCCACACTGAGGAAGGAAGGTGTGCAGAGTGAGGCTTGGGTGGCTCATGATATAAATGTCTATTTCCTTCCCTGTGGAGTGCTTTTCCTCAGACGCCAAGCAAGGCACAGCACTGCACTCCTCTCTCTCTGCAGGCCCTTGTGTGCATTTCACTCCTCTCTGCCTTTGTCTTTCTCCTTCCCACCCCTCTTTCCTCCACTAGACTCCTGAATTGCTGTTTAGGACAGGAGAGCTTGAGCACAGGCTACAAGCCCCACAGAGCAGGCTGGACCAGAGTGGATGGTGTGCTTGTGACACTGGGCACCTGTCTCAAGGCACCAGGACAAGCTGGGAGACTTCCGACCGGAGGCACAGCTGGACCTAACTCCTTCATGTCCAGTGCATCTGCAGGTGTCTGCTCACCTTGAGTAACCCCACTGGCCCACAGTGCACACGCCACCACGGATGCAATCAAGTGGCTGCAGTAGCATGACGAAGTTATTAAGCCTTTAGTAAAGAAACTGCAGATCCTTGTGTGACAGTGCAGTGCAGTGAGGCAGTACAGATCAGTGCAGTGCAGTGAGGCAGTGCAGTGGGGCAGTGCGTATCAGTGCAGTGCAGTGAGGCAGTGCAGTGAGTCAGTGCAGATCAGTGCAGTATAGTGAGGCAGTACAGTGAGGCAGTGCAGACCAGTGCAGTGCTGTGAGGCAGTGCAGTGAGGCAGTATAGATCAGTGCAGTGCAGATCAGTGCAGTGCAGTGAGGCAGTGCAGTATAGATCAGTACAGTGAGGCAGTGCAGTGTAGATCAGTGCAGTGCAGATCAATGCAGCGCAGTGAGGCAGTGCAGATCAGTGCAGTGCAGATCAGTGCAGTGCAGATCAATGCAGTGCAGTGAGGCGGTGCAGTATAGATCAGTACAGTGAGGCAGTGCAGTGCAGATCAGTGCAGTGCAGATCAGTGCAGTAAGGCAGTGCAGGATAGATCAGTGCAGTGAGGCAGTGCAGATCAGTGCAGTACAGTAAGGCAGTGCAGTGCAGATCAGTGCAGTACAGTAAGGCAGTGCAGTGCAGATCAATGCAGTGCAGATCAGTACAGTGAGGCGGTGCAGGGCAGATCAGTGCAGTGATGCAGTGCAGGGCAGATCAGTGCAGTACAGTGAGGCAGTGCAGTGCAGATCAGTGCAGTACAGTGAGGCAGTGCAGGACAGATCAGGGCAGAACAGATCAGTGCAGTGCAGTGAGGCAGTGCAGTGAGGCAGTACAGGGCAGATCAGTGCAGTGAGGCAGTGCAGATCAGTACAGCACAGTGAGGCAGTATAGTGTAGATCAGTGCAGTGAGGCAGTGCAGGACAGATCAGTGCAGTGCAGATCAGTGCAGTGAGGCAGTGCCATGCAGGACTGAGGAAGCCAGATCCGTCTGCCTCACTCTACCCCTTGTGCTGTCTTCCCACCTCAGGACTGGGTTGGCAAGGGAATCATCTGGATTCCTCTTTCATTCGTTTGCATGTCCAATTACCCACAAGTAACAGCAAACTGCAGCTCCTGGAGCTGCTAAGGGTAAGCTCTTCTCCTATCCCTTCTCCCCCCTGCAAGGATCTAATCCCCACAGCCCTTCCAAAAGGATCCATGTATTTGTTGTTTGTTCGTGTGTGCGCGTATGTGTGTGTGTGTGTGTATGTGTGTGCAAGAGAGAGAGAGAGAGGGAGAGAGACAGACAGAGAGAGGGAACATGGAGGATTGTACTGCTTGGCAAGTGCTCTACCACTGAGCACCTCGCCTCTCAGCTCTCAGATCTTTTAAAGCTGAGATTCCCATTGCTCCATAGAGAGATCTCACAGCCTTTAGGGTCAAGCAAATCTCTCAAAGACCCCAGCTCCACACTTCTGGGCATTCCCTCTTGGGCACCCTGGTCTCACCCAGGTGAGACAGAACCACTTTGGGACTCCCTCTCAGGAATCCACGGAGGGTTCCCCTAAATGCCATATGCAGCTTGTCCCTCTGTACTTCTGGGCTTGTTGCCCTACAATTCTCCCTAGCACTTTGTGAGATGGCCATGTTTCCTAAGAACACTCGATTGTTTTCTCTCTTTAATACTAGAGTATAACCGTCACAAGGGTGGAGTTGCTGCTCTAGTCTGTAAAGCCGTATGCACAGAACGCTGGCACAGCTGAAACCTCTGCTTACTTCATGCCACACGAACACCAAATCAGAGCCAGTGTTGTTTACAGGCTGCAGCCTCACGCACAGAAAACCCCTGGGATCGCTGCTCTGCCTGGCCACTTCCTAGACAGGCTGAGTCTAGTCTTCATCTTCTACTTTTCAGGTCCTGCCCAACCCTGCTCAGACCTCATCCACCTACACATCCCTGTTTGAGCTGTGCCCATCTCTGTCCCGTAACACACAAGATCGTCTCTAAAATCAGACTGACAGGTGCATCTGCTCCCCACTGCCAGTGTGACAAATCACCACAGCCTGCACTGCTCTCTTTACAGTGCCGAAAGCCGGAGTCTCCTGATTGCTCTGCTGCTGTCAGCAGGGTTGTTCCCTCCTGGAGACTCTGGGACTATCCTCAGGGCTCCCTTCCTCTGTGACTGTCTCCCCTGTTCCTCCCCCAAAGTGGGGTCCCCTCTGTCTCCTTTTACAGAGTTCCTGGGTGTTACAACACGGAGGTCCAGGATCATCTTCCTAGTTCAAGATCCCAAACTAACTACACCTGCAAAATCACTTCTGCTGACACAATAACATCTACCAATTTCAGGAACTGGGCTACGGTTGTCTTTAGGAACTGACCAATAGCCATCCCTCTGCACCCTCCAGGAATACATACCATCTGCCAAAACCTGAGAGCACTCTGAGTCCATGGCATTGGCAAGGACCCTAAAGGCCCCAGGGAGAGCTGGGGAGGGCAGTGGGCAGCTCCACGGCTGGAGTACACCCTCCTCCTGATCCCAACTTGTTCCTACCTTATTTCCCACCATTGAGATCTCAGCAGGAAATGCTGGCATTGTTCACTGTTGCCTTATGCCAGAATTTCAGTTCAACACTGCATCTCGGTGGGTGGGTCCATCTAAGAAACAAGCATTCATCTTGCAACCCTGCAACTCTTCTATTAGACCATGGAAAGCATAGTATCTCCCCTCATGAGCCTGCATTTCAGGCTGCTATTGACTTGATGCAAATATGTGGTCCAGAGATCGCAACGGGAGCGAGGACCCAAGAGGAAGGGAGTTTGTGAGAAGGGGAGATGAAAGAAAAGCACTGTAAGATGTCTGAAGACATCAGACATGCTGCCTCTGCTTCCTTTTAACTGGGAGAAGAAGTGGATGAAAGTCACGCCGGACAGAACTACTGACCCCTGAAGTTGATAAAGCCATGCCCTTCCTGTCTAAACATGTAGTGGGAGTACAGGACGCTGCTCACTTGCTGTAGTGTGGACAGGGAAGTGAGGTAGAGAACACTGGACCTGAAGCAGGTGAGGAAGCTCCGGACTGAGACAGCAAATGCCCACAGCCCCTTTCTCAGCTGGGTCACCTCCTGAATAATCCCTAAGACCCACCCGAGTGCCCTGGGGAAGCTGCGGGCTCCAAAGGAATATGCCCAGCCACAAGCAGGTGCTCTGTCTGCAGTGGAGACAGCATGGAAACATCCCTACTCTGCTGACTTCTAGCCTCAAACACCAGGCTCCAACTGGCTTCTCGATGCTTTCTGAAGGACAAAGGGAGGGGTCCTACTGCCTTGGGAAGACCCACTGTGTATACACACAACACAGACTAAACTCTTCATGCGGCCTTTCCCACTCAACCCAATAATGTAGCTTAAGTGGTGATGCTTTAACATGGGCAGCCACGGAAGGGTGACGCCAAGCCTGGGCTCGTACCATGTATCTCACATGTGCCCTGCACCACTGCTGTGGCATGACAGTTTGGGAGTCAGTGGCTAGAAGGAGGTGATAAAGCTTGACCATAGCCTACTAACCGGCCACACTGGCCCTTACTAGGTACCCACCACGCCTGCTACACAGGCCACTCCACTGTCTCCTGATACAACCATCTAAGGCAGGGGCTGCTGTTTTTACAGTGGAGGGCATTGGAGTTTAGCTGGTATTGCTGGTGACCTTGCTGAAGTCACAGAAGTAGCAAATGTTTGAGCAAGGACTCCAGTGGAGTGCTCTGTCCCCAAAGCCAACATGCATCTTCACCACGTGCATCATAAATCACAGAGGGCGACACAGACGCAGGGGAATCACTGTGCATTACTACCCAGGCCCCACCCAACGACTCAGCAAGCTGTGCACCGCTACTCCTTCCAAACCAGGACCCTGACAACCAGATCACTTCCTGTCCAGCAGATGTCTCCACACACCTGACAGGACAGCTCATGGTGGCTCCTTGGCTGCTGCAGGAAGTACCATGGACAGGCTAGTGCTGGGGTACAGGGATGAACAACCTGCCCCGACATCGGAGTCCTTGTGGGAACGACCCAGGTGACAGTCTCAGAAGGGGCTAGACAGAGGATAAGTGGACCGGGCTGGAAGCGGGGACAGAAGTAATGGAGGAAAACGAAACTCATGAGTAGTGAGAAGCTGTGTTTGCTCACTGCAGACTGATTACCTCTCCTCCCTTCTCCCACATACACGATGGCCATGGCAGGTTTGTTCTCACATACAACCCTTTTTTCCACATCACTTGCCAGGCTTCATGAGAACCACAGCACCATACTGTCAAAGGATGGAGTAAGACGTGTTCACGATCTCCGACAGCCACCGAACAGGTCTGCACAGGGGCCCTCTGCATGCCAATCTCAGGACAAGCCACCAAGTGAGGCCCTTTATTCACTTTTCTCTGTGGGTAGGTTCTGCAATTCTTCCACTGAGTCACACATCAGAATTATAAATATAACTCACAGCAACTTTGTGCTGCCGGGGCTCCTGGGGCGCAGTCAGCTGCCCCCGCTGCCCTCAGCCCAGGAGCTCGTCTGTCCAGTGTTCCATGGTGACAACTGACTAAACAGAATCCAAAGGGTGTTCTAAAAATACACTTTTTTTTCTGTTTTGTCTGTTTTTCTTTCCTTTCAATTAGCTAGCTTCAAAGTCAACCAATCAACCAGAGTCATTTACCAAGCTACACAAGGTCTCATGTGCACCTCCGCAAGCCCACTGTGAGTTACAGAGATACCTTGTACCAGCCCCTCTGGGCTTCATGCTTTGACAAGGAGCCTCTGGCTACCAGTGCCCACATGAACATGAACAGGGTCTGGTGGCTCCTGAGAGTGTCAGAGTCCAGCAATGGGCACCTCGTCCCTCCCCAGCACTACACTCCCCTTATTCCACCTCCACCTCCTCTCTCATGGACCCTTCAGGCAGCTTCTCAACCCACTTAGGCACTTTCCTAACAAGCACCTTTCTTGCCTTTTTTGTGCTAATAAAGACATTGACTACAAGATGCTGTAGATGTAAACATCAACAGGCAGCCTGTCCTCTCACTTTCATTCCGGAAAGGCCCGCTTATCCTGGCCCAAAACACTCAGACTAGCCCTCACCACAACCATTGCCAATAGAAGTCACTTCCCTTTCTATTATAAACTCAGCTACCCATTTCGTAAGCAAAAGGCAAAGATGTAGCCCATCCATGGGCAGGAGTGGGTGTCCAGACATGGTAGTCAATCCCGTGAAGCCTCATGTTGCAGTGGAGACCACCTGACTACTTCAGCAGGTTCCAGAGCTGCATGGGCCAGACACACAGCACGCACAGCTTCTGTGGGCTTCGGCATCCTGGACTTAGTTCTCCCCAGTCCCCACCAGTGATGACCTGCTTAATCTCCTGAGTTTTCCTCTTTTCATCCCAGGAAGCTAGAGCATTTCTGCCAAGACTTCATCCCTTGCCATCCCTCAGCCTGGCGCCACACACACACACACACACAGACACACAGACACACACACACACACACACACACACACACAGAAGAGAGGAAGACAGAGGTGTTGAAAATGACAGCTGCAAAGACTAAATCTCCCTTTCTTTTTGAGACAGAGCCTCACGTATTCCGGACTGGACTTTAACTCTCTCTATAGCCAAGGATGGGCCTGAACTCCTGATCCTCCTGCCTCCACCTTCCTAGTACTGGGATTACAGGTATGTTACGAGGTACCAAGGATCAGGCCCAGGGCCTTATGGGTGTTAGGCAAGCTCTCTACCAAACGAGCTGCATTTCGGCCCTACACCTTAATTCTAAGGAAACTTAACATGGTTGTAACCTAGGACAGCCAGCTTTCTGGTGGCAATACCAATCTGAGACAAATGTGTACTCAGATGAGGAAAGGCAGAGGAAGCCAGCAAGGAGAACCTGTGTAATGCAAAGCCCCTGACCGAGGGCACGGGCCCACGGACTACCCAGGACAACTCTTTCCTGCCAGGTCTGTCACTCATCTCTGACCTTTGGCCACCACTCTAAGAGAAGCTGTCTTTTGCAGCTGAAGAGGCAGGTACTCCAAAGGATTAAGGAAGTGATCCCGCTGAAGCAAGAAAACAGGAAGTGTGAGGTAGGCTAGCCAGGCAGCTGGCCAGGGAGGTCTAGGCATGCTCACAGCAGGTGTTCACAGAGACACAACTGGCCCCAGGGGTGCAGAACTTCCTCTACCACTGGAAGTGCAGATGCTGACAGAGCCCACGGACCTTTGCAGGCTGTATCCAGGGATTAAGCAGGACTCCATGACCAGTGTGGTTACTATGTCCTTTAGCAGACCTCAGGAAACTATGCAAAGCACACCTAAACAAAGCCACACATCCTGATGCACGACCCCCCCCCCCCGCCCCGCCCCGCACACTGTTTCTTGACTGCTTGGTAAGACACAAGAGTGTGGCTCCTGAACATTTATCCCCCGAACCCTAGTGGGTGATGCCTAGTGTTATTCGCAGCCACACTGCCATGCCATCATCTTCATTCACTTATCAGTCAGCACGGGCAGCGCCTTCTATAGCTGGGAATTCATGTATGATCAGCTGAACACTGCAGGCATCTGCATCTGACCCAGGAGCTTAAAAGGCTACTTTGTAGCAATTGCTTCCTGCTCAACTCAATGGCTTCAATAAGTGAAAACTTATCAACAAACAAGAGGACAAGGAAGAAAGAATGCAACAAAACGCAGCCCCATAACTGTAAGTAAGCGCTGATCATTCAGGAGAATTCCTCGATTCTTACAATTGCTTATTCAACAGCACAGAGTCTTGGAGGAAAAAATAAATTTCTGGCTAAATTCCTAGATGCCAACTCCACCTCACACGAACAAACTCCTCTTCAGTTTCCCCCACCTCAAAGGGGCACACACTCTCTGCTGGCAGCATCCAGAATACAGGGTTGAGGCATAAAACACTAGTCGCCTGCACATTCCCATCACCTGCAACAGCCTCCCACATCCTCCTGGCAGCACAGGCCCTGGAAACTACCTCAGACGCTCCTTCCTCTCCTACCAAGAGTACACCACCATATATATCTGAGGAACTGGCATCCATCCATCACACTGAGCCACCGAAGTCAGACAGGGGGACAGATGTCCCATCGTTTACTATGCCCCTCTGTTTCACTCTTCTACTTCAGGCTGCATGAAAAAAGAGCAAATGGCTGAACGGAGTGAAGTGGTGAAAGCCAGGCAGCCTATGGCCTCGCTGGGAAGGACGGTGATGGAAAGGGAAAATGGGCAAAGTCTCAAGAGTTTTGGTCCTATGTATTTTTTGAATAAGTGAAAATATTTTGCTAAATTTTTTTGATGGAAAGAAAAAGTCTGTGGGGGGAAAAACTACAAAAACATATCACAGACACAGTGACCACAAGTAAGGAATTAGCTATAGTGTCTAGAAAATACAATACAGGTAAATAGGCAAATGATCTTCACTAACATGGACCATTTTTATTCGTGGTCTTTTCCTTCCTTCCTCCCTCCCTCCCTTCCTTCCTCCCTCTTCCTCTTCCTTCCTTTCCTTCCCTCTCCCCACCTTTCCTTCTTTCTTTCTTTTCCTGGTTGTCAAAAGCCTGATATAACAAGGACTAACAGAACTTGTTGGATACTTACTGTGAGTACTTGAAAATTATTTTAAATGAAAACTCTTTTCCTGGAAACTACCTAAACTAGAAATATTTATCTATTGATTACAAAGAATAAGAACTGTTCTTTGTACCCACAGCTGGCGCCACCCTTAACATTTGCCCCTAGCCCCTTTCTTAAGGTTTATGTGATTGTGACACCATGTTCTTTTCTTTAAAGGAGTTGAGCAATTACGATACAGTCATGTGAGAAACAGACAACCTTTGATTATCTATGACCATGACAAATAAATCAGCAACCGATCTAAGTAGATCGCTTACATCTATTGATTTAAGAACTTCACATGAATTACACCCCAAAAGCAGGCTTCTATTGATTTCTTGGCCACTGTCACTAGATAGTAAGCTCATTTGGGGCAGAGATCTTGTATCCTAATCGCTTAGCTCAGTATATGTGACACATACTAAGATTTTTATTTTTTCAAGAAAGAACAATGGGGCAAATAAGTGAAATCTAGCCACTTAACAGTTTATCACCACCCAAAATCCCACCATTTGCTCCTCATTTCTCACCAACTATCTTTTGGTAGAAATGTCAGTTTCAGATGAAATGGCCCAAATAATAGATCAGAGACCTCCCTGGCCTTGTTAACACAAGGGACAGGCCATTCTGTGAGTGAGCTGACTCTGCATATCAATGCCTTTAGTCAACTAGATGAAGTCTTACCTTTAGTAAATAACGTAATTTTAAATTAATTAAAAACCTTTACTGCCTCTGGAGAGAACATGAGCCAGGAGTATATGCCTGTAACTACACCACTGCCTCTGGAGAGAATGTGAGCCAGGAGTGTACGCCTGTAAAAACACCATCACCTCTGGAGAGAATGTGAGCCAGGAGTGTACGCCTGTAAATACACCATCACCTCTGGAGAGAATGTGAGCCAGGAGTATATTCCTGTAAACATACCATCACCTCTGGAGAGAATGTGAGCCAGGAGTATACGCCTGTAAATACACCATCACCTCTGGAGAGAATCTGAGCCATGAGTATACTCCTGTAAACACACCACCACCTCTGGAGAGAATCTGAGCCAGGAGTATACTCCTGTAAACATACCATCACCTCTGGAGAGAATCTGAGCCAGGAGCATACTCCTGTGAACACACTATCACCTCTGGAGAGAATGTGAGCCAGGAGTATACTCCTGTAAACACACCACCACCTCTGGAGAGAATGTGAGCCAGGAGTATACTCCTGTAAACACACCATCACCTCTGGAGAGAATGTGAGCCAGGAGTATACTTCTGTAAACACACCACCACCTCTGGAGAGAATGTGAGCCAGGAGTATACGCCTGTAAATACACCATCACCTCTGGAGAGAATGTGAGCCGGGAGTATACGCCTGTAAACACACCACCACCTCTGGAGAGAATGTGAGCCAGGAGTATACGCCTGTAACCACACCACCACCTCTGGAGAGAATGTGAGCCGGGAGTATACTCCTGTAAACACACCATCACCTCTGGAGAGAATGTGAGCCAGGAGTATACTCCTGTAAACACACCATCACCTCTGGAGAGAATGTGAACCAGGAGTATACGCCTGTAACCACACCACCACCTCTGGAGAGAATGTGAGCCAGGAGTATACGCCTGTAAATACACCACCACCTCTGGAGAGAATGTGAGCCGGGAGTATACTCCTGTAAACACACCATCACCTCTGGAGAGAATGTGAGCCGGGAGTATACGCCTGTAACCACACCACCACCTCTGGAGAGAATGTGAGCCAGGAGTATACTCCTGTAAAGACACTGTTGGGGTCTCTGATGGGGTTTCAGATGCCTTCCTGCTCAGTTCTCTGACTTGAAAATGGACACTGGAACATTTTTGTGCTCTAAAAGCCACCCTAGCTCAGGGCAAAGCAACCGCAAGGGTAATGGATCTGTGGATAAGTGCAGCTGACTCATGGGCAGGCATGCATGATAAGAGGAGTTACCCTATCCCAGCCAGAAGATGGAAACTCCATCTGAGCAAATGTGGCCATCCTATCCTGTGGGCAGCTGACCTTCCCCTTGGCAGGCCGGAAGGGAACGGGGGCTTTTGGTTACCAGGCAAGGCCTGTGCCACCAGGACACCACCAGCCATGCAGCCAATAGACACTGGATGACACAAAACCATCAACAAACCCAGGTAAACCTTATCAATATCAACAACTCACAGTGACTGAGCAATCTGATCACCAAGACTCAAAAGTATCTTTCCATACAGTCACTCACTAACCCCGACATTATCTATCATTCTGTCTTGTAGCCGAGGCTTACGGAGGTTAATGGTCTTTCTAGTCAAAGGGAGAGAGAGTGTGAATCTAAGTGAATGCACATGATCAGATCCACTTAGAATTGTCTAACTTCCAGAAAAGGTTTTCAAGAAAAAAAAATTAGGCTACGAAGCACATTCCAAAACATTTCATTGGGTAATTACCTTTCAATAATGACAACAGCTTCCTGTGTGCCCGAAAAACAGCAAGCACCAATGGCTACACAGCTAGCCATGGCTGAGGCTTGATAACAGCCGCCCCGCTCCTACATGAGGGGTATTCCTTAGACCATCACAGAAGGGGCTCTCGGCCTCCACTGCTTCATTTGTAACTGGACTATGGTAACAAGTCACTACTGTAACACTCAGGGCATGCCACCCATGCCCTGCAGTCAGAGCTTTCTTGGGGACAGGGTCTCTGAGGAGCTCTGAGGCTGATACCTATGCCCACCAAGGCTATGTGAAGCTGTCAGCTCCCCTTCAGGAGTCTCTGGAGCACATCTGCTTGAGCAGCCCACCCGGCAAATCACTCAGGTCAACGTCAATACAAGACAAAAATATTTAAATGACTTTATTTTAAGCTGAAATTCACATATTTCCACATATGATTAGGAAACCTGGTCTCCACAGCCCAGGTTTTTAAACCAAATATTGTGATTAAAAAAAAAAAAAAAATACTGCTTCAAACCTGAATTTGCTGTTAATTTCCTGTTTGTATCATTAGACTTCGAGTTGCAAAAACCAAGTCTTTTAGTTTTTCTGTGTATCCTAAAAGCAGTTTTCATAGAAGAATGAAGAGCTTCCTTTTTGTACAGTGAATGCCCTTTTTCATTGGTCCCAACAAGTAAATGCACAACAATGCAACACTTTATGTACCATCTCTCAACTTCAAAGTACTGACAGGCTTTCCTGCTAAGTCTTACATTTTTGATGGGCTCTTTTGGCCCATAGGTAGCTGCCTATATACAGAGGAATGGGAAGGTACCTGGAGAAATGTGAAACTGTCTGAGACTTACTAGATGAATGCACAGAGCCAGCTACATAATAAATATGTTCCCGGGTAAGTGAAATGCCCTGAGGCCAGACATCTTTGTCTGACATTATTTGGGATCTGCACTGTCCAGAAACAGCCTGAACTCACCACAGGTCCTTAACAAGCATCTACAGAAGGATGGGTAAGCTTTGAACAAGACCCTTCGTTCTCAGGGTCTCTCTCCTGCGCAGTAGAATAAGGATAGCAGAACATGCTTCATGGATTTTCACAAACATCAAAAGGCAGAAAACTGAGGGGGGCATTTGTAAAGTGAGCATCTGTGTATCCTAACTAGTCTGGGCTTTAGCACCCAGCACGGCATCAGCACATACACAGAGGGCATTCAATTTACTTCTCCGTTCACAGGTTTGGCGGTAAGCACTTACCGAGCTCTCTCTCTCTGCCCAACTGTCTCACCCCTTTGACCTTCTGCATATCTACAGGTTTGTGTAGGGGTCTAAAAAAAATGTTATTTTCACACTGAAAAAAAAAATCTTTCTTAAGCCAGGCGGTGGTGGCGCATGCCCTTAATCCCAGCACTTGGGAGGCAGAGGCAGGTGAATCTTTGTGAGTTCAAGGCCAGCCTGGTCTAGAGAGTGAGATCCAGGAAAGGAGCAAAGCTACACAGAGAAACCCTGTCTCGAAAAACAAAACAAACAAACAAATCTTTCTTTTATTGTCGCCAACATGAACACACCTTGTCTGCCACCGTATTTTGGAGGCCTTTCTATAGCCCAGTTCAGTCCTCTTTGCTGAATCAGCACACAGGTTTCTAGAACACTCAGGGCCCTCCAAGTATTCTGTAGATGGCACATAGAGTTTGCTCACAGGATGGAAAAGCAAAAGCAAAACCCCAGAGACAAGGAACAGCACGATGAACTTGGCATTGTGATGAAACAGGAGATAAAAACACATCTGATAGGAAGGTAAATACTTCCATAATTTTTGTTCTTGTTGGCTAGATTTTGCAGAACCCTAGAAAAGTGAACGTTTGCTTAATTTCTCTCCTCATTAAGTTTAAATAGTCCTCCTCCTTACCAGATCAATAATTGTATTTGTCCAAAATTATTATTTTGCTCTCTGAGAGACACTCTAGTCCCTTCAACTCTGAGCTGGAATTTAGCAAAAGAAACTTTTCAACAAGCAATTCCCTGACTCTTTCAATATTATCCCTAGGCTTTACTGAAAGATACCTGGATCATCACAGAGTCCTTTGCGCGAGGGTAACACACTAAGGCTGAGACGGAGAAGTCCAAAATGAAATCTGTGAAATTGTTCCTAATGGAACAACCACACACACACACACACACACACACACACACACACACACACACACACACACACACACACACTGTGGGCCAGCCCTGAAGAAGGGGCATCAGTGTTCCACGAAACCTCTAGGTCAGTTGCCTGCCTTCCTTCACACACTTCACTTAAGCAGGTCACGGCTCTGCCATCTATGGACTCAGCAATGTGGTCTGAACACTGGGATGAGGATAGAGCTTAGTTGTTGACATGAAAAACACCGTTAAAACCACAGACGACAGGTTATGGACACCCACAAAAGAAAAGATGAGGGACCTGCAAAGGTCAAGATTTTCCAGCGTCCTTCGTGTTTCAGAGCCAATCTATCTCAAAGCTGAGGCTGCAGGCAATTGCGTCAGGCATTCTACCTCAGAGAGCCGGAGTGCACGAAACCCTCCTCACTTGCTTTGGTCAACTCTACACTGATCTCAAATACCCTGATCATCCACACAGAACCAGACCCAAGACAGCACCGGCGGGCGCCGGAGACTACAGAACTTGGGACTTGCGTGGAGCCTCCCAGAGAAACCCCACAGCACGCGGCAACCCAGCTACACGGACCGCACCCCTCCTCCTCTAAAGCCTTTGGGGAGTGACCCTGTATCCTGTGCACATAGAGGAGCACTAGAGAGAAATTCGCTGGGGTAGACTTCAGTCTCAGCAAGGACTCGCTCTGTGCAGTTGTTATGAAGTGCCAACATTTGGAGCTGATTTGATAGATTTTAACAACAACTGGACCAGTTTTCAAATAACTTCCCATGCCACGCTTGGGTCTAGGGTGATGATGCACAGGATTGTGAGAAAGGGCTCCGGTGGCCAAACGCCCTCGGGGCTCCACATGCCCACTCGAGGTACGGCGGGGACCCGCATCCTGCGCGCTCCCGGGGAGGGCCTTTACCTCGAGGCGACTCAGACTGGAGCTCTTGGAGCGCGACTTCTTGCGCAGGTACACGGAGAAGAACCTGCGCACCGTGAACTTCTTCATGCTTAGCTCCATCGCCCCGTGCCCAGCTGCCAGGAGCCGCAGGGCCGGCGGGCGCGCATCCCTGGCGCATCCCAGGCCGGGCAGCGCGCGGGCGGGCACGCGCGCCGGGGAGCCCGACGCGGTGGCCCTGGGCGCGGATGCGGGCTGCAAGCACAAAGGGCAGGCCGCGCGGGCCACCGGGCCGGGCCCCAGGATCACTCCCGCGGCACCTTCGCCTCCGGCCAGGAGTACCAGCTCCCGGCAGTCTGCCCCGCCCATAGACTACGCCCAGCGCCGTTCCGACCAAACAGAGAGCGCTACCGCGCCACGCCTACACGCCCACCTACCAATCAGTGTCCGCGGCTGGCGCTCTTTCTCCTTCAGCCCCATAACCCACTATGGACCACCCCACCCTCACCCCGCCCACCACCACCACCTCCAATCAGCGCAAGCCGTCCTGCCCAGGGGCGTCGTCCCCGTCGCCGCCTCCAATCAGCGCCCGCCGCCCACTCCTCCTTCTCCTACTACGCCTGCCCTCGCAGAACCGTACAGTGCGCTGTCACCCCGCCTACCTCCCCGCCCACTGCCACGGCCGCCAATCAGCGCCCACGCCCGCTGTATGCCTAATCTGCCGCTCCTGCCTGAGGCGCGCGGCTCTGGTCCTCTCCCCTGGCCTCATCTGTCTGAGCTGTTGTGGTCTCCTCTGAACACTCCTCCCCTCTCGGACCCCCCACAGTCTGGCATCATGCATTCCTTCGCAGAGCAAAACTTGAACGACTAAAGACCAGGCGAGCTAGAATCTAGACCGCGCGCAGGCTCCGGGTCGCTCTTCCCGCTGGTCCCTGCAGCCCCTTCTCTGGGAGCCATTGGAAGAAGACCCCGCCCGTATCTCAGTGTCAACTGCCTTCCTCCTGCTCGCGGTGAGGACGCCTCACGTGGTCGGGGCCAGCAGCTGAGAACAAAGACTCGCATCCGCTCTCCGTGACCTCCGGCTCCATTTATAGACAATTATCCACACAGATGACTTATCAGGGCCAGCAGCAGGAACATCCTGAGTCCCAATCTGAGGGAGCAATCAGAGCCTACTTTAACCTAAGTCCCAATCTTCCTAGACACTCAAAAAGAAAGGCTGAGCTTAATAAAGTCCTGCTGCCTGTGGCAGAGTGAAAGCGGACTGGACAAACACAGAGCAGCAGGCCTCTGGAGGGTCCTAGGCTTTCTTCTAAGTACAGTTGCCCTTGGCCTGACTTCCATGGCTACGGCCACTGGGAAAAACAGCAGTGTCCCTCTGCACTAAGTGGAACCCACTAGGCAGTTAGTTACTCAACACTTTCCCACTCGGACTGGTGGCAGTCGTAAGGGACACAGGAATCAGAAGACCCAACATGCCAGGCAGTCCACCATGTCATGGAAGACACCACAGAGGCTAATTACCTAGATTAAGAGTTAAAAGTCAGTCCTATTTAGAAAGGATTTGGGGGAGTGCTATCTGACGTGTGTGCAGAGCAGGGTTTGCAGCTTCAGCAGAGGCAAGGTACACTGCTATAGACTTGACCGAAGTAGCTCCTCGTGATGCCTGAGGGGCTTTCTAAAGATAAAACCAGGAGGGCAGGACAAGATCAGGTCCTCTCAGCAAGTCCTCTTGGTTGCCACCCCCAAGTACATGGAATGTTTATTATATTACAGCACCTGAGGGCAGGGCCTGGTCCTTCCTTAAGAAGAGTGTATATTTGTTGGGGGCGGGGGTGTACCTAGTCATAAACTACTTTGGAAGATTGGCTTCTGGGACTCCTGAATCAGCAAGGCCTTGGAGAGCTTAGGGCAGAGACTTCAGGGCATATTAGTTCCTGGTCCCCCAGATCACTGCTGCTCTCACACTGGAACTGATCTTGGTCTTTTTTCTATACTTGGGAACCCCCTGAGCCATGCCAAAATGCCCCCAAAGCCACTAGGTTCAAGAGTTCACCACTTCTGAGAGTGCTAGCAATTTAATAAGAAAATCTGGACAGCCAGAAACTCTCCAACAGGCCGGGCGGTGGTGGCGCACGCCTTTAATCCCAGCACTTGGGAGGCAGAGGCAGGCGGATCTTTGTGAGTTCGAGGCCAGCCTGGGCTACAGAGCGAGATCCAAGAAAGGCACAAAGCTACACAGAGAAACCCTGTCTCGAAAAACCAAAAAAAGAGAAAGAAAAGAAAAGAAAAGAAAGAAAGAAAGAAAGAAAGAAAGAAAGAAAGAAAGAAAGAAAGAAAGAAAGAAAGAAAGAAAGAAAGAAAGAAAGAAAAACTCTCCAACACACTGGAAATGAAGTTGAAAAGTAGGTAATGCAACTACATTCCAAAGCTAGGTTGGAGGGCTGCAGCAACACCCAGGGAGAGCCATGAGTGTTCCACCACAGCTAGCTGACCTGAGACTGGGGGTCAAGCTGAGGAAAGCATCTCTCTATGAGCTCTGTCCACCTAGAGCTAGGCTGACTTCCTGTGGTTTTAGCCCTTGCCTGAAGACCATGTCACCTGAAGAAGGAGTACAGTAGCTGGAACTCACTGAAAAGCAGAGCTGCTCTGCACAGGAATACTAATCCAGGCAAATCCTTTGAAAACTTCAGGATTTCCAGTCTCTTTCAGAATGTCACACCTGCTCTGAAGTTGGTCAGGGTACATCTAGAGTGAGTGCCACACATCAAGGATGGGGGGAGACTGGCCTCCAATGCAGCCTTCTTCCCCTTAAAACAGAATGACGGGAGGGAGACGCCTCAGACACAAAGAGGTGAAGCCCCTCAAAGATTAGAGGAAAGCAGTTTGACCAATGGGTTGATCATACTTCCACATGCCTGGGCCCCCAGCTCAGGAGTGAGGGCTGCAGTTGTGACCAGGAATTTAAGACGTAAGAGTAATACTTCCCCATCCCTACCCAACCCAGGGCAGCCACACACCATACAGTCTCTGTCCAGGTTTACTTGTGTAGTCAGAGAGAGCGGTAAGAAGTGATGCTGTGATGGCTGATTGTGGGAATTCCCACATAAGGAATGCTGACATCAGAGTACCACACGCACCTTCTCAAATATCTGTAATTCTTACCTGGAAAGATACCAAGAATGCAGGAGGAAGGGAGTGGAAACTAATGATGATAACACACTGAGAGAAGAAAAGTCACAGTGATAGAGACTAACAGGGAAGGGGGGACTAGGGTGGCACCGTCAGTAAAGAAAAGCAGAAAGCTCCAGCCACAGAGACGGGTGGAGGAGACACACGCCTAACGAGTGTAGGAAAGCCAAGAGAGCAGCAATGAGACTAAGCGGAGTAGGAATACGTGGAGGAGAACGGTACCCTCAGAGAGAAAAAAAGTGAGGCAAAACAGAGGAGGGCCTCTTCTGCCTCTGGATGCTGTCATGGTGCTAGAGCTGGGCAGCTGCTTGGAACTAGGAGGGACCCAGACATCATGCTAAGCACGACACAGCTAAAAAGTAGGAAACCTATGTTCTCGGATCATCCTGTTAAGCAGCCCCATCAACCAATTCTGGGGCCAAACTCCTTTGAGAACTATTTCATTGGAAGATAACAAATCTCTTTACTAAATTTTCCTTGATTTTTTTCAGCTGAAAGAACAGTATTTGATGCATTAAGTAAGACATTCATTCTTTACTTAGGTTTATCTAGATGTATCTAGTGATCAAATCTAAATTTTAATGAAAATTATTTAAAGGTGATTTTAATAGCTATGATACTTACAGAATATTGTGATAGAAAATGTAGTGGAGTTGTAATGAATTGTAACAGTAGGACAGGAGAATCACTAATATGAATTAACCCAGAAGCAGGACATGAAATGATCTCTCAGCCTCGGCACTGTGTTCTCTCTCTCTAGAGAATCACAGACCCGGAAGAGCTATCAACATATAGGTACCTTATGATTCCGGGGTCCACATCAACTTTAACCACAGTCTCAATGTGAGTACCCTGTGATTCCAGCACACAGACCAACTTCTGAGGAAGACCAGCACACACCTGGTCCATTTGAAGGTGGGAAGAGCAAAGGGATGCAGAGCATGACTTTTCAGACCAGGTAAGGAAAGAGGGGTGGAGAAAGAAAGAGCATCCTGAGAAAGAGCATCCTGTGCAAAGGCCCCGGGGTGGAAGACACTGATACTTGCCTCATTGTGTGACAGTTGGAAGACCATGACAAACAAAGACCTTTCCCAAACAAAGGAGACAGTATAAGAAACAATGGATGGCACACATCAGAACACATCTTCATTTTAGGACATCTTCCTGGCAATGGAGTACAGAGTAGAGAATTGGTAGAAAGTGGAAACTGTAGCAGGCTTTCTCGGATCACCAGCCCCCAAATCATGACACGGAGACTTATTAGTTATGAATGTGCAGTCTTAGTTTAGGCTTGTTTCTGGCTAGCTCTTTAAACTTAATTTAACCTGTTTCTCTTCATCGATGTTTTGCCTCAGGGCTTTTTACCTTTCTTTCTGTATGTCCTACTTCCTTGCTTCCTCCGTGTCTGGCTGGCAGCTTCCTCTCTTTCTCCCTCATTCTCCTCTCGAGCCTAGATTCCTCCTCCTACTCATTCTCTCTGCCTGCCAGCCCCACCTGTCCCTCTTCTGCCTAGCTATTGGCTGTTCAGCTTTTTATTAGACCAATCAGGTACCTTAGGCAGGCAAGGTGAAACAGCAACACATCTTTACATAATTAAACAAATGCAGCATAAACAAATGTAACACACCTTTACCTAGTTAACGTAATATTCCACAACAGGAAATGGTTTCTTTAGAAGAGCTCTGTGACAACCAGTGGGGGTGATGGTGTCTGGACAGATGGTAAGCTACAGTGGTCAAGGACATGGACAGGGAATTATGTGGGGACAGAGGACAGCTCCTGGATACATCCTCATCCCCAGGCTCTACTTTCATGTTTCTCCCCCAACTTCTTGGTGTCTTTAGCTCAAAGGCAATCACTCAGGGTAGGCATGGTAAATTCCCACGGCTCCCTGCAAAGTCATAGTTTCAATGTCACCTGTGTCTGATCTCAAGTGACAGTAAGATGAAAAAGAAAGACACCTGTGACTTCTGAGGGAAGAGAAAACAACTCTCAAATACAGGCACATCACTTTGTCAAAGTTTGGGATCATTTTCACACTAAAATATCTCATTTCCTTAAAAAAATACATAAAATAATACCTATAATCAAGAACTGAGACAATTTAAAAACTACAGGGAAAATGAAATCCAAATTTAAATAAGACCCATGATCACAAATCCAGTTGTAGTATAATAGGCCAACTGCCTCTGGTGTGAACACTCAGGTGTTAGGAATTTATTTTTGTGATTCCCTAATTGTTAATCAGTTCTCTCCTGCATACATTGGAACGTGACTTCGGGAGAAGGACAAGGAGGAATGATGGCGGCCACCAGGAACTGCGGCATTGTTCATCCTGTCTCCACTGGTTGCTGTGGTGCCCCCACCCAGTCCCGACCTGGAGACTGGAGGAACGTATCCAAGGGTGTTATCACACAGTGCATCTGCCTGGTGGGAAAGCCCTGGGAGCCTCAGAAACCGACAGTTCAGCTGAGAAACAAGAGGCAGCATCTGGGTTCACCATGATAAGGTCAAGCTGGCTGGATGACTGAGCAAATGCTGAAGGGCCAGGGAGCATGGTCCCAAAGACCACACCATCTGCTGAGCATGTATGTTAGGTGCTGTGTGGGGAAGGAAAGAGGGTGGAGGGTCTCAAGGCAGAGAGCTCTGGACAGCGTTTGCACATAGGGACTTTGAGGAGCCCTCGAAGCTTGGCCGGAACCCACCCTGGCATATCTAGCTGTCAGCATCTTCAGCCTGTTGCTTTGTCCTGCCCTCCACCCTACCCCTAGACAGCTGACGCCTGTCCTCAAACATCCTGAGCACACGACACCCATTCACCACACCACACTGAGAGCCAGGACTTCTTTGTAAGATACGGATGGTTCTGCACCCTACTGAAGGGATGCCCCTACCTCCTTGTTCACAAAGCAGTATCCCAACTCCTCACTATACCAAGGTCCTTGGGCCTCCTGCATCCTGCTTACCACCCTGCCCAATGCCAGACCCAAGCTCTGGCTTTCTTCTTGGTCCCTGAATGTGTGGAGCTCAGGGCCCTTGTTTCTGGTAATAACAGGGGAGGTAAGAAATAATCTCAAGAATTAATGGCCCAGCCAGTCCCTCCTCCATCTGTGTCAAGTCACCATTGACAAAAGCTGAAGCTGAAAACATAAAAGTTGTGACTGGGTGCCCAACATGAACAATCACAGACATTCTCTAGAGCAGTGGTTCTCAACCTCCCTAATCTGTGACCCTTTAATACAGTTCCTCATGTTGTGTTGACCCCCAACCAGAAAATTATTTTTGTTGTTCCTTTATGATTGTAAATTGCTACTGTCATGAATTGTAATGTAAATATCTGATATGTAGGATATCTGATATGACCCCCCCCCACACGAAAAGGGTCACACAACCCCCAAAGGGGTCACGACCCACAGGTTGGAAACAACTGCTCTAGAGAAAGCCAGGAAGTAAAGAATCCCTCAGACTTGGGACCAAGGAACACAGGTGTGCAATCACTAACCCAGAATCACAAAGAAATCCATATCCGTCCGAGGCAGCAAAGCCAGAATCAGATGTGTGATGACTCAGCTAGTGGGTGTCTGATGCAGACAACAAGATGGCCAAATGTAACATGTTCGAGGAAATTAAAGCAAGATGTACAAACACAATTATAACAGGAGACCACAAACGTGACAAATCAGATACAAAACCTAGGGAGGAACCGACATGAGTTAGATATGGCCAACGTAAGTGTGCTGCTCATCAGAGCAAGCAGACCTGCTTCATGAGTGAGCATCTGAAAAAAAAAAAAAGGCTCGTAATCTTGATTTCTACACATCATGTGACCCAACCTTTGCTGAAGCTCTCTGAGTTTAAGAACAGGGCTTTTGTGTGGCCCTTTTGCCAGGCCCTGCCACTAAGCCTGCCCACGCCTGCTTCTCTACTCATCTTAAGAGGTATCTCAGGACGGTAGACTAGACTTGCAAACGTTCTCAAGCCCCTCCCCTCCAACCTCTCTCACAAGTTACAGATCTGGTCAGAACTGGATCCAACCTTCACCACCTCCTGCCATCCTGTCACCAAACTGACTGAGCCACCAGGGACACCCACAGCTCCCCATGCCTTCTAAACAAAGGTCACTCTCCAGAGCATAGTTGGCTCTCCCTAAAGGACACGGGCTCCGACCCCTGCGTGTTGGCATCATCTGCAAAGCGCCCATGATGAGAAGGCTTGGCCTCTGCCTGGGCCATGCTTCCTGGCTTCCCTATGTCTGCCTTCCATTCCACAAACTCTGTTGGGTCCATGCTTGGTACCCTGTTCTGCCTGCTGTGTGACATTGCAGCTTTCCATGACCTTGCCTGCATCTCATGCTAACACCAAACAACTAGGCAACCAGATAAGCATCAGGCTATTATATTCTACTCCTGTTATTTCCAGGGATTTACTTGCTATGAAGGGCTGTGGTTTCCATCATTGCTTTATCTCTGCAGCACGTTAATCTAACAGGCAAACACAAAGAGCCGCACTTCTGCAGTGAAGACACCGAGGCCTGGCGAGACCGAGAAGGGCCATTAGTCAACTAAGAGAAAAGGGACTTTTCCTATCACCCCCAAGCCTGGGCATGAATTATAGAGGAACTTGTGGGGGGGGGTCAGGAAACAGGAAGCAGGTTGAAACTATAGCAGGAAGCATCCTGTAACTTGAAAGAGAGGGGAAAAGCTTTTCATAACAGAAAAGTCTAAGAAAGCTGGAATGTGTTCAAAAGAGGATGTAAAATTTTTGCTAGATTTTTTTTGCTAGAGATTTTCATCATTTAAAAATATTTCATAGGCATCAACAGCATAACACTAAGAACATCCATGAGGGACAGAGCAAACAGAAGCTGTGCAGGCCACGAATGGAGGGGGCTGGTACTCCTCCCCCTCCTCACATACACTCTATGGTCAGAGGACCTAGGGAGGAGTTCAGGACTAGGGGTGAGGTAGAGGGAAACTCTAAGCCATATGTCTGAAGACATTTGTAGGTTCGGCCTTTTTTGGGAAATACACAGATAACGCCTAAAGCAAGGAGAACTCCCCTTTTCTTGACTCTCAGCCGGTCCTGAGGGCTGGTGTGAACATCTGTCACATAGGCCACAGGTTTCCCTAGAGAATCTGGAGACAGCACCAGGGGCTACACAGGGTAAGAGGTATGTTAGTCTATCCCAGAGGTCATGGCCCTAAATGCCAGCAAGTGAACCAGAAATAGGCTTATTCTGAAGGAAACTCCCCTGCCTGGCATAAGAACTAGAAAGAACAGAGGGAGATGCCAGCCTGAAGCCAAAGGTCACAACACCTGTTTGTAAAGGTCCAGGTTGGGAATATGCAAAGCGTAGGCAAGATGACATGTATGTGCTTGCTGGACATGTGCCCTTCCAGTACATCCCATAATATACACAAAACTCCAGGGCATGTGAGCTCACAGTCTTGAGCTGATAAACTCCCTGTGAGCATGAGTCAGTGGAGATGACAAGTATTTGAAATTTGCATTAGAATGCCATAAAATATGCTCACTCAATTAATGCCTTTAGGGAAAAGAAAAAGACAGAATTCAAAGAATTACAAGTAAAATGAGTAAACTAGAAGCTGTAAAATCACCAAGCAGGTTTGTTAAAAGAAGTAAAATTTGAAAACTAAAAGTATAATAATTCATAAAACAACAAGAAAACAACCTGACAGATAGATACGTCAGTTTAGAACATAAAAAAAAAAGTAAAACATCAGTTTAGGGAAAGTCCTAGAAAAGGCTGGTAAAGGAGAAGTTAGAGCTGGTCCAGACAGAGTGTGAGACAGGAAACACACGAGGGCTGAGAGAGACAGAGGAAGGCAGTCCTGTACGCCCCCAGTCCTCCATGAGACAGAGTGAAAGAAAAGCGGAAAATGAGTCCAAAGAAGTAAGACCGCGGGTGAGAAAGCTTCAGAGCTGATGACATCCACCCATGGTCTATTCACGAAGATCCGGTGATTCCAAGGGAGACTGATTAGTAGGAAGAACCTCACACCCAGGCCCTGCATAGTAACCAAAGCAGAAATGGCCTAGGCAGCGGGAAGCAAGACAGACTTGACAGCGGAGGAACTCTTAGTGAGGGGCCAGTCACCATCTCAGAGACGGCACTGCGCGCCAGAGAGAAAGGAGCAATTTATACAAAATACTGAGAAAATCAGCTAGAGAAACAACTGCACTCAAACTCTCCCTGCAAAAGAAGTCATCTTCATGAGTAAGAAAGATGTTTGCTCAGAAGCAACCTGAGGATGTGCGCAACCAAGAAAACCTTAGGAGAAATGCTAAGCACACAAAAACTGGATAAACAGAAATTAAAATACTGTATAGCCGGGCGGTGGTGGCGCACGCCTTTAATCCCAGCACTCGGGAGGCAGAGCCAGGCGGATCTCTGTGAGTTCGAGGCCAGCCTGGACTACTAAGTGAGTTCCAGGAAAGGCGCAAAGCTACACAGAGAAACCCTGTCTCGAAAAACCAAAAAAAAAAAAAAAAAAAAAAAAAAATACTGTATAACGTGTGCATTTAAATCAAGTCACAAACAAAGTCCTGGTTTTAAAAATTCACACATATAGGGCTGGCAAGATTGCTCAGTGGAGAGAGACACTTGCTGCCAAACCTGACAATCTACATTAGATCACCAGGCCTCTTGAGAAAGGACTTCTGTAGGCTGTCTTTTGGCCTCTACACCCTCGCCTTTGTGTAAGTATATACTCCCCCCCAACACACAACACACAAACACACTAATAAATAAATGTAATAAAAAAGTTTAATAGAACACACAGGAGTGTGATCTGAGTTCAAGCCTTGTCTTTGTATTTTTCTGGAGATGAATAAAGAGATGAAATAATTTCAGGTGAAAGTACATTTGCTAAAGTTCTTAGAGTAATCCATAAAAATATACATCCAATGTAAAATTAAAAGCAATAAGTAATTGCTTATAAGAGCAATAAAAGCAGAAGTATAACATGAGAAAAAATTCAAAAGAAATCAAGAAGAAAATAAGACCCTTAAAGCCAGATAAGAAGGAAAGATGCCCTTGGGAGTGTCCGCCAGCATGGACCAGAGTGATCCTGCATTCTATCAGCCATTTCTCAGGATGGTACGCAGGAGGCAACCTGGAGAAATGAAGTCATAGCTCTCGCTAGGATAAGAGTAGGTTATCTTACCATGTACCATGAACTACTCCATCCCCTAAGCTTGTGTTCCTCAAATAGGATGCAGTGATGTGACTCCAGCATCCCTCTGGTCCTTCTGTGTCCCATTTGGGCCTGTGGAGCAGAAGCACAGTGCCCATGCAGCCTCATCACTGCCTGCTCCTCCAGTGGGGCAGCCCCTAGCTCCTTTATCCTGGAGGCTCCTGTTTCCTTCCACTATGCCCAAGCAATGCCAGACTGATTATTAGTCTGTAAACCAGGTAAGGCCAAGTTCTACATTTCACATTTTAAAAAGTAGGAGAAATATTTTTAAAACAATAAAAATTACAATCAATATTAGTATGCCAGATCCTCCATTTTAAAAGATAGACTGTCAAACTGGTTTAAAATGAAACAATTTAGCTATAGAGATATTGCTAAAGCAAGGCACATGGAAAATTTCAGACAGAAGAATGGAAAAAAGATATGCCATTCAATTGGCAATAAAAGAGACAAGGAATTAGCCTTGTACAAAAGCCCTGATAGACAAAAGACAATCACTGCTCAGTGATAAAGTCAGCCACAGGGCAGACGCAATGGCCTGAATTTGCATGTACTAGGTAAAACAGCTTCAGATGATACTGCCAATCACTGAAACAAAAACCACCTGACAAACCCACTATTGTTTGGAGAAACTGTTAACACTTCTCTCGGTAAATGAAAAAAAAAATCTAACAGAAAAAAAATCACTGCATATTTGAGTAATTAAATCACACATTTAAGAAAGTTGATGTAGTGTGCATGTGTAGTACACAATGTCCAGTTGAGTTATATAATTTTTTCAAGTGCACATGTATTTTTAAAAGCCCATATTGTAATTTAGGCTACAAGGCATGTATCAATAAGCTATGTAGAAGATAATCTCACTAGTAATTGCTGCTGTAAGAACTAATTTTTTCATACCACACTATAAAAATACTTCAGCTTCACAATTAAAAATAACTCATATGATTCAAATTTTTTTTTTCTGAGACAGGATGTCATGATGTAATCCAAGCTGACCTGGATCTTACTATGTAGACCAAGCTGGCCTCAAACTCTCAACAATCCTCCGGCCTCAGTCCCACTGAGTTCTGGGGTTACAGACATGAGCCAAGACACTTAGCTAGTATTGGCAACTTTAAAAGGTTTAATAATCTTGAATCAAATACTACTTTACAATAAAGGTTAAAGATTGCTTGTATTTAAGATATTAAAAACAGCTGGGCGGTGGTGTTGTGGAGACAGAGGCAGGCAGATCTCTGTGAGTTCAAGGCTAGCCGGGTCTACATAGCAAGTCCCAGGATAGACAGGGCCACACAGAGAAACCCTGTCTCAAAAAAACAAAAACAAAACAAAACAAAAAAATATTAAAGGTGTACAATTAAGTTGGAATTGAAAGTACTATAGCATTAAATGCTTCAATTAGAAAGATGTTTGAAACTTAATAAATTAAACAATGAGCCGGGCGATGGTGGCGCATGCCTTTAATCCCAGCACTCGGGAAGAAGAGCCAAGCGGATCTCTGTGAGTTCGAGGCCAGCTTGGGCTACCAAATGAGTTCCAGGAGAGGCGCAAAGTTACACAGAGAAACCCTGTCTTGAAAAAATAAATTAATTAATTAATTAAACAATGACCTAAAAAAAAAAAAAAAGGAAGAGGGAGTTCCAGAAGAATGGGCCCAGGTGAGCAGAAGGAAGAAAGTAATGCAAAGGTGTGCCTAAAATCTTAGTTTTCACAAAAGCTTGTGGGGTACTACAGGGAAGGATGGCCAACAGAGGTATGCAGGGCGGAAAGTCAGGGGCTCGCCCCTGCCATGTGTCTACTGTTAGCACAAAGTTTAATCTAAACAAATCACACAGTGGCCCTCAGGGAGAGGTCATGTGTCCACTGCAACCACACATTATCAAGATGCTACCACAGACACCTTGGAGCTTTTTCCAGATCGGTGTCCTGTGCTCTCTTTCTCTTTCAGGTTCTAACAAGGCTGTTGATCCTGTGCGAGCTCCATGGAAATCACCAGATCCAGGCCTGGAGACTGATGCTGCCTCTCCATGGAAATCACCAGATCCAGGCCTGGAGACTGATGCTGCCTCTCCATGGAAATCACCAGATCCAGGCCTGGAGACTGATGTTGCCTCTCTAGGCTTAACTCACTCCATTCTCCCCTTGCTTCCTGGATTCCAACCATAGGAGCCTCTTTTCTCTCTTCCGACATGGTAGGTTCCTTCCTCACTGTCTGCCAGGTACATACATCCTGCCACCCCCACGTGGCTCACATGGTACTTGTTCCCTCACCTGGAGAGGCACCAAATCCTCAAAACCTGCTCTCCAACATCAGTCCTTCAGAGATGCTCCCACCAGCCTCAGGCCTCCCTGCAGATGTTCCTCTGGTGGATTGAGCCTCTCCTATGGGAATGCTTAGAACTCAGGCATGTGTGTGCCTCTAGAGTGCTTCTATCCGACCAGGGACTCTGTGACGGTATGGATTAGGTCTGTCTTCCAAACCACCATACACACTGCCTGACATCTGTCCTGACAACCAGAGAGATAGCCACCCTGCTTTCTGGAACGATGTACTTTTGATGCAAGACAGAAGTACAGGAAGAGAACAAACTTGGGGATGGCTTGGACAATCTTCCATTCTCCCTCCCTTTCTCTTTTTAAGCCAATAAAATAACTAGCATATCACCTTGGTTAACCATGAATGGTAACTTCAGGTTGTGAAGGACACACAGTAGGTACTTTTTTAGAAAGGAACTTTTCAGCAGGGAACAGACTCCACCATTGTGGTATATCCGGGGGCTCCATGCTATATGATGGCTCTCAGCCCTAACACCATTTCTTTAACTCACTCTGTGACTGGGCTTCCTTCCTGGAACACCTAGCTGGGATTCTGGAGAGTGTACAGGAAGTTCCATACCCTGATCCTCTCACCATCTGCAGAATGCAATTTAATCTCCCATCTTCTTGGGAAAAGACCAGACTTGTGGCACAAGCATGAAGGGATATTGTGAGCAAATTTTAGTTTAGAAAATTTTGAGTAGCCTAAAAACATGAAAAACCCAACAGAAATCAAGGCCTTAGGAATTTATCACCTCCACATAGCATTAACATAAGCAGTATTACTATCTTAAGTGTGTCATTCAAAAAGGTAAGTGGCAGTCGCAACCTCTGGTACCAGGAAATATAACCTTATTTGGAAACAGGGTATTAGCAAATAAGTCCAAGTGAAGATGAGGTTATAACTGGTGTAGAGTTGATCCTAAATGCAACATGACAGGTGTTTTCATAACTCAAGCGGGAGAGAGCAAGGAGGGGAGAGAGGGGAAGAGGGGAGAAAGAGGTGGGGTGAGAGGCTGGAGTTATACACTTGGAAGAAGCTGAGGTGGGACGTGTCCCCTAGAGCCTTCAGAGGGAGCCGGCCTGGGCACAGTCTGTGTTCAGCCTTCTATAGAGAATAGACCTCTATTGTTCTAAGTGGCCCAGCTTGTGGAAGGTTGTCTTGGCAACCCTGGGAAACCGACAACATAAACTGCATTCTTTAAGACTAACTATTGAACTTCACACTGGACAAAAACGTGACCTTAACAGCACAGAAGAAGTATTCACCTTTCAAAGTTTACATGGCAGGAACAGTTGTCGCCAAGGCTGCCCATGGACAAGGGGACTGCCGTAGGACCAGGTTTCAGCTTCAGATTCCCCAGAGTCTTGCCCCCTGCTGGCAAGATGACGCAAAGTCGAGTGCTCCTATCTATTGCCCCAAACTCCTGGTCGCCTTGTATCCTTCCTCATTGGCCTGCCCACCTCCCTTCCCTCTCTGGCATATATCTGTCCATGCCCCTCCCTGCAGTAACCCTGTCTAACTTCCCTGGATCTACATAGAGATGGTGCCCAACGCCAAGTCCACCCTAGTCCACGTCAACAAGATAAGCAAGTCCAAAGCCCACACTGGACTCATACCTCTCCACACCTGACCATTTTTAACAACAAATTTTTCCATCTAAGTCCACCAAATGAACACTGACATTTATGTCCATAAACTTATAAACACAAACAACAGCTTACAAACATTAATGTTTCAGCTTTCACTTCCTTTACCCTTCAGGGGTGTGTGTGCAGCAGGGTGGGTTAAGTTAGTCTGCGTTTGCCTCCCAGGAAGCATTTGGTCACATCTGGAGATTTTAGATGGTGAGAATGGGAACTTCCTCACCGATGTCCAGCAATGGAGAGGAGATGCCACCTGACTTCCTATTGTATATAGGACAGCTTCCCATAACAAAGAATTACGTGTTCTAAACGTAAACACTACTGCTCCTGAGAAGCCATGATCTAAGGTGAGGTCACGCTGTTGCCAGCTCATCGTGGCCTCTCTTGCCAATCATCACTCTTCTGACATCTAACAGGAGTCAGGACCTAAATGTCTGTTAAGTGAACTTTCACATAATACATTTATAAAAGCAAAACTTCTTCACACATTTACCCCCAGTGTGGCGACACATGCCTGAAAATCCCAGTCTTTGGTGACTGATACAGGAAGATTTTGACCTGGCCTACACAGTAAGACCTTGCCTTAAATTTTAAAAATAAAATTTCAGTCACTTATCCAAAAGAGACATTTTTATTTTACTGCAAATGTTGTGTTCTAAAATGATCCCCAAACATGTTTTTAAAATGTCAGAGTGACTGTATGAGATGCATAAAGACATCGTGAAATTTGTATGTAAACACCTGAAGAACCCCAGGGTCCACCAGAAGCTGCCCAACATTCTAGAGAGGTGTGGCCTCCTCCTTCTCTCAGCTCTTCCACATAGAGCAGGTCTTGGACTGCTCCACAGCCAGTCCAACACAGCCAAAAAACAGCTGCAGGTCCCACAGCCTATGGTATGCCTCTCTCTCCCTGCCTAAGTGCACACTCTGCCCATTGGCTCCCAAGACATCTCTGACTCCCTGGCCTCTTGGAAGAAAGGAAAGCTAGCTGGACAGACAGACAGAATTAGGGAGAGGAGCCCTTTCCAGAACGGGAAAACAGGAAAAGCAAACAGCAAAGCACTAACTCACAGCAGCAGGAAAGTCACAGTCATGAATGACCTGAGAAGGATGGTGGAAATCAGGGTCAGAGATGGCCGTTCTTTACAAGTCCTGGAAAGTCACAGTCATGAATGAACTGAGAAGGATGGTGGAAATCAGGGTCAGAGATGGCCGTTCTTTACAAGTCCTGGCAGGAAGAGGGTCTGTAACTAAGTTCCAGATGCCAGCTCTCTGCCACAGAGAGTGAGTCAGCTAGGGAGGGCCTGCTCTGTTGTTTGCCATTCTTCAACACATGCTGCTGCCCTGCACACTCTCCGGGGCCACAGGTCTGTTTTCATAGCAGGGCTGCAGCCAAACAGGGGTCCTACCAGCTCCCACCCTCAGGACCCTCACTGCCTGCCCAGCATATATTCCTATCCCATGATGCTTTTGGAGCTCCATTAAGACTCTCAAGCCAGGTGTGGTGGCTCATGCCTATAATCCCAGCGCTTTGGAGGCTAAGGCAGGAGGATTGCTATGAGTTCCAGGCCAGCCAAGGTTGACAAGTGAGATCCTGCCTCAAAGAGTCCAAAATGAAACAAGAAAAACTGTAGGCAGCCCTTCCCCAGTTCTAACCCAGGCTTCCTTCCCTCTCAGGCACAGTCCCTCGTGTCTGAGGACCTTCGTGTGCCTGCTGGACCCCTGTATGTCCTTATTCGGCATGGCTCCCTCAGCTGTCCTCTGCTCCACACCCCTCCACCCCCAGCTTCAGGACTTGTGATTCCGGCAGCTTACACCCCAGGGCCAACCCTGTGTCTGCCTTTTCTGCTACTGAGACCGGGGACTCCAGGGTCTCTGGGCTCACTGCTCTCTAGCCAGGGCTTTGAAGCCACATACCCTTCCTCCCTTCTACTCACCTCCCGATCCACCCTTCCACCAAGCTGTGCCCACACCTTCGTCACCCCATTTCCACAGTGATGCTGGGGTCCAAAGTCAGCCCTCATGCTTGCAAGGCAGGTACTTTACGAGCTGAGCCAACTCCCCAGTCCCCAATTGCTCCTATTTTAAATTGTACAATGGAACATGCTTTTAAATACCACCCCACTCAGCCACTCTCCTCCTACCCTTCCAAACTCTGCTTAGAAGCAGGGTTTCCTCAGAAATTCTCATTCTCTCTCTCTCTCTCTCTCTCTCTCTCTCTCTCTCTCTCTCTCTCTCTCTCTCTCTCTCTCCTCTCTCTCTCTCAAACACACACACACACACACACACACACACACACACACACACACCAGACGTGTCCCCACCACATGTGCACTCACTCCTGTTTTCCACACCCTCTCGGAGCTCCTGGGATTCACTGTGCATTTCTCTAGTACATGATCACAGCTGTCACAACACCTAGTTCGTTCCTGTGCTTGTGACTAGCATGCTCCTTAGGGTGCAGATCACGACTCTGACAACCAGGAAGCAGGCCGGGGATGGACTCTCAAAGGAGGCTTCTTGATGGAGCCGATGGAGGAGATGGTATATTTGTAAGGCAGCGATCCTCACTCAGGGACAGGCTATCTTGGTCTTTCCTCCGTCCCCATGTGTAGCCAACTTTGAAATTTCCATTCTCAGCTCTCAGTGGCCTCCTGTCTGCAGCCCTGCTGACGGCTGCAGACATGATGTGTGGAATGCCTGGTGCTTCCGTCTGTCATGGGGACCACTCCATCACCTCCATCTCACCTGAGCTCCTGAGCCCTGTGATGGACATCTCCAGTCTTCAGACTCACAGTGTGAGTATCTGTCACAGGATGTATCTATACTCTTTACAACCAGCCACTCAGGGGCCCACCATTTCCTAGGCCTATATCACTCATGTGCAATGCCTCACAAAATCCCTGGGTGACTGTTGGTACCATCCCAAGCCCCTCTTTCCCTTCAGTTCATTCACATATCTCATCCTCCAGTCGCATGGCCACCAGTGTCAACCGCGCTAATCGCAGAGTGCTATTCAAGCATCCTGCCATCTGCCTTCAGCCATCTTCTAGCCTCACTCATACGGGACTCTGGGATGCACTCCATAGTGCACCACAAACTGTCACCCTTCCTCCTCTCTCTTCCCTTGCTAGGTTTCAGAATTGTATTTTAACATGGTGGGACAGGTAGAGGTCATGATGGATAGAGGGACTCTTCTTACTATTCTTTATTATTCTTTAAGTTGGTCTTAGTGTAAGCTAAGTGTTGTCGCCCTTCTAAGACCTAGCCTGAACTTCTACAGGAGTGACTTAGCTGTTAATCCTTAGAAACCCAGGGGCTAATTTTCCGGAGATGAGTCCTTGTTGCTGGGACTCATCAACTGAGATATCACAAGCTGCTGAGCATGGGTATCATTCTCCAAGGTGGGGTGGCAGGAAGGCTCCCTGACTTATGCAGGAGAGCTCCCATGCCACATTACTGCACATGGTTGCCAAAACATTAGTGTCCTACCAGGAGTGAGGACATGAAAAAGAAGGGTACTCTCTGGTTGTCTGGAGCAGGGAAGGATGGGGCAGGAAGAAGGGGCCTGACATCATCTTCTTCCACTGCTATTACTTTAGAGTCACAGAGAATGACACTTCCTCTGTCCTGTCTTTTTGGTGTGTTCCGTGGGATCCAGAAGGCTGACTTGGCTTCAGCCTTCTGCCCCCTTTTCCCTATGAAATGATCTGTAGAGAAAGTTCTCTTGAGGATCATGCAGATGACCATGAATTCTGCCTGGCCTGGGACTAAGTGGTAAGATTTGAGGTGTGTACACAGCAAGGCTCAGGATTTTACATCTAATGTGGAATAGGCTATTTTAATTTGGTAGTATATATTTTTCAGCACCCAGAGTTATGGTCCCTGGATAATTCCATGCAAGGGTCCTCTGATTACTGGGATAAGACCCTGATGCAACCATGTGACCACACAGGATTGTCTCAGAAATTGAGAAGACTATTCCCCAGAAGACATCACTGGACTGCATGAAGATCCTAGTTCAGACAAGAGCTCCTCTCTACCTTGCAATGTAGTACTTCTCCTACTTTATCTTATTATATATCTGCTTGGTTAAAAACAGAACATAGCCTTTGCTTCTAGAGTACCATCTGCAACCATTTGTACAATCCAGAAAGTGCAGAACAGTGTCCCAGCACGTGGGCAGCTGAGACTTTTTTTTAAACCAAACTATACAATGATTTCAGTGCACAGAATTATGTAAGTGTACCTGAAAACAGGTTACAGCTAGAAGAAAACAAGAGACTTGCGTTAATTTGCTTTGTGGATTTCTGTGCTATGCCATGATCTATAATACCTACCAGGCTACTTTCTTTAGCTTAACATTTCCTGTCAGCAGTAAACAACTCCACAGAAACACACACACACACACACACACACACACACACACACACACACACACACACACACAACTCAAAGAGAACAATGAAGTTTCTGTAACAGAGAAAATCCTTGAAGCACTTCAGATGTCACTTTGAAATACCGGTGACAGAATTCAACAGACATCAACAGTGCCACATGGCGCTAAACTTGTGTAGAATCCACGAAGGCAACAACAGGCCTGACAGAGAATGTGTGGGAGCCCCCTGGAGCCTGCAGGCTCTACGCAGTGGTGACATTGCGATGGCTGGCTTATGAGACATGGCCTGACTGTTCTTCAGTCCACAACATCGCTTCCCCGAGACTCTTAGGAAGCTGGCATTGCAGAAGAGGACTCAGGGCTTCTCCTCATTGCCTCGGACACCAGAGCCATAGGTCAGGCTCTCTCTCTGTCTTCACCCACTACAGCCTGCCATTGTGCAGGGTGGGAGCACAGGCCAGGAGCCATGTACCTGTGTTTTGATGGCTGCCAGGTCTGGCCAGAACCTGCATTTATTCCTCCTGTTAGGTTACTGCCACCACGGGGAACTGAAAGATTTTAAGGTTATTAAAACAGTCACTCTGAGGACTTTGCTCTTTGAATATCTTACTGAGGGGGAGTCAGAGCCAGAGCCAGAGGGCTGGATCTTCTCACAGAAAACCCAGCTGATGGCAGGCAGCAAGAGTCCTGTTGGGACCACAGCCTTCTCACCCTGTTCTGCTACTGTTCATAGTTATTTTGTTTCGTTTAAAATAACACGGTACCAGAGACTTGTTTCTATCTGCATTTCACACTCCAGTATTCTTCTACACTTTGCAAACTTTGCCCAGCACCTTAAATGAAACCCCTAGGGCACCTGTACGAAATGCTTGAACTCAGGCTGGCTGAATGCAGACTCCAGCACAGACCAGTTTGATCTGCTTTCCCACGAACGCTGGTCATTTCTACTTTGTTCTTTTCACTGAATCCCACAAAAAGGTCGACGTAGCATGAGCAACTGTTAACTGGTCAGCATTCCTCAGCTTGGCCATGCCCTGCTTTTTTCTGACAATCGTTCGCACAGTGACCACATCAGTGCTCCAGGACACCTGTTGCGAAAGTCCTGCCCACAGCCTCAACAGGGCCACAGGGTTTGGGAGATGCTGGTGCCTGTGATTGTTCTGGGATTCTGGACTTGGTACTAATTGGTGTGGAGTAAGGGAAACCTCCAGTAATTAAACAGGCACTTAAATTAAACTCCCAGGCCATTGGTTCTACTTAGGGATCCCTCAGACAGTTGAACCTCTCTGCCAACCTGCCCTGGCTGACTGGAGGTCTCCATCTCACCCAGTTCAGTGGTAGATGGCAAGCCAGCACACCCAGGTGCCACGACCTCAGACCCACCAACCGTGTACTGCCTGCCGCTCCTCTCTCCTCATGCATTGTGAGGCAAACAGTCCCCATACACTTGGCTTGTCCCTGATACTTGGGCCCAGGCACACCGGCCTCAGAGTTCTTGAATGGGCCACGAATCTGCACCCTTAGCGTTGTGAAGGTGGTCAAACACTTTTGTCAGTCACCTTCACCTTTAAGAAGGTACAAATGACTCTCTGTACTTATTAACAGCTAGAAATACAGAGGACAGAGCAAGCCACACCCTGCATAGACTTTGGATTCTGTGATAAACCCTCCCATACCATATTGTGTGCAACTGTGGGCTTATGAAACTCTGGAGAGAGAAAGAAATGTCCCGTATTGTAGATACAGGCACTGTGAACCCTGACGAGCCCGCTTCCTGGTTGTAGCAAGGACAGTGTTAAATGGAGAAGCACACCCAACGGAAGAGCTGGGGAAGAGAAAAGAACTCAGGGAGAAATCCCTGGCTCACATATATTTACTTATTAATGCTTGTTTTATTGAAAACAAATGCATATTAAGATTTTAGATAGTATGGGTGTTGAAATGCTTTGCAAAAGCATTAGAGTATTGTTAACCTGTTAACAGATTTCTTTCACACCTGACTGCAATGCTGGAAGATCTCTACAAGACACACACACTCTGCATAAAAACACTTTATGGTTAAACAAAGAAGACTAAGGATGTCTTAGTGAGTGTTGTATTTATATCCAAATGAAACTACCCTCTAGGCTTGCAGAAACACTTGCACATACTTAGGGAAGAGATTCTAAATATCTTCTAATATAACAATTGTCTGCCTTAGAACTACTGAAAGAGAAAGGGCTGGAATTGATGGCAGAGTAATACGCCCAGGGCTGCATCTTACTCTCTGAAACGTGGATGCTCCTTGTCAGATGGGATTGCAGAAACACAATAAACCCCAGGCGAAAGCCATTTTTGTTGGTATTAACTTGCTAAGATGATGCCTCTCAGCAGTGAGGGAACCTGGGCAAAGTTTACCACAGTGTCGAGGACCTGGCTGGCTCCCAAGCTCCCCCAGCTTTTAGGCACTGCACGAATCTGTCTGATACTGATGACCAAAGCCCAAGTCCAGAGCCTGAGCGTGTTGGATGTGACTAGTTGTGATTCCACTTCTGGGGCTAAGACACAGTCCTCTCCTAAACCACCGGACCCTGGGATGAGGAGGTACGGGAAGGCAGGTAGGTGGGTGAGACCGAGGAGCAAACAAGCTGTGTCTCCCACCATGCCACTGTCCTCGAAGCAGCTGTCCCTCCACAAGGCAGAGGAGGAGGTGGACATGGTCCTCTCAGGGACTTGTCACCCCTGCTCGGTGTTGCAAGGTGAGTGCTGGGCACAAGGTGTGCTGTCAGGCACTGGGCATGCCCACTGGGAAGGAAACCCGCCACAGACTAAACATGAGAAGCCACTGCTGCTGCGATGTGCGCTGTGACACTGGTGATGGCATTCAAGCAGCCGCATCGGCATAGGAAGCCGCCAGGGCCATGGGGACAACAAACAGGCACCAAGCTGCAGAGATGAGGGAGGAGACATACCCAGAGGCCACATGACTGCATGGGCTCAGCTACGTCACCTAAGCTGGGCACTCTGAAGGGCCTTGGCCTGGGGCCTGTGCACTCTAGAGACAGAACTGAGGCAGGCTGAGGCTGGTAGGTGGGCAACTGGAGGGAAAGCAGAGAAACCCTGATGTTGAATGATCCCAAGGAAACATTAAGGCTCTCGGCAAGCAGGGTGATCCGTCTCTCTTTCTTGCTGTAATTCAAAATAACCTACAGCTATTAAAACCCTGGTATCCGTGCAAGTACGGAGGGTTCCCATTCAAGGCTGGAAAGGAGATCAAGGGGTAGTGCAGGATGGGTTTGGCAATCAGAGGCACAGTCTGGCCAGAGTAAGGATGCCCTAGGCATCGGCTCAGAGCTAGAGAGAGCAGAATGAACACCACGTAGGCATACTCAGAGAACATGCCGCTAGGTATCTACAGTTGCCTTGGGCATAAGATCCACTCACTGGAAATAAGTGACATGTCTAGACAGACTGCAGTGGGCAGCTGGGGCAGTGAGGTGGACCGAGCCACACACAGCAGCACCAGTGACATCGCAAAGGGAAGGACAGCCACAGTCCTATCTGTCTAAACTACACAAACAGGTGAAACACCGTCCGCCGGCATGGAAGCCCGAGAGGGTGAGCAGACAAGGAAGCCATCTGCAGAGGGTCAGAGGTCAACAACCTCCTGGAGGGGAGGAGAGAGAAGTACCCCTTCCCAGAATCCCCCACTTCTCTAGTAAACGCCCTTCCCAGTGACCCTTGCTGTGGAAGACACTGCACGTAGAGGTAAAGCGATGCCCCTCCCTGGGGACCTTCCATGGCACTTACATGGAGTGAGTCACAGACCGAGTATACAAATGAGACGTCCCAGAAGAAGTACTGACGAGAAAGAAAGAAAGTCAGACAACGATCCTAAAAACGTTGACAAGAAGTGTTACTTCCCAATTTAAGTCTTATTAATTAAAAAATTGAAAACTGTGTGGGGTCACTCCTTCTGTCTTTAAACTGTCGGTACTGGCACCCTCCGCTCCCTGTCGCCCGCCCAGGGCTGTGAGTCTCCTGGGACAACACGGGGTCTGTCTGCCTCCAAACAGGGCTGCTGTCAGCAAGGCACCGATAAGCACCGTTCAAAGCCAGCTCTTTCCTCACACATCTTGGGTAATGAGGGTCACATACACAGCAGGAGCTGCTGCTAGGTTTACCATCCGTTGTAAGAATCAAAGGAAATTCGGACTGTTGTGAGAATTAATCTGGAAAGCAACACTGGCGGTGTTTCTCATTAGAAGAACTGAGGGATTTTTCAGCTCTGGCTTTTTTGTTTTAGATTATCGTTACAAGATTTCTCCCTTTCCTCTCCTCCCTCCCACCCCTTCCACACACCCTCCCCACTCTCCCTCAAATTCTTGCCCTTTCTTCACTGCCTGTTACTGCATGTATGTATGTACGTGTGTATACATATATATGTACATGTGTATACGTGTTTTCCACTTTCCTCTCTTGTGGCGCTGCCCAGCCTTGGGCTGAGTGGTCCCCTTGCCCATGCGTTACTTTCAGCAGGGAGCTCTTTCATAGATCGGATGGAGCATGACACCATTTTTAAAAGGGAAGAAATCGCTATCCTGCTGCCCACAGAGTCAGAGCTGTTATCTTTTCCCCGTGTGTGCATCACATAGAGAAATCGAGAAAGGCAGAGGGAGGGAGGAGAGAGAGGAGAGTGGGGACACAAAGAAGGGGAAGGAGGGGGCGGGGAGACGGTTGAACAAAGATGAATGCTTGCCTCCACACAAGAGATGAGAAGAGGGTATTGGTACCAGGATGCAGTGGCAAGGGAGATGAATGTAGTGCTTGGCTCATGAGCATCAGGTCCGCTTGAAGAAGCATGAGGTAAATGATTACTTCTACAATCAATGGCTTAGTCACCAAAAGGATCAGCATTACAGGAAGACTCAACGTTGGTGACAAAAGACTCACCAAGCAGAGCCTTTGGAGTGCACGCAGTCTTTATGCCTGGTTTCTTCATGCAACCTTGCAGCCACCATTAGACTTTAGATAACACATAATGCCACATGGAGCATTCTAGAGCACAGACCACTAACCAGTGCTATATGGTTTCCTTAGAACATATTCAGGAACATTGAAATATTGAGTAAAAAGGTATCACGATTTGGAGGTTAATGATATGTTAACCTCATTCCCTAAAATAATGACGCCGCACACTCTCTCTCTCCGGCAGAACTGAAGCACATCTCTCAAAGAATGACTCTATCATGTGTCACCTGTAAGCTGGTTGTGGTGGCACAGTACTCCGTACTCAGGAGATGTCAGCTATTCCTAGGGACAGGGTAGACCTGTGAGGACAAGTAAGGAGGAGCCACCTGGGAGCCCTGGCTTCATTCTGCACTCAAATTTCCAGCTTCTAGGACAAGAATTACTGTTCTTTAAAATGTCCAGCACCAGGTATGGTAGTGAGTGCCTTTAATCACAGCATTCAGGAGGCAGAGGCAGGTGGATCTATGTGAGTTCAAGGCCAGCCTGGTCTACAGAGTGATTTCCAGGTCAGCCAGGTCTACATAGTGAGACAGTGGGGCAGGACACTGGCTAGGCTCATTGGCTGCAGATGACGGAGGTATATGGCAACCCAGAAGCAGTGCAGGATTCCGGGCCAAGACTGAATAAAGTCCTCCCTTCCTTCCCTCTCAGCCATGCTACTTCACGCTAACTGCGTACATCTATGATGTGAAACCACACGGCCACTACTGACCTCTGTGGGTTGTTGGGGAAAGTTCCACTACAGTTAAAGAGGAAACCTGTTGGACCCACTGACAACTTGTCAGCCCACACGTGCGAACAGCAATGCTCTTTTCTTAGTACTCCATGTAGACTTGAACTAAGTCCCCTTGTTCCCAGACAGCAATAAACATCACAGCCGTGTTCTGTGTCATTTCTGTTGGTCCTGTTCTCACTCTGAGAAATTATTGGCAATAATTAATAAGGCACCCTTCCCCCTCCTAGAGAGCCTAGGGAAGTCACAGCCTGGGCAGCACTAACAGGAGGCAAAGCTGTGTCGTCTATGACAGGCTGGCACTGGCCAAGGTGGGACACTCTCTCTGCCAGAGCCACTGTGCCCACCCCAAGGTGAAATGCTGAGATGTTTCAGAACTATGTCAGGAACCTGGGTCTGTGCCTGCTCCTGTGGCGCCGAGGGGTCTACACACACAAACGTCTCTACAAACCCACTCGGAATCTCATACAGCATGCTGAATTGACTCCTTTAGTAGAGCCTGCAAAGCTACAGGTAGAGAATGCAGAATGGTATAAGAAATGTTATGTGGTGAAATCACAAGAAACTGAAAAACTCTGATTCTAACTGCAGGATTTCAATTGCACATTACAGTATCAGAGACTAATGAAATAGCAGGGGCTCTGCAGCCAGCATTCCCCAGCCCCAGCCCTCAGAGAAGGACCCGAAGGCAGCCAGGACACAGCCGCACTTCCCGCTTGAGGGACAAATGGTATAAACTTGAAATGAAGTGGGAATGACTAGAGACAACTTGTGCTCTATCCACAACTCTCCTCCCTCGTTACCAATCCTTCCTCGCTCTGAGAGGTGTGCTGATTTCCTCCACAATGCCTATGTCTTTCCAGATACAAGACACCATGGGGAGTGCTAGGTATGGTGGCTCATACTGTGATCCCAGCAACAAGGAGGCAGAGACAGGAGGATGACCATGGGTTAGAGGCCAGCCTGGGGTACGCAGTGAATTCCAGCAAGTAGAGCTCTGTCCATCTAACCTCTCTCAAAACATTTCCAGTTTCACGCCCATGCATTGCTGTTTTAGCCAGCAACAGCCAGTTTTAGCCCCAGCTGCAGCCAGGACTCCACTGTTTCACCTTGCTGCCAAAGGGAAGGCTTCTCTGTCGGGTACTGCTTTTGTCCATCAGTCCTTGAGCTCCAGTGTGTAAACTCACTAGACAACACCGTAATCAGATCGTCTTCCTTCCCTCAGGCCTGGTGCCTCCCAGTACCGCGTCTGTCTGAGTATTCACTGCCTGCCAGCTTCCACCACGGCCCACTGTGTCTACCCACGAATATTTGACAGAAGAGGATCAGGAGTTCTTGCTGTGCCTGTGGCCACCCCCTGAGGCAGCTTTCCCTCTCCTGGGCACAGCCCACCACCCTACTGTCCCAGTACCTCCACCTACCCTTCTCCTCTCCTCTCTGCACATCTAAAAGATGTGCACTTGGGTGCTCACTGCTGGCCACGTGGGACTCTGTATTCTGTCCCCCTCCTAGATCCTTCTGTGTTCACAGATTCTGGTCCAGTGCGTCCGACTTCTCTTGTGTTCTTCAGAGTTACAGCTATCATGAAGACACACCAATCTCTTCCTGACGGCCTTCCATTGGCCTTCCTCATCCTCTTGAGTCTTCCCCTTGGGAGCCACTAACCCCCACCCTGCTCTGCCCTGCCCCTTCTCCATAGCAAGGGTAGATGCTGGCTCTCCGACTGTGCCCTTTCTGCTAACTGGCAGTATCTCATTTGGACACACTGCCTAATGCCCTCTCTCCAGCTGCACTCAATGGCTCTCTCTACTGCTTTTCGGCTTCTGCTCTACCTCCAGCCACTCCTCGGATCTCACAGGAATGAGTTTATCTTTTTACACACAGGATACAGATCAAGGAACACTGGATTCTGATGCCAGAAGAGGCTTTAGAACATCTATTCTTAGGTTTCTTTAGTCTCCTCCAGCAAAGATAGGAATGCCTGTAAAATTTTCAAATTTCCAGTGTTTTATGAATTTGTGCCCCATGATAAAACTGAGCTTTTTTTATCTGCAGTGGGTTAGTGTTTTACCACACCTGGGAGAACAGCTCACTGGGAGAGCATTTCCTGAGCAAGCATGAGGTCCCAGATTCAATCTCAGTACTGCAAAGAGGGGGAAAATAACCCCTACCATGCTAACTACCTGTTTAGAGCGGTAGTGACTGGTTGGCTAACTCTAATCAGAATTTGATTCGGAGTTGTATATGTGAATAACAACATTGAAATAAATATCTTTTGCTTAAAACAGTGTGCTTTGTTATACAAGCCAAATTTTGAGTTAAAACATGGAACCACGCTGAAAAACAACAGAGATGGTTAAAAGTTTGGGACACACTGGATTCTTTAAATATCATTATTGTACATTTGGGGAAGTGGAGCTGAGAGATCTGGGCACTTTCGGCCCACGCCAGGAGGAACCTTAGCCTCCTGGCCAATGGCCAGTGCCGTCCACCATCATGAGAGGACAGCACCCATCGGTGGGTCTCCAGACAGGGCCACTTTCAGATATGCTGTCATGGCTTCCTATAAAGTCAGACGCACGGGCCCCAGGGATTCCCTTCCCGGCTCTGGCTTGTGTTATACATACTGAGTGCTCTGCCAAAGTTTGATTCTTTAGGAAGAAATATTGTACCAAAACACCTTAGAAAGGTTCAGGAGTTCTAGAAGCTTCTTGTCAGTACCATCACAGATGTCAGAGAGGTAAGAAATTTCCCATGACTACATTATCCCTCATGGCTTGGCTTACAGGATCAGCCACAAGGACACAACAGCTAGTCTCTACATTGGGCTAATGCTAGTGTGGGTTCTTGTGTCCTGCTGACCTTGAGTCACTCGATGTCAAGGCTTTAACAATCATGATAGGTTCAGGAATACAGCTTCAGTGTGATTCAGGCTTTCACTGAGGCCTGTGCCCAGAGATGCAACACTGCTTGTCACCAGAATTACTACCCCATTATGCATGCTTCAAATAAGACTCCCCAGGCATTGGCAGGCAGAATGAGACCTGAAAGGTATACCCTATGACAGACAGAGGCTTGACCCCAGGGTGGGATAGTGCAGGATGGGAAGCAGAGCCCACAGAGTCACAGTGGAGACAGAATTGGGACTGGAAGGAGAAAGCAGACCGCCAGGGTTTCCAAGCGGAATGTGGCAGGAGGCCAAGTGAGGGAAGTGAGGTAGTGCCTGGTACAGAGTGAGGTCCACGGAGACATGACCATCAGTCAACAAGGAATCAGGACTTCAGCTCTGGGTTTTAGCCTGACTCCTTCCAGGTGGAAGTCTGAGGTCCAGAGAGCTCACTGGAGCTTACCGTTAGTGTCAGCCAGTTAGAAAGGGTCCTTAATGGAGGCCCACTGTCCACATGTATCGTGAGATAAACAGGATTGGAACTGAGAGGAAAGGGACCAGAATGAGCAGGGAGCAGAGGATCCTGGGGACTCAAGGTGTGAGGAGGCATCAGGGATGTATGTGTGCATGCTTACGTGTGCACACATACTTATCCACACTGCACACATGTTATATCTCATGAATGCATACCCATGAGCGCAGATGCATACACTCCTAAGCCCTCAGGAGGTCATGACCGGAAGACATGGGCTCCACGAAGGTGGTACAGTCATCAGAGACAGAAGCAGCATCTTCAAGGTGGAGCTTGAAGGTAAGAGAAGGCTGTGGGATGCTCTAGGGGGAACAAGGGCTGTGTGCTACACAGTTCCTGCACCACACCCACAACTCAGGGAACTGACCTCAGCTCCCTGGACTTTACACTTTGCTTCAGGGATGGGCCAGGATGCAGGTAAAGAAGGCAGCCACCCCAGTGGCCAGTTGGCCCCTGGAACTGTGGCACTCAGTAGCTGATGTCAGAAATCCCTATGCAAAGCCCTGGGCTTCTATTCCCAGCTTCAAGGTCTCCTTTTGCTTAGGAGAGTCTGGATGTATGGGCTAGCCTGTGGTTCCTGGGGAAAGGCTTCAGGGGGCCCCAGCAGCACCAAGTTCCCACAGGACAGGGTATCAGTCTCCATCTGTGAGAATTCAACCTGCTCCTCACTTCCAGCCACCACCTCCTCCTAACAGTTGAGTCTGCATGGCATGTGTCACACTCAAATTCTGCTTGAAGCCGAGGTCCCCTTTATAGGAAAAACAACTCTGTGCCTATGAGCCATAAGCCACATCTGTGTCTGAAAGTCACAGCTGCCCAGAGGGGACACGCAGTCTAGCAGGCTCTTAACCTTGGTTTCTTCCAGGTGACCTACATTTCCTGAGAAAGGACGCTGCTGGGGCGCCCTCTTCTGTGGCATGGTCAGGATGCAGAGCTCACTGAGAGAGATTTCCACTTTCTTCCGTCCTCTAACAACAACCAAGCCTAACCCTGAAGGTGACCCTGGCAGTGTGCTTCCTTTTGCTTCAAGCAAAGCTGATCCACTCCTCAGCACAAAAAGCCCATGCTCCAAAATCATTACCTTCCCTCCCTCCCTCCCTCCCTCCCTCCCTCCCTCCCTCCCTCCCTCCCTCTTTCTCCTGCTTCCTTGCACCTCATGTTTCCATGTGAGTTCACACTGTTTCTTTGTCCTGCAGAGACTCCTGGTGTCCTTCCTTAAGCAGACTGCAGTCTAGACTGACAGGAAACCCTGGGGCTGGGACAGAGAACACCCTGCAGGGGGCGACACCCCTGAACTGCCCTCACTGAGTTCTCTGTGGTAGAACTCAGAACTGCACCCCTGTGGAGACGTGGGACTCCCAGAGAAGAGAAAGGCTAAGGTGCAGCAGCTGCACGAGGGAAGGCTGAGAACCCGGGAAAGTGCTGTCTAATCCACACAAAGCTGAGGCCCACGGAGATTCCTAGGCGACCCCTGGACTCAGTGAGATCTAGTTCTGCTGGGCCAGTGGGTAATGTCATACCTGTAGGGTGGGTACAGGGACCCCACAGAACCGGTGAAAAGCAGCCAATGTAAGCACCACAGCTCGGTCTTGCTCTCTCTCTCTCTCTCTCTCTGGGGGCGGGGGGGGGGGGGATGGGGGTGTGTGTAGGTTGTGAGCCTACATGTGGAGGTCAGAGGTCAGCTTCAGGTGGCACTTCCTAATTCGGCTAGGCTAGCTGGCCAGCAAGCCCCAGGGATGCTCCTGTTTCCACCCTCAGCACTGGTTTTGCAAGTGTGTACCACCATGCCTGGGGTTTTTACATTAATTCTGAAGCTTACACTCAGGTCAGGGCAGGGGTAAACACTTTACTGAGTTACCTCCACAAGACCTTTTCTATGGCACATTCCACGCATGTCGCCTGATGGGAAAGGTCTAGATAGCCCTCTGTCCAGAGTGAGCAAGCAACCATTCTGCAGAACAAAGCTACCCTAGCTTGCAGGCGTGGTCATCCCAGCAGACCAGTCAGCACAGCAGGCGCACAGGAATTCTGCCAGCCTCTGTCGGCAGCAACTTGACTTTGATACTAGGAGAGTACAACTCAGTGGTCACAGGCGCTCCCTCCCTCTCTCTCTCTCTCTTATTCTCTCTCTCTCTCCCGTTCTCTCTCTCACACACACGTGAGCACGCACACACACTCACACATACACTCACACACACACACATGCACACACACATGCACACTCACACACACATACGCATGCACACACACTCACACATACACTCTCATACACACACACATACACTCACACACACACACACACACACACACACACACACACACACACACACACACACAGAGGGAGGTTGGGGAGAGGCTATGAAGGCTGGGAGACATACATAGCTCATGCCTTCTCTGACCCACAGGTCCAGCCGTCTGGCCCGGTCTCCTTCCACAGGCGAGGCACAGTTCATTCCAGGGGCACACTGCCCCATGGGCAGCTCTGGAGCTGAGCTGCCTGGTCAGCCCTTGGTTCCTCACCTTCTGAGAAACCAAATTAAGTCACTGGTCAACCGCCTTTTTTTTTTTTTCAGAATATCAACTGAACTCAAACCTTCTATTCAGAAAACCCCACTCCTTTGCTGAAGCAAGTCCGGGAAGCAGCTGGTTGGCCTCAGACTTAAATGGCCAGAGGTATTAAAATGAACCCATGTGCTGTGTGAAAAACAGAAGTGTCTGTTCTCTTCGCGTTCCCAGGGAAACTCTGCTAATGGGGGTCTCTGCAGGGGTCTGCAATGCACAGGTGTGCAGCTGTTTGCCACACATCTGGACCGTGAGGGGACTGTGTATGTATACATGTTCCTATGTGTGTTTACATGTCTGTGTCTCTGTGTGTGTCTGTGTGTGTGCACACATGCACACGAGTTCATGTGTATGTGTGTGTGTGTGTGTGTCTGTGTGTGTGCACATGAGTTCGTGTGTATGTGTGTGAAACAGATACCAGGTGTCCTTCTTACTCTTCCCCTTAGCTTTAGAGACAGGGTCCCTCACTGAATCTGGAGCTTGCCAGTTCAGCTAGATTGGTGGGGGGACTAGCAAACCCGAGGAGTCCTCCTGTCTCCCCTTTCCAGTGCTTCCAATATCCCATCATACCCAGCTTACAGTACTTTGTATTACTTATTTACTTAATTTATTTGGGAAGTGTGAGCCATCATGTGCATGGAGAGGTCCAAGGACAATCTTTGGGGGTTGGCTCTCTCGACCTGCATGTGAGACCCAGGACCCAAACTCAGATCATCAGGCTTGCCAGAAAGCACCCCTACCCACTGAGCCACCTTGCCAGCCTTCATGCACAGCTTTTTTAATGTGGGTTTTAGGAATTCAAAGTCAGGACCTCCTGCTTCCTCAGCAAGTGCTTGACTAACTAACTGATCTACATCCCTAGCCCCTGACCTATAGTTCTATCGGGACATCAGTGAAGAGAAAGCATTTAATAGTCTGCTGCTTTGGTCCAAGGTACTATAAATCTGTGACAGTCAGCAGCATACAGTTCACACACACGCACACTCACGCACGCACACACATACATGCCCACACACACATATTATAGATATATTATTGAGATAGCCTTCTTGTTGGGGACTGTCCTGCGTTTTCATGGCCCTTCCTTGTGAGGCCTTCTTCGCCTGTGTCCCCCCTGCTCCAGGAACCTCCCGACTCCCTACTCTCTGCCCTTTCTCTTTCCTATCACACCACGGTGTCTGCCAGGCTCCTCTCCATAAACAGCTCCTCTCACTCCTCACCCCACTCAGGGGCCTCTCCGACATACCTCCCCAGTCCAACTTTCCTCTCGTACACAGATCTGTCTCCCTATCAGGTTCCCAAGACACCACGCTTCAGCAGGAGAGTTATTCTGCTGAAGGAAATGTCCCCGAAGGTCCAGTGAGGTCCCACCTGCCTGGAGACAGCTCCTCACTGTTGCTACAGTTCCAGTCCATGTTTTACTCCAGAAGGGTTGGACGCTCCTTGGGTTGGAGGCAGAGGGAAGGAAGAACACAGGCAGAATGGAGAGAAGCAACAGATGGAAGTGTGCAAAGGGAGACGAGGAAGCCAGCGGATCTCCTCATCCTATCCAGGGCCATAAGCTTGGCATAAACTGTCACCCGGTACTGAAAACACCACCAAGGAAGGGACGGCAGGAAAGGGACACCAGAAGCGTGGAGGAGCCCATGACCAGCAGGCCTACAGATCTGCTGTGGCGACTGAATGGCCGCACACAGAGGGAAGGCCAAGCCCTGCCCCCCCGGGCAGCAGGTGCTGCACAGGTCAGGGGCTCCTGCAGGTCTCAGAGAGAAGAGGAATGAAGGCAGGGAGGAAAGGCACAAAGCGAACCTGTCAGACGACACACTTGAAGTTGTGTGCTGACGGTCAGAAGAGAGAGTTCAAATGCCACGTCACCAGGCATGTGATTACCCAACTGATGGCTCCCCAAGAGGACTGAGAAAACCCACACCACGACCCTCCCTCTCCACGGGCTTCTCCACAAAATACAGCAAGTACTTACTAACAGCATCCCATAGAACCTAGAGGCAATGCGGCGGAGCCGGGAGAGCATGTCGCTTAGGCTAGAGGTGACGATTTTGGCCAGGGAGCAACATGGTCTTACTCCTCAAGCATCTCACTCCTCTGCATCAGAGAGCCAGCTTCCAGTCTGGTTTGTAAACACTTGGCCAGTTCGAGATCATCTGAAAGTCAGCGGAGAGCAATGAGCAGCTGCTCACGGCCAGGATGCAGCCACCCCACTTTTAGTAACTGCCTTAGCCAAACTCCAGGGTCATTTACTTAATATAGTAGTGCTCTTTCTACTGGGCGGCCAGTGTAACATGGTAGGCCAGCTGCTGGGCTGCAAGTCTGCCAGGCCTGAAAGAAGCCCAAACCAGAGCGAGCCACTGTGGCAGCTGCAGGAGTTGCAGCAGAGGGATCTCACAGTCTCCACTGGGATCTAGATGTTCCTTGCTCCCAGGAAGACAGTCATGTCCCTCGATGAGTGCTAAGTGGTTCTTCTCAATGTATTCACACCATTATTTGTTCCAGAGTTCTACTCTTGCAGCTCAAACACTCCAACTTCCTTCTGCCACTGGAAGATCCCCTACTGAAGAAACCCGGACCCCAGAGAACGCAAGCCATACACTCAGGGTGGCACACGTAATGGCAAAGCTGCCCGCCGCCATCCGAGACATCCACAGAACCCTCAGGCCTGTGGTCACAAATATCTCCAGCACGTGAAAACTGCTCATAGAGCATCATCTTTGGCAGCTGGTAATGATGCAATGAGAAAGAAAAAGGTATACCACAGGCCATCTACCCTCTTTAAATGGGCACAATTGGCTCACCACTGTGAACTCTATTAATACAGCTTACACACAGACACACACACACACACACACATAGACACACAGAGACAGACACACAGTCACACACACACACAGACACAGACACACAGTCTCACACACACACACACACACACACACACACACACACACACACACACACACACACACATACACACTGGACATCAGCCATGCCCCCTCTGTGTTTTTCCAAGCAGCAGCTTGCCTGTGTTAACCGTATTGAGGGGAGGACAGAGACAATGAAGGTAGAAGGAGCCCTCAAAGCATGGCACACGACACACCTCCAAGTCAAACACGACTCGTCCCATAGCAGTGCATGGCGTGGGCTTCGCTGACCATCCTTCCTGCCAGCAACGGGCATCTCTCCGCCCTCCCTCCCCGAGTGGGACTCTTGACTCTATGCTAAAGGACAGAGTTGGTGCATCTGTCTGTCATTCTTTTTTTTTTTATTTATTTATGTTTTTTTTTTTTTTAATGTATGAGTGCTCTGTCTGCATGTAGAAGAGGGCATCAGATCCTATTACAGATGGTTGTGAGCCACCATGAACCATGTGGTTGCTGGGAATTGAACTCAGGACTCCTGGAGGCACAGTCAATGTTCTTAACCGCTAAGCCATCTCTCTAGCCCGTCTGTCATTCCTGATGCTCATATGGCTGACCCCTTGACCAGCATAGGCACCAAAAGCCTTATTCCATGAAGAGGGCTTTTGTGTTATGGCTGTAGAAAAGGGCAAGATTCACATATGGAAGAAGCCAGTTGACAGACTAGAATCTCCTCCCTATTAAGTCTACTGTTAACAAAACAAAGCAACACACACACACACACACACACACACACACACACACACACACACAAAAAAAAAAAACAAAAAAACCTAACAACAAAAAAACAGAGGAAAATTTTCAAAGGCGGGTGCTATATGATGACCTGTGAAAGGTCATGAAATTGGGGGCTGGAGCTTTTGAGTCTCTGCCCTGTCCCAGCTCTCTATTTCGCTTCCATTCTCTGGAATGCCTTTTCTTCCTTAACAAGCTGCCTCTGCTTCTATCTTTATCCATACATCCTTGGTCCCATTCTGTGCTCCAGGATGGAGGAACCTGGAGATCTCAGCTAGTGCCTGGGGATTAAGATTGAGGCCTTTGACAAAGCCACTTGGAATCCCTTCCCTTCCCCCATGCAATGATGTCACTACCACCTAACGATCAAGACGGAACAGTGAAGTGTGGAAACACCTTCAGCGATGCTTTTGCGCTGAAGTGTCCAAGTGCAAAGCCAAGGACCAGTTCCTTCGGAAAAGTGGCCCTGAGATGTCAGGGGCTGCCGAAGTCCATACTGTCTGACCTTACACTTAGTGAGAGGCGAGGTGATTTCTCTCGTAAGGAAGGGGTGTGTTTACTGTCAGATTGACCTGCTGGACCAGAAGCAGGATGGTGGGGCTGTTTTGACTGACAGCTGTAATTTTCTGCGGAGTATGAAGCAAAGCCAACCAGTGGAGAGAGTGCGGGCCAGAATGGGCATCAGCGCGATCGAGAGGGGAAATTTGGAATTGAAATGGTCCTTGTGGAGAATCAGAGTCGGGTGCGGCTCCATAGCAGCTAGAACAAAGGAAGTTCTCACAGACGGGGTGCGCCTGGGCCTTCCACGGGGTAGTCTGTCAGACATGTGTCCTCTGCCACTGCCAGCTCCAAACGTTGACACGGAGAGAACACTTCTCCCAGACGACTAGAGTTAGAGAGCAGGGATACAGGACAGCCCTGGATTTCTGCTGGTGAGAAAAGCAGACGACAAAAACTGACAGACAAGGCAGGGGTCTGCCAGCGGATGGAGACTCCAGGGAGATGAGCAACCAAGGTGTGGCTGAGTATGTGAGATGGAAAGACAGAGACGGGATTGAAAGCACCCACCATGAATGACTCCACTAATTTAAAAAGATTATGTGTCCAGTTTGACATGGATTGAGGTGGGGGAAATGCCACTGGGGGTGCAGAGAGAAAGGAGCCAGAGGATCATACGACCAGACGGTCTCCATGTGAATGTGGGTGATAACCCCACACAAAGGCAAGCACGGCAGCAGTGGGGAAGACCAATACGGGGTCTGAGATGTCTACTGCCTTTTCGGAGAACACCCAGCAGTGTGGACAGGTCCGACAACGACAGAGAGAAGCTGGACAGCCGCGGTATGCGAGGCTTACATCAGTGGAGCCTTTGGAGCCGGGGAGGAGCTGCTAGGCACAATGAGGAAAAAAATCGCCGTTAACCTGAGGACCATGAAAACAAACGGCTTCACTTAGAGGGTCACAGAGAAGTGAGACCCTAGAGCCACCATATCATACTCACTGAAAGCAGACACCCATGGAAAGAGCTGAGTGAGAGGGAGGGTTCGTGGGGAGGAGGGATGCTGTGAGCATTTGACAAGAGGCAGTGATGCAGGAAGTAGAAAGGCAGGAAGAGTAGATGGGGTCTGGTCTTCTCTCGGGACAGTACCCCGCCCAGGAAACATCCCTGTGGCCTAGTCAGCCTATGGTGGCCACATCTTGGATCCAGCTCCAGCTCCACTGCGGATGGCAGTGGGGCCAGTCCTTCATGGCTCGCTCCCTGTCAGGCAGTGGCTTTCCTCTACAGACACGACAGTGCTGTGTGTCTTTTCTGCACTCCTGCCAAGAATTAGCATCAATCCTCTCTCTTTGGGTGCACTCTAGCTTTCAAGGCTTTGATTATCTGGCCTTCTGGAGTTTCCAGTGTCACAAGCCGTAAACCGAATTCACACTTCACTAAGTAGGGAACTGAGCAGGACCAGGCTGGGAGCCACTGAGCAGCCAGAGTGTTTAACATGAGGATCTGAGTTCAACCCCAGGACCCAGGCATGGTGGTGCACACTTACAATCCCAACACTGAAGCAGCAGAGACTCAGTGGGGCTCAGTGACTAGCCAGCCAGCTCACTTGGCAAGCTTGGCTTGTAAGATTCACGTCTCAAAACCAAGACAGAATGTGCTTGAGAAACAACACCTGGGATTGATGTCTGACCTCTGTATGCATGCCTACACACACACACACACACACACACACACACACGCGCGCGCATGAAGACAGGCAGACCTCCTGCATCTACACTAGGGCATATTCTTTCTGCTGCTGCAACTGGAGAGATTTTCTTTCTTTGAGTCTCCACCAGGTGTTTGCTTTTTATCGTTTGCACTCTGTTTCCAAAACTGTTCCTTGAAAGTCACTGTATGATCACACTAGAGCTTCTAGAAAATCATTTAACTACAGTCTGCCTCATTAGAACCACATGAAATCACATCACCTAGACTATGTGCTGCGAAGGTTGCTGCTCTGGATTGATGCTTCCCTTTCCAAGTCTCAGGCTGTACCATCATAGCTACTCCACAGACCTTCTCCTAGATGCCTGGATCCCCCAGCTCTGCTGTTCTCTGTCTCTCTCTGTCTCTCTCTCTGTCTCTCTGTCTCTGTCTCTCTGTCTCTCTCTCTCTCTCTCTCTCTCTCTCTCTCTCTCTCTCTCTCTCTCTCTCTCTCCCCCCCTCCTCTCACAGGTTTCCACTCAGCAGCTCACATGTTCCTAAAGCTGCATGCCTTTCAGGAGCTTAGGAGGGAGCTGAGACTTTGCACACAGGGTTATTGGTTCTAATCACTCACCCTGGGTCCCTTTTAAATTGAACATGGCTGTTCACATACCAGGAAACAGATAAGGCCCAGTGTATGCCTTTGCCTCAGTTTTGTATTTCCTCTGTTACTGTAGAAACATAAAACTGTGTTCACATAAAAGAGTCATTGGCTGTACACACCAGCTCGGCCACCTTCGTTATGTTACGATGGAGTGACTGACCACCCGCAGCATGGTGACTGTGATTTTATATACCTTAGTTCACCACTGTGGGTAGATCTGGCCTCAGGAGGGATGGCAGCTCTGTTTGGATGGGCATTCTGAATCTTGGAGCCTTGTGCTAGGCAAGTGCCATCCTGTCAAACTACATTGCCAGCCCTCTATATCCAGTATTTACCCAAGTCCTTGTTATTCTCAGGGGATGACTTTGAATAGCACAGGCTCTTTCAGGAGCATGCATATTCCTTATGGCTAGCACACCTAAGCTACCAGTCCCTCAGCAAAGACATCAAAGTTAAACATCCCAGTGACCTTTACTCTAGCTGTGGTGCTTAAATAGAGAATTATAGCTTATGTGCTGCAGACATTGGTTTCTCAACATTTCAAGGTTATCAGCAACATTTTTAGGTTTTTACATAATTATTAATTGACCCAGACACTGTAAGGTTCAGTGGGTACAACCCGAGGCATAATACTTCGGCTTTATGAACAGATGCTTCTGCCCATTCAGGACCCTCTTCAGTTTCCCTGATACCCTGTGACCTGGATACTCTGATCTTTTCCCAGACAAGGAAAGGTATTTCCAACTATTTATCTAGTCATTGCTTCTGTTTTTGTTGTTATGTTAGTCCCTAGGGAACCTCCAAGGCTTTAGGTTCCCACTGATTTCCTGTCATCCCATCACCGTCAGCTGGCAACGACACTGGCTGGGTGACAGCCTGTCACTCAGCCAGCCTGTTCTTATGCAGTCTGGGGTCTATCTCCAGTGCCAACTCAAAATCCTGTCTCTATTGAGGAGTTCATCTCCAAAGCATTTCAGTATGATTATGGTCAGAGTTAATGCCCCCACGATATTCCCCCCCAATTCAACAACTGACTCCTGTCCATTTATTTACACAAGTTGAGTGAGGAGTCATCTTCAACAGTTCCCTCTGCCTCATTTCCCAAATCTAGTATCTCCAACCCCCGCTGACCTGTAAGCAGTAAGCATTTCTTTCTTTATATGAGAGCTTTGCTGGCTTATGTGTTTGTACACATGTGGGCCTGGTGCCCTCAGAGTTCAGAGGCGGGTATCAGATCCCCTGGAACTTACAAGCTGCTGGTGGATGCTGAATCCTCTGTAAGAGGAATAAGCCACGATCACCGCCAAGCCACCTCTCCAACCCCTGTGAACATTTCTCAGCCTGTGTTGCTGCCGTCTTGGATCATTTGGGCAGCCTCCTTCCTGGCCAAAGTGAGCCCCATGAATCACAGGGCTGAACTGGACACCACCTCTGCATGAGCTCTGCATAGAGTGGAGGGAAACCTCAGCTTGGTAGGCCTGAGAAACATTCAGCAAATAACACATTTAACAGAGCAACTTTAAAATCAGAGGCAAAGTTGGCATCATGTATATTTAACATAGGACAAAAGGTGCATTCTGATGCGGTTAGATAAGAGAGTGTGTCAGGGAAAAAAGGAAACAGACCTTAGTGGCATGAAGGCCATAAAGGAAAAGATCAACAGAGATCCATATACAGGACACGAAAGCTATATGCAGGCACATCTCACTAGAGTTCAGTAAATTAAACTTAAAGAGATTTCAAGATTGCCAAGAGATTTTAAGTTGCCTTAGAAAATAGGCCTATTTCTCTAAGCCTTTGGGAAGGTCACTGGGTTATAAAGATGGAGCCTCATATAGAATAGTATAGAATCTGCACCTGTAATCAGATGTTTCCTGTCCCTACCACCTGGGATTATTCCACAGCATTTCCCCTTTTTGTCTAATTAAAAAAGATTTTAATTTTAACATAGTAAAATTATATACAGTAAAAACAGTTATCAAGTGAGAATCACAGTTACAATATCCAATTGTATTTGGAAAATTTAGAAAAAATACTCAATTACCTACCCTATCTTGGTGAGTCTAAAGTTTTGTACCTAATTTGCTTTCTATCATAACTAAAGAAAACTGTAAGTTTAACTATTTAGTTTTTTAACTCCATCAAAGACCCCAGAAGGGTGAAATGTTAACTAATGACAGGGACATCAGGCTGCCTCAACAGTCATCCTAGGTTCTTCTGCAATGTTGGGGCATCCAACTAGACTATCTGACAGACTTTCCTGTGAAGCAGGGAACTGTGAAGGGCTGTCCTACTTTGTCTTGGCTAAGTTTGGCAGTCCCCTTTCTTGTATCCTGCTGGTTCAGTATATCGTCAGCAACTGAGGCAAGGGCAGTTTCTTTGCTTACATGGCTAGTTTTTTACATAAAGAAAACAAATTCCATATGGCATTTCTTTGATGCCTATCATCTTCTCTGAAGTAGTTTGGTGCTGCTAGGAACAGATGTGTCTCACTGTCATGAAAAGCCTTAGGTTATTAAACATATTAAATGTCATATTCTGTGCATCTCTGTAATGTTTTAAGACCATCTATCTATCTAAATATATCTGTGTATGACCTGAAAACATACCTAACATGACTATAAGTTTGACTATTAATCTGTATTTTTAATTATATGTTACATTTTTAAATGAGCTGCATAAGCACAATACTGCTGTGGGATGTTCTGTATGTCAAATGTGTTGCTGATTAGTCAATAATTAAAACACTGATTGGCCATTGGCTAGGCAGGAAGTGTAGGCGGGACAAGGAGGAGAATAAAGCTGGGAAGTGGAAGGCTGAGTCAGAGAGACACTGCCAGCCGCCACGATGAGAAACAGCATGTGAAGATGCCGGTAAGCCACGAGCCATGTGGCAAGGTATAGATTTATAAAAATGGATTAATTTAAGCTGAAAGAACAGTTAGCAAGAAGCCTGCCATGGCCATACAGTTTGAAACCAATACAAGTCTCTGTGTTTACTTGGTCGGGTCTGACGGCTGTGGGACTGGCAGGTGAGAGAGATTTGCCCTGACTGTGGGCCAGGCAGGAAAACTTAAGCTACAAATGGCGCCCAACGTGGTGGCAAGAGTTTCCACCTAAAAACCTGAGAAAAGATTCTAAAATGGAGCTAAAAACAGTTCCTAATTGTCTCTCTCAAATGAGCGACAGCTGCTGGTTTGAGCTACTGGTGGGTTCCTAGCGTGCGTGCTCGACCTGCCTATGGCGGGAATGAGGCCTTTGCAAGTGGCACTTTGAGCTGCATAGTGGATTTAGCCTTTGCTGGTACAAAACAAAAAAGGGTTTCTGGGCTACTTGCTGCTTGGATAAAAGCATAGACCCATGATAGCTCCCAGAGCTGGTGGTAAACCACCGCCATGTTGGGAAGCTGAGGTGGGCGGAGCCAGCAGCCACAGCTGCTGCAGTTTAAGGCAATAGATTCACAATAAGACAGATTCAGATGTAATAGTTTACAATGTGTGTAAAAGATACGTAGGCTTGAAAGAGACAAAAAAGATGATATATAGAGTTATAGAAATAAATACATAGTTTTAAAAAATAAAGTCTTTAAAGAGACAGTAAAGGTAGTATAAAAAATAAGCCACGTAAAAATGGATATTACACAGAGAATCTGCATTGTGTTGTCTTTGGGACTTTTAACTGCAGAAAAACATTTGATTGTAAAAGCTGTTGAGTTATGCCAAAATGTATATTTTAAAGGTACCTTGACTTCAAAATTTGGATATAAGGATATGTTGCTTTGGAAAAGAGTCTCTGCTTTTGTTCCCACAGAAAGCCAAAGGCTATGGATTTGTTCCAGATTAAGATACATCAGGTTTGACCAGCCAAGACCCCCTGAAAGGTCTCCGATGACACCATGGCCCAGATGATCCAACATCCAGAATGGTTTGAAGGCAACTGGCTCAGACGATACACCCTCATGGACTTTTCCATGATCCTAAAATTTTCTTTGTATCCCCATAAGATACAGCGCCCCCCTCCAGCAGGAAGTAGTAAGAGAAGCTACGCCCAAATTCCCAAATTATATGTAATTTTACTTTGTTAAGGTTAAAACCTTCCTTTTATTTTTTTTAAAAAAAAGGGGGGAAGTGCTGTGGGATGTTCTGTATGTCAAATGTGTTGCTGATTAGTCAATAATTAAAACACTGATTGGCCATTGGCTAGGCAGGAAGTGTAGGCGGGACAAGGAGGAGAATAAAGCTGGGAAGTGGAAGGCTGAGTCAGAGAGACACTGCCAGCCGCCACGATGAGAAACAGCATGTGAAGATGCCGGTAAGCCACGAGCCATGTGGCAAGGTATAGATTTATAAAAATGGATTAATTTAAGCTGAAAGAACAGTTAGCAAGAAGCCTGCCATGGCCATACAGTTTGAAACCAATACAAGTCTCTGTGTTTACTTGGTCGGGTCTGACGGCTGTGGGACTGGCAGGTGAGAGAGATTTGCCCTGACTGTGGGCCAGGCAGGAAAACTTAAGCTACACAATACCCTTGTTATACATACAGTATAACAAAATTAACTTTAGTCTCAATAAACCAAAATCCATACCAATGTAAAATATTTAATATTAATACTTATTTTTTTTGATTAATGTAGATTCAATAATCTGCCCTTTTATCCTATCATTTCTATGTCCCCCTTTTCTTTTTAGAACAAGATCCCTGAATCTAATCTCCTTTGTTCAGCTTTTTTCCTGACCATTACCAATAACAACCAGTGCCCCTTAAATGATAATAAATATCCATAACTCATTTTTGGGGAATGTGGGTGTAGTTTTCTAGACTACTTCTTGTTGATTATGGGTGCTGGTAGTCTTTGGTGAATCCTGAGAAAATTTAGGATTATGGTCAAGTCCTGACTGGAGTAGTCTGTGAGTCTGGATCACTCAGTCAGGAACCTTGAAGCTGTTCTGGATGCAGAACTCAGAGGAAACTTCAAAAGAGGTGCTCTGAAATGTTGGATCATCTGGGCCATCCATTACCATCAGAGATTTTTCAGTGGGGGGGGTCTTCCTCGATCAGACCTGATTTTTCTTAACCCAGAATGAATCCAGAGCCTCCCATTTCCTGTGGAAATAAAAGCAGAACCTCTTTCCCAAAGTAACATACCTTTTGACTTAAATTTTGAAGTCAAGATATTTTTAAAATATATAGGTTGGTTTAATCTAGCAGCTTTCACAATTAAATGTCTCTCAGCAGTTATCATTTCTTCATTAGCAGTCAAAAAATTTAAGGACAACACAATAACATACAGTATCTAGACTCTCTGTGTATTTTCCATCTTTACATGGCTTATTATATTACACTATTCCTTTTTAAGAACTTTCTCCTACCCTTTTTCTCTTCTCTCCCAAGCCTACACATATTTTTTAAACACATTCTAACCCGTCTAGAAGCTCTTTTTGTCCGAATCTGTCCCTGTTGTGCATCTGTAACCTTTCCTGTCTTCATGAAGAAAAAAACTGCTGTGTAACTTGAATCATGGCATGCTGGTTATGGCTCCTTCCCCTCAGTTCTCTGAGAGTCTAGTCTCATGGTGGAAGCACATTTAGCTCTGGGAGTCATGTTTACTGCCCCAACTCTGGGAAGTTTCTTAGGTCCATGCCCCCACTGAGTAGCATGCTGCTGGCTGCTCATAAACACCATATAAGTGTTTGGTATCAGGGGCTCTTGAGAGAGCTGCCCGCTTTTGCCACTAGCATTGAGCTAGGAAAGCCATCTCTTAAAGAAGCCATGCCTCTGCTCACTGCCAGCAAACAGAGCCCACTGGAGAAAAGGCAGCTACCAAGAAGCTGTGCTTGACTCTGTTCTTGTTTGTCTAGAATCCTTTTTTAAGCTTTGTCAGGTTTTATGTGGAAATTTCAGGCATATGTTGGAACCCCATATGTTGTCGGACATTTCCTGTCCTGATCACCTGGTCCCAAATAACCAACGAAGAGGCTGAATATGAATTATAAATGCTTGGCCAATAGCCCAGGCCTGTTACTAACTAGCTCTTACATTTTAAGTTAACCCATATTCCTTATTTACTCTCTGCCACATGGCGGTACCTTTATTAGCATGGCACATCCATATCCTGCTCCCTCTGCATCTGTCTGGTGACGCCTCACTCCATCTCAGTTTGGCTTTCTCACCTGACTTTATCCTGTTCAGCTATTGGCCAGTCAGTTTCTTTATTAAACCAATCACAGTGACAAATCTTCACAATGTACAGAAGGATTATTCCATAGCAGGCACCCTTCTAAAAGAGAACCCACAGAACTCCCCTGAGCTATCCACCATGGGAGACCACAATAACAACATGCCAACTGTGTGTTATGGAATGGCCCTCACCAAACACCAAATTTCTGTCACCCTGATCTTAGGCTTGCAGCCTCCGGAACAGTGGGACACAAGTGAAGTCTGTCTGCTACCCACTCTGTGATGATGTATTTATAGCCTGAATGGATGGCCACACTGACACTAAGCAGTTACATTTTTATTAAACCAGTGTGCTTTGTCAAGGCCCACAGAGAGAACCATATGGATAACAGGTCAGCAACAAGAAAACCCAGGCAACTGTGATGGCTGGTTTTGAGTATCAACTTAATTTGCTTCAGAAGTACTTAGGAGACTGACAACTGTGGGTGTGTCTATGAGGATTAATGTATAGGGAAGACCCATCTTGAATGTGACATCACCAGATGTAAAAAAACATGGACAAGGGAGAAAGCCCAGCCAGTGCTGGCAGGCTTCCTCTCCGTCTCCCGTTAGCCAAGAAGGGAAGAAACACTATTGCTATGTGCTCCTACCACGACAGCCTTCTGCCCAAGCATATAGGTTAAACAGCCATGGGCTAAATCTTCTGGAACTATGAACCAAAATAATCTTTTCTGCTGAAATCATTTCTGTTAAGCCTTCTGCCCCATTAACAAAAAAGTAATGGCATAGAAACAGAAAAATAGGCAACAGTTCAGAACAAGAGAATTTCACTGACCAGGAGAGGTTATGTCGACCATCACGACTATATGAATTAGAAAGCATACCAGGGGAGTGTGAGTGGTTGCTTCCAACACTGGGGCTGTGAGGATGAGAGGGTGCCCACTCACGGGACAGCACCCTTTCCAGTTGCATCACCCAGAGACAGGTTGCTCAGTCCTGGCTCCTGGGTTCAAGGACACTCACTCACGCAGCACTGAGGAACAAAGACTTAATGGTTTATGTTAATTGACACGTCACACTCATGATCCGTTACTGAGTTTTTGGAAAGGGCTGGGACCACATAGCGAAGTGCACCCCTGGAGTGAAAAGGGAAGTCAGGGGAAACACGAGGCCGCAGTAAAGCTGAGGGACCTTTCTGTAAACACTGTACCTTGGAGGTAGCAATACAACTCTAGATGTGACTTCTCAAAGCAGCTGAAAGACTAAAGGGCAAGATTTAGATACACCGGAGTGCAGCTGACTGCTCAGTGAGTTAGTTCTAATTAGGGCTGAGTGTCATCTCAAAGGGAATAAGATCCAAGACATGTGTGGCTATTGTTATAGAAGAGGAAACGGCCAGAAAAGTTGCCCATAGGAGATGGTAGAAGAGTTCGTAAAGGAGAAGGACAGAAACTGACTGTATGTCCTCCATGGTGACACTCTCCATGGGTCACCTCACATAGACTTGCTAGCTCTTCTCACAGATGAGGGGTAACAGCCACAGTGCTAACCAGGACAGAGCCAGGGTTGGAGTGTGGCCATGTCCCTGACAGTGAAGGCATTCATGAGATGATAGGAGAGTGATTTTCAACAGTAAGCAGGGGCCAGGGATGCCGCTCATTTAATAAAATACTTGATATGCAAGTTCAGATCCCACGTCAAAAGACAGTGTGGTGACAGGTGCTGTAACTCCAGCCAGCACTGGGGAGGCAGAGACAGGAAGCTCCCTGAAGCTAACTGCCAAAGAAGCTTGCTGAATCCATGAGCTCCAGGTTCAGTGAGTGACACTATCTCAAAAAATAAGGTGGAGACTGAGTGAGGAAGACCTCTGCCCTCCACTTTTGTACATGCCCTCCATACACACAAAGAAAATTAAGTATGGCTTAGTCTTAGTTTCTGCCTCAGTTAAGGTTTCTACTGCGGTGATGGAATACCATGACCAAGAACACCTTGGAGAAGAGAAAGTTTTCTTCAGCCCACGACTAGGTTACAGTCCATCACCAAGGGGCGTTAAAGTGGGAACTCAAGGAAGGAAGCTGGAGGCAGGAAGTGGAGCAGAGGCCATGGAGGAATGCATCTCGCTGGCTTGTTCCTCGTGGCTTTCCTGTATGACTCAGGACCACTTGTCCAGGGGTGGCACCGCCCACAGTGGGCTGGGCCCTTCCACATCAATTATTAATCCGGAAAATGCCCCACAGGCTTGCCTTGCCCATCGATCGGCCAGTCTGGTGGGGGTATTTTCTCATCTGAGGCTACCTCTTTCCAGATGACTTTAGCTTCTGTCGAGCAGACATAAAACCAACCAGGACAGTTTTCAACATGCGGCGTAGTTTTCCATGAGAACATATCGCTGGCTCATTAAGAAGGTAAATAAGAACCTTCTAGAAGCAATTTCCCTGAAGTAGCAAAGGACAAGGTCAGACTATAGGCAGAGGGTAGTGGGAAGTAGCAGTAAAAATTAAAATATCGCGACTCAAACGGCAGCAAATGTCTGGGCACATCTGAGGTCACAGCAGAGGGCAGAGGAGAAGGTACAAGATGAGGCTCAGGAGTAGTTACAGGAGGCAATGCCAGATGGTGGGAGGGAGTCAGAAAGAGAAGGTGACTGAAAAGTTATCTTCAGAGTCATGACTGTGACCGCTAGAGCGAAGAAAAATGCTTCTTGGTCTTATACAAACATTCTCTCGTATAATGAAACCTACACATTCGTATTTAAGTTTATAGCCAGTTCACTGCCATGCTTGTGTTCCTCTGGGACCCGGAAAAGGCCTAATTGAGCTTAGCTTGTGTTCTAATTCCGAAGGACGTGTGAAGCCTAGGGCACTTCACGTCTAGTCTCAGAGCAAATCGCCAGTGAGGTTACCTGGAATCTATACAGGAAACCCTCAACACTCAGAAGTGGCCCCATGGCAAATGGTCTCCTTTACTGGAACACTGACGAGGATTAGTGTTCTGAAAAGTTATTCTGGGGGGCTGGGGATATGGCTCTGTGCTAGAGCGTTTCCCTGGCATATATAAGGCTGTGGGTTTAACCTCTAGCAATGCAGAAAAAACATTAATAATTTGGGGGCAAAGACCTTCCTTTTTGCAACTTGCATTCTTCCTGCCTTGGGTGCCAGCATAAAATTAACATGGCGGAGGGTGGCCAGCGACATATTTTACAAGGAAAAAAAGCATGTGTCATCGGGCAACAGACAGACAGAGCCTTGCTGCCAACTAACACTTCAGCTGCTCCAGGGCGTTTACCCCAGTAACTCACATCCTTAAGCCACGGAACCTGTCTCCTTGCAAGTGTGGTCCCGTTCCGAGGATAGGTGACTTCTGACTTGATGTTCCCAACACCACTTTTCTTGTGCCACATGATGGACAGCGACCTGAAACTGGGTGGAAAAACTGAAATAAGTCCAGTTGAGCTGGAGAGGTGGCCAGCCGGGAGAAAGTCCAGGGATGCTCCATCGCTCCTCTGCCACTATTTCCAGCAAAATCAGAAGAGTGGGGGTCATGCATACACTACAGGTCACGAGCTGACGATGGCTTGTATGTCTTTCTGACACACCAAGCATGCGCGCCTCCTCTTACCTGGAAAAGAACAGTGCTTCATTTGCTTTCCACGTACTTCCCAGGCTGGGCTCTTTAAGCTACGTTCCTATGGAACACATTGCTACTTTCATTCATGAGGAACAGGAGCCTCAGAAGTCAAAAGGAAAGACAGAGCGCGTGCTTAAGGATAAGCACAGGACGGGAGACAGGACAGGGCTTCAGGTGGTCACCCCTGGCCTGCCATCATCACTCTCTACGTCCTCTCTTTGCTCACAAACTCAGACTAGCAAAGGGAACTGGACAAGAAGCTCCTGTGAAGGTGGGTTAGGAGGACTGGTAAATGGCAAACAGCCAAGAAGAATGAATTAAATCTGGCACGTTCTTCAGTCAGCCAGCTCCTCGTTACAGGGGCATGGGTGAGCTGTTTCAGAGCAGCCGGAACAGTCATCAGGAAGCCTCTCTCAGATGACACTTCAGAGTCTATCTGTCTTCTGATTCATCACGGAAGAGAATAAATTGGGTGTTGAAAGGCCCACAGTGTGCACAGAAAAACTATGGCTTTCTAGAAGGAGGGGTGTCTTTAAGAATTTCAGAACACACTGCATCTTCTTATTGAGCTAGATACTTCAATATAAAGTAACATCCCAAATCCTAACGGGACAGTCGTCAAACCAGGATGATTTGTTTGAGTACGCATATTCCTTCAGCCGTCACACAATGTCTTTCTCTCCTTTCCCACCTGTCTGCTGGCTTCCACTGCTGTGAAAACATGTTCACACAACTGAGTCTCCCTGTTTCTCAAAGTTCTGATTCATCTTTTATGTTAAACCTTGTCTCAGATCTGTTACTCAAAGCAACTCCACTGCTGTAGCCACAGTGACTGCCCTGGCCTTACATCAGTGACAGAGCCCCTCAGATGTTGTTCTTAGAGTCAGGCCTCTAGCAGCAATCTGCTTTCTGGCAACAGGTGTGCATATGCACACACTTGTGTGTGCTCGGGTCTGTGGACACGTTTTCTCTTTTTATTTCATCCTGAAAGGGACATACATTTTATGTATTGAATTAGTTGTTTTTATATAGCTGTGACAACTTATTTGGGCACATGGTTCTAGAAGGTTTGGTCTACGATGGCCTGGCCCTATGAGCTTTGGCAGAATATCACGGTGGCAGGAGAGTGGAGGAAGACCCATGTTCACCTCAAGACAAACGGGAAGCAGAGAGAGGCTCACATCAAAAAGGACAGGGAGCAAAGAGTGAAGATGGAGGACAGATGGAGGACCAGTTACAGCCTTCAAAGAGTGAAGATGGAGGACAGATGGAGGACCGGGTACAACCTTCAAAGAGTGAAGATGGAGGATAGATGGAGGACTAGTTACAGCCTTCAAAGAGTGAAGATGGAGGACAGATGGAGGACCGTCCTGCAGCTGAAGTGTCCACCTACACCCCAAAACACTACCACCAGCTGCCATCAGGTGCTTTAAAGCATGAGCCAGTGGGGGACATTTAATATTCAAACCATACTGGGTTAACCTTCTTCTGCTTTCAAGACTGGGGACAGGCACTGAGGACAGTTAATATCCCTTGGTATTCATGAAGGAGGACTCTGAGAGCAGAGAGGAAGGCAGTGAGGACCTCAGAACCTAAGGAACAACACGGTAGTGAGTTCGAGGTTTTATTCCTGCCTCACATACGCTAGACTGGAGCCAAAGAAGCCAGCAACTCTGAAACACCAATGGCATGCATCTGCTTCTCAGGGGAGTTCCCATAGATGCCCAAACTCCCGCCCTTGAGCCAAAGAGCAGGAAGGGTCAGAAAGCATTGACAGGCCCTCCTGCTCCAGCCACCCACCACAGAGAAGACTGTCCCTGCAGGTCTGCCGTGGCAGCCAGAGGCCGGAGTAAACATAGAACTCCTTGTAGGCTATCAGAAGACCCTGTTGTGGGATATCCCTGTAGTGATATCCACGGCCTGGTGGACAGAAAGGACTTCAGCCATCATATAGTGGCCATGAGGACATTCCTCGCCTTGGGATCAATGAAGCCATGTTTGGGACTTGCACACTCAACCAGTAACAAGCCTCATATTCCCTTGCTGCAGCATGGAGGTGGTACCCCCACTCCTCTGCTGGGGAGTCAGAGCAGTTCTGTTAAAATCGATGTCTATCAAAGACTCAGTATAAACATAATATCCCAGACACCCAGGTTACAAGGGAAATTGGCCATCACATCAAGAAGCAGGAAGACCTCAGAATGAAAAACAGAAAAACCCAAACCAAGACGGTAGGGATCACAAAGAAACAGGATAAGAACACTTCTGTCAGCGGTAAATAGTTTGTCTTGCAAACAAGGAAAGAATGGGGCCTCAGCAAAGAAACCGGAAGACAGAGAAGGGAGAGCTGGACAGGAAGAACACTGAGGAGGCAGGCGAGACCACAGACCACTGTCACTTTGGAATGAAGAGCAGCACAAACTGAAAGCCACAGTAGAGACACAGACACACACAAACACAAACAAACCAACAGAAACAAATGATAACACACGCACAAGTGGGTGGGAAACCAAAGACAGTACTTCCTTCCTGATACGGTGGTGCATGCCTATACTACCAGCACTCAGGAGGCTGTGGCAGGAGAATTGAGAGTTCAAGGCCACCCAGGCTACAGGCTACAGGCTAGCTTGAGGTATGTAATGAGACGCCCCCAGCCCATTTAAATCTTATAGTTTTCAAAGATTAATAAAATTAACCTGTAACCAAACTGACAGGAGAGGAAAAGAGGCAGGGAAGAGGAGAGGAGAGGCATCGCCAACATGGCGACATGAGGCATGAATGGGAACCACTACAGATCCTACAGACAGCGGCAGCATTGTGGCTTGGACGGCAAATGTCCCCAAAGGTGGTGAAAGCTTGCTCCCCAAATGATAGCCATTGGGGGCGGAACCTTTAAGAATTGTGATCAGAGGAAGGACGTGAGTTCAGTGGAGACACGCCCTGAAAGAGGAGAACGAGACTCTAGGCTCCACCTCTCTACCTCCCTCTGCCTCCCCACCGCCATGATGAGCAGCTTCCCTCTAGCACGTGCTCCCACTATCCCCATGTCTGTCTCATCACAAGCCTCACACAATGGAGGCAAGTGACCATGGGCTGTAATCTCGGGGACTGCGAGCCAGATGCATCTTTCAAACCATTGATTTTGTCACAGTGATGGAAAGCTGGCTCACAATCTTTCCGTTGTTGTTTTGGGTTTTTTTTTTTGGGGGGGGGACTATTGCCAATGAGAGGATACTTGTAGATGACTTAGGGTTGGGGTCAAAGTTCACACTAATCATAGGCCCCACCTCCTTCTGTAGCCCCCAGGCTCTGGACTCAACACCCATGCTCTCTGATGCAGGCCATATACTTGACTTATCTCTGAGTGTGGTTCACTGCCCTTGAGACCTAAAGGACAGTCATGCCTTTGCTCTTTGAAAGTTTAGGAGGTCCAGATCCACAGCTTGTCTTGGCAGCCAAGCAGCTACCTATAAACCAGAAAAGCAACCAAATTTTTATCTGGGGTTCATACCAGTAAAGACATTAAGTCCTTTGTTTGTGTGTGTATTTAATACAATCAGGTTTCATTGAATAAAATGAATGGGAAATGCATCCAAGGTTTGGAGGTTTGGAGGAGCATGGGAGGGGAGCTCTTTATGGCCAGTTGGTGAGACGGCAGTGTAGTCAGGCTTATGGGAAAGAGGGAAGTGACTGCTGAGTGTGTCTATTCTTTCAAATGACTAGAAAGTGGATATCTAGGTCACAGCCCCGGGCAGAAATACAAAAGACACTCATGCGTGATACAGAGGGAGCTAAAGCATACGAACACCCAGGAGTGGCCAAACACACAAAGAAAGCAGACGGCAATTTATGAGCCCTGAAAGCAGCAACCAGTCCTCGCCTGATGCACCATTAATTCACATTCATCTTTTTTAGAAAGCAAAGAACACAGAATGGGCTTTTTGAAATACTCAGAGTGGCACCAGAGGCAAAAACGAACAACTCCTGGATGTCACATCCTGGCCCATTTGACAGTGCTGTTTCAGAGGTGATCAGTGCCATGGGTGATGTTCCAGAAATAGAAGACACGGACCAGCTTCTTATCATGTAAGCCCCGGTCAGCCAGTCACTGGACCCCACCGCTCCACGAGTCTCCTCTCACTACCGCCAGCATTATCCAGGCAGTTCCAAACCTTCTGCCTGAGCTTGACAGTAGCCTCCCGGCCCCGCTCTCCCTCCCTTTTGACTCAGGAACAGCTGCCATGTCTCCCTCCTACCCCGCCTTCTTATTTCAGTGCCCAGAGGGCATCCTGGATATCGTACTCTAGGGTTGATACCTGGCACCATGATGGGCCACCCACAGCCCACTGCTAGGAGAAGGTGGCGTATTCTAGGGTGTTGGTCTGGTGGAGGGGGGAGGGTGCTGGTTTGAACCACAGCTAGCATTCCTACCAGAAGCAACCCTTCAGATCATGATAAACCACACAGAATTGACCCATGGCTGAGCTCTAGCCCTTGGGCTGATGGGCTGACCAGCAGACAGAGACAGGAGGAGGGAAGGGATTGATCTGTTAATATCTAAATGATGCCCCTCTAAAAGGTATGCTATTATAACTACAGACCTCATAGATACGACCTTATTCGAGAGGGAACTTCGCAGAGGTCCTCCGGCTAAGACGGAGCCGTTTGGGTGAGACAGCCGGTAGGACCAGTGTCCTGCCACATGAGGAGTGGAGGTGGAGACCCTGGGAAGGTTGTGTGTGACGACAGGCAAGAATTGGGAATGCCATCACCACCAGCAGCAGCAGACAGGTTACCAGAAAACATAAAGCAGTCCCTCTGCATGGCCTCAGAAGCAGCCATGTGTGGGACTCAGGCTGTGGTTCCAGGCCTGCAAGTGAACTGAAGCTCCAGGCCCGAGCTACCCAGGGGAAGCAATACTGCAGTGCCTTAGGGGTAGATGTGCGTCCTACACACACTTCAACAAAAGGCAGAATTGGGTTCCTGTCCCTGTGTTAAGCCCTATATTCTGAATGGTTGGTGGGGGAAGCAGGCCTCATGCTGTCCTCAGCACTGGCTGCAATGGTTGTCCCACCCCGCCTGCAGGCTCCCTGCCTGGCCTGTGTTCTGCCCTCAACAGATCCAAATATCAGTCACCCACCATACAGAGGCCAGGCACAGCCTTCACAAAGCACTCCCTCTGAGGTACACAGTGAGGAGGCAAGGCCATGGGACCCAGGAGCAACAGGGGGGCCTGTGGGAGGTGCGGGGTACCTGACAGGCAGGGGCAGGAACGAGTCAGAACAGCCCCTCGACTCTACTTCACTATATTAGGTGGCTGACACCATTAGAGAACCCCACTTCTAGAAACACAGCAGCCTGGGTGCCCCCGACATGGAGACCTCCTCCCTGGGAGGAGACATGTATGGAGACAGTTGCTTTGGGATCCACCCAGGAAATGCTGAACAAGGGAAAGAGGAGGCATCTCAGTCTAGAAAATCTGTTTTTCTTAAATAATCTATAATTACATCATTCCCTCTTCCTTTTCCTCCATCCAAGTCCTCCCATATATTCCCCTTGCTTTCTTTCAAATTCATGGCCTCTTTTTCTTTAATTGTTGCTGCTGTTGTTGTGTGTATGGGTGTTTCTAAACACATAAATACAACCTGCTTAGTCCATACAGTCTTACTTACATGTGTATGTTGGGGGCTGACCATTTGGTATTGGACAATCAATTGGTATGGCCTTCCCTGGAGGAAGACTGTCTCCCACTCTCAGTCTCCCTTAACTGCCTGTAGTGCTGTCTAGGCTTGAGGCATCACGAGTTTTACCCTTTCCACATTACCATGCCTGTTGGTATTGTCCTTGTCCAGACCATGTTTAGGCAGCTACGTTAGACTTCAAGGACATAACATCTGACGTTTCTAGGTGACACACTCTCACAGCGAACCACCTATTTCTCTGGCTCTTATGATCTTTCTGTGCCTGCTTCTGCAATGATCCCTGAGTCTTAGGTGGGAGAGTCGTGTTGCAGATGTACCCGCTGGGACTGGGTTCCACTACTCTGCGTTGTCAATCAGTTGGTTTTCTGTAAGGGTCTCCATCTGTTGATGAGGGTGAGAGGTGTACTTATCCGTGAGTATAAGGATAAATATTTAGACTGTAGTTAAGGGTTATTATGGTGGGTTAGTAAAGTGGTGGTTGTGGGTTCTCCTCCAAGATCCATGACTTTCCTAGCCCTGGGTAGTTGGATAGGTTTTATAACCAGGCATGGTTTCCTGCTTGCTGAGTAGGCTGTAAGTCCAATTAGAGAATTGTTGATTACCTCCAAGGTATGCTGCCGAGGGGCGTGGAGTATACAGCAGGTGACAATATTTGACAGGTTGACCCACCAGATGTGTAACTCCCTGATGGGAAGCCCACCTGGCAAAACCGTGGGGTCACTGGCTGTGGAAACCGCTTGTTTTCCGCCTGTAACTTTCTCAGGTGCCACTGAAATGTCTCCCTAATAAGAGCAGCCGTGGGGTGCTTTCCACAGCCCTTTGGTAGTGTGTGTTACATCTCTGGGCACACAGCTGTGGATGTTCAGGAAGATGATTTCTGTTTAAGTTATATAAGTTTGATGTATAGAAATAATACTGGAATATTTTACATTACTCAGACTGACATAGGATTCTCAGTCTCAAACACAGCATTTTACACACTTTGCAAAGACCTTTGAACTAGTCCAAAACAGACTAAGTTGCCCCTACAGAATATGCAAAGGCTAATTCCCAGGTGTTGTCTATTGCTAAATCAAGGCCAGGCTGTTTACATCAAGACACAGTCCTTGCGGTAGCTCCCGTTCTGCACGTATCCTGACCACTCAAGGTTCAGCCAATTGTTTAATGTCTGGGACTCCTCACCAACTTAGAGCTACGTGCATGGGTCAACATGACATTACTAGCCTAAGAGAAAGTACGTGACTTATCTTGTGTTTTGAGAATGGGTAGGGCCCTGAAAATGTAACTTATAATTGTCCAGAGTTTGGCTGTGGAACAGAGCAGGAGGATGTTGCGAGAGGGGTTGAGGAGAAGCAGCAATGGAGAGGAGGGCAGCGGGGAGAGAGAGAGAGAGAGAGAGAGAGAGAGAGAGAGAGAGAGAGAGAGAGAGAGAGAGAGAGAGAGAGAGAGAGCAGAGGAAAGGTGTAGAGAGAGATGTGGAGGCAGTGTAGGTAAATTAGAGAAGCTGCTGAGTAGAAAAGGAGAAGAGATGAAGAGCTAATTAGGAAGCTGCGAAGAGAGATTTTTCAAGATGAAGTAAAGAGAAAGCTACCATCAGAAAGCATCTGCGTTTCTTTATTTCTCCCCTCAGATAGACAAGGTCTAGCCCTCAGGTAAGAATTTTTCCTAAACCCTCGCTACTCTGAGGTCTTCTTTTTTGCTACCCTGGATCAGATTGGGAGCTGGCCTCTCGGTGTGTGATCGTTTGCACACCACGACCACACCTTCGGGTTACTGTGTCACGCGGGTCGTTGCTGTGGTTCACAGGCACCACAGCGGGGTAGGACTACTGAGTGCTTCCCTCCTTTGGAACCTTGCACGGTGCCTCTGGTACCCGGAAAGCTGTCCTCAGGGAAAGGGCCTAGCACATCTCAAACGCAGTGGAGATGGCAGGAATGCAGGTCAGTGGAACAGAAAAGCCCAACACTGCATCCGTCTGCATCTGGGTGTGTAGGATATAAGTGACAGTTGAGATCAAGACCATCCTGGGAAAAATAAACAAACAGTAAAAGTCCTTACCAGTTAGCACACAACTTGAACTGTCAAAAAGGTGAGTGCACCAGTAAGGAGCGAGATGCTGATACTAGAATCCAGGAATGTGCTTGATGGCTGCTGCCAGCCTAACCAGGAAATGTGACAAGCTTACAGTTCTCAGGGGACTAAACACTACAATCAAAAGTTAACTCATCTGAAAACAAAACAAAACATTCTACAACATGAAAAATGTCAGTGCTTCATAGGGAACAGTGGATCTGTCTACATGCAGCTAGGAGGAGGTATGTGAAAGGGACAGAGTCAGAGGGAACATGCCTTGGGGGAGAGGGAAGCTGTGGGAAGGCTTCCTTCTCCCCATAGACAGGAGGGAAGGATGTGTGCTGCATTCTCCAGTTCACAGTCACTGGGGAGTGACATGGGCATTTCTGTTTGTCTGTACTCAGGTTTGCAATGAAGTAGAGGGATGGGTATCATCAAGGATGCAGCAGCAGCTTTGGAAAAGGTTGGTGGAGGACAGTGAACAGCTGGAATCATTGGCTTGTGTCTCCTCTCCCAGACTCCAGGACTAAGAGCTGTGGGAATCAGAAAGGATCAGAACAGGACTAAGTGAAAACATCAAGTGTGGACACGTGAACAGTTGTGATGTTGAGCAGCTCTGCTGGGCCCTGAGGAGGCTCTCCCCATCTCTGTACACTGCTCTGGAGCTGTGAAGGAAGCAGGGTTTGCAGGCCGGAGCCATGGGTGAAATGGAGGGCAAAGATGAGGGTTAGTGGGCGAGCATTCAGGAACTCACTGCTAAAGAAAGGGTCTGGTGGGGCTAAGGAGATGTGTGGGAAGGGTGCTGGGCACTCCATGCAGGGCTCCAAGGTGGGAGTCAGAAATTTCAGATTTCGGATATTTAAGTTCCAGAATGTTCCAAGGAACAAGACAGTCAGTATTCTGGAATGTCCCAGAACTGTCGCTAGCAATGCTTTCCATAATTGGATTGCCGCTGCATACTTTGTGTTGTTGTTAATGATAGTTGTACTGATTTGTCATTTTTCTACAAGTCATATATACCTTTGCTTCCCCTTGACAAGCTTCCTGAGTTACAGGCACAGGGAACTAGTGATGATCACATCCCTCCAGGCCACCACTCTGGGCACACCGCAGTTAGGGTGGCCTGGGACCAAAGCTCACACTAACCCAGTCCTTTATCATCCAACTATTTTAGAATTTCTAAGAGGATTCTAAATTGATTCATCAAGGAAAACAAAATCCTGCAGAAATAATTTCCCCTTTAAAAAGGCAGAGTCTTCCAAGTTTTTTGGGAATATGCTTCATGCCCTTAAGACCACATAAAAATCCAAAGGATCACAATATTGACTCCTTAACAAGACAAATCTATCTGAACATACAAGACAGGAGCATTTGTGCACACATTCCTTTTGAAATGACCCAAAGAACTTGACCTCAAAGCACAAAATGATAAAGATGTGTTTCTGATGATGTGATGAAACCTCAGCACAACACTATCTGAAGATCCCACACGCTGCCAGATCTCTGCACGCTCACCCTTTTGGTGGGCACTGGCACTGAACAACTGCCTGAAGACCATGATACCGTGTGGAGTTCATGAGAAGTGAGAACACCAGGTTCAAACCTACCCATTAGCTTCCTCCTTCTCCTACCCCCACCCTCCTATATGTAGTTGAAAAATACTAACATCTGAAAGAACTTGAGGAATCCAAAGACCTGGAGGGTGGCTGTCTGATCATACTAGACAGAAATCTTCAATGGTTTGGCTAGAATTCAACTTCGACAACAAAGTCAGTGAATTTAGCTTCATCTGGCAAAATTTTCCTACAAAGGGCCAGATGGTAGATTGTACTAGAAAACACCACAGACACCACAGAAGTGAGTGAGTGTAATGGGTTCTAATTATACTTTTTTGAGCTTCTTGTGATTTTTATGTGTCATGAAAATCCTTCAGATTTTTTTCCAATCACTTAAAAAATATGCAATTCATTCTTGGCTCAGAGACTGTTCAAATAAAGGTGGTGGCGGTGTGATGGTGATGAGCCATCTCTGTCACACTGTTAAACAACAAGAGGTAGCCATCTTAATGACGAAATACAGACCGAGGTGTGGCTCACCCTGTGACAAAACCCCAGGACACATGAAGGCCTCAGTCTTCCTCTGCAACAATGCTGGGCCAGAGAAGCTGGACTCAGTCTACCCAGTCCAGCTCTAAGGCTGGACAGTTTTGTCCCCGGGCCCATGGTTTACTTTCTTTCTAATCCTTAGATGCTACTTCCTCACGTGACCCTCTCTGAATCTCACGAAACCAGAATGCTTGTAAGGTTTGATATCTGCAGATAAGCCTGTCCTGCTGTAGAGGACAAGGACGCTGCTCTCAGTCCTGCCCACTGTCCTGTGAACAACACATATCTGGGATGATGGCTCCATGCATTCACTTCTACTGTACAATTTTTAAAAATCTTAGTGCTCATGAAGAGGCAGGTTTGGGCCCATAGGGGCTGTCTCTAGACTAGCAGCTGGCCCACAGAGGTCCTGAGCTAGTCCCTGTGTTACTGTGACAGAAAAAGGACAAAGGCCTGGACACCTGCCCACTGGGGGTGGGGGTGGGGTGATGTGCTACCCCAGTGCCCCTTCCTGGAGCTGGGAAGGAAACGAGCAGAACTATCTCCAAGGTGCACTGTCAAGTGGAAAGAACACATCACAGCTTAGAACTATAGGGACCCTAGCAATTCATGTTTTGCAGACAGGGTCTCTATGTAGTCCTGGCTATCTTGGAACTTGCTGTGTAGACCAGACAGGTCTTGAACTCACAGTCCTGCCTCTAGTGTGGCACCACACTCAGCTCAAAATCTTTATCACCTATCACTGATGTTTAGAGGACAAGCCTCTGAGTAGGGAAGAGAAGGGGACAGGTGCCTACTCTGCCTCACCTGTCAGGCTTATATTTTTACTAGGACAATATACTCGAGTGATAAATAGCATAGGGGATTTTGTCATGTGGTTACAAACACTGATGGGCAGTTACCAAACAGGCAATCAGAAAGAAGGTAAGGTGATCGCAACAAGGAGAAAACACAGAATAACCAGTAGGGGGAAACGATGTGGGATGAGAGGCTAGCTCAGAAGATGCTACAGACACTCAGAATCCCAGCCCTATGTCCCAGGTCTACAGACACTCAGAATCCTAGCCCTGTGTCCCAGGTCTACAGACACTCAGAATCCCAGCCCTGTGTCCCAGGTCTACAGACACTCAGAATCCTAGCCCTGTGTCCCAGGTCTACAGACACTCAGAATCCCAGCCCTGTGTCCCAGGTCTACAGACACTCAGAATCCCAGCCCTGTGTCCTAGGTCTACAGACACTCAGAATCCCAGCCCTGTGTCCCAGGTCTACAGACACTCAGAATCCTAGCCCTGTGTCCCAGGTCTACCGACACTCAGAATCCCAGCCCTGTGTCCCAGGTCTACAGACACTCAGAATCCCAGCCCTGTGTCCCAGGTCTACAGACACTCAGAATCCTAGCCCTGTGTCCCAGGTCTACAGACACTCAGAATCCCAGCCCTGTGTCCCAGGTCTACAGACACTCAGAATCCCAGCCCTGTGTCCCAGGTCTACAGACACTCAGAATCCTAGCCCTGTGTCCCAGGTCTACAGACACTCAGAATCCTAGCCCTGTGTCCCAGGTCTACAGACACTCAGAATCCTAGCCCTGTGTCCCAGGTCTACAGACACTCAGAATCCTAGCCCTGTGTCCCAGGTCTACAGACACTCAGAATCCTAGCCCTGTGTCTCAGGGCTAGAGCCACACTGACTTTTCTCACCTGGGGTGACATGCTAGAAGACCGGCATCCCCAAAGGCTAGGGACAGTGGGAAACAGAATCAAAGCAGAACAGCGTTCAACAGGGCCAGGCCCCCAAGAGAGCTGTGACACTCTTTAGATTGGGCCATGCAAGCTCTGGCAGACAGGACCCCACGCCCTGCTCTGTGCCCCCTGTATGGCCTGCCTCCCCCCATTGGGATCCCCCCAGCAATCTCTGGTTTCTGTCATGGAAACCACTTTACTTCCTGCTGTCAAGGCTGTGCCTCTGCACTTCTGGAGGGATCTCAGTGATCTGCTTCCTTTCCATCCACCTGAGTCCTAGAGCCCCAGAATTCCCCTCCCTCGGTGGCACCATCCACATCTGTGCCTGACTCTCGGGAGGACCAAAATCTGACTGCAGTACTGAAGTCTTGTTACCAGTAAGGACAAGGGGAAATGATGTGCAGATGCTGGACACTAACACCTAGAGTATTGTCTAGACACCAATGCCCAAAGCTGGGGCTGACTCAGAATCTGGAAGAGGCTGGAGGAAGGCCAGCCCAAGGCTACAGTCCTGGGGTTGATCCTGCTTCCAAACTTACTTGTCCCAAGATCCAGGCTGCCTTCTTATTTGAGCTCTCCCCTGGAAGGTAAGGAGCTGATATCTAAGGGCCAAGGGAGGTGCCATGTTGGAGCACGTGGCTCTGCCACCCAGAGTGTCAGCAAGGACAGGCTTACACCAGCACATGTGGACAGCTTTCCCCACCCCAGGACATGTCTAGCATATGCATAGAGATTTTCTTAAACAACACCCAGGAACCCCAGCAGCAGCAGGAGGCTGTGTGGGTACTTCAAGGCTACTTCCAAGTACCAATATGAAAACGAAGTCAGAACTAAGACTTTTCTTTTCAATCGTTTGCATGACGACTCAAAAGAAAACCAGGTGAGACCCATCTCCTCGTGTGAGAAAACAGGAGTCTGCTTTGAGACGTAATTTAAATCACATATTCATTGTGTTTTATGGATACTTAAAAGGTAGGTAAAGTTCCCTTTCAGTCACGGGCTTATCTCTGTCCACATACACAGCATACACACAATGCGCATGGTCATGTGCGTGTATCCAATACACCACACTGATTCTATTTGCACATGGGTGTCATAAGTGGCTGTCCTGGTTGCTGTGACTTGTTAGATGTTAGTGGAGGAGCTAAGGTCTCCTTTCCCTGGGTTGTCTGCCGTTATGGCCTCATGAATTCCCGTGCTGCTGTTGATGGTGGCTTGTGACTGTGGTACAGCAGGTCACACCTGCCTCCATAACCTATGTCCTCCCTTGAAGTCAGTCTTGTTTATTCCTCTTACCACAGATCTCCCTTTCTATTTGACCCTTTTAATCCAGGCTTGTTGATTTTCACAAACACATTTGGGATACGTTCTTCCATAAGTGGTGACTTGTTTTTTTAACTCAATCTGAGAATTTTTAAGTATGTTATTGCACTATTTTTTGTTTTTCAAATACTAACTCTGCCCGGTCTCACCCTGTCAGCCAGGTTCACCGTGTCCGGGTTCTCCAGCTCCCTCTCATCCTCCATTGATGGGCACATGGCCCGTTCTTTTCTTCTCTGCTGCCTGTGTGTCCCTGTTCTGCTAGCTTGAGCTGTTGCTCATTTTAATGGAAAACTTTCATGAGAAACGTAAGCATCGGTCTCTTGGATCATCAACTTCACCCTCCCTCCTGGGGTGACCTCGTATGAAATAAAACGGCCTTAGCTCACTCCTTCGCTTGGCGCCTTTTGTTTTCAGTTTCTTAAATGATGACCTTGGTTTCTCTGCCAGCTCAGGACCTTTCTGTCTGGCTTCCTGCCTGAAACCCTCAGCTTGCTCTGCTCTGAAAATCCAGGAAATAGAAACAAGCTCTCGGCACCGCCCTCTTGTGCTCTGGTTTAATGTCACTTCAGTTCTCAGCTGAAGACACCACACTCCATTCTGTGACAATAAGCCCACGACTCTTGGGCTTTCGTTCCATATTTTAAAAGACTCCAGTTTCTCTCTTTGTAAGGACTTTCCCATTTATCCTCTCATTTATCCGATTCTGTTAAAAATTATTTTACAGAAAGGCCTGTTGCTGGTGCGTGACCTGATTTCTCCCGCCCTTACAATGTCTCATTTTCTTTCTCTTGAAGACAGCCTTGGCTCAGTATCAAGTTCACAGGCATGCCAGGTGACATTTTCTCTTTCAAATAACATTCTCTCTCCGCAGAGAAGACAGAGGCTTCAAGGCACGGCCTGACCCACCACACCCATCTCATCCCGGCCCACCGTATGCAGCCCCACCCGACACCTACTCCCCAGCCCAGGTCTGTCCTTGACTCTGCTCTGCCCCACCTCAGCAGTTCTCTGGAGTTTTAGCTTCACTCTTGGCTTTTGGGGACCAGTTTTCTCTTCCTACTTTTACGGCTTGCCTTTCTGCAACTAGATACAATTTGGCTCCAAATCCCACTTTCCCAGTGGTCCCCCATGGTGGTCCCCAGGGGGCCCTGCCATCGGCTTCCTCTCTGTCCCGTTGTTCTGGCCACACTCCGTCATGTGTTCCTCAGTCTTGCAGGCATGGCTGCAGCAGCTCTTCGTGGGTCCGTCCTCCTGTGGCTCACAGGCACCTCTTTCCCTGACGGCATCCACTCACTGGCAAGGCTCTGACTGCCACTGACAAGTTAAAAGTGTATTTGCTCTCAAGCCCTAAACTAGGTTTAACATTTTAAAGTCTGTTTCTAAATGTCACCTGAAAACTCCCACAGCAAGCCTTAGAGCCATCCAAAGCAATGTGTCCAAGTAAATTACCCAGATTTTCTCCAAAAATAGATTTTCTATCTTAAATGATATCAAGTTTCCATTCGCAGAGCCTGACTCAAGGGGAATCCTATCAACTTTTTCTCTTTTCCCCATTGCTTAGTTACCAGCAACTCCTTAATAATCCTGGCTGCAAAATTCCTCATACACTCCTCCCTTTCCACTTCCTGTTCCTGCTTGGTTCCTCCCAGGCACCAACATCTGGGTCTTCCTCAACCACCTCCTCCATGGGCCGGAAGCGGAGCTCAGAAGATCCAGAGGGTGTTGCCAGGTGAGCAGAATGAATGGTCACACGCAGCATGACGCTCTGAGCCTACCTGTTCAGCCTGACTCTTCTCGGTCACTGCTCTTTGCTGGTGATGCCACAGGTCAGCCGAATTAACTGCCAGCCTGCTTCAGATGAGCCCAGGCCCTGCCCACAAGCTGTCTGGGAGGTTCTCCTTCAGGTTGCAAGGTCACAGGGGTTAGTACTCAGACTGACTCACAGCAGAGAGAAATGGTTCTCTCTCTTCTTGCACATTTATAAACAGAGAAACTGCATTACTAGAAAGAAAAAGGTCTTCACTTTAAAATGACACATGCCTTTTAAACACAGTCAGGAAATGGGTTAGACTGACTCTAACCACTCAGGGCACTTTGTTCCATCAACAGTAGACTTGGAGCAAGACAGAGGCTGCTGTCCTTTCTGAATCCCGAGTGTGTATAATAGAACCCAAGCACAACCTTGCTCACACTCTGACACAAACGAGAGCTCACTGCATCACACACGTCAGGACAGCTATCCCCCAAAAAACATCAACAATAAAACAGAGAATGACAAGCACTAGAGAGGATGTGGGGAAATCGGAGACCCATTGAGAAAAATGTGACACCATGCCGCTGCCGTAGAAAATAGTCTGCCCATCCCTCAAGAGCGTAAGCACATATTGCCATGTGATCACACTTCAGGGAATATACCGAAGAGCTGAAAACGGGCCTTGAACAGATAGCCATCCACCTGCAGTCACACAGGCACAGATGGTCACAACCCAATGTGAAAGCAGCCTGGGATCCATGGACGGATCCTGACTCAACAAAAATGTGAGATCCGTGATATTATTTAGCCTTAAGATAGAGTGGAAGTCAGACACATTATGCAATGTATGTGTACCTGAAGACATGCTGAGAGGAATAAACCAGTCAGAAGAAGAAAAGCATTGCACGACTCTGGAGGCCCCAGAGTGGCCATGCTCACGGGACAGAAGAGTCTCCTGGAGCCCACGCTGCTGTCTGACAAATGCGTTTGAAAAGAGTTCTGGGGGTCAGCAGTGTAACATTGTGACCACATTAGCACTGCTGACTGGACAGTTGTTCATGATGGTTCCTCGGTAACTGCCAGTGAATCACTGGTCAAGGGGTCTCAGTGAGGAATTGTACAAGTTAGGCTGGCCTGTGGACATTTAGAGGGCGTTGTCTTAATTCTATTATCTAATGTGGGAAGACTAGGCTAAAAGTGGGCAGAATCATTCTCTGGGTTTGGATCCTGAGCTAAAAAGGAGAAAGGGAACCCGGGACCCGCATGCCTGCTTTCATCTTCTGTTCTTGACTGGTTGTAACCAGCTCTTTCAAGTTGCTGCTGCCTTGATTTCCCCACAATGATGTACTATGTATAACCTTAATCCTGAGCTAAAATTTCTCCCTTACATTGCTTTTGTTAAGATATTTCATCACAGCAACAGAAATGAAAATTAGAAAGGTGGAAACTTTTGTATTTTTTATATAAAGAAAGAAAGCACAGACAAGATTAGCCCTTCAAATAAAATCATCTGGCATAAAAAATTAAGTGCTCTAGAAACCACTCTAGTTACACTATACTAAGGAGTGGTGCTTTGAAGAAGCCAACCAGGAGCACGATAAAACTGTGCTGAAAGACAAAGTTTTCAAAGGAAGCCATTCCCATATTAATTCCTTAGACAACCCACTGGACTTCTAGGACATTTAAAAGGAATTGTTCATTATTTTTAATGAGGTTTAAAACTGTTATTATTGCTCAGTACAATACCATGGACCCTCAAGATGGGAAGAGACTCAGAGGTCATCTAGATGCACATAAATACAAAACCTGCTATCCCAGCTCACCTCAGGATCATCAACTACCAGCCATCCAGAAAACACGACAACAAGGTATGTGTCGTCTTCCAGGCCATATGAGCCATTTTATGGGGCTGGTTGTAAGCCTGGGAACTTGCTCTGAAACCCAGACCTCCCTTGACCATGTACAATACGGTAAGTCCACTGAGTCTCAATTCAACACCAGCATGCCCTTGTTCTCATTAAGAAGGCTAAGCAGTTTCTAGAATCCCTTTTTAAAAAGTAACCATCTCTTTCCTATGTACTTAGTTTGGAAAGTTTTAGATTCCTTCCTTGAAAACACCCTGTCTCCTGAGCCCTGTAGTAAGTAGGGAATTCCCGCAGACCATCTCATGGACCTTCAACATGACGCTTCATCCTCACTCACATCTCCAAGAGTATTTTGGGGACACGCCCATTGTGCAGAGCCCTGACCTCCCTAGAGAAGGGAGTCCCTCCTGTGAGAGCCTTTGAGAATGTGCCCAGCTCAATGCTATCTTTCCTGCAGATATTTACTTGAAGGAAGAAGGTTCAGTGTGAGGTGAAACAATTGTCTGTCCAGGAACAAGAAAAACATCAAGGTCTTAGACTAATGCTCAAGAGCTGCCTCCTCTGAGTTGAACCACTCCCTCCTAGAGGAAGGAGAGAAGCCCAGAAGGCTCCGGAGCTAAAGAAACCTTCCAAACCCCGGGAAATTCAGAAGTCGGAGGACTTACAGGGCCCCACTCTAAGGTCTAACCAGTGAGAAGTGCAGGGGAGAAGATGCTCTCTAATGAAGCGGTGGCAAATTGTGCAGACAGCTTCAGGGGTGCGGTTTTCATGGCTCATCACCCATGCTAGAGAGCTTCCTAGTAACACAGCTGCCTTGGGGTCACCCATGATCCTGGAAGTAACCCCATAAACTCACTGGTTCAGCACACAGGACTTTGGTAGAATCCCTTCTTTGGCTTGCCATTGGTGCCCTACCTGAGGTGAACAGGTCCATGTCTCCCCAAGAAAAGTCACACAGCAACACCCTGAAAGCCTTTACCCTTAACCCTTTCTCAAGAAGATGGCAGAAATCTCTGAGGTCTTCTACTTGTCTACAGCAAATTTTCCTTGGTCTCCATCACAGAATGGATAGGCACCATGAGTATCCAGAATACCATGGAATGGACAGGCACCATTCTGAGTTCTGTCTCCAATGGCCAATTTTCCCTCATTCACCATGGATTCTTGACTTTAGTCTTCCAGGCTTTATTCCCCTTCTCCCATTCTCTGTGATGCCCCAGTTCCCATGATGAGAAGCCCAGTAAGATGTGGCTCACTGACACAGTCCTCCTGGCTTGCCCAAGGGCCTGGGATGCGGCTCACTGACACAGTCCTCATGGCTTACACAAGGGCCTGGGATGTGGTTCACTGACACAGTCCTCCTGGCTTACACAAGGGCCTGGGATGCGGCTCACTGACACAGTCCTCCTGGCTTACACAAGGGCCTGGGATGTGGCTCACTGGCACAGTTATTCCTAGTTTGCACCAAGGGCCTCGGTCCCACTGCCAGCAACACAACAACCTTGGTAAGCACCTGCTACCTAACCCAGGACATGCGAGAAGCTGACACAGGAGAGTAAGAGGGCAGACACAGTCTGCTGGGAGTCCTAACCCCGAGGAGGGAGGGTGCCATCACACAGACAAACCCACAGAAACCAAGGAGACATTAGCAGCAATGTGGCTACCAAGAGATATCCAGATCCCCCGTCCCTCTGCCCCACATGCCAGCATGGTAACCTAACCTAGTCAGTGTCACCTGCTTAGTCCAAGCCCCTTTTTGCCCCCCCAACCTAAAATCAGCCAAATGGTTACCATAGAAGACACTCTTTTAAAATTTAAATCTTAATTTACATAATTAGCTTATTAAGCTTACTGTTTTTAAACAAAGTACTGGATGCTGGCATTTCTCAATGTCAAAAAATAGCTGAGAAGCATTGCACCTGGGAGAGCAATCAGCTCTCAAGCAGCTTTAGAAGATGAAGAAAGAGCAGTTCTAATATGAGGAGGAAAATGGACCCCATGGGGAGGAAGAGCCAGCCACTCCTCTCTCAAACCTAAGTGCCTGGTTGTGCTGGACTTAGCCGATTCCCCAGTTGCCTCCCAGACACCGACCTCTGGTCCATCAGCAGAGGTTACAGCTGAGGAAGATCAAGAGTCAAGTCAAACACCGAGGGGACGTCAGTGAGTCAGGAGCTGCTCCCCGTAGACAGGAAGAGAGGCGGGCCATAGTGCGTGTGCAGGCTGCTCACCCAAGTTTCGGTGAGGACAGACACCAGGGGTAGAGAATGACGAGGGGCTAACACGGCAAGGTGTGGACCACTAAGGTGAGCAAGGGGGTCTGTAGCTGCATGCGTCATGATTAAGCTAACCAGATGAGAAGGGAGGGGTTCTAGGACAGCGCGGCAGGCCGCGGACACCCCACAGCCTTTGAGGAACATCTGCGGTCTTTCCACATATTCTTATCTCTAACACAATTAAGTGTAACAGACGAGCTGTAAGTAAGGAGGGCTCCTAACAAGAATGCTCTCTTTCAGGAGCCCACCCAGACCACCCCACAGACAAGAAGCCAAGCACGTGGTAACCACAAAGATTGCAGCGACATCTTGGTGGCTGTGTTCCAGTTAACGCTCGGCCATGGTAAAGCTCCAGGCTGCTCACGCTGCTGTGAGAATCACCAGAACTTAGTGTAATGAGCAGCACTTGAGACACTTGCAAGCTCAGAGGGTCGTCACACTGACCAAGTGACTAACAGTAGACATCTGAGGTCAGCAGCTAACGAGGCACAAGGCAGGGGTGGGCAGGACTTCAACCACCCAACAAGGTGGGTAGTACATGCATGAACACCGCATGATCATGGCTCTGATGGGCCGGGGGACATGCACGGAGCATGTGGGCCCTCCACTGCCTTGGCCCATGATGGCCCAGGGAGGAACCAGTCTCATAGTCATTATCACCTCAGCCTTTGTCCAGTTTCTCCCATGGTCCTATGAAAAAGACCCAGCCGAGGAAGTTCAACAGCTTTTCCTCTCTGGGAAACTTCTCTCACACTCAGAGTTTCTCTCTCTTTCCCTCAATTTCTCATTTTTCTATAGCCCTTCTCAAGCCTGCTTCTGCTTTAATTGTCAGCACAAGACAACAAACTCAGGCCACTGTGTCAGATCGACCTTTGGAGGTTGCTGCATGTCCAAAACACACAACGGGTTAAGAAAGATCCTCTCATACACAAAAGCCTTGCAACATTGTTACAGACATGTCATCACCTTCCAGGTCAAACATGCTTTTTTCCCATAGAAAGCCTGTGGCACCGGGCGGTGGTGGCGCACGCCTTTAATCCCAGCACTCGGGAGGCAGAGCCAGGCGGATCTCTGTGAGTTCGAGGCCAGCCTGGGCTACCAAGTGAGTTCCAGGAAAGGCGCAAAGCTACACAAAGAAACCCTGTCTCGAAAAAAAAAAAAAAAAGAAAAGAAAGCCTGTGGCATTTCTAAAGGTGCTCTTACAGGATGCTACATGGAGGTAACATCAGAACCCAGGACATTTATACCTAAGAACTCATCCTTTCTTGCTGATGCTTGTGAAAAAATCCCTTAGAAATGGCTTTCTTTACCTTAGATGCATGATGATCACAAGAAACTTATTTGAATTCATATCCTATCAATGTTTTGAAAATAAGCGTAGTGAGTATTCTGTATCTGAGACACGATGTGGGACCAACAGGTCACAGGGAATCCCCGCATCCAGATTCCTGGTTGATGTCTATACCACACAGACTCGGGTGCCACGTGGGTGAGGCCAGGCTTCCCGATGAGTGAGCAGCCTTAGGAAACTGCCCTGGACACTTGTCTAAAAGTTTCTAATTCTTTCAGCTCTGATGAGGCAAAAACAAAAACAAAAAGCTACTCAGAACCACTGACTGTATCTAGGGAAGTAGATTCCTAAACTTACTGTATTTATACAGGACAGAAAAGTCATATCTCAGCCATCCATCTGCCTATAGGACAGCTGCTCGGGGAAGAGAGCTGCTGAACTGTGTCTTCCCAAAAAATTGATTGATTGGTTATTCAACACCAAGTAGTCAGCCCTAAAACCATATACACATAGACAACATATACATAAAAGGGACTCTGCAGATTGTATTTATATATTTGTACATACATATGTAACAATAAGAATAAAAGGAGGCCGGGCGGTGGTGGCACACGCCTTTAATCCCAGCACTCGGGAGGCAGAGCCAGGTGGATCTCTGTGAGTTCAAGGCCAGCCTGGTATACAGAGTGAGTTCCAGGACAACAAGGACTGTTACACAGAGAAACCCTGTCTTGAAAAACATATATGTGTGTGTGTGTGTGTGTGTGTGTGTGTGTGTGTGTGTGTGTGTGTGTATGTGCATGTGTGTGTGTGTGTGTGTATATGGAAAAAAACTTATCAGTTATCAGTTTGAGAGTAGAGGGCATAGGAGGGGTTGGAAAGAGAGGGAGGAAAGAAAAGGGGGAAGTGATATAATTATATTTTTGTTAAAAATGTAAAAAATATTTAAAACAACAACAGCAAAAAGATTGACGTCTTGGCCTTTCTTATATAAAGTGTCCTTATTTGGATCAATAATATGGTCACATTCCAATAAACTCTTCCTAAATCAAAAATAACCTAAACAGAAAATGCACCGCCCATACCTAGCTGACTACATGTTGGCCAACCTAGACCAACCACATAGCACACACAGCATCAATGATTTCCCTTCCAAAGTGAGGCTAACTGAGCAATTTGGCTTGCTACCACCACCCAGCAAGGCATGATGGATCATGGACTACTTACCTGGAGAGGGCTTAAAGCTCAGAATTCAAAGTATGGCTTCTACTAAATGTATATCATGCTCAAACCATTGTAAAGCTAAATAAGTTGAACAACTCTTAATGAAGTCATTGCAGATCGAGTTAAAAAGAGGTTGTTGGTGGGGGAACACTGATTCAAGGTGACTGTGTCCCCTAAAAGAAGGGAATTTGAACCCAGGGACACATGCAAGACAATGCCAAGTGAACAGATGCCCAGGACTGGGGTGAGGCATCTGTAAGCCAAGAGATGTCCATCGCTGTGCAAACTCCTGAGAGGAGCACAGGGCAGATGTTCACAGCCTCAGCTTGGACTTCAACCTCCAGAAGTGCAAGATGCTAAGTCCTGAAGCCCGCCATTCTGTGGCATTGTTACAGCAGGATAAAAAAAAAGTGAAACAACTGGAGCCAAGTCTGGGGTGCACAGTGTAACCCCAGGACCCAGGAGGCTGAAGCAGGATGGAGCCAGGCCTGGGGTGCACAGTGTAACCCCAGGACCCAGGAGGCTGAAGCAGGGGGATCATGAATTTGAGCCAAGTCTTAACTACATAGCAAGACACTATTTAAGAAAATTTCAAAGACTAAGAAAAATAATCAGTCATTTTGAAAATCTGTCTCAGAGACTCAGAACAGTGTTCAGGGACTAAACGTCAGTGTGAGTTTACAACAAAGGCAAGAGTCTGCAGTCAGCAGTACCTCTAGCAAGGAGACACACACACACACACACACACACACACACACACACACACACACACACACACACACACCCCTTCTGAGTGTGTCTGGCCCCAGCTGGTCCCAATGGGTCAGCAGCCCCTTGGCCACACCTCTAGGCTCGTCCCAGCCACATGAACAGGTCAGGCAGGGATGCGCCTACCTGGGCACCTAGAACTGTGGTGCATAGATGGGGCCTTGCTGGCTGCAAATCTCACTGAGGAGGTTGGCCCATGAAGTGTTCCCCACAGAAACAGCATAGCAGTGTGGAGCCTTCCTGGGAGAAGCAACACCTCCCCGAAGCTGAATGTAAGCAAAAGTAGGCCCAGGTAAAGGCATGTTTCTAAGAAAGTCAGAGTGAACTGAAGTGATGGGTGGCTTCAGTTTCTTCCCCCACAGGAGACCAGGACCATCTGTTCAAAAGCTGGGGGTGGGTGTTGAAGCTTGAGATCTAGGGATGATCTTGAGCAGCAGGTAGCCAGTGATGCCTGGAAGGAGCTTGGGAATTGGAGCCATCGCTGTCCTGGGATTCTGAAGGGTGACCACATGCAACAGATCTTAGCACCCCAACATCCATCCCACTTTTTTGCTTCCGTAGAGTGAGGGGCCACAAGTCCAAGGCCACTCCTCATAGCTACATCGTCAAACGGAAGATACAGGGATGTCCAGTGTTCAGACTAGGCGATCGGCATCGGACTAGCTTTCTCTTGACATCTTACACTGAGTGTGCTAATCCAGAGTGGTCAGGAGCTAATGACTTCCCACATAGGCACAGCCAGCCTGGCAGCACTGTGGGGGTAGCCCACAGTCTGTCCTGCATTCAGTGAAAACGAGTGTGTGCCTGGGCTGGTCAGGTCTGAGCCAGAGAGGCTAGACCGAGCTCAGCAAAGTCATGTGTTATTCTAAGGCAGTCTCTCCTTCAAGTCCATTTAAGTTTTTGTGAGTTTATCTATGAAATATTAAACCAGATCACTTTTCTCTTGACAGTCTTTTTACATAGAATAAATGATGAAATACTGCAGGTTCTGGGATCCCATTGTTACAGAGATCAGAAAAACGTAATTCAGACCAAGAAGAGTCTCACTTTGAAAACTTCAGAACCTGATTTGTATGCTTGGACCTCACTGCTTACTTCAGACACACTGACTCACAGCAAGACAGCTGTAGACTAAAATTCCATCAGATGTAAAGAACCTTGAGAGGTCACCGAGCCTGTCACGTTGGAAAGTCATGTAGTTCACAAGAAAAACGGGGAGCCACCATCATTCTTATCCCCACCCCGCCACTGGAGACAGGTGCCAGGAGAAACCCAACCAGAAAAGGAAATGTGCTCACAGCAAGTGTTTGCAACAACACAGAACAAACAAGAAAAGAGGGTCACCTGACTGTACAGAAAGAGAGCTGGAGACAAGCACCCTCAGGCTGGACTGTTTGCCCATGTAGGGGACACTGAGCAGATGGTTCTAGGAGTCCAGGAAAGAGAGAGGGCAGCATGTGACTTCTGGTACAAAGTGGCCCTGTGGAATAGTGCTGTAATTGTTTAATTTAAAATGTGTTCTGATGGTTCCCCAATGACAAGGATCTGGCCAGACCCATCCACCAATGCAGAACTGTAGGCTTGCCCATGGCTTAACGCAGAGAAGTAAAAAGCACACACAGAATCAGGAAATAAAATCACCTTGTGTGGTATTTATGTTTATCACCAGAAAATTATTGTGGCTCACAGAGCTGAAGTTATCTGTTATTTACATCTTATAAGATGGAGCTGAAGTTATGGTCATAAAACACATTGGGTGAGTGGGGCCATTTCATTTGGCTCTGTCCCTTGAATGCCTCCCACAGCCTCATGTAGTCATACAAGGAGCCCAGCACAGCTGTGCTGTGCATGAATGCTGTCCTCAGGTAAGTCTCACATTACATGTTATTCCTGTCATCCTTGCTGTTGGCCATTTTCATGGTGTTAGTCAAGATGTGGTAATGTGTTCCCATTGTACCTTCTCATTTCTCTAGCCGAGTTATTCTCACTCAAGTGCACAAAGTATCATGATGGCTGGCACAAGGTAGGAAACCTTCAGATCACACATCCGCGCCTGAGTGGGGGAAACCCTGAGTGGTCCATCTGTCCCAACCACAGCCCTGCTTGTTGAAAGTGGCCCAAGCCGTACCTGCAGCAGGTCCCCGGATTATTAGGAGGTGGTTCTGTGAGGAAGCACGGCCAGTGGCTCGCTTATGCTGGGAACTGCTGGAGGCATGGGAAGCCTTCTCCTCCAGTTATATCTACGGAGCAGTCCAGTCAAATGCACAATGGCAGGTAGACATGAAAGAGAACGCAGAGCAGAAGTGATAGCCCTGAGAGGCACCAGGCACCTGTCCCTGCAGCACCAGAGCTATTCAGATGGAGAGCAGGAAGAAGAGAGGAAGGGGAGGCTGAGGCAGCAAGGCCGGCCCACGTTTTTAACGAAGCCCGAAAGACAGACACAGCCTGTCACACTTGTTGCAGCAGAGACTTGACACGAAATTTCAAGGTCGTTTTATGCCAGTCGACAGCTAGTGATTATTGTGTGCTTGAGCTACAAAGAAAGGGAGGCAGGTGTGTGCAGTAGTGTAAAACACCCATTGCCTTCTTGGTGCAGGTTTGCCAGCCTTGTAACGGCAAATAACCCTCACAGCTGCTCACTCACACACACCTCACACTTGCCCATCGCTCTTCCAGCAGCAGCAGTGGAGGCGGGACTGAGGGGTAACCAATCTGCTCTGTATTCCAAAAGTGCCTGATTACCCCTCTTGTGTCTCAGGCATGGGCATCCTGACACCCTGAGGAGCGACACACACCTTCCTTGTGTTAGTTATAACCAGAATCAGAGGTACAGCTAGAGACAAGCAGCGTCCTCCGGAGGAAAGAAGGAGACTTCTTTTAATCTGTGAAAACGAGCATGTGATGAAGGGCTCCTCCCAGCCGTCCATGTGAGTGTGAAGCAGTTCTCCCCTGTATTTGGGGTCCCTGACCTAATTTCTGTATATAAAGGAGTCTGTTGACAGCCACGAACTGGGCAAAAGCCCTAGCATATTGCCTGCTGAGTTGGACCCTCATCTCAAATCCTTTTTTGTTATAGTCTATTACTTGTATTTCTGGAAGAAAAAGTCACCTTGCTTTCCTGATTATGAAAAAGCTCTGTTTGTAACTGAGAAAGAAATGGGAAATACAGAAAAATACAAAGTAAATCAAAAATAGTTTTCCAATGTAGGCACCCAGTGAGAATCACCATCCTGGATCTTTCCATAACAGGTGTTGCAATAGTTGTTATTTTAATTAAAATTCAGTGCTTGCCAGGTCATTGCCTTGTGGCCCATCCTTTGTGTTTAGAATCTGTTAGATATCTTTTCCCTTTCAAGAAACATAGCATGTGTATTAATGTCCAAGTGTATTACTGTTCATTGGGTTGTCTCGGGAACATCATCCCTATTGCACATAGAAGCTTTGCAGGAAGTCCTTCAAGGGCTTGGAAGCCAACAGCAAATTCTCTGAGTCTGCCACCTGGTGGTGGTGGGAGGGGGGCTCTGGAGAGAGGGAGATGAGAGCCTGGAAGGAGGAGTCTCAAGAAGAGCTGTAGATGTGCTTCAAGTACCAAGGCAGATCTTAAATCTAGAGGTACCCCCATGAAGACCACAGTGGGTACCAATGGAACATAGTGGCAGCAGTGGACATTTGGTGATTGGTCCCTCTGAGCCACACTGCCTTACAAGGTAAACTCATTTGCCTGTCCCCATATTATGTATGAAAAGGATCATACCTCCCTTGGGTTAAAAAAAATGCAAACTTAATGGGACCCAGTGACCCAGATAGCCAGTGTTTACCCAGAGCCAGAGATGAGATTGCTAGTCCAGGATGCTTCAAGAAAACAGGGCAGGTAGGGAAAGTACAGACCCCAGCATCAGCTCAGCACCAAAGAGGCCATGCCTGCTTTCCTGCTGTGGTCCTCCGAGCGTGCCCCTAAGCCTCACAGCAGGTACGCAGCTCCCATCTGGAGATGGTTCTTCCTCCATGTTTGCAAGGCAAACGCCGTGGAAATACCTTGGTTTTGAAATGTCAACAGTCTCAACCTGCTGCTAGCAATTTTGTCTTACAGAAGCTTAATTACAAAAGTTATTTTTAAGCAAGTGAGGCTGGGAGCATACCTAACAGCAGATAGGAAGTTTATGAGAGTTAACAGGGATTTATAAACCTCTTGACAAGCTAGGGATCTGAGCTGAGTCATCATTTAGCCTTGACTTGTCTAAACACACGTCTATGGTGGTGGCAATGTTTCCTCTTTTCCATGACATTTTTCGTGGTACTGTTCTATATTTAAACAGTTCTAAGTCTGCAGATGTAAAGCAAAAACAGAGCAGGAATTCAGGGATATGACTCCAAGGAAGTCACCAGGTCTGATGATCCCTGAATGACCCCGCAACTGCTTTAACTTCTATAGAAGCTTCCTGGATGTGACCAGAGCCCTGGAGTAGAGACTGTGAACGCAGAGACCTGGATGGCAGATGATATACTACAATTGCTAACGTGTTCCATGTCTGGGTCAGGCACCCCAGTGAGTACTGATGTGCACTGTGTGTGGTAAGGACTGGAGGGACCATTACCAAGGCAGGGACCTCCGGTTAAGAAGTCTCTATGGACATCAAGGCCAGCCACACTGCTACCTGTCTGCACAGAGGAGGCCCTATTCAGATACATACAAGATGGACAGGCAACTTCCCACAGGCATCTTGGCAGGGTTCTGAATTTGAAGGAAGCTAAGTGTTCAGGGGACCTGGGCCTTCACAGCTCCTACTCACAGGGCCTGTGCGTCAGAGGACAATGAAGACGGTTCAGTCTTCTCACGTAAAGCAGCCAAGGATCTCAAAATCCATTGCATTTCTTCTGTGTCTTCTTCCTGCTGCTACCATATAGCTCCTACACTGCCTCCCATAGAGTATGCTTTAGGAAAAATGTATTTATCTCGTATGTCAGGTCCCTGCTCTAAGTATAAGCACTCATGTCCAAGGCCTCATGTTCACAGGGTTGGCAGAGGGTCCCTCAACTTCTAGGAACATGTTCTTAAAAGTTTCAGGTCCCCACAGAACACAGGCATCTAATGGCAAAGAGACCTGTGTGTGCTCCAGATAATATGCCCTTCTCCCTGTACCCAAGAAGTCCCTAATGTTAAGCCCCACATTGCTAATAATTATAAGTCAAGATAACCATGCTGGCTAGTGTTACTACTAAAACAATTGTCAGTCTGCTGCTCTGCTCCCTGGTAAGTGATGGGCTCAAAGGACCCACAACGCACATGGAAAACCAGTAAAAGCACATACTGGAAGCAACAGAAAGAAGTCATAGAATATTCAAGGGTTCCACATGGAACACTCATCGCTCTACGGAAAGAATAAAGCTAATCTCCTCTACACACTGCATACCAAATCCCACTAGTACACTTGATGTTGTAAGAAAAAATAGCCAAGCTTTACATTCATAAGTAGGAAAAGCTTCTTAAACAAAATACAAAACAAGTACAAAACTTGATTGATTTGAATATTTAAATTTTCCTTTACTACCAAAGGTACTGTTCATAAACTGAGGCAGAAACAGCTGGAAGGAACATGCAGCCTTTCCAACAGGCCCTGACTTCCAGACTGAGAAGTCACCCAAGGACAGAAATGAGAGTGTGAACAAGCAGTTCAGATGCTAGGAAACCAAAGGGTCAGAAAAACATTGTAACTAAATGCCCAACAGTATCTGTAACCAGGGAATGGAAGTTGAGATACTTCACATTCTAGGTCGGCCAAATGTTTAAAATGTCTGAAAACATCCAGTGTTTCCATGGTGTTAGAAATCTAAATTGCTAATATTTGACAACACCTAGCAGTTACAAAAGCATCCACCATGCTGCAGTACCCCTCCCACCCACACGGCTGCAGGAACTCTTCTGCCTGAACCTCTGTCAGGATCCAGGAGCCAAAAAGTGCAGGTTATGAACTCTACGGTGGAGTAGGGAGGTTCAGGGGAGAGGGGAAGGACAGGTGCATCCAGGTTTCACTTGACGCCAACTACAAACCATCTCACGGTCATGATGCTTATACCTGTATCCACGCTGTGAAATGAATATCGTGCTCAATTCAAACTAGTAGCTGCCTTTGGGCGGGGGGAAGATGGGTGATGGGTGAGAGTAAGGGGTCACAAGGGGGTTTCAGCTTTGCTTTGCGACCATCTGGAACAAATGTGCTGAACGCTCTTCTGGTTGGGCAGGAACTGGACCGTCACAACTGATGTTGATGCTGAATACCAAACCATGTTTCTCACTTTCCTATAGTTGATTTCCTCCCAAAAGATGAAGGGAAGGCACAGACATTAAGGTGAGGCACTTAGGAGGGTAATTTAGCTTCTAATCACACACACACACACACGCACACACACACACACACACGCACACACACACACAGAGAGAGAGAGAGAGAGAGAGAGAGAGAGAGAGCACAAATTCTAATTGATCTTAATAATAAAAACCCAGAGCGAGATATTGGCGTAATGATGAAAGATCAGAGAGACAAAGGAGCAAGCCACAGCCACCACTTACCTCGCCAACGCCTCAGCCTCAAACGGAGGAGCTCTGTCTCCTCTAGCCTTATATTCCTCTCTCCACCCAGCCATATCGCTTCTTGTCTCCACCTCCCTCGTGATGGGATTAAAGGCATGAGCCTCTACTGCCTGGCTCTGTTTCTCTTTTAGACTGGATCAATCTCATGCGGCTCGGGGTGGCCTTGAACTCCTGATCTCCCTGCTTCCTCCTCCCAAGTGCTGGGATTAAAGGTGTATGCCACCACCGCCTGGCCTCTATGGTTAACTAGTGGCTGGCTCTGCACTCTGATCTTCAGGCAAGCTTTGTTAGAGCACAGACAAAAGATCACCACACACACACACACACACACACACACACACACACACACACACACACACACACCAGCTAATTGCACCAGAAAACTTAAAGCCCCTGTCACTGGATATTGTGCTGACCAGTCAACAGCTGTGTTATATACTCTAAATGACAAGCGAGGGATAGTCACACTCAGTGGGCAGCCTCCCTTTTCTACCAGGGGTGAGCTTTGCAGAAAGGCCCAGAATACAGCTCTCCTGGGATTCCTGCCCAAGGCAGCCCCCTTGGCATGGTGCCAGCCTTACAACAGACCTGAGTCCTGGACTGCACCATAAACGCCAGAGCAGATAGGGACATCGTTAAAACCCTGCTCTGACACCTCCACTGTGCGGGAATGTCTGCCTTCATGAGCAGCACTCACAGGAAATGTCTTCAGGTAGAGAAGTGATGTTGGCTGACCTTGTCTGAAAGCTTTGCTTTTCAAGGGAACCCTTAAGGTACATTCTTTCCAGGGTGGGCTCCAAAGCACATTGTGCAGTACGGAGCTAGGACCTTTTGACAAATACAAAGTTGAGTCAAAGACAACCCCTAATGATGAGCTCTGTGACTCAACCCCAAGAGCAGAACTTTCCATGATGGGACATGGAAGGAAAGACACCATGCCACACCAAGGGCCATGCCAGCTGGTCTTTGGCCTGCTTCCTAGCCATCCATTCTTTTCTATGCTTCTTCTGTTCTTCTTTACCAATGCTCATCCTCTATGGTCTTTACAACATCCACTCAGTTAATTACATGGTGGCTGCAAGCTCACTGTGGAGAGGGACACCTACACTCCTATCTGTGCCTGAGGGACACCATGCAGTCTCCCAGCACCGCGAGGTGGGCCCTGGAGTGAAACACAGGTCACTCTGACCACAGGCTCTGGAACAGGTCACGATCATCCATCCAGTCGGAGCCACTGTTCTCTCCAAGACATATCTAACAGCTAAAGAACCAGAACCCCAAGGTAATACGTTTCTCCAGATGTTGTTCTAGTAACAAACGAAGACAAGCGGAGTTGCTACAGCCACTACCCACACTAGTGCTCTGCACCTGAGCTCTGCACATCCCAGCAGTGAGCTGAAGCCCACAGACAGCAGGCAGGCCAACTGTCGCAGCACTGGACTTAAGAATGTCAACCCAGAATATGATGACAGTGTGTACTCCTTGAGGAAGAAGCCTCCACAAGAGTCATGGGCTAGGAAAGCTGACTTAGGCTCCCCATCCTGTAGAGTGCTGTGTGGTTCTGGCCCTCCCACTGCCAGCCTCGAGCCAGGGAAGACTTGGTGGACACTGCCACAGTCAGCCCCAAACATCCAGCCACTGACTGAAGAATAAGCCTGAATCCCAGCCCATTGCCAGCTGCATCACAGCTTCTAACAAGTGTGTGACAGAAATTGTAACTGTCAGGTACTTAGAACAGCACGTGTCTGAACATTAGGCAAAGGCTTGGCCCCATGTTGCTATAACAACAGTACTGCTTAGTCACAGAGCCTTGGGGAGCTACCACCATCCTGGGCAGCTTTACCTCTGACCTGGCCTCTGCCGAGCCCCAGCAGACAGACCTCTGCCTGACCCATCTGCCACACTGAACACTCTGAAGTCTGCAAGGGGATCCCCTTACTTCTCCTCCTCCTTTAACCCATAGGACTTAAACAGCAAACCAGGCCTGCATCAGGCAGGTGTCGCCTGTCAGAGCACAACCCACTTCCCTCCGCAGCAGAGTAGGAAATTGGTGGTTTGAATATTTTCCTTTCCAAAGCAGCTTCTGGCACTTTGCCTAGAGATGTTTTCCCCATCAGCCAGCAGGAGTCTCCCTGGAACACCCAGATCCTGAGACATCACAGGCAGTCACCACCCTTTCAAGTTCATCACTGGGCACAGGAATTTCCACTATGAGTTTCCCATCCCAGCATCCACGAACACACAGACTAACCGCCTATTCCCCACCATGCAGCCCTGGGCATCGTTAGAGTCTATCCACTGACCTGGCCTTTTCTTTTTAAAAAGTCTCTGAGGACAGCCAGCCCTGCCGATGCAGAGGTCTCCTGGGGCCGGCAGGGTCTCTGGCCTTGGGTTGGGGAAGTGAAGGCATCATGCTCAGCCAACGCATCTGCCTCTGAGCACAGACGAGCTCTGGCTCGCTGAGCGGCAAGTCGCTCCTGGGCCATGCTGGCCACACTCTGGACACACGGGAACGCGGCAAGAGCTGCCAGCACGATGCCACTGGCATACCGAGGAGCCAGCAGCACCCACAGGGTAGGAGCTGAGCCCCTGGGGCAGTCACTGGGGTCCCAGGAGTATTCCCCTCCTTTGAAAACATGCAGCGCTATGGTGACAAGCTAAAGGAGAGCAGTGCTGGGGCTCCGTGTCTAGGGACTTGCAGGAGAAGCTGAGCTGGGGCTTCCTGCCAGAGGATCAGTCACGCCTGGCAGAGACCGTGGCTGGACTCTGGAGGCAAAGGCCACAGCTCTGTGTGGCTGCAAGCATACGTGCACGCCACCGGCATACAGCATACACATGTGCACTCAGGTACGGACAGACAATGCTCCTGCCTCAGCTCAGCTCTGCAGGAGGAAACTGCCGAGCAAACAGCCCTCTTTGTCAGTGGCAGAAACTACCCTGTTCCTGGTGAAGACACTGGAAAACAGCATCAGTATTCTGCCACCTTCCTAAAGCATCAGGGCCAGTTGCCCAGCACACAGTGGGCCTACTCGGCCCCTTTCCCCGGAGGAACATATGTATCAACTGGCCTTAACCATTGCTGTGAGCTGGGCTCCTGGGTAGCAAATGTTTGTTCCCTACGCACTGGAGGCAGAAATGCAAGACCAAGGTCAGCAGCTCTTGCTCCTCCTGGCCCTCCCTTGTCGACTTTGCAGCCATATCTCTTCCCTGGGTCTTCCAAAGGCTGTCCCTCTGTGTGTGTCTGCATCCTAACCCCATGCAGAGAAGAACACCAGCTAGAGAAAATCAGGGCAACACACCAACGACTGCTTTTCTTAATCTCCCAAAGCAATCAGGTTCTGAGGCCCTAGAGTTAGGACCTCAATACAAATTAGAGGCCCAAGTCAGCTTTCTGCAATGGCAGAAGCCCCAGTGAGGCGCTCCATACAGTATTCACTTGGAGAACAAAAGGGAACAGGCTACCCAGAGCTAGCTCTGGCTCTCCCTTGCTCAGGCTTTTACACCTGAAGGGCACTCTCAAGCTTGCAAGCTCTGGGTGTCACAGTGTAAAGTGATTCGCCACCTTTGGAAGTTGTGACCCTCCTCCTTACAACTGATGTCAGAGAAAGAGAGGGCACATGCAGAAGAGCCAACTAGTTCCACAGTGAATTGTACAACTGACTCTGCAGGGTAAAGACGGGGCAAGGTACATAGCGGACTCCCAGGAATCACACACCCTCCCATCCCGTGCCCTGAGCCAAATCTTATCCTTGGTCTCCACCCTGCATCCTGTCCTATCTGTCCATACACATCCCATTACCTTCTGCCTCTACCTATTTACCTACAACTGAGGAGCCCCTCAACGAGTAAATATCTGTGCCTTTGAAAACATGGAGGTAGCTGGCCAGGCCAGGGACAGCAACTGCTACAAGAGTTCAAGGAAAGCCATAAAAAACAGGCACTCAGATTTGACATCTACAGAGCAAGAGGAACACAGCTCCATTAGGGTTGATGGACACTTGTTAAAAACAGTTTGGCTTCTCCTGGGAAAGACATCCCAGTAGAACAGAGGGCAAGATGAATGAGATCTAAACAGTGCAAAGTCTAAAAGACAAAGATTAGATATGACTTTCTTCCTGTCCAGTCTAAAGGGCATATCACCCATACCTGACATTTATATCTAAAAACCTTCTTCTGAGGATCCCATCAATGCCTCATGTGCCTGACTAGAAATTACGTCAAGTCCATGTTAATGATGTTAAATATGACTTTGTGTCTATGATCTTCAGATAGGGGCCAGTCTGGTGATTCACAGCCACAGCCACAGCCTGGGGCCACCTGCCACTGTGCTAGAAAGTTCATGCTGAACAGAAGTCAGTAGAGCACCTTGGGAGTGCTGGACAGACATACAGACACTTTAAGACCTCGGTAGCAGATAGAAGAACTAGAGACACGTATATGTCTGAAGAAGTAGTTTAGAACACACTGAAAGGGAGACCTCCCTTTAAAGAGGGAGAGAGAGGAGAGAGGAAGAAAGAAAACTCCTATGCATTACATAGTGAAAGTGGAGAGAGATGGTAGCTTCAAAGGGTGCATTAGCTGAAGGGCTATTAAGGAGCTCCTCAATATTTAATGAATTCAACCTTATGGTGACGACTAAGGTCACACATGAGGACAATTCTTGCCAGCAAACATCACTTACTCAAATCCTTTTTTAAAGACAGAAGACTTAGTCCAGCAGCGTTAACAGATTTCCCTCAAGGGTGGAATAGGGTTCAAACCCAGTTGCGGCCCCCTTCATGTACACCAGTATCTTATACAATTACCCCCATTCCCGATGGTGTCATGTTCATTGCTAATTTCTTAGGGAAAAAAACCTTGAGCTAGAGAGATACACACTCATTTTTCTATGATTTTCCTTTCTTTTGACACAGGATCTTATTCTACAGCCCAGTCTTGCTGTGGGATGTTCTGTGTGGCAAATGTGTTGCTAATTAGTCAATAAATAAAACACTGATTGGCCATTGGCTAGGCAGGAAGTGTAGGCGGGACAAGGAGGAGAATAAAGCTAGGAAGTGGAAGGCTGAGTCAGAGAGACACTGCCAGCCGCCACGATGACAAACAGCATGTGAAGATGCCGGTAAGCCACGAGCCACGTGGCAAGGTATAGATTTATAGAAATGGATTAATTTAAGCTGTAAGAACAGTTAGCGAGAAGTCTGCCACGGCCATACAGTTTGTAACCAATATAAGTCTTTGTGTTTACTTGGTCGGGTTTGAGCGGTTGTGGGACTGGCGGGTGGCAGAGATTTGTCCTGACTGTGGGCCAGGCAGGAAAACATTAGCAACACAGTCTGGCTGTGAATTCAACAGTCCTCCTGCCCCCACCTCAAGGGGTATGTATGGCTGCAAGTGTATGCTCCCATGCCTATGCGAGATGTCCACTCTGGGTAACCGTGGCATATCCTCTTCCCTGTGCGTGAGACTTGTGCATTCTGCCCCATGATGAACATGATGTGAGCAGAAGGGCATTCGTGTGCCTAACTCTGCGCCCTGCTCTGTTTGCTGTGAATGTTGGCTGCCCCTTGAGATGCCAAGATTTGTTCTGCAGCTCAGTTGTTGAGAAAGCAAGAGCAGGGTCCTGCCTCCCTGTCTGCTGTACCAAAGACAAACTCCTCTTTTCCTACCGCATTTCTAGGCAGTACCCTAATTTACCCAGGGCATGGGTCCAGATGTCCTGTGTGTGAGATGAACTCCCCAGGGTGGGCCCCATCCTTCTTGCTCACGGCTACACTCCTGGACTCCACTAACACCCATCAAGTGGACAAGTGTCCCTGGGATGGACTCTGGTGGCAGAATCACGGTCGTCTGTCTATTCTGAACTAAACTTCTTAAAAATAAAATTTTAGTTGTAACTTCAGAAAATTAATATCCACAAAGACCCAACAATATGCCTCTAAGACAGGCACAGTTTTAGAGGCATATTGTTGTGCCACATGCTAAACATAAATGTCTTCAGAAGGGGAAAAAAAACCACCCATCTCTTTGTTGGCCTAGCTCTGCACTGTCTCCCATCGTAGTCTACTAAGAACACAATGCTGTAAAAACAAGGCCACCACTCAGATGAGCTCAGGGCAGGACCACCCAGAGAGGGTTAACACGCAGCCTGTCTTCACAGAATGTATGTGTTCTGTCCTAACGCGCGTGTGACTGGGGTGTGTCATGATAATATAAACCTAACATGCTAACGTGCTGTGGGCAGTTCAGTAGCTACCGAGTCTCTGAAACTGAGAAAATGGATGGTGCCGTGGAGACCAGTGATGAGAATGGATCCCATACACTCTCAAGGGTTAGCAATGAGAAATGATAGGAGAGGTCCAGGCCAGACACCTGTCAACCCAACCCAAGAGCAATGAAAAACCAGAACCCTCAACCCTCTGCCTTGGCTGGGACTCTGTCCATGATCTCCTCCCTTGCTGACACGTGCACTCATCAGCTCCCTGCAGAGTCTCAGGCTGATAGCTGAGCTCTGCTAGACGGGCTCAGAGTTCACTCAGTCAGTGCCCGTGGCTGTGGGTAAGAGCTACCCCCGTGTCAAAGAAATACCAGGAGCTAGTCTCATGTACAGGACTTGATCTTATCTACATGTGCAGTTTCCACATTGTATGTTTTAGAAGAATCTTGAATAAACAAAACCATCAATTTTTTAAATTGCATGTAAATTTTTTGGCTTTATGATTACTCAGGAATGGCAGGCAAACAGAGCAGACATGATCACCTGTGGTGATATATCATGTACCCTAATAAAATTTGCCTGAAGATCAGAGGACAGAACAAGCCACTAGATTAAACATAGAGGCCAGGCAGTGGTGGCACACACCACTCGGGAGGCAGAGATCCGTCTGGATCTCTGTGAGTTCAAACCCACCCTGGACTACATGAGATTGACTCAGTCTAGGAGAGAAAACAGAGCCAGGCAGTGGTGGCACACCTTTAATCCCAGTACTGGGAAGCACACATGCCTTTAATCCCAGGAAGTGATGGCTGGGTGGAAAAGGGTATATAAGTCGTGAGGAGACAGGAACTAACGGCTTTTCAGCAGAAGCATCCCTTTCAGCCAGAGGTTTTTTTCAGCTGAGGCCTTTTCAGGCTGAGGAGGTGGTGAGGTAAGAGGTGGTGGCTGTGGCTCATTCCTTTGTCTCTCTGAACTTTCAGCATTTATCCCAATATCTGGCACCAGGATTTTTTTTTATTAAAAGACCATTTAGATATAGATATATTCAATAATCTACCCTTTTATCCTATCATTTCTATATAATACATTTCTGTATCAATCACCATTGGGGAGACAGTCTGTTACAGGGACAGTCCATGAAGAAGGGATCTAGGTGTGGGTTCTCTCTTGTCAGTTTGTGTAGGAAGGCAAGCTCCTAAGAAAGCCATTCTCTAGGGACTGGCTAGCCCAGAGGACAGCTCCCCACCACAGGCAAACTCTAATCTCAGACCATTAACAACAGAAACTAGAATGGCTATAAGTTCAGGGTTCATTCCTAGTCTCAGGCTGATAGCTGAGCTCTGCTAGACAACATGCTTAGCCTTGGTGAACTAGAAGGATGAGCACTGACTGAAACAGTGTCCAGACCTGAGGTCCAGCCTCACTGTCATCTCGGCTACAGGACCTTGAACAAACAGGGACTGTAGCATCTCAGAGACCTTGTCTCTTTATCTAGACTCTAGATTACTCTAGATCCCAGAGGAAAGAGGAAAGGCTGTGATTCCTGGAATCCCTTCAGTCCCTACATGTTATAAGCACCTCCTGCAACCCGCAGCATAAGACATTCCTACACATCAAGGGTCCCAAGGTCAGAGCCTCCAAATCTAATGAATGTCTGTCTCGTCCTCGAGGATGTGGTGTCTGATCTGATCCGCCGTGTCTTTCTAGTAGTTTCCAACGGCCCCCAGATAAACCAGACTATGGAGCAGCTGACTTGGAACCCCCAGGGCTAGTCCCCTGAAGGAGGCTTTTCCCGTTGCTGCTTTGGTTCCTTCCCTTGCCTGCAATTCAGGTCATGGCACAAAACATTATTCGGTTGCACTGTACTGGGTGACAGGCCCTTGCAGAGCACACAGTTTGCAGCTTTATACAGTGTTCTCTTTCTGAGGCCTCTGGGGATGCTCTCTCAGGGCTCCTGCATGGAAATAGATGTTTGCCTTCTCTCTCGGGGCTTCTTGGCTTGTTCTTCTGTTCTTTGTGTCAACTCTGTCCAGATTGAACTCCTGAGGGAGCTACAAGCACCAGACCCAATCTGCACCTCTCTGTGACCTGCACCTCTCTGTGATCATCTACACTCCTCTGCAAGCGATCTGCACCCCTCTGTGATCAATCTGCACCCCTCTGTGATCATCTGCACCCTCTGCGATCATCTGCACCCTCTGCGATCAATCTGCACCCCTCTGCAATCATCTGCACCCCTCTGCGATCATCTGCACCCTCTGCGATCAATCTGCACCCCTCTGCGAGTGATCTGCACACCTCTGCAAGCGATCTGTACCCCTCTGCAATCATCTGCACCCCTCTATGCCTTTAAACACCCATGGTGGACACCAGTGCAGGCCAAGCACCAGGGGCATCTTCTCACCTTATCTCAGCAGGTACATGCTTATTCTTTCAGCTCTGTATTGAGTGTTTAAGCTTTTCTAAATCTCTGGCCAGAAGATGAGGTATCCAATAAGAAATAGTGACAGAATCATGACGCTCCTCTAAATCAAAGCGCATTCCACCCAATAAGACAACAGTTTGCCACCCTTGAGGGTGCAGCAACCTGAAGGCTGAGGTAGGTGAGGAGCCATCATTCACGGGCCGGTCCTGTCCAATGGGCAAGCACGCTATCTACCATACTACACTTCAGTTTTCTGAATCCCAGAAGTAGATGAAGACAACTTTCATTTACTTCATACATGAACAGTATTATTTTAGGAGTGTCTTTAAAACAAGACATGCATTTATTTTTCATTTGATTTCCATGCGAAAAGATCTACAGATAAGGATAGCACCCATAGGCCTGCACAGAGTCAAGCTTGTGCCCATTTAGTGCTGTGTACCAATCCATAAGGTTGGAGCCCTTCTCAGTCCACTGAGAAATGCTAGAGTCACTGTTGGGAAGACAACTTTTCTTCAAAACAGATTAAGGCTCAAAACTGATATCCTGTGGCTGTGGCTGTGGCTGTGATTTTATAGTCTCTTTTTGAGACTTTCTACTTTTTTTCTTAATTGAATTTTTTTGAGGCAGGGTCTCAGCTTCAAACTCACTATGTAGCCAAGGATAACTTTAATTCTGATCCCCCTGCCTTCATCTCCCACTGATGGAATTACAGCCGTAAGCCACCACATGTAGCAACACTTTTCTTTTTTTAAAGGGCTGTGGAAGACAGAGTTAAAAGTAATTGTTCAGGTTAGGGATGTAGCCCAGTCAATGCCATGCTTGACTCTCACGGCCGAAGCCTTTGGTTAAATTCCTAGTACTAAATGAAGCAGACACACACCTGTAACCCTAGCACTTGGGACAGAGAGGCAGAGGATCCGCAGCCTAAGGGAATCCTCAGCTACACAGAGAAGTTTGAGGACAGCCTGGGTTATAAGAGCCCCTGTCTCACAAAAATCAATCAATGAAAAGTAATTTCTCTAAAAAGTCCCGCAAAACAACTGGAGCAGTCCTTCAACAAGCCCCGGGCTGGCTGTGATCTGATGTGAAAAGGACATACATGCGTTTGGTTTCTTAACTTGAAAGTGGACAGATGGATGGGTATGGAGTGAGAAGTTCCCTGAGTGGGTAGTGTCTTCGTGCTGGGTCGTGAAGTTCTGTGGGTGAACAACAATGGTGGCTGTGCAGTAACGTAAAGCCCCCGATGGTGCCAAGCAGGACAGAGAAAGAGGTCAAGGGAACATTTTATGTTAGGCATATTTTACCACATTAACAACCATTTTTCTTTTTAAAAAAAAAAACACAAGTCCACATGATAAACAGTTAAAACCTGCTTAGACGAGTGTCTCCCCTTGAAACTCTACATTTATTAACTCTGAGTAAGGGCCCCTATCATCTACTCTTCCTCCTCTTCCTCCTAACTCTACAGAAGCTGAGAATGGCCCTTTACTCTCAACTGTGAAACTGCACATGGCGACATTTGATCTGCTTGAACTCAAGAGCAAAAAGAATTAGAAACGGATACAGTTGTCAGCATGTGCTGCCTGGAGCTTTACATCCAGCTGCAACCCTCCACCTGGGCATTACCCACATCTTCCCACCTGGACATCTCTCTCCCTAAGGAAAGGTGGAATTTCATTCTGCCACAGAAAGTCACTTCTCCTTCTCCTTGGCCCTCGCTGGCAAGCTCTGCTTCCCTGGTGATTCCCAAAGGTGAGGTCAACTTCCAGTTCCACCCTCTCCATTTCCATCGTCACGTGCCTCCTTACCTTTCTGAGAAAGAGTTTCTGCAGCTTCCTGTGTGACCGCCTGATCATCTCTCACTGCCCAGGGCTGCTTCGGTCCCACAGCCGCTCCAGCCATTCTGCCCACCAAGCAGCCGCCTCCTCTTTTATCACCTCCCTCAGCGCTGTGCCAGCGCGTCACCCGGCATTAGCGGCAGCCCAGGCCATCTCCTTCCCTCCTCCTCCCCTCAGCCCTCCTCAGCAGCCTCCAAGGCCATCAGAGGAGGAGTCCACCTCCTAGGCATCAGCTGGGTGGCTGCAGACAAAACCCAACTCTGTCGACTCCAGGAGGATGGGAAACAGCCATCAGCCCCAAGGCACCTCTCTTCCTGTGTGCTAAGTGCAGGCTCCCCACTCCGCTCAGAATCCGCACAGGGTCACTAACATCTGGCAGAATCCATCCAAGCCAAAGCTCTGAAGGATTACTGCAATGTCTAAAACTGTCCGAGACCTGGAGTGGCAGCCCTGTGACCCTCCCCAAGCTGACAGTCTCCCTTGGCAGCATGTAAAGAGCCCCCCCCCCCCATTTTCCCTCTTCTGTGTCCTCTACACAGGTGTCAGCTCTAGCCGAAGGACAGTAAATAAAAACAATAGCTTATGTTTCTAGGTGGGTCCTCCTGTGCACAAGGCTGCGTCACTGTACTACTCCTTCACATGGCACGTAAGCCACAGTGACACACACAGACATCTGCAGCCTCCTTGTTCTGGGACAGGTTTGGGAAGTAGAGGGAAATGCCTGTTTTTAGAAACCTCTACACTACTCCCAGCAGCTGAAAGGGATGCGAGACATGGAAGAAATGAATTGAAGCTAATGTTCTTATTTTCCTCACAACTGTCTTTGTCTCTGATTATACACTGATCTTCTCTGTGTGTAACAAGGTCTTACTGTAGCCCAAGCTGGCCCGGAACTCACATCCTTCTGCCTCAGCCCCGAGTTCCTGGGATCACAGATGCTCACCAATCACACTTGGCCATTCTCTTACAATTCTCTCTCTCTCACACACACACAATTCTCTCTCTCTCTCTCTCTCTCTCTCTCTCTCTCTCTCTCTCTCTCTCTCTCTCTCTCTCTCTCCCTCTCTCCTTTTTCTCTCCTCCTCCTCTTCCTCCTTCTCACTCTCCTCCTCCTTTCCATCAATATTAAGAGATTGAAGCTAGGGTCTTGGCTAGGCAAGTACCTACCACCGAGCTACAGCTCAACTCTCTTTTCGCTTTGGAAACAAGGTCTTGGTAAGTGGTCCAGGCTGGCCTTGCCTCCCAGGAAGATGGATGCTAGGCCTGGGCCACCACTCACAGGCCTTTCCTCATTCTTCTCTTCTCTGCTGTCTTACTCTGCTCTAGACAATCCGGACACAGCTCAATCTTGACTTCTCCCTCTACGAAACCACCAGACAATCAAGAGGAAGTCCTCGCCATCCCTTGCTTCTGGGATGGATCTGCATCCCTCCCCAGAAGCCCTGGGTAAGTCCTGTGCACTGTCTGTAGCAGGAAGGATGTGGCCTGCAGCCCAGCCCTGCCTGTCTCTGTACATAGCCATTGTGCCAGCTATGGTGACATGTGAAGGGAATGGCAAGCTTCTGCACTGTCCTGTGGGCACACGGCCACTGTGTCAGCCATGGTGACATGTGAAGGGAATAGCAAGCTTCTGCACTGTCCTGTGGGCACACGGCCACTGTGTCAGCCATGGTGACATGTGAAGTGAATGGCAAGCTTCTGCACTGTCCTGTGGGCACACGGCCACTGTGTCAGCCATGGTGACATGTGCAGGGAATGGCAAGCTTCTGCACTGTCCTGTGGGGTATCCCCACTGTTGCAGAGGGCAAAATAAAATGTTTCCCTGGACACTTGGACTCTGTGGCCTTTGTGAACAAATTTAATTATTTTAATCCACAATGACCAAACTTGATTGAAACGTAAGTGTTTTTTACTGGATTTTGACCGAGGTAAGGAAGAGCAGGGAACCTCTGGAATTGTTTTAGGTGCATGCAAATAAAAATGCAGTTTATTTTCACTGACCACCCTCCCCTGTTCAAGCACTTAGAAAAGATACTTATGCAGGGAAATGGTCCCAGCTTTACCCATGTCAATGTCATTCAGGAATGGCTGCTTGGAGACAAAGGTACTTATTGGGGAGTAAACATTTTTTTTCAGCTTATCTTGTGCACAGCAAAGAATTAGGCCTCTCAATTGTTTAGATACCTACTAGCAAGGGTGCATGGTTACTGCCCCAAAGAAGGGATCCTGCAAGGGAAAAGACATGTCTAACTACATGGAAGACAAATTCATCCAGGCTCGGCTGGCCCTCTGCAAACAGACTGAGCTCTAGTCCGCTGTCCTCAGGACTGTGACGCCAGGGGAGCCAACACAGCAAAGCTCACAAATCATTCAGCCTGACACGCTGCAGCCTGTTGGCCTGGGAGACTAGAACTAGCCCCCTCACTGGAGGTTCTGTCCCGCTTGCCTCTGGGTGGCCACAGACCTGAGCGTGGAGTTGGTATAAAAGAAGAGGACTTGCTGGAGGGCTGGACAGCAGGTCTGAATAACCCTGACCTAAAATCATTACATTTTATAATTGTAGTTTGAGCCATCCTAAATGTAATTCCATTCAAACTTCCACAAGAATTAAAAGGCAATTACCCAGGACTTGGTGCCTTTGAAAGTACATTAGCCAGCAGACCAGGGCTTTGATCTCTGGGGAAATGGTGGTCATGTCAGGTTGGAGTGCAGCAACAGAAACCTTTCATTTTTAATGGAATGTAATTGCAGATGCATGTAAGTCGTAGACAGGATGTTGTCATGGTGACCATGACAAGAACTGCCTTTATTGAATGCCATGGGAGATCGTCATAACAACCTTGGCTTATTCATCTCCAACTGCATGTTTAAAGAAATGATTTTGAGAAGCAGTTCTCTATTTGCTGGTCACGCTTTGAGGAAATGCTGCCATCGCCACATGGGCACCACTCCAGCAACAGAACCCAGAGGTCACACAGTCACATCCAAAGAATCCACATCCCGGGCTGTGACAGCACTGCTTCCTGTTCCCTTCCAACCATCACAAGCTGTGCCTTGAGCACCGCGTTTTCCTCCACCGCAGGCAGCACTGTTTACTTATCTTGGACCCACTCAGAACAAGACAATGAGGACCTGATGTCAAGGATGCCGTGTGCCAGGCCCTCCCCGTTGTGAACAGGGATGGAAGTGAAGTGTGTCACCTCTGTGTGGCGCAGCATACCCAGTGTCAGGACGAAGACACAGGAGCTTAGAGTAGGAGGGTTTCTGGGTGGACTGCTCTCTCTGGGGAGCTGCTGAGGAGAGCCCTGGGCAGTGAATTGTCCTGGAACCTGCTGACAGAGGGACAGGAAGCCTGTCTGATGTGCTAAGACCTGGTGCCTTCTAACAGCAGTCCTTACAGAGCCACATAGCAGGCCTCATCTGGACTAAGGCCCCTGACAGGGGCCTTTAACTGGTAGCACAGTTAAGATCCACGAACTGGTAGCACAGAAGAGAAACTGAGGGTCAGAGAAGTCTCCTAGAAAGTGGAAGCAGAGTTCTTTTTCCCACTCTTTTCTTTCTCCGGCCCCACCCATCCCCATATTCCACTGTATCTAACCTCAAATGCTTTTTTATAGCCACTGCTCTTTGGCACCTTAATGGTTTATCTAATACTCAGCATCCTCCATGGACTCCAAATATGTGTATATGTGCCCTGTATACATGTCCATATGTGCATGCCCACCTCCGTGGGAGAGGGAGGAGGGCACACAGTGATCCCAATCCTAATACTTTGTGTGGTCCCCACCCATGAGGCAGGCAGAGCTGTGCTGTCAAAAGTGTGGTGTAGAGTGGCCTCTACCTCCACACAAGAACTAGTCTAGAATCACTGGAGGCCATCTCCAGAAGGCCTGGAGGTGAGGTCCCACCATAGCCCCATCATTCCAGCCTCTGAGGATGCTCTGGGTCTCCAGGAAAAGTCCAACCAGCTCTACTCACAGGAGAGTCAGCAGTTCTGCAGAGGAAGGGCAGAACTCCCCAGTCTGGCTCTCCTGGAAATGCCTTCGCCTCTGTCCATCCCGGCTGCAGATGGAGAAACAGTTACAACAGGAGCCTGGGCCAGCAGGACATGTGGAAGGGAGTGGCTATTACAACGTCTGGGTAGACTCAGTGGCCACGGCCACTTTCCACAACTGGACAGAGGCCACGGCCACTTTCCACAGCTGGACAGAGGCTACCCTGCATGCCTATGGACTATATACGAGTATGACATCATGCATAAAGCTGTTCAGAAGGGGGTCTGGAGATGGCTCCGTCAGGAAGCGCTTGCTGTGCATGGGGATCTAAGTGCAGATGTGCTCCCAAACATAAAATCTGGTCACAGCTGCATGCATATATAATCTCGGCACAGGGTAGGGGTGGAAGTGGAGGGTCAGGTGGCTCCCCAGAGTTCACTGACCAGTCAGTTCAGGTGAATTGATGAACTCTGGGTTCATCAGTGAAAGCCCTTTCCTCAAAAAGGAAGTTGGAGAGCAATAGAGGAAGACACTCAACATCTACCTCTGGTTTCCACACGCATATAACACACATACACAGCCACAGCAGCACATACTTAACCCCCACCTACCCACATGCACACATAAATTATTTAGAAGGGCTACAGTTTGGATCTTAAATGTCCTTCAGAGGCACATATGTTGAAGAGTTGGTACCTACCCTGAAGCACTATTGGATCCCTTAAGAGGTATGGCCTAGAAGGAAGTCTTGGGATCATTTGTAGCATCGTTGGAAGGATGTGGGAAACTGGTCTCTTATCCTCTTTTTTTTTTTGCTTCCCCGCCATGAGGTGACCAATTTGCCACACTATGACTTCAGAATGTCATGAGGAGCCCTTACCCGAGACCCAGAAGCAGCAGATCTGCCCAGTGAGGAATGGGAAACTCTGCAAGCATAAGACAAATAACCCTTCCCTCTTTATAACCTGCTATTTCGGGTATGCTGGATGGCGGAGCCATGGTACAGAGGTATTAATGGGTTCATATAGCTCTTCTCAGTGCTTGAATAACAAAGATAAAACTCGTGGGACACGGGTCTTGATTTGCTGTTACTATTACTTCAAGCAGGGACCTTAAATGTTGGGGACCCACTCCTTCAGAGTTCCAGAAGTAAATCAGGGTGGTGGGAAGATTCACACTTCTTGCCTCACAGTTTCTGTTCCGGGTTTAGCAGAGTCTTGTTAGGTGGCATTTGCTCAGCGTTGAGCGTGCAAGGCCAAGAGCAATGTTAAATTCCTTCTCAGTTCTCGAACAGATACTTGGAGAAAAGTTAAATGCTATTTATCTTCCCAAAATGGATTACAGGAGTTTATCTTGGATGCCAGTGAATATCTACATGACAGTATCATGTTCAGAGTGAAGACACTGAGCCCAGACCATGTGGTTCAAATTCCAACCCACACCCTGGCTCTGGGGACACTGGCATCCATGACTACTGTGTGTGGCAATGACTGAGTAATGGGTTCATACTCCTAAGGCTTAGAAATGGAGTAATTCAAGACTGTGGAACGTATCAGTGTGCAAAATGCTCGCTATGAAAGTGTGAGGATATGCGTTCAAATCCCCCACACCCACATAAAGCCAGGCATCTGTCTGCAGTTCCAGCTCCCACATGACAGGCAAGGCAGAGACAGGAGAGTCCCCAGAAGCCTGCAGGCCAGCTGGCCTTGTATTTACAGCAATGAACAATGTGGAAACCCTACTTCAAACAAGGTTGCCTTCTGACTTCCACACACACACCACAGCACACACACACACACACACACACAGAGAGAGAGAGAGAGAGAGAGAGAGAGAGAGAGAGAGAGAGAGAGAGAGAGAGAAATAATAAAATTTAACAAATCTAGAAAAGCAATTTGTAGATGAAAACAGCCAGACTCAAGAGAAGAGAATCTTGCAGGGGATCGTAGGACTGACAGAGCTAGAGTGTCCAGTTTGACCAGCACCCTGTCTGCTCCCTGTGTACCAAGGGCATTGAGGAAAGGCACGTGCACACCATGAGGTACTCCACAGAAGACTTAGCCACCGCCTTGGTGAGTCTAGGATAAACCAGGTCAAGCCTGTGGTAACACTAACTACAAGAGGAGCAGATGCCCTCTCATCCCGACAACGTTCCATGGAATCCTATACGGACTTTGAAAAGCGTGTTTGTTTATTGTTTCATGTGTACGTAAGTCTATACACCATGTGCATGCCTGGTGCCCACAGAGGGCATCAGATCCCCTGCGACTGGAGTTACACACCGTTGTGAGCTCCACATGGGTGCTGGGAATCAAACCCTGGAGCCTTTGCTACCTTCCAAAGTTCCCGAACATGAAGTGACAGCATGTACACCACCTGTGCAGTGGTTCCCTGGACTTTAAGCCTTCTTTGGATGACACATGATACATGTGTTGTGTACACGACTGGTACACTGATTAGCAGAGGCTAGACCAGGGCCTGTGTATATTGCACACAGAAATTTTTTGATCCCAGACTGGTTGGGCCTGTGGGTGAGGAGCACAGTACTGCCCAGTCCCAACGCTCTGGAAGGCGGCTACAAAGTCCTTCTGCTCGGCTTCTCACTGCGTGGGAAGTGATGACAGGAAACGTTTATGAATGCAGAAAGGTGAGTTCTGCCAGGGCCTCAATGCCCTTGGTACACAGGGAGCATGACTGCCCCTACTTGGAGGGTTTTGAGTTAGCTGGTGTGGGAAGGTGTGATTACTCATTTTGGAGGGAAAGGTAATCGACCGCTTGTACAGGGGCATGGAAAAGCCTCAGGCAGCTTGCTCCCTGGCCGCTCCTTCCGCTGGGTGCCGTGTGAAACCGAGGTCCTCACTGCTGCCTGCAGAGCTCATAGACAGGACAAGGCACATAGCATGTGGGGCTCAGACCGGCCTGAAGTCACGACAGGGTGGCTCCTCTAACTTTGAGAGACTTCTAAAAGATAATCCTAATCCCTCTGACCTTCGTCTCTTGAAGCTGTGTTAGGAAGTTCCGGTGTAAGCAGAGTGGAGGCTGTGAGATGCCAGGCTGGCATTTAGAACTGAGAATCCAAAGAGCCTCCCACTTTCTCAGGCGTGAGGCTGGCCTGGCACTTGGGTGCAGGACTTGGAGCCCTGGAAGCTCTTAGTAGTTATCCTGAAGGAAGGGAAGTGCTAGGTACTCCCAGAAAGTCAGTCTCCTTACATCTGGAGACCATCACTGCACCCCTACTTTGACCCTGTCCAGGGTCACCAGGGCTATACTTGTGGTGCAGAAATTCATTCCAAGGTAAATTACGGGTCCCGGCATACCCTTCCCTGGGGCGGCTGAGGTGGGGGGACCATCACATCTGTAATGCATGGTGGACATTTGTTCTCTTAACAGATCAAACGCTTCCTCTGGTGTCTGAGCAGAGGCCACCTCCAAATGGCGACATTACCTGAGCTACCAGAATGACTCAACTGCTACCAGATCCAGATACAACCAGAAAGATAAATGTGAACTGCACCGTCACTCCAGGGTTGTCCTGTTATTTTCAATATTTAGGATAGCTCAGCCTTAGCTAATTCAAAAATACATACAAAATTACTATGCCTGTGGTACAAACTTCTTTGGAAATTATAGAGAGTATGAAAAAAAATTTTTCCTGTGATCTTAAAACTTAGTGGAGAACTTTGGGACTCTTTGGGGGTCTCTCTCTCTCTCCCTCTCCCTCTCCCTCTCCCTCTCCCTCTCCCTCTCCCTCTCCCTCTCTCTCTCTTTCTTGGTATTTTTCTCCAGGCATTTCTTTCAAATTCTGTATGTTGTCTGTTGGGAGTTGGGAAGTGGGGTAGAGGTATTATGATAAATTTGGGGTCAGTCATTTTTCTTGAAGTTAATGTTTGGTTTATCAATACCTAGCCCAAAGGAAATTGAACTTGCTAACTTGCTCAGGATTTCCACGACTCTAGATACACCTCTGAGCAGTCGCTGCTGAAGGACGGCACAAAGACCATCTAATGATTAGATACATTGAACAAAACACACAAGAGCCACATTGTTTCCGTGTTCCTGTTGATTGCAGGCCCCCTGCAGCAACACTCCCGGCCTTACCTCCTTCCCAGAACCTCCCTTAGTTCCCTACTATCTCTCAAGCACCAGCGCCTGCCCCGTGCCCCCGCAGCGCTAACATATAGTCACTGTGGAATCGGACAAAAGGCTCCTTAGTTGGGGTTGCCCTGGCCAGGGGTTTGTGGGAACAGCCAGTGCTGTGGTAGGATCTTTAGTCTCAAAACCACACTAAAACACAGACATTTATTCCTTGCACCTCAGCCATTTTCAGATGTCACCGTCACACAACCAGCTTCGTGAGAAGCAAAACACAGTTGTGATACTGATTCCTGTATTTCAGATTCAAGGCTGAGGCCAGGGATGATAAAAGGAAAAGAAAAAACAGTGTGTCTCTCAAGACGGGGTCAGGTGGATGTAGAAAGACTAAGGACCTGTTAGGGGTGAGGCAGAGGAGCACAGGTTCTGAATTCTAATCTGAAAACTAATTTTGTCACTCAGATGGGGCTGCCACCAGCCAGCAAGCCTCGAAGCAGGGCCGGGTGAACATCTGCCTGGTGTTTATGGAGTGTGCTCGTGTTCAAGGCTGTCAGCACATTGCAGCCCTCTGCATTTGAGACATCTAATTATTTCATGTATCAAAGCAGTTGGCGAACACTAGATCATTACGCAAATGACTAAGAATCAAAACCAGCACACGGACGTGTCCGGATGCTGGGCAGGCCACTGACAAGCCTGTGCCCAGGGTCATCAAGAACCTCGTGTTCCTTCTCTGGGAGCCAACTTCGTTATTTTTATTCTTTACCCAACAACATCTGCAAAACTGCATCTTTGGCCTCTGTTGTTGGGTGACGGTGACCAAGAGTGGTCGGCCACGCTCCTGTGATCTCATTCCTGTCTGACAGGGAACTGGGAGAATACAACATTTTCTCTGTCAGGATCGACAGACTCGGTAGATGAAGGAAGAGTCCTCTCTGTGGAGCAGTGCTGTGGGATAGAAAGACAAGAAGGAAGGAAGCGGCATGGCCCTCAGCAGGCAGCAGGACCCCCCTCTGCTCTCTGCACAGACACAACACCCCTCCCAGGAATCTTTATCTCCTTTGTTTCTTTTCTCAAGTTCCTTTTTATTATAGCCAAAGAAATAAATAGTAAAACCACAATGGTGGAGAAATTAAATCAAGCCATTTGCAGGTCTTAGAAAATACACAAACAACTTAATGTAACAACTGTCATTACATCAGCCACCTCAATGACAGCGCTAGAGAAGTGTCCCAGTACTTCTTGTCCAACTTCTGGAACACACATACGCCATAGCAGCTGAATCTTTGCTACAAGTTCAGCCCGGGAAACCGTAGTCCTCTACCTTGTACCACAGTCATTAGTTCTTTGTTATTTTTTTATTAACTTTAGTTTTTATGTGCATTGGTGTTTTGCCATGGGTGTTGGGTCCCCCGGAACTGGAGTCACACATAGTTGTGAGCTGCCATGTGGGTGCTGGGAATTGAATCCAGGTCCTCTGGAATAGCAGCCAGTGCGCTTATGTGCTGAGCCATCTCTCCAGCCCCACTGTACTACAGTCTTCTAAAATAAGCTTTTGCGGTCTTATTAAAAATATGTATAGAGTAAGAGTTAGGAAGAAGGAGATAACACAGGAGGACCAGCACAGCCCTTCTGTCCAGGGGGGTCCCCACTCACCCCTACCTTCTGTCCAGGCTGTTCCGAGTAAGGACTGACTGCCAGGGGGGTCCCCACTCACCCCTACCTTCTGTCCAGAATGCTCTGAGTAAGGACTGACTGCCAGGGGGGTCCCCACTCACCCCCACTCACTCCCACTCACCCCCCACCTGCTGTCCAGGCTGTTCTGAATAAGGACTGACTGCCAGGGGGTCCCCACTCACCCCAAAGCCGCCAAGTGCCTGTTAGGCTCTCTGTCTCAGAACTCCACCCTGAGCTGGATCTGTTTTTACCCTGAACATCAGAGATGCCTGGTGGCTATAATCAGGACATTTCTGGAAGTATGGCTAGGCCCATTTAAGGGTTAATGGGAGCAGAGGGGACTTGCCAAGCTTCAGGCTCTCCTGTTCCTTGACCTGGGATGTTATCTGGAGGCATTGTCCTGATGGAAACCGCAGAGTTCCTGGACAGTCTCCAATTCTAGCCACTGTCTTATGGATGACACCTCATAAGAAACCATTGGTTTCAGCAGAAATGACTCACCAACAGTAACCCCTCACCCCCCGCCATGGCTCCTAAATCTACTCTTACCCCCTAATAAACATACCAAATTTAGTCTCTTGACCTCTTTCCCCCATCTCCCCACTCCTTGAGATAGCCCTGGCAGGCCTGGTATTTGCTATGTAGACCAGGACAGCCTCAAATATACAGAAGTCCCCCTCTCTCTTCTCTGTGCTCTAAGGTTACAAGTGTGGCGTGTGTTACTATAACTGGAGCCTACATTCATTTCTATAGCCAAGAACAAAGGAGCCACTCAACACTGAAACCTCTTCTCACAGGTATGACGAGGCCAAGAGTGGACTGTGAGAATAGACACAATAATAAAAAGCAAGGAACAGCTGCTCACACCCATGTGCAGACAGGAGAAAGTACAGTTTCCTAGGAACTACCAGTTGCAGCCTAGCTGCCTCCTCCTAAGCGGTGGAAGAGAGAGATTGCCCGGCCTGATGCAGAAGTCCTCCGTCCACCTCTGCAATACACATTGTCTCCTGAGTTCATTTAAACTAGGATGCCCTTCAGAACAGCATTCTGACATCCCTCTTACCTTAGGCAAAAACAGCCGAGGCACCGAGACACGACACAGTCGGCACCAGGTGTCTGTCTCACGGCAGGCGACTCCACCAACGCGAGTCTTACGCCGAAGAACAAGGAAGCCCAACTCAGTGAGAGAATCAGGTCAAGGATGAGACTCTCTTATCAGACCCGTTCTCAATGCCGGGCTATCAGGAAGGCTAGTGAAGAGCACCACAGTCTGGAAATACGAGACGGAGGAGGAGGAGGAGACGAGCAGGCCTGTGCCTTGTGTTGTTCGACATGCAGTAAGTGGGCGTCAGGGACCCTGCTCTATCCTCAGGGACCGCCTCTGCCCTCGCCCCCCCACATCACTTTCTGTGAACAGAGGGAAATCTTAGTGTATGGGCCACCTGCACCCCGACCCTTGAGCACTGTAGTATTTATTTATTTACTTATTAATTATTTATCATGTATACTGTGTTCTGCCTGCATGTATCCCTGCACACCAGAAGAGGGCACCAGATTTCATTGCAGATGGTTGTGAGCCACCATGTGGTTGCTGAGAATTGAACTCAGGACCTCTGGAAGAGCTGCCAGCACACTTAACCGCTGAGCCATCTCTCCAGCCCTCGTACTGCAGTATTTTTCTTTTCTTTTCCAAACTTCTTACTCTTTTCCATTCTTTGATGGTGATTATTATTGTTATTATTATTATCATTATTACTTATTTTTTGCTTTAAGAAAGCCGCCAAGCCCTTCAGAAAGATTGGGAGAGTTTTTGTTCAACATCTACGCCATTAATGTAAGCTAACATCACCCAGCCAAACACCACCTGGCTGGACTCTAGCCCCTCCCCCCACAGGAGAAGCTCTACTGTGTCATGGGAGCCAGACATCGAGAACTAACATCAAGACATTTTAGAAACTTTCTTATTTGCAATGTTATTAAAAGCAAACAGCCATTTGAAAAATGAGAAAGCCATCTCCATCTAAAGATGGTCCTCTTAGGCCTCGCTCTCAAAGCGCTGCTCCTAGGACCCTGATTTACCCAAGGACAGAGTCAAGAGCCGGCAGGCGCCAACAGTGCATAGATGTCTTAAAGGAGTATCGCGCGCGCGTGTGAAGTAACGTTTCTCTGATGACCCTCCAAGCAGGCCCGTTAGCCGGGTGCTGTTCCCATTTGGCACACAAGGCAGACCCCTGCTGCTCAAAGACGTTATTGCACAACCTACCACACTTGCATTTCCACTGGAACATCAGCAGTTCTCATTTCATACTTTCGTTTTCCAAAAAGCACATCACAGTGTGCTTCATTAGACGCCAGCAGAGTAAAACAACCAAAGAAATCGAGAAAGCCTTCACGGTGGTCATTTTCCCAAGAGCCTACTACATCAGCAAAAGGAAGTGACTGCGTGAATCATCTTACCTCCGTGGACGACGAGGCTGGCTGTGTCTCAGCTGAGGGGGTCGTGTCACCTTTGACCTGAGGAAGCAGAGTGGGAGAAGGAATATGGGTAAGTCTGTCTGTCCACAGCACATGCTCTCTGCAGTCCTCACCTACCCGTGGGTACCCACCAAGACTGCCCGTCTCTTGTTTCTGAACATGAACCTCCACATGGCCTCAGGTGCCTTGAGGAGCTTCTGGTGCTGGCCAGGAGCTCTTAGAGAAGACCCACAGAGGGGAACTGGCAGCCTTTGTGCAACTTTTCAAACTCTGCCAGAGGAAGTGGTGATGTTCCCATCCTGAGCCTCAGAACCCAACCGAAAACAGTCACTACCTTCAGCTATAGGTCGGGCTGTCCTGCAGCAACTGGAACCCACAAATATAACTGTAATGTGTAGCACACACGTAGTCAAAATCCCAGTCACACTTAACCACTGATGCTTGAACCCGAGGCTCTGTTCAGCCAGGAGTCTGACCTTCCAAACCCATCATTTTGACCACAAGGATTTAAAGTTTGGAGATTTCCTTGACAATGTGCCCTTAGGGGCTTGAGGACAGAGGTCACGTCTGTTCCCATCTCTGCATATCTGAGGAACACATTTTTCAGACCTGTGTGATGGCTCAAAGTGTAAAAGCACTTGCCACAAAGCCCGATGGCCTGAGTTCAATCCTGGGGACCCACAGGGTAGGTGGAGAGCACCAACTTCCTCATTCCTTGAGCTGTCCTCTGACCCCCCCACATGCACCACGGCATGTGCATGTACACACACACACACACACACACACACACACACACACACACACACACACACACAAATATTCTCAACTGTTTAAATTTCTGCTGTCTTAGTTGCTTATTTAGGAGTCGACAAAGGAGTGTAACTCTAAGGGTATCCTTACTGTTATTTTTAGCATTGGCTTTGTCAATCAAGTCCCGTTGTGGTGGATATTCTGGGTGCCAAACTGTGTTTTTTAATGTTCACATGTCTGTTCCAATATTCTATTTAAAGTAACGTCCAACTCTATAATTTCTAGCTGCTTTTTCCGATAAGAATTTTTATTTGTTTAAAATATAGTTATATCATTTCCCCTTTCCTTTTTCTCCATCCAACACCTCTACACATGCACCATGACACACAAATGTACACACATGCACAAATAAATATCGTTTTTAAAAAAAGAACGCTCATCTTGGGTTTGACCCAGGCTTTCCCCTCCATGCTGTCCTCTATCCTCTATCCTCTTGCCCTTGGCTCACGTTCACTAATGAGTAAGAGATGAGGAAAAGCCAAAATTCAAGTCCGTGTCTTTGCCTCTCAATAACAGCTGTGGTCCAGCCCCCATGGAGAGCCAGAACTGGCAACTATACCAACGAGGTCAAGGGGTGTTGCTGTGCCACTGCTGCCCTGACAGCCCTGGGTTGTCATAGTTACCATGATGCAAACTTTTGGGTGTGGAGAGAGCCCCGCACATGACCCTTAGCTCAGCATGTCTTTCAACAGGACCAACAGGAGGCTGGGAGTCTCATACTGGGAACCTTGGAACCACCTGGGAGCTGTAAGAACTCTCAGCCCAGATAATAGGACCATATGGGGACAGACACCAGCTATTTTTCAGGTGAGTGTGTGGAGAGTCACTGCCTGGTACGTCCCCAGCTAGATTGCGATGGTTGAACGGTATGGACACAGTCTCTAAGGCTCACTTCCTTACTGGACCCACAGCTTTTGTACCAGCTTCCATGGTACTGACATGCACAGAGGACAACTTTAGGGTCAATCCAGCCGTTTCTCCCTCTGTGGCAAATGGGGTCTTTCTCTCCGTGGGACATTAATTCCATCTAATCCAGATGTGCATGGCCTTCTCCATTGCTACCCTTCCTCCTAGAGATCACATGGCCCAGGCCTGGCCACACCTCTGCTACCTTTGCTGAGAGCCCAAGTGTGGGCATGTGCTTGTGTTTTTTTGTTTGCTCAGGAAATGCCCACCAGAGAAGGAAGCATGGATGGTGAGACACTCAGACCCACTGACACTCTGGGATATTTGGTTCCCATCTGATAGAAACCATAATTGTTCATTTACAGACTCTGACAAATCACTACTAAGCTTGACTTAGTTCCTATAACTTTAACACCCAGAGATAGCTAATGATCATATAATACACTGACTGACAGATGCCTCATCATATGGAGCATGCCATGACACTGTTTTCACACCTCATTCAATCCATGACCAGCCCACCAAGCAACGGCCTGGTCCTGGGCATGCTCCAGGCACCAACAAATTCCTTGGACTATACATGGTCTGTTCAGTGCCCCTGAAGACACAAGCTGCTAAGTTTTGCCCATTTTCTTGTTTAGAACTTGGTATCTTCTGCCTCTTCTCATTTCCAGAGCACTGCAATAAATATTCAGAATAATCACAAACCAAACTCAGATGTGCTCAGGAATCAGCGATCTTCCCATAATACTGCAATCACATCATCCTTTCTAATCCCTGACTCGGTTCTAGTAACTGCCCCTCTGCTACCCTCTGGACCTCTTAATGAGCCCATATGCTTCTCCTTCCTGAGCCAGGCCTGGGTGGGCTTTTGCTCCAAATGCTCTTTCCCCCACTCCCATCTACCCAGGAGTGAGTGGAAAAGACAGATCCCACCTCCCCTGTGGAGTCTCTGTGATGGAGCAGGTGGGAAGGAGGCAGGAAAGGGTGTGGGGGACAGTCTGAAAGGATGCCTGTGTGGCAAGCCTGGGCGGCACACAGGTAGCTCTCACGTTGCCTGGGGTTTCTGGTTTGGAGATGACGCTATCTTTAATCCTCCAGGTTCTTCCAATTTGGCCCTTTAAGAGAGGCTGGGGATGAAGAGGCCCCTGCTCTGTCGATGATGGAGTGACCTGAAGACCTTGAGTACACCTCTGCACAGGCACACTAAAGAGCGGCAGGAAGAACCGATGTGGACGCTACTTTCTAAAACTTTTAAAATTGGTTTCTCTATATTTTATATTAGTGCATATGTGAGTGTGCATGTGTATGTCTGCGCATGCGTGTGTGTGTGTGTGTGCGTGCATGCGTGTGTGTGTGTGTGTGTGTGTGTGTGTGTGTGTATACACACACAAGTGAGGGTGCTTGTCACCAAACCTGATGCCTTGCTCAATCCCTTGACCCACATGGAGGAAGGAGGGGACCAACTCCCACAAGTGGTCCTCTTAGCTCCACACCCACGTGGTGACATGCGTATGTCATCTTCTGAATGAAGTCAGCACACAGGAGTCCAGAAAAGCCCATCCCTTTGGGTGGTGACTTGCTCAGGCCCAGTTGCTGCTCCCATCACAGCCGGGCACCACGCTGACGGCTACTGTCCTGGAGGAGCGTTGGTCCTCACGACATCACACCCACTCCCAAGGTCGTGCTGCAAAGGGCTCTTGCCAACCAGGGTTCATTTCCGGGCCTTGGGTAAGCCACTCTACTGCTCAGCCTCAACTTCCCCATTTGTACAGTCAAGGTGAAGAGACCCTGCCACACGTAAGAGTGTGGTGAGAAACATGGGCCAACAGATGCTGGCCCTGCTAAAGACCATGGGAGCGTGGAGGTGTGCCCCAGAGAGCGGCGACAGACCAATGGGGGCAAGTCCAACAGGCTGAAGCACCTGGGTCTATACCTGGCACCACCTAAATTCTGTTTCCTATAAAGAGCTGGGTCTTTTTTTTTTTTTTAAGTCATTTAGGGGCTGAGGAAACGGCTCAGTGAGAAGAATCACTTACTATGCAAGGCTGGGGACCTGAGTTCAAATCCCCACAACCACTTAAAAACTGGACATATAGCACAAGTGTCTGTAACACCAGCAGTCCTATGGAGAGGTGGAGGTAGAGGTGGAAACTCTGGACACTTCTGGTCCAGCCAGCAGAGTACTTCCACATACTGGAAAACAACAAGTAAACCCAGTCTCAAGCAAAGTAGGTGAGGACCAACACCCAAGACTGTCCTCTGACGTCTACACCATACCATGCATGGTACACACAGGCTGCATTCACATACACAATATACACACACATAGTAAACGTACCACATACATATCATAGACATATCACACATGTGTGCATGCGTGCGTATACACACACACACACACACACACACACACACACACACACACACACACACACACACACACACACACGACACTTGAGCACACATGTTTGGGGTTCTTGAGCCCTTCAGCTTTCAAATGTCTTACAAGTGAATACTCATCCTGTACCACTAGATGTCAGCAGAGGATGAACTGAGAAGCTCCAGACAGCCGCCTGTTGAACCTGGAGATCCTTCATGAAAACGAAAGCAGGTCGTTTGTAGCCAAGCACTGGAAAAATCCAGTTTCTGGAGAACTGGAATAGTGCTCGTGGTGGTTTTGGGTTTTTGACAATCTCACCATGCAGCCCAGCCTGGCCTAGCACCTGCTATCATGAGAAGAAAGTACAGAGACTCCACACCATTTCTCAGATCACCTGTGGACACTCCTTTCTTCCATCATGAGAGGCACATAAAGAGTGGACCACACTGTGGAGCCTCAGAAAGTTACAGCTACTGCCTGAGAGCTCCTGCATCCACTAGAACAGAACAGACGGCACACAGAGCAAGCCTTCCAGACTTGCTGAGGCAGGGGACTGAAGATGTGTGTGTTCCTGCTGTGCTTTGCAGACAAGACTTTATCAGCAGCCCCGAGGACAAGCAGGAAATGACCTTGCTTCATAGCCACACAGGACCTGAAATACATCCTGAGGTCACTGGGACTTCTGGGGAAATCTTTTATCTAATGACAGTTGAGCATTCAAAACAGTGGGTCCCGTAATAGACATGTGACTTTTAAACACTTTTCTGGAGCAATGTGCAAGCTCAATAGCGATTTCTTACAGACTTGGGGTGCTGAAGAACCCCACATGTGGAACACCCAAGAGCTGGCCGACACCCTGTCTGAGAGGCCAGAAGCTCCAGAACAGGCACACAGAAATAGTTAGGGTTTCCATGCTGAAAATAAAACTTTTTGGGGAGACCACTCTGACCTCATCCAGGACTCTGAGAAATCTGGTGTCCCCAGTGGGTCAAAGCCCAGAGAAGTAACAAGGAAATGTGGGTATGGCTTTTCCAAAACTGAAATGTCACTGAGAGCTGAGAAACTGGATGTCACACATTTCACCAACACTCCTGGCCCAGGAAGGGACTGCCACACTTCCCCAGAAGTTCATGGTAGAAATCAACAGAGCATCTCAGAGCCTGAACAAGCATCACTGAGCCACGCCAAAGAGATGCAGAAACAGGACATGATGTCTGGCTTAGGGTTCTACAGAAGGTGCTGTTCACAAAGAGGCAGAGGCACCAGCACACAAGACCTGAGCCCCACATCATAAGAGAATCTGCAGTCCTCGCCCGCTAGACGGGCTGGAGAGGAGCAGAGACTTGTGGGGGGGAGGGACTATGCAGCCATTTATCGGAGAGGAGTGATTTCCAAGGAGTGGAGGGACCACTGAGCAGTCAGAGAGCAACACAGACACAGGGAAGCTTGGGACCAGAGCAGGGACCATGTGGTTTTGCCTGCCCAGTCAAATGAGAGTTGGAACCGATGGCCTTCCACAGTGGAACAGGAGTGGAGGCTAGTTTGGGCCTTATGGATGGCAGTCGGAGACCCCCTTTCACATCCGGCTCTGGCTCACGAGAGACAGGTGCAGAAAGAACCACTTGGAGGCTCTCTACCCACAGCAGGGGCCATCGGAAACCCCGGGCCACAGACACCTGCTTAGAGGTGAACAAAGCTAAGCAAAGTGAGAGGTAAGTCCAGAGTGAGGAGCGGGCCGAGAGGGCAGCATCCATAGACGGACTGGGCTGCGCTGGGAGAGTTTCCACGTCTGCCATCTTCAGGGTTAGGATTTTGTGTCCATTTTGTTCATGAGGTGAATGTCCCATAACATTGATCATTTTAAAGCAAACAGTTGGGTTGGAAGTATAACAACTCAGTGGTAGAACACCAGCCCAGAACACATGAGGCCCCAGCAATATCTCCAGCACTGGAAATCAAACAGAGGTAGTAGGTACACACATGACTAGTTCCCATGTGACCCAGTAACTTCCCTCCTTAGAATGTGCCCAGATTTCCCCACCTAAGTAAGCAACTGAGCATCTAGTGCAGTTAAAATATTGTGTGTGTGTGTGTGGGGGGGGGGGGTTCCTAATTGCCTGCAATGACTATGTCTGTCTACCTAGCAGTTCACTCAGACCCTGACCACTTAGAACGATGTGCTGCAGGCAATGTACTGTGCTGGTAAAGCTCACTAGAGCCCAACCGGATAGCTAAGGAAATGGGTCTGACTTGTCCTGGACTCGGTCTAAATATATGTATGCCTGTAAGACTTTCCTGCTCATTCAGAGTGGTAGGCACGGGCCTTCAGTGGGTTTTCGTGAACATGTAACAGCAGTGTGGTTCCAACTGAAGTCTAACATGACAGTTGGTTCTGTGCTAGGAATGCATCTGAGCCACTTGGAAGATACACACACAGAACTCCAAACAGCCACCACCACACAAGGCCTGCCCAGGAGGAACGCTGAGGAAGAGAGGGGTGTCTAAACTGTCCCCACAAACCAGTGCCTAAGGAGACCATCCACCCTGGGTGAAAGACAGAAGAGCTAAAAGGCCACATCGGAGCCAATAATTCCAGATGAGAGCAACACTAAGGAGAATACAGGCTAGTATAAAATCAGAAAAGACGTAGCAAAGTGAATGAGAACAAATCGGAAAGAACAAAACCGAGCTGGCCTCACAGGTGGTCTCTTGAGACAGCCCGAGATAATTCGGCTTGGGATCTCAGCAATCTCAAATCACAATCGGTCAGTCAGCCCTGCAGAAACTTTAACACGAGTGTGGACCTTCCTGAGAGCGCCAGTTCACAAAAGAAAAACACACCTTAAAGGAAGAAAGATACCACACAGTCCAGCTAAGGCACAGAGCAGAACAACATGCTCACAACTTAACAGCAAATTAGGGCGAGAGTGAGAGCGTGGGTCTCCCCCTGATGAGGTGTGCTCCAGCTCCTTCAGAGAGCCACAGCCCTGGCTTGTCCTGTAAGCAGAAGCAAGTATGCAGACAGCATGCAGTGGGGCTGGAGAGGACCTGGAGACGGGACTGAGACACTGCCTGCTGACTTTCTTGACGCCCCACGTTCCAGCACTTTGGAGAGCAACTTGCCCACAACAAGCTAACTTGAAGATGCCCGGAGCTTATGGTGTCGGCATCACTTTTAGGGGTCTGGACGAGAGACACACATCTATGAAGAACATGGCTTCAGAAAGACTAATTAATCCAAACAGCTCTTGCTTAGATTCTGTCAGAGAAGGTTGGGTAGTCACCAACTATTCTCCCAAAGAGAACAGAGTCCAAACTTCAGTCTTCATTCCACGCATTGACTATACACTTGTGTGTTCAAGGTAACTTCGTGTGTGAACAGCGCCTTGTTTCGTGGTGTGTCCTCACATCAAGTTAATGCTCCCGGGGGCTCTGGCATCATGCTGAGGCGCATGCTCTTAGGGTCACAAGTCTCAACAGATCCAGAGCTTGGCTCCCCTACGGTCAGCCTGCTCTGGACACAGGTAAGCATGTCTACCTGCCAGAGCCAGAGGCTGAGCCGTGGCAGAACTGCCTCATGGAGAGAGAACAGAGCAGCCTAAGTGGGATAGAGAGCTTGTGAAGAGTCACTGGGTACCTAACCATGAATTAAGATGTGGACAGAAGGAAGAGCAGGTGGGGCCCAAGTGCAGGAGAAGGCCCCTCTGAAGAGCCAGACACGGGCAGAGTGTCCCCATATATCACAATTGACACTGTCAGTGGATATTCCCTACCCGTGGGTCTCCCATTTCCTAAGTGCTTAGCAGCACCCTGACCTGAACACACAAGAAGCCAGTCACATGTCTCCCTGCCTGCTAAATGTTTTTGTGACACAGTCACCCTGCATTAATAACCGATTGAGCCTTTAGGAGTAAGACTCCAGGTCCTTGGGGAGCCTGGCAGGTGGTAGGGGCTAGGGGCTCAGTGTGAACTGTCAGGCAGGGTCCAGTCACGCTTTCAGGAACGGTGTGGACCCTCAGTACCAGAAAAGGTCAGAGCCACTGGGAGAAAGGGTAGCAGAGGGTTAGACAGGTAGGATAGCCTCCCCGAACCCCCTGGGACTGTGGGTCAGAGGTAGAAACCCTCTTGTGCCCCAACAGGAGCATGGTGCTGGGGCCCTGTATGGGAACTATCTTCCATACCAGGCTCAACCTCATAAGCCAGGAAGTACAGCAACAGCAGATAGTGTTCTCTCAGGTGATGTGTCTTCCTCTGCCCCAGATGAAGCCGAGGCCTCCAGAGGACAGATCTGCTCACTTCTGGTTAATCATGGTCCTTTGAGCCCTAGGGTGGTAATTACTATGTCCATGTGGCTGGGTCATGGAGCATAGCCGTTGGGCCAAACACCGTGGAGATGTTGCTGTGAGGTGGTTATTGGATGTTGTCTTAGTTGGGTTTCTATTGCTGTGATGAAACACCATGACCATGGCAACTTGGGGAGGAAAGGGTTTATTTGGCTTACACTTCCATATCACTGTTCATCACTGAAGGGCGTCAGGACAGGACAGGAACCTGGAGGCAAGAGCCAATGCAGAGGCCATGGTGGCGGGGGCGGGGGGGGGGGGGATGCTTACTGGCTTGCTCAGCCTGCTTCCTTTTAGAACCCAAGACCACCTGCCCAGGGATGACCCCACCCACAATGGGCTGCGCCCTCCCCCATCAATCACTAGTAAAGAAAATGCCCCACAGGCCTGCCTACAGCCCAATTTTAGGAGGCGTTTTCTCCACTGCGGCTCTGTCCTCTCCAATGACTCAACCTTGTGTCAAGTTGACATAAACTGGCCAGTGCAGATGAGATTAACATTTAAGTCAGTAGTACTGAGTATTGAATAAACTGGCCAGTGCAGATGAGATTAACATTTAAGTCAGTAGTACTGAGTATTGAATAAACAGGCCAGTGCAGATGAGATTAACATTTAAATCAGTAGTGCTGAGTATTGAAACTGACCTTCCATAGCACAACGACTTCCTCTAACCAGCCAAAGGCTTTAAAAGGTAGACCTCCCCAAGGAAAGAAACCTGCCTCTAGACAGCCTTTGAGCTAAAATATGGACTCCCTCTAAAACAATTTTCAGTCTGGGCTCTGCCCTATAGATTTTCGACTTGTGTTACTCTCTGGGCCAACTCTTAAAACAAACACAACTGTCTGTCTACACAGACATATGCATCTCTAGACACAGCATTCACATTCACAGCCTGCTTCTGCATCCCAGCACCTCCTGTTGGCTAGGCTTCTTTGGAGAACCTGTGACCTCATTTTGGCTGGGAGAGGATCTCAGTATCAGTCCCTGTCAGTCTGTTCTGGATGCCTGACCAGAGAGCTGGAGTTAGGCCTGTAGTGTAAGCTGGGGGACTGCTGGGTACCCCTTACTGATGTCTCCTGCATTCAGACCCAGATATTTCTACTACTATCCGATTCCAGAGGAGAAGAGGGTCCTGGCCAGAGGACCAAGTGGATGTGATCAAGGAAGGGGTAACTGCAGGAATGTAAGCAAAGAATACGCAGGTGTGGAGACCCCAGGAGCCGGCCATGACAGGCCCGGGCAACAGAGAAAGGCAAACGTAAAAGAGGCCAGGGGCAGGCAGCCCACTCATTGTGGCTTCCAGAGTCACAGAGAGGAGAAAGTCCCGCCCCTCTCTGTTACCCACCCTCCCGTGCTGGGAAACCCAAGGCCTCCCAACTCCACAGGCCTCCCAGCCCACGGCAAGGTGAAACACCACAGAGAGGCAGGGAGAAGGGTACCCTGCCTGGGGAACTGTGCACATGCTCAGTTATCTACGTCATTAGCTGACAGGTCTTTTCAAATGAGTTTTTGTAACAATCACTAGCTGATTCCTGGCATTCCCTTGGAAGGTGCTCAAAAAAAAAAAAAAAAAAAAGAAAGAAAGAAAGAAAAGAAAAGAAAAATCAAGTGACATCATTAAAGCAAACCTCATTCCATCTTTCCATGGCTATTTATGTGGACATGTTTGCTTCTGTTCATGACATCCAAAAACTACAGGAAATGATGCAGACCCCTGCTTAGTAAGACAGGGTCCTCCACAGACATACAAGTACACACATTATCATGTATATCCAGTTTCCAACCATTTTACTTCCTTTATTATCAAAGAGTATAACTAATCAATTATATACTAACAATGATTGTAATTTTAATTCAAATAATAGAGCTTGTGGTAGCAGAACATTGCATTTAATTAAAAATTAAAATTTAGATTTTTTTTTTACTGTAAGACCATGAAGGAAGGTAATGGATACAATGCATTGGGTGGGTGAGGGGTTTGTGGGGGAGAGAGACCCTACTGTTTGGCTTAACTTTCCAAGGGGGTGCGTAGAGTGGGAATCCAAGCTAAAGGAAAGACCGACAACAAATTTCTGCATTCTCAGAAAAACACATTTTTGTGTATTTTTGAAGAGGTTTGGCAAGCTGTCAGATTACCATGGAAACACTAAGGAGTACCATGAGTTTTATTGTAAATTACCAGGATGTTTACATGCTGAGAGATGCAGCCAGTTCCCCATGAGACCCTGAGAGGAGCTGGTGAGAGATCAGTTGGGACCCTGTTTCTTTCTGCTGTAAAGGACTCTACAGGTCCAGGGGATCAAGTATTTCAACTCAATCAGACCAGCTCCTCTACGGTTCTTGAAAAACATTTAGACACAATGACTCATTGTGACAGGGCAATTAGGCAACAGGCAGGAATCCACAAGGCCTGGACAAACTTTGGGTGCATCTGCCCTGTCCAAGAGTCAGGCCTAGGAATTCCATAACAACTTCTTGGCCTCCACAACCTGCTCTCCAAGACCAGGTGCTGGTAGTGCGACTCAAGAGGAAGATGAGTGGTGTGACAGTTTAGGTGCAAATGTCTCTCCAGAGTTCACAGTGAGATCTGAGCCCCAGATACAGTCCTGAGGGTGCTCGAGGAGGTAACGTGGGGTTGACGGCCTTGAAAAAGGGCTGCCGTGAACAAGCAAGGCCCTCTGCCCTTCTATCATGGGCACACAGCATTTGTGCCCTCTGGGGATGGAAGGAGAGAGTTACCCTCCCTAGAGATGCAACCTACTGGCTCCTTGACCTTGACAGTCAGTCTCTGTACTATGAAAACATAAATGCCTGGTTTTGTAAAATATGAAGCCCGAGATATTTTATTATAACAGAAGGAACAAATTCAACAGCAAGAATGAGGAATTAGTCAAGTTATACACACAAGCGTCCCGGTGATGGGGACTGTGGTCCATGTGTCTCCTCCAAATGACCACGTTGAAGCCTAGCCCCAGGATGCCATGTCAGGAGGTCAGCCTTGGTGAGGTGACCAGATCCTGAGAACGGAGCTCCACAAGTGGGATTAGAGAGCTGCAGTAAGTAGTTTCCATCTCTGAACTAGGAACGAGGTACACAGGACACCTCAGTGTGGATCTCTAGACTCCAGCACTGAGGGCCAAGTTTCTGGTGTTCGTGGGCCACCAATCCCATTGCAGCGTGTCAGAGTCCAAGTGGGCCAGCCCCCTTTGGCACTTCTTCACCAGATAAAACTGCAAACTCCCTTGCCCTGTGTCAGAGTCCAAGTGGGCCAGCCCCCTTTGGCACTTCTTCACCAGATAAAACTGCAAACTCCCTTGCCCTCAACTCAACTGTTTGCCCAAATTAAAGTTTGATTTCGTGAGATACTTGAAGAAGCGTGTCAAGCACTTCAGTTCATCCTGTAATTGCAAAGAGAATTAATAATGTAAAACATCTGAAGATGGACTCAGCATTTCAGCGTTTTCAGTAGGAAGTTTCCAAAGCAAGGAAGATGCCTGTTCTCGAGCAGCAGTGGGATCAATACCACATGAGTGGTGACAGAGAGACAGCAAAGCCGAGAAATTCTCTAGATAATCATGAACTCAATGTCTCTGTGGAATTGAGACGATAAAGAAAAACCATTATGACATTAGCACTTCTGTAAATGGTTTTACTGAAAATGTACTGATGTTTTATAGCATTCACTTGATGAAGTCTGCAAGCAAATCATAAACCATGAAGGCAGTTCTCCATGGAGGAAGAAGACACTGCCTGGAAGAGTAGGGGAACGGAGAAAAGGAAGAGAAATTCCTGTGATTTCTGATAAATCAAATTTTAGTCAAATTTTTTAAAGTTAAACATTTTTTATCTATTTAAAAATCTTCTGTGGAGGTCCCTCCCATACCAAACCCAAGCTCTCCATCCAGACAGCTCTAGTACACCCTTCTTCAGAGTCTATCCCAGTGAGTCTGTCTGATCCTCCCTCCCTGCACCCGTCCTAACCCCTAGATCTATCCCTAAGATTAGATTAGGGATCTTAGATTAGAATGCCCGTCATGTACACTAGCCCAGTCCTCTTTATCCACCTGACTTCATTACACTGAATCGGTTTTCAATCTCCAGGCCCAACCTGGTCCACACATCCTCTCTTCTGCCCAACTTGCTCTGTGTATATCAGACACAGAACTAATAAAAAAAAAAGTCCACATACCCGAATTTCATTGCAAAAAATACAAACAATATGAAAGATCAAACCAGTGTCTTCTCTCCAAAGCCCACCAGTCCTGTCGACACGTTTGCTGATAACGACCTAGATGAATCCCAGTATGCAGAATTGAAAAGGTCAATCACAGACTTCATCAAACCACTCAAGGGTTTTACAGAAGACACAGAGACAGCTGGACGAAGTGAAAGAAAAGCACTTAAATGGAACAAACGCCTGGGTGGCGCCCAAGAAACACAAACAAAATTCCACATGCTTCCCCACGAAAAACACTCAACAAACTAGGACTAAAAGAAGGTTGTGTCTATATGATTAAAAAAAAATGTGAAAAGAGTCATAGCAAAGATCAGACCCCGGTGAAAGGCTGAGCTTTCTCTAAGGTTGGGAACAAGCCAAGGATACCCACTCTTTCCACCTGTTTAACACAGTTCTAGAAGTCCCAGCCAGAGCAACTAGGCTCCCCACCCCAACCAAAAAAAGAAGACATTCAAGGTGGAGAGCTAGTAAATTTATTTCTTCCCAGATTCTGTAACCTAACAGGTAGAAAATGTGAAGTATTCCACAAAAATGTTAGAACCAATAAGCCAATCCAGCAAAGCAGTAGTATGCAAACTCCACAAACAAAAGTCAGTCACATTTCTCCATGGTAACAATAAACAATATGAAGGGGGAATTAAGAAATCAATTCCACTTACAAACAGGATTGGAAAAAATAAAAGACTTGGTAAATAACCAAAAATAAAAGTCATGTACTGAGAAAACTCTAAAGCATTCTGAGGGGGCTGAGGGAGACATAAATGAGGAGAAATGTACCATGTAATCAATGAGATGTTAGCAATGCCTGGTGCTGTATGAGTTTTAACATAAACGTCTACCAAAACTTCAAGGACTTACTTTGCTGAAATAGAAATATCTATGCTGAAAGTCATGTGTAATCAGTGAGTATCAAATAAACAAGACATTAGCCAAGAACAAGGATGAGGGAAATCATACATCCTGATACCAAAACTTACAATGACAAAGTCACAGTATTTAAGACAGTGTGGGTCTGGCATAAAGGCAGATATATAGACCGATTAAATCAAATACAGAAACCAGAAACGAATCCTCCCATACAGGGTCACATACATTTCAACAAGGGTACCAAAGTCATTCGCTGGAAAAAGAGCGGCCTTTTCAACACGTAATGCTGGAAAAACCAAATGTCCACAGTCAAAACAATGAGGCTGGATCACTCCTAAAAGCTATAAGACATAACTCAGAACCGAGTTGAGACTGGCCTTGGTTATGGTGTCTGTTGTTGCGATAAAACACCATGACTAAGAACAACTTGGGAAGAAAGGGTTTACTTTGGCTTATATCTCTCAGGTCATGTGCCATCACCGAGGGAAGTCAGGCCAGAAACTCAAGCAGAAGCCCAGAGGCCATAGAGGAGTACTAATTACCGGCTTGCTTCCAGGCTGCTCAGTCCGCTTTCTTATAGCACCCAGGACCACCTGAGCAGGGTATCATTGCCCCCGTGAGCTGGGACCACCCACATCAATAGTTAATCCAGGAAACGCACTACAGACTGGCCTGCAGGCAAGTCTTATGGAGGTATTTTCTAACTGAGAATTCCTCTTCCCAAAAGACTCTAGCTTGTCTCAAGCTGGCATAAAATTGACCAATGTAAGACCTAAATGTAAAGCCCAAAGCTATAAAATCCCTACAAAACAATGGTAACAGCAAACTTTGCAACAATTTCTTAGCTACATCAGCAAAAGCATAGACATCAAAAGGAAAACATTGATAAACCTGAATGTCACAGCCACCCAAAAATATCACCACAGAGTAAAAAGTCAACCCACAGAGCAAGCATTTGCCATTCATTTATCTGATGGATTAATAAGAAGAAAATATAAAGACCTTTAAAACACAGTGATAAAAATAAATTATTCAAAATACGCAAAGGAACTGAGTCGTCATATCTACAAATGGCCAACAAACATAAAAATGACACACTGTTAAGGAAATGCAAGTTGGCACTACAGTGAGCCATCACCTCACATCTATTAAGATAGCCAGTCGACAAAGAAAATATCAAATGTTGACAAAATGAAGAAAAAAACCACACAGACCCCTGTGAACCACTGTTGGAAGTATAAACGGTCCAGCTGTTGTGGGGACAGTATGGTGACTGAAAGATTAAAATAAAGTAGCCAATGCTTGGTCTACACTCAACAGAAAGAGGGACCCAGAGAGATATTTATACGGGAACCGTTACTCACAATAGTTACTTGGTGGAAGTAGGGCTGGCCTACAGCAGGGCTAGAGCGCTTGCTGCCATAGGAGAGGCTCTGGGTTCAAGCCCTAGCCCTGGGGGAAAGTGGAAACCACCCAGATGCTATTGACAAACGGATAACCAAAAGGTGTGGTTCAGCCTTTACATTCTGACAGATACTACATGTGTAACCCTCGGAGACAGCATTCTAAATGAAAACCAGTCACAAAAAGGAAAATGGTGTGTGACCTCAATTCTACAAAGTGGAGCAATCAAACATAAAGGCAGGAGGTGGCGTGGAGGTTCTGGGTCTGTGGACAGAGAGAGCGGGAATTTAGTGCACTAAGTCCAGAGTCCCAGTGCTGAAAAGCCCTGTCATAGGTGGTGACGGCCATATGAACTTACTTAATGACACCAAACTGCACACTTTAAAATGGTTCACAGCACATATCTGTGTTATATTGTACAATGTTAAAAATGGGGAAATAGCCAGGCAGTGGTGGCGCACGCCTTTAATCCCAGCACTTGGGAGGCAGAGGAAGGTGAATCTCTGTGAGTTCCAGGCTGGTCTGGTCTACAGAGTGAGTTCCAGGACAGCCAGAGCTATACAGAGAAACCCTGTTTCCAAAAAAAAAAAAAAAAAAAAAAAGATACAAATTGGGAAATAGAGGCTAGAGAAATAGTTCAGCAGTTAAGAGTGCCATCTGCTAGTCTAGATGACACAGATTCGACTCCCAGCACCTAAATTGTAGCTCACAATCACTTGTAACTCCAGTTCCAGGGGATCTGGTACCTTCTTCTGGCCTCTTTGGGCTCTGCGTACAACATGCTGCACATACATACACACAAGCAAAACACCCATATACATAATTTTTTATGAGGAAATACACCTTCTCCAGTACCCTGTCTTCAGTATCAAAAGTTGACGAGAAAAGATCCAGGATCAGCAAAATAGAAACTGTGAGGGCTAAGCTACACTACCTTCCCATGACACCTCTCCCCCTCCTCGTTTTAGAGCTCACACATACTGGTTCACCCAAATCCCAGCCTCTCAGCTCAGGACTGTTGGGCCACAGTGTAAGTACAGCTCCCTATACTGGGAGAAAAGTATGAAGACTATTGTTTCCAAGATGCCAGGACCTCAGACTCTTTCAAATGTGGGTCATCATACGGCTCATGGTACACATGAGCGCCCCAGCTCCCCCGGCAGGTGTTCTCCTAGAACCAATTTAGCCACGGTCACAGGTGCTGCAGGTGTTAATCCAATCCCACTGACCTCTCTTTCTCCCGAGGGAACAGCAGCTACCTCACAACTCAGGGGTGGCAAATCAGGGAGGGCATGTGTTTGAGCTGTTCCCATAACTCCAAACAGAACACCATGAGATTTCAAGGTCATTCTAGGACATTCACGGATTTGAGTTCCTCAATACCCTCATGCCCTGCTGAGACTGAACATGGGGAGGGGGGGGGTCCTCCTCCTGAATGGTCCAGATCACACTATAACAAGCATCCTCTTCACCATCTATTTCGAATCATGCATTTTGAGGTTTTTTTTTTTTATGTTTTCTGTTGATTTCCTTCTCAAAGGAGCCCTGATCCAAGTGTCGAAAGTTTTGTTTATGTTCCTAAGTACGGAAGAGGATGCATCCGCACAAGAGAAGCTTCCTTCAGCATGAGAGACAGCTAGAGCATTGACCATGAAGTATAAAATAACAGATATTTATCAAACAGACACACACAAAACAAGACTGTGTGGCTGACTGGTTGACAGCACTGATGTGACCAGACACTCCTAAGGAGCAATGGTGTAGTCTTTACTGTTTTGTATTCGTGACAACTGTACAAGAATGTACATAACCACCATGTACAGGGGAACAGGCTGTGCTTGCCCATCCTGGGGCTTCTCATCTGGAAACATCTCTGTGACCCAACCCATAGGACTTACAGAATTCACTCCCTTGGAGCTCCAAATAGATTCCAAATACACTTTAAAGTAGATATAAAATAAATACTTCTAAACAGCTCCATGTGCATGAGTTCTGGGGAAGGAGGTCTTACTGTGTACCTCACACACTGTGACCACAGAGTGGCTTCACTGCTTCCCCTAGTGGGGCCTTGGCTGCCATAGGGCAAGCTGGCCTCTCCCTAATCATCTTACAAGATAACCAGCAATAACAAGCCTCATCACAGACTCTCGTGGGAAGAACAAACCCCGGCCCTGTCCTTGATATGTCTGCCACAGTCACAGATAGAGAGGGTAGGCCCAACCACCCTACCCTTGGCTGGCCAGTTTCCAATTCATTCCGTGCCTGTATCATCCAGGCAGGGCTCTTGGTGGCCGAGGGAGCCACCTGGGCGGCAGCCTCACAGCGACAAATCACTGACTTGTATCTATGAAATAACTGTCCATGCCAGAAGTGCACAGACAATGGTTGGCCAACCTGAAGCTATGCTATGATTGCATCCGGGTACTGATGCATGAGGCTGGGCTGCATAGAAAGCCTGTGCTGAGAAGCAGCCATTTCCCACTGCCCGTGAGTTAAGACCATTGTCCTCAAGACCCGTACTGAGACAGTGTATGTGAATGTTGAGACTTTAAAAGCACAACATTCTCAGTATGCTATCTAGAACCAACATTTCTCATCTTTAAAAGATGCTTTAAACATGCAACAATTCTTTTTAGTCCTTTGACCACAAGAAGATATCCCCTGGCTTTTTAGAATAAAGCCCATGTAGGATTTTTAAAATCGGAGTGCAGCCTGAATCCTACTGCAGTTCTACATGGAGGAAAGAGAGGTCTTGCCTAATCAGCTGTTCTTTATAATCCAGTTACCCAGATAGTTCCTGGAATAACAGCTCTCATAAATTAAAATTCACTTTACAAGAAAATTACATCAGGCATAAAGCACTCTTTCTCCAGTGACTCCAGAGTCCTCTAAAAATATTTCAGAACCTCATCAGGATGGTAATTGCACAGCTGAACAATGGGTGCCAAGTACATGGCAGACTCTGGGATTAGTGGGGAGAGCATCTTAGGAGACTCTGGTGGTGGTACCTGTATGTGACCCCAGTATTTGGGAGGCGAAGGAAGAGTTTCAGAAGTTCAAGATCATCCTCAGCTACATAGTGAGTTTTAGGATAGCCTGGGATACACGAGATCCCTTCTCCTGTTTCAAAAAAACTAAAACTTAAGTCAAAACGAAACAAAATGAAAAGAAAAAAAAAACCTTGCTGTATTCACAAGGTCCTGAAAGAAGAAGAGAGTGTGAAAGCATGCTGTGTGCAGTCACCCGCCCTCCACCTGCCCGTCTCCTCACTATGTCACCTCTGCAAAGGGGACCTTGCAAGGCACCCAGCGTGAGGTCTGCAGCAACCCCACTGCACTTCTCTCCACGCCCCCCACAGCAGAAATCCTCCTCTGGGATGTTGGAGTTTAACATCGACTCCCCTCCCTGCACACCAGGCTGTGGATGGGAGAAACCCTCCTAAAGCTGCTTCCATGTCCTCTTCCCTGCCACTTCAAAAACCCTTTGTGAATAACTGGGGGCTAAATCCTGAGATATTTTAAAAGAAAATAGTTTCCAGTTACCTCAGGAGCATCTCAACTTAGCAGCTGAGTCCCTGAGAAACAAGCCAAGAACTGCTGGGCAGGTTGTGAACTATGAAAATCTCATTGAAAACTAAACTGTGCCAAGAAAATTCCTACAGAAGTCGGGAACTGTCTATCTCTTCTGGAAAATAATAGACAATTCAGAGCAAAAGAGGCCTCGTGGGTTTTATTTCCAACAAATCAAATAACTCAGACTAAATCTTTAGACCTCCATGAAGTCCTGCTTCTCAGTTTTGTCTGCAGTTGAGGGATGGGAGGTACCCTGCACCCTCCTCTGCCCCTTAGAAATCACTCCAGTTCTGTCCTGTGTAATTCCAAAGTCTGTTACGTCATAGATGGAGGGTGCTGGTGGATGTGGGCTGCATTTGGAGGTGGGGACCTGCACATGTGGTGGGAAGGCTGGAAGCCCCACAGCGGGAGTGTGCCTGAGTTCCACTCCTGCCCTGCTCCTTCTTGGCCTTGGAAGGCTGGCTCCACACAGCTTTCCAGGACCAGATAACTGCAAATCTGATTGTGTCCAACTCTAATTACAAGGAATTCACTCTGCATTTTGAATCTTGTTTTCCAAGTTCATCTGTGACATACCTCACTGGCTTCCTAGGCCACCATGGCAAAGAACCACAAACTAAGTAGCTTAGAACAAGAGAAATACCTTCCTAAGTTTCTGGGTGCCACAAGTCTTAAATGAGGGTGTCTGCAGACTGTGTTCCCTCAGAAACCTGGGGGAGGACTCTTCCTTGTTTCTGCCAGTTTCTGGGGTAACCCCCCCAAGTGATCCCCACCTGATCGTCCACTGCACACGGTCTGCGTCCCACATACCTGTCCGTCTCTTCTAAGGATGCCAGTCACATGCAGTCAGAACTCACCCTAAGGAGTTCTTACTTCGAAGAGATCAATAAAGACACCATTTCCAAATAGAGTCACAGTCATAATCATGGATACTGGGGTAGGACCCCCAAGACATGTTTTTTGAGGTACACAAACCAACTACAATGTATAACACAAGAAAATCAGTTTTCACTATAATCAAAGCTCTTCAGACATTTTTTTTTTTTTGAGTGAGTGTGTCAAACTTCAGTTGGATACATAATGCTGTGTCAGGACAGCATTGGAAAGAGACGATTTTACTTCATCTTCCCTTATGGGAATTCTTAAGCTTTTTCCATTCGGAGCCCATATTTGCTCAAAGTTTTTACAAGACTATAGGTATACATATAAATTAAACATGATATAAACCAAACATTTGTTGATAAATCATAAAGAAATTTAGTTTAAAACAATTCTTTTGATTTTACCATTTACTAAAGGTAAAAGCAAATTTTCATACTAGAATGGGATTGCTCATTTGTTTTATCTAAAGAATGAAATCCACAGCCGGGCGGTGGTGGCGCACGCCTTTAATCCCAGCACTCGGGAGGCAGAGCCAGGCGGATCTCTGTGAGTTCGAGGCCAGCCTGGTCTCCAAAGCGAGTTCCAGGAAAGGCGCAAAGCTACACAGAGAAACCCTGTCTCGAAAAACCAAAAAAAAAAACAAAAACAAAAAAAAAGAATGAAATCCAGAGTAACTGACAGTGCAGAATGAAAAATCCTCAGCATTTTTCAGTTGATCAGTGTTTTGATTTTATTGATGTAATCATCAATGTTCAAGATGCTACTTTGCATAAGCACGTGGTACAACGTGGCAGATGTTTGCTTAGAGCCATTTCAAAAATGGTTGGAAAGTCTATCCTGATCCCAAGCCAGTAATTCATTGGGCCAGAAACTCAAGCAGCAACCACCAGGGTTTGTTTTGTCTTTTGTTTTTGAAATAAGGGCTTACATAGCCCAGACTTAGTTTGAAATTCCTAAGTAGCCAAGGGTAACCCTGAACTCCTGATACCCTTGCTTCCACATCCCAAGTAGTTGGATTAATGGCTTACATCACTACATCCTTCCTGAAACAGCAATTTTTAATTTTAAAAATGGAATTACATTTTATTTAGTGTAGAGATAGCATGCTTATGCCACACTGTGCACATGGAGGTCAGAGGACAACTTACAAGAGACAGTTCTCCCTGTGAACCATATGAGTCCTAAAAATCAAACTCAGGTCTTCAGACTGTGCAGGAAGCCTTTGTTAGCCATCTTGTATGCCCTCAAGCAACGATTTTAGACAGTCAAGCACTGTAACACAAAACAATCAGAAAGTATATTGGTTTGGTACTCACTCACTGAGGAATGATGGCAGGAAACTATTAAACATCTTGGAAACATTGTTTTCTGTAATTAAACTATTCTGTTTCTACAGGAGTTTGTAAACACAGTACAAATACCACAGCTCACAATAACTAATGCGCTGAGGGGTTTCCGGCAATGCTCATCAGTGCTGCTTGGAGTGCCAGTGCACAGTGCCAAGCACATGTTCTCTGCATGTTCGTAGCCAAGGCTGCAGTGAAGTCACAGGATGCAGCAAGGGTAAGAGCTGCCATTAACACTCGGGTTCACTACACATTTGATTTCAAATTGACTGTTGAGACGTTTACTGTTGCCAAATTTTTCATGACCTCCACATTCAGTTCTGAGACGCTGTATGGAGCCATGACCTACAGTTTAAGAAGCTGGGCTCTACATATACATTGGGTATTTACTTGGGATAGTCTTGTACCTCAAAGTATAAGGATGGCTGGCACCTGGCATTCTATCTGGCATAAGAGCAAATACCAAATAAATATTTATAAATGTATCAATTATTACTGATCAACTCTGTGTTTTCAATGTACATACTTTTGCCATTATAAACATATAATTATTTAATATATTTAAATTGTATGTATAGACTTAAGCCAAAAATTTTTGTTGCACCAGGCTTATCTTATTAGGATTCTATGTAGATAACATTGGGCTTTTAAAAAGGACTGTCAGAAACAATTATAACTAAAAGCAACTGTAAATGTTAGCTATATTAATCAGCAGAGGAATAGGTAAGTATCCTAAAAATCTAACAAAAAAACTACAAATTACAAGCACGCATTGATTTTAAGACACAGTAGAGCAAAGATACACAACTTCATGCTGTTCACTGGCAATAGAGTTTAGTGTTTTAGTAGTGCATGCAGATGGTTTTTGATGCACTCTTGAAAAGTAGGAACATCTTATCCCAACATTTTAGGTGTGCTATTCTGGGATATGACCGAGGAGAAAGATAAACTCTGAGAAAAGTGCTAGCACTTTCTATATACATGAGAATTATTCTGCAGCCATTATTCTGTGTTATGTAAAATTGTTTCATCTCTTTTATTTTCTCTTTGACTAGTGTGAGGGCCCGTGAGAGCTGAGGAGTTCACTTAGGGCATAGCCATATTACAGACCCCAAACCACTACATGAAGGCTCTTTGCCAAAACCTTAATGGATGTGAAAGGGCAGTGGCAATTGTTGCATCAAACTGCTGAGACAAGAGGGTAGTCCGTTTGCACTTTCAGTCTGCAGTGGCTTAGGATGCTAAATACCTTTATAATCCAAATGCCATGAAAACTAAATCCAAATCTAAATAAGCACAGTCCTGTCATTAGCCTTTAACTGAAGACCCACAAATATCCATCGCTTTAAGAAACAGGTCACGGTGCAGAAGGCAGTGTCCCTGGGTGCTAGCAGACATGAGCATGTCAGGAAGGTAATGTGGGATAGGTGAAGGGCAGCTGGGCTGGTCAGGAAGGTGCAAATGCAGCAGAAGTTCCAGAAGAATTGCTGGTTGAAAGTGGGGTAGGAGATGAGGGCCGGGGAGTGGGGGAGAGTGAGAGGGAGCCAAGTTTTGTAAGCCTTAATGAGTGTATCAGGACCATGGACAGAGAGGTCGGCATGCTCTCTTCTCCTAGGATTTTCATCTAGACTTCCTCCACAAAGAGAAAGAATTCACTCCACAGTGCAGCTCCACAGGGGCACTAACAGGCCCATAGGGTCAGGCCCATACATGAGCACTCAGATTTAGGAAATGCCACTGCTGGCAATGCTGCAGATAAAGTTAAAGAAGTCTAAAAACATCTGTTTTACACTAATGTGGGTGTCAGGTCCTGCCACAGTGTCAGAGATCGCTCCTATGGCCCCCTGTAGCACAGCTGTGCCCGGATCCCCACATAGTGTTGTCCTGTCTGTGGACAGCATCACCAGGTCCAGGAAGGACTACATCCTAGCACAGCCATAGGGTTAGCCAAAACATTACTGAGCCAAATTAGAACATGGTAAAAGCATCGTGCTCATTACTGGTTCTTTAAGTTTGGGATAAATGGCCATGAAACGGCTGGATCATCTTTCAAGGGGTTTTAAATGTGCTATTCTGTGGGTTTTCAGAGTTATCATTACATGGCCTGGTGGAGGCAAGAAAACAAGCTCTTAAATTTCTTACAGCACCAACACCCTTCCCAGGGACCACCACCCACCAACAGACCACCCCTGTCAAGCACAGAACAGAATCAGAGCCTCCAGGAGGCCCCATAAAAAGTTTCCAAGATCCCAATAGACACAGATGTATGTCTCACCACGGTCTGTCAATTGCTGAAATCTTTCTTCTATTTCTCCTGTCTTTATTTATTACATTAGTTGTGTTTGTGTATGTGTGTGTACACATGAGTGTGCGTTCCATGGCACGCCTGTGGAGGTCAGAGGACAATTGTGGGAGCTGGTTCTCTCCTTCCACCATGCGGGTCCTGGAGACTGAACAGAGCTGCCAGGCTTGGTAGCTGGATATAATTCCAAACAGCATTTTTTTGGCTATCTGACAGAAACTTGCAAACCTCTTCCCATGTCACCTTCACTCCTTTCAGCCTGTGTCTTCTCAGAGTCAGAATATTCTCCGTGACCACAGTAAGACTGTACTAACCGAGTAACTGCAAATGACTGTAATGGTATGAACTCCCCAATGCCCTCCAATTTCTCCACTTCTCCTCATGTATCTTGAGGACTATTGAAAGTAGTCAGAACTCCAGGAAGAAACTCGGGCTCACTGACATCGTACTGGATCTTGCTGCTCATCTCTTCAGCTTCCGGTGCAGAACCCACCCCTGCTTTACCTCTGAGTGGGCCGGGCAGTGACACCCTGAGTTTTCCACAAGCCAGTTTTCCATCATTTCCATCATTATAGGATAATCCTTTCTGGCATAAATGCCACACAGGTGACAGCACATGTCTCTTGGCAGTAATGGGGAGAAACCTCACTGCTGGTGCCTTTGGTGTGTTGGTGAAGGTGGAGTCGGCCTGGCCATTGCTCAGTGATAAGTCCTTGAGATGTGAGGCTTTTAGACTATACAGCCATCCTATTGCCAATAGGAGCTCTTTGTGTCAGGCTAGTGTCCTCTCTATTTTCCCTCCAGTCGCTGACATGTCCTGTGGGAACAAGCAAAGACTCCACGCTCACAGGAACTACTCTTCATGACCCCTGAGAGTCCCACTGTGCCCGTTAAAGGTGCAGGTAACTTAGTAACCAAGATGCAGAGCAGCTTTCCCATGGCAACTGGGTGTCACCCCAATGGTCCTAAGTGGACAGAGCCAAGTGTCTGTGAGCTTTGTTATATGAATACATGATGCAAAACCACAAAACCTGGTTTGAAAGTATTCTGGACGGGGCTAGAAGGATGGCTCCACAGTTAGAGGAGTTTGTGTTCCAGAGGGACCAAGCTTTGTTCCAGCAACCATGTTGAGAGACTCACAACGTCCTGTAACTGCAGTTCTGTGGGATCCAACACCCTCTTCTAGCCTGTGTGTGCACCTGCACTCCTATGCACACACAGACACATAAATTAAAATGAAGATTCTTTTAAGTATAGTTGAGGAGTCTAACTCTAGTCCTTATCCATGCCATCAGATTCCCACTCCTCCTCTAGAAAAGACTGTTTATATTCATCTGCAGGATGCTTTTTATGTAGTTTGGGGTTTGTTTCAAAAAACTACATATAAATGTATCTTCACTTCTTAGTTTTTACACAAAGGCTGCACTACAGGTAAATGTATATGAACCATGGCTTGCTGCAGACATTCCACACTGGATGGATGTAGTATACAGCTTTTGGTAGATGAACCATGGCTTGCTGCAGACATTCCACACTGGATGGATGGAGTATACAGCTTTTGGTGAAAAGTTTCCGGCAAATCCAGGAATGAGTCAGCAAGCTGCTCTTGTAGGCATCTCCTCATGTCTCAGGGCTTGTGGATCACCTAGTCAGGAACAGCCTAACCAGGGATCAGAGCTTCCTGGGTATCAGTTTCTTTCTAAGAACTGGTTATGCAAACAGCATCACAGGAGCCATCCACACACACTGTAGAAGGAAGTCTTTTCCAGTGTTCTTAACGGTGAAGAACAGGGTGTCGGGCAGGGCAGATATGGTGTGGTAAAACGACACCAGCTTTCTCCCTGAGCTTGGCATGCTGCTGTCATAGTAAGCTAGCATACCTGTTTCACCAGATGTGAAGTTCTGCAAATCTAGAGCGGAGTCTTTCTAAGAAATTTCCCTTCTGTGACCAGGTCTAAGGGTATTCTCTATGATCTTCCTGGACACGCTGTCTTTTCTTCTGCAGGAGTTATTATCATATTATCCTTATAATTGAACAAACTTCTTCTATCTGCCCCTATATTCTGATCCTCCTCCCTAGGTCGCTGTTCCTCTGGAGGCCCTGCCCCTTTGTATCAAGGCCACTCCTAGCTGTCCTGCAGACCCTCATTTTGATGGTCCTCCCCTGAAACAGTTTCCTCCACCCCACCCTCCTCAGCCTCAGGTGGTGTTAGCGCTTTGCCTTGGGATGAGAATATGGCCAGGTCTGTAGGTGACATCACTGGGACTGATGAGCAGTCTGCTTTGGGGAGTAGGGAGGAAGACAAGGTTAGGAGATGCTCATGTGCCTGCTATACCTAAGCCTCAGTGAGTGCAAGTCAGAGTATGGTGTGCACCTCTTGACTCCATAGAAGAAAACCCTGCCCTGTGATGAGAAAGGAGTGCTTCTGACATCTCAAGAAGCACTGACTTACGTCCTCACATCACACACATACAGCATGGGAAATCACAGTTCTCTGAACATTTGCTGCAGAGAATTGTGCTCATTAAGATTTTAACTACATTTGTCATGCAAGAATGCACCACCTCTTTATCAAAAAAGTAATTAACCCACTTAGGAGCTCAATTATGTGCTTAATTATTATGAACTAATTACTATACTAAGAATGCATGGTTCCTAGTTTGAGAAAATCTGCAGTCACTCGTTATCTAAGTTCAACACAAGTAAAAATCACTAAGAATCAGTCACAGAAAAATTAAACATCGTATAAGTCAGCAGTTTATCTCTGGGATCTAAGCAATAGTTACAAGAGCATGGAACCGGGGTATAGGATTTCATGGCATGAATCCAGAGATGTTGAGCTATGGACATTGATTCAATACCATCTACTCAAAAGGCTTAACAAGAAGATAAAGAGTTTAGGACAGTATGAGCTGCATACCACAATCTATTTCAAAATACAGGGCTGGGGATACAACTTAGTGGTAGAGCACTTGCCTAGCATGCATGAGGTCCTGGGTTCAATCACTAATACTATCATAAGCAAAACCAAACAAACAATGAAAACATTTGCTAACCACAACACAAACCACCACACAGAGAGCACACATCTCTTTGCTTCAATAGTTAGTTCTTCAGGGCACAGAGTTTTCTTGCCAATGTCTAAAGACAGTCTTAGCTGTCATAGCTAGGGGATGCCAGAGGCACTACAAGACTTCTGACAGTAACATCTGATAGTGGACAACACATTCAATGGCTCATTCATCCAGCCCCAAATGTTGGCTGCATGAAGGCTAAGAACCACTGTCCACTCGGTAGTATTTTTAAATTGTCATTTTTGTGAATTGCAACTGTTTCATGAGTTTGTGAATGTATTTATATATGTGCATTCATGTTCTTGTCCGTTTTTATATAGATTTGTGTAAACATACCTCCACATCCAGGAGAGAGTCTTACACACGTACTCCATGGCAGATGAAGGATTAAACAAACATAGTATGTGAGTCTGTGTGTGGACAATGACAACTCAGTGGTATGAACCAAAACTAGCATTTGACCTGCTGCAGTTCTCTACTTGAGTAAGGACCACTGAAACCTAGAGCAGCCCATTCCATAGGTGGTGACTCTGAAGGCTGTGTGGCTGATCCAGTCGGGGAACCCCAAGTTACATTAGTAGAGACCTTCTCTGTGGCCATTTTCACTTAAAATGAAACTTGAATATTTAACTGTCTCCAGTTCAATCTTTTTGTTTATAAATTCTTGTGTATGTGCATGCATGTGTGTCTGTATGCAATGCATGCATTCACGCCTTTTGAAATATGAAGAAATCATATCAAAACAGATAAAAGCAAAAATACACTGTGTTCTGGCCTTACCTGCTGCCATGGTAATCCCAGCCCACACACTCCTAAGGATGCTGACCCAAACAGTGGGGTGCATAGTGTGGTACCCCAGATAGGCATACCTGCTTCCCTAGTCATGAATAGAGCCCACTCCAAGGCACATCCTTCCCTCCTGTATGGCCTGGAAAGGGACAGGAATACCCCTCAGTTTCTACCCCTGAAGCAATATCTCAGCGTGCTTTCTCTCGTAGACAAGATGCCAAGAGACTTTAAAAAAAAAAAGCCAGCTGCTTGAATATCCATTTCAAAGTAGGAGAGGTGAGTTGTCTTTGTATGGATAGAGAAGCCAGAGCTGGAGTCACAAGTGGACTGTTGTGGGATAGGGTGAAAGATGAGCCCTGCAAACAAGAGCATGGAATGTACCCATGATCTCTCTGCCTCTGGGAGCTGAAGACTGCTACAGAAATAAAGAAATTTAAGCCTTCAGTTCTAGATAATTGCTGGGAGCCACAGAAATATGAAGTAGGAATTCAGCTGACTATGGCAAAAGCTAATACCTGGAAGAAGCCAAGGGTCTTCCAGAGTTAAAGCCAGGGCTCAAGGAGTCTTGGTGACACTGACTCTTGAATATTAAGCTGTTTTCCTGCAGTGAATTTCTTGCATGCTGTTGTAGCTTTTCCATTCAATTCCTATCTTAGGACAGTATGTCTGTTCATTCATTGGGCACAATTTCCCCTATACAATTAAAGTATTTATATAACTTTCCCCAACTGTGCTAACAACAGACACAGTCAAGATCCCTAATTTCAGGCCTTTCTGTAACTATCGTCATTAGCCAGGGCCTTCTCCAGACGGAAGTGTCTTATCTGAGATACCTCCCAGACTTTCTAAGAACAGACTTAAGCGTCCAGACTATCTGTTTGAGAAGGCCTGGTAGATGTACTAATTAAGCCTAACCTTCCCATTTCCCAAGTCTTAGCTTTAGTTTTAGGTCTACTTTTGACAATTAACTAAGAACTAAAGGGTTTCTACTTACAGGTACATCAAGCTGTGATGCAGGTTACCTAGCTACACTTCCCCTGCCCTGCCAGAAAATGGCAGCAGCCGAGATAGCTTGGACAGATAAGGAATCAAAGGAAAACAAAAGACAGTTTAATTTTCACCCATGACTTAGTGACTTATATATTCTTAACATTTAACTAACCACTTCTAAGAACATAGTTTGAGCACATAAAATCCCTTTGCTTAGACATTAACTGAATTTAGCCCTCAGGTGATTCATTTCCCCATTAGTCACTTCCCTTTTGGGTTGCAGATGATGGCTGGCAATTACTGCTCTTTTGTGTGGATCTTATTGTTGCTCTTTTTGACCCTGAGGAAATTCAAGTCTGGTGACCTTGCCTTAGCCAGAGCATTGTTATTGCGTGGGTATATAACTGTAAACCTCAGAGACTTGGGGAGAACTAGATTTGAGGACTAGAAGAGAGTACTAGAGGATGAGGTGGAAGATGAGGAAGAGACAGGTGGGGAAGAACAAGATGAGGAAAGAGGAGATGGGAGAGGAGCTAAGATGGGAAAGAACTAGATGGATGAGAACCTAGATGGGGCAGAACTAGATGAAGGAGTTAAGACAGCATTTAGAGGGAACAGCAGAAAAATGTAGACAGAAATCAGGCAAGAAAGGAGCTAAATAAGAGAGCAGAATAGAAGCTGTGTAGAGAGAGAACTGACTTAGAAGAATAATGTGAATGGACTGAAGAGTTTTGTGTACATAGGTTTATTAGAGCATCCCTCAGATTAATCCACCGCTGGTAGTGTCTCTTCTGGAACTCTGGGAGAAAGCTATCGAGGGGCTGGACCCCCGCAGTCTTCAATAGATAATGCCATGAATAAAAGCCTCTGGCCAGGTCAGCTTCATCTGATGTGGCTTGTCCTTAAGCCCTGAAGACTTCCGCAGGGTGCTGGGTGTGATCTGGAGTACTGGATAACCCTCTATGAACACACTTGTCTCTCACGGTTCTGGAGGCTGGAGGTCACAAGGTGCTGCCAGGACTGCTGTTGGGGGAAGGTCCCTTTCTAGAACACAGACGGGACACTGAACGTGTTCACATAGGGTTGAGAAGTGAGGCATCTTTCTGGGTTGCTCCTAGAAGGCTATTAATCCTACCCATGAGTCCCCACCCTTGTACCTTATCATGCCTGAAAGCCTTGCCTCCTAACACCATCCATTTCCTTGGGAATGAGGATTTCAAAGCAGTTTTGGGGGAAGGGAGATATCAACATTTAGAGCACAGTACAAATGACATGCCCCAGAAAGAAATAGCAGGTCCCTATGCCAGGCTGTCACCCTATGGTCCTGCCTTTCACACCAACAATCGTGAGAAGTAAAGAAAATTGGAATAAGCCGGTCTGAAAAACTGAATTGAGCCACATGCACCAATTAGTTGTTAAAAACACTGGGCATAAATAGATGTTCTCTTTTGGCAACTTTTCTAGGCCAGTGGGTATTTTAAGCTACTGAGGGAAAAGTGTAAATTTTATTAAGTGGCTGGGATAACAGGAGCATAGATTATAAATTTTCCATATTTTTGTTTTCAGCTTCCAAATAAACTCCAGATCAATGGATCTTTTTTAAATCTAAAACTTAATATAGCTTTCTCTTTGCTCTGTGGAAATAGGTGTCCAGGTGACTGCGCATAATCCTCCAGAAGAGCATTTGTGGCAATCCAACGTCTCGGGCATCGAGCACCATGCCAGCACATGGGCCTGAGGATGTTCTGGCCTTTTCCTCAGCTGACCTGCAGGGCAGAGGACTCAAGGATCCATTACCTACCCTCCTATTCACAGGTAAGAGCAGTTTGCCTACTGCAAAACTTAAGTGGGCAAATGGCTTTCACTGAGGATTTTTTTAAAAAAATCTCTTACTTTTCTGCAATTTATAAAACTGGGCCCTGGATTACACTGGTGCCATCTCAGGGCCCCATGTGAGTTATATTCTCCAGACTCCTGCAGAACTCTCCACTGAACCACCCCCTCCTCCCTCTCTGTCTCTCTCTGTCTGTCTCTCTCTGTCTCTGTCTCTCTGTCTCTCTGTCTCTCTCTCTCTCTCTCTCTCTCTCTCTCTCTCTCTCTCTCGTCTGTGTGTGTGTGTGTGTGTGTGTGTGTGTGTGTGTGTGTGTGTGTGTGTGTGTGTTTGCCAGCACTAGTGGTGGAAACAGGACCTTTGAAGGCAAGCATTCTGCTACCAAGCTGCATCTCCAGCTCTGTCCTGATACTGTCTCGGGCTACAGTAGAGATGCTGTAAGACAGATGAGGAGAAACTAACAGTGCGGTTATGGGATGCTGCAGGATCTAGCAGCTTTTGGCAGAGTCAAGTAGGGATCCCAGCTACAGTGCTGGATTTACCTGAGGCAACAGATGCCAGAGGCTAAGCCAGAGTTCTTATCTGGAGAAGCCTAGGGTCCAGGCTTGGAACCCCACACAACACTTCTCCCTGGTACATTACCTGCTGCTCCTGAACACACGCACATGGCATCTCTAGAGTCCAGTGGCTTAGAAACAGAAACATAATTGATGTTCTGTGTCGGGTTCATGATGTCAAGAGAAACCAAGTTCTCTTTCAGACACAGTTTCCTACATCTGTCTCTTGACAAGAAAGCTGCCGACATGTGAGTGTTCACAACGTAAGGATCAAACACTGTGAGCTCTAGAAAGCTGGCAACTTGTTGATAATTGTTAAGTTTTGATGCTCAGTGTCATTTACATGAGTTATGAAGGGAAACAGTTCGAATTTATGGAAATTGTGAATCACTGAGATATTTTGTAAATGTGGCTTATGGTTTTTAAGTCCTCACAATGAAACAAACTGAGTGTTCGAGAATTGTTGAGTCAAGATTTTATCCACAATACTTTAAGGACCAAATTTTACCTGTAATTCTCATATTAAAATGTGTTATTACAAATAGATCTTGCCAATGTATTTGAAAACAGCTTGCTGTTCTATGTAAGAGTAATTTTATTTGTAAAATGTTTAACAAACATTTTCTCCCGTAAGAACACAAATAAGGGATGGAGAGACCACTCTGAGGTAAGAGCTCTTCCAAAGGTCCTGAGTTCAATTCCCAGCAACCATATGTGGCTCACAACCATTTGTAATGAGATACAGTGTCCTCTTCTGGCCTTCAGGCTTACATGCAGGCAGAACACTGTATACATATAAATAAATGAATTTTTTTTAAAAAAAGAACACAAATCATTACAATAGCAAACAGAGTGGGTGCTTACTAGGTAAAGGCATTTAGCCAACCACTGGCATGGCCTAACCTCATTTCATACTCCCAACCATGAGACAGATTGTTTGTGGGGAAGTTAGAGTCTTTGGAACTATAACTTCCTAAAGTTTCTATTTTTTGAGGTCTCATTTATCTATACCTACAAGATTCCCATCAATAAGTGTTTTTAAGAGTCCCCCATACCCCAGGTTACCCTCCAACTTGCTATGTAGCTAAGGATGACTTTCAACTTCTGCTCCTCCTGCCTCTACATCTTGATTGGTAAGATTACAGATGTGGGCCACCACACCCAATTTGTGCAGTGCTGGGGACTAAACCCAGGGCCTTGTGCATTCCAGGCAAGCACTTCACAAATGAACTGTATTCCTAGCCCCACATCAATGAACTTTGACAAACTCATGCAGTCATATGACCACGGTGAAATAGCCTTTCTGTGCTTCTACAGCCAATATGTCCTCCTGCAGCCTGGACCTCACTGATAGACTGCACACTCTGTGTTGATGGGACTGGCTTCTTTCACTTCAGCTGGTACTGTTGAGATGCCCCATGTTGCATGTGTGTTTGCCTTGGTCTTTCATTTGTAGAGGTGGAATACAGTGTTTATCTTTGCATCAGCTGATGGACATTTGAGCTGACTCTGGTGTGTGTGTGTGTGTGTGTGTGTGTGTGTGTATGTGTGTGTGTGTGTAACGTGTGTGCTGAGTAAAACTACTATAAATGTCCACATGGAGGTATCTGGTGGACATACATTTTAGGTCAATATTTAAGAGTGGAATCATTAGGTTCAAGGTAAGTGGATATTTGCCTGTATAAAATATGTCCCAAAGCAGCTGTGCCACTTTGTATTCTCACCAACCATGAAGGAGGGTCTAGTATACCTTGCCTTTGTCAGCTTTTAATAACAACATTTTAGTCTTAGCCACTGCAGGAGCCATGCAGTGCAATCTCATTGTTTTTAATTTGCATTTCCTAAATTATTAATGATGTTAAGCATCATCTGTGTTCTCCTACCTTCCTCCCTTAAAATCTTTTCCCCCTCCCAATCAATAGTCCCTTTAGAGTCTCCTGGATTCTACCCATACTCAAAGTCAAACATACAAATCTAAAGATTTGATACTAAAGCTCCACATATGAGTGAGAACATTTGACATTTGTCTTTCTAGGTCTGGATTTCATCACTCATTATGTTTTCTAGTTCTAGCCATTCACCTACAGATTGCATCTTTCTGGATAGCTGAATAAGAGTCCATTGTGATGGAGGCTGCAGAGCCAACCATGTAGACAAATGAGAAAATATCTTTTGTCTGCAGTGGGCAACAACCCTACATAAACATGAGATCTCTGACCATCCCTTTCCATACGTTTTAAATTGCCACTCTAAATATTGTTTTCCTATTATTTAGTTCAATATCTTTGCTGATAAAGTGTAATAAGATTATAAAAGCAAACAGAAAATCAAGTAAAGCTACTTCTCCAACCCCACCCTCCCCCAAATTCCACTGTGTATAGATACCATATTGTCATTATCCATTCGTCAGTGACGGACATCTGCTCTGTTCCCATGTCCTAGCTACTGTGAAGAGAGCATCAGTTAAATGCGTACGCAGGTCTCTCTGCAGCAGGAAATGAGTCCTTTGAGTATACAGTCAGAAGTGGTATGGGTGGAACCGACAGTGGCTCTCTTTCTAGTTTTCCGAGGGACTGTCACACTGATATCCATAGCGGCCGCAGCAACAGAGCATGGTGTTCCCCATTCCCCAGGGCCATGTGAGCATTTTTTGTCTTTTTTTTCTTAGTCATTCCACCTAGAATGCGTTAAAAAAAATCTCAAAGTAGTTTCAATTTGTGTTTCCTTGATGGATAAAGACGGATACTTTAAAAGTACTTAGTCATTTGCATTTCTCCTTCCGAGAATTTTCTGTACAGTTCAATAGCCCAATTTTCAACTGAGTTGTGTGCTTTGCTGGTGTTCCGTTTTAAGTTCTTTGTATATTCTAGACATCAGTCCTCTGTCGGATGTGTGCATGGCTGACAAACTTTTTATCCAGTACGTAGGCGGCCTCGGCACTTGACGGTCCCTTTGCAGTGCAGAAGCTTATTAATTTCATCAAGTCCCACTTGATGGCTACTGGTCCCATTTCCTGGTTGATCAGAGTCCTCCTCGGGAGGCCTTTGTATGAGCATCTATCCTTAAGTGTATTCCTTACTCTTTCCTCCAGAAGTTTCAAGGTTTCAGATCTGACATTGAGACTTTTGATCCATTTGGAATTGATTGGGGGTAGAGGGTGAGAGAGAAGAATCAAGTCTCATTTTTCTATATGGAGCTAACCAGTTGTCCCAATACCTTTTATTAGGGCATCTTTTCTCTAATGTATATTTTTGGCATCTTTGTTAAAAAAAAAAAAAAACAACTCAGTGGCTGTGGGTGAGTGTACTTATATCTCGGTCCTTGATTATGCCCCCCCAATCAATGTGACTGGTTATGTGCCAGTACCATGTTGTTTTACTACAATGACTTTGTGGAAACTTGAAATTAAGAATACTAATACTTCCAGCACAGTTTTTATTGTTCAGGATTGCTTTGACCACCTACGGTCTTCTGTGCTTCCACATAAATTTTTAAATTTTTTTTTCAATTTCTGTGAAGGATTCCATTGGAATTTGTATGAGACTGTAATGAATCTCCAGATTGATTTTGGTAGGTGGCCATTTTCACAATATTAACCCTACCAATCCATGTACATGGGCAGTCTCTCCCTCCTCTAGTGCTTTCTTCAAATTCTTCAGTGTTTTATAGTTCCAACTGTATAGATCTTTCACTTCCTTGGTCAGGCTTGTGTATGTGGTGGGTTTGGGAGGTTGTTTGGGTTTTTATTGTTTTTTGTTTTGTTTTCTATTGTTAATGGGATTGTTTCCCTAATTTCTTTCTCAGTCTATTTGTCATTGGTATATAGAGAGGCTACTGAGTATGTTAATTTTGTAACCTACCACTTTGCTGAAAGTGTTTGTTAGCTCTAGGAGTTTCCTGAGGGAGCCTTTAGGGTCTCTTGACATCTGCAAATAAGGATACTTTGAATTCTTCCTTTCCTGTTTGTATTATCATTTTAAATACAAGTATCCAGTTGCTCAAACACCATTTGTTGAAAAGATGATTCTTTTCCCATGGAAATACCCTGATGTCTGTGTAAAAATCAATTGACCAAAAAGTCAGGGGTCTCTTCTTGTTCATTCCATTAGCTAATGTGTTTATTTTCATGCCAATAGCAAACTGTCTTAATTACTAAATCTCTATGCATGACCTTGACATGCTCAGTATGGGTTTTCCCACTATATTCTTGCTTTACCAAACTGTGGCTCTTCTGAGTCCTTTGCACATCCACATGACTTCAATAGTCATCTTGACACATTCTATGAGAAGAAACCCTACAGTCTTGACTTGTGGTGCACTGGGTCTCTTTGAAAAGGCAGTGCCTTCACGTGTGAGTTTTCTGAACTCTGACTTGAGAACTTAAAAACAAAGGGTTCCAGGGTGGCTACACCAGCTGTCAATCCCACCAACGGTGACGAGGGTTCTCCTCCCCTTTCCCACAGCCTCATCAGCATTTCTTGTCGGTTGTTTTGTTATCACAGCCCCCATTCTGGCTGGGGTGGGGACGAAGTCCTCCCAAACATCCTCCTGATTGCTGAAGATGTCCAGCACTTCCTGAGACATTTCTTAACTACTTTTCTTTCTTTTCTCGGTCCAGCTCCACAGCCCATTCTTTAACTGGGTCATTTATTTTCTTGACTTTGTTTAGTGATTTATATATTCTGAATAGTAACCTTCTGTCAGACAGGTAGCTGGCAAAGATTCTCTCCCACTCTGGAGGCTTCGTTTTCACTCAGTTGACTCGGCTGCACAAAAGCTTTTTAGTTTTTTTCAAGTCCCATTTGTCAACTACTGTCCTTAATCCCCGAGTGGAGTCCAATGCAGAAAGTCCTTCCCTACATCTATATCTTGTAGGTAGGGTATGGTGGTATTTTATTTGTACTGAAATGTGATTTTAATTGTATGTTAATAAATAAAGTTGCCCAGAGGTCAGAGCTATTAGAGCCATAGCAAGAGCGTGGCGGTGGTGGCGTACGCCTTTAATCCCAGCACTTGGTAGACAGAGCTAGGTAGATCTGTGTGTTCAGGGATACAGCCAGCATTGGAGACACATGCCTTTAATCTCAATACCAACCATAGAAGACCTGGAAGTCTCTACAGACAGGCAGTGACGAGGCAGTCATGTGTTTGGGTTTACAACCAATGAGAAGGCAGAACAGAAAGACTACATAAAAACTTTAACACGGCCGGGCGGTGGTGGCGCACGCCTTTAATCCCAGCACTCGGGAGGCAGAGCCAGGCGGATCTCTGTGAGTTCGAGGCCAGCCTGGTCTCCAAAGCGAGTTCCAGGAAAGGCGCAAAGCTACACAGAGAAACCCTGTCTCGAAAAAACCAAAAAAAAAAAAAAAAAAAAAAAAACTTTAACACAGGAAGTAGCTCTCTTTCAGAGAGGTAGGACCATCGCAGGAGGAAGGGTAAGGTTTTAGCTCTTAGCTCTGACCTCTTGGCTTTCTTCTCTGAATCGGCTCTGTGTGTCTTATTTAATAAGACGGTTGGTTACATCTACAGTAGGGCCTATGTATTCTTCTGGCAGTCTCAGTGTTTCAGGTTCCAAGTTTTTATTGCTTTGGTTGTTTTGTTGTTGTTGTTGTTATTGTTGTCATTGTGTGTGTGTGTGTGTGTGTGTGTGTGTGTGTGTGTGTGTGTGTACGTGTATATGTGTGTATACCATGGCATACATGTAGAAATCAGAAGACCACTTATGGGAACGTTTTCCTTCTACGACTGGATCAAGGATCAGACTCAGACAGTCAGGCTTGGCAGCAAGTGTCTTTACCCTCTCAGCCATTCGTCAGTCCATGAGTATTCTTTATGAAGAATTATTTTCTCCCTCAACAGTGTTCTGTAGCTTTCAGTATGCAAAACTTGCACCTATTTTATAAAACTTACTGTTTAGTGTCATTGGGTGTTATGACATATTAAGTTCAAATTTTTGTTATCAGTATAAATATAACTGACTTTCCTATATTTACCTTACATCCAGCAACCTTGCTAAACGTCTTAGTCCCACTAAATTGTTCCAGCTGCCTTCCGTGGCACGGTATCGGATCCTCCCAGGGGACACCTCAGATCTCCTGTTCTTGCTGTGGAACTATCGGTGTCTTCGCCCCAGGTGCAGCTTTTGCACGTTTGCTGCGTGTATGTCACCTGCTAAGGACTATGATGGCGGTGTTTTCTGAAGTTTCCTGGTCCTCTTGTCCATCTTTCATAATGGAGGAGGCCCTGAAGACCTGGGCCACCAGGGAGGCCACAGTCAGCCTTAGTGGAGGAGGCTTGGGAGAGGATGACTCCCAACCTCCCCTAGGGGTAAGCTGTCTTCTCTTCTTCAGCTCAGGATATGCATGCCAAGTTTCCTGACTATCTAAGCAGTGGGTGGTACTTGGCTTCTACCTTCCTTCAGTCTCTGTGCACCTTGCCTTAATCCAGTAGTTGAGCAATGGCCGTTACCTTTTCCTAAATACAGAGTCCATAGCTGCAACAGGGATGTCTCCCTGATCTTATCAGAGTGGCTGTCTTTAATTTCTACAACCTCTAAGTAGTTCCTTCTCCCCCTAACCCAGAAGATTCTGGTTTTGCATCATATGAGAGAACATTTGGGAGCTGGATGGAAGTTCATGCCTCTCTTCCATAGAGGGGTACTCTTTCAGGCCCTGTCTTTCTCCTGCTCCCTTGCCCACACAGTCAAGGCCAGTGGAGAAGAGCTACAGACAAGCTCTGGAGACCAATGGGGACTCCCTGTATTAGGAACTCTGGGGCTCTAAGATGGTGCAGAGCCCATACTCAGCTGTGGTCTTTTTTATTCTCCATGATGGTGCTATGCCTGCCACTATCCTGGCCACAGCTGAAATCACCGTGCCATGTGATTCTCACACTAGACAGCATCCTTCAGGATTTTAACAGGTTCAAGAAACACCACCTCCTTTTAGATCACCTGGCTCTTTCTTGTTGTTAGCCATGTTCACTTAGAGCTTTCTACACCCTAAGCTAAATCAGAACACCATTTTCCCTACAAAGTGAAAATAAAGTTCCCAAGGACTAATAAACAGAGGTTCTCCTAACTCATAATTCTGAGTTAGTTTTTCACCCTTCACCAATCTCATTTGCAAATTCACATCCCTCCATGGCAACGCCTGAGTCACAGCTCAGAACCTCAGTCTCTAGAGGTCTTTATGAGGAAGTCAGCAGCTGATGCTATTTGCTAAAATTACCCATAGGAGATCAATGTCTGTCCAACAGGGTTAAAATGTATGTATGATTGACTTTCTTAAGGAAGCATAGTGACACACTGAGAAGGACAGATGGATTCTAACTTCTACAGTGACGTGCTTTTGACCTTCCTAACACAGACACAAGGACCTATTTCCAGATTTCCAGCACCCATGTAAGCAGCTGGATGCAGTGGTGTGTGCCTATAACGCCAGTATGGAGAAGGTGGAGACAGGAAGATCCCCAGAGTTTACTGGCCAACCAGTCTATCTGAATCAATGAGCTCTAGGTGAAGTGAGCGACACTCTCTGAAGAAAATAATGTCAAGGGTAACAAAAAGTCCATCGCTGGCCTCTACACACACGTGCACACAAATAAAATAAAATACTAATGCATATCACATTAGTATAAAACACGACGCCACAATGCTGCCCATTTGGAAAAGAAGACACTTCCTCCTCGGTTCTGGAAGTGTGCCCCTACTGCTCCTCTGCTTCCAGAACAGACTTCTCTAATGGCCCCGTGGCTGTGTTCTCAACCTTCCTAATGCTATGACCCTTTATTTTTTTTATTTTTTATTTTTTTTTGGTTTTTCGAGACAGGGTTTCTCTGTGTAGCTTTGCGCCTTTCCTGGAACTCGCTTTGGAGACCAGGCTGGCCTCGAACTCACAGAGGTCCGCTTGCCTCTGCCTCCCAAGTGCTGGGATTAAAGGCGTGCGCCACCACTGCCCAGCACTGTGACTCTTTAATACAGTTCCTCATGGTGTGGTGACCCCCCCCCAACCATAAAATTGGTTTTGTTGCTACTTCATAACTGCAATTTTGCTGCTGTTATGAATCATAATGTAAATATCTGCAGGACATCTGATATGGGACCCCTATGAAAGGATCCTTTGACTCCCAAAGGGGCCACCACCCACAGGTTGAGAACCGCTCATCTAAACAGAACCGGGGAGGGCTGCTGCTCCAGTAATCACTCTGTAAAGTCCCCAGTGGTGGGTCCTTCACTGCTGAGGGAAAGGTGGCCCAGGCTCTGAGAGCACCATGGTGCGCCGTGCTTTACTCTCTGTTGACCTGGGACTCTCTGATAGCAGGGACAGGAACTTACCGGGTTGAAGGCTGGTGTCCTGCCAGGTCCACAGACTGGTTCCTCCTCAGTATGTAAGTCTGGGACAGTACAGCGCACAGGAAGGACCTTTAGACTCACCCTGTGGCCTCACCTTGTCTTGCCTTTCTACAGAACTCTGGCACCTAAGGTGATCTTGTTTAGGGGGTGTTTTGGGAGAACACTGAAGGACAGACCTGCTGGGAGAATTTTTGTGTAGTGCTTATTAGGAAATCACGGGTGTTGAGTACATGCCAAGTGCACCATAGCTTGGTAGACAGCTGCTGAAAGACTAAAGGGGGGGGGGGACTTAGAAGATAGGTTGGTCAATATTATACACGTGTGTGTGTGTGTGTGTGTGTGTGTGTGTGTGCATCTGTGTTATGTGTGTGTAAGTACATGTGCAAGTATGCACAAGTGAGTAAAACAGGAAGGCAAGAACAGAAGGAGAAAAGGAACAGACTTGTGGCTTGGGAGGTGGGAGACCCCAGGGCATCCAGCGTTGTGCCTGCGGATACAGGAGACTTTTCACTGTTCCAAGATGGTTAGAAAACACTTTCTTGTTGTATTTCCCTGTTAGTTTAAACTATATACTTAAGTGTCTGAGTTCTCAAACAGATTGTGACCCTAAAGAACTAGAGAGTGTTTCTCTCCCATGTGCTAATACAGACTCTGTTCCACATAAATGCTCAGGAAATATTGTAGAGTTGCTTGTCGAGTGACCTGGACCTCATCTGTCATGCTATGATGGACCAACCATCTATAAAAAGCAGAAGGTAACCAAGGGAGCTGAAGCTCACCCATGGCTCACTCTGAGAAAACACTGGGCCACAAAACCATTTGGCAATGGTTGACTCTTCTGTGCTTGCTTGGCACTTGGGTGTTTTGAACTCATTCTGGGAAAATATGCATTGCTGATTTCTTAGAGATTGTTATAATTCACACCATTGCAGAGACTTCATTTCCACACCCAGCTGCAGGTGTGTGGAAGTGCTGAGCACGAGTCAAGGCAAAGACTGCATTTTCTAATGGCTTCTTTGCACCTTACCAAAGCTCAGCATTATCAACGGAAGTCTACTTGACTGAAAATACATACACATGTACACACATACACACACACACTCACACACATAAACATAAACACATGGCTTCCCTGGCCATAATTTTTCAAATTATCCATTTGGGATAAAAGTAATTCAGTATTTCACTTATGACATAGAGAGAAAGAGAGATAGTCTAAAAACTGAGGAAGGGGCTAATTTGTGAAAGTATCTCCCAGCTAAGGCTCCTCTGGAATGTTATGTATACATTGAAAAAGGAACTTAGGTCAATTGTTTTTTATTATTATTATTATTATTATTATTATTATTATTATTTGAAGAGAGGAGTTAAAAAGTGAGAGAACCCTGTGTGAGGACTCAGTGTCTGAGTTGTACAAAACCTCAACTATGAGGTGGGACCTCTCCAGGACCAGCTCTGTGACAGGCATGGCTCACAGGGCACCGAGCTAATGTAGGGCCTCAAAGGAACATGACCCACTCCTAGGAGCCAGCTCTCCTGTGTGTGATGTAAGATATGACAGACCGGGGCACAGGCCACTGGTGCATCACAAGATCTCTGTGTCACCAGCAGCACAGTGCTAAGGCTTGAACAGAAGGAAGGTCTAACCCACTGTTACCTGTGTCTTCATTCCATTCACCAATAATCTATTCTCAATATCAGGTGCAAGTGAACCAGAGACAGTCGGCCCCATCGAGGTAGAAAGAGCAACGTAGACATGCCCTCACTAGCTGGGTTGCTACTCTAAGATCTCCCCCATTTCCCAGGGCCCAAGAAGAGGCCAGGCGATGTCACTCAGGAGCACACTGGAAGACTTCTCATTCCACTGCTCATACCCCTCTCAGTCAGGATGTCACTATGTTGTTTATCAGGGGCTTCAGTGACCTGGACTGTTGTCAAGCTAGTCTACATGCTAAGCCTAGGGACAGCAAAGATCCCATAACTCTTCTTCATGCTGAAACAGTGGTTTTCACATGTGCTTTGACAAGGCCATCACCATGTTCCCTGGAGAATGCATGTTCATGCAATTTCTCCCACAGAGTCATTGCCTGACACACTGCCACATGCAGTGAAACATGCTGGAGCTTGTGCTGATGAGTTTCCAGGTTTGCCAATTCTTTGTGGATGCCACAGCCCCCACCTGGGTCTCCCCTCTCACAGAACCCTCCACCTGGATCTCCCCTGTCACAGAACCCTCCATCTGGATCCCCCATGTCACAGAACCCTCCATCTGGATCTCCCCTGTCACAGAACCCTCCATCTGAATCTCCCTTGTCACAGAACCCTCCATCTGGATCCCCCATGTCACAGAACCCTCCATCTGGATCCCCCATGTCACAGAACCCTCCACCTGGATCTCTCATGTCACAGAACCCTCCATCTGGATCTCCCATGTCACAGAACCCTCCAGCTGGATCTCCCCTGTCACCGAACCCTCCATCTGGATCTCCCTTGTCATAGAACCCTCCACCTGGATCTCCCCTGTCAGAGAACCCTCCACCTGGATCTCTCATGTCATAGAACCCTCCATCTGGATCTCCCCTGTCACAGAAACCTCCATCTGGATCTCCCTTGTCACAGAACCCTCCATCTGGATCTCCCCTGTCACAGAACCCTCCATCTGGATCTCCCCTGTCACAGAACCCTCCATCTGGATCCCCCATGTCACAGAACCCTCCATCTGGATCTCCCGTTACAGAACCCTCCATCTGGATCTCCCCTGTCACAGAACCCTCCAGCTGGTGTCCCCATCTGAGAGCCTTTGCTAACTGGCTGAGTGATCCCTCTGGGTCCACTCTGGAGACCGTGCAATGTCTAACTTTCTGTGATAAAAGCAGAAGGATGAGGGTGTCGGGCTGAACCACCTCCATTGGCCCATCCTAGATGAGCAACAACATTCACGTAAGAAACGACAGCCCAGGGGACAGATGTCCTGGATGCCAAGAGCTAGATGCTTTGGCAGCTGTGTATTATGGTAAATAACTGTCACATGCACTGTCATTTTAGGTTACAAATTCATAGACAACCCCTCATTTTTGCCTCAGTAAGTGTTCATGCTCCAAGAAGACATTGTCATTTATGCATGCCCACAGTGAGCTTGAACGGAGGGAACTCTGTAGCTTGGCCAAATTTATCTTTTCCCAAGAAGCATTGTGTGTGCTACCCTTTTCTAGGATCCACATAAGCATCAACACAATGCTGTTGAACAAAGAGCTGAGACTTGCAAGCCCAGAGAGACTGGAGCAGTCGCTGGAACATGTGTATTGCCCCCTGGAGAGCCCACGGATGTCTGCACAGATTATGTAACATAACAAGCAAGACTTGGGAGAGTGTCTTATTAATCTTCCAAAGCTATTAACTATCTCTTTAAACTGTAATTGCATCGCTCTTAATTGCTTTATTAGTTCCCCAGCTTCATTATTCATCTTGTCTCATTTCTATTCAAAGCAGTGCAGTTGCTCTTCCTTTCTCCCCTTTTCTTCAAAGTGAGAGGAGTCTCTCTGTCTCTACATCCCAGAGGAAGGAAAGGTGATGTGCTGGCTCCACACAGGCCTGCACAGGGCCGGCCTTATGAGGACAGCCTGTGCTAGCTCCACACAGGCCTGCACAGGGCCGGCCTTATGAGGACAGCCTGTGCTAGCTCCACACAGGCCTGCACAGGGCCGGCCTTATGAGGACAGCCTGTGCTGGCTCCACACAGACCTGCACAGGGCCGGCCTTATGAGGATAGCCTGTGCTAGCTCCACACAGGCCTGCACAGGGCCCGCTTTATGAGGACAGCCTGTGCTGGCTCTCTCTCTGGCACCCTGGTGTCCCCTGACCTGTCTCCTTCCCATCACCTCCTCACTGAGCTAGTCATGGCATGGTCGGAGGGAGATGTGCTCAGGAGCTCATCAATGATTTGCCCACAAACCTTGTTGACACCTAGAGAGGGGACCATGTGTGCAGTTCCAGAATCTTCCCCAGCCTCTGAACTGGTGTTGCCTGCCTCAACTTCCTGGATGGCTCTGGGCATCTGTCAGAGCCCCGCCCCAGCAGCCTCCCTGTGGCTGTCTCCTGCAGACTGAAGCTGGCAGCCTCAGCACCCACTCACTTCACAGACATTTCCTGTGCTGCCATCAAAGCTGGTGGGGGAGGGGAAGCACATTTATTTTTTCTATGAAATAAAAGCTTACCTAAAAGTCATCTAAACATCTGGCGATTCTTGGTGACTCAAAAGCTGACAAAATGGCACAGGAGCCTGGTGTGGTGCTTGGAAGACGTGTGAGGCAGCTATAGTCAAGCGTCCCACCCCAGTGCCAACAACACTGACTCCTCTCACTCCACTGTTCCACCTGGCCCTCCTCCCTGTCTGCGGCCCAGGAGGTACCAACTGGTAAAGGAGTACTGCCATCCATAGCCCCATCCCTGGTGCCTCATCTCCCACATGGATGAACAAGGGCATGGTCTCTGAATGCAGGTCATGTGGTGGGTGAAGTGCACAGTGAGGACTCTCAAGCCATGTCCGGACGTGTTTCCCAGACAATGAGGTGACAGTTGCCTCTTGACCACTGATAAATGTGCTCAATTAACCATGAAAGGCAAAGCACATGTGTGGGAGCCCACAGGGGTTTCCCAGTGAGATCTGAGCTTGCTCTACCCAGCAGGGCTGCATAAGGGATGGACTGACCAGGTGCGTGGTTACCAGGTGATTGGAAGGGTCTGCACTGGGCTGTGCTGGGGGAGATCTTTTGCTCCACCCCTTGGCATTCCTTTAAAATGCCCTTCAGAAGAGACAGAAGGGGCTGGTGGATTCGGATCCAGGCCCTCCTGAGGCTATCCTGTGCTTCTGTCTGTCTCTCTCCCCCCTATACTTCTACTTAAATCTCTTATCCCTCAGTCCTCACAAGTACCCTGGGGAGAAAGATGGGGGCAGGCCACACACACACACACGTGCAGTCAATGGGGACCTGTTTAAGCTGTCTGCATCAATGCCCTTGCACACCATGACTTCCCAGCATTCCAGCTTGCTCACTACAAACAACCTTCCAAAGGAAACAGGAGAGTCTCAAAGTTACACTTCAGGCACCTTACCACAGCTGTTCCTTCTGCTTCCTTCTGAGCCTCCATTCTGCCCTATGCTGAGACCCTCAAATCCCCTCTCAGGGAAATGATTCACAGAGAACCTGCTGTCCACTGCTACTGTTTAGAATATAATAGATGCCAGCTTTGTATGTACCAAATGGAATCAGAGTAAGACTTCCCTCCTAGGAATTTATAACACACTCCCTACATGGAGCCCAATTTCCCTAGAAAGGAAGCCTTGCCCTCAACAACAGTGAAGGGAAAATAAGTCGTGTTAACTCTCAAATTCAGAAGTAGACTTCTTGACCTATTTCCACTCTTTAGGTTGGAACTTCCCTGGGGTTCTTTTTTCCAGAAATTGGGCAGAGCCTTGGCACCTGACACAGCTAGACAAAGATTATACAGGGAGATGTTTAGACATGAAACAGCCAATGTGCTCTACACTTTAAAAGGAAAGAAAAATTCTCCATTTTAAAAAGGCACCTGGGGCTGGAGAGTTGGTCTGGCAGCACATACCTTAGAGAGAACCAAAGTTGGGTTCCCAGCACTCTGGCTGGCTGGCTCCCAACCACCTGTAACTCCTGCTCCAAAGGATCTGATGCCCTCTTCTGGCATCTGTGGAAACTGCATCCACATGAACAACCCAGCACACAGACACACAAGCATGCATATTATTAAAAATAAAACTAAGGTCAGGCATGGCAGTGAATGTCTTTCCTCCCAGCACTTGGGAGACAGAAGCAGGCAGATTTCTGTAAATCTGAGTCCCACCTGGACTACACAGTGAGATCCAAGTCAGCCAAGGCTACATAGTGAGACCCTATCTCAAAAAAATTTAAATATAAGGCAAGCCGGGAAGCAGTGGCACATGCCTTTAATCCCAGCACTCCAGAGGCAGAGCCAGGCGGATCTTTGTGAGTTCGAGGCCAGCCTGGTCTACAGGGCAAGATCCAGGACAGGCACCAAAAACTACACAGAGAAACCCTGTCTCGAAAAACCAAAAAAAAAAAAGCATACCACTCTTGGGCATATACCCAAGGAACGTTGATTCATATCACAAAGATACATGCTCAACTATGTTCATAGCAGCACTATTTGTAATAGCCAGAACCTGGAAACAACCTAGATGCCCGTCAACTGAAGAATGGATTAAGAAAATGTGATACATATACACAATGGAGTACTACTCAGCAGAGAAAAACAATGAAAGCATGAAATTTGCAGGCAAATGGATGGAACTAGAAAAAATCATCCTGAGTGAGGTAACCCAAACCCAGAAGGACAAACTTGGTATGTACTCACTCATAAGTGAATTCTAGATATAAAATAAAGAACAATCAGACTACAACCCACAGAACCATGGAGACTATATATAGCATGGGGGACCCTAGGACGACTGTGGCTTACAATAAGTTTTGGTTTTACTCAATTACTAAGCAAGCCTCAATGAAACATTTCACAATTAAGATGGGAATACATACTGTATCAAGCTGATAATAGAAAGGTGGATAAATTGATTAATTTGAAAAAGTGAAAAATAAAAAAATAAAAAAGAAAAGAAAAATTTGAACTGTTTAAAAAAAAAAAAAGCAGCCACCTTGATTAAGGTCATTCCAAGGTGGAGCAGTTCCAATGTCCCTTCAGCACTCTCTAGGGCGAGCATGGCACTTCAACTGCAGTTATGATTTTTTTTTATTTTTTCCACAAGCAGGTATGTTTTTTATTATCACATGTCACTAGCAAAGGTGAAACTTTTGGTACTTAGCTTGTAACCATCAAATTCCCCTACGTTACCTGAACCATAAACCCTTCACTTTAGAAAACCTTGCAGATTGCTCCCTCAAGGCCAAGGAGGATGGGAAAGAATTACATGATTCTAACAAACAGCAGCCACCATACAGAATGTCAAAACAGCATCAATCTGCAGGGATGATGGAAAACTACATGATGTTTTTCAATATCATCTATCAGAAACATTAAGCAAACAAGTGATTTCTCCAGTAATTATCAGCCCACAGACAATATGGATGCACCTAAGTGTCAGTGTTATAATCCCACAAATGCCCAAGTTGTGTTGGGAGCTCTCCTGTATTTATTGCAGGTTTTTAAATTCTGATTTCCTATCATCCAGACAAGTTAACCACCAGGAAATAATGTCTACTACCTCATATTCCATTACCAAAAAACAACTTCACAAAAGCTGAATGTTTTAATTGCAGTATGTATAGATCCACGTCTAGACCCCATAAGAAGCACAAGGAATTAGTATGTGGTGGCACGTGGCTATACTCCCCACACTAAAGAAGCTGGGGCGGGAAGATCACAGGCCTCCAGAACTGTAGGACAGGATCCATCATTTAGGAGCCACTGAGCTGCTACTCTTTGGTTGTAACAGCTCAAATGAACTAACACATCATGAGGCCCAATCTTATTGCTACAAAACGAGCAGACTGCCACACCCACACTGACAGTGCCACAGAGTGTCTCCAGAAGCCAACTCCGTTCCTTTCGCTAATGCATTGTGACATCCCAGAGAGAAAGCTCACACTTGCTCCTGCAAAGAGCAGGCTAAACTGGGTCATCTAAACCACACTGGCTGTCTTGTCTCTCCCTACCTTCCGTGCTACCGTGAAGGTTCCCAGGAAGCAGAGCTTTCACTGGAATGTGGCAAGGCAGTGTTAAAGTGACAGCCGGGTCTGATGGGTCCTGGGCCCTCCCTGTTCTTTTGGTGGAAGGTATACCTCCCTTCTTTGCTCCACAACTTGGCAAGGATCCCATCAAATATGCATCTTTTCAGGAAAATCCCTAGTTCATGTTTCTTTAACCTCTGATTCTGCGGCCCTGCCCAGAGCTATGCTTGCTATCCAGGGAAAGCTAAGGTTCACAGCCAAGCTGATATTCTGTCCAAACTCAGTCATATCTCTTCAAAGCTCTGGGGAGAGCTGAGCTCCAAAACCCTGAGACAGAAGGGCAGGTAGCCAGCCAAAGGTGAGGCAGATGAATGACATTCTCCTAACTGACCAATCAGCTGCTTCACGCGATCCTGGGACCTGGAGGCACCAGGCAGACATTTGCATTGGCACGCATAGGTTAGGATACATCAAAGGCAATTCTCAGTCTGTGAGCTGGCCGGCAATGCCCACCATCCAGTTCTCCCACACTATGATAAAGTTGACAGAACTGTGGACGTAACAACATCCGTGGTTCTCAGTGGCCCCTGGCGGGGGACACTGACAGTGCTCGCTCGGTCCCGCTGGTTTTGTCAACCTTCCACAGCCCGAGACACCTTTGACAGAACTTCCTTCTAGGTGTAGGATATAAAGTTGCTGATCTAGTATCCTTTGGCTTCAGCGTTAACTCAGTTTTGGGATTTAACCCATACTGTCTAACATCTTCCTGGCCTCTGTCACCAGTACAGCTGGGACACTGTCACTGTGCCGAAGTCTAAGCCAGGTCCCAGCTGTCTGGCTGGATAACAGGCTCCTATGAAGCACAGAAACTGAAAGACACCTAGCTAGTAGCAGCCTGTGATTTTCCTGATTTCGGTGTTTCCTTTCTACCTCCGGGCACCAGCCTCCAGAGATGCCCTGCACCTCTCCTCTGCTTCCAGCCCCATTTTCCTGTCCTGCTCCTCACTGGCCTCGTGGCATTGCCCTCTTAACTCCCCTCATTTGGACCTCACTTCTTCCATGCCTCCCCACAGACGAATCCACCTGCCAAGAGCCTGTGGCTTGCTTGCACACACACAAAGCCTTTCAAGAGCTGTGTTACATAATTCCCAGTAGGCACAGTCATTTCCTATACTCCTGTGCCTCTGCCAGTATTTTCACACCTGCCTTAACTGTCAACAGCAAGCCAGTGCTCTCCTAAGACCAAGACTCCTCTTGGCTTGTGTTTGTCCTCATTGTGTTAGACTGTTTCTTTTGAGGGACATACTAACACAATACACAATGCATACACACATCTCACTAAAATGACTTCCAGATCTCTCTCTAGTCTACCTTCCAGATTCAATCTCCCCCCAAACAAACAAACAAAAACAAAAGATATAGTTACTTCTTCTGTGGCATCTTCTGGGGTGGGCTCTGTGTCCAGGCTGAGTTCCTCCTCCGTGGTCTGACAACAGAGACATAGGTTAATGTGGTTAGTATCTCAAAATTTGTATCAGTAGCTTCATATGTGTAGTCAGCACAGCTGTAACTAGCTTGGTAGGTGGTGGGGTCTGTAGCATGGCTCCTTTGCACCTAAACAGTCCCGTAACTGTGGAATGCTTGGTACTGGAGACAGGTGTTTTACAACCAGGCATTGAGCATTCATGTCTAAAGTCACAGGCTGCTGAATCAATGAAATGTATGACTTCCAGCACAATCCAAAAGAGGAGGCCTTCAACCAGCCAGAGGCAGGAGACAAGCTCACACGGAGCTCAAACATCGGCATGGTGAGGGTGGACACAGCCAGGCAGCAAACGAGACTGTCATCATTCCTATTTGAATGGAACAAATCAGGCTCCTGAGTAACTCTGGAAGAAGAATTGGATTTTGTGGTTTTGTTTTTTAGAGAGTGTCTTGTGGAAACTCTTAGCAGCCTAAAATTTGCTATATGAACACATCTAGTCTCACAGCAGTCTTCCCACCTCTGCCTCCTGGGTTTTGCGATTACCGGTATGTGCCACCAAGCCCAGCCTGGAAGGATTAATTAAATCACAGACAGTACGTTCTGGGCTCACAAAGGCCAAAACAACATCTGTGTATCTCAGGGTTTAAACAAGAGGGCCAGGGCTGCATCTTTGCTCCCCATGCAGTAGCATGGACAACTGCTCAGATGACCTGTTTCCTCACCAGAAAGGTGACAGCCCCTACCGCCCTGAGATGCAGAGAGAACTCAATGAAACCTTCCCACCTGTCTCTAGCTCTCGTGAGCTCTGATGCTCTGGGATAGTGCTGACATCACTAGGATTGCTAAACCAGCAGCCAGGCTGGGTTAGAAATCACACTAACTTGACTCTGAGTCACCAGGTGGATGTGCAGTGTTTGAAAACCAAGATTTTGCTTTCTCTAATGCACTGTGACATCCCAGAAAACTCACACTTGCTCTTGCAAAAAAAAAAAAAAAAAGCTTAAAATGAGTCAGCTGAACCTCACAGATGGCTTCACACACTGGCTCTCTTGTTGCTGCTCACCATCTCTCCAGAGCATGGCTGTGGCCACTGAAACCCTGCTGAGAACAGGCACCCTGGAGTCCTGCTTCTGATATATACCTTTAGCCAGTGAGTACAACTCACAGAACACCACTGCCTCCCCTTCATACTAGAGTGTTCAGGGGTTCTCTAGAACCTCCAATTTTTAATTACCCTGTTTTTTTTTTTTTTACCTCATTCATGGTTAAAATATCATCCAAAATATCTAAAACCAACTCATAGTACCACACTTGGTCTCCTTAGATGGGCAATGGTTTCCTCTAGTCTGTGTGCTGGAGCACTGCCGGTTCTATAAAGACTATACCATGTTCTACTTCAGGGGCCTCAGAGTCCTGGACTTCTTAGGCCTGTGGACACGAAAGCAACTGGGGAGAGGAGAACAAGTGTAGCCGTGTTAGGCTAGAAGAAGAGTCCAGGAGCACTGGGCTCCAGCCAGTGATGTCAGCGTGTTCCACAGACAGTCCTATCCGTGCAAGGTCAGACCCCATGTGTGTCCCACCCAGCTCTGCCTACCATCTTGACCTGTGAATTATTTCCATAGCATAGGACATAAAACACCAGCAAAACAAGACAATAAGGTCAGCTTAGGTATACTGTGACCCAGGGAAGTCACACTTGAGGGCATGGAATGTCCCTCGAGAGCCGGAAACCTCATGCTCTCAGTATTTCAGCTTTGATCCTTCTGTGGAAACGACTCTAGGTTTCCTTAGTTCCAGATTACTAACAATTGAATGCCCCATCCTGACTCTGCATACTCCACAAGTTTCCTGTTCTGAAAAACTCACCAGAAGGCCTGAGGAAACATCTCCTTTCAAGGCTATTTAGCCCATCTGAATCTCCTCATAGTATCAGACAGACTGACCACAGAAACTCACAATCCTCTCCCCTGCTGGACAGCAGGGCAGTGCAGGTGTGATCAACTCTGCTTCAAGGTTTTAGATTTGCAAGTTTTCTTGGGCCATGACATATTTTCCTAACACTATGAGTCTGCCTGTGGCTACTTCAGAACTATTTTCAACACAAGCTGCTCTTAGAATCCTCTGTCCTGGTGGTAGTGCCAGACTCAGAATTCTAGCAGTGCTCAACATTTCCTCCATCCCCGCCTCTCCCCATCAGTCTGGTTCTCCCCCAAAAGAGCTCTATGTTCAAGAAGCCAGGCAGACGGACATCAGACCACAAACGCCAGAGTCAGCTACAGGAAATGAGAGAATGTCTGCTCTCATCTTTTGTTCATTCATTAGTTGAATTTTTAGAAGAACCAAATATCTTTTAAAAAATATAGACTAGAGTTGTTATCGAGGGAATGAGTGGCTTTGTCTTCAACTGCAGGGCAGCATCAAGTACCAGCAGAGTAAACAGCAGCAGCGGCAGAGCTGAGTGTCATCCTCGCTCACCAAGGCAACTCCCTTGCACCAATACTCAGACTGCTCTGGTTGCATGATGCTCCCTCCACACAGCATCTGTGAAAGGCTCTACTCCCTGTTAATACCAACACCTACTCCAAGCACTTAAAAAACTTACACTCGTTTATTTATTTGGTCTCTGTCTCTCTCTGTCTGCCTCTTTCCCCAGCCCCGTGAGTGTGTGTGTGTGTGTGTGTGTGTGTGTGTGTGTGTGTGTGTGTGTGTGTGTGTGTGAAGTCAGAGGGCAACTTTCAGTGGTCAGTTCTTCCCTATTATCACGAGTTTAGGAATTCAGGTCTTCAGGCTTGACAGCAAACACCTTCACCCACTGAGCAACCTCGAAAGCCCTGTCCCAAGTATTTTTATGGGAGTCTAGCTGCTTAGAAAGTCTTCAAAGTAAAATACCAAATAAGCTGTCTTCTAAAACAAAATCATTCAGTTTAAAGATGTATTTACGTGACTGTCTCCATGCCACTCTGATGTGAAAGCAGTCAGCATGGAATTTATAACCAACCATAGGTTAGATGAGGCACAAATTAAGCCTGAGGTTGTGGTATTTAGGAGCCTATAAAAATTGGCCATTTCGGTTGCTCTTGGCACAGTACGTGTCCATCTATAGATGCAGTCAGTCTTAACAACTTAGGAAAACTTTCAGGAAAATCTCTGATGGTCATGGGGAACCCAAATGGAGCAAATGAAATTCCTGGCAACAGAGGCTTCCACATGCCGAGGAGAACGCGTCACCCGCGTCTTCCCCAGTGCAGCCCCAGCACATGGGCAGCATTTCCCAGGCTCTCATTGCTCCCTGAGTCCATGACTGTCAGGACAGCACTGCCTCTGCGCTCTGGTCCTCCTAGCACAGCTGCTTGGTCTCTGCAGCAAATGGAGATCTAGACCATGATCTAGACCACTTGTTGAAGGCAGAGCCAACGGGTGCCGACTAGTTGACAAAAGGAGTACTTCAGAGCACACCACGAGCTGCAAGAAGCGGGCCGAAGGGCGGTTGTCAGCAGCAGTGCTAGCCTTCTGTTTGTTTCATGCACGCACTAACACCACACTCACACCACACTCACTGCCACGGGCACACAAAGGTGCACGTCTGTGTGGCCACACAAATGAAACATGGACCTAGAACGTCCATCTCGGCCATGCTAACAGTCACTTGACAATTGTGGATTTTTCTATTCAAAGTCCATTTGCTACAGTCCAGCAGGCACTGTGGGAAAGCGCATGCTTCCCTCTCCCCTACTCACCTCGATCTCCATGGGTTCCACCTCGATCTTCTTCCATAGTTCCAGCAACTGTGCAATCGGCATTTTTTTAAACTTTCCTTTCCTTCCAATCAAGTGTGGATAGTAAGAAAGAAAATACACACAGGCACCAAGCGGCCGGCCACCCGGGAGAATCGGCTGACAGGATGTCAGAGGCGGGGGCCGCAGGCCAGGCTGGAGTGGAGAGTGGGAAAGAGCGCACGGGAGGAGCTCCTGGGCCGCGGAGGGTCCTGAGGTCTGTAGTGTGGCGGTTCAGCCTTGTCAGCAGGTGCAGCACAGCGAGGCAGGGAGACTGACTGCAGCTGCGTCTGGGTGACTGTGCCTGTGCGTCTGACAGAGTAAAGCTTGGCTTGCAGCCTCCAAGTGCTTCCCTGCCTCCCAGCTACGTTGCCACTCTGCCCCCTCCCCTCACTATTTTACCTTAATTGGCTCTAAATGAGGGTGAAAGTTGAGTCTGAGGATGCTGCTGCCATAGAAACTGCTTAGCAACGGAGGACCAGTGAGGGAGAAGGAGGGACTGAAGCTCAGGCTCTGCCCTTCCCCTCCTCTGCGACACTGCCTGGGACCCACACCACCACCCCTGTCAGGAGTTCTGCTGAGGCTGGAGGCCAGACGCAACAGAGACACCCCTCCACACCAGGGTTTCAGAACGCCGCATTGGGGACTGTGCTGATGCCTGCAGGCGCGTGGTACAGTGATTCCCTGCTGTCCCCAATGAACAGCTCTGTTCAGGCATTGGGCAGGCGACATCCAGGAGGAAGGAGTACCCACAGGCTGAAGGGACTGGGCAGGTTGTGTACCTCAGAATTCCAGTCTTTGACCACACTTCTGCCCTACGCAGGAAGACAGGACTGGCTGTAGGAACCTTACATGAGGCATCCCTGACCTCTCTGCAGGAGAGGGCAGAGACTGAACTGTTTGAACTAAGGCAGGACCTGTGGAAAGCAGGAAAAGGATGTCTGGGGGCAGGGACAGCTGTTACTTTAAAGCTTGTGCATCGGGCACATTTTTGTTTTTTCCACCCAGCATGGGTATTTCAGTCCCATTTTACAGATGAGGAAGTCCCATGGCCCAAAGAGAAGTAAAGTACCCACAGACACACGGGTGAGATCCAAGTCAAGAAGCCCGGGCTTGTCTGCCTGAGGCTGAGAAACTCAGCTTCTCTGAGGAGGGAGTGTGGTCTAGGGTTCCTTGAGGGTGGGCCTTTGGTCTGTTCCATTTCTACCTTGGAATAAGAAACACATGCGGGAGATGATGCATTCATTTCTCCGTGCTGAGCCTAGATTGATTGGGTTCCTCTCTTGGGAAATAGGGTTCAAGATGAACAAAGTTTAGCCTGCTCTGAGAGCAAGCATCTTCATTTCTGTGTGCCCTTATCTTTGAGAACAGCTAAGGCAATGGCTCCCTGGTACAGAACGTTATCATGTCCTTTTCATCTTTATAAAACCACCAAGAAATGCAACTTATTAAAGGACGGAAAGGGGCCCAAATCTGGCACACTTCACATTTTGCAGCAGAATACTTCATCTGACATTAACAGAGGGGGCTGGGTGGCATTGACAATAGGCACTTCATACTCATCTTTTTACAAAATGAGGCCAGTGGGGACCTTGAAAGTTAATTCTACTCAAGATAAGAATAACAGCGATGTTGTTCATTTTACATTGGACACCCACTGACTGGCTGACAGAGCAGAGTGAGGGCATCCTGTATGCTGACTGTAATAATAAAGTCATTTAAGACACAATGTAAAAGGTCACAAGCTAACAACAGACAAAATGATGTGGTTTTTCTCTGTAATAAAGCCAGGAAAACCACTCACAAAAGACTTCTGAAAAGATGTGAAAAGCATTTCATCTGACCACTTAAGACCTGAAACTCCCACAGGCAATGGAAGGCGACACAATAGTTTTCTTGCTGTGTTTTTACAAAACCTCCCATTTCTAGAACATTCTACAGACACTCCAATATGGAAAGGTGGAAAGGAAATATTGGTCCTTCCATTTGAGGGAGGAATGAGGATGAAAGAAGTTTAGATCGGCTTTGGGGTGAGCCGTGATTGCTTAGAGACTGGAGTGAACCCAATTTTCCAGGAGGCCCTGAGTTAAAATTCTTGCCAGAACTTGCTGTCAGCAAACGCAAAAGAATGATTACTGTAAGGGTGTATTGGATGTTGCCACAAATATGGCTCATAATTCAGCATTCCATCTCTTTTCAGTTCCTGCTACATGAGCTGAACCCCATCCCACCACCTTTAGGTAAGGCAGAGAAGGCTGAAGAAATAGCGTGGGAGAGAGGATGGGATCCGAGTGAGGCGTGGGAGCCGGGCTCAGTTCACTGTCCACGGCTGCCTTCGGAACATAGAGCAGGTTACTCGGAGCAAACAATTTGGGCACTCAGGAGCACAGCAGACAGAGGCCGCTGTACAGGAGCAGGAGAGGACTGGAAAGCAGATCACTTAGGACCTAAGAATGAAAAAGTGGAAAAGGAAAGCTGCAAGAGAAGATCAAGGATCCAAGAAGATGTTAGCCCCATGTATAAAGCTTTCATTACCCAGGAAAGACAAATAAAAGAAGGAGCGGATTTTTTTCTGGGGGAAATAATTACACCTAAACACCAGAGAGGGTCAGGATTGCAATAAAGAACCAAATTATTTTGGATGAGTGCTCGGCTAAATCCCAAGAAAACTCAAATGACTTGTTCAACAGAGTGACACTTTAAAAACCCAGTTTCCAAGAAACTTCCATGTAGTCATGAGTTTGCAAGAAGAGATGGTAACTAGAATACCCTTGCTGAAAACGGTCTTCAGTGGATCTAGCTCTTCAGAGTAAAGGTGATGGGAAGCACTGCCGCAGCCCCCAGCCACTGGATCCCGGGGACCATGAGACAGATAAACAGCCATCAAATGCAGAGAACTCCAGCCCCACAAACTCTCAGCACAAAGGGAATAAAAGCACCAATGCGCTCGTACCCCTTAAGTCTGAGAACATGTTTATTTCCTCACAGAAAGGAAAGGAATGAAGGGGAGCCTGCCCACCCCCTTGACTTCCAATGACTAGGAAGTAGGCTCTTCCCTAGTGTGGAGGGCCTCGGAGCCTGTGTCCGGTGCACTGCTGGCACTTAGACTGTCCTATGCAGCTCAGCTTTCACCATGAAGCGACAGCGTGCTGCATGAGCCAAGGAAAAAAGCCTCCACTGAATCTAAGCCACCTGGTGTTTGAAATAATGAGACACTCTTGGCCTCCATTTTGTCCTTGATAGTCATTCTCAAATGACTCATGTTCTATCCTGTCATATTCCACCTTGTGGTTGAAGATAACAAAGGATTTGGTAAAAATAAGACAAATGGCTCATTTCTAGTGGTGTGGTCTCTTTTGCTAGTTCCATACTCTAGTGTTTCACAGAATTCTAAAAAAAAAAAAAAAAAAAAAAACACCTTAGAACCAAATTGATTGTAACAAAAAAGCAAGCTACTTCCCTGTATTAGCCAATTTCTGTGCCCTCAAGTACATACATTAAAGTCTTGAAGTCCTGCCTCCATCCGTTCATAACAGAGTTAAAGGGCCATGCAGAAGCCACGGTGGAATGGGGTCACTAATCCTAATAACCCTTCAAGGAGAATCTTTAGGTAGATGCACACAGCATATGGAGAACACCACATGGAGCTGAAGTCTTCCCACCAAAGGTCAAGGAACTACACATTCTCCAAGAAGCTAATGGAGACCTGGGGACCTCCAAGGAATACTGCCACACTTGAATCTTGGACTTCTGACCTCCACACTGTGAGAGAGCACACTCCTAAGCTGGTGCTTTGTTGTTGGGTTACAGGAGTAGAGTGATGTCCCTACTGGGGAACTAGAGAGAACAGAACAACAAACACCATCCCACAGAATTCCATAGAAAGAAACGTGAAGATCCTGCACTGCCCTCCCTTGCACAGGAGACATCCTGTCGGCTGGCAGCAGTGAGACCTCAGAGCAGCCTCCAAAGGCTTCGAGACCCACTTCAAGTATTGGCACTCTCCAGTGGCTTCAGGAAGGTGCAAAGGCATTGAATCCAGGCAGCCCTTACTGGATGCTGTTAGAGCCTCATCCCCAGCACAGTGGCATCATGACATACTTTACAGAACAGCCACGTTTGTTTCTAAGAAAATTACAAGGAAAAAAATTTTAAAGGCTGAGCAGAGAGTAAACAGCTTTTCTTTATTGTAAAAAACAAATTATAAGCTCAGGGAAATTTTTAAAGAAGGAACTTGCCAGCTTCCCAACTGATCCTTCCATCTCATTGGTGAGCAGAACCATGGTAACCCAGTTGCCCAAATAGGACCCCTTGGTCTTTCCACCGGCTGCAAAGGCTGCCCTCCTCCAAGCAGCAGCACAGCTCTGGGCCAGCACTTCCAGTGATACCAGCGTGCACACATGGGCGCACAGAAGGACGTGGGAATGATTCCATGCTACCAAGACACCCATCTTTCCGCCTACACATTTTCCAGGAATTAGTGCAGGTTCGTGACATACACACCACACCACTGACCAGCCTTCTGTTGGTAGTCCTACCTCACTGGTTCTGGAAAGATCAATATCAAAGCTATACGCTTCCCTGATGCGGTGCCATTGGCAGTGAATGCCCATTAAGCAACTCCTAGGGCTTACTCAATTATCCTCTAGCTAAACATTTATTTCAGCCTTCGGGATTCTGATCATCCAGCAATGCAGCTAGGACATGTGAACAAGCCATCATAAGGAAGACTGGATTTCTGCAGTTCCGAGGCAGTGCTGAGAGATGCTACCCCATTCAGATACACACGGCTGTTGCGTTGCAGGAAAGCATGCATGACTTCCGCAAGAGTTTCAAAATGAGTAGAGTTGTAGAATTTAAAAATGTGTTCTCTACTGGACCAATTCAAGTTTTCTTTAAAACAAAAATATTTATGCATATATCTATGACTAAATGAGGAAATGCAAAAAAAAAATTAAAAAAAAAAAACAGTATGATGCTGATAGAAGCTGTAGAGATAAAGTAGCTGAGAAGTGAAAAGTGTCAAGAGCCAGGTCTGACCAACAGCATACCATGTTTTATTAATCCTTGCTGCATTTTCATAATGGCTGAGTGTCTTTATTACAGAAGAAGTGCTCAGCAGTCATTATGGACAGAACGGAATCTGGGGATGCAATTCAGCCGTAGAGCACTTAGCTAAAACTCATAGCCCCCCACAAAAAATGACTGAAGAGGGCAAGAAACAAACACATGGAGTTGACTAAAGAGCATACGGAGTGAATCGGAGACTGCTCTGTACTCACGAGGCTCGGAGTGAATCGGAACAAACCTTCACTGTAGCTGGTATTGACAAGAGACAATTAGACACGAGCACAAATGAGCCTTGGTAAATTCTCCAAAGCACAGCAGATACGCTCTCAGAACATGAGTAATCGCTGAAAGCGTGGTATTTATAGGAATCTTCCAAATAATCTGCGGAATCAGTTATCTGCTCCTGGCAACAGCATCCGAGGACCCTATCAGGTTCACGGACTACAGAGTAACACCGTCAGTGGCACGGAATCGTCCCTGTGAAAGGAAACAGACATCTCGAGTGGGGCCTGCCACTTGACTCTACAAGTGAGCAGGCTTGAGGGAAGTCAAGAACAGGAGAGCTTCCAGCAGGAAACGTAAGTTGTGCCTCTGAGCCACACCCAATGCAGGTCCCAGAAGTCCAACCCTGGCCCTTCTCTTGCCATGCCTGCCTGTTTCTCTTTGATTTTTGACTAGTACATAAAACCAAGGAATTTGTACACATTAACGAGTGCCATATTATGGCCTTATGCAGGTTTGCCTTCGGTATTATTTAAACATATTTATCCTGAAATATTTACCATTTTTATGGCTAAAACCTGAAGCCCTTTCCTTTGGCTTTTGTAGTCCTATAGCGCACTATTGTTTGGACTAGGTTTCTCACGCTCTTGACTTTCACTTCTGCTGGTTTTAAAAAACAAAAAACATCAACCCGTCATGGTGGTGCTCTAATCCCAGAACTCAGGAGGCAAAGGCAGAAGGATCAGAAATTTTAGGTCATCTTTGACCACAGAGCAAGTTCAAGGACAGACTAGAATGCATGAGACCAGGCTTCAAAAGAGAGAGAGAGAGAGAGAAAAAAAAGCCTGCTTGTCTTGTCGGAAGACTGGGAACAGGGGCAACCTTGACGCAAGGCCTTGCAGGAAAACAGGTTTCTGTACTTGTTCTTTCTCCACAAAGTGTTCCGTGTGGGAAATGCTTAGAGCAGAGAGGTGACAGGAACAGCTACACATCGGTGAAGAGAGATCACAGAGAGGCAACCACAGAACAATAAATTAGCAAAACCAGCAAACGGCAGCCAGGTAGTGAATGTGCTGTTGCCCAGCAGGACCACTAAGCAGGAATTGTAGTCTTTTTACAGAAGAAGCGCACCAGGATACATGGGGTAGAAGTTAATCACAGAAGCAGTGTGTCCAGGCAATAGAAGGAACCAGAGAAGGCCCTCCAGACTAGGATGGCAAGATCCTCACAAGAGTGTTTGGGAGGAACTGTCTGCCCAACGTTCATACCAGTCGTGAGCCAGACAACTAGCGTGTTTGTGTGCACTGCACTTCAGCTAGAGTGAACTTCATTTCACTTCTGTGAACTGTTTACTTTATTGACACAAATGTTGATAAAGTACTAGAGGACAAGCCGTTCAGTGCTCACTAGAGCACCCAGTGCAGGGCAGAACACTCAGTAAGAACCAATGGCGTGGGGGTGGGGGTGCTTGTTCACGTGCAGTGTGGGCACACACACACCAAGGCATGCTGGTGGAAGTCAGACAGCCTGCAGGTGTCAGCCCCTGTCTGTCCCCCTTGTTTGGGATGGGGTTTGCCATCAGCACTAACGCCAGGCTGGCCCGAGAGCTCCTAGCGGCTCTCTTGGCTCTGTCTCCCATTTTGCTGCAGCAGTGCGGTAAGACTACAGACTCTTACATCACTGTGTCTGGTTTTTGTGTGGATCCTGGTGACCTGAAATCAAGTTGTTAAACTTAGCCGTATAACACTTTCACCCACAGAACCGTCTCTCTAGTCCCGTGAGAGAGTTCTTAGGTGTCCGTGTGTTTGCACACATGTGTGAAGGCATTTCCCTAAAGACAATAAAGGTTACAAGAATTTCCCAGAGTAGAGCTCAGTGGGAGAGAGCACCTATCTAGCATGTAAGCGGCCTGAGGCTTCACCCCGAGCACGACAAAGACTACAGTAGTCCACAATTCTCTACCCGATTTGGATGAGTTTATCAACGTCCACACAAAAATGTAGGTGCTCGAGCCATGCCTCCCACCCAGTGCCGGGGCAGCTCTGTGTGTTCCTGATGTCTCACCAGGGTCAAGCAGACACCGGGTTCAGTCTTTGGACACATCTGCTAAACAAGGGGAGGTTTGAAAAGGGGGTTCTGGAGAGACGGCATAGGGACGATGGTTAGGGCCTGGCAGAGACTCTCCTAGTATGAATTCACCAATTTCAGGGATGGTGGTTAGGGCCTGGCAGAGACTCTCCCAGTGTGAATTCACAAATTTCAGGGATGGTGGTTAGGGCCGGGCAGAGACTCTCCCAGTGTGAATTTATCAATTTTTTATTTTCTCTAAGTGTCATAGGGGGGAAAAGTGGTTTATAAAAAAAAAATGCTAAGGGATTAATATTGAGCATAGTATTGAGAATACTGGAAATGGAATTATTGTAGCAGATTCTTTAATTCCCTGTAATATGACTACATTATTACTTCAGAATAGTTTGACGTAACTTGGAATTTTTAGGATCATTTAGAGACTGAAATTAGATAGATTTAAGAAAAAAGAACTTTTCCTTTCTTTTAGAGAGTTAATAGGTTGCACTGAGGAAATCTTGGGAAAAACCACTTTTGGTTCCTCCCTAAGGCCCCAAAGGACCCTTCTATACAGCACAGTGGGAGGTCTGTGGCCACACACCCCAGATAGGGCAGATGGTGCCTCCACGAGTATCTAAGAAGGTAGTTGTGGGCCAGGCAGCTGTGGTATACGCCTTTAAGCACTCGGGAGGCAGGGCCAGGAGGATCTCTGTGAGTTCGAGGCCAGCCTGGTCTACAGAGTGAGATCCAGGACAGGCGCAAAGCTACACAGAGAAACCCTGTCTCGAAGAAGAAGGAGGAGGAAGAGGAGGAAGAGGAGGAAGAGGAAGAAGAAGAAGAGGAAGAAGAAGAAGAAGAAGAAGAAGAAGAGGAAGAGGAAGAAGAAGAAGAAGAAGAAGAAGAAGAAGAAGAAGAAGAAGAAGAAGAAGAAGAAGAAGAAGAAGAAGAAGAAGACGACGACGACGACAATTGTGAGATCCTGGAAGGAAGAGTCAACGTTGAGCAGGAGACAGGGTCTGAGAATAACCTGTGTGGGCCCCACTGCTCTACATCACACAGGCAGGACACCGTCTGGGGCTTCTCAGGAGTCTGGGACAAGATAGACCCCTGCCCTCCTCTCAATTAATGTGATTTAAAAGAAAATTAATGGAGGAGGAGGGAAATGGAGAAAGGGAGAAGATGAGAGATGGATGGGGGAGAAGGAGTACAGTGAGGAGAGGGCAGGGGAAGGGGAAGAAGCTGGACCAGGTGTGGTGTATCCACCTGTGACCCCAGAACTTGGGAAGTAGGCAGAGGGAGCATGAGTTCAAGGTCAACCTCAGCCACACAGAAAATTGGAGGACTCCCTAGGCAACATGGAGACCCTGGAAAGATGAGTGACAGGAGGTATAATGATGGCTTCTTGTCACAGTGATAAAACACCGTGACCAAAAGTGACTTATAGAGGAAAGAATTTATAATCCCAAAGGAGGAATCCATTATGGTGGAAGCATGGAAGAAGGTGTAAGAAGCTGAGAGACCACATCTTCAACAACAAGCATCAAGTAGCTCAAACTATAGCAGGGTGAGGCTGTACACTCTCAAGGCCAGCCCCCCGTGATACACTCCCTCCAGCAAGGCTCGCCCACCTAAAGCTCCCAAACAGCGCCATCAACTAGAGACCAAGCATTCAAGCACATGAACCTGTGGAGTGTGGCATTTCTCATTCAAACTACTGTATGAGGTGAGAGGGGGAGGGAAATGGCCTACAGGAGTTGAGTTTCCTACCCACACAGCAAAGTGAGGTAGGTGTGGTGGTATTGTGTTCCCCAAAATATTGTGCACCCTAATAAACTTATCTGGGGTCAGAGAACAGAACAGTGACTAGATAGACATAGAGGCCAGAAAATGGTGGCACACATACCTTTAATCCTAGCATTCCAGAGGCAGAGATCCGCCTAGATCTCTGAGTTCAAGGCCACACTGGAAACAGCTAGGCATGGTGACTCACGCCTTTAATCCCAGGAACTGATTGCAGAAAGCAGAAAGGTATTTAAGGCGTGAGGATGAGGAACTAGTACTGGTTAAGCTTTTAGGCTTTTGAGCAGTTCAGCTGAGACACATTCTGGATGAGGACTTAGAAGCCTCCAGTCTGAAGAAACAGGATCAGCTGAGGAACTGGCGAGGTGAGGAAGCTGTGGCTTGTTCTGCTTCTCTGATCTTCCAGCATTCACCCCAATAACTGGCCTTAGGTTTGTGTTTATTAATAAGAACATTTAAGATTCGTGCTACAGGTAGGTGTCCCTCCCTGGAAGAGAGGCCATCCTTGCCCAAAGGAGACTCCATACACAGAACTTCAATCTCATTCCCATGTGAGCAAACCTCAACCAAACCAACATGTTCTTGTGACAAGTCAGGAGACTCTGCCAATCATAATGGTGGAACTTCTGTCAACTGCAGGCTGCCAGCTGACCCAGCCTTGCCCAACAAAGACAATGCCCAACTGTAGCCAACCAGACTCCCTCTGTCTGTCACTTCTGGTCCATGAAAAAAAAAAAAAAAAAAAGCCTGTGCTTCTCTCCATGTAGCCCTCCCAAGTCCTACTAACCTTGAGAAATGAGCATGTGCCCATCATTCTTTGTCCAAATAAGCCATGCTAAACTGAATTTGTTTCAAGTTTCCTATTATAGTGAGCATCTTCGATAACAAAATCACATGTGAAGTTGAGCAAATCTGACCACCCTTGATAACCATGAAGGAAGTGTTTTTTTCCCTTCTAGCCAGTTCTTCCCTAGCACGTAGAATCCAAACTGTACTTTAAATGATGTCTGCTTAAGTGAACATCTCCCCTCTTCCCGGCTGTACTGGAAAATAGATCCACGTGGAACTATGATTGCTAGAGCAAAAGCATTCACACTCTCTGTCAGGGACGTCACTGTGCGTCCATAAACCTGGACTTCTTTCACATAAAATACTCAAGACTTAGCTATTTAGAACAAGCCAAATAGCCTTCTGATTTGCTCATTTCATCCAGATCTTGATTTCCTTTGAAAACAGCATTTTGTCTCTTGTCAATCTGTTTTCCGACCCACAGCTGGTTACCATCCTTTAGATGCGCTGTGCCAGCTGAGATCACTTCCTCCTCGGTAAAAATAGATGTCTGCTGGTTGGAGCTCGTAGAAGCTCTCTGTGCCGTCACATGCTGAACGCTTGTCAGCACAAATCTTTTCTTTTTTTTAAAGGTGTGTGTGTGTGTGTGTGTGTGTGTGTGTGTGTGTGTGTGTGTGTGTGTGTGTGTTGTGATGTCAGAGGACTATTTTCAGAAATTGACTCTCCCCTTTCACCTTGACGCCTGGGAATCTAATTCAGATCATCAGGCTTGCACAGGAAGTAGTTCTACCTGCTGAGCCACCTCACCAGCCCTTAAATGTTTTCTAACTCAACTTGGAAAAGCCAGAGGAAAGGGGAGAAATGGACATACAGGAATGCATTATTTTGACCCAAAGAGTGTGTGTAAACCATGTCTGAAAGAAATGGCTAGCGTGGGGCACTGAGATGATTGGCTTTCATTGGCCTTTGACTGGATTTACAATTCCCTGGGAGACACACCTCTTGGTATGTCTGTGACAGCAAGCTGTGGAGGTTTAACTAAGAAGGATTTAACTGAACATAGGTAGCACCATTCCAGAGACTGGGGTTCCAGGTTGAATGAAAACGTAAAAGGGAAGAAGGAGAAAGACGAAGGACTCCTGCATTCCCCTTTCTTGGCTTCCTGTTCAAATGAGGTGTCAGCCAAGCCAAAAAGCCTTCCCTGCAACAACAAACTTCATCTCCTCAAACTACGATCCAAAACAAACCTGTTTAGCCCTAAGCTGCTTGTCAGTATTTGATCATAATCACGAGAAAAGTATACAGGCACCTGACGGAAGGAGGTGACCAGCACTGTGTCCACAGAGGCCACATATGTGAGCAGGGGGACTCAATCTACAGTGACCTTTCCTCTTTGGTATCATCTTTCCCCTCACCTCAATAATACAAAGTCTAAAAGCCTTGGGCACATGACTATGAACTTGAACTATACTAGAGCAGGAAACCTGATTTATTTCCCAAATACGCAAAGTTAGTTAGGGATGATTTTAATCATTATCATAAAATGTGAAGAGAGGACCAGAAGACAGCTGAGCAGGGAAAGGTGTTTGCTGCCAAGCCGGATGACCTGAGTTTGATCCCTGGGATCCAGTCCATAGTGAAAGGCAAGAACAAATACCTGCAAACTGTCTTCTGACCTCCATGGACATGCCACAAAAGGTTCCTCTGCCCCTCTGTTCATGCACAAGTAGAATAAATGTTAAATTTTTACAATGTGAAACGTAGCAACAAAGAAAATACAGGTAATTATCTATGTGCCTTAAAGAATAACTTCTTAAGCATGCAGAATTAGAATTTCAAAAGACTAAATTAAAAGGCGTATCTACATAAAAAGCATCTTAACCAACAGCAACGGGCAACAGCAGTTCCCTTCTGGTGTCTTCTACTGTGTAAGATTTGATAGGTAGATAGGGCTGGAAAGATGACTTCTCTGTTGAAGTGGGTACTGCTTTTGCAGAGGACCCAAGCTCAGGTCTCAATACCCACGTCAGACAGCTAACAACTGCCTGTGACTCCAGTTCCAGGGGACCTGACACCTCTTCTAGCCTCTGCAGGTATTGCACTCACGTGCACAAACCCACACACGTACACACGTAATTAAAAATGGAAAATAAGATAGGCAGACAAATCATTATCATGAACATATGCATGAAATCTTCCTTTAGCAAGCTTAGGATAAATGCTTCTTCTACCTTTCTCCTTATTCAGAATAAATGACTCTTTTAAAACATGAGTTCTAAGTACTATGCATAGATGTGTCTGTAACACTTTTGATATTTTCCATTATGTTTTAATGAACCATCTGTCTAAAACTTACTTTCAAAAGTTGAACCATTAGTAATTGGGTAAATTATATTCTTATTAGTGCTTGTATTGTGGATCATGGTTTGGCTGTGGTCATCTAAGCTAACTGCTCTGAGAAACTGGGATGCAATTATGGATTAAGCACAGACACAAGATAAGCAGCTCGAGGACCAGGCTCAGTGCAAGTGTGGACATCCAGCCCATGGCTCCTCTCACAAGACAGAAATGCACATGGCTGTGTAGCCTTAAGGAAAATCTCTGAGGTGATAAGAAAAAAAAAAGTAAATAAAAGCAGATTCAATTGAGCAAGAGCTGAAGGAAGAGAAAACTCCAAATAAGGTCAGGACTCAGGGAGAGGTGGGAGCCATCTCAGCCCATGACACCTCAGGCAGTGTGAGTAAAGCCCAGTTACAGAAGGAACAGGACCCCTGGAGGGAAGGGGATTCCGTTATCTTCTGTCATGTGACCAGATGGAGTCTTCTTAGTCCACAGAACCAGGGTGTTCTCTTTACTACCAGCAACAGTAAAGCTTGGGAATGTGTGTGTGTGTGTGTGTGTGTGTGTGTGTGTGTGTGTGTGTGTGTGTGTGTAAGTATTCAAGATTCCCAACCACAGAAGTGGTCAGTGAATTCTCCTAGCTCTGGGGCAGACAGAAAGAACAATCTCCTACTTAAGCCACAGCATGGGAGCCAGTACTTCAAAAACCCAGAGCCAGGAAGGGAGTATTTGCCAAGCTACAAGAGACAAAGCCTCCCAGCAGTGGTGTGTGGAGCAGGGTCAGGGAGCAGGGTCCAGGAGCAGGGTCCGGGAGCAGGGTCCAGGGAGCAGTGGGGAAGAATGGCCCACCAGGTCAAAGCAGCTGTGTTCTCAGGAGCTCCACACACTGGCTTCCCCCCTGTGGGTGGGCATGCCAATGGGGATAGGAATGAGGGAATTGTTACCTCTCTCAATCTCATTACATCATTGTGGGCGTTTCATAGGTGCTGCAGCTGGGTAGGACTGCTCAGTTGCTTCCTCCCTTGGCAGCTTATATAATATTTTCTGGAACTGTGGAAGCTAGACTGAAGGAAAGAAAGCTTTCAGGTCAGATCCAGCTTGAATCATCCACGTCTCCTGTCTGGAAGAGTTCAGTGTATTTAACAACAGGGCCCACCTTCAACCTGAGAGAGGCAACTTGGAGCTATGTTCATAATTGATAGTTTCAGGAGTCATTTGGACTACCCTGACCAACCAGGCAGTTTCTTGTGCCTGGTACTAATGGTTTTTGTTAATCTGTGGTTCTTGTGGGGAGCATTGCTGGCCAAGTAGCTTAACTTCCATATATATATATTTTTATAATTTAGAACATATATTGCAATTTTAGGTAAATATACAATATGATTCCTTGAGGCTTTAGCAAACCACCTTGGTGCTGTCTCTCATCACTCCTGTATTGACTTACCTACCTACTCTCTCCCCAGTTGGCCACACCTCCCTGCTTTTCCATTTCACGTGATAAGAAGCAGATATAAACTTGAGGAGGGAGACATGGGAGGGGCTCAAGAGGGGTGGTTGGAAGGGGCTGGGGGAAGAAAAAAAAGAAAGTAATATAATTATATTTCAATGTGGGAGTCTGTGGGAGACCAGCTCCAACCTGCTCCCACCTTTCAAGGGGTTCTTAGGTGGAGGAGAGAGGAATGAGGAAATATTAGGTAGAAAGATAGAAAGAGATGGTAAGAAAGACAGAGACACAGGGTAGCTTGGGGGGGGGGGGCTGTGTCAATACCCAGTCGCACCAGGCATTTATTCAAAAGGGCTTTTTATACAAATGCCAAGGGGAGAGAAAAAAGATCTCCCCCTTGCTAGATCAAAGCACACCATACAGCCAAATATAGACCCTTCAAGACACCTGGTAACCACGCCTGTGGTCAAATCATCCAATTATGCAGCCTTGCTGGGTAAAGCAAGCTCAGATTCTCTGACCCTGAGTAAGGTCTCACTAGATAGCCTCTGTGGGCCACCACATTTCAATTAAAAACATGTTTTAAAAATTAGAAAAAATGTCTAAGATTTTTGGCCATATTGTTATTGATTCTACAAACACTGATTTTTCTATCCTGTTAGCAAATGACTGGTCATCCTCTCCCCAGTCTTTGCTTCTTAGGGCATCCCTGAGTTCTCCCAAGGCCACAGTGGGCTGTTGTCCAGGTACAACACTAGATAGCTCGAGAATCTGCAATGTTAGGAGTCACCAGCACTACCTTGGATGCAGCCTGTGTGGTCGTGAACAGCATTCTGCTCACCAGATCTATCCAGGACTCCTAACCCCATGTGCTTTGTTAGGCCTTTATAAGGATGTCCTCCATGTGTCACATGACTTCGCGTTTGTTCCCTGGGGCTTTGCCTCCACTTGTTCTCTTTCCTCATCAAGAATTAATGTGGATAGATGAGTTCTCAGCATTTTATCCCTAATGTCTACAGAGTGCCTAGAAATTTGCTTATAAGAGTAATAAAAAGGGTTATTACATATTATATCATGAGAGCTACTCTTACTGCAGAATATGAAAATCCCCTTTAGGGTGGGACTAATCGTCAAGTTGTTACAGAACTCCACTGAACAAGCAGCTCAGCAGCTGAAAAGACGGTGGGAAGAAGCCGCAGGCGTTACCTAAACCAACAGTTCTCAACCTTCCTAACGCTGTGACCCTTGAATACAGTTCATGTCGTGACACCCAACCATAAAATCATTTTTGTTGCTACTTCATAACTGTAATTTTGATTCTGTTATGAATTGTAATATAAACATCTGTATTTTCCAACGGTCTTAGGCAACCCCTGTGAAAGGGTCATTCGACTCCAAAGGGGTCATGACCCACAGGTTCAGAACTGCTGACCTAGATGGAGTTCAACTTTTAAACACCCAGAGTGATCGGGGGCATACTTGAAATCTCAGCACTAGGCAGCCTGAGGCAAAAGGACCAGTCCAGTCTGAGCTGCACTGCAAGATCCTGGAGGCGGGTGTGTGTAGGTAACAGCACAAACCAGAGGGGTGAGAAGGTATTTGTACGGATTTGAATGGAAAATATCCCCCATAGGCTCAAGTAGCTGAACACTAGGTCCCTGGGTGGAGGCACTGTTTGGGTAAGTGGTACGGCCTTGCTGGAGGAAGTACACCACTGTTGTCCAGGCCATGGTACAAATGAGTACACGAGTCCAAGTGAAGTTGATGCACACTTGATGAGCATCTTGCTGGATGTCAATCTTAAATTTTTACTATAGTTTTTACTTATTTGTGTACAATGTGGATGTTTTGTGTATGTGGGTGTACGTGTGGAGAGTTCAGAGGACAGCTTGCAGAAGTCAGCTCTCTGCTTCCACCATAAGGGGCCCAGGGCTTGAACTCAGGTCCTCAGGCTTGTCGACAGACTCCTTTATCCACTAAGCCGTCTCACCAGCCTTGTTGGATGTAAATTTGACATTAGGAGTAAAAGGCCAAAGATTGAAATCCAGTCAATGATACAGACGGTATACTTTGTGAATGTGTACAAGGGTAGCTGGATGAATAAGGACAGATGTGTAACGAAAACAAGTATCGTAAGCTGTTTGTGGTGGAGCAGAAGTGGAAATCACGAGTCTCTCCTGAGCGCCCCTTCCCATTTTGCTTGGGTTTTGTTGGGTAGTTGTTGGCTTTTAATTTTATGGTTAATCTTTTTTGTTTCATTTTAGTCTGTTTGAGACACAGAGTCTCACTCTGGAGCCAGGCTGGCCTCAAACTCACAGCAATCCTCCTGTGACTTCCTGAAGGCTAGAACTGCAGGTGTGAGCCACCATTCTGGCTCTGCTATCTGCTGAAGGAAGGAACTTTTAAAGTAACAGACTGGATCTGGATAAACATGTCAACAAAACATTCCCAGACCTGTAGCCTTGTTTTCATTGACAGTTAGATGCTGTTTCTCTCCTTGTTTTTGGTGACTCTTCTCCCCTGCTCACTTATCTCCATGCAGTCTTTCTGGTGCAAGACCTTTAACTATGAAGTAACCTATATATATAAGGCCACTCCACATAGTTAAAAGGGATGTTTATTTTGTGGGGTAACTTACAAGTGAAGGGATAGGCTACAGGGTCTGGGAAAGGTGTAGCGCAGTCCGGCGGTCTGGAGAACTCTGCTCGGTCTGTCTCCAGCGTCCAGGTTCCAGGAACCGAGAGAGCTGGCACATCCAGATCTCAGGTATTCAGGGTCCTCTCTCAGCCCCGCCTTGTAGGCGTGACAGCTACCTAAGCCTCCATGGGGGTTGGAACTTCCAGATCAAAGCTGGAATGGCTACCCACTACATATATATATATATACACATACATACATACACACACACACACACACACACACACACACACAAACTGTACCCTAGCAGCCATGATAGAGTTAACTCTCTGCCATGGTAAAGCTACAAGCTGGTCATGCGAAGGTGTAGTATAATTCACAGCAAGGTCGGAGGGTAGTAACACTGGCCAAGAGACAGCTAAGACAGTCACGGTCAAAGCCAGAGTCAGACATGGGCAGAGAAAGCTCCGAACTACACCTGGGTGGCTGGGAAGCACATGAACATCACATCACCATCACCTGGTGGAGCCAGGGGGACGTGCACAGAATGTGTGGGCTTCCGTCTGCACCCTCCATGATGACTCAGAAAATCTACCAATCTCAATCAGGATTGCCTCAGCATTTGTCCAGTTTCTACTGCTGCCCTATAAAACTCTTGGACAAAGGACATTCAAGGGCTTCTTTCCTTTCTTGAAACCCCTCCCACTCTTGGGAGTTGCTCTCACTTTTCCTCAGTTTCCCACTTTCCTGTAATAATTCTTAATAAAGCTTGCTCTCACTTTGCATAACACCATTATCGTTTGAGTCTCTAATCTTCTTTGGTGTGAGACACAAAGAACTTGGATTCACTGCTCACGGTCTTTCTTTCATGACTCTGAGTGTCCAGTATTTCAGGTCCTCAGGTGGTGCACTACCGGGCCACAAAAGGGCCTGTCACTCAAAAGCCCTGCATCACGCAGATGGAAGCCTTCCTGTTGCTGTGTTCCAGCGTTGTTGAGAGGAAGTACAGCATGACGATTTTATGAGAATGTCTAAATTGATCCTTCTACATCCTCTGGGTGCTTTTCCGTTTCTCATGATCACTCTCGGCATCACACGTCCTTCAGGCCAGAATCAAGGACATTTTTCTTAAGCTACGATGTTACTCCGAGGCCAACAGGATGGCACACGGAGTAAAAGCTCTTGCTAAGCCTGACAACCCGAGTTCAATCCCCAATTATCTACAAAGTGAAAGACGACTCCCAAAATCTGTTCTGACCTCCACATGCATGCCATGCCATGTGTTCACACACATATACACACATAAATACCTACACAGCAGATTTTATGAGACTGTGTGTACTCATTTTAATGCCCCTCTCCTATGGCCTGTGTGCTGCCCCCAGCCACATTCTCTGCTTTCCACTCACAAATGCTAACTTAGTATTACTAACTTTAAAACAGCCCCACAAACTATTATTGATGGCATTATTAGTTGTCATGGGTTTTCTTGACACAGGAACATCCAGATGCATCTGTTCAGGATTTCCTGAACTTCTGTCTACTGATTAACCATCCCAATAAAAAGCACATGCAACTTTAAAAGGATAAAACCATGTCTCGGAATCAGAGAGAAAATGGGGATGTGGACTGTGGCTGGAGACTAGCCTTGGTATCTGACCTTGATCCACCAAACAGCTTACAGAAGACCCGGCACAGCTGGTGAGGGGCTGAGGTCAGATTGGTGATGACTTGGTAGCACCTTGGCAAAGTCTTGCCTGGGTCCTGGTACATGACATAGTTTCACCAGAGGCCTATATAGGAATCGTGTTTCTTTTACTGGCTTCTCATTTGGGGTAAAGCCAGTAAGGCATGGCACACAAGCAACCAAACTGACAGATACTGACCATGCAGTAACTGTCCATCATTCTCAAATTTGTCTTCCTCCATCTGCTCCTCAGAAGTCTGTAGCAAGTCAAAGAGGAGGGGGTCTTAGAACATGTGGGAGCCCACAGAGGTTTCGTAGTGAGATCTGAGCTTGCTTTACTAGCAGGATTGTGTAAGAGGATGATTGGACCACGGGCCTGGGTACTAAGTGTTTGGAAGGCTCTGCACTTGGCGGTATCTAGCAAGGGGGAGGAGTTTTGTCTTGCCTCTTGGCATTTTTATAAAAAGCCCTTCTGAATAAAGTTCTGGGCCACTGGGTATTGACCCAGGTCCTCCCAAAGCTATCCAGTGTTTCTTTCTTCTCATTGACTAGGCCTATCATTCCAACTAATATTTCTTAAACCTCTGTCCTCAAGAGTACCCTGGAAAAAGTGGGGGAAGGTCCCCCACAAAGGCAACCACCACCTACCACAAGGGAAGTCTAAGAGGGAGGGTCACCATAGAGCCATCCTGGAGAAGAGTATGCCGAATGGAAGATTCAAACTTCACCCATGTGAGGAGGCCCCAGGGCTTGGACAGGAGTAGTGTGGCTCTACTGTGTTGTGCTAAGAGACTCCGTACAGATGTCATCACAGCAGCAGCGTCTCTCCAGCAGCTCAAGGCCATTTCTCTCCTGCCAGCTCTTGACAAGGGAACATCGCCTGTTTGCTCGGCCTTCCCTTGAACCCTCCCTGTTCCGCTGACGAGCTCTGTTGTGCTTTGCTGCCGGAGGCTGCCTGGAGAGCGGCTTCCATCTTTCCACGGGGTTAGGGAGGTACAAACAGCCCAAGAGGGCCAGGAAACATTAAGAACAGCACGCAGAAGGTAGGAACAAGTTATGTAAAAGATGGTATTGAAGCATGGTAAAGAAACAGGTCATGTTCCTTCAGCTCTGCAGAGGAGGCAACAGCCTCAGTCCTCAGCCTCCAGGGGTTCTCGATGTGAACTCCACCCTAGAGTCCATCTACTTGGGGGCAAAGAAATGTCCAATGCAATCTTCCTGCACTTAGCCCTCTGCAGAACCTTACAGCAGGGTGTCTGGACAAATGTTCAGCCAGGTGTGAGCTCTTAGAGCGTATCTAGTATTGCTACACATGGACCGTGTTCTCTGATGCTACTGTTTGCATTTTACATCTGCAAGAATTTTAGTGCGTGGGAATGCACATGATACAGGTTGTGAAAACGAAGCACTGAAAGTTGGTAACATTTTTCTTCCTTCCTTTTCCTCCCTTTTTCTGGGTATCAGAGACTCAGGATGGTGAAGAATGAAAGCAGCTCAGTGTGGAGTCAGAGCATGCTCATCTACATGGAGAGGCAGAGGCGGCAAGCAGGAGCTCAGCTCTAAGCAGTGGATCCATTAAGTAAGCAAAGACACTGAAGGGACTAAGAGCAGCCAGGTTTACTAATAGAGAAACGGGGGCTGAGATGGAAAGGGAAATGATCATAAAAATCCTCTTGCTAATAGATTAGAATTGGAACTGGCATGAACTTGTGGTGTGCTGCATATGCAGGTCAATTCAGACATAAATGTGTGTACAGAACAGTGCTTGTCTCCCTGGAAAGGCAGGATCTGGGGACACATGAGAAGCAGACACAGACACCAGCCGGGGACTCCCACTGGAACCATCATGAAAATAATGGATCTTAACTCATAGGACGAAACAGGACGCCCGAGTCCACTGACTTCCTAGGAAATGAATACAGACTATGATGAGGAACGTGGTATTGACATAACTTCAGAGCAAATGCAGAGGTTAAAAGAAATCTTCTAAAATGAATACTCATTCATGGACTCCAAGGGGAAAACTCTTTCCATCTGCTGGACCTCATCTCAAGTCTCAGTCGGTCAGGGTGTTAAAGCCACAGCGAGAATTTTCCCATTTACTGGAGCAAGTGTGTCCCAGGTCATCCATGGCAGGAAGGTGCATTCAGGTATAACCCTTGGTGAGCATCAGTGGGGCCAGTGGAAAGCAGTGAACTGTAGGCTGAAAACCCATCCTCTGGGGGACAGGTGTCCAGAGTGGCATTTGTAGTATGAACACAGTTAAGCTTGTAGAATAGCCCAGGTAAGAAATTGTGAGGCTCTGAACTAAGTTGGTAAATGGGAAGCAAAACGCAATGTGATGCTTTTCATGATTAAGGTGAAACTGTTTGCTTTGAAGTCCTTTCAAAAAGAGCGGGTGTGGTGTCCAACTGACAGGTGGGGAAAGCCATCAAATGCCAGCTCTGAGAAGGATGTAAGGCGAGTGATGATCACTCAGCCCACATCATGCAGTTACCTGCAGTTACCTGAATGGAGGCACTGCTCCAGGGCTGGGCAAAGCATCCTGGGTAGGATCCACACACACCAAGGCAAGAGGTGACGGCAGCGAAACTGTGGGCAGGAGCTAGTTTGGGGGACAGTCTCCATGTGTCTGTTCCCTTCAGCATCTACTTTCTTACCTTTAACTCTGGCCATCCTCCAGGTCCAGCTTCAGGGTCTTCCTTTCCCCGATGCTCCAGGAAAAAGGACTGTCCTTCACTGAGCAAACTGCCCCCCTGAAGGGCTGCCTTCATTCCACACCTCATAGGATGGACCGGTCCCAGGCTCACAAACACTGTATGTACAATTCACCCCTAATGCAGGTTCCCACCCACCTGCAGGCCTGTCCTAAACATCCCTGTCAAGTTTACAGGGAGAAGAAGGCAGTCAGAGCTGCTTTAGTGAGCTCATGTTTGCGGACTTCGAAAACCAGTATTTGGAACTGGTCTCTCTCCATGTCTCCCCTGGCTCATCAAATCCCACACACTTACCTGACTTGGCCAAGGCTATTGGAAACTTAGTACCTTCTGCTGTGCAGGAGGCCAGAACACAAACAGGAACAGGAAATCAGAGCACTGGTCTAGGACAGTGCTGAGACCTGCTGTGCTATCAGCAGGATTTCACTGTGCTTAGCCTGCATGAGGACCACTGAGGACCACAGGACTGCAGCACACGCATTTCACATGACCCATTTCATCTCACGCCCTCCATCACGCCAGCCTATCTGAATTCAGGCTGCTCTTAGGAAATACACCGACTACAATTACAAATATGCCCCCTTTTGAAGAAGGATGGCTTGTTTCAAACAGAGGCAGACTAAGGTAGGGTGTGAGGGTTGCTGCAAGCCCTGCCTCTCTGGCTCCTCCAAGAACACAAAAACAAACAGTTGTAAAGAGGAGAGACAATACAGCCTCCTGCGGAAACCTTCTTCTAAACAAGCCCAAGGCACACAATTCCCCTACGAAAGAACACCAAAGGAGCCAGTCAGTCCAGACAAGAGACGAGCCCCTTACTTACCCATGTTTCCAACTGGGCCCTCCCCACAACTCAACACCAACCACAAGTTCCAGAGAGCAGCACACCCTCTGAACCACAAGTGAGGGGCACTGGAAACAGATATGCACTTGGGAGGGGCAAAGGAACAGGTCAGGAAGAGGGACTGTGGTAATGTGCGGCACAGCCCCCAAGGCCACATCCCTATCCCAGCAAATAAGCAAGGCCAGCCCCTTCCTCTAACACAGAGAAGCTGAAGGACTGCTTCTGATCAAATCCTTGCTAACGTCTGGCCACAGAGCAACCGTCTAAATTCACATCCTGTGCGGGGAGACTGGGTCCTGCAACCCCACCACAATGACAGCTGTTTTACCGACCCATGCACCAGGTAAATCCTGTTAAACTCACTGCATTTCAGGTGTGTCTCCTACAGACATCAAGTCAGGTTTTGCTTCTGAGCCAATCTGAAAGCCTTTAATTGGTAGAGACAGTCACGTCAGTCAACACAGACGTTTTTAATGATACTGTTTTTTGAAAACAGTTGTTCTGAGGATAAGCAAATTTAAAATGTTTTAACATTATACCTGCACCTACTGTCTGTTAAACAAGCAGGATGGATGGGGCCAGTGCAACGGCTCCGTGGGAAAAGGGCTTGCTGCACAAGTCTGACGGATAAAGACTGGAGTAACGGCTGATGTAGAAAGGACTTACCATTACACTTGCTTAGGAAATATTGTTACAAAAAGTAGAATTTAGCTAAAGGAGTGCTGCCTCCAACATAACTCAAAGATAAGTGGTGTACTAGCCATACTTGTCAGAAACTGTAGGAAAACTGCATCTCTGACACAACTGAAGTTTAGGTTCACTGAGAGTATGTTTCTGCTAAGATCTGTTCACTTAGACTGCCACCTCCCATTAATCCCTATTCCCAAAACAAAAAGGACAACCTTGGCACACAGTAGGTCATCAGGCCCTATTTTCTATCAAAAGAACATCTTTACCATTTAGTTCAAAGGGGTGTGGCACTGGAAAACAGCTGCCTATAAAATCCTGGCCCTCTTACCAAGAACATAATTCTGTCAGACAGGCAGATGACCCTGGGTAGCAATTACTTGCAAAGAGCAACATTAATCTATTTCAAAAATAATTGTGACAATATCCTTGCTCTGTAAATCTACTATCCCACCAAAATGGCAAAACTTGCAGTGTCTGTCCCTATAAAACATGTTTAATTGCTCAAAGTTAACTCACGCAGGGACTTAAGGGAGATTTACAGATGGCAATGTATGTGTGCCATGTTATAGCCCAACATCTATATAAAGTGTCAAGTATTTCTGCCCATGGTCAGTCTCTGGGCACTAGCCAGGCTGCCAGACCAGACACACACTTTATTAAAGAGTGTCCTTATAAAGAGTGTCCTTTGTCCTCATTCCCTGAGAGTGTAAAGTGATTTTTTACTGGGGAGTGTTATTTCACTGCAACATGATGACCTGGGTTTGATCCCCAAAACCTATGCTGGAGAAAATGATTCCCAAAAATTGTCCTCTTGTAATAGGATAGGCCCCATAGGGTCGAGGAAATTGGTTCAGACCAGTAGCCAAGGCATGCGCATAATGTACATCCTTATGAGCAACCTGGAGTCTGCCTAAGGACCTAGCAACAGGTGCTGTCAGAGTTCCGGATCATGCCCAGCCAAGGAGGGATGACCACACAATGCCACCAGATTGGGACACAGACTGGGTGCTTTCTTACCCCGACCCCTGAGGGAGCCGTTAGGATCAAGCAACAGTCCTCTGTCCTCTATATGGGTTCCATGGTATGTGCACACACCCATACACATGTCACAAATCATACACACACACAGTAATAAACTTTTTTAGATTTAAAAAAAAAAAAAAAGAAAGAAACAGAATAATTTAAGCTTGACCCAAAATAAAAATTGCTGTGCCGAGACTTCCAAGTTCTTGTGAATTACCAGTGTGAATCTAGCTACTTCGGGACAGGAAATAAGGCTGACACCAACTGCTGGCAGCTGACAGGAAGAGCATAGGAACACCTACTAATTAGACTGCACAAAAATCACCTCATTAACACACAAGAAAACAGCCAAACACATTTTAAGGAACTTTTGGGTGGATTTTTAGAAAGCAATAATTTGTGACTTGTTCTTACTTTGTGGAACATTCACTATTTCCTAAACGTGAACGTCAGTGTTGGGTCTTTGCAGGTGGAGGATAGAAGACTGGACCATCTTCACAGACCATCATCCCGTGTGTGGAAGTGCCCATGGCCGGCCAGGCTTCCCGGTTGGAGGACAGCTGCTCATCTGGCTCAGTACAGTTCCGCAAATGGAAGTCCTCCTTGGTGAAGCATAACTCTATCTGACCAACGGTTTGCACCTTCTCTCCCTAAAACAGAAAATGGCAGACACCTCAGAATTCAGAAACCATGGGTTATTACCAATCTGGGGTCACAGCACTTCAGCGCTTGAAAATAACAAAAGCAGCAGCTCCAGACCAGAGACAGAGGAGGCTGGTGCTCAGGGGGGACCCTGGGTGGAGTCCTGTTCCTCACCGTCACCATGGCTCACCTCTGCTGGCCTGCAAGCCTGCCATGAGGTGGTGTTTTCAGCTTGGAAGACAAAAAACAAAAACCCACCAAGTGACTCTAAAGATGCACACTGACCCAAATGTGCCCAAAGCGCACATGGGGACCCTGGCAAAGTCAATGTCAAGATGACAGTTCCTGGCAGCCAGAAGAATCTCAATGCCATTTATAAGCTGGAAAAAAACTACAATTTTGTCTAGAAATTAGACAGTATGCTACAATTAAAGTGATGAAGAGTGGCAACATAAGAGCTTAGAAGCTGCCAGGTGTAGCGGCGCTCCGTAAGGTGGAAGCCAGCCTGGTCTATACAGCCAGTTCCAGGTCAGCCAGTTATAGAATAGAGAAACCCTGTCTCAAAGACAAAACCTAACAAATACGTGAACAAACAAAGCAAAACAAAAAAATCTTGGAAACTTAGAAACGCTTAACTTAGAACTATACCTCTTCTCCTTCCTCTCCCCTCCCCCTCCTTCTCCCTCTCCCCTTCCCGTCCCTTCCCACCTCCTCCCCTCCCCCCCTCCCCCTCCCCTCCCCTTCCTCCTCCAACAGGACATTCTCATAGAGTGAAATGACATAAAATCGAAGCCTACAGTGCTGCACAAAACTAGTCTTTGAGCCAAACAACTGCCATCTTGGTGAGTTCAGCTGTGCCGCTTGCAAAACATCATCCCATCTGGGCTCAACTGTTTACAAGCCTTCACAGCAGGGTGGAGGGTCATGTGACCCTCACCTGCATATCCAGTTGCTTCCTATCTCCCCCTGTAGCCAACTCTACACTAACTGCAGGAGGTCTCCGGGAGGGGCTTGAATATACAGGCCGGAGAAGACTAGAGGGGCTCCATCGATGTGGCTATGGAAAGCCATCCCTGCTGGGTAGACATTCTGGTTGGCCTTCTGGGAGAGTAGCACCCACGCCCCTGTCGGTAACCCCTCACCTATGTTCTGTAATTAAGTTCAATAAACTCATGGGTTTCCCCAAGTGAACCCTGGTGGAATCATGCCTCAGTATGCTGTTGAGACCTTAAGAGGGGAAGCAGATGCAGTTTATGTCTCCCCCCAGGAAGAAATTTTAGAAACGCATGAGTTACTTGAAGACATCTATGTGCTTTCCCATACACTTGCCTGTACACATATATACACAGAAATGCCCCAATGTAACTCTGTCCCAGAAACTCCACAGTGGAGACAGAAGTACCAGGAGAGTGAAATCATCTTTTCCAGAGACAAACAGGTGACAAAGCGCAAGTCTGACCTGTTCTGGCAGAAGGCACTGGATTTTAGGCACCACGCCATAGATTCTGGTAAGTGCATCTTTGAAATCTGCAAGCTGATATTAAATAAAAGCATTAGCAAAGAACTTCAACGGGAGAATGCTCACACACTCGATTTTTTTTTTAATTTCTAAAGAGCACCCCCCCCCCCCACACACACACACACACAGAGGACCTGGAGTAAAGCTTGAGGATGTCCTGGAACCATCACTGAAGGACATGTCACTACCAACTTACCAGGCTCTACCAGGGAGGTCCGAACATCCCCAACAGTTTGTTTCCTCTCTGCTCCACCTTCCTCTCCACCGGGTAGCTCAATTCTCTGTCTCCAGCAGCCCAGCCCAGCTTCTCTCTTCTACACTACCTTGCCTAAAGCCACCCCTGCCAACTGACTGCTGGGGTTCCCCAAAGCTTTTCCTCAGGCCCACCAACTCCTCAGACCTTCACCACAGCACCCCCCTTCTCTGCAGGGGCACAGCCTCCACCCACCACGGGGAAAAAAGTACTACAAAATTAGACCACGTGTGCTGCCAATTCTTCCACCATAGGGTCAACACCACCCCTGCCCCCATCACGCTCCACTCTGGAGCATCCTCCTCTTCCTCTCCTTTCCTCCCAGGAGGACATCTGAAGTACTCAGTCTCTGCTATGGCTCCTCTAACAGATGCTTCTCTACCCACGTCCCCCTGTCCTCTCTGCTGTGGACTTTGACTTGTTTCACAGGACACTTCCATCCCCTTCTGCTGACTTATTTGACCCTCAAATTCACACTGTCTGGTTGCACCTATCACCCTTCCCCTTACTGAGTCCCACAGAGGCTGGGGCCTGCCCTGCAAAGCCAAGTCCAGCAGCTACCACATGGCTCAGCCTTGGCCCTCCCCAGAGGTCATCTCTCCCTTTGTCGTTGGTCTCTAGCACCAGGCAACCAGAACACTGTTCAAGACACAGGTTCATTAGGAACTTCTCAGTGCTGCCTAAGTCTCACAGCATGCCATGACTCTTACCACCCCGGTTCCCATGCCATGCACCCTCTACTCCAGGGTCTCCAGAGACATGCTCTCACCTTCCGGCTACACCTGTGCTCCCTACCACCCAAGGACCTCAGGGCCCATGGAAGCTGTGGACTGCACCCCAGCCACCAACTTCTGGAAAATGCCTGGTCACCAGTTCCTCCCAGGACTCAAGCAGCACCAATGTACCATAGAGCACGTGAGCAGACACAGGCTTGGATGCTTTTGGATCAGGAGTTTTCAAGTCACTGGTATTCCTTACCAAGTATATGAGGCAGCTCGGCAGGCGGCTGTCATTCCCATCACCATGGATACCATCTCTGAACATCAAGCCAGGTGAAACTGTAAAAACCCCCACCTTACCCCACCTCCCGCTGCCCATCAGCTTAAGCAGGAGCCAGGTGAGCTTGGGGAAGCCTTACAAACCCTCATGCTGTGGCTGCCCAGGAGGGTCTAACTTAATTGGCAGCCAAAGTTCCTTCCTCAAGGCCAGGGTCCAACTCCCTACTGTCCACAGAGGGAGGAGAGCTACACATCACCCAGGAAAAGGGCACACAGTCCTACAGACAGTTCACACACTGTCATTAGGCAGAGACTGCAGTGTCCATCCCGTCCCAAACGGTCCTCTGGAGCTGTTTTAGAGCCACACCTTACAATAAGCACAAAACCACCTGAGAATCGCCCTAAAGCAACAGTCTTCGAACTCTCCTGTGAGCCTAGGTATATTTCAAGCTTTTGATGGACATCTCTCTGTGGCAAACAAAAAACCAGACAATCCAGAATTGAAAGAATCTACATTGCACATGTCCTTCTTAGTCAACAAGATGTGACATTATTTCCTGTGTCATGTAGTTTACTTGAAAAACAAAAAGCCAGTTTGTTTGCCCTCAAACACCATGACATTGAATGTACCCTGTGCTGAGGCCTGGAGGACTTGGTAGAACCATGGATCTGTGCCTCCAAGTCAGTGGCTTAAGCGGCCTTTAGCGTACACTCACGTGCAAACACAAACAATTCAAGGAAAATCCATTTCAAGTAGATTGTGCTGGGTCATTTTAGAACCCAGGTGCGGCTCACAAGATGAATGGATCCTGCCGAATGTCCCCAGGGACAAACACTAGACTCTAGACAGAAGGCTAAAGGTAAGCAAGCCTTACCTGGTAGTAATTGATAGACGGCTTGATCCCAAATTTTAGCAGTATGCTGAAATAAAAAATTAAAATTAGCTGCATTATGACAGTACATTCACTTTGTTCTTTTCATTGGATTTCACAGTGAAAATTAAGAGGCCTTTAAAGGAGAGTCTTTTCTGACTTCCAGCAATAAATCCACTAACAAGACGAGCCAAGAGGCGGCTCCCAGCCCCTTCTTTTCTGGCCCTGGGCAGGCACCACCGACACAGGCATGGTCCAGAATCTGAAGCTGCACCGTGGTATACTCCACACCACCCCATCCACAGCAACATACCCTGTGCAAGCAACTGTCCACATAGGCTCTGCACCGTACCTTATCCTGTCTCATGCGACTCCAGGCTTATCCTGAAGAACTGTGCAGCCATATCTTCAAAGAATTTAAAATTATATAGCCTAGAATTCTATCAGAGTTTCTTATCACAAACTTATATACTGGAGGCACAATGTAAAAGTCCCTAGACCACTCACTGCAAAGGAATTCTCTGTGGTCCCACAATTTCCTGGATGGTTCAGGATTGTGACCCAAGGGGGTAGGTCTGAGGCTGCAACTCTTTCTCTCTACTTGTCATCAGTCTGTGGCAGCAAGGGAAAGCAGGAAAGGTCCCTGAAACCCCAGAAACACCCCCAAATCCATGTAAGTGTGCCACTGCCTGCCCTGGCTGCCCAGTATATGATCAACACAGAGCTCCAACAAAGTATAAAATATTCCAACTTCAAAACAGTATTTATTACAAGTTAAAATTTCAGTGTTTTGGATAAACTGAGCTGAACGTGTTATTATAATTTTTGACTAGATTTTTTACTGCTGTTTTTAATGGCATTACTGGAAAATGTTGCTCAGCACCTGTGGTCACATACTTACTGTTCCACCTGATGCAGGTGGCCAGGAAATAAAGCAAAGAGAAAGATGGGCCACGTTGTGTCATGAGTGAAGTGTCTTCTGAGTGAAGACAGCCCGGTGCTAGCCCATGTCTACACTTGCAGATGCTCAGAGAACTGCCCCACGGCTCTGCAGCTTCTCGGACTGGCTGCCTTTACAATATGAAATGCATAGCACGATTTACAGTTAGGATACCTTGTTTATGTCTTATGAAACAGACAGGATTCTTCATTTGTCCTGGAGGAACTGGGGAGAGTAATCACTCTTCTACAACTGTTCTTTGACATTTTAAACAAGCACTACCCACCTGGGAGTGCCTTCCAGTTAGCAGGCCTCTGGGCTCACTTGTGACAGCCAGTGAGTGGCTGTGTCTAGACAGCAGCGTTCCAAGGGTAAAAGCTCTGTGTGTGTCTCTAACAAGAAGAAACTACTAGGCTTCAAAGGCTGCAAATAGGAGCTACTTAGTTACTTAGGCCATTTCCAGCTCATGACAATCATTATTCTTCTTTTCCTATCTGGTTAGATGAGCTAGCCTCAACTCATACCGCAGTGTGTGGCTCCCAGGCCGGGACCACTCTCGGCAGCAGCAGCTCTCCGTGGGTCTGTCTGTCCGCCTTTCTGGACGGGCAGCTTCCTTTTAACAGCCACCTTCCTGTGCTCCAGAAGTACATGATGGACCTTCCTGCAGGGATTCCTCACAGTGGCTTCTAAGTGCCCAGTAGGTTTCTGAAAAACCTACTTTTGGGGTCAGGGTTTCCAAAGGTTTTATCCTTACTGCAAGAGACAGTGTGTTCTCAGAAAACCCCACAGGTTAAATAAACTGTGCACACGACTCACGGTGCTGAGGGCCTGTTACCGTCACTGGTATGTAACTCCTAGGCTATGTACTTAATAATGCAGATATACGGATGTTTTGTTTTGAGACAGGGTCTCACTGTGTAGCCTTGGTCAGGCTGGAACTTGCTATGCAGAGCAAACTGGCTTCACCCTTACAGAGATCCACCTGCCTCTGCCTCCAAAGTGCTGGGATTAAAGGCATATGCCACCATACCCAGCCTAATAATGCAAAATAATAATAATAATAATAATAATAATAATAATAATAATAATATTTTTTGAGACAGGGTTTCTCTGTGTAGCCTTGGCTGTCCTGGAACTCACTCTGTAGACCAGGTTCGAACTCAGAGAGATCCGCCTGCCTCTGCCTCTTGAGTGCTGGGATTAAAGGTGCACACCACCATCTGGCTTTTTTTTTTATAATGCAATTTTTTACAAGACAAAAGGAACTTCAAAATCTGAGCACTGACCAACGACAATTTTTGTATCATGGGGATAAGGTCTAAAGAGGTCTTATAACCAAATCGTACAACTTATGTCAAAAAGGATCACAAGGCCTCTCAACCCTGTGCTTTGCTGGCTGGTGGCTTCAAGGCCTTCCAGGGCATTCTTTGGTTATTTCATCTCTCCGAAGGCACCTGCCCCTCCTCTTCCACTGCCAGATTAATTGATTCAAATCCCAGCTGTTTTTGATCAAAATGACACAGAAAACTATCTGTGCGAGACGGTGACACACCATCGTGAGTCTTTTTGTGTTAGAGGCAAAGCATGTGTGCAGAGAACCAACAGAGGTTTATTCATCTTGTGAGCAGATTTAATTCATGCACCTTAAATATGATTGATGAGCAAAGGAGCTCGGGATTATTCTCATCTGAAGGAGAATTGCTCTGATAGAACAAGCTGTACAAAGGAAAGCAGTGTGCACACACTGTAAAACCCTTCCTTTTCGGCAGACGTTTATTCCTCCCATGTCTACAAGCTGGGGAATCTGAAGATCAAAGTCCTGCCGTCTGGTGAGCTCTCGTTCCTCACAGCCTGCATTTCTGTGTCCTTACATGGGGGTGCGGGGCTACCAAACTCTCTAGCGCGCGCGCGCGCGTGCGCGCACGCGCACACACACACACACACACACACACAGACACGCACACCCCTAATAAATAACAAGTTCAAACAATAAACAAATAAGAAGCACTTAATACACTTGGCACAACAGAAATGTCTAGATGAAAAGGTCAGGCCAGAGCACTAGCCTTGCAGACCATGCTGCTCTCATATATTCACTACCTTGGTGTGGTGACAATATATTCCCCATGGATTTGGCTCACTCTAGGGCTTAAAGGACCCTTTCCCTCCACCTCACACTTGTTCAAGGAGCACTACAACCAATATAAAAATCTATTGATGCTCGGAAATGATCTTAAGGCAGCAACTTTTTCAGAGGTTACAGCATGCCTGTCAGTCTTCACTTCCTAGGGGCTGATTCATTAATGACAAGTCAGCACCAGGAGGCAGCCTACGTCTGTGCACTCTATGGCCTTAATCCAGAATGGTCAAACATTTCAGGGGCTCAATTACTGGCCAGGAATGAGCCCACCACACCACTTTCAGGGACCATAACACAGAGGTTATTAGCAGGAGTGTTGCACACTCATTCCCAGCGGCCTGGCCTCAGGTCAATGACGGAAAGCCTGCAGTGAGATGTGTACACACCTGTTGAGGTCAAGCTGCTTGTACAGATCCAGGCTCTTCCCAAAGTACTTCTTCTCGGAATTGAGGGCATCCAGCTGTGCAGCACAAGTGCCGTGCTTATCCCACTCATGTTTCCTGTGAGATTCACCGCAAGAACGCTCAGATGAGTCCTCTAGAACAGAGCTGTCACACGCACTGCGCCTGTCACAGCCTTCACAGAAGACCCAGGCCCCAGCAACATTCAACCCTCTCCAGAGAGCACTGCTCACTCCTGTCATGTTTCCCAACACAAACACTTCCAGGGCATCTCTACAATCACAACATACTCCAGGTGTGGTGGCACACACCTTTAATCCCAGCACTCAGGAGGCAGAGGCAGGAGGATCTCTGTGAGTTCTAGGATAGCTAGGATTGTTATACAGAGAAACCCTGCCTCGGAAAAAAACCAAAAACCAACAAACAAAAACCCCAATATACTCAAATAATAACCAATTAACTGAGAAAGAAGGAAATGTCACTCTTGTGACACGTGCCACACTGCACAGCAGTGCGTGGTCCTCTGCAGAGCCAATGCGGGAGCCAGGGAGTTCCAGAGAGGGGCACAACCCATGCATGACTCTACCTAAGGACCAAAGAGGAGGCAGGGTGGCTTGTCACCACGGCCACCTGAGCCCATTCCCTGTCAGCCTCTAATAAGGGATTCTCCTCAAGTCTGAAGTAAGGACTTTCCACTCAATTCAATTCAAAAACTAAGTTGAAAGTTCAAGGTTTGCCTAGGCTGCAAAGTGAGTTCAAGTCTACCCTGAGCAACTTAGTGAGCAGCTTTCTCAGAATTAACAACAATACTGGGAGTCTAGCTCAGTGGGAGAGCATCCAGTGTGTGGGACAACCGAGATTCAATCTAGTACACTATTCATCACCCAAGCTTTCACTGAGTGTTCTGTTTACCTACACATTATGGTTCATGAATCCCAAAATAGCACGCACTCAAGAAAAAGCCGTACTCAACACTATGATCCAGGAAGGGGGTATCATTTACATTCTGCTGCTTTAAAGCATTTTACCAAACTTAAGCTTTTTAATTCCCCTAAAAATTCTACACAGAAATATTTCTAGGCTAAATTAGGATATCTGGAAAGATATTATTAGCTGTAATATGAATAATTTTCACATTGGAAGATGTAGAAAAAAATTACCTTCAGTTGAATCGATTTTATCTTCTTTTAAAAAAAAAAAAAACAATGCTTTTCAAACAACTGGGTTAATTCCAGGTTCAGCTCCTGCTGACCTGGAAGAAGACTGTCCCTGTGAGACTCTCACCTTGTCTCTGACTAGGTCACCATGAGATCACTACCTTTAAGGCATATTCTCTCTCTCTCTCTGTGAGTATCTGATTTAGATTGATTTTTAAATATGCAAGCATTTGATTTGTTAAATTTTGGAAGACTGGACTTTTTAAATGAAGCAATGGGTGAAATAACAATATATTAGAAAACAAGCTCATAACATAAATTCCACCTGACCTCATTTTTAACCCACTGGAGAAAGGCATTCAAAGCTACATACCAAAGTCATTTCTTGACAAAAGGCAGTGCTCAGCCTCTAGAGACAGGGTCTCACCTGTTCTCTGTGTCTCCCACAAGCTGCCATCCAGAACACCCTCAGAAATTCTTCACACCTGTGCTAAAAATGCACATGGCCAACAGAAATCAGACTTACCAGAATCGGCTGCGATTAGAAGATGGGTGAATCACATCGGGCCAATAGATCTTCATGTCTAGCAAAAGGTCCTACATGTGATTTAAACAAAAAGTTTACCCAAGACCTAACAAACTCATATACTAAACAAAAGCACTCGAGCCCTGGCCATTTAACCGAGCCAATGGTTCTGTGCTTGTTCTGCACATTAAAGAGCTGCGTGTGAGAACACAAGCTCTTAAAAGAGAACTGTAAGGCTGGGCAGTGGTGGCGCACGGCTTTGATCCCAGCACTTGGGAGGCAGAGGCAGGCGGATCTCTGTGAGTTCAAGGACAGCCAGGGCTTCACAGAGAAACCCTGTCTTGGAAAAAAATAAAAGAAAGTAAGAGAATGATGAAGAAATGGCCTCTGAACCCCAGAAACACGTGAGGAAGTTTAAATGTACTGCCACGCGTGAAAGCAGCAGTCTGAACCGAGCCGTGAACTGCACAATGCCAACCACACAACGTTCTGGAAAAGGGCAGATCTTGAGACACAAGGAGACCCGTGGTCACCTTGGGTATCAGGAATGACAAGAGAAGGTGGGGACAAGTGACCATGGGACTTCAGGCAGTGACACCTCTCCACAGGGCACTTCCCTGACTTGTCAAGACCCATAAAACTACAACATAAGATATGCACTCTAATGTAGGCTGTGTGCTTTGGTTAACAATACGGTATCAATACAGGCTCAGCTGTCAAAATCACAGTGTGGATGGACAGTGACCATGGGGGACACTCAGTGTGAACTTTGCATTCAGTTTTCCTGTAAATATAAAACAGCTCTAAAACAAAGGGCTATGAAACAAACAAATGTAAGATCCTGACTTCAGAGGAGCTTTTGAGTAAGGCAGCCCGTACCCTCTTAACCTGGCCAGTAGTAACACCAGGCCCAAAGGGCTCAAGCTAATTTTTTTCAGTATCTACACAACCATCAGACAAAAGAACTTCAGTGTAAAGGATACAGATGAAGGAACATGGAAAGGATAACTTGGCTTTCCCCTGCTCCCCACATGTCAAGATCCTGTCAGCCAGCCTCCCTGGCCCATGTCAGCACAGCCCTGCCTCCTGTCTGCTGTCCCTTTCACGTGCCCCCTCACCTGCCACTTCCCTCAGCCTGGCTTCAGACACACACACACACACACATCGTGAGACCTCTCGGCAGAGCCCAGGGTGATGATGTAACTTACAGCCAACCTAGGGCACTCTCCTGTTGGAGAGAGACTACACTGGACACTAAGGCTACATAAGAAAGCCAGAACTTTGTGAAAGAGACACTGTAGGGCGTGGCTACTACAGACCTGCGGGCCCCTCAACACAGAAGGCAGCTCAACCCTGCTGCTCTGGATCGCCCTTCCTTCGAGGGAAGGTAACTCACTGAAAGTACTCTAACCCCCCTTCTCCTGGCCTCATTTTCAGTGGTCTCTTTCCCATCGCCTTTTCAAGGCTGGGTTCAAGCTTTATGCAGCAACACTATCACTTCCAATGTGGTTTACCCAAGGTTCAACTGTTGCTAACTGAAAACTTTCCCTGGTACCTCAATGTCATGACTTGCAATATAGTGGGTACTGGCCAACTTTCTACAATCTCTACAGAAACTGAGTAATTTTGGTTTTAAGAAAATTGAACTTTTTTTTAAACACATAATTCATTTTTATTTTATGTCCATCGGTGTCTTGCCTGCATATGTGTCTGTGTGAGGATGTCAGGAAGCCCTGGAACTGGAGTTACAGACAGGTGTGAGCTGCCATGTGGGTGCTGGGAACGGAACCCGGGTCCTCTGTAAGAAAAACCAGTGCTCTTAAGCACTGAGCCATCTCTCCATCCCCCAAAAATGTACTTTTAATAAGTTACAGTCAGCTACTATCGGGTAATCAGCTACAGTCAGCCTCATTAGCTACTTTCACCTCAACATGTTTCCTGGGGGACCTGGCCTGACAGACAGACTTGGCATCTGGATTCTTGAAAAAAAAAGGGAAGCCTGAAGTTGTCTGTGCAGTTCTCCTATGTCACTGGCGGACCTCCGTCACTCACCCCAAATCGTCAGAAGGACTGACAGCATGGTAAGTGCTCAGTGATGATTCAGATGACAGCTAGAGTGTGTGCATGTTCAGACACTCGGTAAAGGACAGCTATCCCCCAACGACAAAACCTGCAGCTCTCTCAATTCACCTGTCGGGCCTGCCACATCCTCCAGGCCACCCCAGGCACCGTGACATGTGACCAAACACAGGAACTGTTGGTGCCCCTTAAGGAAAGTTGAGTATGTAGGGGCAGGTTCAATATGCCACGAGGATCTCAGGGGCACTTCTGTTAAACTCTCATGAGCTCACAACTTAGTCCTGACCTAGAATCCCATGAGCTGCTCTGTAACAGGAACTCTGATACTGAAGAGGCCTACCATTTCCCCCTTGCTCAGAGTTCCTACTCAGAAACTCATACCATCTGTGGCCAGAAGGACCAGCCTTGGGTACCACGTGCCTGCTCTCCAAGCCACAGTTGTCTCTCACCACACGGACCAAGGGCCCACTTTCACTCAGAGGCCCCGGGGCTAAGGACTAGCTAGGGCTGCAGGTAAGCACAGGGTCTGTGCAGCCAGGACAGGCCCTGCTGCCACCTGAGCTGGCTTCTAACAGTCACTCAGACCTACGACAAGCAGGAAAAAGTGGTTTTTGTTTTTATTTTTGTTTTCCTTTTTGACTTTTTGGGGTTGTGGTAGATAGCAGCAATTACTAAACAGACCCAGGGCCTCAGTCCCAGGGAATTCCTTCCTGACCCTGTAAATTTTTTTTTTTTTTTTTGGTGTTTTCGAGACAGGGTTTCTCTGTGTAGCTTTGCACCTTTCCCGGAACTCATTCTGTAGCCTGTAATTTTAAACATGACTGTGAAGGTACACTTTTGAAGAAAAAGTTCATCTAGTTCATTCTATTTGCAATAGAAGTACAATAAAAAGATCAATACCTGAATCTCATTTAAGTTAAAGTGCCAGGATTGGTTGCAATCTTCTGCTTTGTCAGGCCTTGAAATCCAAATTTTAAGAAAAAGAAGAAAGATTAGCCTTGGTCAGGAAGCCTTGTACATGACACTAGAAAGTACTTTCCTTAAAATGTGCGTATGAAAGGGAAACGCTAGTCAGGAACTCCTCACTCCACACGAGCCAGTCAACCAACGGAGTCAGACGTGCCCAGCTTGAAACAAACAGGCTGGATTGTCAGTAGAGGAAATGAAGGAAACAGCTCTGGACTGAGTCCAGTCCCAGCTCTTCCCTAGCAGAGGGTTCTGAGGTGTATGGGCCACGTCCACTCTGAAGGTGGAAAATGCACACACTTCAGTACCACAAGTGTATGCACAGATAAAGAACGACTAAAGAGAATGCAGACATGGTGGAGAACTTGGCGCTTGTAAAGTGTGTAAAACAGATTATCTGTCTATCTACGGATCTAACATTTTAGTTTTAAATATTTATTTGTAATAGGTCCCAAGAACAAAGTAAGAAAGGGTCTAAGATCCTTATTTACCTTTGATAAGGGGGGCTGGAGAGATGCTCAGTACTTAAGAGCACTGGTTACTCTTCCAGAGAATCTGTGTTCAATTCCCAGCACCTGCATGGTGGTGCACAACTGCCTGTAACTCCAATCCCAAGGACAATGCCCACTTTTGGCCTCTGCAAGCACCGGGTCACACATGGTGCATGGATATACATGTAGATAAAACATTCATACACACACAAAAGTATGAAAATATATATATGAATCTGGTCAACTGAATAAACTTCTAACAAGAGTGACATGTCAGGCTAGAGAGATGGCTCAGAGGTTAAGAGCACTGCTTGCTCTTCCAAAGGTCCTGAGTTCAATTCCCAGCAACCACATGGTGGCTCACAACCATCTGTAATGAGATCTGGTGCCCTCTTCTGGCCTGCAAGCATACATGCAGACAAAACACTGTATACATAATAAATAAATAAATCTTTAAAAAAAAAAAAAAAAAAAAGAGTGACATGTCTAATCATGGTGACTGGACTCAAGCTAGCTTTCCCCAACTATTTATTTAGGTTTTACTGCATCAGATGCTTGCCATAGTCCATGTATTGTCCAATAATCCAGAGTATCTCGGCAGCTGTTAACTTCCTAGAGAAAAAAACAGATAAGGAAGGTGATTGGTTGTTTAAATATTTATCAACTTCATTTTCTTTTAACGTACATCAACCAGACATGGGTACATTACTACTAGAAGGTAAATCCGGTGTTAGCATTGTGTAAGTCTGTTCTAAGCATCACACTCATGAGGAAATTTCAGGGCTGGGCATCCTAGGTCAGTCCTCAGGCAACTGAGCTGACAGAGAATCAGGTGGCTAGTTTTGCTCTTTTTGTACATTCCCAGATATGGATATGCACATTTACCTATGAACAATCTACTTACCAGAAGCAAATGTGTAAGACAACCTGGTTCTCTGAGACTCTCAAGCCTGCTCTGGAACCAGACCCAAACACACCAGGAAAGCAGTAAGTACTGAACACTTGAAGCCAAGTATAATGGAGTGAAAACAGGAGTGTACCTTTGACTTCAATCATAAAGATAAAATCAGAGATAAAAATCTCAGTAAGATAAAAAACCTTTTTAGGGCCCTCCCAGTGGGCTAAGATGAAATTTTTCCACAATAATTGATAGTAGAAATAAATATACTTGGGCTACCAAATTGGATGAAACAGAACAGAACTTGGGATACACACACATTTACACACACACACACACACACACACACACACACACACACACACAACCAGTGGCCACGGTTTGAAATACACTGCTCAACCATGACACCTTTCTAGTGACTGATTTCCTTTTTTGAACTGAATTCCTGAAGCTAAGGCAGGAAGGCACTTCCACCCACATTCGCAGCCCTGCCGAGGAACAGCACACCCATACGTCCTCAGACAGGCCAGACCAGTTGTGGCCTCCTTGAGGGCACCTCCTCTAGTGCTGGCCTGAAGCAGAGCTTTCTTTTCACATGGGTCCTGGGACAGGAGCCACGGTGTCTAGCCACCCCTGCTCGGAGCAGAGTCAATGAGGTCCAGGCCACCTAAACCCCCACCTACAGCTCCCTTCCACACACTCCCACTCCAAGCCCCGACCAGAGCCAGGGAACCACACTGGTGTGCTGTGGTAAGAGCGCTGCTCTAAGCTTCCAGGTCAAGAGTGTGACTTGGCAACAACTGAAATGTCACCTCATTGTCAACAGGAAATTAAGACCGGGAATGAGACGAGAAGCAAGAATGCTCTCGGCCCCGCAAGAGATGATCAAACTACACCAAAGCCGCTGGATACGTTGTGTATGCTGAAGAATTAAGAGTCCCCAAATTTTAAACTCAAACAGGCTTTCAGAAAAACTATCAACAAGGCTGATGCCCAGTCAGCAATATGACAAAACACTCTAGATTTCACACACAACTCCAGGATCAGCTTTATAAGCCACCCACCCACAAGGATGAGCCAGCCCACGACCCCCAGCTGGCAGCACTCCGACACAAGAGCCTCAGCACTGACAGCCTGAAAAGACACAAGTCCTCAGTAGCACATAGCGAAGAAATCAGTGCAGGCCTATTGAAGGCAGAACCATGTCCTCCAAAGATATAGAACTCTGTCCAAAACTGCCTACTTGTGAACATCACCTCATTTGGAAATAGGGTCTTTAAGGATATAATCAAAGTAAGATTGTGGGAGCTCCCATTACTCAGGGTCAGAGAATCTGAGCTGGCTTTACCCAGCAGGGCTACATAAGGAGATGATTTTGCCCACGGCGTGTTTACCAGGTGTGTGGAAGGGGCTACTTGTGGGAGCCCACAGAGGTTTCCTAGTGAGATCTGCGCTTGCTTTACCAGCAGGGCTGCATAAGAGGATGATTGGACCACGGGCCTGGGTGACAGGTGTCTGGAAGGGTCTACACTTGGCTGTATCTAGCAAGGGGGAGGTCTTTTGCCTCACCCCATGGCACTGTTATAAAAAGCCCTTTTGAATAAAGTTCTGGGCCAGTGGATAAGGATCCAGGTCCTCCCGAAGCTATCCTGTGTTTCTATCTGTTTCTCTCCCCTCCGTATTTCTAGCTAAATAAATCTTTTATCCCTCACTCCTCGAGAGTATCCTGGGGGTAAAAGGTGGGGGCAGGTCCCCCACAGCTACACTTGGCTGTATGGTGTGCTTTGATCTTGCAAGGGGGAGGTCTTCTGCCTCCCCCCTTGGCATATTATAAAAAGCCCTTCTGAATAAAGCTCTGGGCTGTTGGGTATTGACCCAGGCCCCTGCGAAGCTATCCCGTGTCTCTGTCTTTCTCCTCGTCGTCTAGGTCTATCTTTCTACCTCATGTTTTCTCATTCCACTCTCCTCCACCCAAGAACCCTTCGAAAGGTGGGAGCAGGTCAGAGCTGGACTCTCACAGACTCCCACATAAGATGAGGTCCTACTAGGTCAGGCTGGCCCTAAATCAAATTACTGTTCTCCTGAGAGATGGGGGTGCTAAGTGTAGTAGTTTGAATGAGATTGGCTCCCACAGGCTCATAGTCCCATAGTCCCCAACTGGTGGACTCTGGGAAGGAGCAGGTATGGCTTTACTGAAGGAGGTTTACTGCTGGAGGTGAGCTTTGAAGTTTCAAAAGCCCATGCCATTCCCAGTATCTCTCTCTCTGCCTCCTGTTTGTATCTCAAGATGTGAGCACTCAGCTACTGCTCCTGCACTGTGCCCACCGGTCACCTGGCCACCATGCTCCCCTCCATGATGGTCATGGACTCCAACCCTCTGAAACTAAGTTCCAACAAAAAAACCCTCTTGCTTCTACAAGTTCCCTCGGTCATGGTATCTCATCATGGCAACAAGAAAAATAACTTAATACACCACGTGAAGAAGGCAGACATTGGAGCAGTGCACGGGTAAGTCTAGGACACCAAGGACTGTCATCTCTAGTAGGAGCTGGGCAAGAGGATGGAACAAAGGCTCCCAAGAAGAACTAGTCCTACTGCCTTTGTTTCCGGCTTCCAGCTCCAGTACTGAGAGGGAGCGTACTTCCAATGTTCTAAGCCACCCTACCCCCCGAATCCAACACATGCAAGTCACCTGTCAGGAGGTCTAGTCACACTACAGCCACTGCAGATTTAATAATACCCCTGACATACAAGGCCGACACTTGTGCATAGAAAGCAACTCATACAGGTTTAGTGGATCAAAACAGCGCTCACCTTGCAGACTGTTGGGGGCCAGTGCTGGGTCAGAATTAGTTTTTTCCACTCGTGGCTGCCACTGTTAAAAGACAAACAGGTTTTTCAAGGATGTTTTAAAGTGGCAGAAGCTCACCCATGCCATCAACCACTCCTTCAACACGGAGAGTCTACGGGACTAGACATACTACCAGGAACACAGTCCCCTACCTCCTGAAGTACACACCACAGAGGAAGGCAGAGAACACTCTAAGAACATGTATACCGTGGCACCTATTTTGAGTAAGGGAGAATATAAACACAATGGAAGAGGACAGGTGGGGGCCAGGGATATAGCCAGGAAGGCCTGCGGATGGAAAGTAACTGAGTAACAAGCTGTCCTTTTCAGGATGCTCAGGTAGTTTATATGAATACACACTCATAATCCCTTAGCTGTCTCTGTGAACTCCTGAGGCTCTAAAAGTTTACCCCACCTCCGCAATTCATGTGGCAAAACATGACCTGAAATAGCACAAAAGTACTGTCAACATCATATTCCGCACTTAACTCCACTCACCACCCTGCTCATGGGGTGCTACCTCAGAGACCACTATGGATATGCTACCTAGAGCCTGGCCTGTGCATGATCCCCAGTCATGTGCGTTAGCCACAGCCTAACCCGGGGAAGCAGCCTTGTTACATGTTATCTAGGGCATGGTATGTGCTCTATGCCTTGTCATGTTACCTGGACCAAACTGCTTATATCACAAGCCTGTGAATGGAGGCTCTCCCAAGCCAGAGACTTCCCAGGAGGACTGTGGAGCTGTAGTGTGGTTGTCCCCAATGATCCACGTGTTTAAGCAACAATGGGGGAGTTTTCAAGAAATGGGACCGACTGGGACGAATTAGGTCACTGGTGGTATGCCCTTGGACAGAATTACAGTAGTTCTCCTGGGATCCTGACAACTGCCATAAAAGCCTACACGGATGATGAAAGCCTTCTCCACAGAAGAGACGGAACACATTGAAAGTTAAAGCTCTGGCCATCCCCACTACAGAAACTTTGTTTGCAAAGGGTCACACTGAGCTGGGGAGGTAAGACAGCAGGCTTAGAATAAAACTCAACCAAACTATCTCTATTTGTAATTCAGACAAGAAGGCGGCACGTCTGTTTAATAAGAGATCGCGGTACTCCAGTACTCCAGGGGGAAGTCACTGGGAAGCTAAAGGGAAACTCAATACAAGGGATTCACCTGGCCTTGGGGCTTACCTTAACCCTATGCCTCACCATTCTATCAGCCGCATACATTAGGCTGGTTAAAGGAGAACTGAGCACTACAGCCTAAGATCCTCAGCTAACCCTCACTGCACCAAGTACTTTTCTATTTTCTATATCTTAGCTGCTCACAGGTATTAACTGTGCTGTGCGGGGCAGGTTTGCGAGCAGTAGGGCTCCAAGATCACACTCTTAGATAGGGACTAACTTTTGCTTGCACACACACACCATGCACACCACAACCACGCCTCGCCACCGATGAATGGGCCCTACTTTAGATAAATATAAAAGCAAACACATGCAACTAGCTTTCAGTAACTCTCTGGGAACACAGTACTTCGTGCGAGCAACTAAGCCCTCCCTTTTCCGCTCCAGTGGTGTACACACAAAAAAAGTTCTACTGATCAACTGTTAACGCAGAAGAGTGGGGAAAAGTCAAAATGCGTTCGGGGATTAACCTGGCAGAACTGAAGTAAGCGGACAGACTACCAAGAGCTCGCCCGTGTGTCCCAGAGAGAACTAAGGGGCGCGTGAGAGCGCGCGGGGGCGGGGGCAGCCCCCCGGCTGGAAGACTTCGAAAAGAGGAAGAAGGGCACCGTTCGTTCTCGCCTAGCCACCAGCCTCCAGCCCCGCCGGCCGGCCGGCTCTGCACCGCGCCGGCGCTCACCTCCACAGCGGGCCCGCCCCGCACAGGCACCACAGCGCCAGGCCCCAAGCCAGCACGGAGAGCCGGCCCGGGAGCGCGCCGCGAGCCGCCGCCGCCGCCGGTGCCGCTGCCATCGCGCTGCCCAGGGCTCCGCAGCCTCCCAGCAGCCTCCGCGCGCGCGCCGGCTCGACAGCCCGACTGCCCGCCGCAGCCGCTCCAGCCCGGGCTTCCGCCCGTCGGGCGGGCACCGCCCCGTAACCCCCAAAGCCACGCCCCGCAGCCCCAGGCGGACACGCCCCCCCAAGGGCCCAGCCGGAAAAGTCCCCACGCTGCCTGAAGCTCCCGACCCCTCCCGACTGACTCGACCCCGGTGCCTTGTGCCTCCTCCCCTCCCCCCCCCAAAGAGAACAGGTCTCAACCGGTTCGGCCCTGACAGACACGCACCCCACGCTGCGGCTCCGGACGCCCACCTGACCGACTCGCTGCAAGCATGACCTCCCCCGTTTGGGAGGGACACGCCCCCCACGCCCCAGCCCACCTTCCGACCTCATCCCCCCCATCACGCTGCACCCCACCTGGTGCACCTCGTGCCCTGCGCCCTGTCGCCCACCCCACACACAAAGCCACGCCCCCTCATCTTGTAGCCCACCCCTCCCCCCACCTCCGCACCCCCACCCTCACCCCCAACTCCCGCACCTGAGGCTCCTTTGCTTTAGGCACGGGCGTGCGTGCGTGCGTGCAAGCCTCCAGCCCCAGGCACACCGGGCCCACGAGGAGGGGAACGCGCGAGGGGCCATGGGTGGCCTGGACACGTGGACCTGTAATGCTCTCCTCCAGGCCTGACCTTGTGGGAATAGCACCACTGTTTGAAGTAAGATATCTGATGATCCAGGGTACTGTCTGCCATTCCCGCCGGACTGAAGCGAGGCCCGTGCCATTTGCCCCCCATTGCTACTGGGGGCGAAGGAAAGCCCTGCTGCGTCTGGATTGGGGAGGGCCAACCAACCATGCCCCTTCTGTGCCTTGTTTAATTCTTTGCCAGGAGTGTCCAGTTCTGCACCGGTGGGCAGCACACTGCCAAGGATAGGTACAATGTGGCTCAACACAAAATCAGAAGCCGACTTCAAACATGAGGGGTTTGGGGGCGGGGGTTCTTTTTTTGCAAATTTTTAAAAACAATTTCATGATTCGCCAGGATAAGCGTTGTGGATAATAAATACATTGTGTCACACTGTCAAAAGGTTGGACACCCAAGTCTAGATAATGCAGGCACACCCATGGTTCTGTTTTCTCTCTCATGGATAAAAATAGCTATTTAAAGGACAAAACAAAACCCAATACCCAAAATCCTACTTCAACCTCAGCCCTGTCTGTTTAAACATCTCAGAGAAGCCTGCTTTGGCACCTCCTAAGGCCAGGCGTTATTAGGGAGGGTTGTGGCAGGGGATCGACTCCCCGCAACCATGGGAGGGGTGATGTAATCGTTTATGAGAGTCTCCTGGCTCAGCACCAAGTGTTGGAATGTGGCTCTAGCACTGTACCAGGGACCAAGCTCTTCTTAGAGAGGGTGAGCCAACTTCCTCGCCTGGGGAGTGGAGAGCTTAGCAATGCTTGGGTAATGGGGCTTGTGTTCCATTGGACTTGGTGAGGAGCAGGAATTCACAGGCACAATATCTGGCCTTGGCCTGACTTTTCTTTTGTTTCTTTGTTTGTTTCGAGACAGGGTTTCTCTATGTAGCTTTGCACCTTTCCTGGAACTCACTTGGTAGTCCAGGCTGGCCTTGAACTCACAGAGATCCTCCTGGCTCTTCCTCTGAGTGCTGGGATTAAAGGCGTGCACCACCCAGCGGCCTGCCTTTTATTTAGGTCACTGGGGAAGAGATAGCGCTTGCAGTAAACCATTTTTCAGGACCCAACGAGTGAGGGGTTTGGTTTTGTAACATCGTTTGGAAGGAGCCACCCAGCTACTTCCTTCATTCTCAGCACAGGTCTCTCATCCCCTGAGAATTACATACCACCTACTATTCTCACTTCCCTCCGCAAGTGACCTGACCAGAGCAAGGGCCTCCACCCCTCCCCTCTCACTCGCATGGAGCCTTCAAGTCCCTGTACTTCATTTTGTGATTATAGTTTTGTATCCCTGAGTGGGCGGGTTGTTTTTGAGACAGAGTCTCAGTATGGAGCTATGGCTGACCTGGAATCTACTATGCAGACAAGACTGGTCTCAAGCTCACAGAGATCTGCCTGCCTCTGCTGGATTAAATGTAAGGCCCCAGCTCATTCTGGTTTTTTAAAAAGGAGCCTCCAAGGTGTGTAAGTTCTCAACCTCCCAAAGGCTGGATGTGAACCTGGAATAAGTGTCCAGCAGGATCCTAAACAGCCCCATGCGACGTGATGCCCAGAGAAATGTTTGCAATAGGAAAGGGAGAGAGGCTAACTGCCTTACCAGGAAGCCAGGCATCAGGGAGGTGGAGAATCTGGGGGCGATCTTACTGGCTCCCATAACACAGTGTGAGGGGGACAAATGAGGTTTAAGGGGTGGAGCTTGCGTGTGTAGCTTCCGGTCCTTGGAGGGAATGGGTAGCAGGCAGTGACAGTCATGTCCATGAGCAGATGTCCTTAAATCTATTTAGACCCCAGAAACCAACATGCTTTTATGGCATGACCTTTTAGTGACCTCCCAATTTTAACACCTAGATTTGGATTCCCATGGCAATTTTTGTTAGATTATATTGTAGTAATGAACCGTTTCCTTTCTAGATGCATCTATAGTTCATGGGTTTTTGTTGTTGTTGTTGTTGTTTTGATGTTTTGTTTTGTTTCGTTTATTTTGCTCTGGACCCAGGCTGGGGAAAAAAAATACAAAAAAAAAAAAAAAAAAAAAGCCTCCAAATGACAGAGTTATATTTTTGATGGCCCAACCACATTGTTCTGATCCTTCATCATCCAGTGGAATTCTTTTGGTCAGAAGAGTCCAAAGAGAGACTGGAAGTGCAGGACTAGCCTGGACCTGATTTACAAATGGCTAGCGTGAGCAGCGTCTACGAGTACAAATGTGTCAGTTGTCAGCAACTAGCTGAGCACTGTACAGCAATCTAAGGTGCCAAGTGTCAGGAAGCAAACCTTTAAAACACCACATACCCTGATACTTGGATTTTCTCAGGAAATCAGACCCTGGGAATGTGGCGGGCGGGGGCACCTGGACTGCGTGAGGAGAGACAGGCTTTAGAGCTGAGGGCATGTCCTGGTTAATAGGAAGAACCTGGGCTTCCGTTCAGACGTTCCCAGGGATGAGCACTGTGAACCAGACAAGTTAACAGGCTTCTTTCCAGCCTCCTTTGCACATTTGAGAACAGAAAAGCCACAGTCTGAGTACCCGCCATGTGGTTTAGACAGAAAGTGTCAGCAATGGTGTCAGGCGTCATTACACCCAATCCTCCGGAAGATTCCATGGTCATTTCATTTCCTAGGACAGAGGCTGGGGACCTTGTAGTTGGGACAGGCAAATCAAAGCTTCCTGCTGGAAACTGCCTTGGACTTGATTGTAGACTTGTGTAAGTTCCTTCTTATTCCATCAGTTGTGGATTCGGAAGAGCTTTGCCGATCTGTGGGGAATCTTATTTTGAAACTCCTTTGCAGTCTGCGTCTTGAGAAAGGCCAGCTCTGGTTTGTTCTGCCATTCCTCTTCTTGAGGCCCCTTGCCGAGTCAGGCTGGCTGTTGTGGGACATATTTTATAGAATTGTTGTGTTCTGAGTTATGACTGTGACAAAATGTGGACAGGAGAGAATGGAGAGTCATCTCAGGGGCTTCTTGAAACGTCCTTTTTTTTCTTGTAGACGTCACAGAGATAACTAGAGCTATGAAGCAAAATAAACCAAACACCCTGATGCTCTGTCATGTGAAGTGTGTTATCTCTGTCCTTTAATATTCCCCAGTCAAGTTTTGTACCTCTGACCAAAACATCATCTGCACAACTTTACCCTAAAAACCTATTATCTGTATATTTCTGACTTGTTTTACAAAAGATATTTACTCTAAAAAAAAAAAAAGAAAACTGAGCTTACTCACACACAGTCACGTGTATAGACACCCACGTGCACCTATAAACACTCCTACGCGGGTGTTATGAAAGGCTGTTTACTTGAGCTTTTGAAAGCCTCATCTTGAGGGAAATAAGCCAGCCATAGCAGACTCAACATGAATGTGGGGGGGGGGGGGGTGAGCACCCAAAAGCCATGCCCTGCACTCCAGAGGTACTGCAGCCTCTACTCGGTTTCCTCTGTCTTGGGACCCTCACTGAAAAATAAAAGCTGAGCATGTACAGATGACCTTTATCAAGATCCCCACTAAAGTCTGACCTACATAAAGGGACCCGCTCTGTTCCATCACCCAGCCCCTGACAATCCCAGCTGTGAATTTGAATGTTTGCCCCTCAGACACTTGTTGAAAGTTGACCTCCACTGTGAGGTATTCACAGGCTAGAGATTGAATCCAACCTTGGATTGTAGGGGTGGGGGTCAGTTAAGATTGAATAAGGTCACAGGCGGAACCCTCCCAATTGTATCTGTGGCTTTAGAGAGAGAGAGAGAGAGATTAGAGGATACAACACAAGATGGTCCCTGTCTCAAAGTTGTTACTGCACCACCGTGGGAGACTATCAACCAGGTAACTGCCAATCATCAGAGAACTGTCAATCACCAGAGCCAGCAACAATGTGTGGGCTTTCACCTCCAAGTGGGACAAATACACCTCCTGTCTTCTTAACTTCCTTAATCTGTAGTAGGGTGTTTTCAACAGCAGAAACATCAGGAAGCAGTTAAGTTACCCAGATGTTACATTTCTATCACTGTGATAAATTACCTGAACAATTAAAAGGAGGAAATGTTTATTTAGGGTCAAAGTTTAAGATGTATCAGGCCAGGGTCACTTTGTTCTGCTGTTCCGTAGTGAGGCAGAACATCATGTTGGAAGGGCATGCTGATAGAAACGGGGGATGGGGGGGTGGTGGGGGGGCTTCAGATCTAGGCCCCAAGAGGACACACCCAGCTGCCTAAAATAGAGTTGCCATCACCTTCCAATTAGTTAGAAAATCCCCAATGAATAAGCCATTGATGAGCTCAGAGCCCTTAGGATCCAATCAGAAATCCCATTGGCTGGCAACCAAGATCTTTTGGGTGCATTTTAGGTACATACTATAACATTCCTGTCATGTTGATAGTGGTGGTCAGTGTCTGGACCAGGTGTCTCCCGGCTCTTGGCATCTTATTCAAAGAAACAAAAGCTCACACATTTTGCAAAGTAGCGAGGAAACTTTAGCCTAAGCAAAGCGATGGTACAGGCTGAAGAAACACTGTCAAGATTGACAGCAGGTCACACGAGTGAAAGTCCTCAAGGGCCCCAACTGGGGTTCAGAAGAAGAACAGGTTTGGCTGCTAAGGGGCATAGTAAGGGTGGTTGTCTGTTTTGATGGACAGGCTTTTAAGTTATACAACCTTTACCATACATGTCCCTTCCTATGATGCGTCTGATTTTAAGCATACATGTATCCAACTATGCACAGGCATAAGGTGGTAATAGGGGATTCTCCCTACAGGTTCACTCCGAAGACAGTTTGCTTTATTGCACATGTTCCCAAAGCTAGAGGTCAGATCAGCCCTCACACCTTCAAACCTGGACATAGCTGGAATACGATGGTGGTCATGAGAAGAAATCTATTGTTTCTTCTGTCCATTATCTCCACTGTTCAAAGAGGCATGTGCATGCAGCACAATGCAATAGAGGACCTAGGTCACCACAGCTTCTTAGATGCCTTGTTCAGAGAGAGGCTTGTGTGTCTAGAACACGCAGGTCAGTTTCTCAGGCTGCAGAGACAAAGCCAAGTAGAATCCCATATTGTTGAGCTGTCCCCTGTTCTTGCCTGCTGCGAAGCCTTGTCTAACTTTGCACCCCACAGAATGTATAAACATACTCAATGCTTGTGCATGCCACTAAGCTTTGGGGGGTAACTTGTTGCATCACCATGGCAACTGGTGGACAAGATTGTCAATGGAGGAACAGACAAATGGGATAGGATGGAAGACACATTTCTTTGAGTTTGATTGTTTTGTAGAATTGATCTTGGCACAGTGCATACATTCTTTGTAATTATGAAGCCAAATTTGATTCTTAAAATGGCAACCCCTAATAACAACAAAAAAAAAAAGTAGAAGGGCCGAGTGGAATTAAGATGTGGGAGGAGCCGGGCGGTGGTGGCGCACGCCTTTAATCCCAGCACTCGGGAGGCAGAGCCAGGCGGATCTCTGTGAGTTCGAGGCCAGCCTGGACTACCAAGTGAGTTCCAGGAAAGGCGCAAAGCTACACAGAGAAACCCTGTCTCGAAAAACCAAAAAAAAAAAAAAAAAAAAAAAAAGATGTGGGAGGGTTGCCATGTGTCATAGTGGGATATTTCACCAGGAAAACCAAAACTAAAACAACAACAACAAAAAAAATGTAAAAGCAATCTTAGACTGTTTTCAGTTTCCGTTTTGTTAATGATTGCGTAGTACTGTTACTGGGAATCCAAATTCATAGAGCAAATAAGTAATGGCAGTAATGGTGGGGATGTCTGATGTATAAAAGAACAAGAATGGAAACTGGAGACGTGAGGTGGCTCAGCTGCCGAGCCCAGCAAACTCGAGTTTGAGAACCGACTCCCTGGAGCTGTCCTCACCCTCGCGTGCAGGCTGTGGCACATGTGCACCCACACACACACATGTACACACACACACAAAAACAAATGAACAAATGTACAAAAAGGGTTTAAAAAATAATGATAAGGTAATCTAATAAAGGAATTTTAAGTTAATTAAAACCCCAGGGATAATGAGCACCTCAGGGCTGTAAACACCCTTAAGACAAGAGCATCTGAGTATACATCTTCACTAAAAGGAGCTGGGACCTCTTAGAGAAGCCTCGTCTTTGGGGGCAGCAGAGGAGACAGCAGCGGAGTGAGACAGGCTGTTGCCTGAGAGCTAGGAGGCCCAAAACACCATGGGCCAAGGCAGAACCTGGGAAGCTCGTTTCAGGTGGTGCTCATAGCCAGAATGGACTGTTTTGTTCAGCACAAAAAGAATAGCTGTGTCAGGTGGTGGTGGCACACCCCTTTAATCCCAGCACCTGGGAGGCAGAGGCAGGGGGATCTCTGTGAGTTCCAGGCCAGCCTGGTCTACAGAGTTAGTTAGTTCCAGGACAGCCAGGGATACACAGAGAAACACTGTGCTATGGAATGTTTTGTATGCTGTGAATGTGTGTTACTCTGATTGGTTGATAAATAAACGCTGATTGGCCAGTAGCCAGGCAGGAAGCATAGGCCGGACAAAGAGACAGGGAGAATTCTGGGAACAGGAAGGCTGAGTCAGTAGATGCCAGCCGGCTGTCCAGGGAGCAGCATGTAATGGCATATGGGTAAAGCCACGGAACACGTGGCGACATGTAGATTAATAGAAATGGGTTGAGTTTAAGAGTAAGAACTAATCAGCGGTAGGCCTGAGCTAATGGCTGAGCAGTTTTAATTAATATAAGCTTCTGTGTATTTACTTGGGTCTGAGCGGCTGCAGACCAGGCGGGACACAGAAAAGTCTTCAGTTACAGAAACACTGTCTCAATAAAACAAAGCAAAACAACAACAGAAGAATAACTGTGACAGATAAAAATATCCATATATGTAAAAGTATGTGAACATACAATAGAAAGGAAGGAAGGAAGGAGGGAGGGAGTGGGGGGAAGAAAAGGAAGGAGGAAGGGAGGGAGGGAGGGAGGGAGGAGGGTAGATCCCCATTGATCACCTTGGGGCATGCATGGGAATAGTTCTGAATTCCAAAATGTGTGAACGGAGGGTGGTCTTCAGTTCATCTCCTGCTCTGTGTCAGCTGCACCTCAGGTTAGCCAAGTAACCTGAAGTCCCCATCAGGATTACACCAAAAGAAGTAGCCAGGCATGGAGGCACACACACACACACCCCGCCGCCCCGTGGGGTACAGCGAACACATAGCACACCTTCATGCAGGTGTGAAGTCTGGCGCTGTTCTGCCTTTTCTGCTGTTGTCTGGGGCTGTAGCTTCAGGTTTTGTGACACTTACTTTTTGGTCATTTGCAACAGGATCCTTTGAGCCTCCAGTTCCAACATGGGTTGTTACTCCAACCAAGCTCCTTCTATCAAGGGGTGCTGTGCTTTGGAATTCTGTGTGTAGCAACCACAGCCAGCCTCAGGGTGGACTTCTTGCCACTAGGCTCATCCTTTGGAACCCTGCTTGGGAGTCAGAGGTGGGAGACGGCCCTGTTGGTTTCTGTGTTAAAGAAAGCCCACCATGAGTTCACAGTGATGAGATTTGGAGATGACACTTCAGACGAGAGCCTCTCTCAGCTGGGTTCTTGGTTGTTTCGGGCTTTCCTGCTTCCCTTTGATGTCTTACAAGCGTTTGGCCACAGATTAACAAGGGGATTCTGTTTTGTCTAAACGGCACCCTGCTCCATCTTCAAAATATAACTAGCCATTAAAGTAATTTCCCCTGGTCCCTGGGGCAGACTCTGTTTTAGAAAGCCGGTTAAACCACAGAAAAGCCTCCCTGAACCAGATTGAGGTGGCGACACTCAGCTGGCCTCTGCTCATTTAAAGCCAACATGATCCCACCGTAATTTACTTTCATCAGTGTTTCAGAAGCCTGGCGGAGGCGGGGGCCACTTGGTGCATTAATATTAACCGTCTCGTATGTCTGTCCAGACAGACTTCAGAGAGATGTGGAGGGGGTGGAGAGTGTGAAAGTGGTTGCTGGGGGAAGAGAAAGAAGGCTACGCTACCTCAGCAGCCACAGAACACCGTGTGAAAACACTCCAAGATGCAGCCAGCCGTGCGTGTAAGCTGTAACACTGGAAGCCTGCTTTCCTGGGGACCGGTGGTTGTCCCTGTTACAACACCAGCTGCTATCTAAGCACCTGCTGGTGACACTGCCGTCCCACCTGCTTCCTCCGGTCTGCTTGCCAGAACACCTTGTGTGGTTCCTGCCCTCCAAACTCCGTCTCTTCAAACCCCTGCAGGGCCTGGCTGACACGGGACACAGCTGTCTCGTGATCTTGCACGCTGTCACTGTCCCGTGACTTGGAGAGGCATGTGGTGACATACGTGGGCTTACTCATTTATTGTTTCATTCTTCCTCCAGCCACTCAATCCAAAACACTCTGTCCACAGATGTCCAACCATAATGCTAAGAAAAAAGCAATATAGCAATTGCTGGGTCAGCACATACTTGACTTTCATTATCTTGTTCAGTTTTTCTAAGATACCTGTGTCTAGAAAATCAAGTGTCTGTGCCCCCTCACTGAGGCAGAAAGTGATGATGCTTGGTGTGTGTCAAAGTAGACACATCTAAGCACTGTGTGCCGGCGACAGCCCAGAGCCCCAGGGCATTGGTAGCATTTCTTCATAGTATAGTAGCTCCAGCAAACATTTTTTTAAGCAGTGCTATTGAATACTTAGCAGTAGCCCAGAGGGGCCATTCATGTCCTCCCACCACCATCCTGGTGTTACGGAGTATTATTTTAAGGTGTGTTACTTTTGTTTATATTACATTTGTTTAACTCTGTGAAGCTGTGTTACTTTGCCTGTCTAAATACCTGATGGCCTAATAAAGAACTGAACAGCCAATAGTGAGGCAGGAGAAAGGATAGGCGGGGCTGGCAGGAAGAGAGAATATATAGAGGGAGAAATCTGGGAAGAAAAAGAAGCAGCCAGAGAAGGAGGAGAACTCCAGGGGCCAGCCACCCAGCTACACAGCCAGCCATGGAGTAAGCGTAAGATTTACAGAAGTAAGGGAACAGGAAAAACCCAGAGGCAAAAGGTAGACGGGATAAGCTAAGATAAGGAATGCTGACTAGAAATAAGCCAAGCTAAGGCCAGACATTTATAAGAAATAATAAGACTCCATATGATTTATTTGGGAGCTGTGTGGCAGGCCCCCAAAAAAGTGAAAAACAAACAACACTCTCCTAGAACATCACCTGGCAAGAGTTAACATATTCTTCGTGACAGTGGTCCTTAAAGCACTCGGTCCCAAGCCCCCTTTACACCCCCAAAACCTTATGTCCCCAGCCTTTGTATTTAAGGACGTCTATGGTAATGGTGGTCAGGGATTGGGACACACGTCTCCAGGTTCTTGATGTCTTATTCAAGACTGAAGTAAAGCTTCAAGCAAATTCAAGATTGCAAAGTGGCAAGAACACTTCATTCCAAGCAGGGAGTGCAGATGAGAAAGAAATACCCTGTCAAGAGTGACAGCAGGCAGGCTGGCGCAGGGGGCTCAGCAGCTAAGAGCAGAGGATGCTCTTCCAGAGGACCTGGGTTCAATTCCCGGCACCCACATGGCAGCTCACAACTGTCACTCCAGTTCCAGGGGACCTGGCACCCTCACACAGACATACATGCAGGCAAGATACTAATGCATATACAAATAAATAAATCTTTTTTTAAAAAGTGGCAACAGGCCACATGAGTGAGGGTACTCATGGGACTCCAATTATTTTGAGGGTCTTTATAGGGTTCAAGAGAGGGAGTTTTGGTTGCTAAGGAGCATATCATAGACAGTTCTCTAATTTATTGACAGGCTTGTATCGCTTAAGCCTTAGCTTACTGTCATTCCCACAAAGCGTCTGATTTTCATCATATACATGTCGAATTATACATACGTATAAGATGATAAGTAGAGAATTCTCCCTAGAAACTCACTCAGAGGCCACAGTTTGCTTTATTGCATATGCACTCAAACCGATTCAGACTAGATCAGCTCTCCACCCTGCCTACCCTTGTACCCGACAGAACCGGAGAATGACTGTATAAAATCGATGGCCCTTAAGAGGAGGAGAAACTAATCCCATTGTTCGGAGCGGGGGTTACTTGCAGCTTGATGCTGGTGGGGGTCCTGGGTTGCTAATAGGTTGCTAGGTGTGTTATTAGGAAAAGGGCATTGCATTGCCCAGGCCAATGAGTCCCAGTTTGCTAAGCTGTTCCATGTTTGTCCACATCTACATTATTGCAAATTAAAACTGAGAACATTTTTAAAAACACCAATTAAAAATAGCTGCAATAGGGCGCTGGAGAGATGGCTCAGTGGTTAAGAGCACCGTCTGCTCTTCCAGAGGTCCTGAGTTCAACTCCCAGCAACCACATGGTGGCTCACACCTATCCCTAGTGGAATCTGATGCCCCCTTCTGGCATAAAGTTGCAGATGGAGCACTCATATACATAAATAAATAATAAAATCTTTAAAAAAAAATAGCTGCAATAAACCATTCAATTACTCCCAAGGAGTCCGTTCACTCTGCCCACCACGCAGGTTCTGGGGGTCAAAGGCAGGTTGTCTGCCTTGGTGACAAATGCCCCTACCCACTGAACCATCCCACCAGCCCTCTGACTCCTTTTCAGACACCATGTTAGTTATTTTTCATTGCTGTAGCTCCGAACCTGACAGAATGAAAGAAAGATATTTGCGCTCACAGTTCTGAAGAGTTCCAAGCCCACTGCTGTAGGGAAGGCTTGGGGGAGCTGTTTAATTCGTCTGGCAGTAGTACAGTATGGAGGCAGCTATCCACACCATGACAGACAGGGAAACAGGAAGTAGTAGGAAGCGGCAGCTGATGGTGACCTTCATAGCCCCCTGCCTCAGTGGACCTGCTTCAGCCAAGCACGCCTCACTTCATGAAGGTTACTCAGCACCCCTAAGCTGGAAACGAGCCTGTGGGGGGAACATTTCAGATCTAAACCATAATGGTGTTGATGGGAAAAAAAAAACCATAGAGATTACCTCAAAGGAAATAAGAGACAGTTTATTCTGGAACCAGACATACACAGTCTTACCTGGGAACTGGGATTCAGACTACCCCAAATACCATATTCTCATGCAGTAATAGTTTCTTGAAGTTTCAGTAATACAACAACAACAACAATAAAATCACAAGTCAAAGTACTTTTCAAATCCATTGATATAAACATTAGGCAGGTGGGTCACAGCAAAGCAGGAAATCTCTATTATAGACCTCATGTTATCTGAGGACATTCTAAACCTTTGGGATTTGCCTGCTCGTCACAAGGATGGAGTGAGGTAAACACAGGGGTGGGCAGTTGACTGCCTATGGGTGGGCTAAAGGTGGCCCAAGATAATTGGGTTTTGGACCAGCAGACTCCACAACCACAGAAGTCCCAGCCTGTCAGTCAGTCTTGTCGAAATTCTCCCAAGAAATGCCCCTGCCTCTTCTCACCTCTCCATAGAATCTATAACATATAGGTAACTTCTCTCAGGTAATCTCTCTCTCTCTCTCTTTTCCTGGGAACTTCAGTTCACAACACTTAACTTTATCCACAAATATATGAAGGTTTTGAGTGGTTATATATTTTTTCTAAATTTATTTATTTTATGTGCTTTAGTGTTTTGCCTGCATGTATGTCTGTATACCATGTGCATGCCTGGAAGACAGCATTAGATATCCTGGGACTAGAGTTATGAATGGTTGTAGCCACCATGTTGGTGCTGGGGATTGAACTTGGGTCCTCTTCAAGAGCAACAAGTATTCTCAGCTGCTGAGTCAGCGCCCCAGCCCAATTTCCTTTATCCACAAATATATGAAAGTTACAGGAGTGGGTATATTTTAAATTCATTGCTGGGGGCTGGAGAGGGCGGCTCGATGGTTAAGAACACTGGCTGCTCTTGCAGAGTGTCCAGGTTTGGTTCCCAGTACACAGTTCACGCCATCTGTGACACCAGTTCCAAGGATCTGGCGCCCTCTTCTGACCTCTTCCAGCACTGCACATAGACTGGTAGTTCACATGCCTACCTGAAGGCAAACCCTCACAAACGTAAAATAAACAAACCTTAAAAGACATAAAATTCATTTCATAAAAAATGACCTTTGAATCCCACAGACACCTTTATTTCCATTCTGGGGAGCCTCCTTAAGTGTTTCATGATAATTTCCTATTCAAAGTCAAGGTTTCTCCTGGTCTCTCTAGAAAATCCTGCTCCTGAGATTTGATTCTTGATTGAATCAGTGATTCTCAACCTTCCTAACGCTGCGACCCTTTAATACAGTTCCTCATATTGTGGTAACCCCCCAACCATAAAATTATTTTTTAACTGTAATTTTCCTACTGTTATGGATCATAATGTAAAGATCTGTGTTTTCCAATGGTCTTAGGTGACCCCTGTGAAAGAGTTGTTCAACCCCCCAGGGGTCGAGACCCACTGGTTGAGAACTACTGCCCTAAATTTTAATCATAATTGTATTTGTTATCTCTGTGTCTGTTCTTCCTGCAGCTTGTAAACATATCCACCTTTGCAGTCCATCAGTCTACAGAAAGAGTTGCCGTCTGTGTTCTGTGTGTAGCATAGACATTTGACTGAGGAACACATTTCAGTACCGCCCATATGTGTCGTTTTTACCTCTTATTTATTGGTGTGGGAATTGTGGGGGGGGGGGGATACAAGAGGAGGTAAAAGGTCAACTCTGGGCAATCCGTTCTCTTGTTCCTTTATGTGGTTTCAGGGATTGAATTCAGGTCACTCACTTGCACAGCAAACCCTGACCAGCCGCCTCACCAGTTCCTACTTTAACATTTCCAGATGTTTACATCCAGGAAAGCCTGCCCCTATCAAGATGCAGAACATTTCCTCTCAGCCCCAAGAGTGCCCCCTGTCCTCGGTTAACTCCTGTCCCATCTCACAGAGCACCAACGCTCTGATTTCCAGCAAATGAGTTTTGCCCATTATTGAAAATTCACAAAAATGAAACCAAAGTGTGCACATTTTTGTGTGTGGCATCTCCTGCTCAGCACTGTCTGTGAAATCCACCCATGCCTTACCTGTCTGTTGCACCTTCCTTTTTATCAATGACGACTATTCCATTGTAAAAATATCACAGTGGTTTATTTCTTCTCTGCATTTGAATAGTTTCCAGAGTTGGGTATAATAAAGTCCCTATATACATCCATGTATGATTCTTTTCAAGTCTCTGTTTCTTTCCAGTAAGTATTCAGGAGCATGATAAGGACACAGAAAAAATGTTGCCCAGTGGGATTGTCATAGTGTCACAGTGGCTGAACCTACAGTGTCGGATCCAGATGTTCCCCACCTGTGGGGAGTGGTTCTACGTGGACTGGTCTGGACTCTGTCACCTCTACGTTCCTATAGGCTGCCTAGAAGGTATTTCCTTAGATGGGCTTATGACACAAACAGGTAGAATTTGAGGTGTTTTAAGCCCCTCATGTATATGGAATTTTGCTGTGGCTGAGGACACTAGGAGACAGGCCTCCCGTGCAGGCGCGCTGGCTCTGAGACGCTGTATGCCATCTCTCCAGTCCCCCTTTTCTGATTCTTTTTCAGCTAATGGTGCATTGTCCAGAGAGAGTGGATTTTGCTTTAAGAGTACCGAAGGTCAGTGCCTGCCCCCTTCCCAGAGTTCATCATCTGCAAACTTGACCCCAACCGCAGAGCTGTGCCCATAAAGACAAAAGCAGCTGTGGTCTTCTTCTGAGCCCCGTCCTGTGACCCTAGCAGCTCAAGTTTATTTTCTCCACTGTGCAGGCTCACTTCTTGGTTTTCGGTTACACTTCCCGGTAGCTATGTTTGGAAAGTATGTTGCCGTTCTCTCGAGGCCACAGCACGGTGGTGTGTCTAATGTCGAACAGAGTGGCCGTCCATGCTGTGTCCTGTTCTTCTGAGATTCAGTTTTTTTATTCACCTTCAGTGTGAGGTCCTAGACCCTTGGCAGCTCTCTTTAGTAGATCAGTAGATCTTTACAGATACGTACCCCGTACAATCCTCCCGTCCCTCTACAGCTAGTACCTGTAGAAAAACAAAACAAAACAAACAAAAAAAAAAAACCTGTCCTGACTTTTGTATGGCAGCCGTTTATCTCTTTGTAGTTTTATTACCAAATTGGCATCCTCAAACACTACAATTTCACTGTTTTTTAATGTCTTTTAAGCCTGTTTTAAATTGTAGTTTCCCATACCTCTTCTCCTCACCTTGAGACTTCCTAAAGAGTTCCCTGAGTCAAGGCTTCCTTCCTTGCTTTTCCCCAGTGGAGATTACAATGTGATTCTTCTGCATTTCATGTACATTTGTAGCCAGACGAAGACTTAGGTGCAGGTTTTTGTGATTCAGCTACATCATAGGTGTGAGTCTCTCCATCCTCAAAACGAGCATGTGCTTGTGTCTCTGTGTTCATGTGTGTTGCTATGGTCTTTGGTGTTTAATGACCACCCCTTGAATGGTTGGGAAATAGTAATATTTTACTTCTGTGGGTTCCTTTTAAAAAAGACCTTTATTATTGTATGTGTCTGCGCACATGAGTGCAGGTGCTCATGGAGGTTTTATTATTGTGTGTGTGTGTGTGTCTGCGAACATGGCTGCAGATGCCCATGAAGGCCAGAGCTATCACAACTCTCTGGAACTAAGTCACAAGTGGTTGTGTACCACTTAACATGGGTGCTGAAAACCAAACGTGGGGCTTCTGCAAGAACATGTGCTCTTAACCATATCTCTTCAGCTCCCTCCGAATACCCCGCCCCCTTTCTGAGAATGAGTCCTAGTTCATAGTTCAAGATAGCCTAGTCTAGAACTCACCATGTAACCAAGGCTTGCCTCACACTCATAATCCTCCTGCCTCAACCTCATGAGTAACTGAGATTATAGGTGTACATAACCCCCTGGCTTGTCATTATTTGTCCAAAAAATTTCTATGAATTGAAATTTCTCCTGGTAATCTATTTGAAGACTCACTAGTATAATTTGAATGAGGAAAGCATAGTAAGTTTCTAAATTCTCTCTCTCTCTCTCTCTCTCTCTCTCTCTCTCTCTCTCTCTCTCTCTCTCTCTCTCTCTCCCGCCCCACCCCCACCCCGTTCAGGGGACTGAACTTAGAATCTGTGCGGTGCTAGGCAGGCACTCTGAGTTACACCCCCAGCTCTCTTTTTACTCTTATTTTGAGGCAGGGCCTTACTAAACTGCCCAGACAGGCTTTGAACCCCTTCTGTCTCCCACACAGTACTTCATCTTCCAATCCTCCTGCCTCACACTTCTAAGCAACTGGGATCAGACCTGTGACACTGGGTCCAAAATCAATTCTCTTTATTCTCCTTTTTTAAAACAAAGAGTTAATTCATAAAATATTCTTTTTAAAATTTTGTAACATTTTTGATGGTATGTAGGTGTGTGTGTTTGTGTATAGCATGTACATGTTCATGATGGGAAGGTGTGGGGTATGGAGGCCAGAGGTCAATGTTGGGTGCTCTTCTCCACCTTATGTTTTTTTTTTTGTTTTGTTTTGTTTTGTTTTTGTTTTTTGTTTTATTATTTTTTTTTTTTTTGGTTTTTCGAGACAGGGTTTCTCTGTGTAGCTTTGAGCTTTTCCTGGATCTCGCACTGTAGACCAGGCTGGCCTCGAACTCACAGAGATCCGCCTGCCTCTGCCTCCCGAGTGCTGGGATTAAAGGCGTGCGCCACCACTGCTCGGCCCACCTTATGTTTTTAAGATTGATTTATTTTATTAGTTTATAAGTGTTTTGCCTGTATGTATGTCTGTGTGCCACCTGTGTATCTGATGCCTTCAAAGGTCAGAATAGGGACCTTTCACATCACCTGGGACTCAAGTTACAGATGGTTGTGAGCCTCCATGGCGCTGTTGGGAACTGAACCTGGGTCCCCTGAAAGAACAGAGTTCTCTTAACCACAGATCCAACTCTCCAGCCCCCACTTTTTGAGTCACAGTTTCTTCTTTTTTTTTTAATTAAGAAAATTTTTCCACTCATTTTACACACCAATCAAAGATCCCCTTCTTCCCTCCTCCAGCCCCCCTAGCCTTCCCTCCCAACGCATCCCCCACTCTCCCCCACAAGAAGGCAAGGCCTCCCATGGGGAGGTACATCCAGTGTCTTAGTGAACCTGGAGTTAGCCAGCTGCCTATACTGGCAGTGTCTTGTCCCAGACCTCCCTCCATCTCCCCTCCCTCCCTCCCTCCCTCCCTCCCTCCCTCCCTCCTTCCCTCTCTCCCCGTCAATGCTGGGAACACCGACACCTATGGCTCCTAGCTGTGTGTGTGGAATCCACATTCAGGTTCTCATGACTGTAAGTGACAGGAGCCATCTCCCCAGCCCCCACCTACAAACACACAATTTTTGGAATGAATTTACATAGATTTTTTTTTAAATTAAAATGCTACTGGCAGGTGACTGGGGGTCTATGTCAGATTTACAGTGTGTGCTTAGCACACAGACTTCAAAGTCCTCAGTTCTAGCCCCAGAATGAGAACAAAAAAAATCATTAAAAAATTAAAAGTAAATCAAATGATATTAACACCCATTTAATCCGTTTATCTCAGCACTGTGTCTTAGGACCTGGCCAGACTCTAAGCATAAATGTGGAATACACCGAAGTAATGGATTAAAATGGCGGGCAGCGATAATCAGAAGCAGTTTTGAAAATTGTGAGTCTTCAGCCACAGCCATTGCAGCACTGAGAACGTGCCTTCCCAGGCTTGAATGTGCCAGGTATTGCTCTGTTACCATGGTGACAACTTTTGAACCAATCAATTTAGCATAGACATGCACTTAGCAACAAGATAATTAAGTTTATAAAAAGAGCTAGGCAGTGTGAAGTAAAATGCAGAAGTAAATAACAAAACACTCAAAAGCCGTTTCCTGTTGTTCACATTTAAGCACGTCGGGGCTGGAGCTCAGCGATCGAGCGCATATGTGGGAGGCCTTGGGTTCTTCACACAGCACAGAAAAAAAAATCTAACTTAAGGGCAGGCGTGAACTTCACTGATAACACTGGCTGCACGCCTCTGCATTGTAGGAGAGGCGTTTTCCCTCCACGCATGTCAGTGTCTGGCCCAGAGGTTACGGGAAAAGCAGACAGAAGCACACCTGACGTGCCGTGCAGTGCCCAGAGGTACTGTCGGGAGCGACTAACGGAGAAGTCGAGCCTTCACATCCTAGGAAAGTGATGGCACGTTGGACAAAAGCTCCGTCGCAGGGCGGGAAACATGGGCAGCCGCACACACGAGATCTAGTGGTGGGAGGGGCTGGCGAGTACAGTTTGACCCCTCAGTACCTCCCAGGCTGCATAGGTGGCTACTGGCTTTCCTTTTGCCTGGCATGGAGAGAAGTAGATCCCTTTGTAAATGCACATCCTTGCAGGCAGGCAGGCAGACAGGCAGGCAGAAGGCAGAGAGCGTTTTAAAAATACATACCTGCTTCTACTGAATTGCCTTTAGCTCAAAATAGCCCTTATGCCAAAGTGGGTCTTGTGGGGGGTGGCATTTGAGGGGATCAGAAGGTGTGGCATACTCCGGTTACCACATCTTTGAACAGGTAGTAAGAACGTAATAAAAAAGCCCTCTTCTTGTTCTGCTGCACACTGCCCCCTGGTGGTGATGGGTATGAACTGGTCTAGGGAAGGCCCACTTGTCTTTCATTCCACATTTCCCTTATTCAGCTTTTACTTCTGTGGCTGAAAGGTTCTCCACTAAGTTCATGTGTTAAAAGTGAACCCCAAGGTCCTTCAGGAGGAGGCTAGGAAGAGAGAGACTCGGGAGGGGCCCCGTGATGGCATTAGTGTCTTTGTGAGAAATAAGGCCTGGGCTAGCACACTGGCTAGTACACTGCCTGTCAGCGCCTCACGGGAAGCCACACCTTGACAACCTCTTGCCAATCTCCCGAAACCCTGTTCTTTGTAAATTACTCAGTTACAGCCACAGAAGACAAAGTCGGATAACTACATCCCATAATATTGGAAGAGAGAAAGATACCATGGCAAGAGCAGGGGTCCAGATTAGTTCATCTTGGCTGTGTGTGATGGGTAAACCACTTATGTCTCCTAGGTTCCAGATCTTCTCTAGGGCATGAAGCTAGTAAGAAAACAAAAACATGCAATCTGCTCACAGCATCACGAGATTTTCAAATGAAATGGAGCTGTATGCTCAAACAATGAATAATTTTTAATAGTTTATTGTCTCTGTTTCAGACATTGAATGCTATTTACCAATAACAAAACACACATCTCTATGCATACACATATATATGCTGGACTCTGTTCCCAAATGGGAAACAGAGGCACAGAGGCTAGGTAACTTGCTATAGTCAATACAACTCGACAGCGTGTTGAAACGCATTCAACGTGGCCACAAAGCCCACGCTAAACTTTAACCACTATCCACAACCTAGCAGCAAATCTTTGTGCAGATAATGAACTGAGCAATTTCAGTACACTCTGATGAATATTCTAACAGAGGAAGAGTGGAGGCCACCTCTTTCCCCAGCAGGCTGCATCACCTACACAATCTGTAAACATTTATGGAGGCTCACAGGCCACAGAGAACATGGTTCTCTACCTGCCTGATCCTCCCCAGACCTTTCTACTGAGAAAGTGCTAGTACTCCTGTGTTCAGACTGAAAGACGATCTTGCTTTCAGACACATTCTTGGTAGTAAAGAAACAACATATTCTGGTCTGAGAGAATTCAAGTGGAAGCTGAGAAGGCACTTTCCCCTGCTTGATCCCGATTGTTCTTATAGTTACATATGGCTTTTTCAATATGTTGAGTTGTTTTAAAGACAAGTCTTATGTATTCCAGATTGGCCTCAGATCTGTATGTAACCGAAGATAAGATTGATCTCCAATTCTCCTAATCTCCACCAGATGACAGGACGGCACCACAAAGCTTAGCCTTACACTGGCTAGTTTTAGTTGTTAACTTGACTGGGCCATGGGCATCCAGTCTGTGAGGCCATTTAAATTTTGGTAGCCTAAGTAGAGCATAGTGCTTTCTCTAATTGGGTGACACTTTCTCACCTTAAAATTTGTTTTCTTACATTTGAGGGAAGATTTTATTTTTATTTTTATTTTATGTGTATGGACATTTTGCCTGCATGTATGTATGTATATCACATGTGTGCAGTACCTGTGGTGGCCAGAAGAGGGCATTGGACCCTCTGGAACTGGTAGTCAGTTGCCATGTGGGTTCTGAAAATCGAACACAGATCCTCTGGGAAAGCAGATAGTACTCTTAACACCAAGCCATCTTTCCAGTCCTTATTTTAATTTTTTTTTGGGGGGGGGTTGAGACAGGGTTTCTCTGTGTAGTTTGGGTGCCTGTCCTGGATCTCGCTCTGTAGACCAGGCTGGCCTCGAACTCACAGAGATCCGCCTGGCTCTGCCTCCTGAGTGCTGGGATTAAAGGCGTGCGCCACCACTGCCCGGCTTAATTTTAATTTTTTTAAAGATTTATTTTTGTCTCTCTCTCTGTGTGTATATCAGTCAGTGGGTGTGAGCATACTTTTAGGCACCCAAGTAGGCCAGAGGTATCAGATCCTTTGAAACTGGAGTTAGAGGCATTTATGAGCTGCCCAGTGTGGGTGCTGGGAGCCAAACTTGGGTCCTCTGCAAGAGTAGTACTCACTCTTAATTGTTGAGCTGTCTCTCCAACCTCTAATTTTTTTTAAAGGACTTATTCTCGCCCATAAGAGGGTCTTTCCTGCTTCTGGCCTTTACACTGGGGTATGGGGCGGGGGGGGCGGGGAGAGGGGTGCTCCAGGCTCAGATTCAAACACCTTCCCAGGGTGCTGAGCCCACTGGCTCAGTGACAGTTTTCCTAGGTCTCCAGCTTCCAACTCACCCTGCAGACCCCAGCACTTGTGCAGGGGTGTGTGTGTGTGTGTACATACACGGGCATCTTGCTACTCCCCTATACAGAGTAACCTGCCTTTGGGTCCTGACTCTGCACTCTGGCTAGTTCCTTCTGTCTGGAGTGCCCTTTCTTCCTCACTCACCGGCAGCCGCCCAGCACAACAGCTGTTCAGCATCACCTCCTCGGGGAAGCCATCTGGCTTTGGCAGCTCAGCCTGCCAAAACAAAATACCACAGACCTGTGTGTACAACAACAGAAACTGATCTTAGTATTCTGGAGGAAGTTCAAGATGGTCCGTCAGCCTCTTCAGTTCCTGCTAAAAAGCCCTTTTTGTGGATTTCGGTGTTGGGAGAGTTCGGGACATTGGCCCACTGATTATGACCTCACCCAACCTTTACAAGTCTGTGCAGGTCCCATCTTCAAATGTAATCACACTGGATACAGGTTACTTATGGTTTCAGAGTCTTGAGGCCCCCTAGTCTCCTGCCCTCTAGCTGCACTTTCTCCTGTCCTCCCCACAAGGGCTCACTCCAAGGCGTCACACTGCTGTAAAGGTTGTTATCGGAGTTCCAGGACTGATGGCTGCCGGGCTGTGGGAAACAGCCACTCCAAGCCACTTAATTTAGAGTGTAGAACGAAGAAGGCACTCGGTTTAAAAGTGCTGATTAAACGCATTTCGAACCTTCCTGAGTATCCAAACCTAGACATCAGATGATGCTTCAAGTCCTTTGTTCTCCAAACTAGCACGTCATTATCTGCTTCGGACCAGCTCCTCCCTGAGTCCTCCTTCCTTCTGCCAACCACACCGATGTTGCTTTCACTACTCACGGGCCACACAGACAGGGTTCTTCCTTGCCCAGAGCACTCTCCTCTTCATCTTTCCTTAGCTTGAAGTTTGTACACTCCAGGGACACCTCTTAGTTTGTCCAGATCTATTAACCCCATTTTTTTTTTCATGTGCCCAAATTGTAATCAGATGCCAGCATGGAAGTACTCTGTGAAAAGGATCTGTATCAGCTCAGGACCCCAGGAACAAGTCTCAACACAAAGATTTAGTTATCCCAGAGGGACAGAGGACAGAGGTAAGGGGCAAAGACAGGAGATAGATGACAGGGAAGCTGGGAAGGGAAAGAGGGCAGGGTATTTGTCCCAGAGGGACAAAGGAGTGCCTCTGGATAGACAGGAGACAGGCCCATAGGAAGATGGTAGTTTAAAACGTAAAAGGAAAAACCTGGTGTTAGGATGAGGCGTTTCATTTTAATTGGGCATGTTAATTAGGTGAACCAAAGGGAGTTTTGATTTCTGGACTTCAATACTTTGATAGCTGCACGTTAGTAGTAAACCTCAGGAGGAGGAAATGGCCAAGTAAGGGTACAGACCTTGGTGGCTAACTTTAGGAATGTAATCTAACGGTTTTTAGCAAGGCAGAGGAACGCGAAAGAAGGGCACAGCCTGCCAGAACCATGCTCGCCATGCTCAAGCCGGTCAGAGTCCCTTCATTTTGCCCCCTCTTACCCATGTCCTTCTAACCTCTAACTGTTTTCCTTAAGGCCAGTTTTTAAAACTAACCTCTCAATGATTCCTTCCTCGGAAGATGCAGGAAAACAAAACAAAACAACTCTCTCCCATAAACTGAAAAGCTACATTGGAGGGGTTTAACTTTATACTTATGTAACTCTGCATTCATAATGCACAGGCCACCTGCATGGTTGGGAATGAATCCAAATTATTACCGACCGGTGCCCAATCTCTGTGAACTTCCAAGCCAACGCTGTTCAAGCTTCCCATCCACACCGAAGCATGGCCGATTGCTCTTCCAAAAGAACTCACCAGAGCCAAAGGTACCAGAGACAGCACACCCTGCCGCCCGGCAAAACGGACTTATGAGCGTGTGCACGCTCACAGAGACAAAACGCAGAACCCCTACACGCTGTTCACTCTTAGGTGAAGCGTCCCAGGCAGGCCCCGCCCCGCAGTTTGCCCCGCCCACCAGGAGTCTCCGCCCCGCCCCGAGGCTCGCCTCGGTCCTCCCATCCAGAGCCCTTGCTCCACCACCGCCCTCGAAGTTAGAAGTTTGGGCCAGTAGGGTTAGCCTCAGTGGACTCTTTCCTCTCGCCGGAACAGGGAAATTAAGTACAATTTAATGACGCTTCTAATAAAAGTCCGTTACTATGCCACAGGGGGCGTCGCCAAAATCAGGCCCCGCCCCGCGCCCGTGGTGCCGCCCATAGACGGCCCCTGGAGCCGGAGGCCCCGCCTTCAATAGGCCCCGCCCCTGGCGTCATGAAACCCGGAGGCCTCGCCCCCTACCTCACGATGCCTGGAGGCTCCGCCCACTAGGTCTTGCCCCCCGCGGCGTGAGGGGCGGGGTTGCGACTGCGCGCGCGCGCGCGCGCCCTGCGGCTTCCGCGCCCGCCGTTGGCCGTTCGCGCGGCTTGGGTGGTTGTCTTGGAGAACCAAGATGGCGGCGGCGACGGCGGCGGCCTCGGCGGCCTCGGCGGCCTCGGCGGTGGTGGCCGAGGAGGACACGGAGCTGCGGGACCTGCTGGTGCAGACGCTGGAGAACAGCGGCGTCCTGAACCGTATCAAGGTGCGGCGCGAGGGCCGGGCTTCGGCCAGGCCGGGGAGGCTTGCCCGGGGCCTCGCGGCTTCCCCGGGCGCGGGGGGCTACCGCGGGGCGGGGCGCCGGGGGCGGCTTGGGCGGGCCGCGCGGCCGTGGGGCCTGGGCCCGGGCCCGGGATCGTGGGCCTGGTGTGGGGCCGAGCGCCCGCCGAGCGGCCCGTGACCGCCCCACGCTGCACCTGCGGGCGGGCGGGCGGGCGGCGGGCAGCCTCGTGCCGGCCCCTGTCATTCAGACGGCAGGTCCGTGCGGAACTGACCTGAAGTAATTGTGTGTGTGTGTGTGTGTGTGTGTGTGTGTGTGTGTGGTGTTGTTGTTGTTGTTGTTGTGTGTGTGTGTTTCTTTTGCAGGCTGAACTCAGAGCGGCTGTGTTTTTAGCGCTCGAAGAACAGGAAAAGGTAGAGGTAAGAGATTCCCCCCCTACCCCGCCCCAGACCTTGATAGGACCGTCCTTCTTAACGCCTAATTTCTAATAGATTTCAAGCCCTTTCGAAATCGTTGGATGACAAACTGGGATTCTGAACGGCTACGGGTTGTATCTCTGTACCATGGCTCGTTTTCTATATCATTTTTGCACGTTGGAGAGCGGCCTTAAAGTACCACCGTAATTCTGACAGACTCCCAGACGTAGCCAGATCTCAGTCGCAGGGGTTGCCTGAAACAGTTACAGTGAGTTAGTTACCTGCAGGGTTACTCCGAACTTTCTGTAAGCCAGTACGCTCTGAATGTCTTGGTGGTAAGGAATGTAGAATACACCCTTTCCTCCAGATTCTGACTGGTGGGTTAAAAATCTGATCAATTATTTAAAAGCATCTCTGAACTTATTCTCCAAAAAAAAAAAAAAAAATATCCAGGAAACCCCGTGTGTTTAAATGGTAACTTGGCTTTTGTGTTTACCCCAAGACCCAGCAACCGTCCTGAGTCCCTCCCATCCTTTCACGTTTGTGGACCTGCGAATCTACTCTTTAACTTCCTCAGCCTCCTGCTTCTTTATCTTGGTCTCTGCATCATCTTTTCTGTGTGTCCTCAGCTAGGCTAGATCCCATTGTCCACACCTCAGAAACCCTATTTCTTTGCTCTCTAGTTAACGGTGGTGATCATTTGATCCCAGCAAACTATCTCCTTCTACCATTTCTGCCTAAGCATTGCCAAAGAAAAGTCACTTAACCCCGTGACCCCCAAAGCCACAGAGTGGTGGATACTAACTTGAGCGGGGACGTGGTGCGCCCATCTGGTCACCTTCACTTAGCTTTCTTATCTGTCCTTCCTCTGGGAAGAATAGAAGTGACTAGGTCCTAACTGTCCTTGGCTGCTATCCCCAACCTGTCAGTTTAGGGAAAGGTGACCCGTGTCTGTACATGAACCCGTCTGTCCTGCTCTAGGAGAAAAGGCTCTGTCTTGCCAAATATATTGTCTGATTTAGTCCTCCATGTATTCTCATCTCCTTAGTTAATCACTGGGTCTTTGACTTCTTTTGTCCTGGCTCTTTTGAGTATAAAAATGTTTAATTGCTCTTAAAATAGTTCTCTTTTACTTGTTTTTTTTTCCTACTTCTTTTAACATATTCTTTGGAAGAATATGTCTCATGTTGTTTTTTATCGCCAGGTATCCCTTACTCCATTAAAAATGTAAGTATACTACTGCTGTACCCAAGGAGTTTCTCTTGCTGTAGTCCAGAAGGCTCCTCCAGTTGAGTGTACGTTAGTTCTCACCCTTACTTGATCATTGCAGCATCTGACATTGATTTCTCTTTCCTTTTTGGAAATCTTTGGCATTTGGGAGCCTTTTCCGAGTCTGTCTTTCTTTTGTCCACTCAGTTTCTTTGGTGAGACCTCATTCCTGCTCATCCTCCTTCAGGGTTGGTGTGCTGTCTCTGTACAGTACTTACTCTGCAGCCTCCCCACAGTAGCCCTGACTCCACTGGTAACTTCGTCCTGGTTTCCTTGCATAGCTCCCTTCCCTCCTGAGCGTCAGACGAGTGTGCCTAGGAGACTGACATTCCCAGTTCTCCGGACCTGCCCCATCCTCACCCATTGTCTCCTGGCCGTGGGAGGGTCCTCTGCTGAGGGTCCTCTGCTGCCTGCCTTACTTGGGCTTGCTTACGGCTTTCCAGGGTGGCACTTACACTCTTCACTCTTTGTTCGTGCCCCTCATCATTTCAAGTCTCTCTTCACTGTTCCTGGGTTGCCCATTGGTAGTACATACCTGATTTTGTTCTTCCATTTTCTTTGACTAGTCCAGTTAATAAGTGTCATAAATTCTCTAGACCATGTACTTCTGTGGTTTTTCTCCCTCTTTCATTTTAACAGGTGTAATTGTTTCTGTAAACTCCACTTTAAGATGTCAGGTTTGATAAACTTAGCATTTGCAGGATGTGAACTGCACAGCCAAGAAGAGACTATACCTAAGTCCTTCCAATTTTCCTTATTTCTGTGTGAGCTGCCTTCCTCAACATCATAATCATTTTCAAAACCACGTAATGGAAACGTAGAACACACATGGGATCTGAGAGCTTTTATTCAGCATAATACAGTAGTGTGTGTTATACTCCTGTATTTAATCCTGGTTTCAGGAATTCTGGGTCATTCCACTAGTCACTGAGTGGATATTCATAATTTGCTTAATCATCTACCCTTTGATGCCATCTTTGGGTTGTTCCTGCTTTTCACTTGTAGATGAGGCTGCTGTGAATGGTCATGTCCAGATCTTCACTGGGATCTGGGGTTTATCTTGAGAAAATACTTGAGAACAGAACGACTAGCTCACATGCTGAGGACAATGTTAACCTTAAAACAAACAGCCTCAAACTCTTTTCCCAAGTGTTTGTACTGCCATCAGCAAGATGTGAGTCATGTGTTACCTACATTAGCCTCACTCTGAATAGTCACCTCAGGCTCGATTTGTAAAAAGTGTTTTTTACTACGTTTGTTCAGATCTGTAATCCAAAAAAGAAGTTGGCCTATGGCCACACAAAGTCATGTCATATACTACTGATTAATTTGGAATTACAAATGTATATGTTGCAAATGGTAGATAGCTAAGATGATAAATTTCAAATTGCATGTACTTGAAATATAGAGTTAAAGTAATGCCACACAAATATTTGTAGATAAACAATTTCAACAGCACTTAAATTATAAAATGTTGAAGGGCTGGTGGTCTAGCCAAGTGTAGAGTGCTTGCCTGTCATGTGCAAGGTCTTGAGTCCAATCCCCAGCAGTGTAAAAAAATGGTTTAAAAAGTTGAAGATAAATGTCTCCAAGTATAGTTTGGTTTCAGTAACTTGAAAAGTTATTAAATAGCACAAAGCAAGTCCTATGCTAAGTAAACAGTTGTGAAATGGAGTTCATAAAACCATGATTTTTATGAATGGCAATGTATATATTCTTTATAGCTTTGCCAAAATAAATAAATGTAGCTGCTGCACTCGGCTTGGCCTGTCTGCTCTCCACTCTGAATGGCGTACTTTCCACTTTTAATTTGCTCACTCGCTAATAATCAACTCTGGCTATGGGAACAAGAGAGCTTTAATGTGTGCTTTTTAGTTGTTTTAGGATAAACATTTAACACGTAAAATATTTCTTCTATTTTTTTAACAGAACAAAACTCCTTTGGTCAATGAGAGCTTGAAAAAATTTTTAAATACAAAAGATGGTAAGATGTTATTCTTGTGTTTATCTGCCTCTGAATTTTAAAATCCTGTCAATATTTGGGAGAGTAGTCTCCCTCTGTGGCCCATGCTGGCCTCTGACCCTCAGTGATCTTCCTGCCTAAGGCTGACTTTACATAGGAGTATACCACCATGTCTGGCCTAGTCTAGAAAGTGAAACACTGAAATCTGTTTTTGAAATACTATGTTGTCTTACACTTGCAGATTGATGATTCTAAAGGAAAAAAAAAAAGTGGGAAGATTGGGATTTTTGTACTTAAGTGATTTATTCAGAGAAGAAATATGTGATTTTAAAGAACTTAGAAACTTCATTCTTCCCCTAGAATGCTTCAGGTCACTAGGAAAATTAAGGTTCTTCAGGCTTTGCTCACAAGTCTTTTTCTTGGTCTTTACAGGTCGTTTAGTGGCTAGTCTCGTGGCAGAATTTCTTCAGTTTTTTAACCTTGATTTCACCTTGGCTGTTTTCCATCCTGAAACTAGCACAGTAAGAAACATGGTTTTACATCTATCTGTGAAGTCTCTGAAAATTAATGACATCTCACAGTTTCCGGTTGCTCACACTTAGTTGTTTTTTTGTTTTTGGCAACACAGAGCCATCTGAGTTGCTTGTGTAACTTGAAGCTGCTAAGAGGGAATGCTACTGTAGAGTTGATCCTGCTAAGAGGGAGTGCTACTGTAGAGTTGATCCTGCTAAGATGCTGCCCTGCATCTGTCAGGAGAGGCCGTACACATAGATGTTCTTTATAAAACAGCCAGAAGTCATTCACTACACAGTTAGCCTCTGAATGTAGAGATGCTTTAAGGTCCTCGAATACTCCCTTTCGTGTCTGACTGCTGCTATATTTTCTGCACCTAAATCTTACTTCTTTTCTAGTTTCAAGGTCTTGAAGGTCGGGAGAACTTAGCCCGAGATTTAGGTATCATTGAAGCAGAAGGTACTGTGGGTGGACCCTTATTATTAGAAGTGATTAGACGCTGTCAACAGAAAGAAAAAGGACCTCCCAGTGGGGAGGTGAGTATCTTGTGCTACCCTTCTCTAGCTTGTGTAGTAATTGGCTGCTTAGTCAAGTCGTGGAGATTAGTACATGCGTAATGAATTGAGGTTTGCATAGAAAGAAGCTGCTCCTTAAATGAACTGAACTGAGATGGCGTGTCAGTATTTCAGTGAGAATTACAGTGTGCAGGTATACTTGTGCACCTGTGTTGCTGTTGGTCCTCAGAATGTTCCGTTCAGGACAGACTGGAACAAATGATCACGTCTCACTGACCGGCTGTTGACGGTGTTGCTTCACCTCTCCACTGCCTCGTTTATGAAATGAGGCAGTGGGAAGGTAGGAACGGCGCTGAGCGTGGGCAGCACCACACGGCTAGTTGTTGTTACTGTGAACTCGGTGTGGAAGGCTGGTCTGCACGTGGGTCAGAGGACTCCTCACCGTCCCGGGGTTGCTTCTCATGAGTAATTGGACTTTTTTGGTTTGACATAAAATAAAACAGGGAGGCAAACCCAAGAAGGGAAGGAGAAATCAACCTTTGAGAATCACAGAGTCATTAATGTGAATTGAGAGAGGAGGGGAGATGGGTCTCCAGGAGTCATGATGGAAAGATGGACTGGGCCCCACACTGCAGATTGGGTGGCCAGTTCAAGGTGGCTACGGGAAATAATTTGCAGGTAACTTGAATCTGGGTGGGATATGTGTATTCAAATTAAAGGAAAATCTAGTACAGGTGTTTGTGAAGAAATGTCAACATAGTATTCTTAAATGCTAAAATAATTTTGAAGCATCATTGGCATAATCATGTTTTAGTTTCAGTTTAAACTGTAATTTTTAGGGTGCTTTGGATCTATCAGATGGACATCCTCCGTCAAAGTCCCCTGAAGGAAAAGCAAGTGGGAACTCCACCCCAAGTAAGGTGAGTCTGCGCTGGACAGAGAAGCAGGCGCTGTGGCAGACACTTGGGGCCCTGTTCTTTGTTCTTACCTGTTACCTGTGAATGTTCTTTTGTGACAAGTCATTTCAAAGTTTCTTAAAGGTCATTACCCTCTTGATTAAGTAGGTGATTTTTTTTTTAAAAAGTTGCTTCTTTTGTGTCATTGGTAATGTCTTGAATTTTGTATCTCAGAGGACATTGATACTTGGAATATTTTTATGTTGCATTAATAAGAAGGCTTTCCTTACTTTGCATAAGCTCTGAGCTGGAGAGCATGGGCTCTCAGAATATAAAAGGTTATAGTTGAGTTTTGTAGACTTTTGGGTGACCAGATTTGGATTCATGGTGGTATTTAAATATTAGTGAACTGTTTTGACAAGATTTATAGGAAAGTGTACTATGGGGTGTGTGTGTGTGTGTGTGTGTGTGTGTGTGTGTGTGTGTGTGTGTGTTAAAGATAAGACCTGATTTCAGGAATACTATATGAAGAAGAAAAATGTGGAGTTGAACACTTGAATATTTTTCATAATAGAAGATTTAATGAAAAAGTGATGGTCTCCGTGGCTGGATAGAGTACATCCTGATTGGTTCTAGTTGGCCCTGTGAAATAATGGTTTGGGGTCCTATCGTAGTCCACCCAGGTTGCTGTCATAGAGTACCACAGACTGTATGGCTTATGAACAGCAGATACTGATTTCTCACAGATTGAGGCACTGGCAGGCCTGGTGTGTGGTGTGGGCCCAGGTCCTGGTACCTTCTCCATATCCTTATGTAGTGGGATGGGGAAGGGGAGCTCAATAAACTATACACAGGTGTTCCACTCTCTTGATTAATTACTCCCCAAAGGCCCCACTTAATACTATCATTACCTTAGGAGTTGGGATTTAAACATAACCAGTTTTTTAGGAGGGTGGGTAGGCGTAGCTCTGTAGGTCATCAAAGGTCAGCATTGCACTCTGTGACTCTTCCACAGGGACAGGAAGATGGTGTGGAGTCCATCCAAGCACAGGGTTTCATGTGGGTTCAGGGTGGGACATGGATTTCATAGATCAGACTGGTATCTTAGCTCAGGTGACCTTTGGAGCCTGTGTTTATACTGCCAGGTACTTCATTGCTAAGGGTCTAGGCACAGGGCACTGCTGTTACTTATGGCTTGTTTGATTATTTGTTCATTTGTAAACTTCAAAAGCCGAAGACATTTCATATTTCAAGCCAGCGAGGTTATTCTGCTAATGTGGCTCCCCCTGAGAGGGCCAGACCTTTTCAGATAAGGAGTATTTAAAGAGGTTTGTCTTTTCCTGGTGCTTATGAGAAGCTATAACCCTGATGACGGAGCAAGTCATGAGTCAGTTTTACAAATTTCTTTAAATGATGAAAAAAGAGCCTGTGGAAGAAACGTATTTTCCATGATAATGTCTGATGTTAGAAAAAGAAACTAGGCCGGGCGGTGGTGGCGCACGCCTTTAATCCCAGCACTCGGGAGGCAGAGCCAGGCGGATCTCTGTGAGTTCGAGGCCAGCCTGGGCTACCAAGTGAGTCCCAGGAAAGGCGCAAAGCTACACAGAGAAACCCTGTCTCGAAAAACCAAAAAAAAAAAAAAAAAGAAAAAGAAACTAATATTCCGAAAATACTTATCAATACTTGAGGCATTGAGCTGCTTGGAAATCCACTTCCTCATAAAGTATTTTTAGAAGTGGTACTGACATTCCATGTAAAGTATATCCTCAAGAAAAACCGTAATAAAATCTGTTACTGCATGCTCTGGAGTTGTGATGATCCTCCTGAGTGTTTTAAGTCTTAAGGAATGTTGTGTAAATTCTTGCAGAACAGTCTCATAGGCTAGTGTAGAGGGAGGCTTGTGTCTCTCCTGGACTAGGGACATCACATGTCTGCCACCTTTCATTTCTTTCTCATGCAGTCTTCTGTGTGAGCTGGGGTTGGAGTAGCCCCTTAGGAAATACCTAAGATCCTTGCTAGCTGGCCGGGGCTGGGGTCTGTTTAAAATACACTCTTTCTTTGTCACTTAGAATACAACTCCATTATATACCTAAAGTTCTCCCCCTCTCCTTGCCAGCCCCTCATGAACCCTCATCCGCCTGTGAGCCCACAGAGTGAAAGTGTAAGTGTGAGGGACACTGGAAAGTTGTAGCCAAGGGTTAGAGTCAGCATTTAGGAACCAGTGTTGTATGCTCCTGAGGAAGGTCAAATCAAGCTAGACAAGCCCTCAGCAAGCTGCTTAGGATTCACTCCAGGCCAGTGTAGAGCGGAACCCACGTGCGGTGTGAAAGGACCGGACTGCACACACAGTAGGAAGCTGACAGGTGATAGATAGCCAGTGCCTGTAGCTGACCAGGAACCTGTTGGAAACTGGTTAAAACTCGAGACATGCCAGGAAGTTATGAAGGCTTTCCAAAGCAGCAGGTGTGGGAGAGGAATATGTTAGATTGTCCATTCACAGATACTGTCTAATAGGAATCTCTATTAGTTTGGTAATGAGTTAGTTTATTTTTAGAGATTTATATTTTATGGTAAAATGTCATTTTATTCTCATGCTCAGATACCAAGGTATAAAGGACAAGGTAAGAAGAAGACAAGCGGGCGGAAGTCTGGTGACCAGGTAACATGCATGAGAGCAGAAGAGAACAGCCGCCTGTGCTGAGCCAGCCTCAGACTCCTGGGGGCCTCCTGCTGGCCTGGGTTCTAAGCTTTCTTTTTAAGCATTACTGTCATCTGTTAGCCGACCATGAGAGCCAGACCTAGTGGCACAGGCCTGTCACCTAAGCTACTTGAGAGGGTGAAGGAGGACTGCAGTTCAAGGCAGCCTGGGCAGTTGAGTGCAGTCTTGTCTAAAACTAGTCAGTGAATAGCCTGGGGTACCAATGAGTGGTCGAGTGCTGGACCAGCACGCACTGAGTTTCGTCCTCAGTCATGAGAACAGGAAACAAGGTGCAGGAGTGTGGGAAGCACACTGGCATAAAGTAACGTGCCAGTCTCAGCTAGGTAAGACATGTGCCTTTAGAATATGGCACCGTGAGTCATTGTCAGGTCTCTGAGGGAGTCTGATGCACAGACATTTTCCTAAGTTAAAAACTTCTAAAACAGAGGCTTTAAAACAAAAACAACTTAGATTTCTCTGTTGACTGGCTTTTTAGTTGTGGTGATTTCAGAGGCAGAGCTTTCTTTCTGTTCACTGTCTTCATGCAGCATTCAGTGAAAAGATGTCCCATTGTCCAGTAAGTGCTTGGGAACATTTGCATAGTGAAAGTGACTTTGTTGGAACTCACAGTCTAACTGGAGAGGTGGGACACCTTGAGACTATATAAGTGTGTTAACCTGTGGTTTGTGTTGTTAAGATTCATTGACTTGGTCTTTTGGAATTTTTAAGTTAAATGCATGTTTCATAGTATTGAGTTTCTATAACCTTACTAGTTCTTAGGTCTCTAACTTAAAGCATTTTGAGTAAATTAGTATATAAAACCAGCGCATACTAAGAGACATGGTTTCACTCTGTGTATGTGTGACATGGCTGTGGTGGGGCCAGACTTCAGCCTTCAAGTGCTCTCTGACTTGAGGGGAATTGAGAATCTGATGGGCCCATGCCTCATAACAGAGACTAGTCTAGTTCCTTCTGTTTCATTATTGTTATATATTCGTATCTTGAGTCCAGAATGTCTTCCTCAGTCACTTGGAAATCCTTTTTCCCTTTTCTTCTCCGATCTTATTTCTGAATTGCTTTTGTAGCCAGTGTGGATCTCAGTGTTGCCTCTTTCCAGCCTTAGATAGCTAAGCCCTTCACTCCCCTTCCTCTGCCTCTCTGCTTTGCCCTCTGCATGCAGTTAAGTTTTCAATTTCCAGAACATTCTTAACAGCATAATCAAGATACCTAGTTGCATGTAGTGGTTGGGGTTACGCCTACCAGAATGCCAGTGGAAGCCATTGCTGTGGCAGGTGAGTGCCATTTCCCAAGTCGTGTGCAACTGCAGGAGCCTCATCCATGTGATCCACAGACATGAAGTGTGCATGCTGTGTGTGTGTTTCAGGGGTCTTGAGCAAAAACAAGGAAGTCCACGGTACTTCCCATTGAGCTCTGGAACTCTGAGACAGGCTGTGGGCAACTGTTGATTGAGAGGCCCAAAGCCCTTGTTAATCCTGGGAGTACACTTCTGAATTCTCCATGTATAATCTCAGTGTGGCCATGCACTCTGTAATCTCAGCATTCTGGAGACAGAAGCCAATGATTGCTGCAAGTCTGAGGCCAGCTAGGGCTACAGTATATATAATTATCTGTATATAATCTCAGTGTGGCCATGCACTTCCATAATCTCAGCACTCTGGAGACAGAAGCCTATGATTGCTACAAGTCTGAGGCCAGCCAGGGCTACAGTACTGAAACCTGTCTCAAACCAACAAATTGTGTGCTTGTGTGTGTGCATGCGTAACTGATGTGTGTAAGGTTTCCAAGCAATAACTTCAGTAAAAAGGTTTTGGTTTTGTTGTTAAGAAACAATAGAATGCTGGGCGGTGGTGGCGCACGCCTTTAATCCCAGCACTCGGGAGGCAGAGGCAGTGGGATCTCTGTGAGTTCGAGGCCAGCCTGATCTCTAAAGTGAGTTCCAGGAAAGGCACAAAGCTACACAGAGAAACCCTGTCTCGAAAAAAATAAAAAATAAAAAAAGAAAGAAAGAAAGAAACAACAGAATGAATAAATTCAGAATACAGAGGATAAAAAATTAATGAGAAGGAGTTCTTCAATGAACTGGTGTAGCTGGAGTTTTCTCCAGTCCCACTCAGACCCGCAGCCACTCAGACCCAAATAAACACACAGAGGCTTATATTATTTAAACTGTGAGGCCTAATGGCTCAGGCTTCTTGCTATCTAGTTCTTATATCTTAAATTAACCCATTTCTATTAATCTATAAGTTGCCACATGGCTTGTGGCTTACTGGTACCTTACATCTTGCTTCTCAGGGCAGCAGCAGCTGGCAGGTCTCCTGACTCAACCTTCCACTTCCTAGAATTCTCCTCTCTCCTTGTCCCACCTCTACTTCCTGCCTGGCTATTGGCCAATCAGCACTTTATCAATCAATCACCCACAGCAAACTAGATTTTTTTTTTTTGCATTTAACTATATGATGTGTGTTTGTGTCGTTGAACGTGTACCACAGTACACATGAGGTCAGAGAACAGTTTAAGATGGGCACTTCCATCACGTGGGTCCTGGGCATGGAGCTCGAGATGCCAGGCTTGGGTCAGGTGCTTGCCTGCTGAGACATCTCACTGGGCATAAAGGGGGAGCCTTCGAGCCCTCTGCTCACATCTTCAAAGTAGCGCCTGTGATTGTATCTTTGTTGTTTTGCCAAATCATATCTCAGTTGTCTGAGAGATTAAGATGAGGAATCTTTACTCCCAAGACTAGTTAGACAACATAGACTGGACTGGATGCAGGCGGTGGGGGAGAAGGAAACTCATTTGGATGGGAGGGGGTGAATGTGTTCAAAATACATTATATGAAATTCTCAAAAGAATTAACAAAAAAAAAGTCCCTTAAAAAATAATGTAAAAAACTAGAACAGCTTGGTGTAGTGGTGTGTGCCTGTTTCCCAGCACTTGAAAGCAGAGGCAGGAGAATTGATGATCCAAAGCCAGTCTGGGCTTATGTGGTGAGTTCTGTGTTAGTGTGGACTATATAGTGAGACCCTGTCTCAGAAACTCAGCCGATAATTATTAATAACTAATTAATAATTACAGCTGACTTCTGCAGAAGCTTTGCTCCCTGGGTCTTTATCATCTGCTTGTAAATGCAAACCAAGATCAACGGTTTTGTTTACTTTCTGGCAGCACCGGGGAGGGGTCGGTCGGACTTGAAGGCCTCAGGTTTGCTGAATAGTCACTTTCCTGCGGAAGCACCTCCAGTTCTTGAATGAAGTACCTTGTATCGTGCCACTAATGTTATATGAGAAGGTATCCTTCATTAGTTTCCAGGCTAATGAATAGTGAGGTGCTTCGCTTTCCATCCTTAATAAGTCGTTATTTTCAGAATTCTTGAATATATTCAACTTTATGTCGATTTTGGACATTGGTCACAATCATTGTATGTGTCTTTCAGGCTATGTTTGTTTGAGTCTGTGGCTGTCACTCAGGATCTTCTATATTGAGTGTTATCTTTCTCCTTATTCATTCCCCAACATGATGCTGGGTGAATGGTAGGTCGGTAGTTGGAAACTGGCACTTACTTACCCAGCCCAGTGATCCCTATCTCTTGAGCTTCTGGGAGCTGCTAGGGACATGAGGCCTGAGGGAAGAAGGTTGACACCCATGCAGGGGCCAGCCACCTGTCTTGTGACAGCTTCAAGGCCATGGTTCTGCTGGGTGTGTGGAAGACTTAGATGGCTGCTGGCTGTTGGTGCGGAGAGTGCTTCTCTAGGAATACTAGAGGTTTAAAGATTGGTTGTGGTGTTCTAGAGTTCTACAGTCTTAAGGGGAGCAAATTAAACTTTGTAAGGATAGTGCCCATTTTAATAGTAAAATTTTTTTAATATTTAGGAGTAGTAAATAAAATAAATAAATAAGTGCTAAACGTAAACTTCTTAAGTAAGTCATGAATCAAAAGCTGCCTTTGACAGAGTAGAGGAGGAGGTGGAGAGTGATAGAGGCCTGGGTGGGGCAAAGAGATATTGCAGGCAAATGTTTGAAGATGTTTGTAAAACTGGACTATTTTGTCTTTTTATGAACAGTGCACATTAAGCTTTTATTTTGGAAACACAAATTATATTATCCTTTTTCTCCCTCAGTGCTGAGAATTGAGGCCTTTGTGCTGACAAGTCCTGTTAATTTGAGCCACACTTAAGCTCCTTTTCAGTTCATAAAGACATTGTAGCAATAATTCAATTTTTGGCTACTAGACAAATAGTATTTTTCATTGTGAAACCTTTCTCTGATGCTCATTTTCTATTATTTTTTTTAAATGATTGAAGTTTTAATTATGTGTTTTATTGGAAAAATTTATACTAAAATTTTGAAAAATTTTTTATCATAATTTACCATACAGTTTGTTAATCCTGAGCTCCATCGCAGGGAATGGCTGATGCAGTGCTGTTCAGTAAGTCCCTTCATTTTTATAAAATGACAAAGGCTAAGTGTTATACTATAAACAGCTGTAGTTTTCTCAGCTTCTATACCGTGGTATGTACTGGGAGCTTGAGACATGGCCTGTCCCTAGTCTGAAGGTAGAGCGGAAGGAAAGGTGTCTTCTTGGCCTCCTTTGGTGGGAGGCAAACCTGGGGATGGCCTCTGCCTCCCAGATGGATCACTCTTGTAGTCTCTGCCTCCTTACTCACACAGGCTCTGGCATTATTTGTTTGTCTCTGTTGACGCACTTCTGTGTGGTTTAGGAATTGATTTTGAGCACAGTTGCAGAGCTATTTTGAAAGTTTGTTTTCACTTCATAGATAGAACTGATGTTTAGAATAAAACAAATATTGTTATTTTAAAAATGTGCTATGTCATACCATGTCCTTCTCCATGAAACTCACCTTCCTAAAACTGTGCCTTGCATCACTAGTAAGAATGTCAGTAAAACAGTAATCACGGACAAGCATTAATCACCAAGCTCTTCAGTGTCCTGTCATCTGTGTGTGGACTGGAGCTGGTGATGTGAACTCCAGGAGGAGAGCATGTCCCGCAGTCGCTGACCTGTGATGTTACTTTGTGTCTGACTCACTCTGCCTCGGCCCTGTTTACCTTTCTAAGGCGAGAGTGAATGTGTCTAAATATCATAAGACTAGGGAATTTATTTACAGGGCCTTTGAAAAACTCAGTTATTAAAACATTTTCAAATCAGAAATTGAAACTGATGTGACTCTAATTTAGGTGTATTTAAATATATTATACTTCTGTATTTCACAGTACCAGGAAAACTTGAAGAAAGTTATAAGGGAATTTTTTATGTACTTCCTTGAGAGTTTCCTATATTGTTCAAAAGGATAGCTTAGATAATTTATTTTCCAGATATCTCTTCATGATCATTAGTTTATCACTATTGATAGCCCATAGACTGTGTAGCCCCATCTAAGTTCCTAAAACTTACATAATATATGCCTTGCCTCTGGCAACTAACCAAGGCCTCAAGTCTAAAAACCTAAGTGTGCATCCTAAGACATGCTATGCTCTCTGCGTGTGGGAAAATAGAGCAGCCCCTGCTCAGTGCCTTGTGTGTTAGTCTGCTCCACTTCTGTGTGGCCCAGCTCCTTGCCTTGCTGCTAATGAGCTCTGTCCCAGCCTGTTTGTAACTGACCTCATTTAGTTCTTGACAAAATTCATGTCTGAAAACATTTAAGATCACACAGTTAATGACCCGGGACAGGCACTTTCCAGATTTCTTATTTCAGGTGAGTGCTTTTTCTGGAACATCACAGGGGTCTATTGCGGTATTACACGATAGCGTATAAGGCCAGCCCTTTGGAAACTGTCCTTTCAGCCCACACTAAATACAGTTTCGTGTGACTCAACCTCATGGTACAACCTGAGTAGTAAGAGCTGACCTCAGCTGGGTGTGGTTAATCCCAGCCATTGGGAGGCAAGAGGCAAGAAGATCAGGTTCAAGGTCATCCTCAGCTATACAGAGACTTCAGGGCCACTTGTGCTACATGAGACCTTGTCTCAAAAAGGGAGGAAAAGGGGGAGCTAATCTGATGTTCATTTTATTATTTAACTACCCCAGGGTCTTAACAAGTTACATAAATTGCCTTTGTGTTCTTCTTTAGAATCCATACAGATAACACATCCTACATGCATGGCCTAAAGATTGAGTGAGGCATAACACTTGAAGCATTTGAGTATTCTCCATAATTGTTAGCCACGGCTGTTGCTACTGGCATTATATTTGTTATTAAAATAGATAAAGCCAGGCGGTGGTGACACACATCTTTAACCCCAGCACTTGGGAGGCAGAGGCAGGTGGATCTCTGAGTTTGAGAACAGCCTGGTATGCAGAGTGAGTTCTAAGACAGTTTACACAGAGGAAAAAAAGGGGGCAGGGGGGCCAGGTATAGACTAGAATTGTGCTGTGGTGTCAGAGTAACCCAAACACTGTGATAGTTCACGCTAACCTTACTATGTGCCAGTGGAGTGGGAATAGAAGTTCTTCCTCAGGAGGAGTTCTCAGCCTTGGTTTAAGATACATAAAGGATTTATGTGCCTCCTCGTGAACATGAGGTGCAGGTTAGTAAATAGCCCAGCAAGCCTGAATTCAGGTAATTGTTTTGTCCAGCATCTGCTTGTTGGAAATGTGAGCATTCGAAGGCCATGTCTTTCACCCTTCATTGGTGCTGGGTAGAAAGCTGCTCTCTCTTCTGATGAATAGTGTAATTTAGTTCATTTTAGTGACATAGTCTATTTAACTTAATGCTCTCTCCTGGTTTCCAATAGAAAATGTATAAAGATATTTTATGCAACAGTGACATACACATAGGATGACAAGGGAAAGCTATTTATAAATGAAAAACTTGCTAAGTGGGATAGGCATGGTAAAGACATTTTCATTTAGAAAAGAAGGAAGGAAATGGTGTAATGATCTTCTTTAACATTTTGCCATTTGAAAGTTGCCCATGTCAGGAAGCCTGGGGATAAAGTGGGAAAGCATAGGATTACACTGCAGTTCCTGCTGTTGAAAGGCCCGACACAGGCATGTACACACAGACGCAGACACACACAGACACAGACACACCCCTGTGTTGACTGTTGTTTAAAATACCTTAGAAGTTTTATCACCACGGAGACTTCTTCCTCCCTCTTTCTTAGAAGACCAGCAATGAGACCAGTGAGAGCGAGCCCAGTGTTTCCTTGTCAGAGCCAGAGAGCAAGAGCAGCCTGCACCCCCCGGCCCGTGAGACAAGGATTGCATCCTTCTTGAGCAGCAGCACTTTAGATGCCAAAGACAAAAGTGCTCTCTGTCCAGACGAAGACGATGCAGAAGGAGATTCTTTCTTTGATGATCCCATTCCTAAGCCAGAAAAAACTTACGGTTGGTAAGTAGACTTCTTTGGATCATCTGACTTATGATTTAAAGACAAAATTCCTAAATGCTTTCATTTTATATTTTAAACCTAATTGTGGTTGATATATTGTGCAGCCCAATAAACTTATCTGGGGGTAATGGCCATAATATTAAACACAGAGGTTAGGCAGTGGTAGCAGACGCCTTTAATCCTAGCATTCCGGAGGCAGAGGTCCATGTGGATCTCTGTGAGTTTAAAGCCACACTGGAAACAGCCAGGCATGGTGACTCACGCCTTTAATCCCAGGAAGTGAGCCTTTAATCCCAGGAAGTGATGGCAGAAAGCAGAAAGGTATATAAGGCGTGAAAACCAGGAACTAGGTCTGGTTAAGCTTTCAGGCTTTCGAGAAGCAGTTCAACTGAGATCCGTTTGGATGAGGACTCAGAAGCTTCTAGTCTGAGGAAACAGGATCAGCTGAGGAATTGGTGATGTGAAGTGGCTGTGGCTTGTTCTGCTTCTCTGATCTTCCAATGTTCACCCCAATACCTGACCCTGGGTTTGTTTTTATTAATATGACCTGTTAAGATTTGTGTTACACCTAATGATCTGCTAACAACTATATAATTATTGAATCCATAAATCTGATTTTGTACCAGTAAAACCTAATATGTTTTAAAATAATGCCAGGATTATTGAAGGTACCGGGTATAAGCCATTTTTACCAGATAAGCCTATATCAGGTACTCACCATGTGACAGGAGCTGCATGTTAGCATCAGGGCACACCTGGGTTAGAATGAGGTAACAGCATTCCTGAAGTGCTGCCCTGTGGTGGACTCCAGGGAGGAGTTGTCAGCAGAATGGAGAGGATGGCCAGTGTAGGCCCTGATGGCAGTGTCTGGGAAGTTAGGAGCCAGCTGACTGGAATGGTGAAGCTGTGACTAACAGTCCCTCCAGGGTAGAGGGAGGGGCTCTGCAGCTTCCGGAACAACGTGTGCATTTGAGAGGTAGTGTTTATTTGTTGATTCATGTACTGTCTTTTGTGTTTCGGGGAGATGGAGGAGGCTTCTGAAGAAGTCCTCGGTAGTACAGGTGTTGAAAGTCAACTTGGCTTGAGAGATAGCAAACGGCTGTAAATTTAGGGAGCTGGTGCTTCGCTGACAAACTCACTCGTGCATTTGTAACTAGATAGATCTGCAGTCTGCACTGCCCTGTAGGTATGCTTTGTGATTTTCAATCTGTAAAATCTTGTTCATTCCCAACCATTAGATGCACATAAAACTTCTCTAAATTGCTTTTTTATATTTACAGAATAAAAGACTATAGTGACAAGGTCTGAAATTAACATTTCATTGTCATTTGCTTCCTGTTAGGAGAAGTGAGCCTAGGAAGCAAGTGGGAAGTCTGGCCTCAGTCTCTGACAGACCCCCCTTAAGGAGTGGCCTCAGCTCCCTGGCAGGAGCCCCTTCCTTAACAGATACTGAGAGTAAGTACTTGAATACTCCAGGGTTTTGTTGTGTTTTGTTTCTAAGTAAGCGTGTCCATTGCTGTGATAAGATACCATCACCCAAAGTAAGTGAAGGAAGAAAGGATTATTTCAGCTGACAATTGTAGTTCTTCTTGAAGGGAATCAGGGCAGGAACTGAAACAGAGGCCATGGTGGAACATTGCTTACTGGCTTACTCCCCAAGTTACTCAGCTTGCTCTTTGATAGGACCTTGGCCCACCTGCCCAGGTGTGGCACCGCTCACAGTGACCTGGGCCCTGCTACATCAATCATTAATGAAGAAAATGCCCTACAGGGCTTACGATACAGGCCCATCTGACAGAGGCAGCTCCTCAGTTGATTGTTTAGTCTTCCTAGATGACTAGTTTGTGTTAGGTTGGAAAAAAAAAAAACCCGAAAATATGTGATATGATTACTATGGGTTTTTTTGTTTTTTTTTTTTTTTTAGAAAATCCTAATTTTAATAAGGTAGACAATATTTTGCTATTCTTTTCATTTCTTAATGTCACTGTTCTCCACCATTTTGTGAGCCTTTGCTAGGCTATCAAAGTTTTTTAGGAAGCTGACTTTTTAGCTGGTTTGGACTATTGATAGGTATACATACACATTTTTTAAATTTTATACAGAAGTGATACACAATACTTCAAATTTTAGATTTGATTTTTCTCTGTCTGCACTATGCATGTCCCTCTGTGTTTTATCAACATGCTGGGATAGCCACCTGATCACTAAGGAAGGTAACTAATGCTCTGCAGCATACTGCTGGTCTGGGATGGCTAGTAGGTTAGGCAGCCCCAGTGGAGTTTTGATTGTAGTATTGTCAACCTAGGATGAGTGTTAGGTGCTGTCCCATTCCAAGAAGAGAACATTGTTCACTTGTAGTCATGTCTCGTGGTTTCTTGGCATAACTTGATTTTTTAAAGAAGTTCTGGGATAGAGTGATCACATAGTCACTCTGCCATCCAAGGCTTTCATCTGATGTGGCACAGAGGAGAGGTTGCTAGCAAACTGGGTGATAGCCAGCTTCCTACACTATGCCATCCCACCCCATCTCATCCTACCCCACCCCGGGACAACATTGCTAAGGCTTTCAAGAGTGTGTTTGGACATCACCCTCTCACAGTCAGCCAGTATTTAACCAGCAGTCTCAGAAGTAGATCCACTTGGAGTTCACAGTACTGGGTTTTGTATATGTTTTATTTTGGTGATTATGTTCTAATAAAGAATAGTATAATTGGTTTCTCTCTGTAACACATGAATCCTTTGCTTTTTGCCAATAAAAATATACCCAGAGAATGGTAGTACATGATTCTAGCCTCTGTTGATTACAATTTATAAGTTTACTCTAGGGTTTTATACTCCTAGGGCTGTAGATACCCCACCTGAGAGAAAGCTTGACGTGGCTTAGAGAATAGTACTATGAAGGCCTTTCATGCAAGTACTCTTTCCTGTCTACAGGTAAAAGAGGAAGCACAGTCCTGAAGGATCTGAAATTGGTCGGTGAAAAAATCGGATCACTTGGACTAGGTGACTAGATTTCAGTTCTAGTGCGATTGTTGAAGTCATCCTCCAGATTAAAGTCTACGTGGAAAGCCTTCCTGCTGTCATTCAGCAGGCGTTGGGGAGTCGACGTGCGTCCAGAGTTCACCCCTGTGCCGGGGGATGGCTGTAGCAACAAGCTGGTCCGTCCTTATGTCTTTTGTGTTCAGACTGTAGTAAGGGAATGCTCTGGCCTGGGCTTTTGTGGAAGACCTCCAGAGGAGGCTGTGGCAAGACCTGGTGATCAAGTCAGAGCTGTGTAACAAAGAGGGTTTCAGTGAGAGTGGGTGAAGTTGGCGCAGCGACAGACCCAGGGAGTCAGTCTGGTGCAAGGCTTAGACCTGTGAGAGGACAGCCGTGAGCTGTTGTGGTATTTGGAGCAGATGCAGTTCAGCAGGTTCCTATGGGGTAAGAGAGTCGGTGTGAACACAGCTGAGTTCTGGGCACACTGCAGACAGGTGCCACAGGAGGACCTGGAGACCCTTCCTCTCACTGACACAAAGGAAGTGGTGCGGCTGGGGCTCTCGGCCATCTCCTGCCCTCTTTATGGATGCGATGTGATGCTAATTACTCTGTTCTGAGAGCGCTGCTTCTCAGGCAGGCTGGGAAGAAAGTACCATATTCCCTGTGCACTTTGTGAACTAGGGCATGTCCTGGGACAGTGTAGAGACTATCCTCTCGTTTCTAACCAGACACCCTAGGTATAATACACAGGACCCAGGTGAAAAATGGATAGGTTTACATGAAGAGCCCAGCTGTGGCCCTGACCTGGCATAAACTGTGCTTTTCTTCTCTGTTATGGGGTCCAGTAACATGAACCTCACTTGGAAGACTAACTAGGATTTAAACATGTCGACATACTGTAAGGGGTGCCTCAAATGCTAGTTTCCTTTTTGTGTCACTTTCTTCCCCATTAGCCGAAGAGATGTTCCCTGAGCTGCCTGGATTCTTGTTCCATGTCCTGGAATCCTGGTAACTGCTGAGTTGCCAGTAGTCCGGCCCTTTGTGTCTCCTGGTTGCTGGCTGGCTGGCTAGGTGGTCCTACTCTTCTTCCTTCCCTGCTTCTTCCCCATTAGGTGTGATCACACCTGCAGGGGGGGCTCTTTATCCTTGCACCTCGGGATTTTTGCCCCCTTCTTGACCATGACACCTCAGGTTCTGCTCTGCCCCCTTCATTCTGACATTGTTTCACTTTGTGGTGGTTCACCTGGTGCCAACCCTTTGGGCTTCCCCTTTTCATTGCTCTTGTTCTCTGATCAAAGTGTGGGTTCCCTGCTCTGCTGACAAGGTGAAATTGCAGAGAATTCCCCTTTGGGGAAGACAGTTCTGACTGCAAGCTGTTGGAGAGAACAAAGGGCAGATCACTGCTTCATTTCACCCTCTGCTGACATGTGGGCACACCGTAAGTTGAAATTTGGATAGTTGTACAGGGTGGGTATTGGACTTCACCAGATTCAATAGAAATGAGTAGTCTTGTTCAGTGGCACAACACAGTCATTTGAGCTTTGTTTTTACTGTAATGTGTGTGGCAAGAGTGTCGGTATTCTGAGGAATACAGATGTTGATGGTACTAGGACATGCCCATGGAAGGGCACCAAGGACCCCTTCCGGGTGATGGGCCCACATGCTCTGTCGCCTCTTCACACCTTCTGATTGTTGTTGAATTTTTGAACAAGCTGTTGAGTTGAAAGTCATGGAAGTTGATGGTGCCTTGCTGTTGTGTGTCACTTTTTCTATTTTTGTGTTGATGAGGATAGAGCCCGGGTCCATGAATATGCTAAGCAAATACTTGGCCATTGCGCTGCATCCCCAGCTGTGCTTCATTAGGTCACAGGGCACATCATGGTGAGTTGCCCTGATTAAGCCACCTTCCTGAACCTAGAGCACAAACAAGGTATTCACTTTTTAGCATGTGGTATAATCACTTGAATAGTTTTTATTCTTTGCCTTCATTTTATGTGGTAAAACTACTCCAGAGATGGCTCTGTGGTTAAGAGTATGTGTTGCTATTGCAGACGAACCAAGTTCATTTTACAGTGCCCACATGGTAGTTCACCACCATCCGTGACTCTTCTCCCTGGGCACCAGGCACACGTGGTACACATACATACTATACATGTAGGTCAAATATTTGTGCATATAAAAATAAGTAAGTCTAAAAGAATTTTAAATACTGTTTTGGTCCTTATGTTTTTATGAAATAATATCATTCAATAATGTTTTGTTTTGGCAGGAGACACACTTATTTAAAACAAGTATTTTTCTGTAAGTGTGTAACATATTTCTTTTCTTAAACTGATTACCAGGAACTGGAGAAGATGAAGACTATGTTGATGATTTTAATAGGTAAGAAAAACCTTGAGGTGAATATGTAAATCTTTTAAATACTTTCTGAATACAGGTATGGCAAAATTACATTAGAGTTTACTTTGTACTTGAGTCTCCTGTTCATGTTCACCCAAAATTATGTTTCGGAGTGACGACTTCTTACATTAGAATATAGATGAATATGTATGTTGTATTGGGAGAGTTGGAAAGAATAAGATAAAGAAATGATATCAGAGGTTGACCTGTCATGAAACCAAGTCAGTAGTTTATCCTGATTTTTCTCATGTCCTTTGTCTTTGTGGTTTTGACCTTTCAAAAACTGCCTTCTTCGATGTGGTATTACTTAACATTTTGTTGGAGGTAACTTGTATGAATTGCCTACTGATGAAAATAATATTTGTTATAGATATGATTAGAAAATTTAATTTTAAATACCTGAGAATTTTGACAGTTTCCTTCTGATTAGAATTTCTGTCTGTTTATTACAATAATTTATTATACCGTGTTTTGGAGTTAAGAATAGCATGTAGGGCCGGGCGGTGGTGGCGCACGCCTTTAATCCCAGCACTCGGGAGGCAGAGCCAGGCGGATCTCTGTGAGTTCGAGGCCAGCCTGGGCTACCAAGTGAGTTCCAGGAAAAGGCGCAAAGCTACACAGAGAAACCCTGTCTCGAAAAACCAAAAAAAAAAAAGAATAGCATGTGGCGAGTGACATTTGAGAAATGCAGGTTTTCTGTGTGATTGCCACTATTGCCTTATAAGTTTTCTTAGATGATATATATGAAATTATGTTTAATGGTATATGTTACTTGTGGGATTAAAATCTCTGAAAATTTGAACAGTGGTAGTTATTCTTCAGACTTCTTTTTCATTTTTCCCCTCTCATAATTAGTGCTAGCCATCGCTCAGAAAAAAGTGAGTTAAGTATCGGTGAAGAAATCGAAGAAGACCTTTCCATGGGAGTAGATGATGTCAACACCAGTGATAAAGTAAGGTGCTAGCACGTTCTGTGGGTGCATCTGTCCATTTGTTGATTTGCTATGAGGCTTAGTAAATTTATGACTAGTAAAAAAAAAAATGATTGAAAATTGCAAAAAGTTCATGCCAGTTACCTATTCTAAGTCTGGAGAAAACTAAGGATATGTGAGACTCACAGCTGTCATTTATTTGGTATTTACACTCTTGACAGGCCTGGGTTAAGGGTGACCATGGGGATCAGGACTAGAGTCAAAATTGTCTTTCTTAGGGTTAAAAGTGAAGTGGTATCTATGGGGTATTGGTCATCTCAGGCTAGCCAAGCAAGGCTGAGACAGAATTGTGGGAGGCAGCACAGCAGAAAGCTTTGGTTTGAGGTTCAAAGCCAGAAATCCATCAAAGTCCACCTTGCAGCTGTTTACACAGTAGAGGAGAGATGAGCTGTGGCATCTCTCTTGTTCACAGCCAGGGTGGGTCTGCCTTTCATTCTGTGAGCATAGCTAGAAGATGGCTGCTGCCTTCCAAGTGAGGTGGATGTAGGCTGGCTTCAGATTATCACATGAGGAAGCAGCTCTCAAGAGAGGTTGTATTTTAAAGTGTGGAAGCAAAATTTGGGTTGTGTCATTTTTAATGTGTTAGGTTTCTTTGTTTTCTGGCTTTGATTTTTTGAGATAGGGTCCTGGTTTAAGTCCCAGGCTGGTCTTGAACTCAGTATGTAGCCCTCCGCTTTTCAGATGCTAGTTGTCTTAGGTAAACATGAGTCTGTCATCCCAGTTGCTTTTTGTGGGTGTTTTTGTTGGTGTTTGTTTGTTTTTTAAGAGAGGGTCTCTGGCTGTCCTGGAACTCACTCTGGAGACCAGGCTGGCTTCAAACTCAGAGACTGCCTGCCTCTGCCTCCCGAGTACTGGGACTAAAGATGTGTGCCACTATGCCCAGCTTCATCTCTGTTTCTTTTAAGGTGAAAGTGTTATTACTTAAGTGACAGTACTCTCTGATTACTGCCCAGTGTATAAGCAAATATTCGGCCTTTCTCCCACCTTTTCACTGTTTGTCATCCATAAGAGGCAGACAGAGCTCTTATGAAAAACTGCTGAGGATTGTTCGTTTAGCATTTGTGATGGAATTCATGTTGGAGGTCAGCTGCTAACTCAGCTTCTTGGTAATCACAGATTTCAAAACAGATAAGGGGTTGCTCATCAGTGAGCACTTGTAGTACTTGTAGGTAGCACTAGCCGAGAGGGGGGAAGGGAGAGTGAGAATTCTGAAGAGCATCTACCACTTTTCAACTTCTCACAGTCTTCAACACTTTCAGTGCTTTGATTTAACACAGTGCAGGAGATCCTAGCCAAAACAATCAGGCAAGAGAAAGGAAGCATCCAAATGAGAAGGGAGAAATCAAATTGATATTGTTTGCAGCCAGCGTGATCAAAATACATATGAAATACAAAGGAATCGATTAACTGATCATAGGTACAAACCATACAAAACCCAGCAGCATTGCTATACACCAGTAGCACAGTGTAAAATAGAAACAACAACACAACCCCATTTGCTGTGGTCTTTCTTGCTTTAAATCAAAACTGAAAACCCCTCAGCTAACTGCTCTCTACTGTAGATTCTGAAAGATCATTTTTTATCCATAGTTTTTCCTCACTCTTGTCTCTAGTCTAAACTCAGCGTTAATACAGCATTCAGTTGTTTTGCAAATAAAATGCATACTTTAATGAGTTCATTATTTAATAATGATGAGAGTAAAAAATGCAGATCCAAAGTATCAGTCTTACCTATTGTCTCAGTGTTTGGGCTTTTCTGAGTTTCTTCTTTTAAAATGTAATGACTTGGGCAGGGCAGTGGTGACGCATGCCTTTAATCCCAGCACTCAGGAGGCAGAGGCAGGTGGATCTTAATCCCAGCACTCAGGAAGCAGAGACAGTTGGATCTCTGAGGGTTCGAGGCCAGCCTGGTCTACAGAGTGAGTTCCAGAACAGCCAGGGCTACACAGAGAAACCCTGTCTCAAAAAACCAAACCAAAAAAAAAAAAACAAACAAACAAAGGGAACAAAACCAACTTAAGGAAAAAAAAAAAACAAAAAAACAAAACAAAACAAAAAAAAAAGCTTACCCCCAGCAAAAAAAGAAATGTAATGACTTTAATTAAGGTTCCCAGTAATTGTCTTAGTACAGATAGTTGTATACCAAGACTACTACTGTTTGACCAAGAGGGAGGGGATGAGGGTATCTATTTAAAATGATTTTATCTCTAATATTTCCTTGTATTCAAAGAATGGCAAAATGAGACGGTGTAAAGGGCCAACTGAACAGATCTAAGAGAGTGAGGGCCACAAAGTCTGGAGAGGAACCTTGTTCTCACTCGGTGTCCCCGTTCTCCTGTTAGCCAGCTCTAATCCAGGGTTACAGAAGATAAATGAATTATAACAATATACTTTTACAGATGGATTCAGACTTTGTTTATACTGATTCTTTTCTTTCTTTTGGACAACAAAGCTCGATGACCTCACACAAGACCTGACTGTTTCCCAGCTCAGTGATGTTGCCGATTATCTGGAAGACGTTGCATAGACAGGAAAAGGAAGTATTCTGATCAACAGAAGAGAAAGGACTTGTCGGCTCCATGGTCCCAGTCAGTCATTCTTGCTGGAATGTATGCTCCTGCTGGTGCCTTGCATTTCAAAAAGACTGCAGATATTTTTTAAAGTTAACTTTTCAGTTTAGTAAACAAAATACTTCCTATATGAGCTCATGTCTAGGAGGTTAATATTCTTAATTTGGTTTGCTGTATATCGCCAAGGAAATTGTCTGAATTCCAACTCATTATAGCAAGGGAACTCCTGAAATGTCAGTGTTACAGAGCATGACGAGGGATCAGTACAGCCGTAGTGTGTGTCACTGTATGTCTCTGGTTGCTGCAGAGATCTGTGAAACCTTAGCGTTAGCCACCGAAAGCTTACTCACTTGGTGTCTATTAGGTGGGTTAGCCCAGAGTTGGTGAGCTGACCTGATATATCTGTGATGCTAAAGTGTATCAGTACAAGTTAAATTGGATGTCTGAACTTTATTTTGTATTTCCTTCCATTTGGAAGGTTTGTTAGACCATTAAGGTTATATTAAAGTACTCTGTGCTATTAGTTTTGCTTGTTTTAAACTAGAAGTGATCAGGACTCTTCATTCATAGACTTGTCGATAACAGTTAACATTTAAGTCACATTTATCCTGCTGTCTGTCAGCAGCTGTAGACACAGATTACTTCATTACAGTCTTAATTTATTTATTTCTAGAGATGCCTTGAAACATTCAATACCAAAATGCATCTGAAACCATTAAGCAGTGCTTTTATTTCAGATCTGTAAGTTGATTATATTTAAATCCAAATTGGAATGAAATAGTAGTAATGGCCTAAGACCATGTATATTCAGTTTGACAAACTTTGTATACTGTACATAATTGCATTGTAGTCCTTTAAAATAGAGCCAATAATAGAATTTCTGGCAGATTTAATTTATGCTGTTGTATGTAGTACTGCAGGGATATAGGCCACTGGCGTTTGTAGTGCTAAAATAGTTTAAATGTGCAAGTAGGAAACTCAGCCCTGTGCATGCACAGTCATACCACTAAGTCACATTTAGGAGTTGTGAAACTTTGGTACATTTTATTTCCATTATGACTGTTAAAAGTTACCTTTATTAATAAAAAGAGAAATTAGAAATCATCCATCCATGTTGAGTGAGTGAGCAGAAGCTGTGGTTTGTATCAGTGCCACTTTCCATTCCATAATTGCTAATAGAACAATGACATCAGGCAGTAAGTGCAGAGGAAGTGAAATGTAGAAAAGATTCAGGCTCTGACAGCAGAGCCTGGCTTTTGAAAACCTAAGTGAAACTGAACTGCAGACATGAAGAGGAAGGAGGACAGAAAGGGGCCGGGCGGCCTGGAAGCCCCTGTGTATTTCTGTCCTCAGTCTGCCCTGACATGGCGCGGTCTGTTTTCCCCCGCTTTCCTCTTAGAAGACGACGATGACACTGTCTGCCAGTTAGAAACTCCATTACCCTGTGCCCTCTCTTCAGTCCTGGAAAGCGCTGGAGCTGGTGGGCCTCTGGAGTCTGGATCACAAGTGTGCTTTTAACATTGGGTGGGCGACTCCAAGAGAGTGAACTGATCTGAGTGTGGCAGGATGTGGCTTTTTGTATTTGAGGAAGACTTTCTAACAGTCAAGTGTGAAATCTGTCACTTTCTATCACCCAGTGACTGGCCTTTTGGTAATTCTTGAGAGGGTGGAGAGAAAAAGCCGAAGTGCAGCTTTGTGGCCAGCACTCCATAAAGGTATTGAATGAGTCTGACTAATGTGAAATTTAACAAGGAGGAAGTTGTTTCCAAGTGTTCCTTGTTTAGGTATTGTTAGCCTGTTAAACATGTGAAATGACAGGTTCTGCGTATAGTAAGGTTTCTTTTTAGAATGAATTAAAATGCTGGCCAATGGTAACCCGTATTTACCGTGGACTTTGTGCTTTGATGCTAATAGGACTTTGTAAAAGTGCTGGACCGTTGTGTCTTGATGAGCAGCTCTCTCGCCCTCGTGTGGCAGCGGCGGTGGTGGCTCACGGTGCAGATGTTCTCCTGGCTCCTGCCTCCCTCTCTCCTCTGCCCACCTCAGCAATGCAGGCTGTGCAGCCTGTCACCCCTGCTCAGGCTGCTTGTAGTCACCTCCTGTCTGAAACGGCTTCTGCAGAGCCACACAAGGCTGATTTCAGAGGACACCAGACGAAGGGGCCCCCTCTGTGTGGATTTTGATCCTTGTGTTTTATTTCTCTCTCATTGTTATGGGAGATGTGAACAATGTCATTTACCCTAGCTGGGATACCAACAACAGACCAAAGAAGCTATCCAGTCTACTCCGGTGAACTAAGGAGTTTAATGGGGCTATTGACAGGAGCTCACACCAACACTCATGACTGCTTTTTCCAGCATCCTTGGAGCTTCCTAATCAACTTGGAGCAGCTCTGCTGCAGAGTCTCCCTGGCAACTGTGTCCACGTGTCTAACCTTGGGGAGGGGAGTTGCACCAGCCTTGTAGCTTTCTAAACTTCCTGCGTCTACAAGTCTCCTGGTCCTCCTTAGCCTTCTCCCTATAGAAGGGAGTGTTTGGATTAGGAGGGAGCCACCTAGCACTCACACTCTGTAGTGGTCCATGTCCTTGTGTGTTGTCCGAAAGCTCCAGAAGAGCAGGAACTTCTCTAAAAACTAGTTTACCTAAAATAGCATTTGAACCCTAATATATACTTCATAAACAGATTTTTAAAAAAGGATTTATCTAGGTACTGCAGAAGGCAGGGGACTGTTTAGTGGCCAGGCAGCTCCTCCTAAGCTCCATGCTACAGTTTGGGATACTGTCCTGCCAGCTTAGAATCTCCAGGTGGGGTCTAGGTACTGCAGAAGGCAGGGGACTGTTTAGTGGCCAGGCAGCTCCTCCTAAGCTCCATGCTACAGTTTGGGATACTGTCCTGCCAGCTTAGAATCTCCAGGTGGGGTTGTTAGGTGCAGGTCTGACTCTAAAAGCTCAGAGTTCTTTGGACTGAAGCCCAGGTGGGTCATTGCCCTCACATTGAGATGCCCTCTCTTGTAGCCCTGGTCCCCCTGCTGGCACAAGGGAGAAGCAGAGCATCTCCAGGAGGGAGGTGCCCAGCCCCAGCTTTGGGTACGGGACTAGGAAGTGGTCCCCATGGTTCTCTGCCTGTGCACATTAATAGGCCATGCTGCTAGGCCCCTGTTCTAGGGAGGTAGAAGTGGAGAGATAAGTCAAATCTATCAAGCTAGTTAGATTTGAGATGACTTTTTTTTCTACCTAAAACACGTTGTTAAAGAAGATGAATTAAATTTTTTTTATTTTTATTTTATGCATATGGGTATTTTGCCTGCATATATGTCTGTGTACCAGATGTATATAGTGCCCACAGAAGCCAGAAGATGGCCTTGGATCCCCTGGGTCAGAGTTAAAGATGGTTATGAGCCACCATGTAGATACTGGGATTTGAACCCAGGTCCTCAGGAAGAGCTCTTAACTGCTGAGCCATCCTGCCATAGCTGTGGGGGTTTTGTTTTGTTTGTTTATTTTCTTTCGCATGGGCTCAAACCGTCCTCCCATTCATTCTCTAAGTGTTTGGGGCTGCAGATGTCTACCATTGGGGCTGACTCTCAAGTGAGTTTGGATTTTAAATCATTGGGCTAGGATTGAGAGCTGGAAGGTGGATTGACAAGACATCATGACTTACTTGTGAACTTACAGATGAATTCAAACAGTTTTATTTACAAAAAGGCCAAGATGACAAGAATAGTTGAGAAACTTGGCCAGAGAACCACCTGTAACTGGTCAACACTGAGGTAGTGATGTGGAAAACTTGCTAGGTGGAGAACAGAATGTCCCTGGGTAGGATCCCGCAGAGGAGGCAATGGTTCCCAGGAAGATGGCTTGTGGGTATAGCTTAGAGCTTAGAAATTCTTGCTACCAGAACTACATGAATCTGGGCCCGTGAGGTTGAGAGCGTCAAATCAACACATCAACAGAAGTTAGACTGTAGTCCTGCAGGGCAGATGTACTTCCAAAGATGACAGCTTCTAGAAGGTTGTGCTGTCCGTGTCTGCCTGCTTTCATGGCGGCTGTGTGGACTGAGGTTTATTCCTGTAGACCTGCTCCGCTTCCTAAGAAACAGGACCCAGGAAGGGGAAGGTCCTTGTAGCTGACTGAGTCCATGCTGGTACGAATGTAAGTGGATAGGATACCCAAGATAATCTTAGTTTCTGGCATTTCAGTTGGGAGCTTGGTTTGGCCTCTTACACACTCAACGAGTTTCCTGTTTAATTTTTCAGTGCCTCAGAGAAGCATCTGTGTTATGTTGCCGGGTCCTATGGTTCCCTCGGGATGGGGTGAGAAGGCGCTGCGTCAAAGTAAGAGAAACTCTCCCGAGTGGGAGGGCTTTCCAGGAGGAAAAAGCCATTAACGTCCTTGTCCGGGGGCTTTTATAGGACCATGGCAGAAACTGGACAAAAGCTGAGGTAATAACTGTGAGACTGGTTACTCTGGGTCATTTTGGACCAAGCTAGTGGAGGTCCAGCATGCTCTGTGTATGTCCCTCTGGCCCAGCAGAGCCATGATCATGTCCTGTTTGTGCACTGCCCACCCAGCTGGGGTGGCTGAAGTCCCTTTCTCCGTCTTCGCTTTGTGCCTTGTTAACTGCGGACCTCAGCTGGCTGCTGCTATCAGCCCTTGCCAGCTTTGCCATCATCCACCTTGCAGGCATTAGTTAAGACTGGTCTCCTTGTTGGCACGTTTGCGAGGCCTGCCTATAGCTTGATGCACAGCTCCAGGCTGTAGCTGCAACCTTCCTGGATTGCCCCACGTTTAGCTCCTTGTCTATGAGGTATTCTCCGAGGCGACAGTCTCGCTGTTCGTTCCATTACTTGGTTGCTTCAGAAATAAGGACTTACGGTTAGCTCAACCTCACCGGCCCAGAAATATGGTTATCTCATACCTGGCTACAGGCAACCATGTCCATCTTCCTTAGTGCCCTAGACTTTGCCATTTTAACCCTTACTTTCTCTCTGCCCCCAGCCTCTGTTCTCACTGCAGCATATCTAGGCAACTTGCAATTTCCTTTACCACGTACAGCTCCTGCTCACCATGCCGTTGGAGATGAAGATCGCTGGCAAGTATTTCCCCTCTTCCCCTTTTCCTTCTTCCCTCTACTGTGGTCTTTCTGGCATAGGTTCTGAGCTTTGATAGGACAGCTCCTGCCTCCCCATCCAGCTGCACTGGTTCCTGGACCTTGCGTGCCGTTGAGGTGCTGTGGCATTGCCTGGGCTGGCTACACTGCCGTATTCTGTCTGCAGGACCCTACCCATCTCATGTTCACCTTGGCACTGCCAGCCTTCCCCCACTACAAGGCTCAGGTTGGAGCCAGTTTTCTGCCATGAGCTTGCCAAATTCTAATGGCCGTGTCACCCAAGAGTGGGCTCGCCCTGGATGGTACCCATCCAACCACCTGTATGTTCAGGTGTGAAGGCAGTCACCAGCCTCCATCAGACGCTCTCTGTGAGCCCTGAAGACCTGGCACCCCTGCCCACCCCAGTTCCCTTCGGGCCTTCACCCTACACCCTGTGCCTGAAACTCAGCTTCCCAGTTAACTCCGTCTGCAGCGGAGTGATGATGACTGAGAAATTGGTGTAGACCAGTGCTGCCTGCTACACCCTATGAAGAAGCTTGGCTGAGAAGATGGTGGGAAGCTGTGCGTGGAGACAGGCTAGAAAGAAGCCACCAGAAAGCTGCTCTTGGATTATGTGATCTATGATTGACATGCAGAGGGCCACTACAGGGAAAATGTCCCTAGTGAGGAGTATGGGGGTCAGCGGAGACACAAAAAGTAGGGCAACAGAGACAAAGCATGACACTAAGTACTGCAGAGCGTCCTTGTGCGTGACCCACTGACAATGTTATTGGGCAAGTCATTCAGTCCAGCGTACCCAGTGTCCCGTCTGTCAAGCAGTTTTTAAAACCTGGGATTCACAGTGTAGACCAGGCTGGCCTCATATTTATGGTCCACAAGTCAGTGCCACCCTGCCTGACTAGTTACTTTGTTTAAAGTCCATCTTGTCTGGTGACAGTGCAGCCATTCTTGTCCTGTGCCTTCTGGCATGGGGTATCATTTCCTTTCAACCTCGATATGTCTTTGAATTTTAGACCATCTCCTGTAGATGCCATGGATTGGTTCATTTGGTGTGGTTATTCTTAGTGTTTTGGATGGAATGGTTATAGTTGAATTTATGTGTGCAACTTGAATGTCTTTTTTTATAAGGCTCAGATCTGTTTCTTTGTTTTTATTTGTACTTGGCGAATATTTTCTTACTTTCCAATGTAATTCCCCAAATCATTTTCTTTATCTTTGAAAGTTACCTCCTCAGTGGCTGCTCCAGGGCCTACAGCCCACGTCTCAGTTTTCCAGTCCTCTTAGTCTGACCTCTAGCAGATGTCTCTGCCCCTGCCTTTGTGCTGCCCGCCCTATAACTAGGCCAGCATCTGCTGGACTGCTGCTTTCTATAACGGTTTAAAGTGCCTGAGATTAAGAAGTGAGCCAGGGCAGCTCGGAGGGAGGGAGAGATAGGAAGGTAGGAAGATCAAATGGAGTGAAGAGGACTCCTTGGCTAGCCTCTGGGATCTGAGCTCCCACAGTGCACCTCTGTGGAGGAGGAGACCCCCCCTCCTGATTTTGCTAGCCAACCCTGTTTCTGGGGAGACATCCCTCCCTTACAGTGCCAGGCTCCCCTCTCTCCAGAGCATGTGTCCCATGTCATGCCACTTAGTGTGGTTTCTCACAAATGGCCTGAGTTTGTTCAGTTAGATTTAAACGATTTAGGGAAGAAAACTTGGATAGCTGTCTGTGAGCATTTAAGGAACCATGCTCCCTTCACCATGACAGTATACAGGAAGCAGATTCTGAGGATGGCTGGCATGTTCTGCACAGCACAGCAGCGGCAGGAGAGAGGAGGCAGCCAGAGGTGGTCCCCAGCCTCCACCTCCAGTGCATCCATTAGCCCACTGATGGCTAGTGACTGTCGGGATGGAATTCTTTCAAAGCTTGAGGAACATTGTTTCCTTCTGTTATCTATGGAGGAGAGTCTGTTAGGTAATAAAGATGAGTAACAGCAAAAGAATGTTCAAATGGTTTCACTGACCCTCCCATTACCTCAAAACCACTGCTTTTGTAATTGTCTTTGTATGCACATGCATGTTCATGTGTGAGTGCTGGTGTAGCATGCCAGGGCACAAGTGTAGAGGTCAGAGGTCATCCTCAGATACCGATCTTCACCTTCCACCTTGCTTGAGACAGTCTCTTGTTCACTATCGTTTGTAATGGGGTAGGTGACTGACCCTCACGTCCCTGTGTAACCTGTCTCCACTTCAGACCTCACTCTAGGAACACTGGGATGACAGATGGGCACTGGGGATCTGAACTCAGGTCCTCACACTTGCATGACAAGCACTTTCTCCACTGAGCCCTCTCTGCAGCCATTCTTTAGAAAGTCAGTAATGCGGATCTGCTAAGCTGTGGTGGAATGTTTAACTAGGCAAAGATTGTTTATCCCGCAATTGTTTAACTATGTAAAGATGTGTTGCATTTGCATTAAGTAAAATTAGCCTGGGCTCAGAGAGGCGGGGTTAGCAACTAGTTGGCAGGAAGTAGTGGGGAGGAGCATAACACGGGTTTTTTTTTACTTGGGGCAGCATGGAAGGAGAGGAACTTCAGGATGCCAGCAGAGAGAGAAAGTTAGCCAGTTGCTACTCTAACTTGCTGAGCTCACAGATTTTCACCCTAGCCTTTGAATCTCAAGTTTTATTAGAATGTTAGAGATTTAGTTAAAGCTGCCTGTAGCAACAGCAACAGAGCCATTGTGTGTGTGTGTGGGGGGGGCAGAATTCCCCCAGGCTAAGGCCTGAGCAGCTAGGCTGCTAAGTGCACTACGCTTTACTTTTTTATTTTTTTATTTACTGGGGTGCATTGCCATGGTAAACATGCGGAAGTTAGTCCTCTCCTTCCACCACAGGTCCTGGGAATCAAAATCGGGTTGTCAGGTTATAGAACAAGCACTTTATCTCGTGAGCCATCTTTCCAGCCCATTTTTTTTTAAAATAAATGTTTTTCATACAATATATTCTGATCACTGTTCCCCACCCTCATCTCCATCCATATCCTTCTCAGCCATCTCCAACAACCACCACCAACCCATCCAATACCACACCATCTTTCTTTCTCTTTAGAAAACAGGCAAAAAAGTAAAAAATAAAAGCATGAGAAACACAGACACACACACATACAACCCCATGAAAACAATATATAAGCATATGAAACCATGCCATATAAACAAAATATCAGTAAGGCTGAAAAAAAAAGAAAGCTTTAACAAAGCAATGAGACAAAAAAAGTACAAAAACACCATTGAGTTCATTTTGTGTTGGCCATCTGCTGCCAGGCATGGGGCCTGCCCTTAGTGTGGTGTGTATACTCAGTGAGACGCCATTGTAGAAATTAACTTTTCCTTTGCAAGCAGTGGTCAGTTGGAGACAGCTTCTGAGTTAGGGATGGGAGCTCGTGTCCACATCCCCGCTCAGCACTGGACCACATCTGGCTTGAACCTGTGCAGGCCCTGTGCATGCTGCCAGTCTCTGAGTTTTTTTTTTGTTTGTTTGTTTTTTGTTTTTTTTTTTTTTTGGATTTTTCGAGACAGGGTTTCTCTGTGTAGCTTTGCGCCTTTCCTGGAACTCACTTGGTAGTCCAGGCTGGCCTCGAACTCATAGAGATCCTCCTGGCTCTGCCTCCCGAGTGCTGGGATTAAAGGCGTGTGCCACCACCGCCCGGCCAGTCTCTGAGTTTATATGTGTCGGTCCTGCTGTGTGTGGAAGACACTGTTTCCTTGGTGTCTTCCATCCCCTCTGGGTCTTAGGATCTGTCTCCTCTTCTGAGAGTTCCCTGTACCCTGAGAGGAGGGATTTGATGAAGACATCCCATTTAGGACTGAGCATCCCAAGGTCTATCACTCTGCACATTGTCCAGCTGTTGGTCTCTGTATAGTTCTCATCTACTGCAGGAGGGAGCTTCTCTGATGATGGCTGAGTGGGGGACACTGATCTCTAGGTAGAGCGGCATGTCATTAGGAGTCATTTTGTTGCTCTGTTCCTTTAGTAGAACTACAGTATTTGGTTTTCCCCTAGGTCCGTGGCTTATCTGGTCTCAGTTTCTGGTTACCCAAGCAGTGCCAGGCATGGATTCCACCTCCTAGAAGGGCCTTACATCCAGTTAGAGAGTGGGTGGTTACTCCCACAGTGTTGTCACACTACTGAACTGGCACATCCAAGCAGCTCACCACTGAAGATCGAAGGGTTTATAGTTTGGGTTGGTGTTTAACCTTTCTCCTCTGGTGGCTTACAGAGAACCTTCCAGTACTGTGAGTACTAGTTGGTAGGGGTGAAGGCTCTAGTTAGGCACCAGCTCGACTTCTCTGTGCTCAGTGAGAATATTGTCTTCACTAGGGCCTCAGCATCAGTTTGTGGAGGACAACCGATAGCCTCGGCTGTTTGGGGATTTCCGTGGGGCTCTTCTGGCCAGAACTTCAACTAGAAGTAACCCATTCCCGGCACTGGGAGTTTCACTTGGTAGCAGAAGTTGGGGCTTTGTCCCCACTGTTATTTGGCGACTCCATTTCGATTTCTTTAACATGTGTACATTTAAGAAGCTTCTACTCTAGTTGATTTTCATATGACCCTCAACGGGCCCTTGGTGTTAGCTGTCCCCTGAATTCCCTTTCTTACTCCCTTTTCCCTCCCCCTCTCAAATTAATCCTCCCAGTCTCCCCAACCCCTGTCTCTAGCTGTATGTTCTGTTTCTCCTTCCTTGGGAGAGCTCCCCAACCCCTGTCTCTAACTTATATTCTGTTTCATTCTGTTTCTCCTTCCTTGTGAGATCTCCCTTGTTCTATACCCTTGCTCTAACCTCTTTGGTATATGGATTGTAGCATGCCCATTGTAGGCTTAAAAGCTAACATGTATAAGAGAAGACATACCATCTTTTGGGGTCTTTTTTCCCCTACTCAGTATGATTTTTTTTGTAGCTCCATTTACTTACCTGAGAATTACATGATTTATAACAGCTGAATATTTCATTGTGTAAATGCAGCACATTTTCATTACATATTCATCTGTTGATGAACATCTAGGCTGTTTCCAGCTTCTAACCTTTATAAATGGAGCAGCAGTGAACATGGATGATGAGCAAGTGTCTCTGTAGTAGGATGTAGAGCCCTTTGAGTATATACATGCCCATAGTGGTACAGCTGGCTCTTGAGGTAGATCTATTCCCAGCTTCCTGAAGAACCGCCACACTGATTTCCATAATGGTTAACAAGTTTTCACTCCCACCATTAATGGATGAGTGTTCTTCTTTTGCCACATCCTTGCCAGCATGAGCTATCATTTGTTTTATTGATCTTGGTCATTCTGACTGGTGTAAGATGAAATCTCAAAGCGGTTTTGATTTGCCTTTCTTTGATGACTAAGGATGTTGAACACTTCTTAAGTGCTTCTCAGGCATTTGTGTTTCACCTTTTGAGAACTCTCTGTTTAGTTTTATATCCCTGTTTTTTAATTTGGTTATTTGTTTTCTTGATGACCAGCTTTTTTATCTTTAGTTTTGTATGTATTTTAAGTATTAACCCTCTATCGGATATGTAATTGGTAAAGGTCTTTTCCTATTTTGTAGCGGGCCACTTTGTCTGAATGGTGGTGTCCTTGGGCATGCAGAAGCTTTTCAGTTTCATGAAGTCCCATGTATTCATTGTTTTGCTATCAGTGTCCTGTTGAGAAAGTCCTGTGCCAGTGAGTTCACGACTGTTCCCCCTGTTCCCCACCTCCTTATCACATTCATGTATCGGTCTCCAATTTCATCTGAAACCTTAAATATTAATCAAAATAGATGTTAAAGTGAGGCTTGGGTCAAATAATTAATCAGACTCTGTGTGTGTGTGTGTGTGTGTCCCCTGAGTGAAACCGCTAATACAGATGTCAAATGAATGCTTACTCAGGGAGATTAGAACGGACCACTTCTACAGTCAGACAGTGTCAGGGTCCTACTGTGCCCTCCACAGCCTGTGGCTGGTAGGGCGAGACCCCAGCCCTTCCTCAGAGCTGTTGCAGCCCTAGCTCTTGGGGTCCCACAGACTGTGAAACCAGGAAAGTGGCACTTTCCCCCACGACGTGATGACTTCTCCCTGAATGACTGCTGAACTCCTAGGGCTTCGGAAATGACTAGCTGGTGCTGTGCAGTCAGCTCTCAGCCTCAACTGGGGCCATGGGCAGCATGATGCCAGGTCAGGCAATGCTTGGTGAAGGACAGTGAGACTTCACACAGAAACCAATGGATCTTAGAATTCGCCAAGGGAACAAGCCAGAGAAGCCGTCGATCCCTGGTGCTTAGGATGCGATAAGAAATCAGGCTGGCCTCCGAGATCTGGGAAAACTGTGTTCAAAGTCAGTGAAAAGAACTAGATGTCCTCAAAGCTCACCTTCAAAGAGCGTTCAAAAACAGCTTCATGGTTTTGTTTGTTCTGTGGTGTCTAAGCAAGATCACCGACATAAGATCCCGAACTAGGTCAGCCACCCTGCGCACACTTTCAAATCAGGCTGCCGGGGCCCTGGGGGCGGCTTATCAAAAGGGATTTTTCACTTCTTTGAAAAAGAAAAACAAAAATCACCATGGGTTTACAAAAATATTTGGCAGTGAGCCCTAAGAAACACTAGCTTCTTTTAAAAAAATTTTTTCCACTGAATGCAAACTGAGGACTCTGAAAGATTGAAGAAATTAATTTGTTTAGGCTATGGCTATAGTTTAGTGGTAAAACATTTGCCTGGCTAGGTCCTGGGTTCGAGCCCTAGTCCACCAAAATAAATAGGCAAATGAAAAGAAAGACCTACAGATGAAAATTGTATTTAATGGAGCAGTTTTGAATAACCAAGTAAATGTTCATCTGGCTCACTGTACTGCCTATGGATGAAGAGGGAAAAGGGAGGGCTGTGGATATGGACCTGGGGAGAGACTGCTGGAGCAAGAGCAGGTGGGAGAGGAGGCTGGGGGGGGTGCAGGGGGACAAGCATGGAATTGGATTCTCAGTGTGGCAGTGAGCATCTGTAACACCAGTACCAGGGAGGCAGAGACAGTGTCCTATGAGCTTCCTGATTGGTCTAGTCTGCCCCCAAAAGGGCAGATTCCAGATTTAATGGGAGCTTCTGTCTCAAAAAGTGACCTGGAGAGTGGGTGAGAGGGGCTGAGCAGGTAAAAGCTTGATGACCTCAGTTTGGTCCCTAGAGCCCATTGTGGAAGAGAGAACCAAAAGCTGCCTCTGACCTCCACCTGTGTACCACAGCATGCATGTGCCCTCCCACACATACACAATCACACACGCATACGTGGGTACACACAGAGAGAAAGAAATATAGGCCACGTTAGATTGGTGCCCAAATAGGAAGGCGAGCAGAAGATTATCTTGCTGTTATTCTCCAGATCAGCCAAATTTTCCACTGTGGTTTGACCTGTGTGGTTTTAGAAGTAATGTACCTGCTGAGAGTGAGTCCTGTCACACAACAGCGGTGTGCTGAGTGAGTCCTCATTCCCCAGTCCTGACTTGACCCATAGCCTTGCCTAATAGGGCCACTCAAAGATGGATGCACTTATCAACTCAATTTCCTCTTTAAATGGAAGATTTGCCAACTTTAATATTGACAATATGCTCAGGATGCAATTCAATTGTTTAATAAATTGTTCCATAATAATTTATCTTCTTTTGTGAATTCAAGGCCACCCTCTACAATGTCAGTCATCAATTAATACTTTAGGTGGTAATGGAAACCACTAAGTTTCAAAGGCTGCCATCTGTCAGTGACTACTTAGCTTATGGCCTTTGAGTTACCTCAAGGCTCTACAGCCTGGTATAGCCACAGTGGGAAAGCACTCAGGTCTTGAAACTGTGGAGCAAATTCCCTCACTTGAAAACTGACTCACTGATCTGTTTTGATCTGAGAGAAACAGTTCTCGTGTGCTCAATTCCTGAATTTTTTACTTATATTTCAGCTTCCATAATGTTTCATTTTATCAGAAAGAGAATGTCAGGCTTCATGTGGACCAGGACATTCTTTGAATCAGTTTCTTTAGCCATTTCTTTATGCCTTTGGTACTGGAAAGGCTCCATCTGGGCATCTTCTAGAAACATGTTTTCTGTGCAGTCCTAACTGCAAACAACAACCAGGAAAGTTAGCCATTGACAGAAGTGCTGAGAGAACTGTGTCTGGTTCACTCCTCACATGGCTCTCGGGGCAGTGGAAGTTCATGCTTCCAACAGCGTCTGTAAGCCATATGAGTGCCAAGATAACTGTTGTGTAGGCAGAGTTTTCCTGTGCCAGCAGCCACTCACAATCTCTCAGAAACTTAATGTAAATGCTCAGCCAATAGCTCAGCCTTGTTACTAACTCTTACCTTTAAATTAACCCATATTTCTTATCTATGCTTTGCCATGTGGCTTGGTACCTTTTCTCATGCCCATCTTGCTTCTCTCTGCATCTGCTCGTGACCCTCAGACTCCACGCTTCTTCCTCCCAGTATTCTCTCTGTCCCAAAAATTCTATCAGCCAATCAGATTTTTATTAAGCCAATTCGAGCAACAAATCTTTACAGTGTACAAAAGGATTGGCATCTTAAGTGTCTTCCAGCAGCTCATGTATTACAGGCGTGTTTTTGCAGCTGATGGCGGCGCTGAGAGGGAGCAGAAACGTTAGAAGATGGGGCCTGTTGGGGGGAAGTTGGGTCATTGAGGGTGTGTTCTTCAAGGGGCTACTGAGACACTAGCCCTTTGCTGTCTTTCATTGTTGATTCCTGCCCTCCAAATGTGAGTAGCTTCACCCTATGACACACTCACCACCATGATGATCAACCTCACTTTTAAGCCTGTAAGCCCAAATAACCCTTTCTTCCCCTCAAGTTGTTACAGCTGGTATTCTGTCACAGGGAAGAAAAGCTGATAAACAGAATGATGCATCAAAGTTTATGGAGAATGCTCCATGTTAGGTGGATTTGGTTTTCTGAGTTCCTTGAGTGGGTAACACACTGTAGGAGAATAAAATCGTAAGCATGAATATGTGCGGATGTGGGGGTCGCCATCACCAAAAATGACATTTTCCAGCTCTTCCTATTTTGGCAAAAGTTCTTGTTTGCCAAAATACAATAACTATGCTAGGAATCTAACATTTCTTTTGCTATTAAAAGAATTAATGGACTCTTTATTATATGATCCAGGCCAGTGGTGCAGGGAAAACGCCCCATAAGTGGCATACTCAGTGGACAGCACTGGGAATTCTCTATCACATAGAATTACTTTTGCCTAGAGAAACAGGAAGTATGTGATGAAACGAAATTTTATTAAACTAAGTTTTGAAATCTCTTCTACCAAATTAGTTCATTACTTTTGAATTCAGCCTCACTGAGATTGCCATGGTAAGACATGCCGGACTGTGACACAGTTGACCCCCCACCCCCACCCTGTCCCAGTGGACTCCTGTTCCCCTCTGAAGCCCCAGGAGCCCACTCTTCACTTCTACATTGTTCTTTCAGTCTGGCCTTTCAGGGTCACACCAGATGGCCCAGCATGCTCTGCTCACAGCATTTTAGGGCTTCCCTAGCTCCAGCTTCCACACACTCCCAAGTTCTTCTCACAAGCCAGTTCCAAAGACCTAAGACCATGTGATCAGATTTAGTCATAGCCTTCACTTCCTGAGTTTTAAATCTCCCATAATGCAATGTAAATTAAAAAATAGTGGCACTGACACAAAGAGAGAAATACAGATCAAAGTGGAATTAGGAGCAGAGAAGTAGATCAAGACATCCACAGCCAGATGGATTTTGTTAGTGTGCCAAGGCCATGTATTGCAGAAAGGAGAGTCTTGTCATATCATGATGCCAGATCAGTGGTTCTCAACCTTCCTAAAGCTGCAGCCCTTTAAAACAGTTCCTCAGATTGTGGTGACCCCAACCATAAAATTATTTTTGTTGCTACTTCATAACTCTAATTTTGCTACTATTACAAATTGTAACAAATATCTGATATGTAGGATATCTGATATGTGACCCCTGCAGGTTTAGAACCACTGATTTAGATTAAATGAGTAGACACCTGGAAAAGAATTACATTCAGCTCACATTTTATACAAAAAATTAACTTAAAATGGATTAGGAATGGCAAGATGCTTTGGCGGGAAAGACAGCTGCTACCAGGACTGAAAACTTAGTTCCGCCCCCAGAAGCCACAGAGTAGGAACTGCCTCAATAATGATAAAAATAATAGCAAGATATCCTAATTATGAGTAAAGATCTGAATAGGTTTAACCACAGAAAATAGACAAATGGCCAATAGGTGCATGAGGAGATGAATGGATATCATGAGTCACCAGGGAATGTAAGTACAAACCACAGTGAGATATTTCCCATTCCCTGGGGTGGCCAGAGTGGGAAAGTCAGGTAAGTGCTGGTAAGAATATGGACACCAGACTCCTTAGACACTGTTGGTGGGAACTGGCTGAATCCTTCCTTCCTTGGGTGACTAAACCAGGAGTGACTGTAAGAGCAGACAAACCTGTCATTGCATTCTCATGCCAAATGGAAACACAATTTGACCAGGAATGTTTATAGTCCAGGTGGCAGCAGCCTGGATGGATGGATGAATCTGTCATAGTCTACAACTTGAAGCTTAGAAACACTAAGTGAAGAAGTCATTCACAAATTCCACATATTCCATGATTTCTACAGTGGTAGAAGCAGGCCCAGGCCCGAGGAAGGAGGGGCAGAAGGTGAGCATGAAGACAATGAAAAGATTCTAAAATGCTTTCTTGAATGTCCTAAAAGCCACCAAATCACATGAATGAATTATATGACATACAAGTTATAACTGATGTTTACAAAGAAAAAGAGATGGAGAAAGCGTGCCAGGAAAACATTACCCAGAAGGTAAGATTGGGGTATTATTTAAAAATCTCTCAGCATCTGAGAATTAAACAGTGCACCTCCACAGTCCATTCTGAAAAGAGGAAGTCTCAAGACAGCTTAGAAATATTCTGAGAGCCGAACGTGATGGTTCACAACATCTAATCCCAGCACTCAAAAGGCAGAAGCAGACAGATCTCTGTGAGCTTGAGGCCAGCTAGTCTACAGAGCGAGTTCCAGGACAGGCAGAGATACATAGTGAGACCCTGTCACAAAGAAAATAAAATCTGAACTGAAAAGAAAATGAAAATATATCAAAATATGTAGCGGTGCTTGAAGAAAATTTATGGCATTCAGTGCTTGTTCAAAAAAAATTAAGCAAGAGTGCTAGGGAAGAATTGGGAGCAGTAAAGGGAGGGGAAACCATAATCAGTATATTTCAAAAAATATTTTCAATAAAAATTTTAATTAAAAAAATCTAAGCTTCTGCTTTAAGAAACTATAAAAAGGAAACAGTTCATGAGCCCCCAAAATCAGTGAAACTAGAACAAAACATAGACTCAATGACACCAAAACCCATTCTAAAAGATAGTAAAATCAGTGTGTTCTAACATCAAAGGAAAAGGAACAAGAGTGCAGCACACTGTCTCCATGTGGACCCACAGAGTTCCGCTCTGCACACATTTGATCAGAGACAGCGTTCCACTGTAGGTCCAAGGCTTGAACTCGGGGTCAGATCTGCTTAGCAAACGCCTTTAGCCACTGACCCCATAGGTCAGAGAAATTCACCACCCCATAGGTCAGAGAAATTTTCTTTTGAGACTCTGAAGGCAGAAGGCAAGAGGAAATGAGAGTTCCCATAACTTGTCTTGGGGAGGGCTTCATGAGCCTAGATCCATGGACAAAATCCATAGCAGATATCATCTATCACAACCACAGACCAGCTCTGATGTTGTGTAAATAATGATATTGAAATGTCAGATGGGCAATACCTTTGGTTTCCAGAAAATTCAAAACAATGTTCATCACCTGTAGCCTAATTTAAAGTGACATTTGGGAATAGCTTTTTCTATTCCTAAAAAAAAAAAAAAAAAAAAAAAAAAAAAAAAAAAAAAAAAAAAACAAAGATAGGCTTGGGGAAATGCTGAAGAGATGGCTCAGTGGTTAAGAGTGCATACAGCTCTTGCAGAGGACCTAAGTTCAATTCCCAGCACCCATGTCACGGTGGCTCACAGCCACCCATTACTCCAGCTCCACAGGGATCCAATGCCTCTGACCTCTGCAGGCGCCTACAAGCATATGCACATACCCATGTATAGACAATCATAATTAAGAGCAATAAAATAAATCTTTAAAAAATGGAGAGATGGCTCAGTGGTTAAGAGCACTTACTCCTCTTCCAGAGGTCCTGGGCTTGGTTCTCTTTGAAACAATTATAACTCCAGTTCAAGGGAATTTGATGCCCTCTTTCAGCCTCTGATGGCACCAACACTCTTTGTAGACATAAGTACATGCACACAAGTAATAAACCTTTTTAAAAAGATCAGGTGCTGTGAACTTGAAGGAAAACTCTTCCCGGTAGAGGAACCTGTGTGTGATGGCCCTGGCAGCAAGAGTTTTGTGCATTGTATTTGCTGCAGAAATGCTGGTACAGAACCTGAAAGGGAAGAACAACAGAATCCTGTGGACCATATTCCCACAATGCCACCATGAGGACTTCGAGTGGACCTGTGTTTAAGACTGCATGAGTCCTCCTGTACTAGGGCATGGTCCTTCCAAGATTTCTCCAGGATGTAGCAGGTTCCCAGGCACATGCCTTCTGAGAAAGTCTCAGGTGTCTCAGGTGCTGCAGATGAATTGGGCCCATGAAGGGGACTGAACTTATCTAGGGGTTCATACACAAGAAAGACCCTAGTGGCCCAGGCATAATGGGAATGACCAGGGTCAGCCAAGTAGCTGGCAGGGTAAATTCAAACAATTGGGACTAGAGAGATGGCCCTGTGGTTAAGAGTCCTGGCTGTTCTTCCAGAGGACCTGGGTTCCATTCCCAGCACCCACACAGCAGCTCACAATTGTCTGTAACTCTAGTTCCAGGGGATCTGACACCTTCATGCAGATATACATGCAGGCAAAAACATCAATGCACAAATAATTAATTTTTTAAGATTCCAATCATCAGGGGAGGGCTAGAAAATGTATACTGAATGGAAGCAACACTGTGAGGCTGGACATTTAACCTTCTGCATGTTCATTGGAGAGCAAGTGACAGTTTGGGGCTGTGGCACTAGCAATGCTCAACTCCTCCTGGCTCCGATTGGAGCCTGATGTATACTGTGCTTGTCCCATGCTCTGAACATGCTACTTCTGCCTCTGGGAAAGCCCCACTCATTCCAGTGGGCCCCTTACAGGTGTCTCAGTTTCGGGTCCCCAGGCTGAGTGACCTTTAGGGGAGTCTCTGTGTGCTACCTGAGAGCAGTGTGGCTTCCTGATCTAGCCTGACGTGGGAGGGAATGTGGCCTTTATTGTCTCTCCACTTTGATTCTCATGACCCCAGCTAAAGTTCCCCATGGGTAAGAAGATAGCTCAATGCCACCCTGCACTGAAGGCTTTGCCAGGGGGGCTGGGCACAGAGTCCTAGTGTCCCAAACTTCCTGGGACACACATAAAGCTCTGCCCCATTCAAACCAGGTCCTCTGGTCCTTGTGCCCTAAGAACATGCCTCCAGCTCCCAGCTCCCCAAGGACACACCTGGACTCAATGTCTCTGCCCTCCCTGTGATCTTAGCATCTACAGGGCGTTCCCTGTTCTCCGGACTCCTTTTCAGTGTTTCCTGTTCTCAGACCTCCCCCATGTGCCCACTCTGTCCACCCTACAGCCTGTGCTGGCTCCCTTAAACTTTAGCATGGTCAGTCATCGCTTCCACCCTCTTGGTGATCTTGCCACCTCAAGTGAGGGAAAAGAGACAGACCCTCAGGATGGAAGTAGTTTACATGAAGGGCCACATTTGTGTTTGTTACAAAACCTGGAAGCCCACACATGCTCAGCATTAACTATAAACCCAGGCTTCTGCTTTCTCTTACGCTGTAGGAAGTAGCAAAACAGCCTTGCTCCTTCTAACAAGAAAGGGGTGGGCTGCAACCCTATAACTTCTCCTGCACCACCCCCTCCAGAGCATGGGATGGGAGAAAGCAAAGACGTCAGAATCTTAGAATACCAGAGGAACCACGGGGTGTTGGGGCGGGAGAGGAGAGCCTGGCGTGGGGCTGGGATGTCTAACTGGTTCCAGATTTGACAACACCAAGGAGAGCGGATACCTGCTGAACATGGATGGGAACACAGCAACCAAGACATGAATGTAGATTTTTCTGTCCCACCTGCCAGCTCCCAAGTAACCACACAAAGATATTTTTATTTATTATGAAAGCTTGGCTGATAGCTTAGGCTTGTTTCTAACTAGTTCTTATAACTTAAATGAGCCCATGTCTTTTAATCTACACTCTTTTATGTGGCTCCATTACCTTTACTTTGTAAAGCTGTTTGCTCTGCATCCATGGCAGACAACTCTGCCTTTCTTCTTCCCAGCATCCTCTGTGCATGGAAATCCTGCCTAGCTATTGGCCTTTCAGCTCTTTATTAAACCAAAATGAGTGACAAATCTTCACAGTGTACAAAAAGATTATTCCACAACATGCAAAGGCTTGTTAGAAGCCAAACGTGGGTTGCCTCTGCTCCCAGTGTGGGGACTCGGGCACAGAGCAACTCTCACTGACACTGTTTTCCAAGAATGGTCCCCAGGGGCTGCAAGAGAGTTTGAGGAGGTGCAAGAACCTAGAACTAGGCTTCTTCAGCTGCACAGGCTTGTTTGTGGGTGGTGACCAGTGGCCCCAGGGGACATCTATAAATGTTGCCCTTTGCTGAGAGAAGAGGAATTCGGACTCTGCTGCTGACAGACAGCTTCGGAAGGACACTTTCTCCCACCCAAGATGGGCACAGGAAGGAGACGTGAGCATGCCATAGAAGAGCCCTCCAAGGTTTGTGAAAGATGTGGGAATAACAGAAATAGCTCCTTCCAATGCCATGAGCTTGTCAGGGAGTAACAGGGCAAGCAGCAGGAGCCAGGTCCGGGAAAGTGCAGAACCAGTAGAGAGCTGCTGTCTGGTACAGGTGAACCTAGAACAGCAGAGGGAAGAAGGCAGCGTGGGTAGGAGGGGAACCACTGCAGTTCAGTTCTGCATGAACTGAAGCAGTCTCTCCCCAGGGGGGACTAGAAAGACTGGTGCGTGGAAGGCGTGATTGACAACCCCAGATCTAACTCCACTCCTGACAGCCACTTAGCTCTCCATTCATCCACACATCATAAACTGTAAGATGTGAAGGTACTTGTCTAAGGCTGTGGTTTGGACCTGAAATAATCTCCAAAGGCCCATGAGATTGGCCCCTGAGTGGCACCAACGGGAGCTGGTGGGACCTTTAGGAGCTGAGACATGGTGGAATACTCTTAGGTCACTGTGGGGGCTTCAATCTCTCTTCTCCTCTCTCCCTCTTGCTTTCCCCTGCCCTACACTCCCACCACATAGAACTGGTTCACTACAGGCCTAAGGCATTACATCCAATCAGCCCTGAACGGAAGCTGCCAAAACCACAGGCCAAATCAAAGCTTTTCTCATTGAAGGTTGATTTGCCCTGGGTATTTTTATTATGGCTAACAAATACATTTTGCATATAATTTCTAACAGTTACCTTAAAAAATGATAGTGAAGAAAGCAAAGCCAAGTCAATCAGAAACAAATTTATTGTAAAAGGGTTCGAGTTTCCTTCTGTTGCTGTGCCTAACACCAAAAGCAAGTTAGGGGAGGGAAGGGCTTATCTGGCTTGTGCTTCCAGGTCACACTCCCTCACTGAAGAAAGCCAGAGCATAAAGCCATCCCCAGAATCAGACTTAGATTTGCCCCAAATGTTGGAACTATATGATAGAGTTTAAAGTAACCTATAATATATACTAATTATATGTGATACACATTCTAATGTGTATAACATTTATTCTATATGTTAAAATATCTAGGAAAAATGTTGATAGCATACATGAACAGATTGGAAATTAAGGCAGAGATAGAGATATTACACCACAAATAGGAATGTATATTAAAATATGATGCTAGAGAAAAGGAATTTGATTTCCTTTTAGGTGATAGACATGATTTATGAAAAGGGATATAAAGCCAATTGCCTTTCTAATTCTATTGGGGAATTTTGGTGTTGGTGGTGAATAAGTACATAAAATATATTCAGTACTGAAAATTTAATATTCCTGTTCTGAATGTCATTTCTAACTGTATAGAAGTTCATTGAGTTGTGCAGATTTTGAGTCTGGTTAATTTTGGTTTGTGATGTTTTTATTTATTTGCAATGGTTTTTCATAATAAAGTTTATAAAAATTGAAAAATAGATACAAAGAATTCCTTGGCACATTCACCAGTGGACACTTCTTCCGTGAAGAAAGATGAACTTGAAGGCCGGTCAACAGAAGCCATATAAAGTGACACATGAAGTAAATGAGAATGAAGGAACCTTCACACAGTAGAGAAAGGGCTGGAGAGACAGCCCAGGGTTAAAAGCACTGGCTGCCCTTCCACAGGCCCTGAGTTCAATTCCCAGCACTCACATGGTGGCTCACACAGTAGAGGATCCAAGGACTGCTGTGGTGGTATTTTACTTGTACTGAAATGTGATTTTAATTGTATGTTAATAAATAAAACTGCCCGGGGGTCAGAGCTATTAGAGCCATAGCAAGAGCATGGCGGTGGTGGTGCACGCCTTTAACCCCAGCACTTGGCAGACAGAGCTAAGTAGATCTCTGTGTGTTCAAGGATACAGCCAGCATTGGAGACACACACCTTTAATCTCAATACCAACCATAGAAGACCTGGAAGTCTCTACAGACAGGCAGTGACGAGGGCAGTCATGTGTTTGGGTTTACAACCAATGAGAAGGCAGAACAGAAAGACTATAAAGACAAACACACAGGAAGTAGCTCCTTTTCGGAGAGCTCTCTTGGCTGAAGCAGGAAGGGTAAGGCTCTTAGTTCTGACCTCTTGGCTTTCTTCTCTGAATCGGCTCTGTGTTTCTTATTTAATAAGACGGTTGGTTACATCTACAGGCTACAGCAAGGATCAAATATACTCACAGTCAGAGCCCCAGAGGAGGAGAAAGAACAGAATGGAAGAAATGTTGAGAGAGCAACTAAGACAGTTACAGTGGAAGTCAAGACAGCAAGATCAGCAAGATGTGTACAACCCGGACAAAACCACCACACCAGAAAAACTAGACACATCATAAAACTCAAAGATAAAGAGAAAACACAGGACGCATCAGAGATGGAAAACAGATGACAAACACCCAGGAAGACAAGCATTTCAAATACTTGTCTTCAAGCACAGGAAGAAGGGCTAGAGGCATGGCTCAGCAGCTAAGAACCTTTATGTCCTTGAAAAGGACTGGAGTTCCGTTCCCAGGACTCTTACAAGGGACACTCACACCTGCCTGTAACCTCAGTTCCTGAGGACCCAAGCTCCCCTACTGAACTCTAAGGACACCTGGACTTACATGTACACAATCACATATAGGTGTACACACACATCTTTCAAATAATAAATTATAGAAAGAAAAAATTAAACTGTTCATCCAGAGTTGTGTATCTACTCCAAGTATATTTTCAAAGTGGAAAGTGAAACAACACTTTTTCAGATCATTCTTTCAGACAAACAGAAAACAGAACAAAATACAGTGTAACTCACTGCTGGCAGACACACTGCAAGGAGTGTGAAGTTCTTTTCTTTAGACTTCAGGAAAATCACACCAGATGAAGATTTAGATGTACAAAAAATATGAAAAGCTTTGGAAATAGTAAAAACAAAATGCATACCAAAATTGTTTTTTCTTATGATTAATTCTTTAAAAATAATTGCTTGAAGTTAAAATCTTAATGAAGTTTATAGCTTACAGAAGTAAACATAAAAATAATTGCACAGAAGTTGTGAAGGAGGAGGTCTGAAAAAAGCCATGGGAGGGAAGAACTGGAAAATGAGAACTACTAGGGGTGTGATCTATGCTTTTAGGCAGTAAGTGGTTGCTTTAGATCTGTTGGAGATATCGGTGAGCTTCCAGCATCTTAAATATAGTAACATTAATTATATATAAGTAGGCCAATGGTCAAACTGAGACTTAAATTTTAAGGAGGAAAAAAAAAAAACCCTTAAATTGAGCTAACATCAGAATCATGTGGTAAAGCTTGTTTAAAAATTAAGTATCCTGAACTTTCTGGGTCCCGCTCTCACTGGTGGAAGGTCTAAGGTGTGGACTTCCAGGTGAGGCCCCTGTTTGAAAGAGCAGCCTCCACTGTCGAGGGCTTTGCTAATAGGAGGTGGTTGACCTCCACTTAAATGACTGCTGGAGAATAAAAAAGAGGAGATTCATGGCCCCACACTTGTGATTGCTGCCTTCTCCAAATAAGAGACACCACTTTCACTGGGTACAAGGCTGAGGTGCCTCTGACAGGCCAGATTCAAGAAGTAGATGGGCTGGTTAGGCCTTGAGACAGTGCACCTTAGCTGAAACCTAGGACCCCCCTTCCTGTTAAACTGTTTTATAGGGGTGGTCCTTATGAAGAAGCAGGGGTTTCTGGGAACTCTAGTGTCCTGGGGCCACACCAGCCTTTAGAGTGGTCTTCAGTAAGTGGAATATGAACTCTAGGGTCCTCTGTGGACAGAATGGGAGCTGTAGAGTTCCCGTGGGTACAATGGGAGTGTAGGGTCCTCTGTGGACAGAACGGGAGCTGTAGGGTCCCTTTTGGGTTATAGTGAGAAAGTCTCATTGGTCAGTGTAAGACCCTCCATTCTCTTTTCAGTCACAGATCAGCAATCTTTCGAGGAACCCAGGCTGGACCTTCGCCCACATGTCTTACATTCTCCATTTTGTCATACTGAGTAGAAAGTGGCCCTCAGCTGCAGCGGTGGTCTGGAGGCAATTCTTGCATCAGACAAGGAAGGCTCTGGTGTTAATCTTGTTCATTGAATACACAGAAGACGCTGGGGGTAGGGGAGTGTGGAGTCTCTGTGTAGATGCCGCAGTAGGTACTGGCTCCCTGGAGAAACTCAGATGAAGGCAACAAATGGATCCATCTCCTTCCCCCCACCCAGCAATGCCACATAACCAAACCAGAACTCTGAGGTCTGCTCTCTTGGCCTCTTTGCCTCTTGGAGCTCTTCTGCTCTTTCCTTCCTTTTCTGGGTCCCCCATACCCACATCTTCTACTTAGGGGATTCTTTGTGTCGGGCATAGTGTAAAGTTCATGGAGACATACCTACACACCTTATGCCTGAATTTCACATTTTTTTCCCCATCAACTTTCTGAAGAGATGGCTCCCAGAAAATGCTATCACGTTAACAGTACAGTCTGGAATGGCCAGAACTGTAGCTGTTTAGTGGGATCATTTAGCAATATTTCTGACAAGTTAGATCCATAAAAACTCTGGTCTGTGGTATCAATACTTTAATATGACTTAGACATGAGTTGTCCTGCTTCTCCTCTGATTTTTTTTTTGTTTTGTTTTTTGAGACAGGGTTTCTCTGTGTAGCTTTGCGCCTTTTCCTGGTTCTCGCTCTGTAGACCAGGCTGGCCTCAAACTCACAAAGATCCACCTGCCTCTGCCTCCTGAGTGCTGGGATTAAAGGCATGCGCCACCACCGCCCGGCGCTGATTCTTTTTTTAAAAATAATTTATTTAACTTTATTTTATGTGCATTGGTGTGAAGGTGTCAGATCTCCTGGAAATGGAGTTACAGATAGTTGTGAGCTGCCATGTGTGTGCTGGGAATCGAACCCAGGTCCTCTGGAAGAGCAACCAGTGCTCCTAACCCCTGAGCCATCTCTCCAGCCCCTCCTCTGATTCTTTTTATCTGGTATGTGTCTAATTTTTAAAGTAGGCACATCATACACATCCCAGAAGAGAAAAACAGAGGCTCAAAGTCAATACATTATAGAGATAAGAGTCCCATGCTGGTCTATGCCCTCAATGTTAGAGCTCTCTCCTTTCATTCCAGTGAACACCCCGTGGATCTTGTGTCCCTCACCCAAAAAATCCCCCAACCCCTGCATCTCATCTCTTAGGCCTCCATTTCGCATCTGCTTCTGCTTCTTAAGTTTGTGCCCATGATGGCTCATCTTGACTGCATTTGGACTTGCCTAGGAGAGACACTGCTGGGTGTGTTTGTGAAGCTGTTTCCAGAAGAATTTAGCTGAGGAGAGAAGACTCATTCCAAATGTCAGTGACTCTATCCACGAGCTGGGGTTAGAGGCCAAATAAAAAGGGAAACATGAGACAGCAAAGCAAACAGGGTTTGCCACTCTCTGCTTCCAGATTTGAGATGTGAACAAAGTCACCCTGCCACAGCTGTGGGCCACACCTGTCGTTAGATCTTCCCCTCTACGATGAACCTTCAATCCGTCACTCCAAATAAGCCCTTCTTTCAAGTGGCTTCTTATCAAGTTGCTCGTGTTTAGTCACAGAAATGAGAAAAGTGACTAATTCTGTAGCACATAAGAGTGGGAGAAAGAGAAAGAGAGAGAGAGAGAGAGAGAGAGAGAGAGAGAGAGAGAGAGAGAGAGAGAGAGAGAGAGAGATCCACTTTCAAAGGAATTGTAAAGTGATACATGACCCACTAGGACATGACCCACGAATATCTAAGGGCTGGAATGGCCTTGTGGATTTTGCCAAGCTTGGAAGCTGTGTTTTACAAGATACTTGTTGTGTCTACAGGGTCCTTAGTATGGTGGCAAATGAGCTGGGTCTCCAGCAAGGAGAGGTTAGGAAGGAAGTTGCCTCCACTTGGAAACTCTACTGCTTATGCATAAAGACCGTCTATGGCCGGGCGGCCGTGGTGCACACCTTTAATCCCAGCACTCAGGAGGCAGAACCAGGCAGATCTCTGTGAGTTCGAGGCCAGCCTGGTCTCCAACAGAGCGAGATCCAGGACAGGCACGAAAACTACCCAGAGAAACCCTGTCTCGAAAAAACAAAAAACAAACAAACAAAAAGACCATCTATGGCATTTCTTTTTCAAGTCAAAACCTCTTTCCCTTGGAGGATGACAAATCACACAGTTTGTTTGCCCCAGGCTGATGGTGCCTTCCCTATCTCTGCATCGACTCAAGATTGACACAAGATCGGGTCTACAGATTGCTGCAGAAATGAGATAAGCGTCATGAAAACCCACACTCTAGTTTTTCACGTCAACCACGGCTTCCCTCGTTCTTTCAATCTGAACGGATCCAACAGTGCCTGTGACTTGCTTGGCCCAGCCCTAAACAAGAGAGAGACACCGGGGAACAGGCCCTGGTCCTTCTGGGTTGGACCTCACTCATTCAGACAGATCTAAGGTGGAACAAAACACAGGCTCTCGCCAGAAGGGCAATCAGAAATGGCCAAGGGAAGGGAGGAGCCAGCTGCATGTCTGGAGGGGCTAAGCACACCCAAGGCATAGATAGCATGGATGGCCAGGACGACGGGTAAAAACAACAGGGAGGGAAGAAACTTCGGGGACGTGGAGCTATGAGCATGGCCATTCCCCTGTGAACACTATGAATCCTGGTGATCCTGCAGGGTTCCATTCTGAGGCATCTGGGTGGCCCCAAGGCAAAACATACACATGATCCAAATACCACTAGACCACTCATCTCCCTTCTCTGAGAAGTATAGACTGACTATGGAGGATAGGGGCTGGAGCAGAGTGTGCCCTTGGCAGGCGAGGACCATGTCTAGATGGTTGGTGTAGAAGGGAGAGAGAAGGTACTGGGCTCATGGAGGGTTTGCGTTAAAATCTTGAGTGGAAGCTTGGAGGATCTGCTGCTGCAACTGATGTAAAGACTTCAAGGATGACTCTGAGGTGTCTTTCTAGACAGTCAAGAGTCACCTACTGCTGAGCCAGGCACACCTCACCTTTCAGGAACTCACTTGGGGCAGGAGCAGCGAGTCTGGTTTCAGGCATTGGGAATTCTTTTGAGTTCTCACAGTGGGTCGTGGGTATATGGAGTACCAGAGAAGATCTAGACTGTACATGCAGCTGGGAGTGCCGTTAGATGGTGATGTCTCCCCATAATGCATGGCCACCTGGACCCTCAGAAATAACTTTTGGGAAGTGTAGTTAGCTATGGATTCAAGCTGACGCCACCTTGGATGCATGGAGCCTTTTAGAATATGCAGCGACAGCCGAGGTTGGAGTGATGCTTTCACGGGTACTGCAAATGCAGAGTTGGCATCTTAATCCTCTGATTTCCAACATCTGCCCTCCTTCGCTGTGAGAGATTCCTCCTGTGTGTGAGCCCCAGGTATGGGCACTTTTTTTGAGGGAATCCAACAGGTTCTCATGCTTTTCTGACAAAGAGCTGCCAGCCTGGGCCCTAAGTGGTGGTATTTAGAGCTGGAAGGTAAGAAGACAGTGGAGCCACTTGGCCAGACTCCTCTCTCTCATGAGAGGATGCAGGGCAGACTTCCAGCTGTTCTGTCACCTCTGCAGCCTTCCTGATGGAGGCCTCACAGCAGATCTATAGTCAAAAGCTCTCACCCCTCCCCAGCCTCAGAACCAAACTCAGCCTCATTGTCTTCACTGGCAAGGCTTGGGAGAGGGGAGTCTTACATTTTAATATCAGATTTCCAGACATAATTTACATACAGCTAAATGCATTCACTTCAGGACCATTTCAGTGAGTTTTAACGAGTCCTTACCAACAGAACCAAAACAATGAAGACCTAGAGTATCTGTATCCTGGCCCCGCCCCCAACTTACCATCCTCAAAGACCCCTGCACCTTCCTGTCCCCATGTCCTACCACCTCACAGACCCTGAACCTTCCTGTCCCCATGTCCTACCACCTCACAGACCCTACACCTCTCTCCCACTCGAAGTAACAGCTGGTCTATTTGCAATTACTGTCTGATCTTGTCACTGATCTTGTCCGAGAATCTCATGTCAGTGGCATACTAAAGAGCATGCTCTCTGAACATGGATTCTTCCACACACGGGTCTTCAGTCTCTATACTGTGGTCTTGAATCTAGCCATCAGATGATGAGTCTCCTCACAGTGATGTTGTGCTGAGTGCCCGAGATTGTCCTTAATAGGGTACTTACCCTATAGATAGGCAGGGACTGTTGCTCAGTGCTCTTTTCTCCTGAAGAACCAGTGAGTTTAACATTTAGTCCACCCTGGTGTACCTTCTCACTCAGAGTGATTTCCTGGTTGGTCTTCTGCCCAGACTGGCAGATGGTCACTGTTTCCTGCCCTGCCCACGCCCACTCTCCCACGCTCCCCCAGATCCCTGGGACTGTGACCCGGGGGCCTGTCCTGCCAACAGAGGCATAGATATGGAGACATGGAGACGCCAGTCCATCCCCCGGCTTGACTGTGTGGACAGGAGGTAGGGATGGAAGTCAGGCTATTTTACATTGTCTGCTCTGTGTCACAGAGAACAGGCACCATAGAGGAACCACTAGTGGTACCTAGAGGGGCTTTCCACAGGCATCTTCTACCCCAGCTTTTTCAGCTGTACTCGATAGGCATGCACGCTTACCATTAGACCACACTCCCAAGGGACTCCTGCCGGTGACAGGAGTTCCTGACCAGTCTCTGGGGGACACCTGAAGCTCACCTAACTTCCACAAGGCCCCTGGGTCCTGGGACCTCTCCACTCCCTCTTGCTCATGCCCTAGTTCCTCAGTGGGCTTCAGGAACTAATAAAGGACCCTCAAGAAGTAACCCAGCATTGGGGCAGGATTTCCTGCCTCTCCCCAAGTGATGAAGATTTTTGCAAACTCAAAGTCAGGCAGAATGCAGCTCTGGGGGCAGCTGGCTTCCCACACTGGCCTCTGCTGATCGGTCTGACACCACTCAGCATCTAAGGATGCCTTCTTTCTTGGGGTGCCCTGCTGTGTGCTATCAGTCCATCATGCTAAGTCCAGGGAATTCCTGGAGTTTGGTGGGTATCTTGATGTGCGAGGAAATAGGCGTAATTCAGTGCTGGTCTTTCCACACAAAGCCCGACATCTTGTGGGCTGACTGGTAATCCTGGTTCTCTTAATGGTTTGTCTTACGGTAAAGGAAACACTTAGCGGCACACGCACACTTAGGGGCACACACACAGTGGGTCTGCTGGAACCGAGGGCACACTGCAGTCTCGTAGACTTGTGGCCAGACAGCAAGGAGGACTCTGTGACCTGCATGGAGTAGCGTCCCACGGACTGTTTCACTTCCAGTCTGCATCAGCGTCTCATGTGATCTCGGGCTATTTAGACACTGTGTACTTTTCCATACGGAAACAAAACAGGACACTTTGCAAAGCACCTAGAAACTTGAGGTTGGTGTTTAGATATGCTGCTGTGTCTCTGACTAGATGTGTGTGTGTGGTGCTGGGAATGGAACCCAAGGCCTGGCACATGCTGGTCAAACACTGCGTGATACCCCTCCAGGGACATACCTCTCATTAAAGCTCTCTGTAACTCATGTCTATGAACATGAAGTTATGCGTCCCACAGAGTGATCATGGGGGCCCCCGGGTGGGGCAGGCGGAGGAGAACTGGGGGACCCTCGTCCTTGTGTCCTGCCTAAGCACTTTCAGTTTTAGCTCTCCCATGTCAGCTGGATTTGAGACACTGGTGACCAGATCCATTTGCTGGACCACGCTCCCTTGCATAAAGCCATTCCACTAAAGAACTGCCCTTCTTCCGCTGGGTTTGCCCCAGGCTCAGCTTGGTTCCTGGTATGCAACCCTTAGACACACAAGGGGAAGTGAGAGCAGGCTGTTTTCTTCACCACAACAGCTCTGTACAACCTCAACACAGCGACCACGATGCCCCCACCTTTCTAGTTTGGAGACTGAGTGTACTCATTTCAGACCAACCTCTGAGGCAACATACATCTGTGCTAGTCCATGGGCTGGGTCTGGCAGAAAGGGCCAGTTTATTGTCTGACCAGGAAAGAAATTGGAGCCGGGCGGTGGTGATGCACGCCTTTAATCCCAGTACTCAGGAGGCAGAGGCAGGCGGATCTCCACGAGTTCAAGGCTAGCCTGGTCTAGAGAGCGAGATCCAGGACAGACTCCAAAGCTACACAGAGAGACCCTGTCTCGAAAAACCAAAATGTGTGTGTGTGTGTGTGTGTGTGTGTGTGTGTGTGTGTGTGTGTGTGTGAGAGAGAGAGAGAGAGAGAGAGAGAGAGAGAGAGAGAGAGAGAGAGAGAGAGAGAGAGAGAGAGAGAAATTGGTGGGACTCTTGCTCCCCACATCTACTGCCCTCCCCAGTGGGTGGATGGCACTGGTGGAAGATGTAAAGGTTCCAGATCCCTGTGTTTTGTGAATGTGGCTTCACAGCTCTTCCTATCACAGGCCACACGAGTCCAGTTTGGCCTGACATGTGCTCCGATTGAGCTCTAGGCTCCCAGCCTCCCCCACCCCCCAAGCATGAGCAAGATGTGAGTGAGAGCTTCCAACCAGCACAAACCAATTCAGACAGCAAAGACTCTCCCTAATGAGAGCTACCATTCTGCCCAGGAAGCGTGCGTGCGTGCGTGCGTGTGTGTGTGTGTGCATGTGTGTGCACACACGCGTTGAGGCCAGAGGTGGATGTCCAGTGCCTTCCTCAGTTGCTCCACCTTATATTTTGAGACAGTCTCTCACTGAACCTGTAACTTATCAATCATCTTGGCTGGTTGGCCTCTGAGCTCCCAGGATTCATCTGACTCTGTGCTCGCTCCAACCCCCAGTGCTGGGGTTACAGAAGCAAGCCGCTACACACAGCTTTAATGTGACTGTTCCTTAAATGGGCGTCAGGGACCCAAACTCAGGTACTAATGCTTACCTGGGAGGCTCTTTACTGACTACAACGCCTCCCTCGACCCGCTCCACCCAGAGGGTTTTAAGAGAATCTGAAGTGATCCACCAAAATCAAGACGTGCTCGTGGCAACCGCGCTCTATGTTGACCCCATTGCCTCAGCTGCACCCAGGCTTGGAGCCACCCAGGAAGGAAGCAGGTTGCTCGGTGACTCACTAAGGTGAGTCCCTACCTTTTCTGTGAGCCCACAGAGTCTGCAGCATGAAAAAAAAAAAAAAAAAAAAAACCTTTCCAGGCACTGAGTCAGACCCACCCATGCATTTCCTCATCCTGTTCTGTTTGGAACCTGGGACCTTTGGGTCCAACTCCAAGTCCCTCCGGTCCCCCAGTTGTCCTGTGGGAACCTGGGCCCTGTGTGTGGGAGCTATTCATGACACTCACCCACATGAGGAGTGACTAGGAAGTCCTCAAGGACACGTGTGGTCCAGGCAACTCCATAGAGCCGTTCTGATCCTGAAACAGCTGTGAAGCCACACTTCTGGAAGCCTCTTGGTTATTCATTTAAAAAAAAAAAAATTCTGAGCTGGGTGTCATGTGGGAGCCCATTTTCAGGTTCCTCGTGGCTTCACCCAGCAGGTCCGCATAGAGGATGATTAGGACCACGGGCCTGAGTGCAGGTGTCTGAGATGGTCTGCACTTGGCTGTGCTGGGGCAGGAGGTCTTTTGCTCCACCCCTTGGCGTCTCTATAAAAACCCTGGGGCAGAGACAGTCGGGGCCCGTTGGAGTAGGTTCCAGGCCCTCTCGAGGCTATCCTGTATTTTCTGTTTATCTCCACACTCTAAATCCTTCTATCTAATATTTCCTGCTGCTCCCACTCAAGAAAACTCTGGGGAGCTGTGGGGTTGGCGGGTAAACGCCCCGCAGTGTCACATGTCTATACTCTGAACACTTAGGACAAGGCAGGAGGATCACAAGTTCAAGATCATCCTCAGGTACATAGTAAGTTAGACTACACAAGACCCCATCTCTAAATAAAAAAATTAAAATAAAAACAAATAAAGGAAAGAAGAAAAAAAAAGGGAAGGATTCCAGGGGAGGAAGTTCACTGCAGCTTGGTACCCCTGTACTTTTCTTTTTTTTTTTCCTTTGAGCCTCATCCAGAAGGCTGACCTTCCTGCTGGCTTGGCTAGACCTACGGGAATCTCAACATCTGTTGCTTTGATGATGACCATCGACCCCATCCAGGTGCCCCTCCCTCGGGGTCCTGTGATTCCCTCCCAAGCCTTTTCAAGGATCGTCCTCTCTTAGTTAGGGTTTTTACGGGGGAGGACAGGGTTTTTTCGGTTTGCACTTCCATATGGCTGTTCATCACCAAAGGAAGTCAGGACGGGAACTCAAACAGAGCAGGAACATGGAGGCAGGAGCTGATGCAGAGGTGATGGAGGGGTGCTGCTTACTGGCTGGCTCCTCATGGCTTGATCAGCCTGCCTTCTTATAGAACCCAGAAAGACCAGCCCAGATGGCACCACCTGCCATGGGCTGGGCCCTCCCCCATTGATCACTAATTGAGAAAATGCCTTAGAGCTGGATCTTATGGAGGCATTTCCTCAGCTGAGGCTCCTTCCTCTCTGACTACTCTGACTTGTGTCAAGTTGACACACAAAGCCAGCCAGTACAGTGCTTGGTTCCTTTGGGTTTGGAGTGTTCTGTCCACGGCCTTTGAAGTACGTTCTTGCTCCCCCTTAGTGCTAAGCTCACACAGGGCTCTCAGGAGCTTCTTGGAGACGAGCCCTGGCCCCAGGAACCCTTGATCCTCCAGACTTTCTGAAGCTGTGAACCCCCTCTCTGTGTAGCATGAATCTTAGAGAGTCTTATTAATAAAACAAACCCGGAGCCAAGTATTGGGGTGAAGCTGGAAGATCAGAGAGACAGAACAAGCCACAACTAACCTCACCTGGCCAACTTCTCAGCTGGTCTTGTTTCCTCAGATTGGAAGCCTCTGTGTCCTCATCCCAATGACTCTCAGCTGAACTGCTGCTCGAAAGCCTGAAGCTTAACCAGCCAAATGCTTCTAGTTTCTGGTCTTCACACCTTATATACCTTTCTGCTTTCTACCACCACTCCCTGGGATTAAAGGCTGCTTTCTGGGATTAAAGGCGTGATGAGTCACTATGCCTGTCTGTATCCTTGAACACATGGATTTCTGCCTCTGGGATGCTAGGATTAAAGGTGTATGCTACCACTGCCTATCCTTTATGTTTAATATTGTGGCTGCTCTGTCTCTGACCCCAGATAAGTTTATTAGCATGCACAATATTTGGGGGAATACAATACCACCTCACTCTCTGTGTCGTTTTTCTCTCCATTGTCCAGATTCCTTGGGCAGGCTGTGCGCTGTCAGTTCCCAGCTCCCAGAACACCCATGGCACCTGGTGAGCATGACTGGAGTGGCAGAGACCAAGGCCTGCTGAGGTCCTGGCCACTGCAGTTCGCAGTCCAGTTTTCAGCCTGCTAGCCCCCAGCTCAGGCATTTCTCCCACATTTGAGGTTGGCTTCTTCCATCTATGACGAGACCCTCCAGACCTCTATGCCTGCAGACCTTTCTCCTGGCTCTGCTGACCTCTGCCATCAAAGACAGGCGTCACTGCAGCATGACAGCTCAGGCTGCCCTGTCCCAGCCTTCTGGCTCCTGGAGTCCCCAGGGTCTGATGGCAATGACATCTTCATTGTTATGTATCAGGATATTGAAAGATGTATTTTCACATTCTCTCTATCTGGCCATATGATCTGAGAACATTCTGACACAGCAAATGTCTACAGAAATTTCATCTTTCAAAACATATCCCTGGGGTGGAGAGAAGGTTCAATGGTTAAGAGCACGAACTGCCTTTCCTGAGAACTCGGGTTCAATTCCTAGCCCCTGCATGGTGGCTCACAACTGTCTGTAACTATAGTTCCAAGGGATTAGACACCTTATTCTGGCTTCCCAGGGCACCAGGCAGGCACATAGTACATGTGGGTAAAACACACATACAATTAAAAAAAAATTTAAAAAATAAAAATAGCAGGGTGGTGGTGGCTAATGGCTTTAATCCCAGCATTTGTGGGGCAAAGGAGGTGGATCTCTGTAGTTAGGGGCCAACCTGGTCTACAGAGAGCTAGTTCCAGGACAGTCAGAGCTACACAAAGAAATTCTGTCTTGAAAAACCAAAATCAACAAATAAAAATTTAAATAAAAAATAAATAAATACAAATAAGCAGGCCAGGCATGGTAGCACATGCCTTTAATCCAGCACTCAGAGGCAGAAACAGGCAGATCTCTAAGTTTGAGGACAGCTTGGTCTACATAGTGAGTTCCAGGCCAGCCACAGCTACACAGTGAGTCTCTGTCTCAAAAATAAACAAACAAACAAATAACTATGCCCTGTAACTCGTCCCTCTTTCCCCTCCTACTACTCCAAAGCTAGTCTGGTTCAGGCAAAAAATGAGGAACAAGGAAGTCAGAGCATTTCACAGTCTTCATGTTTCTTGATGTGGTGGTATATGCTGTCCCCTTTGGTAAAGCACCTACTTTAAAAAGCCCATGTCTGCAAATAATTAATAAAAATGAAAATTTTAAAGCCCAAGTCAGAGTCAGCAAGCTGGCTCAGTGAGTAGGGTGCTTGCTGTGTGCAAACATCACATCGGGACTGGAGTTTGGTCCCTAGAATTTAAGCAATTGTAGAAGGAAAGAACAACTTCCAAAGTTGTCCACACATGTTCAAAGGCAGGCACACACCCATGTACCATGCTTGCCCCCCGACACACATACACACTAATAATTGAATGTTCTGATCACTAAGATTCTCTAACCCACCATTAGCTTTGCCCAAGATTGACCTCAAGGTGAGCTTAAGCCATCCTTAGCCTTTTGTACCTGTGTCTGTTTGCACTGAGTGTCCCACAAATGACAAGGTTTAAAGTGATTAAACCAGGGTCAGTGAGCCCCTCTGAAAGGTGGGAGAAGACAGTGTCTGATGCAGATTGCAGAGCTCCCACGTGGAAAGCTGGGGAGGGGAGACCCACTGTGTGCAGCTGGCAAGATCGGGAGTCTGCAGGGGTCTCTATGGCCTTAATGGGCTGCAGAGAGATATGCTATGGGAAGCAAGAAGGCAGTTCAGCTCAATGCAACTCAGTAGCCAGTGCTGGTTCAAACTTTGGGAGTCTTAACTCCACATGGTTTAGTTTAGGCATATTTAAGCCAATTCGGTGAAAACTATTCTGGTGATAATTAATTCAATTCTGCGTGTACAACAAAACATACATAAATCTCCTTGAAGACAAAGTAAATTAAATACAGATCAGACGTGACTACATGGATGCTCTTTTTTAAAGTCCGTAAATATGGATTCTATAGATTGACTGAGGAAAACAAATTTATGATAAGGGTCTGGTGCTAAAAAAAAGTCCCTGGCCACACAGATAGCGCAAAGGTCACCAGGCTAGAAAACACATCTGCTCCAGCCTTCTGGGTGGATAACAAGTACTGTATTCTTCCCTTGAAGGAACAGCTCTTTGCTCAACACTCCAGGTTTCCCTAGTGCCTATCTGTGAGCACAAAAACCTCTATGCCTCCAACAGGAACTCAAGAACTATCCAAGTGCACCTGAAACCGCACGGGGAAGTTTGAGGAGGAAGAGACAGTCTCACCATGTCAACATTTTTCTCTATAAAACACTTATTGTCGCTGTGAAGAATGGCAGACCCCGAACGTTTATCACATGATCACATTCAACACAAGCCAGGGTGCATCACCTGACAGAAGCAAGGAGGGGAGCGACGCCCCCTGAAGAAGTGAAGATTGTGTGTGAAACCTGTTGTGAAATATTAGTTTAAAATGTGTTACATTCTTTGGGCTGTGGAACATTTGTTTAATGATGCAAAGATGTGTTGCATTCTTTTATGCTGCATTTGTTTAACTCTGTGCAGCTGTATTACTGTGCCTGTCTAAAACACCTGATGATCTAATAAAGAACTGAATGGCCAATAGGTAGGCAGGAGAAAGGAGAGGCGGGGCTGGCAGGCAGAGAGAATAAATAAGAGGAGAAATCCGGGAAGAGGGAGGAGCCACAAAAGAAGGAGGTCCCAAGTTATGCACCCAAATCTTTCACATGTAGTGAACCTTTCCAGTCTCCACAATTTGATGTCGTCAGTAAATAATGGTTCTTAGCAAAAATTAATCCAGTCCTACAATTCCATTTCTTCTGGCACTAGAAGGAGAACCTGGAACCACTCTGTTCCTTCCAAATCTATGCATTTCCCTAGCATGCGGGAAGGAATTAGACTCCCAAGTGCCACTCATTCCAGAAAATCAAAGCAAACTTTAATTGCAAATCCTTCTTGTATGCATTTTTAAACGTGTGTATCCAAACAATAAAAAGGCATGGTTGCTCCAGGATGAAACAATGTTCACAGGTCTCCTGAGTTTTGTCTTGATTAGAGGTTGCCTAGAAGCAGCTCCTGGCAATGGAGAGCAAGAGCCTTACTGGGAAGAGATGCAGGGATGCAGGGATGCAGGCAGCCATGGAAGGGAATCAGCGAAGTTTAACTCTACATAAGAGTGCGGTCCAGCAAGGCTCACTGGCTAGTCCAGGGAAGCTCAGCCACGTTTTGGAACTGGAAAGGGAGAGAGAGTGGGGATTTATGCCAATGCCTAGGGGGTACCCAGAGGGGCTGCTCTGTAGAGTGTGATCTTCAGCACAGACCGCCATAGCACTTGGCAGCATACTCCTGTGCCATAGTCCTAGGAATGTGGGACAGGATGGGCTGAGGTTGGAAGGCAAGCTGCCTGGATGGATGAGCATCTCAGTGGCTTAGGGGGAGTGAGGGGACCATTTTCAGCATCTGCTTGAAAATTCACTCTCCTACGTAGAAATAGTACCAGTGAACTGAAGAGGGCAATAAGACCTTTCACTAAGTTCCTCCCTGCCACTGAGCAGTGAAGGACACCCAATGGGAATATAGTATCTCTCCTTCCTCTATGCCAGAACTGTCGATGAATTCCGGGCTGTGGGTCTTTTTGGCTCCTTCGAATATCCAAACCAGTAGCAAGCTTTCTCAGAAGCTGCTAAAAGAAGCATTTAACCTATAAGCTTATGACAATGAATAAAACACTTTTATATTTCCCCAGAAGGAGGATTTATGTGTGCAAATTCTAACGGGGGAGGTGGGTTTCAAGGACAAACAGTTCATTTTTTTTGAGTTCGCTGTTTTCTCATTAATCAAATGTGAATTGCAATGCCATGTCCCCACCTTGTTGTGACGTGTGGGTGGGGCAGGTTCCCTTCCCGTTTGTCCCCAAAGGCTCCACCTCTAAATATATTAGCATAAGTCTATGGGTTTTAATTTTCTGACACACGGATGATTACAGAACACATTCAAACTGTAGGCGCTACACTGTCCTCATCCATGTCATGGATTTTCCACACCATCCACTAATGTCAGTGTGTGAAAGTATTCAAGGGACAAGGGTTTGGAATGGATAATGTCCCCTCTAAAGGGACTGCAGGTGTTGGGAAGGGAGGACCTGAGGACAGTCTGTGCAGATGGTGATGGCACCATATTGCCTGGATTGTGTGACAGTGGGGTGGCCTTGGGAGGTGTGAGCATAGAGCTTCGGGTACCAGTGAACTGAAGAAGGCAATAAGACCTTTCACTAAGTTCCTCCCTGCCACTGAGCAGTGAAGAAGCTTATAGGTTAAATGCTTCTTTTAGCAGCTTCTGAGAAAGCTTGCTACTGGTTTGGATATTCGAAGGAGCCAAAAAGACCCACAGCCCGGAATTCATCGACAGTTCTGGCATAGAGGAAGGAGAGATACTATATTCCCATTGGGTGTCCTTCACTGCTCAGTGGCAGGGAGGAACTTAGTGAAAGGTCTTATTGCCTTCTTCAGTTCACTGGTACCCGAAGCTCTATGCTCACACCTCCCAAGGCCACCCCACTGTCACACAATCCAGCATAGGGTTGCTCAAGTCTTAGCTGCTCCCGTTGCCTTTCTCCTCCTCTGTCCCAAGTTATCCCTACAGCAAAGGACGGCGGCCCCTGTCAGTTTTTTGATGGGCAGCAGTGCCTGGGCAACTGGCACACACTTAGGGTGCTGGCTCCAAGCCAGGAAGGGCAGGGTGTCACTACAGTTCTGTAGTCACCGACCAGTTTCTGTTCCTCTGGCCCTCGGTCAGCCTCTTGGGGAGGAGGTAGGTCAGGGGATTTTTGCCTGTTGGGAAGCTAAACCTTGACTCTCATGCCCTTTGAGACCGGTTGCACAAATGTTACCCTTTTAACGTTTGTGCCCCTCAAACTTGAGTATTGAAGTCCTCGCCTCCAAGGCTTAGGAAGTGATTCACAGGGGGTGGTCAGAAGAGGGGAGCCCCATGAATGGGGTGAGTTTCTTTCAAAGGGGCTCAGAGAGCTCCTTCTAACCTTGTGCTGTGTAAGGACACAGCAACACGGCACCATCTTTTTTGTTGGTTTTTTAATTTATATGTGTGGGTGTTTTACCCGAATGTATGTCTGTGCACTGTGTGCATACCTGCTACCTGTGGAGGCCGGGAGAAGACATCTGATCCCTTGGAACTGGAGTTACAGATGGTTGTGAGACAGTATGTGGATGCTGGGAATTGAACCCAGGTCCTCTGAAAGAACAGCCAGTGTTCTTAATGACGGAACACCTGTCCAGCCACCACCTCCTCTTTGTTTTCTTCCTTTAACATTTATTTACGGGGTAGGAGGGACACCCATACCTGGGCATATTGTAGCAATCAGAAAACTTGTAGGAGTCAATTCTTTCTTTGTGGAAAAAAACCATTGGGGTTCTGAGTATCAAATCAGATTGTCAAGTTTGTCAAGCAACTGCCTTTATCCAATGAAACATTTCACTGCCCTTACTGTCTTTTTCTTACAGGGACGCCAGTCACACTGGATCAGGACCAATACTGATGACTTTATCTCAATTTAATCTCTAAAATGACCCTATTCATCAGGTGTCAGCCAAACTAATAAGGTTGAAAATATCTCCCCATTGCAGTGCCTCGGGCTGTCACCAAGCTTCTCCTCACACTCCCCACAGTTCTGATTGTGGAGAAGTCAGTCTCTGCCTTCACAAGCAAAGAGCCATTCCTGCAGCCCACAGTTATCCTGCTTTGCCTGTGTGTGAGTAGGGTGGGGTGTTGTGGAATATTATTTTATGGTGTGTTACTTATGTTTATGTTGCATTTGTTTAACTCTGTGAAGCTGTGTTACTGAGCCTGTCTAAAACACCCGATGGTCTAATAAAGAACAGAACGGCCAATAGCAAGGCAGGAGAAAGGACAGGTAGGGCTGGCAGGCAGAGAGAATAGATAGAAGGAGAAATCTGGGAAGAAAAAAGAAGTAGCCAGAGAAGGAGAAGGACATCAGGGGCCAGTCAGCTATGCAGCCAGCTATGGAGTAAGAGTGAAAGTAAGATTACAGAAGTAAGAAAAGGAAAAAGCCCAGAAAAAGCTAAAGGTAGCCAGGATAATTTAAGAAAACCTTGCTAGAAACAAGCCAAGCTAAGGCCAGGCATTTATAACTAAGAATAAACCTGTGTGTGTCATTTATTTGGGAGCTGGGTGGCGGCCCCCCTAAAGAGTAAAAAAAAATCACAACAGTTGGGTGCCTCCATGAGCCCCTCAGATAGAAGTTGATGTTTCCAACTAGTGAAACCACTGCCTGTCCCAACCCTCTCTGAGCCCTAGCTGTAGCAACTGACTGGCTCAGTGTGGTGTGGAATAAGACTGATGAATCCCACTGTGCTGGGCACTGCTCTTTTCAGTGAGCTGGGTTTTTCATTAAGCGAGATATGTTCAAGGTGGTGGAACTCTGGATGAGAGTAACATGGATAAAGAAGCAAAGAAAACATCATGAAGTCATAAGCTACATCTGAGTCTGAGCACAGATCTAATTGCCCTGAGTCTGGGTAGTTCTCTGGGATTTCCCAAGCCACTATACCACATGGGGCTCAGGTGTGACAAATTGGGCGGAAATGTTAACCAACCTCCATGATGAGATGTCTGTGCTGCTGAGCCCAAGACTGTCTTATCCTGTCTTGCAGTGAGTCACTGGCCTTCATGGGACTGATGTGAGTGGCTAGCCACCCCCAGAGCAGGTGTTTCGGTCTAATTGACTGCTCTGGGGGTGCTTCCTGAAGGGGTATACTGAATGTTAGGGCTCCTATGCCCTGCATCCACTGGCCCACTCTTCTCTACCCTCCCTGAATAGTCACCCTGCTCTGAGGTCCTTCCCTGGCAGGTGGAACATGTCACCTTAGCTGATTCTGTCCCTATGAACTACCTTCGATGCTCTGATATGGGCTGCTCTAGCTGCTTCCAGCTCCTGCCAATGGGGTGCTTCACACATGACAAACAGTGCCTTTCCGCCATGTCCATTACCACAAGGGACTTCTGTGAAACTCTGTGCTCGAGCTGAGCTGGAGACAAGCATGCTGGAAACAAGAGCCTTATCATGGGTGACTTACTGATACTTCCAAGCCAGCCCAAACAGGCTGCTTTTAATGAATGAGGAAGTGGTGTTGGGTGTGGCAACCCCAAGACCCCATGGTTATGTGGTAGCAAGGTGCTTTTAATCAGGTTCAGGCTCACGGTTGTTGATCTTCAGTGGAGAGGCTATAAATACCAACAAGAGCTTGACCCCGACATCTACAGACTGGACCCTGATTTCCCGACTGGGTCCTTTGAGAGGCAGCATACAGGACCCTGCAGACTGAAGGTACTTGGAGCCCAGGGTAGCTTGTAATTCAGCCTCAGAGCCAAGCTGTATGTACTAGAACCTAAAAGACTCAGGAAAGTTGTATCTTGTGCGTGGGCCACTCAAAGCTGCCATCTTGTCAGGCTCTCCACAAGCCAATGGGAATAAAGCCATCAGATAGTTGAGTCAAAACCAGAAATGGATAAGCTCAGCTTTCTCTGTGATAAGGAATTAGTTCCAGAGGTGGGATTTGGACTTATCTAGAACCCAGGCTGATCTTACATTGCATCATTTGTTCCCTCCTCTGAGCCATGGGGATCTTTTCAAGGCAAACATGACTTCTACTCTGCAATCCTGTCAGCAGTAAAGACACTGGTGCCGATCAGTGTGAAGCCCCGGGTGTGTGTGGGTGGGGTGGGGTGGGGTGGTCACTCCGTGGCCAGTTCAATTCATTTCCATGTATTTAGATGATGAAATATCCCTGATGATAGAAACTTAAGCAAGCCAAAATAATGAGAAGAACTGAAAGTCTTCTCCAGCTGTGTGTGAATTTGGAGTGCTTCAAACGAGTGTGAACCCCCCACCCCCTTCGTAGGGAAGGATAGTTGATGCATCGGTGCAGAAGTGGGAGGTGTCCAGAGCCCCGAGTCTGCTGACCCAGCTTTCTAACGCTGCTCTTAGCTCCTAGGCCCGGCTTCTCTTTCAGTGTTAGATACCGCATTCTGAAAACCACCTCTTTCTTCCCCCTCGGCATCTCTCTCACATATGGTTCCTATGCACAACAGGGTCCGTTGGCTGGCTACCTCACAGCGAAGGCTGCCAGACTGTGCACCCTTGATTTCACGGTGTTTGCCAGCCCATGACGAGCATGTAAATCCTTCAAGGTCAAGGATTCACCTGGCTGAGTCCCTGCTTTCTCTGCTACTCCCGGAACATGGTTCCCACACAGAGCCGGCCCTCGATGCGTGCTGATGAAACAGAAGAATGTGGTTTGTGTAAGAAGGCCTCAGCACTCTGAGACTTATTAACTGAATCCATGGCTCCAAATGACTCAACACCTTTGTGAGCTGGCTTTTTCACACCTGAGAATGGGGGTAATAATATCCATCTTGCAAAAATTATTTGTCAGGAGTAAATGGAAAGTATCCTTGCCCTGTGCCATATAAACATTAAAGGCCTTTAATAGTATTACTAAGACTCACAAGGACAGGAGGAGATGTGAGTACGGGAGCCCTGGGTTGTCACCCACCTTGCCTACCAGAAATCACTGGTGTTTTCCACCAAGGGCCAAACAAGGCCTGTCCTGGGGGATGTGTAGCCTCGCAGACACTTGCTCAGGTTTTTAGACTTCCTTCCTTCAAGAGCAAAAATGTGGGCAGCTGACTGTAGTCCACTGGGTGGACAGGACCCCCTTTCAGAGAACTTTACAATCATCTACCTGATATGTAATTTCCAAGAATCAAGAAGCATTCCACAGACTAATAATTCTGAAACAAAAAAAATTTGCATCTCACAATGAAATCATTGACCTAGTTACATAAGGTGTCTTCCTGCCTCCACCTTCGCTACCTTCATATGGTCCGCAGCGTGTTGAAGATAGGCATTTGTGGTAAGGCAGCTCACCACCCACCCCCTCGAGGGTGAAGACCGAGCCGCACTCCCTCGAGGAGCTGAGCCCCGAGCCCCGAGCAGGACAGCAAGGACAGACACCCTTCCAGCCACCTGCAGCTTGAAGTCATCACTTTCAATCCCCTGTGACTTGGGGCCAGGGCCTCCACACCTGTGAGAGGAAGCAAAGGTCTAAGAAATCTGAAATTGAAGAGAGAACCTGCAGCAGCTGGTTTGTGGGTCGGCACGTTGTTGGTAAGTTTTGCTTCGTCTTGGACTTTGGGAAGCACTGTGTTTCTGCCGTCCTTGTAAAGGTCAGGCTCTGAGGGAAGAAGGATGCTGCCTTGGTCAGATTACCGAGTCTTGTGTTAATGGGATGCTTATGAGCTTGGGGTCCTTCGGTCCTGTAGAGACAGAGGACTGGTGCTCACTTTGGCAGTCTTTCAAGTACCATGAGTATGGCGCTTAGTACCTGTCATTTAATGTCACTCCAACCATGTCTAGGGGTGGGGAGAAGGAGTCGTGACCTCAGGTGCAGTATGGAAGGAGTCTGAGTCTGACCCATTTTGTCAGGGTCTCTTCCCTTTCTGTCTCATAAGATGATAGAATATGACATTTTCTCATCTGGTTGATTTTGAGACAAGGTCTCATATTTCCCAGGCTGGGCTTGATCTTGCTATGTAGCCAAGGATAGTCTTGATCTTCATGCCACCATCTCCTAAGTGCTGAGATCACTGGCATACACCACCATAACAGGTTTATGTGCTGCTGGGGATTGAACCCAGTCCTTCATGAATACAAGGCAAGCACTCTCCCAACTGAGCCCTAGAATGCAATGTTTAATGCATCATGGCCCTACTACAAGGCAGCCAGTGCTTGGCAAAGAGGCATGGGAACATTTGCAAAGGGCCTGATTCAAAAGACCACCTCTGGAGAAGCATTCCTCTCTAACGACATAACAAGGGAGAGAAAATACAGATTCCACAAACCCAAACTAGCTCCGGGGTCTTTGTTCCCCGGGCTTCACCGGGCAGCAGAGTCAGCTGCAGGGTGGCCCTCCCTGAGCTGGGTGAGGCTCAGCAAAGGAAATAGACCCTGGAGAGTAGGGAAGAGTTGAGGCAGAGGAACAGGGCCAGGTCAGGGGGAGGGGCCGCTGCCCCTCGCTGACAGATATCTAAGAATGAAGGAGGAAGCGGCCAGTGAGCCTGGAACCCACCAAGTGGAGTGCACAGATCCACTGAGGACCATCCACGCCTCCGCTCAGGGGAATGCGGGATGCCACAATTGGTCGGAAGACATTCTTCCGATAGCATCGACTCCCAAGTGAAAGTGACAAACAGCGGGTTTTGAGGCGCTGTGGGTTGATGGGTGTCATTTAAAGACACTGTTGTGCTGTGAATATGACAGCATCGGAGGTCTGTGCTTTCCCTGGCTGTTTTCCACTAAGTGACTTAGGCCTCCTGAGCCCGGACTTACCTGGAGATCTCCTCTCTAATAATATCTTCTAAGTCAGTCCCAAAAAGAGGAAATGAGCAGAAAAAGAGACCATAGCCAAAATAGATACCGCAAGCCCCTGCCCTCAGCCTGGCTGCTTCTCCCAGGGGAGACTCTCAGGTGTGCCTTCAAATATACTGACTCTTATTTTAGGCCCAGTTCTGATAAATAGGACTGCCTGGTTTCCCAGCCTGGAACTTCTAGAAGCAGAGAGTTAATAGGAATGCCAACCAATGTAGCAGATAGACCTTGAGTTACCAGCAAAGGCGGATGGAAATCACTAACACAGTCACACCAGCTCCATACAGTTCTCACAGGGCCACTGAGTCAGACTCCCAGGCCTGTGAGTTTGAAGAGTCTTCATTTGCCACACAGGGGATGCATACCTGTGTTCAGCAGAAAGCCAAGGAAGGCGAGAGACAAGACTGGAAGATGAGACCTTAGCGGAACATGACCAGGAACTGTATCAGGTGCTGTGTTACAGCCTGGCTTTCTCCCGCGGAGTCTCACGGTAAATGTGTGAGATGCTCAAGATGGGTAGCCGTCCCTGAAAGTGAGGTAGGAATAGAAGTCTCCAGGAGGAGATAGATACCAACAGCCATCACTGTGGTTGCCACATGTAATACAGCAAGCTCCCAGTGAGTGGTTCAGACCTTAGTAGAGACGATGGTAAGAAACTGCATTCAGAACCTAAAGAAGGACTGGGCAGAGGCTCTGGGTTTGACCCCCAGCACTGCTCAAGACTGGGAATGGTGGCCCACACCTGTAATCCTGGCACTCAGGAGATGGAGGCAGGAGGGTCAGAAAGTCATCCTCAGTCACACAGCGAGTGGTAGGGAAGCCTAGACCACACGAGACTCTTGTCTCGAAGAAAACAAAAGGCAAAGAAGACTTCACAGAAGAGGAATGAATGCTTGCCAACCACACATTTTCTTTTACTTGTTGACATGTTTCTATTTGACAAGAATTAAAAAGCCTACAGATGACGAAGCAGAGAGGGGAAACCAAAGAAGGAAAAAAGGGGGGTGGAAGAAGTGGTGTGCGTGGGTGGGGCAGGAGAGCCAGCCAGGACCAGGGTAGGGCTGGGCAGACTAACCACAGCGGCAAACAGCCACTGTGCTAAGAACGGCTCCCCACAGCCCCAGGGACAAGAGAACCAAGTATTCAGTGTGGGCAGGCCGCCCCTGAGGCCATTTCTGTACTTCCTTCCAGTCCCTTCTCTTCCGTGGAGCTCAGGGACGGAAGGACTGACCTTTGCCATCCTCCCCACCACCTGGCTCTGGGGTCCTAGGCCGGGAGCTCTGCTGTAGGAGTCAGCAGGGCATCTGATGATTTGTCACAGTGTGCTTAAGTGGCTGTCACTCGGCCTGATAGGACGAGAGGGAGTAGGGACGGAGGGTCCCTGCTCCTCTCCAGGCCTGCCTGCACTTTGGTGCCAGCACCATGGAAATGCGTTCAGAGGCCCACCTGGGTAGCCCTCACTGGTATAAAATTCTCAGTCAACAGGATCTTCAATCTTTGGTAGCAGCCATGGCTGCTGCTGTTACATTTTTGCCCTCAAACACAGAAGTGAGCAAGGCCCTTCTCTGTAGGTCAGTGCGGCCTTTCCCAGCAAGGGGAGTGGAGTTGAAGGCCCTAAATCTGGGTCAGGATAAACCAGCGCAGGCCCCAGGCCTTTCGCTCAGCTAACTTTCCTAAGTGGGGCGGACGGGTGGCCAAGTACTGTTTCCAGCAGTGGGTGGCCTCTCACTGTTCTGACACCTGGCTCACTGTGCGGCTGATTAGTCTCATCCAGGGACATAACGGAAGTGGGGATGTAGACATGAAGCTGCCCCTAAGTTCCTAGACCGCCCCAAACACTCCCATTGCAGTCCTAAGTGTTTACCCCCCCCCCCCCCCGCCCCCGCCCCTCAGCTGCTAGCCATCTTCTGGGTGTGGCTTGTCAGTTTCCACCTTTATTTACACACTTTGATGAGAATAAAGCCGTGTGTTGGACACTACTGCCAGAGTAGTTTAATTCCAGGACCTCAAAGAGCATTTTCAAAGGTGCTGGTATTTCCACGAAATCAAATCAAAATGTCCTATTCAATAAAGAGCGACCAACTATGATTGGTTTGGTGGAGTCCAGGTTTAAAAAGCAGTGACCAGATTGGAGCCGATGCAGGACGTCGACCACACAAGCACATGTCTCTCCAGGTTCTCGGCACATGCCCGCAGAAGTGGAGTTGTCAAAGGTAGTCAGAAGAAAGGATGCCAAACTCGCTTGGTGCCCCTTGAGGCTTCCTGCCTGCCCTGTGGCACCGAAGCCTTTCACAGGGGCCAGCCCCTCCCCCACAGCTGGCCTCCAGCACTTCAGTTTCCAGGCCTATCCACCTTCCCTTCAGAACACTGCAGGTATTGCGCTGTATCCACTCTGGCAGTTGACAGGAGGAAAGGGTACCTTCTATTTCTGGGTGTCGGGTGATGTGCCTTACCCCATCCGAAGGCACCGGTCCATGCTTTCCCATGGTGCAATGGGGAATTGGACTGTCCTCCACACCCAGGACAGTTGCACTCTCCCCCTCGGTCACCACCCCACTACGCAGTCTGACCTCCTGGTGTCCCTCCCTCCTTCCCCGAGTGGATCCTCACCTGCGGAGGAACAGAGCGCCTGTATCCCAGTCCTTGCTACCAGCACCTCTGTGAGGGCACAGGGACCCCTTTCCAGCTTGGCTTTGACACTGAACTTTACATACTCCCGGAGACGAGAGGGTGTAGTCACTCTGAGGCCAGCTTCCAGAAAGAGAAGAGCCAGGAGGGCCAAGTGGCCAAGAAAAGTTGAACCATTCTTATTGGTTAAGGGTTGACTCCTGTTGGATGAGAGTTGTCCATCAGGGGTAAGGCCTTTGGTTGCCCCGTGGACTCTCCGTGTCCGTTCTCCATGGTCACTTCGTCTCCCTCCCTCACGGTCTCTTTATCTGGAGACCGTGTTTGACGACTGAGGCCAAAGTGTAAATCGAAGTGAGGGAGAGACACCTGATTAGTATCCAGAAGTTCAGGTCACTGAGAAAAATCAATGCAGGGCGACTGGGGGGCGGGGGCAAGAGAGGAAAGTGGGTAAAGGGACACTGTTTCTGGATCCCTCTCTGCCACAGCCTCTGCATCCCTCATCCTTCATCATCTCTTTCCCTTCGTCCCCTACAGTCTCCTCTGTGCCCATCCCCAAGCTCCGTGATCTCTGCAACTTTAGCTCCACGTCTCTGAATGTTTAACCTCTACGGTCTCTGCAATCCCCATCCCCATGATCTCTGAAGTCCCTGTCCCCCAAGGTCTCATGAGCTCTGCTCCCCATGCCCCACGGTCTCTGCATCTCTGTCCTCCGCAGCTGGGGCTGAAGTGGGAAGGGGGACTGGGAGACCATGTGAAGGGTGGGAGGTGGCGTCGCTGCTGACCCTTAGGACTTAGGCTTTCTGCCTCCGTAAGTCATCCTCCCGTTTGAGTCTCGGCCAATCTTCAGGCCTCTCTACAGCTGCTGTAGGCAGCTTCAGTGTTCACTCCCTCCCTGGAGTACAGCTTCCTCCTGCACACTCATACCAAGAGGTGATTCTCCGGCTGCTGAGCATGAGCTATTAGACACACAGTGAGTTTTCATGAGAATCTCCACCACGGAGATGTCCCTTTACCCACTTTCCTCTCTTGCCCCCGCCCCCCAGTCGCCCTGCATTGATTTTTCTCAGTGACCTGAACTTCTGGGTACTAATCAGGTGTCTCTCCCTCGCTTCAATTTACACTTTGGCCTCAGTCATCACCTCTCTGGGCCTCATTGTCTCTGCATCTCTCTCTCTCTGAAGCTCCTCGCTTCCTGTAGCCCCTCACGGGACTCAGTTATAACTGCAAAGCTGTGTCTGGGCCCCCTGGTCCCTCTGATTCTTTACAAATGTCCTCCTTCCTTCACCCATGGAGTGGCAGGCTTAAAACACAACCGGTGTGTGGCTTTGTGAGGAGCCTAGTCAGGTCAGGCATGCCCAAGACTCTGTATTCCCACGGACTTTGTTCTCCTCCACCCAAGAACCTCACGTGACACACCCATCTGCCCTGCTTGCTGGAAGGTGGAAGCTCAAACAGCGCCTGGTGGCTGAGGCCTCACCTTAGCCAGCTGCCTCTGGATCTTGTTCTAAATGAAACTTCCGTGTTGACTGTGTCCTGTTCAGACTGGAAAGTGTTAATACAGAGCGCACTGCTGCTCACTGTGTGGGTTTACTTTCTGTGTACCCCACAATGTCCGTGCAGAGGCAGTGTCTTTTCACATCTGTGGGTGGAGCTTGGGCATGGGACGTTCCCAGATAAAAACAAACGCACTGAGGTGTTCTCGGGGTGATGTATAATAATTTGGATTTTGCTTTGAGATGTGGAAGGAATGTTGGGACAGAGAACACACAAAACACCCCAGAGTCTGGGAGAGCAGAGCTCCGTAATAACGGCAAAGGCCAGGCAACAGTGGCCACCTGAATGGAAGCCATCTGGTGTGGCCTGAGAGCCCTGGAAGGCCGAGGGAGGATATTCTGTGGTTCACTTTACTCCCTTGGGTGGAGAAGGGAGGTCAGAGCAGGCCCTGAGGGCCTTTCCCCTCTAGCCTCTTCAAAGTTCAGTTCTGGATCCCTGTTTTCAGGGAAGGAAGATGGGTCCGAAGCCTTTGGAGTGACTCACCCACAGTGCTTTGGCCCAACATGCAGGATTTCTGTTTAGTGTTCTTTTTTGGTCCTTAACAAGGTTAAATCTGTTATATTGATTTGTATTTCTTTCAGGCGAGTCGTTTCTGGGGCTAGTTCTCTGTAAGAGATTTGCTTTCTAGCTGGGTGTGGTAGCACACCCCTTTAATCCCAGCACTCAGGAGGCAGAGGGAGGTGGATCTCTGTGAGTTCAAGGCCACCTGGTCTACACAGTGAGTTCCAGGACAGTCAGGGCTACAGAGTCAGACCCTTCTCATCTTCATGACAGACAAGGTCCTGAAAGGAGTGAGGAAGTCGGGCGGTGGTGACACACGCCTTTAATCCCGGCACTCGAGAGGCAGAGCCAGGTGGATCTCTGTGAGTTCGAGGCCAGCCTGGGCTACAGAGTGAGTTCCCAGGAAAGGCACAAAGCTACACAGAGAAACTCTGTCTCGAAAAACCAAAAAAAGAAGAGAGAGAGAGAGAGAGAGAGAGAGAGAGAGAGAGAGAGAGAGAGAGAGAGAGAGAGAGAGGAGCAGTGGGTAGAAAGGCCAGGTCAGCCACGTGTACCCCCAAGCATCATAGGAGCCCAGCTTCTTCCTCTATGTGGCCAGTGAACCCCCTGGTGGGTACTCACACCAGCTTCTTCCTCTGTGTGGCCAGTGAACTTCTCTAGTGTGAACCCCCTGATGTGAACCTCCTGGTGGGTACTCATGCCAGCTTCTACCCCAGAAAGAAACAGAAGCCAAGGGGCCCTGGAGGCTGGAGGGGAATGAGGCCAGGAGTAGGTGTTTTTAGCTTTCCTTCCTATCTGGGGGTGATGGTTCTAGGCATAGGAAGATACTGCCACAGCACAGGCCTCCCTCCCACAGGCAAGAAGCCCAGGCCACTTGTAACCACAGGAAATCCAGGCTCTTCTATAGAACAGGGTAGCAGGACTCGGGAAGGAGGCGTCTGTCCAAAGAACAGGGACAGCAGTGGTCACAGGGTCTGCAGACACTTCACCTCCCATGTAGAGCCAAAGGCAGGGGGCAGAGCCATGGTGTCTTGGGTGGGGAAGTTGGAGGGTGCTGGCAGGATGCTGGCTGGACAAAGATCCCATTGTGACAGCCGGTTCCCTGGAGGAACGGAGCAGAGCAGGTTCAGTTTTCCTGTCACACTCAAGTTTGGGGATAAGCTGAGCTCAGGATTCTGTGGAGCAGAAAGGTGTAAAACAAAGTGTATCCAGACTGAGCCAGTCGGGCTGGGTTGTGAGACCACGTGGTCAACACCTCTAGGAAGTGAGAGTGGGGATCAGTCAGCCCTGCTCGGGGTTGACCACTGTGTCTCCTCGGCGTTGTATTCAGCATTTCTTGGGACTTGCTTCCTGGCCACCGAAGAGTGAACAACTTCATGATACTGTGATTTTGTGCTTCTCTAGTATTAAAACCACTAGAGACATGAAGAAACATCTCTTTACTCTGCTGTATATCGGGTGTGGGTGTAGGTTCACATGGGTCCATGGAATCAAGACACAGAGGCACCCCAAGGATGTTCTAGCCTTTCCCAGCTGCAGGGAGGATCCATCTCTATGACTGGTCCACTCCAGTTTAGGAAAGGGTCATTTTATTGTTCTCCAATATACACCTTTTAGCAAGTTAATCTCTGTACCCCAACACTCCTCACCTAAGCTCCCCAAAGGGACAATGCCAAATGCAAATTTTCAGTTGAGAAATACCTGCGGTGTTCCGGGTTCTTCCTCAACCAAATTTGCATTTGGCTCTGCACCTTCAGAAACTCTCAGACAAAATTCACATAGAGGATACCTGGGAAACAAAGACAGCAATCACAAAAGGCTGGGTGCTAACACTCTGGAGCCAAACCAGCTGTAGCTCTGCGGGAATTCTCCTAACATGCCATGGAGCTGGAGAGATGGCTCAGTGGTTAAGAGCACTTGCTCTTGCAGAGGACCCGGGTTTGATTCCCAGTATCCACATGGCAGCTCACACACATCCACAACCTCAGTTCCAGGAAATCTGACGCCTTCTTCTGACCTCTTTGAGTACCAGCACTACGTACACGCGGTACACAGAGCAAAACACTCACACACAGAAAGGGGGTGACTCAAAGGTAAGCTGTATCCTGGAACCCCACCCTGGCTTTGATGACAATGAATGGTAGCTGCATCCTTGGAGCTCCTGGCACAGAGTCTACTCTCCAGCAATTGCCACTGCGTACATAACCTTGGGGAGGGTCCTTGTGGATCCTGTATAGTTAAGGAGTTTCCTCAACCTTGTAAATTTTGTTTACTTTTGGACTCTTTTGAGCCTCTCTCCTGGAGGGAGTGTCTTAATTCAGAGGAACTAGCTACAGTTCAAACACTTGCACCACCTAAAAGTGAGTTTCTCAAGTGAGTCCCCACCTGTCGCTTCCCGGGATCTGGCTAAGGACAGGGTGGTCATGGTAACCCTCCCCAGCCATCTCACGGAGGTAAGGAGCACTACTTTAGGGATCGCTGCTTTCACTCTTCCTGCACAGGAGTGGAAGCTGGGATGGCTGAAGTCTGCTTTCCTCCGTCTCTGTCCTGTGTGCCGCTCTCACAGCCCTCCCACTCTCTCCAGTACTTGAGGTAGGAACTACTGTGGATCTGGCTGTGGTCTGGGACAGCATCCTTCCTGTGCCTGCAGGACTTCTGGGGTAGAGCAGGGCAGAACCAAAGCTCCAGACCCTGACTTCAGCCACTCGGAACACTGCAGATGTTCACATTGCCTCCGGGTGGATTCACACCCCAACACTTCACATAGAAAACAGCACAAAGGCTCTCTCCTTTGAGAAACCACAAAACCAAGTTCTTCTCCACTTTGCTCTGGTCTGGCTCCAAGTCAGATTAGGGTGGTGGTGATTGACAGTAGTGGTGATAGCAATGTGATGATGATGATGGTGATAGTGATGATGATGATGGTGATGATGATCGCAAATAATTCTTTTACACACTACAGGATGTACATGGTTAACCATTTGCATCCAGGCAGATAGGCGTTGCTTTTAAATAGGAAGTAGCGACTCGGTGACTTTCTTCTGACAATCCTAGCGTCTCGTCTCTTAATGACCACTGCTGGTCGCATCTGGTGACAGAATGGTCCTCGCACTGCTAAGGCTGGAGCTTGGATAACCACTGAGGCGGGAGTAGCTGGCCAATCCACATTGAAGATCAGCATTTCCTGGGGTGAGCATGCAGCCCTTCCCAATTTTTTTCTCAGACATGTCTTAGCTTCTCAGACATTCTCACCTGTGGCGGGGATGTCTGGAAGGGATAGTTTCCTGTGGGATGTGGGCATGCCAACCAAGCTTCCACATAATAAGTTCTTACCATTTTGTTTTGTACCAGTTCTTGTGGTTTTAGGAGACAGGAGCATGTTTTCCAGAAAGCAGCTCTTTCTGCAGGCCTCACCGGGAGGCTCACCGGGAGGCTCACCGGGAGGCTTGCTTCTCTCCACCTCACACCAGAGGTCTGGAGATGGTTTGTCACTACTTCTTTCTTTGGGAAATATATGAGAAACTTCAGTCTAGCAAGGAAGTGTGTGTGTGTGTGTGTGTGTGTGTGTGTGTGTGTGTGTGTGTGTGTATGTGTCTGTGTGGTGTGTGTGTTTGTGTGTATGTCTGTGTGTGCCTATGTGTGCTTGTCTGTGTCTGTGTCTCTGAGTGTGTATCTGTGTGTGTATATCTGTGTGTATGTGTCTGTTTGTATATGTCTGTATCTGTGTGTCTCTGTGTATGTGTATCTGCTTGTGTGTGTGTGTGTGTGTGTGTGTGTGTGTGTGTGTGTGTGTGTTAGTAGGAATTGAATCTGGGGTATTGTGCATGCTAGACAAGCACTCCACCACTGAGCTTTACTCCTGGATACATTTTTACTCTTGATTCTGAGACAAGGTCTCACTAGGGTGTGTAACTTGATTTCAAATTCACATCACGACCCAGGCATTGAACTTGCCGTTCTCCTGCCTCACCCTCCTGAGTACATAGGATCACAGCCCTGTGCCACCAAGCTCAGGCTACTGTTTCTGTAGTGCCAGGAGTGAAGCACGGGCCCCACAAATGCCAGGCAGCGGCGCTACCCTAGCTGCACCCAGTCCTAGCGACGGAACGCTTTCCTTAAGGCTTTTTTTTTTAAATCTATTTATTTATTATGTATACAGTGTTCTGTCTGCAGGCCAGAAGAGGGCACCAGATCTCATTACAGGTGGCTGTGAGCCACCATATGGTTGCTGGGAATTGGACTCAGGACCTCTGAAAGAGCAGCCAGTGCTCTTAACCTCTGAGCCATCTCTCCAGTCCTCCTTAAGAGTTATTATTTATTTTTCATTATGTGTACATGTGTGTGTCTGGGTGGGGATATGAACACATTCGTGTAAGTGTCCAAGGAGGTCAAAAGTATCAGATCCCACTGAAGTTGGAGTTACACATGGTCGGGAGCTAACAAACGTGCGTGCTGGGAACAGACTCTAGTCTTTTGCAAGAGCGGTCCTCGCTCTTAATAACAGAGTCATCCTCTGGACCCCTAAAAATACAATTCTTTATTTAACTCAGTACACAGAGAAACTTTGAGAAGCCAAGTACTAAGTTAAGACACAGAGCTGCAAGAGATTTAGGCAATGCACAGCTGTGGGCAGGACGTTGTGGAGACCAGCACCCTAAATACGGAACAGACGCAAAATCTGCATCACAGCTACTCTTGAAATGCTTAAAGATTTAATTCCTGCAATAAATAAGGAAATATTAGCTGTGCATATAGAATCAGACTGTGTTCCCAGAATTCAGTAGATTAAAAAAAGGATTATGGGTACAACTCCCCCATATGTCAAATAGTGAGACCTGGCCTCTAAAAACAAAGTGAACAACAACAACAACAACAAAATACAGTATAAAAGTGAGCTGCCAAACCCGAAAGCAAATCACTGGAAAATACCTTCTGGGTTCTTCCTACCCACCAGCTCAAAAGCAGAAGGAAGCTGGGTAGCACTTCAGCTGCACTGAGGTCGACAGAGGGGAGAAGCCGGCATGCCTGTGGTTCCTGTGAACTTAAAACGTACTAAACCTAGCAGTAGAGAACACTTGATGGAAGAAGCTTTAACTAAACTTATTGTTGAAGGTCTTATGGGAACTGCCTGGCAAAGTGACCCAGATGTTGGGTGGCAGGCAATGGGGGAGTTCAGCACTGCTCATAGTCCAGGTGGGCTGTCTGCTAGGACACTGGCATGCTGTTTGTTCCCGGAGTGACCTCAGTGCCCAGCACATGTCTGGAACTTGATTTACAGACTGCACACAGCTGTATATACACAGCTGCACACACACACAGCTGCACACACACACAGCTGCACACACACAGCTGTACACACAGCTGCACACACACAGCTGCACACACACACACAGCTGCACACACACACACAGCTGCTCACACACACACAGCTGCACACACACAGCTGCACACACACACACAGCTGCTCACACACACACAGCTGCAATACACAGCTGCACACACACAGCTGCACACACACACACACACACACACACACACACACACACATACACGCTCACCTTGTCCAAACATACTCCTCTGTGCACATCTGCATACGCACTCATTCATACACACCTAAGACAGTATATACCACGCATGCATATATGTGTATATGCACACATAAACTCAGACATGCACACACCCATACATACCATCAGAAATGCTCATTCAGAGACAACACATGTAGGCCTATAGACACATGCGTATAGATACGTGAATGTATACACAACTATCCATGCCTACATACCTACACACGGACATCAATGCATCTACACATACGCACATACACACATACATACACACGTAAACACATGCACACACATACACATCTGGGCACATGCATAAAATCTCTGTGTGTGTGTGTGTGTGTGTGTGTGTGTGTGTGTGTGTGTGTGTGTATGTGTGTGTGGGGGGGGGGCTGCCTGTCTCTGTCCCATCTCAAAGTCAGTTGCAGTCACTCTCCCAGGCTTACCATTGACTGTCTGGCACCAGCGAAGGCACTAACTGTCATGATGATGAGATGCATGTCACCTTCAGAAACAATTTCCTTGGCACAGTGTACACAGTGAAAATGTCTCTAGGAAATCATATCATGGTACATAAAAGATTAGTTTTACACTGTGTTGAAAGCATTACTAGTATTAAATTTTCCCTAAAATAATGGTTTCTTTTTCGATGTGATTAAAAGAATTACCTCTGAAATGTTAGAACCCAGAGGTAGAAGCAGAGTTGGCCCAGACCATGAGCATGGGTTCCATCCTGGCACCCTAGCTCTGTTCCTTTCTTTGGAAAGGGGGAAGTGGTAGTGTGCCTATGCGGTTTCAAACCGTAGACGTGAAAGCCATGAAAGAGCATAGCTTATTCTTTGGGTGCTGGGAGGAAAGAGAGAAGAAAGAGGGAGGGAAAAGAGCGGGGAGAGCAGAAATGAGAGAGGGAGAGCAGAGAGAGGGAGACAGTGCCTCTGGAAGAGGAGAAAAACCATGCAAAGCCGTGCTGAGCAGGAGCTGGTTTCTAAAGCCAGTGAAGGGAGAGAGCACAGCTTGGGGAGTGCTTGGTTTTCACAGTTTCGAGAGACAGGATCCACTTGGATGTGATGTAACAGGGGTCACCGTGTCACTGTGACTTGTGACACCACCCCTTCCAAACCAGGTAGAGCAGTGCTGCAGAGACCACAAGCCACTGCAGTCCGGCGTGGCGTGGCGTGGTGTGGTGTGGCGTGGCGTGGCATGGCCCGGGAACAGGCTCCTGGGAGCCCCTGGGCCTGCCTTTTCCACGTCCTCTGCATTTTCCGAAGTCCCCTGCAGAGATCACGGGCTGAAAAAGTCCCAGAGGCAGGAGGTTTGTCAGTGGTGACGGGACAGGGACCCAGATCCATGATGTCTCACCCTCAGCACCCCGAGGAGCTCCCATAATCTTTTGGGGACCTCAACACAGCCAAATCAAGTTTTATGGGTTTGATACAGAAAAGAATTTCAGGCATAGCTGGTCTGAAACAGATATGGAGATTTTTATTAAAGTTATCTTAAAATAGACTTCAGGCACAGGGGTTAGGCACTTGGGGAAAGAAAGTTAAGATATACTGAGGGCAAGGGTGGGGGCTTCTCTATGAATCATGGAGAGTAAGACACCAAGTGTGGGTCTTACTTAAGTGTCTCAGCATTAGTCACATGTATCATTTTGGTGACCCTCAAAGTATACCTCAAAAGCCTGCTAGGACACATTCCCCCCCTTCTTTTGATATGTGAGATTACAGGGGTGACTGGAGATTCCTTGGATGGAGTTCCCATGTGATGAAGTTAGGCCGGGAACCACTAGGGTGCACCAAGAGCTGAGTACATGTCCTTCCCACGTGAGTGAGGTTTCTGGTGAGATTCCTAGAAAACTGGAGCTTTGCAGCTTGAAAGGGAGAAAGCACACATCCAGAGGACCTAGGGGCCTCACCTGGCAGCAGGTTTCCCAGTGACCCACGGCCAGCAGCAGGCACTTGGCATAGGAATCAGTCCTTTCCCCAGAGCAGGGCCAAAGCCCCCAGGCACAGCTGACTAGGAATGAGTGTGGTTACAGAGTAATGAAAAGCACTGTGTGTATACATGCTCTTCTCAAGATCCCTGGTACATCCACTCCTCACCAGATAGTAGATGCCTGTGAAACTCTCTCCTGCCTCCAAGAGACCCCGTTCAGATCACCCATGAACTCCAGGCACATAGGCAGTAAGCAGCCTAGACTTGTGGGTGTACCCTGATGGCAAGCATCTGCGGATAGGACTCCTGGGTCTCACGGCACCTGTAGCTACATCTCATGCTCACCCACCTCCTGCAGCCAAGGGCTCCTGGCCCAAGAGGTCCAATCCATCCTGCGTTCAACTCCCCACCTCAAGCCGGCAGTGGTCACCGTGTCCCAGGGCGCCTGTGCTCTTGTTGGACCACCTGACCTTCTTCCTGGCACTCACGTCATCTCTACTCCCAAGCAGAGTCTGACTTTAGGGCAGAGTAGAAGTCCCTCTTTCAAGTCACAATCTCCCACACCACGATGGGTGTCCTTTCTAGCTGACCCTCCACTTCTGAAGCTAAACAGCACCTCACTGTGCTTGTTCAATCACCAAGGGTCCCTAGACCCCTCTCCCAACCCCTAATCACTGTGTAGAACTGGCTAGAGCCAGGTGCAGAGACTGGCACTGACCTCATTCTTAGCCTGGTGGTTTCTGTGGTTTTTTTTGCTAAAAGTTAAGCAAATGTTCATTTTGCTGAGCTCTCTCTGAGTCTCACCATTACCACCGAGTTGGCAGTTCACATGGCTGAGCTTCCTGGCTTCCAGTCCTGCAGCCAGCGATCTGACACCAACCTCAGCTGCAGGGCAGGTGGGCACAGTGCCACCTTCTCTTCTGGGCCTCAAAGGGGGGCAATCTGTGACTGATCCCTCCAGTTGTGGTCAGACCTCAGTGCCTGGGGCAGGACCCAGATTCCTATTTTTACAACAGCTGCCAGAGAGGGCACTTGCCAGCCTCTTCAAGGAACCCACTTGGCTTGTGGTTCCTCAACTGCCTTCAACATGAGCAGCAATAGATGCTTCCCTCCCCAACCTCCATCTCTTCCCTTGCCTCAGGCGAGAGAGTCTTGAGGGCCAAGTACTTTCAACTCTATCTGCCCCATGTGGCTACTCATCGGAACTGAATCATGTCTGCACAGTCCCTTTGGCCAGCGATTAGGGAGCAGACATCTCTGGAGCGCTGAGCACGGTGCTGTCGGTGTGTCGGACCGTTGGCTCCGAAGGCTGAGTGACTGAAGTGGAGGGAGACAGTCACAGCAGCTAGACAGCTGTGCCTGGTGGGGGCAGCTCAGCAGGCTTGGTGAACCTCCTATCAAGTAAATGCCGACGTTATGCTCTTTTGGAACTTGGATTTTTCATCTGAGCTGTTGACTATTTAAATAAATGCAAGTGCGGGGGCCGGGCAGGAGAGACGGCTCGGTTGTTAAGAGCACTTGCTGATCTTGAGGACCTGGGTCATCCACTTTATTATCTTCTAAAACTCTTGACATTTTCCAACACAGTGCACTTACCTCCTCTCTTTGTCCTTATTCATCGTGTGAACGAGAAGAAACTCTCAAGTGAAGATTCTGATGGCCACTATGCCAGTCAAGGTCTGTCCCAGTGTGCCTGGAAACAGGTTCCACATGGATTGTCACCATACCCAAACCGCTGCCCGGTTAGTGGCCCGTCCATCTCTCTGTACTGGCACCCAGACCATAGTTCCTTCTCATGATTACTTTTAAATTTCAGATTTAATCACAGATTTGCAAAGTCTGTCACACTTCCCTTATCTGCGGTCTGTGACCATGACTATGAAGGCTTCGGACCACCTGGTGGCTGTCTGTCAGCAAATGGTGATGCTAGACCAGGTGTCTGAAATCCCTTCATGATGTTCTTTTGTTTGGTGGGGGGGGGAGGGGATTTGAGACAGGGTTTCTCTGAGTAACAGCCCTGGCTGTCCTAAAACTCTGTAGACCAGGCTGGCCTCGAACTCACAGAGATCCGCCTCCTGAGCACTCGGACTAAAGATACTACCACTGCCCAGGCCTTCATGACGTTCTTGGATTCGTACTGACTCCATACCTCAGTGGTGACATTCACTTTTTCTGTATCTACATTGTGAAGCTTTACCCTGTTCTTGCTTATGTGTGTGTGTGGAACATGTGCACATGTGTGTTCACATGTGTGGGCACATGTGTGTGCAGGCCCAGGTTGACGACATGAATCTTCTTCAGTCGCTTTTCTATCTTACTCTTTTTTTTTTTTTTTTTTTCCTGAGACAGGGTTTCTCTGTGTAGTTTTGGAGCTTGTCCTGGATCTCGCTCTGTAGACCAGACTGGCCTCGAACTCATAGAGATCCACCTGCCTCTGCCTCCCGAGTGCTGGGATTAAAGGCGTGCACCACCACTGCCCGGCTCTGTCTTAATCTTTGAGGCAGGGTTTCTCAACCAAACCTGGAGTATGGTTAGTCTCACTAACCAAGCTTGCTGTGAGAATCCCATCTCTACCTTAGGAGGCTGAAATTACAGGTAAGCTGCATGCCTACCTAGTGTTTACATGGGTTCCGGGATCCAAATTCTTCTTCTCTTGCGTCATGGCAAACCCTTTACTAAGTTTTGAAGGTTCTGACAATAGCCCCACCTTCCTTCTCCTCATGGAGTAGGCAGCCTAACATTGACATTCTTGTCATCTGGAAATGACTTTAGAGTGGGCGCGGGGGCGGGGGGGGGGGGGGGACGGACAGGAGTGAGAAACTGCTTTCTCTCGTGTTTTGAAGACATAATGAACTTCACGGAGACACACTTGGTGGTGAGGAAGAACCTTCAGGTGCTAACATTTTGATGTTGTACTGACACACACTGAAGGGTCCTACTGCGTCCCACATGAGACCCCAGTGGCCTGGAAAGGGGGAAAGTCCAAAAAAAGGCAGACAGAGGATGACAGAAAGAGTGACACTTTACTCAAAGATGATGGCAGGCAAGGTGGTGTCTTCATATCCATCCCCTCACAGGACCCCGGAAGTTTTTCTCCAAAGGATAATTTGGGGCAGGTTTCAGAGACTCTCTTAATATCAATTGTTCTTTAGAATATTTCTATACATACCTGTTTGAGAACTGCTGACTTAGGAACATTAAACACCAAAGATGACCATATTATGCATTGAAAATCAGTTGACAAACATAGGTCTTCTATGTGTCAGGCCAAAATAAGACCCAGTGAGTGGGCATATGTGAAGGAGAACAGTGTGAGCCTGAGGACAAGGCAAAGTGGTGTCTTGCTGTGGGTAGCTTGACTATGGTTTGTTGGTTCACAGAAAAACAGGCTGTAGGCCCTATCCTTCCAGAAGCTCTCCTCTTGGTAGACTGACTGTCTAGATGGTTCTAAATTCTTTAAGGGACAGACAGAAACATTTAACCAGGAATGAATTCACCAGCAGGTGCCGGGTGTACTGGCACAAGCCTTTAATTCCAGCACTCAAGAGGCAGAGGCAGGTGGATCTCTGAGTTTGAGGGTAGCCTGGTCTACAGAGAGAATTCCAGGACAGCCAGGGCTACACAGAGAAACCCTATCTCAACCTCTCCCCCATAATTCACCGATGAGGGATAGAGAGATGGCTCAGTGGTTAAGAGCACTGGCTGCTCTTCCAGAGGACCTGGGTTCAATTCTCAGCATGAGCTACCCACATGGCAGCTCATGACTGTCTGTAATTAAAGTTTCAGGAGATCTGACACCTTCACACAGACATACAGGTAGGCAGAACACCAATGTACATAAAACAAAAATAAATAAATAATTTTTAAAAAATCAAACAATCCCCAAAAGAAAAAGAAAAAAGAAAAGAATTTACCAAGGTTTATCATCGCGCACAAATTCTCCTAACAGAAAATGCTGACACATTGAGATGATGAGGCAGATTATGCTCAGGACTCTACGTGCTGTGGTGGCCCAGATGCCAATCTGTGTCCAGTGTGATTTCCTAGCAACGATATGCATCACTCTTGTGGTGACAGTCGTGGTTTGACAGGCTGATTCATTTCAAGGTACTGTGAGTGTCTGGCATTCAAGTAAACGTGACAGTTATTGTCTTACTGAGAGCACTGATTGCCAACCCCAGCACTGCTGAGATCATTATTATTCTGAGTTTCACAGGGTTAGCCCAATACGCTCACAGCATTCTCCCGAGACAGGATCTTTTTTTTTTTTTTTTTTTTTTTTTTTTGGTTTTTCGAGACAGGGTTTCTCTGTGTAGCTTTGCGCCTTTCCTGGAACTCACTTGGTAGCCCAGGCTGGCCTCGAACTCACAGCGATCCGCCTGGCTCTGCCTCCCGAGTGCTGGGATTAAAGGCGTGCGCCACCACCGCCCGGCAAGGATCTTTTACCATGGTAATCAAGGAAGGTAAATTAAGACACTGTCTCTTGAATATAATATACACTTGAACAATTGTCTGCCTCTGCTAGTGGTGCCCTCCAGCCTGGTCTGGAAACTATGCAGATCCTCCTGTCCATGAGGAACCACCATGGCTGACACCAGCCATCCCTTCAGTAGGAGCTGGCCTGGTTTTCTGTATGCCTTGTCTGAATTACATTGTTTGGGGCTATTGTGTTGCCTGGTACCTTCTTGACTCTCAGGCTCATGTTAGTTCTATGTCGTGAGTCAGTGCCCATCCTCAAGAGACTTTTAAAACTTCCACTGAACTGAATTTACTTAAATGCAGAAAATGTGACTTATCATAGTGCAGATAAATATTTTGCTTATGTGGGAAGTCTAGCTGGGCATTGATGTACAGTACGGTTGGCTGACCCTCATAATCTTTTTTTTTAAATTTATTTCATAATCTTTTTTTTTTAATTTATTTATTTATTATGTATACAGCATTCTGTCTGCACATATTCCTACAGGCCAGAAGAAGTCACCAGATCTCACTACATATGGTTGTGAGCCACCATGTGGTTGCTGGGAATTGAATTCAGGGCCTTTGGAAGAGCAACCAGTACTCTTAACCTCTGAGCCATCTCTCCAGGCCCGACCCTCATAATCTTTAATTACAGCATTTTCCCCACCAACACAATGAGCATGGGGAGAAATTACCATGTCCTGTCTCTACCCAAGCCCCTCTAGCTAAGGGACCATACTGACCACTCCCCTCTTCAGTCTTCCCAATGGGTGTACCATTCTCCCCTGTAGGACTGCCCCTCGGCAGCCTCTGCAGTATCCTGAACCTTTACACCTCCTTCTGAGGTTCCCACCACCTTCTGTAGCCCCCACTCTCCCCAAGTCTGTACGGATACCACCCTTCAGGGTCACCTCAGTCCTTCGGCCCGTGCACTTTCTGTAACTGGTCTCTGACCTCTATCACTGTTGGTGCAAGGCTGTTTACATAGAAGAACATTCAATAATTTTTTTTTTTTTTTTTTGGTTTTTCAAGACAGGGTTTCTCTGTGTAGCTTTGCGCCTTTCCTGGAACTCGCTTTGGAGACCAGGCTGGCCTCGAACTCACAGAGATCCGCCTGGCTCTGCCTCCCGAGTGCTGGGATTAAAGGCGTGCGCCACCACCGCCCGGCTAATAATTTTAAAATTAGCTTTACTGGGGCATAATTACACACAGTTATCGAAGAAGACAGTTCAGGGGTTTCGATAGACACGTGGCCACACATCAAGTAGTATTCCACTGAGTGTGGGCCCACTATGATTCACTCTGCTGCCCCTGGGCATTTAGGCTCTTCCCAGTTTGGAGCTATTAGAAGGACTTTCTCTAAAAACTCCAGTTAGTGTTTCTGCCTCCCACCTGGGTGAATGCTAGGAGCCAGTTACTGGTTCGTGCAGCCAGTGCACAGCCAGTGCATAGCCAGTGTACATCCAGTGCACAGCCAGCATACAGCCAGTGCACAGCCAGTGCACAGCCAGTGCATAGCCAGTGTACATCCAGTGCACAGCCAGCATACAGCCAGTGCACAGCCAGTGCATAGCCAGTGCAATCCAGTGCACAGCCAGTGTCACACGAGGTGAACACATTTTTGTCCACGTGCTTGACTTCACATTCCCACCACCCAGCCAGGACATCTGCAGCTGCTCCGTGTCATTGCTGACACCCTCACCTTCCACGGCCATCCTTGTGGGAATTAAGTGGCACCTCAGGGAGGCTGTGGCTTGGCTTCCCTAACAACATCTTTTGTACATATTCACCATCACGTATTTTGTTGTCTTCCAGGTACTGAGTAGCTGAGATTCCTTGTATGTTCTGGATGTGAATAGATACGGTTTTATAAACGCTATTTTCTGATTCAAATACATTTTTTTTCATTTTCTGAAGTGTTTTGCAAAGAGCAGTTTTTAATTCTTTTTTATTTCAAATATTTTTATTTATTTATTTATTATTATTATTATTGGTTTTTCCAGATAGCGTTTCTCTGTGTAGCTTTGCGCCTTCCCTGGAACTCACTCTGTAGTCCAGGCTGGCCTTGAACTTACAGAGATCCACCTGGCTCTGCCTCCTGAGTGCTGGGATTAAAGGCGTGTGCCGCCACCGCCACCGCCACCGCCACCACTACTGCCTGGCTGACGTTTTTAATTCTTATTAAGAATGATTTATTATTATTACTTTATAATACATGTCTTTCACAACTTATGTAAGAAAATTCTTCCATTCCTTGAGTCATGAAGATTTCTTGTGTTTTCCTCTAGATGTTCTCTGTCTCTGCTCTTGCATCTAGAGCTACAACCAATGTGAGCTCACTTTTCTTGTGGGAGGGGTGAAAGGGTGATCAGCTCTCTCACATAAGGCCCAGTACCAGCGCCATTAATTCAAGGTGTCTTTGCACTGCAGAGTCACCTCGGTACCTTGTTTAAAAATCGGCTGACTACTTAATGTAGGCATGGTTCGTTTCTGGGCTTTGTGTCTGTCCACGGATTCCTGTTCCTTCTCCTTCATGGACGTCACCTGCTCTGACACTGAAGTGGCCTAAGTCTCACAGGGTCTCATGAATCCTCCAACTTCATTCTCTCTTGAATTCATTGTAGAATCAGAATCAGTTAGCCACTTTCTCTATTTAGAAAACCTTCCAGAGTTTTGACTTAGTTTGTGTTGTAGATACACATCAGTTTGTGGAGCGTGTATCTGAATGAAGAGCCATTCAGCCTTGCTCTAGACATCCCTCTCCTAAGTCGACACACTTTATTTTCTCTCAGCTATTAGGATTTTCAGCATATAAATCTTGTTCATTAATGCTTTGTGAGTTTTTTGTTTTTGTTTTGTTTGTTTGTTTTTTTCAAGACAGGGTTTCTCTGTGTAGCTTTGCACCTTTCCTAGAACTCGCTTTGTAGCCCAGGCTGGCCTCGAACTCACAGAGATCTGCCTGGCTCTGCCTCCCAAGCGCTGGGATTAAAGGCGTGCGCCACCACCACCCATGAGTTTTTTTTTTAATCCCCTTCTCTCCCTCCCACTCTCTCCTCCTCCCTCCTGCTCTCATAATTTATCTTTTGATATTTTTTTTTTCAAGATAGTTTCACTGTGTATCCCAGACTGGCTTTGAACTCACCATCCTCCTGCCTCAGCCTTCTGAGTGCTGGGGTTACAGGCATGCACCACCGCACTGGGCTTCCAGCTTTCAGTTTTTAAGTCTTCTTGTTAGGGTAGAATCATAATGGCTTTATCCATGTGGACTGTGTCTACTCATGGTATTGATCACAGGAAGTTTCTGCCACATGCATTGGGCCAGGAGAGGGCATCACATCCCCTGGAACTGGAATCACACTGACTATGAGCACCTGATACGGGTGGTGCTGGGAATCAAACACAGGTCCTCCAGAAAGGCAGCGAGTGTTCTTAACCACCGAGTCACCTCTCCAGTCCTCAAATCATGAGTTTCTATCCATGTATATTGATATATTGTTCTGTGGGATTTTCGTGTATATTCTTAACTGGAATTTTGGGTGAAGACTCTTGTACAGTTCAAGAGCTGTGGATTTTTTTTTTTTTTTTGATATGACTTTTCTTAAGCCAAAAAGATCAGAAATTGGAAAGTCACAGTCTATGGCTAACCAAGTCTGGTCAGGCTCATTCATTTCTATGTTCTTTACGGCTGTTTCCAAGCCACCAACGCTGGCTTGAGATGCCGAGACAGAGCCACAGGGCCTGCAGAGCCCATAGTGTTTGCTCTCTGGCTCTTCAGAAAGCGTCCCATTAAGTGGGTATTTTCACATCAAATAATACACAGTGCAGTATGTTCTGGTGGGGTAGAATGTTCCAGAACAGGGGTGCCTGAACACACTTTACCTTCTCTCCTCCATAGCTTCCCCTCTGCTCTCCTAACATCTGTGCTAGCGAGTGTGTGGCTGAACCGCCCACTTCACTGTCGACACCAGGCCTGGATCTCCCCAACGACCATGACACACGAAGTGAGGATCTGCTTTGTTTTGGCAAAGAGTGGGAGCTTGGCTAAATGTGGTCGCTTGAAAAATGTGTTGTCACTAATTCCGTTTTCATTGTTTTCCAGGAGACAATGAATTCCACAGAGCTCTACTCCTCGACTGATGATTACTCTGACCCGACTTTCTATTCTGTGCCTACGGATGACTTGCAATGCTCCTTGGAAGAGGTCAGAGAGTTCACCAGGGTATTTATGCCAATCGCCTACTCCTTAATATGCGTCTTTGGCCTCCTGGGCAATATTATGGTGGTGATGACCTTTGCCTTCTACAAGAAGGCCAGGTCCATGACTGATGTCTACCTGCTGAACATGGCCATTACAGACATCCTTTTTGTCCTCACTCTGCCATTCTGGGCAGTCACTCATGCCACTGGCACTTGGGTTTTCAACAACTCACTGTGTAAACTCATGAAAGGCATCTACGCGGTCAACTTTAACTGCGGGATGCTGCTCCTGGCCTGTATCAGCATGGACCGGTACATTGCCATCGTTCAGGCAACCAAATCTTTCCGGGTACGATCCAGAACATTGGCACACAGTAAGATCATCTGTTTGGTGGTGTGGGTCATATCGGTCTTCATCTCAAGTCCCACATTTATCTTCAATGAGAAATACGAGTTGCTGGGCAGAGAGGTCTGCGAGCCCCAGTACAAGTTTGTCTTGGAGCCCATCACCTGGAAACTTCTGGGGCTGGGGCTCGAGCTGCTTTTCGGCTTCTTCATCCCTTTGCTGTTCATGGTGTTCTGCTACCTGTTCATTATCAAGACCTTGGTGCAGGCCCAAAATTCTAAAAGGCACAGAGCCATCCGTGTCGTGATTGCTGTGGTTCTCGTGTTCCTGGCTTGCCAGATCCCTCACAATGTCGTCCTCCTCCTGACTTCAGTAAACATGGGCAAAATGAACCGGACCTGCAGTGGTGAGATACGCCTCGCCTACACCAGGAACGTGGCCGAGATCCTGGCTTTCCTTCACTGCTGCCTCAACCCTGTGTTGTATGCATTTGTTGGACAGAAGTTCAGAAACTACTTCATGAAGATCATGAAGGATGTGTGGTGTGCTAAACGAAAGAACAAGGTGCCAGGTTTCCTCTGTGCCCGGATGTACTCAGAAAGCTACGTTTCCCGGCAGACTAGTGAGATTATGGACAATGACAACGCATCATCCTTTACCATGTAACATGAAGCCACATACCCCAAAAACCTTTGTGAAACTTGCTATCACATGTGAAAGAGAGAGAGAGAGAGAGAGAGAGAGAGAGAGAGAGAGAGAGAGAGAGAGAGAGAAAGCCATGCCCAAATAACTATGGAAATTAAATGAAGCTTTCCTGCAGGATCAGAACCAGTTGGCAGGTGGGCACCAATAGCCAAGCTCTCCCCCGTGTGGTTGACAAGAAACGTTAGTGGCTCTTGTGTCCTGGGGTTGGTGTTCCACGAAACAAGCTGTGGGGAATGCTGGATTAGAGTGATATGGTATGAATATGAACATATTCACAAACTGCGTGAAGGGGTTGCAGACCCAGTTAGAGCACAAAACAAGGAGACAGCTTGAGAAAGCTACAGAAGCCCTCCTGTGACTCACGGGACGCTAACAAGATGTTTACCATCCCTGATGGCAAGTGGCAAAGATCCTGTACAGCTTCCCTTTTATCACCTCAGCAAGCGCTAGGCGGCCGGGGGTGGGGTGGGGGGAGGGGTGACCAAGGGCAAGTATCCACAAACTGGAACCAAGCAGGACATGGGCATGTTACCATCATGGGGGCTTGCTTCCCTTTCAGGAAGTGGTTTCCTGTGGCTCCCTTCCCCCTCCGAGGTGGGTGGAGCCTGAGGAGGCAAGCTGGGATCCAGTTCCAGGCTAGGCTACCAGTTCAGCAGTTCAGCAGTCGCTAGCATAGTTTAACATTCATCCCATGGATGGTAAACTTGGCTTGTCTGTAGTTGAAAGTGCTTTTCTTCCAGTTCTGAAATGGAGCTGAGGATTCTGGCCACCAAGAACTTCAAGTTAGGCCCTGAACAGGGGAAAGCGTGCTGGCCTCTGAGACCAAGTGGATTTGTTGTGTGTTTAAATTGGGAATTGAACCTAAGGTCTCACTCACATAAGGCTCCGCCAGTGTGTCGCCACTGTGCTGTATTCCAAGACCTTTCCCTATCTTTTGTTTAGAGACGGGCCTAAGATGTCCATGCCAGTCTTGAACTTTGAAATCCTCCTACTTCAGCTCTACAAATAGCTAAGATTACAGACCTATGATTGGCTCTGAGACTGATCTTAAGGAAGCTTTACCCAAAGTCACAGTTAGCGGTAGAATCAGGTTTTGCTAAGTCTCGTCTGCCTCATTAGAAGTTCATGAGACTCTAGTCCATAAAGTCCAGCATATGCAGGTGGCAAATATGAACTGGGAACGCGGAAACACAAACCTCCTTACAGAAGTTGCTGATGAGTGTTAAAATACTGGTGTGTGTGCGCGTGTGTGTGTACTTGAGTGTGGAGGCCAGAGAACTACTTCCGGTGTGCTCCTCAGGCGTTCTTTTTTCTTGTTTAAGACAGTCTCTCAGAGCTCAATAAGTAGGCTTGACTGGCAGGTCACGGGAGCCACAGATCCACTTACCTCTGCGCCCCAGCACTAGGATTAAAAGCGTGCACCACCACGGTTTTATTTTTGTTGTTGTTGTTGTTGTTTTTGTCTTTTGGTTTTTTTTTTTTAACATAGGTTCTGGACATTGAACTCGTCTTTGTGCCCACAAGGCAAGTGCTTTACTGTTGAAGCATCTCCCCAGCCCAGCACTGGAACGCAACTCCTTAGCTTACTCTGATTGTTTCACATATTAAAACATAAACTTATTCACAAGCTTTAAGAACTCTGGGTCTTTTTGTTTGCTTTGTTTTAAGAACCATTAAGAAAGTGTGTGTGTGTGGGGGGGGGGGGTCGGGGCAGAATGTGCACCCGCTTTCATGGAGTTTAAACCTGGTTTAATTTCTGTTGCTGTGATAAAAGACTCAGCCTGACCGAAAGCAACTTTGGGAAGAACAGGTCTATTACAGTTTGCAGTTCTAGGGCACATCCCATTATCGTGCGGAAGTCAATGAAGGAAAATAACAGCCAGCGTCCAGAGCAGAGAACGAATGTGTGGATCCCTGTCCACTTACTGCTCCAACGTCCAGCTAGCTCTCCTACTTTTTTATACAGTTCACGGCCCCATCCATGAAATGCCGCCACCCACATTCCGGATGGGTCTTCACACCCAACTAACAAGACAAGCCCTCCTCTCTACACACACACACATACACACACACACACACACACACACACACACACACACACACACACACACACTCTCCAACGTCACCTAGACAACAAGTTACTAACACGCTTCCCAGATAATCCTAGGCTGCGTGAAGATTGCAGTTAAAATTAATGGGCACACGTGGTGTCCCTGGGGGCAATTTTAGTATTTCCTCAGTGGAAAACGCTTTGTTCCAAGGCTGAAATAACTTTGAAATCGTTTTTATTTTTAATTATGAATTATTTTGTTTCTCATTAGAGAATTAGAAAAGAAAGTGGACCATGCTTAGGTAACAGAGGCCCTTAAACCCTGTGCTGGCCTCGCAGGCATGGATCCCTCTGTCAGCTGCCCACAGCCTTCGGCCTGGGTTTTTAAACTTCACATCTAAGTTTGATGAAGGCAGAGGAACACAGAATGCATTGCTGAGGGCATGGGCGTCTTCTAGCCTGCAGAGGAAGACACAACAGGTAAAATGCAGAGCGTGCCGAGGTGGCCAGCCTGCAGGGGAGGGACGGAGAGCGGAGGATGCTGCTGGGTATTGGGTAGCTGAGGATCCAGAGCACAAACCAGGTCCTGGCCCTGCTCTTTCAACAACCAACTGACTCATCACCTTTATCCTTCTATCTACTCGACCCCTTCATGGCTAGAAACCAGGACCTAAAACAAAAATAAGTGAGCCGAGCACAGCGGCACCCGCCTGTGGTCCCAGCAACTGTGAGCCTGAGGCAGGAGGATCACCTGAGCCCAGTAGTTCAAAGTCAGCCTGGGCAACATAGTGAGACTATCTCAAAATATAACATAAAAAAAAAAAAATAGCTGGGTGGTGGTGGTGCACGCCTTTAATTCCAGCACTCCCGAGGCAGAGGCAGGTGGATCTCTGTGAGTTCGAGGCCAGCCTGGTCTACAGAGCGAGGACAGGCTCCAAAGCTACACAGAGAAACCCTGTCTCGAAACGCCCTCCCCCAAATAATAATCATAGTCATAATCATAATAAAATAAAACTGAAATACTCATTGCTCTTCTGCTGGGATCCTGTCCTTCAGCCTTCATGGGCTGTGATGAGGTCGAGGATACATTGGTGAGTGCCCCATGAAGGCTGCATAGACCCACTGCCATGGAGGGCTCAGCAGAACCATATCACCTAGGGATTGGTGCTGTGCTGTGGGGACCCTGTGCTTCGCAAACCAGCATCCTGACTCTCTCGTCTCCCTTCTCATGTCGCAGGGCTGGGTATCAAACCCCAGGCCGTGTGCTCACAGGGCACACGCTCTGCCGCCAGCTGCATCCCCAGCCTCTGACTCCCCTGGGAGGACTACCCACACTGAGAAGCTGCTGGGCTTCTTTAACATCACAGAATCAGTGTCTGACTGATTTCGAACTTGTTCTTCACGAGCCGAGCCGTCAGCGTCTCTCTCCGTAAAATCACACCGAGAGTTTCAGCCCTGCCTGCGGCGTGAGAATGTCTGTGCTTGGAGTCCGAGTTTCTCACTTCCAGTTTCTCATTCTCTCTGGGCTTGCTGCCCCCTTATCTCTCTCCATCTGCTGCTAAGGGGGCCCCTCCTCCATGCTCTGACAACCCTGGATGCTTTCACACCACAGGGACCAGGGTAGCTAACTAAGAGTGGATCCCTAGGGTTTTCCTGCAGACGAGGGCCAATGCCACCTCGCCCGTGGACTTCCAGCTCTCACCCTCTGCCAATGGCTGCAAGCAGGCAGCATGTACTCTTGGTTCTGGCATCTGTATTGCAGTGAGTGAGAAGTGGGGCAGCCATGGGACGGGGCACACTGCCTGATGGAGAGCAGCCAGCAGAGCACAGAGGATGGGCCACATTAGCAGCGGGTGGCAGGATATAAGGGGCACCAAGCCTGTGGGAGTGGCTGCTTGTGAAGAGAATGAGAAACTGGAATTGAGAAACTTGGGACTCCAGCACAGAAATTCTCATGCCATAGACATGTGCCCTGGTGAGCCTTCAGGCTGGGACAGAGAGCATCAGAGGCTTTGGACAGGGGCTTAGGTCCTGCCCTCCTGTCAGCTCATGGTCCTCTAGCTCAGCTCCCTAAACTCAAGTCACACAACCCTTGCAGTCCCTGGCAAGGCAGCGAGGGACTGCTGTGACCTTGCTCTACACACCATCGAATTCCCTCTCTCTCCTTTTTGGTGGAGACCTGCCTCCCTCCCATCTGCCCAAACACAAGTCAATCTAGAGTCACATCTAGTCCTTAGCAGTGGCTTCCTGACTCCTAGTGTGGAGGCTGGTCCTGTGGTACAGAACGTAACTCTACAGCAAAACAAATTTGGTAAAAGCAAGCCCCCTCTTTGTTCCCTAGTGGGGAAGAGCTTTCCAACCCCTTTAGGACCTAGTTCACCATTTATCATACAATCCAGCAACTCTCCTAAAATCCCAGAACTAAAGGGATGCGGAGACTCTCACTTCAGGACCTCCTGCATGCTGTACACAGTGTCTGTTTCTCCTAATGCTCTCTGACTTCACAGCCTCCTTTCAGCTGCCTATAGCCATGAGCCTAAAACTCCCTTAATAAAACCAAGTTCCTGAAAGGCAATTCACCTCAGTTTCCTTTTCTATGAACTTGTTCTGTTGTTCATAACACCTGGTTTGCAAAATGACTCAGACATGTGGTCACAGTCACACCGACAGCACGTGAAGTGGAGAAATAGCTTCCACAAAACTGCTGGGGCAGTGCTTTCCAAGAGGATGATGGGAAATGCTGCAGAGGTCCACTGAGACCTGGACCCAGAACCAGGAAGAGTTTGAAGATTTGAGCTGCTCTGTGAGGTCGACATGCTGCTGCCTCATCCATGCACATGAGTACACACTCCTCAAAATCCCTGGACCACAGGTGAAGTGGCCGGAGACCGTCAGGCTGAGCGTGTGCCTTATCACCTCCCATGCATGCGTCCCCACTCTGCCTCCAGACAGGGCCACCGTGCAACCCGAGGCCTGAGAATGTGTGTTCCCTCTTCCTGTTTTATCAAAGCGGGATTGCTAATCCAGGGCTACACTTGATCCCTTCTGCTGCATAGTCCATGCAGAAAACCAAAGCCCACACCTGCGGCTGTTCTGTACAGTCCAAGTAATGAGCTACCAGAGCCATGCATGCTTCCTGTTTTCAATGAGTGAATATATATATATGTGCTATGTATTACATATAATTGTTACATTTTATTACATATAATTGTTATATATATATATATATATATATATATATATATAGAGAGAGAGAGAGAGAGAGAGAGAGAGAGAGAGAGAGAGCAGAAAAGTAAAAGAATAAACAGCCAATTGGGAAAAGCAACAGATAGACAGAAAAACATCATCAAACTGGGTGCTAATAACACCCAGCAGAATTAACTAGAGACAGAAACAGAGAGAGAAAACGAAGGTGACATCATCAAATCAGAAACTTACAGGCGACCAGCAGGAATCCCGAGGAAGCTGAGGTGGCTGGCTGTTGTTCCCACGTCAGGGCTTTCTCTCCATGGATGAGCATCCTGCTTCTCGTTCCCTCTTCAGGCATTTTTGTACCGTGGTAAACCTTGCTGGAAACGGTCCCCCTTCTGGCTGTTCTCAAAGATTCAATGTTGTCAATGTCCTTAGCTGCTTGCCGGTGTTCCTTCTCCTGGACAGCCTGGCCCAGGACAGGAGGGCTTACAGGAAACAAGGAAGGGCCCCTTGATCCAAGAGTCCACTTTCAACAAGTTGTAATAGCATATGGCAGCTTACCAATATAATTTGCATTACAGCAGCAAGCTTGACCCTGTGGGAAAGCAACTGATGGTCTCTGACTGTCCTTGGTCATCCTGGGAACACAGAAAGTTTCACTCCCAGGTGTATAAGGTTCAGTTCCAGACAACACAGGTACACGATGTGATGCATATACTTGTGCTGTTTACCTTCCTGAAATCCAGGATACCAGAGAGATCCTATAGGGTCTACAATGGTACAGCTATCGACCCCTTCTTCCTCCTCCTCCTCTTCCTCCTCCTCCTCCTCCTCTCCTTCTCCTTTCCTCTCCCCCCATTACTTCATTATTTCAGTAGGAGGGACCTGGGGTTGGAAGCTTCCCGGTTGTGGAAATGGTACTGGGAACTCAGTCTGAGTGCTGCAGCCTGCAGGTGGAGAGAAAAAGAGTTGGATGTCTCAGAACCATGTTCCGTTCACTGGCCTGGGGCTATACAATTTCTAAATGGGGCTTCGATGTTTCCAGGGGGATGAAGTGCCCTTCTTGGACTTCTTTGTCTGGTGCCTCTTTCTGGAACCATACCTCACAGCAACTTCTGTGTGTTTACAATTTTATAATCTGCCACGAGAGGGCGATAAGTGCACATCCACAGAGGCGGCACTTGCCTCCTCAGACCTGCGGGTAATTAGAGCCTTCCCAGCCCTCTCAGAAGAAGAGCCCTGCACCAGACAGTGTGCCCACAGGGGATACAGCAGGCTGCATTTGCTTCTGGTTCCTTCTACAGCCTGGTCAGGCGACTGCTGGCCCTGAGAACACAGAGTCCATGCTTGATGGTCCTTACTGGGAGAAGCTGAGAACCATAAATCCACCAGAGACCTGCACAGGAGAAGGTGTTGAGATGATCAGAGTGTGGTTGGCTTGGTAGGAACCGAGGATGTTAACACTGGTTGTTCTTCGTGTAGGAGGCTTAGATGCCTCCTTTAAAATGCCTGCTCCATAGGTACTTTAGAGAGAGGCTTGTTTCTTGGTTTTTTGTTGAGACAGGGTCTCTTTAGCTGTGTAGCACAAACTAGCCTTGAACTTCCTGACTCAGCCTCTTGAGAACTGGAGCAGAGGCATTTGCCAAGCCCTGTAATAAATATTTTTACTTTTTTAAAAAAAACAAAAATGTACTCTTTGTGTGTGTGTGTGTGTGTGTGTGTGTGTGTGTGTGTGTGTGTGTGTGTGTGTGTGTAGCAGAGCACACATGCAAGGCCAGTCAGTTCTCTCTCTGCAGTCCTGGTTTTGAGGCAGGGTCTAGCTTGCTTCTGCTGCTGCTGTTCAGCTTGTGTGATTCTGGCTGATTCTCCTGTCTCCACCTTCCACCTTGGGAGACATGCGAGGATTTCAATGGCCACACCCAGATCATCAGGCTTGCTGCAAGCGCCTTCACTGCTGAGCCATCTCCCTGCTCTCTGTTCTCCCCCACACACACACACCCTCCCTGGGGATCTGATCATTTGGTTGTTTATTTGGTTTGGGTTTGCTTTTTTGAGACAGGGTTTCTCTGTGTAGCCCTGGTTGTCCTGGAATACACACTGTAGACCAGGCTGGCCTCAAACTCAGAGACCCGCCTGCCTCTACCTCGGGAGTGCTCGGGGTGCACCGCCACCACGGCCCGGCTTTGTGTTACTCTTTAAGTCCTGTCTTCGACAGGACTCAGAAGCAGAAGCTCTCAGTGAAGACAGCTTCTGACACTTGGCTATCTGCTCCTGGCATGTTCTTTGCTTTCCCTCATTCTCTTGGCCAAAAGTTTGGCAAATTCACAGCCTCAGTGTATTGTTTCTTCAGAACAATACATTGGCATTGGTGTTGCAGGACACCTGGACTAATAAGATACTGAATCTTGGGTGCCTTGGTTCTGGCTTCTTACCTTCTTGGTTTAAGGACTTTCTGACAACATATTGGTGGAAATCATTTGTTTAGAGGAATTGAAAAGCTTTTGGATTCTGCTAGCCTTTTGGGACCTCAACTGCCAAGACCAGTAGTATCTGTCAGTCCAGGGATACACTTCTCTCCTCTTTTTTTTTTTTTCCCAAACAATAACTAAGCCAAGAACACTCAGATTAGCATCTGTGAATAGACTTGTGCTTCCTCTCCCCAGTCAGTTCTCCTTGGTCTACAGCAGGAATGCCCCTTACTCAACAGCAGGCCCACTCTGCTGGAGGTCAAGACACCTTGCTTCACGGCTTCACGGGGAAACCTTGTTGCCTTGAGGTGTCCTGACAGGTCCTGACCTGGGTCCCTCCACCCTACCACCCCGGGACATGTGTGCTGTCAGCAGCCACACCTAGCTGGTCTCTTCAAACTTGTTCCATACCCAACTCAGCACTCCACTAGAACAGCTCTGCCCACCCCTCTGAGCTGTGTTGAAAAGATGAGCAGCTCTCATCCTCCAGGAGGAAGTCCAGGCTTCTGGCCTGGTGCCCATGACCTTGGCCAGTCACCCCCAAGGCACCCCAGTGTGAATCCACGCTTCAGTGCTCAGGTTCAGCAGTCCACACAGTGCCATGTGCTCCCCATGGCTATTGACATTTAAATTACTTAAATGCAATTCCAAACTTAGATTCACGGCTACCCAACCTCATTTCAAGTGCTTACTCATCTTAGGGCTTGTGACCTCTGTTGTAGATGGCACAGAGGTCATGCTCTACCAAATCCTCTGGTTCGGGATTTGCTGATTCAGGGATGGCTCCAGCAAGTTCCCAAAAGAGAAACATGGAAGGGTATAGGTAGCTTGTAAAACTTCCAGAGAGCAGGAAATCAGGCCTGGGGGCCTTGTGACTGTGAGGAATCAATGTCCCTTGAGGCTCAGCCTAAAGCACTCTGCCCTTTGTGAAGCACTCTGTGCCTCAGTGGGAGAACTGATGAGCAGACCCAGGAGGAAAATCTAGATAACTACTGTTGATGTGACCATGTACCTGGCTCCTTCCAGATTATCACCTATTGAAGTCCTGAGCCCCAGGACCTACTTTGTGTGACTGTATTTGGAGATGGGTTCTTCATGGAGGCCATGAAGATAATGCCATTTGGGGTGGCCCTAATGAGGCATAACCAGTGTCCTTATTAAAAGGAGGCTTGGGGGTCTGGGGAGATGACTGTGGGTAAGAGAACTTCCTAACAATAATAAGGACTGAGTTGGATCCCACACATACCAAGTTGGGTATTGGGGACACATCTGTAACCCCAGCTCTGCAGGGGAGCAGAGACAGGAGAAATACTGGGGCTTGCTAATCAAGCCTAGCAGAGCATGACATGAGACCCTGCCTCTTGGGAGGAAGCCGAGTGACAGAGGAGGCTGCTCTGTGCCCTCTTCTCCTTCCACACATGAATACAGGCACCCACACCTGCACATGCACACATGCAAATAAATATTTAAGTCACTTTAAAGGAAGTTTGGACACAGTGACAGCTATACAGAGAGGCTGTGTAGAGTTGTAAAGACAAGACACCATTTGGAAGCTAAAAAAAAAAAGGGACCTTGGAGGAACCAACCCTTCTGCTGTTAATGGTTTGAACCTGAAAAGTCCTTCACAGTTCCATGTTTTGTTTCCAGTTGGCAGTGCTATTTGGGGGGGCCTGGAAGTCTTTAAGAGGTGGGGCCTGCCTGGCTAAAGTATATTGTTGCTTGTTTTTGCTCCTTTGGGGAGCCCACCACCGAGCTCCCAAATAAATCACCCACAGAGGCTTATTATTGCTTATAAATGCCCAGCCTTAGCTCGGCTTGCTTCTAGCCAGCTTCTCTTAATTCAAATTACCCCATCTACCTTTCACCTCTGGGCCTTTTCCTGTCTTCTACAATTTTACTTTCACCAACATACCGTGGCTGGCTGTGTGGCTGTGTGGCTGTGTGGCTGGGTGGCCGGGTGGCCGGGTGGCCGGGTGGCCGGGTGGCTGGGTGGCTGGCCCCTTCTTTTCTCGATCCTTCATCTCTTGCTCCTCAAACTTCTTTCCCTCCCAGATTCTCCTTCTATTTATTCTCTCTGCCTGCCAGCCCCGCCTATCCTTTCTCCTGCCTTGCTATTGGCCATATGGATCTTTATTAGACCATCAGGTGCTTTAGACAGGCACAGTAACACAGCCTCACAGAGTTAAACAAATGCAACATCAAAGAATGCAGCACATCTTTCCATCATTATAAGAGCAAATGTTCCACAGCATAAACTAATGTATCACAACTTAATGTTCTACAACAAATGTAGGTCATGAAAGGCAGGTCATTGAAAGTGACACCTAGCCCTGGATCTGGCCTGTCTCGCTGTTTCCTGGTCTGCTGTGATGTGAGCCACCTCACTCCATGCTCTTGTCTCTAGAATAAGCCCCTCTGCTTTGCCTTCCCTGCCGTGATGGACTGAACCATGAGCTAATAATTTTTTCCTCCTCTGTTTTCTTTAGGTGTTCTGAACAGGTTGATGGAAAATGTGACTAGTACTCCTGCTAACACCTTGGTCATGGATGCCCAGCCCCCACAACTCTGAGAACAATGTCTAGTTAAGCCATCCATTGATGGGAGTTTGTTGTAGCAGCTCTAGGAAACTCAAACAGCTACCACAGATAGTCCTTATCCCCCAAGTAGGGCCCACTGGTATCCCCAACTGATTTAGTGTCCCCATATTCCTTTTCCTACCTATGACTTGACTTGTTTGGAAATTGTGCTAGCTTTCTGTTACTGTGACAAAATAACAGAAATCATTAAAAACAAGAAAGGTTCAGTTGTAGAGAATTCAGTCTATGACGGGTCCCATTGCTCTGAACTTATGGTAGCATAGCTCCCACAGTGGGCTCATGTGGCACAGAAAGCTCATGTGTGGTATTGTATTCCCCCAAATATTGTGCATGCTAATAAACTTATCTGGGGTCAGAGACGGAGCAGCCACAATATTAAACATAAAGGATAGGCAGTGGTAGCATACACCTTTAATCCTAGCATCCCAGAGGCAGAAATCCATGTGTTCAAGGATACAGACAGGCATGGTGACTTATCACACCTTTAATCCCAGAAAGCGAGCCTTTAATCCCAGGGAGTGGTGGTAGAAAGCAGAAAGGTATATAAGGCGTGAGGACCAGAAACTAGCAGCATTTGGCTGACTAGGCATTTGGCTGGTTAAGCATTTAGCTAGTTAAGTTTCAGGCTTCTAGCAGCAGTTTAGCTGAGAGCCATTCGGATATGAGGACACAGAGGCTTCCAGTCTGGGGAAACAAGACCAGCTGAGAAGTTGGCCAGGTGAGGTTAGCTGTGGCTTGTTCTGTCTCTCTGACCTTCCGGTGTTCACCCCAATACCTGGCCCCGGGTTTGATTTTATTAATAAGAACTTTTAAGATTCCTGCTACACTCATGGTTAGAACACGAGGGAAAGAAGAACTGAGTGTCATGACCCTTGTTCAGGGCATGCCTCCAACAACCTCCCCATGTTCTAAAGCTTCTATTTCCCCCATAGCTTTAAGACAAGGACTAAAGGCCTTTAGTATATCAGCCCTTGGGGAAATTCCAGATCCAAAGAACAGTAGAAACTTTTCCTGTGATTTTCTGGTTTCTACCCCTGCTCGACCTGGGCAGTTATCTGTTCATGGTGTTGCAGAGCCACTGGTAATAATTTACTATGAGGCAAGGCAGTTCAGGGAGGGGCCTCTACCCATTCCCCACTGTGGAGAGCCCAGAGTGTAGCTCAGCACCTTCAGGTGTTCACTGTATAGAGCTGGCTACAAATCAGACTTGCTAGCCAGAGAGCACCCTCACCTCCTGAGACCTCAGGCAAAGTACAGTGGGCAGGTTCCCCCCGGCACAGGCTATTTCCCATACCAGGTAGCTGTGCTTGGGGACCTGGCCAGCTGGAAGACAAGATATCCACTCCCAAGTCATGGCACCCCTGCTGGGCACATCCAAATCCAAGTGTGCTCGCTGAGTTTTGTAAACTGTCAGGCTGTGTTGGATCCCATGACCAGGCTTTTAGAGTCTACTAGGACCTGGGAAAAATCCAGAAGTTGTTTTTCAAAAAGAGAAAAGGGAGAGAGTAGGGGCCATGGGAGGAACCTACCTGATACACAATACAGATTTGTATGAAAATGTCCTTTTTGAAATAGCATCATGTACAATGGGCATGCACCACTAATTTGATTTTATTTTTTAAAGAAAACAGTTACTTGCTGAAGGGAACATGGTGTCTTCTACAGCCTCAGGGGTTGATTGTGGCCTCTGGGACCAGGGCCCATGGAGATGCTTGTGGCACCTTTTTCCTGTAAGTGCCAGGGCCCCTTCCAGTAAGTTCTATGCTTGCCTGTCCTGCATCCCTGACTGGAGCCCTTCTAGAACCTCCCCCTGAGATGGGGATGCCTGGCCCTGTGGCCCAGGGCTCTGCCGTCTACATAGCTGACCTTCCTCAGCCTCTAAGCACAGAGTCCCTCAGGGATTGAACCTCACCGTCTCAAGGAAGCATGGCAATTGTCCTGTCTACCTCCCGGGAATCTCTGTTTGGTCATCCTCCTCCTGGCATACAGCAGAATTTGGGATGAATACATCCCTCCCGATTCAGCGTCCGTGTTTCTGTGGAGGTGTGAGCGGTGGAGACCCCTTATCTTAACTGCTGCCAGCAGCACCACCTGGCACCTTTGGTGTCTAATGACACCTGTGGGCAGACAAAGAATTAAAGGTGAATGGAGAGATTTAAAATTGGACAAGGACCTAAGTCACACCGGACTGATCTGACGTTAATATGCTAGAGAAAACTCCCTTGCCTTCTGCTCCTGTCTCACTCCGCACAGAGTCCCTGAGAAATCTAATGCCACGTGGCGAGAAAATGTGTGTGCTTGAGCAGGTGTCTCAGGCTAAGCTGCAGCCCTGAGGTTTGTGAGGATGACATCCTGCCCTAGGTACTTTGGGAGGTGGGCTGTGACATGCAGTTGCGTGACTTTCTCAGAGCTCTGGGGCCCAGGGGACAAGGAAAGGTATGGGCAGCACAGGGCCACAGCTGACTCCACTCCTTGATCTGTTGGTGGAATGTTGGGATGTGGCTGCTGTCTGTCGTCTTCCCCTTGGACAGCTGATGAGCACACAGCAAATATTAGCTTTCAGATAGCTGCTCTGTCCATCAGGGCTAGTCGTTGTGGTCCACGTGGCAGTGTCTCTGAGGGTGAGTAAGCAAAGCTAACCCAGTCAGACTTCGATCTGTTTTCTGAGTGAGAAGAACAGGCTAAGACTGCCACGTTCTCCTGTGGGTGGCTCACCGTGGATGGCTCCTCCAGCCTCAGCTTCCAGGCACTGGGTCAGCTGGCCAGGTCAGCCACACTCCTACATCACAGTTCAGCTGGCAAACATCAGCTTCCCTGATTTTGTTTCGTTTAGAAACCAGTCCCACTGAGACTGAGTCCTTGGAACCCAAGGTGCCCCTGTGGCTTCCTGCTACGGGAACTCAGCGTTGTCTTGAACTGAGGCACACCTGAGCAAGAGGAAGAAGACACAATCACCAAGATAAGTGAGCATTCCTGGAGGATCCCAGGTGTGGCAGTGCCCGCCTATAATCCCTGCACCTGGGAAGAGGGGACAGGAGGGTGGGAGCTGGGAGCCAGCCTGTGCTGTGTAACACCCATTTCAAACGGAACAAAGACAGAGAACACAGGGAGCACTGCAGAGGAGACCGGCCTGGTTCATGGCAGGGCAGAGGCTGAAGCCTCTGGCTACTGACGGGAATGAGCCAAGCCTCTGTGCCTTTGGAGGGCAGGAAGGTTCCTTTGCATCTGCTTGGAGCACCATTTAGATGAAAAGATCTCAAACACACCTAAACTACAGCACTTAAATCTGAAGAGGATAAAGGAAACTCAGGGAGAGCCACACCCCAGAAATATGCTGAGTCTCAGGCATGGATCTTGCCAATGACAGCCTAACAAATGGAGCAGTGGTACAGGCATTTGGGAACCTTTCAGCATGTCAGCTACAGGAGGACAGAATGCTTCCACCCGCATGGAGGTGTTCCTGCTACATTGGTGCCCTGGACTTATCTGAGACAGGACAGTGAGGATACAGACTAATGGGTTAGTATCAGCCAGTGCTGACCACCAGCTGTACTGGGAGCCATAGGGAATGTGGCCATTGTGCTGGCTCATGAGTGTTGTGGGGCATTCCCTGGAGAAGACTGTTTAAGTCCATAGAAAGTCCTTTATCAGCGACAACACTGGGTGTTCGGGATCCCAGTGTAGCACTGAACCTTTCTCGGGGTGACTTTTTAAGCACAAAAACCATGTTCTGGGTTGACTTCAGTTAACAAGAACAGTTAGCCAGAAGCGGAACTACAGAAGCCAGAAAGCAAGGTAGAGACTTTCCCAGAACTGTGGACTTTGATGGACTAGGTCTTTGTTTTCATTTTGGCAAGTGATACTGTCTATGTGCCGAGTTTTATGGCCAGATTGGTATTTCCATCATGGAGTCAGTTGTACTAAGGTTTGGTGCCTGTTACAGTTTCAGTAGAACTTTATAAGGATTTATTCCAACTCCAATTCTAGAATCTCTGCAATAAAATGTTTGACAAGTATAAGAAACTAAAGGTAGCAATGGCAGGCGTTGTTTGCTTACCGAATCCACTGCCCAGGACGACCTGAGCATGTGGTACCACAGGGACAAGCTGAGCATGCGGTACAGGGCATCCTGTGACAGCTCATGTAGGACCAGCTTATCTAGGAGGATGCCTTTGCAACTACGGCTGCTGGGATGTGAGTCAGTAAGAGTAACTTCACGTACCTTTACGTGAGCACAGGCTTTAATGGCGGTGGACAGCACTATGTACATTAAACACTAAAACTACTCCTGGGAGGGAAGAGCTGGTCTTCAGCTATGTGATAACCTGTGGGTTTCGTGTTAATACAAATGAGTTGCCATGAGAGGAGGTGAACCAAGCAAGAAGTGATGGTGCAGGCCTGTGACTCCAGCACTAGGGAAACTGGCACAGGGGACTGCGAGTTCCAGGCCAGCTTGAGCTATGTGGTAAGAAGAGAAACCCCGTGGGGACGGAAGGGAGGGACCGAGAGGAAAGGTGGGGAGATGGGGAGGGGAAAGTAGGTAAGACTGTTTGACTTGAAGTGATAGGATTTTAAAACTACCATGTGTGCCTCAAAGAAAATCAATTCTCCTGAAAAAAGACGAACACATTTTGTCAATATGACTGCACCCGTTGAAGACGATGTTATGACTAGGTTCAGTTTTGGAAAACTTCAGTCTGGCTACACTTTGAAGACGTTCCATTTTAAGAAATTTAAATACAGATCAAATTTTGTCAATTAAAATTTAGTATCTGAACTGAAAGGAATCATGTATGTAAAATATATACCAGATCTTGAGGACTTGGTGCAAAAATAAGAAAACGTAATTCAATAATGGTTGCTGACAGAGCATAGGGGCATCTATCTTCTTGTAGTGTGGGTTTTCAGCTCCCTGGTCTGACCAGCACCAGACCAAAAAAAAAAGAGTTCCTTGTGTGTTTTAGATATGGATCCCTTATCAGACAGGTGATCTGCAAACATTTTTCTCCCATTCTGTAGTCTTGTTTTTCCCTTCCAGGACCAGGAAATCATAGAATTTTATGTCAGTGTTTCAACATCTGTAGTACATATTCTTTTCAATATTCACATTCTCCTGTGTGTGGCTACTGGGAGCCCCTAAAAGATGGCTTCCTGCTCTGTTGCTATCGGTAGAATTCTAGTCAGTATGCTGAGCAGACTGGAGGAACACCTGGCACTCTGGCAATCACAGACTCTGCTCTTTTTTAAAAAATATTTATTTATTTATTATGCATACAGTGTTCTGCCTGCATCCCTGTAGGCCAGAAGAGGGCACCAGATTACATTACAGGTGGTTATAAGCCATCATGCAGTTGCTAGGAATTGAACTCAGGACCTTTGGAAGAACAGCCAGTGCTCTTAACCTCTGAGCCATCTCTCCAGCCCCAGACTCTACTCTTGCTGACTGTGGCCAGGGAGCTCAGCTTCCTCATGGAAAGCTCTGTAAGCAGAAACGTGTCACTTTGCTGTTGATTAGCTTCTTGGAACTTGGTTGTCACCCTGCATGGAAACAGGGCCGTGTGCAAGAGAAGCAGACAGGCAGACCAGGACAGACAGTAAGAGAAGCCACAGCCCTGACCTTCCCAGGTTCAGAAATCAGCAGGGATACCATCCTTGGTGCTTGCCCTTTGACAGGAGAGCTAAGGTTTGCAGCATTAGAGGGCTGTGACCCAGCTTGTTAACCAGAGGAGGATATAGCAGGTAGAGTGGTTGAGGTTCCTTAAAGAAGGAGGAAGGGGCAGGGGAGTATTATGGAGTGTGCTGTGACAGCACCAAGACATTATTCCTTTTCTTTTTTTTGTTTGAGTCACAATCCACAGAAGGTACATGTTCCATCCTTGATTTTCTCATTGCCATGGATGTTATCCCTACAATGGTGGTGCACGCCTTTAATCCTAGCACTCGGGAGGCAGAGCCAGGCTGATCTCTGTAAGCTCAAGGCCAGCTACAAAGTGAGTTCCAGGACAGCCAGGGCTACACAGAGAAACCCTGTCTGGAAAAACAAAACAAACAAACAAACAAAGATTCAACCTACAGGGTGTGACATAATAGTTACTGTGTCTATATTATAGATTAGGAAAGTGAGGCCCTGTAGGATTTAATGACTTCCACTTGTGGACAACTCTGAGTATTCCAGGGCACCCCACTCAGAAAGCTCAACTGGCCCCTCCAACATGTGAGATGTTCTGAGTGGATGGGCTCTTGGGCTAAGGGGCTTTGGATGCAGGCTGCCTCAGAAAACTACACTAACAAACTCTCTGATGCAAACAGGCTTCACACTTACATGACCAAGAGCTCCCCTTTCCGCTCAGCTCCCGAGGACACAGGCTGTGTTTATGTGGGAACTAAGAGTGGTCCCTGTGGCTTGGATGACAGCCTAGCACTCTGCCATGATCCAGTCCTCCCAGCTTTCAGTGGGGAACTTCCAGTGTTTACTGACCCCTACATGAGTCCCTCACTTCCACAGTGACCGGACTGGGGCTGTTTCTGAGTCCCTTATCTCTCTGCCACTTATTCATTAGGGAACCTCAAAGCTGCTGGCCTGTGAGACCCGTCTTTTGTGACTTCCCTGTCTGTGGGTGAGAACCAGAACCCGGGACGAAGATGAAGAGGGAAGGCAAGTGCTTGTGTGGGACAGTTCATCAGGCACAAACCCAGCAACTCACCGCCCCCTCTTTAAGTGGCTTCATTCTCCAGTCTGGGGCCCTTGACCCTCTGCTCCTTGAGTCCTAACAGGCTGAGCAGAGGGTCAGTGACAGAGACAGAACTGAAGAAAGCAGAAACAACACAAAGGACGCCAGTCGTTACACAGTTATTTTCCTTTTGAGACATGAAGACAGACGTAGAGAAAAGAGCAGCGCAGGAGTCTGGGAAACTGCCTCTTTACATTACCTCAGGACTCAGCTGAGAGCTGGGTCTGAGATGCTCACATCAGTTGACATGGGTGATAGGATTTTATTTACAGTTTGGGCCAAAACTGGGTACAGAAGCTCTCTGCCTGCACATTGCCACAGTAATGTAGTTACTTATACTAGAGATGAAGCAAAAGTCATGTATAGATGAACTGGGGGTCCCAGTTACCAGCCTGGGAGAGATTTCTTCTGGTAGATAACTTTTCTCCTGCACCAGGGTTCCAGGGTGGCTATTTTCACATCTAGCAAGCTATTCCTGAAGCATCTAAATTCCAATTCTCGGCTATAGTACCAACAACACTGCCAGGCAGACAGTAGATTTTCACCATCCTCAGCTCCACATGATGCTTGGATAAGAGCTGAGCTGGAGAGTGAAGGGTTTTAGCTCAGACTTGGAACCCCTCAGCCTCACCCCTCTTTCCCATTGATTGACAGGACAGAAAATGCACAAGGTGTGGTTGCTCAGGCCTGTAATCCCAGCACTGCTATATAAGCAGGATTGTGAGTGAGTCTCTAGTTGGCTGTTCAGTAAGAACCCGCCTCAAACATCAAAAACTGAAAATAAAAAGGTGAAGAGGAAGGAGAACAGAGGTACACTTGCTTCAGAGCAGCCTGGTCAAAGGGTGGGAATACATAGCAACACCATGAGGGAATTAGCGAGACCGTGATGAATATGCTGTGTAGACAAAGGAAAACCCATAGCATGGGCCTGCAGGTAAGCCATAAGAGATGTTTGGGACAGGGTTCTGCTGTATAGACCAAGCTGGGTTGGAACTCCCTATGTAACTCAAAACTGACCTCAAACTCGCAATCTTTCAGTGTCTGCTTCCTATGTGCTGTATTAACAGGCCTCTGGCACTGAGCCTGGCAAGCTATTTTTATTTTTTTTTCAGTTCAACATTCTTTTTATGTGTGCTGGAGATCAAAGCCAGAGCCCACATGCTAGGTGTTATGGTTTGAATGTGAAATGTCCAAATGTCTCCTACAGGATCATGAGTTTGAAGCCTGATCTCCAGGGCTGGTGATGATGTGTTGGGGCATTTACAAAACATCCAGGTGTCAGGGCCTGGGTGCCACAGATGAGCATCTCTGCTTGGAGGCCTTTGACTTACAGCCTGGTCCTGGTTCCAGTCCACAGCCATGTGAGGAGCTTCTGCTACATGCCTCCCCTGCTATGGACACTCTGTGCCAAAATCATGAGCCAAAATGTGAGGTATTTTGCCATAGCAATGACAGAAGTAATACACTAGGCACCAAGCTGTAGCTTGTGTACCATAAAAACTGTAGTTCATGCTGCACTGGCCAGCCCAAAGCTCACCATATAAACCAGATTGACCTCAATTTTATAGAGTTCTGATTCTGCCTTCTCAGTGCTGGGATGCACCAAGACACTTGTTCTCAGGGTCCAAAATAAAGAACTGATGAGTATTTGAGTGACAGATATGCCAGTGATCCTGATCTGACCATTAAACATTGGATACATATATGGAGATGCTGAGGTTGGGATGTAGCTCAGTGACAGTATGTATTTAGAGCATCCGTGGGCTCAGGAGGTGGACTGCCTTCTGACGTTTCAAACTCAACCTGCACACTGGGCTCAAAGTAGCCAGCGATGGGTTCATTAGTCTTTGTACCTTCCACACACTGTCCAAACATGCAAGAGCATATGGAGTTGGCCTTCTAAACTTCCAGAAAATTATCAGCAGTGTGCCTGCCTGCTGTCACATTCTCTTAGGCTTTAGACTGAACTGCCCAAATCCTACTTCAGGCAGATGTATGTTAACACAAGGGAAATTCTTTCTTCATCAGTGGAAAGTGTGGCTTTTGGAATCCAGGAAAGCTGGGTTCACGTTCCAGTCAAGATCTTTAATAGAGTGGGACTTCCTGATTCTATTCCTATATTTCAACATTCCATGTCACTGTGTTCCATGGGTGTGAGCTAATGGAAAGCTCCAAGGTCCAGAAGCCCTGAGTAAGAAACATGTCCTGATATTGTTTCAGAGGCAGCAATGGGACAGTAGTACAAAGGCCTCTGTAGTGTTTCTTCAAACTCTCTACTGGGCAGGAGCTAGATGCTCTGTGGCCCATACCATCTCCAGTGTGGCTCTCTGTAGTGAGCTACTGTAGGTGGACTTTCAGCCTGTGCCCAAATAACCACACAGAGACTTAATTATAAATGCTTGGCCTATAGCTTATGCTTGTTACTAAATAGCTCTTACAACTTAAATTGACCCATATTTCTTATCTACCCTCTGCCACATGGTGGTACCTTCTTTCAGCAAGGCATGTTCTCCTGCGTCTCATCAGACTCCTGTGACTTCACCCTTCTTCCTCCCAGCATTCTCTCTGCCCTGTGCCTGTTCCATATCAGCCAGAGCTACACAGTAAAAAATGAAATTGCTTTTTCTCCATCTCATGTCCCATTAGTTACACTTAGGGACAGCCACCGACAATGTTGTTCCAGTATCTTTGCACACACATCCCTATGCACAAATGAGTAGCATACTTTACACAGTATTCCCTATCCTTTTTTTCTTGCAAATATTATAATTATTTAACATCAGAACATAAACAACTGTTTTTTTCTTTTCTTTTTTTCTTACTATGGATTTCACTATGTAGCCTTGGCTAGTCACTATATAGACCAGGCTGGCCTCAGAACTCACAGAGATCCATCTCTGCCTCCCGAATGCTAGGACTAAAGGTGTGAACCACCAGGTCTGGCTTATGACTGTTTAGTTATTTGAGACAGGGTGTTCTGTGGCCCAGGCCAGCTTTGAACTCCTGAAACTCCTTTCTCCACCTCTCACCTGCTGGAATTAGTTATGTGCCACCACACATGCCAGAACTTACCCTGAATATTATATAATCTGCTAAAGACGTGTATTGTGATATGTTTAACCCTCCTCGAGGATTGCTTTCATACTAAAACAAGATGCACAAACTAGCCTGTTAAAGGTCAGCTCTAGAAAGGAACTTTCTGGGTCAAAAGGCATGCCCACTGTTAATACGAATATATTCCCTTGAGTGCTTGGTTTATCTTCCTATATCCATTTCTGCCAGTGCGTTCCAAAGCCCGTGTTCCCCAGAAAGCATTCTAAATGACTCAATTTCGGTTGCTTTGGGGTGTAATCCCCAAATTGTGTTTTTGTTTTTTGTTTTTCTTTCTTCCTCCTCCTTTTTTTTTTTTTTTTTTTTTTTTGAGACAGGTATTGGTGAAATTATTAAGGCAACTCCACGCAGTTAAAAGGGAGGACTTCCAGCCGGGTGGTGGTGCACGCCTTTAATCCCAGCACTCGGGAGGCAGAGGCAGGCGGATCTTTGTGAGTTTGAGGCCAGCCTGGTTTACAGAGCGAGATCCAGGAAAGGCGCAAAGCTACACAGAGAAACCCTGTCTGGAAAAACCGGGGGGGGGGGGGGGGGGGGGGGGGAAGAGGATTTCCCTGAGTAGCCCCGGCTGTCCTGGAGCTAGCTCTGTAGACCAGGCTGGCTCAAACTCAGCCTCTTGCCTCTGCCTCCTGAGCGGTAGGATCAAAGGCATGTGCCACCACACCCAGCTTCATGTTGTACTTTTTGTAAAGTAGAGTCTCCTCTATTCTCAGAAGGTTGTTAGGATAAACTGACAAAAGTTAAATCTCAGAAAGGGCGCACACATTTACTATATGCAGAAGGGGTAAGTCATAGAAGTGAGATTACTATTTGCTTAACAGCATTCATCGAAATTCCCCGCCCTGAGGACTCAGGCAGTGGTGACCTTGAACTTCTGATCATACTGCCTCCACCTCCCAAATTCACCATCCCGCCTGGTTTGTGCCTTACTGGAGATGGAACCCAGTCAGGGTTTCCCACGCATGCCAGGCAAGAATGCTACCTACGGTGTAATAGTCCCAGCCCCTATAGAGAGGAAGAGACTGGCACTTGAATCAGGGGACAGGCATTAACTAGCTCGTATGGGAGGTCCACTCAGGTGTGGCTGGGAGCGGCCCTGTCTCCTGAGACCATGAGATTTTAGGGTGAGGATCGAAGGCAGCTGAGTTCTTTGTGCTATCCGGTTTAAAGCGGAGGAGATCGGGGCGCCGTTCCTTTGTTTAGGGGAGGTGGTAGTGACAGGAGCAAACGTACCCAGGCCTTTTCATTTCCGTCAGCTCAACTCGCTCTGCACTCCTGCACCCGCCACGTCCGGGGGCGCGGCTCTGAGCCTCGACACCGGCTCGGGCGGGTGTCCCAGCTAACGCTCCTCCAGCGTGCACACGGAGGGGACTTACGTAACCTTCACTTTCCACACGTGGGCAGCAGCCACACACTTCTGGAGACTGAGGCTTCCTGCTATTTTTAACTGCCTTCCTGCTCGGCTCCCGGTGACTCCATCCCGAGCCGGTTGCCGCCGGCTTGCAGGATCTCACTGCCTCTCTGCCGTCGCCGGCGGGGCCAAGGGACGGGAGCAGGACGACGGGAGCCCGACCTACCCGCCGTGTCCCCCCCAAGGCCCACGCAGGCCCGGGGACAGAGACGTGTCACCCTTACAGTCCCTAGCAACCGTCAGCCTGCGCTCGCCGCCGGGGTGGGGGGGGGGTGGGGCCCTTTTACGACCGAGCCGCGGGCGCGCGCCGCCCGGAGGGCAGGCGGGAGGTGTGTCGGCCGCGCCAGCCAATCCCGGCCGCGCGCTCCAGCCTGGCGCGCCCTCATTGGCGGGGCGCCGGGCGGCCGTAAGGCGTATCCGGGTGTCGTGAGGCGGGCGCAGGGTGAGAAGGCCGAGGGCCGCTGCCCGGTCGACGCTGGTGTCATCTGTCCCGAGAGCGGCTGCACCGCGAACCAACCGCACGGCCATGGCTGGGACGCTGGTGCGCAAAGCGGCGGACTATGTCCGGAGCAAGGATTTCCGGGACTATCTCATGAGGTGAGCGTCGGGGAAGGGCCGTGGGGAGCCGCCCCGCCACGGGACAACCCTGTGTGGCGCGGTGCCAAGGTGGGAGAGCCGCGCGCGGGCAAGCGGACCGTGCTCCCACCCGTGACCGAAGGGACGCCGGGGGACGGAAGGGACGCTGCTCCCTCCCCTGTGCAAGGGGGCGGCTGCAGGTGACCGAGGGGACGCTGCTCCCACCCGTGACCAAGGGGGCGGCTGCAGGTGACCGAGGGGACGCTGCTCCCACCCGTGACCACGGGGGCGGCTGCAGGTGACCGAGGGGACGCTGCTCCCACCCGTGACCACGGGGGCGGCTGCAGGTGACCGAGGGGGACGGTGCTCCACCCGTGACCACGGGGGCGGCTGCAGGTGACCGAGGAGACGCTGCTCCCACCCGTGATCAAGGGGACTGCAGGTGACCGAGGGGACGCTGCTCCCACCCGTGACCAAGGGGGCGGCTGCAGGTGACCGAGGGGAACGGTGCTCCCACCCGTGATCAAGGGGACTGCAGGTGACCGAGGGGACGGCGCTCCCGGGCAGGGCGACCTAGGGAATGGCAGGTGACAGGGAACGGAAGGTGACTGGAGGGACACCACTCCCTCTCGTGACCGTGACTGGGCGAGCGGGCAGGCAGTCGAGGTGCCCTTGCGTGGGTTGACGCGGGGACACTGGGTGACAGCCACCACCTCCCTCCTCGTGTCCCCATCGTCACGGGCCTGGGACTTGGCGGGAGCGGTGTTGGAATGTTCCCGGACGCGCGGAGATGGGTCCTGGGAGCTAGAGTTTGCCGCTGCGTCGAGATCGTTTTTTCTTTTGTCATCTTTAAGGTACAGGACATGCAGGGAGGGTGGGGCAGGACCGACCAATGTCTGTCAGCTGCAGCCAAGCAGTCCGAGACTGGGCTTTTCCCTACAGCGGTGTGTCTGGGGGGCTTGACCTTGAGAGATCGAAGAGGCACTTTCTAGAATTCATTTTCACTTAAAGTCTTCTGCTGACCGCTTCTATGTATAAGTATTTCATAAAACTTAGAAACAGTTTTAAAATGTTTCCAAGCATAATTTTATTTTCTTGTGATTTTTAAAACCTAGGTAAGTGGAAGTCTGCTTTTTAGCTTTTCTTTTTAATAGTTAATAGTGTACTAAAGAGGTAAAGTGTTGAATGCAAACTTAATTTTAGCTTTTTCTCCCCTAGGAAAAAAATACTTTTCTTTCTAGAACTTACCATGGTGATATATATTCTCAGTTATTTCTTCTAGATGCCACCCACTCAACAACTTGGCTTTACTTTAGGAAGGGAGAATAAATCATACATAGAAAAATCTAATTATGGCTCTGTACATATAAGGTTCTAGTCCTTTGTGTTTTATTAATGACTTATACATGCTTTATTTACATCCGTTGCCAACTAAAGATCTGCATGAGTTTACAGCCTGCTGACTATTCAGATTTTCTGAACTGAAGTCCTTCTAGAATTAGAAAAACAATGTTTTTCTTTTTTCTTTTTTTTGGTTTTTTCGAGACAGGGTTTCTCTGTGTAGCTTTGTGCCTGTCCTGGAACTCACTTGGTAGCCCAGGCTGGCCTCGAACTCAAAGAGATCTGCCTGGCTCTGCCTCCCGAGTGCTGGGATTAAAGGCGTGCGCCACCACCGCCCGGCCTGTTTTTCTTTTTTTGAGACAGGGTCTCATTTAATGCAGACTGGCCTCCCAGCTCCCTATATAGCTGAGGATAATCTTGAATTTGTGATCCTTTTGCCTCTGCCTCCTGAGTGCTGGAATGGCAGGCATGTGCCACCACACCTGGTTTATGTGGTACTGGGTGTGAAGCCCAGGGCTTCTTGGATTGGTGCTAGGCAAGCTGGTCCTGCTGCCTCCTAGCTTTGTGACGATTAGTTTTATGCTTTAGTAGCTGCAATGCTTGACAAACATACCATGATTTTTTATTGTGATATTATATGTTTGATACCTTGGATGTCTCTAACTCTCCTTACTCACCTTGATAAGGATGTCTTTTCCTTGGAGAGGAGGTTCTCTTTTCCTGGGACTAGCCTTCAATGCCTAGACTCAATTGAGCGCCTCCAACCTCCAGAGTAACCACGTTGCCAGACTTGGTTTTCCATAAGAATTGCAGATCAAGAACTTTCTAGATTTCTAGTTCAGTATTTTCTTAATAGTTCTCTCTTTTTTTTCTTTTTCTTTCTTTTTGAATATTGAGGCCCAAAGTCGGGACTTGTGCCTTTTGTAAGCCCGACAAGGTGTACTACTAAGTTATACCCCAGCCCTCCAATTTCTTTTTCTAATTTATGTGTTTGATACGTGCCTGAGTATATGTACCTATGGAGGTGAGAAGAGGCATCAGATCCCCTGGACTAGCTTTACAGACAGTTATGAGCCGCCACGTTGGTGCTGGCAATGGAACCCAGGTCTTTTGTAAGAGCAGTTGCACTCTTAACTGCTGAGTCACCTCTCCAACCCCAGTTTTATTTTTATTTTTAGTTGTTTTGTTTTTGAAACAGGGTCTCTACATATCTCTGGCTGTCCTGGAATTCAGATGTAGACTAGGCCCAGATTTATCTGCCTCTGCTTCCTGAATGTTGGGATTAAAGGCGTGTGCCACCACCACACCTGGCTGCAAAGTTTTTTTTCTTAAGAAACTATTTCCTTATGTACCTTACTGACAGGATAAAACAAAATAGCCCTTTTTTCTCTCTCTCATTCCTCTTAGATTTTTGATTAAATTAGAATGAGCAGTCAGGTAAGACTTGTATTTTAAGGACTGAGGAAATCAGCACTTGTACAGATTTATTTTAGAGGTTTATTTTCAAGTTTATATATAGGAGCAGAGGTGACTGTGTACACACACACACACACACACACACACACACACACACACACACACAGAGAGAGAGAGAGAGAGAGAGAGAGAGAGAGAGAGAGAGAGAGAGAGAGAGAGAGAGAGCCATTCAGCATGCTTACAACTCTGGGATTAGTGAGATGTTGGCAGTGAATATTCTCAAGTTAATAAGGTGTTCTATTCTAAGTTGACTTTAACTTCTGCATTCCCAGGAAAGCTTTAAGAGTTTATATTGTCTACCTAAATGAAAAAAAAATGAAAAGTTTTAGTGGAAATAAAGGGAATGCTTCCGACATGGAATATTAGAGTGGAAATAACCGAGCATTTCACCTGCAACTTGAGAAAACTGACGTTTAGACCAAGCAGAAAACTTGAGGTCCTCTGAATGCTCAACTTGTGAAGCCAAAAGAAAATTGTCAGCTTAAGACTTCAGGAAGAGTGATGCATGGAAATGGCTTCGGAAGAGAGCAGGTTGTTTTGGGGGAGGTGGGGGTAGAGGTTGAGGCAAGCTCACCTCATGTGACCATGGCTGGGCCTGGAACTCTGTAGACCTGGGAGAACTTGAACCAACAGAGACCTGCCTGCCTCTGCCTCCTATGTGCTGGGAGTAAAGGTGTGCACCTCCACACCCAGCCTGGTACCTTCTGCCCCTGACACCTTCTCTCTGCAACACTATTTCTCACATTCTGCCTTTGGACTCTCTCAGCACTTCTTGTTCTGTTATTGACCTTCAGAATTAATGAAGATGAAAATGTTGAGACCTAGCTATGAGTCTCTTGATAACTGGAAAGTCCAGTTTATCCAGTTTACAGGGGTCTTTACTATCATTTAACACAGGTTCTAATTGTTACATAACAACTAAAATAATAGATAAAGTTTTGTGAAAATAATTGAAATATAGGTGAGCATTTTTAGCAAAATACAGAATTATAATCCAGACAACCTTAAAATCTCATCCCATGTGATCAGGATGTAAAATAAATGAAAAAATTTAAATGAGTTTATAGTAAACTATGTTCCTTAAATTGCTCTCAGTGTTTTCAAAGAAATATAGCAAAACCTATCAGTCCCAAAGAGACTGAAGTCAGCAGACTCATCAGATGCTGGAAAATAAAAATGAGCATAGGAAAGAACTCTGAGCCAGCCAGTCACTACTCAGAATAAGGGAAAACCAAAGATAAGCACATCCCATGGTAGTTGTCTTTATCATTCTATGTCATCAAACTTGTAATTGAGTAATAGAAGCAGCACTTGATTAAATTCATAGTGCTTACTGTGTTTCTCAGTATAGAATGAACAGTATAATAGGCAGTTGTTGACCCCACAAGAAATAGATATATATTATATATTGTGTATATATGTATGTATATCAAATAATGAGAAGCTTAACTCTCACTAAGATCAGAACCAAGACAAAGATGCCCCTAGTACTATTTTTTAACATCAAATAAGTTCTGACTAATGCGGTTATGAAAAAAAAGATAGATGTCATAATGGGAAGAAAGCAACAAAACTTAAAGATGATATAATTTTCTATGTAGACAATCCCAAAGGACCAAAACTTTATGGAACTAACAAGTGATTATAGCAAGGATTAGGGTACGATGTTAATATATAAAAGTCTGTTGCTTTCCTATTCACTTTCAACTAATAAATGCAATTTGAAATTAAAATACAATGTCATTTACATTATCACATTCAAATGCTGGAGTCTTATTTTGTTTTGGGTGCTGGGGATTGAATCCAGGGCCTTGTGCATGTTAAACACACATTCCATCACTAAGCTACATCCCTATCCCTAAATGAAATAGATGTAGATACAAAAAAATCTAGCAAAATTATATGTAAGAGCTATCTAAGAAAACAACTTTAAAAGATAATCAAAGAACTAAGTATCGGAGAGGAGCTACTCCAAGTCCATTGATGGAAAGACTCTAGATCTTCAAGATAACCATTCTTCCCGCTTAACTTAGAGAATCAGTGCAGTACCAGTCAAACTACCACAAAATGATTTTGTGGTATCAGGAAATAGATTCTGGACTTCATATAGTTTGAAATAATAAGAATGGATTAGTAGATAAGTAGTTTATATGGAGAGACAGTAGACCCAGTATAAGCAATACAGTGCTGAGGGAGAACGAAGTTGGAAGGCTGATACTACCCAGTTTTACAATTCACTGTAAAGCTACAGTAATCAAACCTGTGCCACTAACACAGGGATAGACAAATAGGTCAGTGGCGCAGACTAGACAGGTCATAAGTAAACACACATAAGTACAGCCAAGTGAACTTTGACCAAGGGTCAAAGACAAAATAATGGCACCGAGCAACTGGCCATCCACATTAAACAAAACAAAACATTTAGACACATCCTATGTCTTTAACAAAAAATTTACTCAATTTACATTTGTAGATCTAAACATAAAGTGCAAACTATAGAATGTGGGAGAAAAATGTAAGTGATCTGGGGTTGGCAATGACTTAGATACAGCGCCAAAGTCATGATCCGTGAGAGAAAGAATGGGCACATCTTCCTTAAGACTAAGTTTTTCATGCCTGTAAATGCCAACTCAAAATGTGGAGGCAAACCAGCCTGGGCTACACAAGGAGACCCTGTCTCAGAAAACAATGTTAAAAGTATTTGAAAACGATAACCATTACCTGAAATAGACCAAGTTCCTGAGATAACTAAACTGAAGCAGGATGAAGGTCATAACAGATCACATAAGGGCACACAGACAGCAAGTAAGCATATGAAAGTTGCTCCTCGTCCTGCGTTACCATAGAAAGAAGTGCACATTAAGTCAATGAAATAGAACAGAACATCTACTGTGATCGCCCACATGCAGCACTGGCAGTACTGCAGCTACTTTGGAGCCAGGGGAACTCTTTGCTGCTGGTGGGAACACAAATGGTACAGCCTCTCTGGAGGATAGTTCAGCCTTTCTTGCAAAGCTTGACCTGCTCCTATTATATATCTGATGTCATACCACCTGATATAAACAGAGCTTGAAAATTCATTTCCACCCAGGAACCAACATACGGCTATTTATAGCAGCTCTATGCATAATTGCCCATCAAACAAGTTGTCTTTCAGTGGGTGAGTGATTAATAGCACATCCAGACAGTAGAATATTGTTCAGGACCAAAAGGAAATGAGCTACAAAATCATGAAAACATAAAGGGAACTTAACATTACTAAATGAAATAACTTGAAAACAGCAAATAGTAGAAGATTCTGTAATCAGGATTCAGGCTTCTTTTGTCAAAAGCTCTTTGCCTGCAAAAGGATGTCTGGTGGGCAACTCAAAGCAGGATTAAAGCTTAGCATTTGCCTGGGGTGATAGTTCTGTTTTGTGCTGGCTAGTTTTTATGTTAACTTGATGGAAGCTAGAGTCTTCTGAGAGGAGGGAACCTTGATTGAGAAAATGTCTCCATAAAGCCAGGCTGTAGCCAGGCCTGTACAGCAGTTTCTTAGTGATTGATGCGGGAGGGCCCAGCTCCTTGTTGGTGATGGGGCTGGTGGTCCTGGATTCGAGCAGGCTGAGCAAGCCAGAGGAAACAAGCTAATGAGCAGCACTCCTTCATGGCTTTTGCATCAGCTTCTCCTTTAATTTACCTTTACTAAAGGTTCTGGCTTTACTTGAGTTCCTATCCTAACTGCCTCAGATGATGGACCATTACCTGGAAGTGTACTTGAAATAAATCCTTTCCTTCCCAAGTTGTCTTTTGGTCATGGTGTTTTATCACTTATATTACAGTAATACAAGTGCTAACTAAGACAAATGTGATCTCTAGAAACGTGTTAAAAGAGCTGACATGAAGCCAGGTGTGGAGGCATACTCCCTTAAACCCAGCACAGAGGCAGGTGGGTCTCTTCAAGTTCAGAGCTAGCCTGGTCTACATATCAACTGTGAATTCTAACCAGCCAGGGATACACAATGAGACCCTGTCTCAAAAGGGAGGATGAGGCTGGGAGTGGTGGCACACTGTAACGCCAGCACTGGGGCCGTGGAGACAGGCAGAAGCCTGGGTTTGCTGGCCAGTATACCTAGTCTACTTTGCAAACTCCAGACCGATGTAAACAAACAAAAACTAAGATGGGTAGCACCTGACAAGGGTAGCAGCTGAGGGTGTCTTCTGACCTACACATATGTGCACATAAACATGTCCACACAGAAAAGCATCTTTGCCTTCGTTTTGCATCTGTCGTCTCTACTACCTTAAACTGGAGGTCAGATTCCTGCCCAGCTCTGCAAGTAAACATGTTAATTATTTAAGGAGTGTTAGTCTAAAACTGGTACTACAAAGCTGATTCATCCTAAAGTGACCTAGTCTTTCTTCCCCTCTGAAGTCTGAGGACACCAAGATCAGGGTAGCTAAGGAATTTTCAAAATTCCAGGAACAATAAGACTTGCAGGCAGATCACTCAATGATGGAACTGAAGCTCCCCGTCAAGTGAAGAAATTATTTCACAGCAAGAGCTGAACACCCCCCCACCGCCCCCTGACACACACGGTAATTTTCCACAGCAGGACCACACAGAACCAGAGCTGAGAAAACGATCACCCAGAACACAGCTGACCACTGCTTGCTATGCATACACCTTGTCCCTGCTCTTGTTCCTTCCCCAGTGCAATCTGTTATTTATATACTATAGTAATCTATAAGCTGTTGCCAGCACCTTGACGGTAGCCTGTAGAATGAGAGTCCCCTGCTCCTCCTGTGTGGCCATATCGAGTAACCTGCTTCACAGCCATGCCTTTGATTGGACTTGGAGCTGTGCCTTAGTTAGGGTTTCTGTTGCTGTGAAGAGACACCATGACCACAGCAGCTCTTACAAAGAAAACATTTAACTGAGGTGGTGGCTTACAGTTCAGAGGTTCAGTCCATTGTCATCATGGCAGAGAGCATGGCAGCGTGCAGGCAGACATGGAACAGGAAGTGGCCTGAGTGTCACACTGAGCAAAGCTTGAGCAAAAGAGACCCCAAAGCCCACCCCCACAGTGACACACTTCCTCCAACAAGACCACACCTACTCCACATGGCCACACCTCCTAACAGTGCCATGAGTAGCCAAATCTGATCTGTTGGAACCCCTAGTCAGGCCTAACTTAACACAAACTGGGGTCATCTGGGAAGAGGGAACTTCATTTGAAGAATTCTCCCTATCAGACTGGCCTGTGGGCTATTTTCTTGATTATTGATTCAGACTGGAGGGCTCAGCCCACTATGGGCAGTGCTACCCCAGGGTACATGGTCTCAGGCTGTGTAAGGAAGCAGGCTGAACAGGCCATGGAGGGCCAGCCAGTAACCAGTGTTCCAGGGCTTCTGCTTTGGTTCCTGCCTCTGGAGTTTTTGCTCTGACTTCCCCTCATGATGGCTTGTAGGCCATAATATAAATAAACATTTTCCTCTCCAAGTTGCTTTTGGCTCTGGTCTTCCTCACAGCAACAGAACAAACTAGGACAGATTCCAACTATGTGACATTCTGGGAAAGGCAAAGTTACAGAGTCAGGTAAAAGACCTGAGGTTTCCAGGGGTTAAGAGTAAGAGAGGAAGAGAAGGCAGAGTGCAGGGTTTTACGGCAGCAGAACCACCGGTGACCTTGTCTAGTGTGTCAATGTGGCACGTGCTCATCCAGTCCAGAGAATAAATATAGTTTCTCTACCATGACAGTTGGAGTTCACTGTGTCAATCCAAACGCAGTTTTTCATGTTCGACCGAAATACAGCAGATGACCACACAAAGAGAAAATCAAACATTTTCCACATGATTTACATTACTGCCCCAAGCTATAGTTGAAAGTAGCCATGCTTGCCACTATTCCACCAAGGTCAAGTTGTGATGTGTGTGTTGCTTACAAGTTTCCTTTGTCTGGACGTGGACTGTTACATATGGGGAGGCATTTTTTTTCTAGTGTAGCTCTGCACAAATATGCTTTTCATATTGTTTAAACAGAACACAAATTGTATGTGCCTAAAACATGAAATATGACTCTATTTTTCAATTGTCTTATTAAATATGGGTCTGTATGGGTGTATACTAAATGTGTGGCTGCTTGTAGAGGCCATAAGAGGGTGTTAGCTCACCTGGAATTAGAATTATCAGTAGTTAGTTATGAGCTGCTGCCCAACCAAACTCAGTTCTCTAGAATAGCTGAGCCATCTCTCTAGCTCACTTTTCAGATTTCTGTGTTTTGTTTTTAAAAGACCTTTTAATGGGTATGTTTGTGAGCCTGCATATCTGCACTTGTATGCAAGTGCTCACAGAGGCAACAAGAAGCATAGGAGCCTGTAGAACCGGAGGGATAGATAGTTGTAAGCTGCCACGTATGCTGGGAATTGATCGTAGGTCTTATGCAAGATGGACCTCTGTTAGATGCTCTTAACTAAGCCATCTCTCCTCCAGCCCTACAAAACTTTTATTTTAAAAATCTTTTTCTTTCGATTTTTTTTCCCGAGACAGGGTTTCTCCATGTAGTTTTGGTGCCTGTCCTGAATTTCGCTTTTTGTAGACCAGGCTGGCCTCAGACTCACAGAGATCCACCTGGCCCTGTCTCCTGAGTGCTGGGATAAAGGCGTGTGCCACCGACTCCCTTAAAAATCTTTTTTAAAAGATAAAAAATATAACATTCGTAAAATAATACTATTCATTCACTCATTCATTCATCCTTCATTCATTCAATAATTACTTTGCACATCAGACACCACTTTAGGTACGTCAGTTATAAAAAAAAATACAGGCCTTTCATGAGACTAACTTTATGTGATAATGAAGGTTCATTAATAATAAAATTCAACACTTTCCAAGACTGTGCTGTCCACTGTAAGCCATAGGCCACTGGCCTACACTTGAACTGTGGCTAGTCCAAACTGAGATGTTCATTAAGTGTAGAATCACACTAGACTTCTAACAATGAGTATAAAAAAGTATGTGACATGGCTAACTAGTAATTTTAGTGATGACATGTTCATATTAAATTTTTTTATATTCTAGGACAACTTTAAGAATGATTTGTATCACTCTCACACACACTCACTCACCAGGGTTTCACTATATAGTTCAAGCCTCAGATTTGCTTGGTGACATTAAATGGTCTCTAACCTGAGTGCTCAAATACGGACGTGCACCACCATACTCTGTTCTTTTCACTTCAGGGGACTTGTGGATGAATTTAAGTCACACGTACAGCCCGGGTTGTATTCACATTGTATTTCTATTAGGCAGCTCAGCTCTAAAGATGAAGCTTGTTTTCATAGAGTGAAGATTTTACTTCACTTGTTATTGCATATGATTCCTTAAAAATCATTTTACACTTATTTTATGTGGGGAGAGGTTCATGTGTCAGAGCACACTTGTGAAGGATTTGCTTTTCTCCTTACAACGTAGGCCCCAGGAATCAACTTGGGTTGTTGGACTTGGTGGCAGGCACCTGTACCCACTGGGCCATCTGGCCAGCCCTAACGTAAACTGCGTTGCTAGCATGTAACTGAAACTTAGATGCATGTTAGTTTGAAATGGGCTGGAAGTGCCCGGAAGTATCTGATTCTTCTCTTCTGTTTTGTTTCCTCCATGTCTCCTGTCTGGACCTTGGTGCCTCCCCAAACAGTACGGTAAGAAACTGTGTCCGTTCTGGGCACTTGCGGACTCTGTGCTGTAGGGGTTACAGACAGTGGGCATGCTGGGGTGGCCTGTTGACTGCCATGCTCGATGGTGAGCTGTAAGTGAAGCACGCTGGCAGGCCCCGCCTCTGGAGACCACAGCTCCCCTGTGCTTAGACAGGAGCCTGCACTTCTTCCTTAACTGGAGTCACTTCAGAACTGGTTGCTGATGAAGAGAAGGGGAGAGAAGGGGAAGCAGACTGGGTGGTTTCCATGGCCTGCTTCCCATGTGACAGATCCTACACCATGCTGCTCGTTTCTGTTGGAACTTTTTATAGCCACAATAAAAATAGCACAGTAACATTTTTGCATATAACTGATAAATATTAATGACAAAATTCCTTATTTTTCTATAAATTGACTACAATTTCTGGCAACTTAGATCAGACACATATTTCAGAACAGAGAAGAGAGAATTACAATTTTGCACCAGATAGAAAATGTGCATTAAAAGCTTTCTTTGCCAAGGCTGCTTCACAGAGAAACTCTGTCTAGAAAAACAAAACAAAACAAACAACAACAAAAAGCTTTCTTTGTTGAAATGATTTTTGCCTTATGTGTGTTTGTCTATTTGTTGGTAACAGAGACCCGTGTAGACCAGGCTGATTTACTATTAATTTATTAATTATTTCCTTTGTTAGCGAGACAGGGTCTCACTAAGCAAGCAGCCTTGGCTGGTCTGGAGCTTGATATGTTAAACCAGGCTAGCCTCAAACTGACAGAGATCCCCCTGCCTCTATGAATGTGTGTACTGCCATACCTGGCTAGGTTGACTTGAACTCACCATCTTCCTGCCATAGATGCCAGAGTGCTGGGATTTAGAGGCATGTACCACACACCCAGCACCCTTGCCTTTGTAAGGAATATATTTAAATAAAATTAATAGATAGCTCAATGCTATAGTTCTGTGTGTCTTTCTTAGCTTTTAGAATTCCATGTCATATAATCAAAAATTTATTCTTAAAGTTGCCATCATTTAACTAGACATTCTTTAGGCGTTAACTAGGAATTTTTCAGGCATCTAGACAGCTTCAGATCGATTCCATTGTCTGTTCCTACTTGGGCAGAAGGCAGGTTACACCTGGTGGTAGACAGGGCTGTAAGCCCCTCTTAGAGTAACTCTTGAGGCTTTGTTAGAGAAGTCACAATCTGCGTCATAAAGTAAATATCAAATCAAATCAACCATACAGTGCAGAGCACTGGAAAGAGATTAACGGGAAAGAGATGGAACTAGACCAAATGGAGAGAGAGAAAAGAGGAAAAGCAACATTGTTATGGAGCAAGCAGTAAAGTTGAGGATGAAGCAACATCTAATAAAGAGACAGGTAGGAGGAGAAGTCAGCAGAGTAATCAAGGAGGAAGGACTCACATTACAAAGGTCTGGGCGTACGGGAGAATTGAAAGTTAATCTCGTGTTGAATTACAAAAATGAGGACATAAGCAGTGAACAGCTTACTTAGATAATAGCGGTTTGACTGCATGAAGACTAGTTGCTCAACACAGAAGCCCAGAGATTCCTTAAACCAACAAGCCGTGTTCTATAGAGTTGGGCAGTCCTTATCATGCTGGCTGAATAGAAATTGTAGCATAATTACTCAAAGCATGAGCCTCAGAACTAACATTTAAGCATGTTGGGTTAGCATTTCAGTGTATTCTCCCAGCATGCCAAATGCGGTCCTAAATTATTTTTCTTGTATTGCCCTTGTTTTCCCACTTCCTGGAGGGTTTTTAAGATTGTAACAACCACTACTCAAAGCAAAGTCTAGAAATATATTTCAGTCTTTATTCATCACAATCCCCCCTGAGCTGGAAGTCCAGTGAAGGCTGTTTTCACCATTTAGTGTTTTCAAACTCTATGCAAACAATTTTAATTCAGTTGACAAAAATCATTGACTTAGTACATTTTTGCCTCAGAAATTAGAATAAACTAGACATAGCTGCTATTAAACAGCTTAATTTTAGTTACTTTAGATAAGCATAGTTTTAGAATGATCTGCTTTTGTTTTTTTTTTTTTTGTATTCAAAAAGTATTTTCAAACAATCTTAATTTCCTAATGTGGGAGACCCTGGCCGTAGATTTTCAGGTTCTTTGATCTTAATATATTTCATGTACAGGCTGAAAAATATTTCTTTACTTGAGTTGAAGAGATGATGGCTCAGCAGTTAAAAGCAGGTATTGTTCTTGCAGAGAACCTGAGTTCTGTTCCCAACACCTACGTTGGGTGGCCCACAACTACTTGTAACTAGTTCCCAGGGTACCTGATGCCCTCTTCTCAACTCCAAAGGCACCTACTCTTAGACCTATAGATACCCCTCCAAACACAAACACATAGACACAGAATTCAAGAAAATCTTTTAAGCCGAGCATAGTGTGCCTGCCTTTAATCCAAGCAGAAGTAGGTGGATCTCTGTGAATTTGGTGACAGCCTGGTCTACATAGTGAATTTCAGGGTAGCCAGCACTGCTTAGTAAGACTGTATTTCAAAAAAAACAAAATCAAGCCAGACAGTGGTGGCACACACCTTTAATCCAGCACTCAGGAGTCAGAGGCAGGTGGATCTCTGTGAGTTCGAGGCCAGCCTGGCCTACAGAGTGAGTTCCAGGACAGCCAAGGCTACACAGAGAAACCCTGTCTTGGGGGAAAAAAATCAATCTTTAAAAAAGTATTCTTTCCTTCCTACTGTGAACTTTTCTTCAGAAAAAGTGTCCAATTTATGCTCTGCATTTTACTAACAGGTAACTTAATGAAAACTAGAGGCCAAGCATTTTGATAGATTTAAACATACTGTAGACAGTAGCTGTAACAAGGCTTAAACTGTGTAAGGATGGACTGTCAGAAGTTGTAACATTTCCCTTCTCTGGCTGCATAGTCAGGGGTCACTGACTTGTAGTGTGGAAGCCAGTGAGGAGCTGGAATAAACAGCCGGCCCTTCGTAGTTCTGGGCTCACAGAAGAACTGAGTCAGGGACACAGTGAACAATCAGACTTGTTGTCATGTACTGTGGTTGTTAGAAGGGTGGAAATACAGGTGTTTGTGGCTTCACTCTAACTCCCTCTTCTCTCCCCTCTATTTATTGCAGCACTTCTGGGGCCCAGTTGCCAACTGGGGTCTCCCCATTGCTGCAATCAATGACATGAAGAAGTCTCCAGAGATTATCAGTGGGCGGATGACCTTTGGTAAGAACACACTGAGATCACGGAGGGCATGACACATGATGTAGCTTCTGCATACATCTCACCACACGTTATGGTTGCTATTAGGAAGTCACATGAAGAATATAAGGGCATCGAAGAGTGCTGCTCTCTCTGAGAGAGTAATTTGAAGTATTTGGGAGATGTGAAAATTATTTGCTTCAGATGTAGTTTGCTTAGTTACAGTATGTGTCATTCTAATCATCCTCGTAGCCAACAGATTTGATTATAAACTTGATCTGGCAGGGTTTACTTGACTCCAGTATTTGAACATACATGAAGGGGAAGTATAAGCAGCAATTCTTTCAAAGGATTGATATAAAAACTCTAGCACACAGCAGAAGTGGCAAGAACTGAATTCCACTTGTTCCTGCTAATGCATGTTCCTAAACTTTCAGGTAATAAACAACAGACATGCCCATGACACAGTGGAGTATTCCCATAGCTTCCCAGCCTTCTATAGAGGCTTAGAAGTTCTTTGCATTGGACATATTGAGTTGTTTCCTTCAGCCTGGTATCCTAGATGCTCATGTTCTTTTGTTTTGATGTTTCTACAGCCCTCTGTTGCTATTCTTTGACATTCATGAGATTTGCCTACAAGGTACAACCTCGAAACTGGCTTCTGTTTGCCTGCCATGTAACAAATGAAGTAGCTCAGCTCATTCAGGGAGGACGGCTTATCAACTATGAGTAAGCAAATTTTAATATATTGTTTTGAGGAATTAGTGAGAAACTCTATTAAAAAAACAAAAATGAGTGTGAAATAGGATGTACCATTGTTACAAAACCACATAACAGAAATGTGTCTTCTAAAACCATGCGGAGCCTCTGAGGCTGGCAGGAGAATTTGTTTCTCATTGGAACTCTCTGTTTCCAGGATGAGTAAGAAGGCATCTGCATAGCGGTGCACAGACCAGCTCTTAAAGGTACAGCGCCCAGCCACTGCTGCCAAGCCACAGATCGCATCAGCACACGTGGTCTTGCTGAGGGGAAAACACGAAAGCTATCTTTAATTACCATGCCAACATTATAGACTAGCTGGGAGTTCCCAAGCCAACTCTTTGCTGCCTTATCACTGCTAAAATGTATTTGTCTTCATCAAGAGTAGTTCAAAATATGCAACTAATTTAATAATTTTGAATGATGGTTTTATCTGTAGTACTCTGTAGTAATATGTATATTATCTATTGGGATTTGTGTAATAAAAATCTAAGGAACAAAATTTTATAACTATAAGCACTTATTCAAATTCTTGACTCTTTCTTTAATGACTATAGTACATCCCTCAGTTGGCCACATGTCTACACATACTTTCCAGTGTTTTCCATAGTGTGTAGATTGAGATCTGTAACTTAATGGCAATAAAGGATTTAAATATTTGCTATTTGAGTGTGACTGTATATCTTGCTGTGTTGGTTAGGAAACTGCAGGACTAAACACCTGAAAGGGTAGTTTCAGAAGAAAAATGGGACTCCCTGAGAACTGTTGATGTGACCTGAGGGAATGAAGAGCTGAAGGGGGTGTCCTTTGGAGAGTCCTCCAGCCTCAGCTGTTCACAATGCACACGCCTGGGTCCCTGTTCTCACTCTTAGGCCTCACAGTCTTCTGAAGAAGTACTGTTCTTTGGTGAGGGTGGGATGATGGTAGTTTAGAAGTTGCAAAATACTTGATAACCTGGCAGAGCCAGAGGCCCCCCTCTAGGCTCCCCACTGCCAAGCTGCATCTGCAGCCACAGCAAGGGGCCCCACTGTAGGCTCCCCACTGCCAAGCTGCATCTGCAGCCATAGCCAGGGGCCCCCTGGGAATGGTCCAGTGCATGCCTGTCACAGACCCTTTCTAACAGACACCAGAGAGCCAGCACTGGGAGCCATGGATTGTTTCATCTGCTTTATTATGTAAAGTGCAGTTACAGAATAACAGCCATGGCCTTCCCGGGCCTCTGATCCCCAGGAGTTAGCCACCCAGTTTCTGTGGATTTGAATCTTGTTCTTTCAACATTTGGGGAAAGTTCTGACTGAATAGCCTTGAACATTGAGGAGAGAGCCCAAGACTTTTCCTATTTCCGTCAGGAAGACTGACCAGCTCCCCAGGGCAACCATGAAGAAGAGTCCAGGTGAAGACAGAGCTGCAGAGACCCAGCAGCAGAGCAGCAGACGAGACCCAGAGGGGTCCCTAAAGCAAGCCAATAGTTCTCCGAAGGTTTCTCACGAAAAGGTTCTTTGTGAAACTCAGATGAGGAAATAAAGATTTCTTTGCTGATGAGGAGACTCAGCACATAAAGGTACTTGCTGTCAAGCCAGGAGACCTGAGTTTGATTGTTGGCACCCACACAGTAGCAAGAACTGATTCCTGGAAACTGTTTTCTACTTCCACACTTGAGCTATAGTGTGTGTATGTGTGTGTGTGTGCACATCCACAAATAATGAAATAAATATATAGGATGTAATTTAAAAAAAAAAAAAAGATTTAGACCAGGCTGTGTTGGCACACACCTTTAATCCCAGCGCTAAGGGTTAGGCAGAGGCAGGTGGATCTGAGTTGAGGCCAGCGTGGTTCTCAGAGTGTATTCCAGAACAGCCCGGGCTACACACAAATCCTGTCTCTAAAAAATCAAACCAAACCAACAAAAAAGATTTGGAAATGGTTTCTGCCAGCCCTGGGGGCTCCTGTTTTTTATATATGTATTTGGTGGAGCCCATTTTCACAGCATTTGATTGATGTCTGGTCAGTTGATCGGAGAGTATGTGATTTCCGACCTTTTCAGTACAGCGTGTGGCCTCAGCACTGCGGTGTGTGTCAGAGAAGAGGCAGATAAAACACTGTTGTGAGAGGCCGGGCATTCACGGAAAGGCTGCAGGATAAAACTGCAAACAGCTGGGCTGACTTAAAACTGATTAAAAGTCCAACTAAACGAACTTTTCTTTTTTTGGTTTTTCGAGACAGGGTTTCTCCGTGTAGCCCTGGCTGTTCTGGAACTCACTCTAGACCAGGCTGGCCTTGAACTCAGATCTGCCTGCCTTTGCCTTAAAAACAAACTTTTAAAATAATAAATTACATTGTCCCATGACTCTTAAAAATAAGGGCTACAAGTATTTTTCATTTCCAATAGCAAAATAGACTCAGTTGTGACTAACATTTAAGAGGATACTAATTCAGTTGTCAAAACTCTTGTGCCACGTTGGTTTCACCTCCAGTAGCAATTTTCTTGTATTGAGTTCTGGGGCAGAGGTGACAATTGTGAAACCTTCCTGTATAACCAAGAATCTCCAGCCCACACAGTGGGAGTCCGCCCCAGGGGCGAACCGCATGGGCTGCCTGTTCTGGAGAAATCAATGGCCTTTTGTTTCATAATTCTCTGACCTCAGCTGGCTTTAGGTCACACCACTCAGTTTCTTCTGCCCCTTCCACACCTTACTCAGGAAGCAGCTGTCATTCAGAAGCTTAAGCTGAGGGCAGACTTTCTGACTTTCCATTGTACCTGAGATTTCTTAGGCGTTGTCAAGATGAGTGTGAAGCGTTTACAGACAGTAATGAGGGTGTGAACACAATGAATGACATGATGCCTGGGGACAGTGACAGTGCATCGGATTGCTAAGAAGACATTTGGTAGACACCTAGACTGCAGCGTCACAAGTGAAGGTGAGTAGGCATGACCGGCCTGGGCAGGTTAGTATCTTGGGGACAGGGCATCACAGACTAGAGGTCTATGGAGAGGAGCCATCAAGGTTAGAAATCACAGAGCTGGTTTTACCCTAAGGGCTGTTGGAAGAGGGGACTCACTGAATGTTGCCTTGGTTTGGGTGGCTGTAACAATACTGGATTGGCTCTTTTGACCCTTTCGTTATGAAACCTAGGCAGCTCACAATCACCTTACCTCAGTTTACCCACCTATTCCATGGCCTACAGGCACCAAACCTCACTGTTCTTCAGCCCCCTGGCAGAGCTGCTCATTCTCTGGTGCTCTGAGAGGACCATCCATCTGAGACATGACAGCCTTCGGCCACCACTGACAAGGGAGTGGCTCTGTGGTGGGTTTCTAACACAGGCTGGCTTCAAACTCCCAAAGATCTGCCAGCCTCTGCCTCCCCAGTGCTGAGATTAAAGATTAAACATATCTTTATGTTTTAATCATGGCACAGACTCACAAACGTTTGTAGACTTAATATGCTTCCATTAACTATTGTGGGAGACTGTGGGAGTCCAGCTCCTACCTTCCCCACCTTTTCTAGGGTTCTTAGGAGGAGGAGAGAGGGATAAGAAAAAATTAGAAAGAGAGACCTAGCTGATGAGAAGAAAGACAGAAACACAGGATAGCTTCAGGAGGGCCTCGTCCTTTATTGAAAAGGGCTTTTTTTTTTTTTTTTTTTTTTTTTTTTTTGGTTTTTCGAGACAGGGTTTCTCTGTGTAGCTTTGCGCCTTTCCTGGAACTCGCTTTGGAGACCAGGCTGGCCTCGAACTCACAGAGATCCGCCTGGCTCTGCCTCCCGAGTGCTGGGATTAAAGGCGAAAAGGGCTTTTTATAACATGCCAAGGGGAGAGTTAAAAGACCTCCCCCTTGCAAGATCAAAGCACACCATACAGCCAAGCATAGACCCTTCCAAACACCTAGTAACCACGCCTGTGGCCAAATCATCTCCTTATGCAGTCCTGCTGGGTAAAGCAAGCTCAGACTCTGACTCTGAGTAAGTTCTCACTAGGAAACCTCTGTGGGCTCCCATAAACTATACTATTAGCATTATTTTGTGAAGGGGTGCGGTGAGGGTGGGGGAGCACTCTAGTGCCATGCCTTTAGCCTCTGGGAATACCTTAAAAGATAACCTTTCGACATAAACTCATTGATTTCTGAAAGCTTCCATGTTTTCTGGTACAAGATTCCTCCTGACTCCTATTCTTCCCCTGTTCCTGACATGTAGATACTGCAGGGAACTCTGGTTATGAGGGATGGTGTTAGAAACCAGAAGACGGGCTGGAGAGATGGCTCAGCGGTTAAGAGCACTGCCTGTTCTTCCTGAGGTCCTGAGTTCAATTCCCAGCAACCACATGGTGGCTCACAACCATCTGTAATGAGATCTGGTGCCCTCTTCTGGCCTGCAGGGATATGTGCAGACAGAACACTGTATACATAATAAATAAATCTTTAAAAAGAAAAAGAAAAAAAAGAAACCAGAAGACACACTCATGCAACAGAGGTGCTCTGCTTCTTATGTACCAGTAGATATCACCAAAAAGGACTTCTGTGGGGAAGTACGCATGTGGAGGGTAGGGGACAACAGCCAATGTTGTTCCTCAGAAGGCTAGGCTCACTGACTAGCAAACTCTCTCTGTGTGTGTCTGTCTCTATCACAGGAATTATAAGTATATGGCACCATAGGCTTTCTTGCATGGGTCTTGCATGGGTTCTGAGGATCTGACTTGGGTCCTTATACTTGCAAGATAAGCACTAACCACTGGGCTATTCCCTGTCCCCGAAAGGACCTTCTAATAGTCACAGGTTCATACTGATCTTCACCCCATTCTGGTATGTGCTTTTGTCTACTCTGTTCCACAATTGGTGCTAAGTCCTCCATTCTCTAGTGGCTCTCAGGGTGCCGGGGTCCTAACCCCTTGGTGGCAGCTGGTGGCACGGTGCGATGATCTAGGAGACCTTTGCCCCCTTGAAAGCTCCTTGGAAGGAACTCTTCTAGCAGCCATGGCTGCAGTGTCTTGTCTTCAGCTCTTCCCAACCTTCTGCTGCCATCATGGATGCACGGGCCACTCTGTAACTTAGCTGCCCTGTTGACATCGCTGCTCCCTGTCTCTGCTGGAGCTGTGCTCTGCTGCACTGTGTGATATCCTCTCCCTCTTTTCATCGGACCAGCCTACTCTACCAATGGGAAAGGTCAGAAGTAGGCAAGAAAACATACTCAAGAGGAACTTCTCATCAGGGCCAGTTTTGCAACATCAGGGGCAGCACAGGAGAGTGTTTCCAGCTGGTGCACAAAACAAGCTGAACGACTTGCCTTTGTAGTCGGAAAGGGGATGTGACAAGGGTGTGTATGCCAGTCACAGCGGTCTTCCTGTTGAAAGACTGCACAGTAGGCCTGCCGAGCATCAGGGACCTGGGTAGGAACAGCTACAGGATCATCTGGAGTTTACTGGGGCTTGTGAGTTTACAAGGTCTAGTGCTGGGGACTAGAGAGATGACGGTTCAGTCGCTAAGAGCACTTGCTGTTCTTGCAGAGAACCCACTTCAGTTCCCTGGACCCATGGAGGGGAGGGGAAGGTGCTGGCTCATAACTATCTGTAACTCCAGCTCCAGGAAATCCAGTATCTTCTCTTCTGGCCTCCATGAGCATGTGCAAGCACATGAATTTCCATAGGGTTTGTCAGAGAAGAACTGAACTCAGGGCAGGGAGGAATGCAAAATGAACTTAGCATTTGGTGACAGAGATTCATGAAGCACTCAGATGATGAGGAGGTCAGTGGGAAGAGAACACTACAGTGAGCCCGAAGAGGCCCTGATATGGTTTGGATCTGCAATGTTCTCTAAAGTGTAGCTAGAGTTTTCCTGCCTGTCCCACAGTCAGGGCAAATCTCTGTCACCCGCCAGTCCCACAGCCGCTCAGACCCGACCAAGTAAACACAGAGACTTATATTGGTTACAAACTGTATGGCCGTGGCAGGCTTCTTGCTAACTGTTCTTACAGCTTAAATTAATCCATTTCCATTAATCTATACCTTGCCACGTGGCTCGTGGCTTACCGGCATCTTCACATGCTGCTTGTCCTGGTGGCAGCTGGCAGTGTCTCTCTGACTCAGCCTTCCACTTCCCAGCTTTATTCGCCTCCTTGTCCCACCTATACTTCCTGCCTGGCCACTGGCCAATCAGTGATTTATTTATTGGCCAATCAGCAACACACTTGACATACAGACCATCCCACAGCACTAAAGACCATGTCTAGTGTGGGGAATTTACAAGGCAACTCCACATAGTTAAAAAGGAGGTTTATTTGGGGGTAACTTACAGTCAGTAAAGGGGTTGGTTACAGGATCCGGGAAAGGTGAGGTGCAATCCAGCAGTGTTCTCTGGAAGACTCTGCTTGGTCTACCATCCAGCATCCAGGATCACAAGGAACCAAGAGAGCTGGCATGTCCGAATCTTGGGTCTGAAGGGCTCCCGTCTTGGCCCTGCCCCAGGGGCAGGTCATAGGTAGGTGTGGCAGTTACCAGAAGCTTCACTAGGGGTAGTACTTCCAGGTCAAATGTTCCACTACATGTCCCAAATGCTTGGCCACCAGCTTGCGGCACTGCTAGGAGATGGTGCAACCATTAATGGGTAGGGAGGGTCTGTTGGAAGGAAGTAAAGTCATCGGTAGCATACCCTTGAAAGTGCTGGGATCTTGATGTTTTCTTCTCCCAAACTCCTTGTCAGCTGCCAGGAGGTGAGCAGCTTTTGCTCCATCATGTACTGCCCACCTTGTGTTCTCTTGCCGCTGCAAGCCCAAAGAAGCGAGACCACCCAATCAGACTAGACCTAAAATCACGAGCCAACAAACATCTTCCTTTTAAGTTTTTGCCTTGAGTGTTTTGTTATGGTGAGCAAAAACTAACACAGAACCCAAGGAACCTGTGAAGACATTCTGAGCAAAAATAAAATAGTATTGGGATAGCAAGTACTACTCACCCGTTGGATAAAAGAATACCCATGAGTTAACAGTCATACAAATGAATAAGTGAATAGTTGAGTTAATACAAGGAGTAGAAGGAACAGTTCTTCATTACAGAATCCCAAAGAATAAACACATAATAAATAATATAAATAAAACTACCATTAGGCAAACACTACAGAAATAGTATGTCCAAGAATCATCTATTGATGGTAGAAGTGTGAGAAACAACATTTGTTCAGCACCCCAAGAGGCATGGGGAGAGTCTGTGGAAGAACTGGCCATGACTCTACCACAGACTGGAGGGCACCAAGGAGCCATAACTAAGGGTAGGAAATGTAGGGGTGTGTCTCAGTGGGATCTGGGAGATATGAGGTCTGTGGATTACCCAATACTTGTGTTTCTGTTACCTTCCTGGTGTTTACCATTGTTATTTGCTATGGCAAGCGACCACTACCAGTTCAGGAAGTTAAGGAAGGCTATAAGCAAACACCACTGGTTCTTAATTCTAAAATGATTTTGAAGGGATACCCCATAAGGGACAAAGACAAATAATCAAAAAATCATGACATCGCCAGGCAGTGGTATTGCATGCCTTTAATCCCAGCACTTGGGAGGCAGAGCCAGGTGGATCTCTGTGAGTTTGAGGCCAGCCTGTTCTACAGAGTGAGATCCAGGATAGGCACCAAAACTCCACAGAGAAATCCTGTCTCAAAAAAAACAAAAAACAAAACAAACAAAAAAATCACGACATCAAATATTCTGGGAACTGACATGCCCCTAATGTTTCCCCTTTGCAGATAAAGAGCCCAAGGTGCAGGGAGCTAGAATTCCATGTCTGAGGTCCACTATATGGTCACAAGGTGTAACTGCTCAAAGTTGAACCCAGTTCTTTATGACCAGAATCTACTTTCCTTGCCCCTAAGCAATGTTGTTAGTTTCCAGTTTTATTTTTATTTAGTTTTTGAGGCAGCCTCTTTATATATCCCTGGATGTCCTGGAACTCACTAAGTAGACCAGGCTGGCCTCGAACTCACAGAGACCCACCTGCCTCAGCCTCTGGAGTGCTGGGATTAAAGGCCTGTGCCACCACATCCGGCTAGTTTCCAGTTTTAATTTCATGAAGTTTCAGGAGTAGAGCACTCATCTAAGGTAAAAAGTTCTGACTGTTTGTCAAAGTCACATTAGCTGTTTGTCAAAGTCACATTAGCTAAAATGTTTGTCTCTTTTTACCTGGTTCTTAGCTCAAGTTGCTTAGCAGCAGTAGAACCTGCATTTCCTGCCTGGCTAGAGTTAACAAGAATCCTTTCTTCCAGGCAATCCCGGGGCACAGGAAGTCTCTCCAGGCTAGGCATGGTACCTGGGACACTCTGTTCCTTCTGTTTACATGGACACCTGTACATCAGGCCATGAGCAGACCTACAAGGCTGTGGACAAACAACAATGGAGATGGAGAGAGAGGAGGGAGAGAAAAGAGGATGGAAGAAAGGAGGCAGGAATAGATTAGTTGACTTCTCTGGCTTAGTAATCATGTATGTGTGTGCGTGCGCATGTGTGTGTGTGTGTGTGTGTGTGTGTGTGTGTGTGTGTGTGTGTGTGTATCCTCATATGTATGTGTATATGAGGCTTTTCTTTTTGTAGTACTTGGATTGGAGCACACAGCTTCACACGTTAGGCAAATACTCTTCCAGCATCCTCAGCCCTAAATTTTTTCAAGACTTCTTAGAGTTCTCAGGATTGAACCCAGGGCTTTGCTCATGCTAGATGGAGGTCTACCCTTGAGCCCCATGATCAATTAAATATTTTAAGTTTGCCATAAAACACAGATGTCAATAACGCTTGCAGCTATTGCAGCAACTGGGCCACCTTGTGGCATCACAAAATTTGAACTCTGAGTTGGTAGCCAATAGAACATTGTTTACTGTGACAGCTGTGGTAAAGAACTGTTTCTTCAAAAACATTCTCCTTCTACAATGTCCTTTCTGTGAACATGACAGCCTGGGACAAAAGCCTCACCTTTGTCAATCAACTCTTAGGTTTAAGTAGGTTCAAGACAGTAAGACAAGAGCAGAGGACCTTGATTTTTGCTTTCAGTCAATTCCTCAGCAAGTGATTAACAAGTGGCCTCAAATGTTCTTAATGGTTAAGGGAGGGCTGCTCTGTCCCCATCAGCATTGGTAGTGAGACCTGTGGGTGGTGGGAGGAGGCTTTGGGTCTTGTCCTCAGCCACCTCCCACCCAAGTCCATGAAGAAAAGGCTTTGTCTACAAAGGGCTGGTTAATCTGAGGGTCTTGTGCTAGGCTCCTAGCCAGCTATACGATTTGGAGAATGTCATTAGCAAAGTCCCTGGGCTATAGCTTGTTCAAAAGAATGAGGGTGGGGTGGGAGGAGGGAGGACAGGGGAATCCGTGGCTGATATGTAAAATTAAATTAATTATAAAATAAAAATATTTTTAAAAGAATGAGGGAGACAAGATAATTTCAGTGAACTCTTGGGGTTACAAGTCTTAGCTTGTTCATTCACATAAAAAAATATTTGTGGAACACCTACATCACAGGCCTGCTGGAGTGTAGGAAGATAGTAAGAGAAAAACACAGTGGGAAAGATGTCACCTGAAATGGAGGGCTCGTCCTCAAGAGCACGTTCCCTCTCTAGGGAAAAGTGCCAGGCAAGGGTTCACGGCTTTAGCTCGCTGCAAAAATTATATCCAAACTTACATCTAGGAAATAATACAAAAAGGGTGACTTATGACATGGTATACGGTGGAGAGACCAGTCAGGCCTCGGGAAGATGACTTCTGTGCCCACACTGTGCTGTCCTGGGGAGAGCTTGGGAAACAGACTGGTTGTATACAGAAGCTGCAGGGGATCACTGGGCAGGCAGTCTGGGAAACTGTGCACAGCCCTCAGTTCATCCTGGCTTTCAGTTACCACAAACCACCTCATAGTAAGAGAAACGTGACCTTCACCTGCCTCGAGCTCAGATGGTTCCTTTAACACGCGTGCGCACATACATGTCACTGTGTGTATGTGGGTGTTGGATCTCACCTTCCACCTTACGTGAGAAGTGAGAAGTGTCTCCTAGTGCTCACCACTGCCTATCTCATGCTGGTTAGCCTGTGAGCTTCCAAGGGCTCCCCTGTCCCCACCTCCATCCTGCTGTAGGAGGGATGCTACCGTGCCTCGGCTGTAAGTAGGGTCTGTCATAGCTTCTTCCGCCTGGGTAGTAAAGGAGAGGCCAGCAAGAGCCCCAAAGGTAAGGGTTTTTCTCAGCAGAAGAGGCGTGGGGAGAGGAAGGAAAATCAGAAGGGCGCAGGCGAGTCTCTGAAACTTGGCAGCCATGTCCTTGTTCGAGTATCTCCTGAGACTACCCGGAATAAAAAGAGGCTCTAGTGCTCCTCCTTCCGTCTCTCTGTGAACACCTGGAGCTTCAGCTGGAGTCCTGGGTCCTTTGCTGAGATTAGGACCCAGTGGGCTGGCAGGACCTGCGGCTGCATTTCCAGCCAGGCTCGGGGGTAGTTGGTGGTCTGCAGGCTGCTGTCAAGGGTGGGGTGTTGTATTCAGAGGCAGGCTTGCTTTTGTTCATCTTTCATCGGATTTTCAAAGTCAATCAATAAACTCTTGAAGCGCAATGACATTGTTTTCTTTTCTGAATTCAGTGCTGAATACACAAGTACATGTTAACCAATTGATCTCTGAAAGACAAGACCCTGTTATTCTTTTACACACACACACACACACACACACACACACACACACATTGGGGGTTTGCCTGCCTGTATGACTGTGTGAGGATGCCAGATACCCTGGAACTAGAGTTACAGATAGTTATGAACTACCATGTGGGTTCTGGGAATTGAACCCAGGTCTTTTGGAAGAACAGGCAGTGCTCTTAACCCCGAGCCATCTCTCCAGCCCCGCAGTTATTCTTTTTATTGTTGTTTGTGAGGGTGATCCTGGATCTCAGGCTGGCCTTGAACTCACTACATTTAAGTCTAGGGGATGACTTCGAACTTCTAATCCTCCTGTCTGCATGTGCTGAGTGCTGGGATCATAAGCATGTGTCCCTGTGCTTGGGTGTATGCAGTGCTAGAGATTGAACCCAGGGCCTAGTGGGTTCAAGGGAAGCGCTCTGTCAACTGAGACACACCCAGCCTACGATTCCCTTACTTCTTTTTTTTTTTTTTTTTTTTGGTTTTTCGAGACAGGGTTTCTCTGTGTAGCTTTGCGCCTTTCCTGGAACTCACTTGGTAGCCCAGGCTGGCCTCGAACTCACAGAGATCCGCCTGGCTCTGCCTCCCGAGTGCTGGGATTAAAGGCGTGTGCCACCACCGCCCGGCGATTCCCTTACTTCTAATGAGGTCAAATTACACACTGGCTCTTGCCATTTCCCTGGGGCATTTTAATTCATCCATGTAATGCTAATCACATTTCAATGAACTGATTACAATGTGAATATAACCACAGAATCCAGGAAATGACAGGAATAAACTTACTTTTGCTCTTAAGCAAGCCACACCCAAAACTTGGTAGTTGGCTTAATAGTTTAAGGAATCAACTAATGAAGATGAATTTGTTTTCAAGGACTAGAAAGAGTTTCATGCAGGCCTCAACTGGGCATTTGTAGAAGGGCATCGGCCACAAGGCACATCGTGACTGTGGCTGCCACAGCTGCCACCACTAGCTGCCTTCAGGATGGGAAAGGAAGAAGCAGTTTGTCACGAAGGCACTGGGTGCTTCCTGCTGGCTGTCTGGAGACAGGGTTTGGGGAAGGCATTTTCTCTGGTGGGTTTTGAGGTATGGAAACTGTAAAGGCCACAGGTACACCCACATGTCACCGTGGTGCCTCATTTGGGTTGTCCTGCATCAGCAAAGTATAAGAGCCGAGCACACTTGTTCTTCAACAGCTCCTGTGCTCAGAAAACATGAAGGGGAGCTCAGCTCAGGCACTGGGCACCACACACAAGCAAACTGCCACAGAGCAACGGCCCGCGGGCACCCTGAAGTAGAACTAACAACTGCAGCCTTAGAGTCATGTCAAAATTCAACTGTACTTTTCCAGGTCTCACTGGCCTTTGGAAACCAGACCTACTGAAAGAAACAGGACCCAGCCCTTTGCCTCACCAGGCCGGGTCACTGGTCACATCCCTCTTCTCCTCTCTCACCCTTGTTCTCATTTTTATGTCAGAACACCAAAGGCCCCTTCCTGCACCCACGGCCTCTTGGGAGGTCCTCCACTTCCAGGCCTCTTGCCAGAATTCCTTTCAAGTTTCCGTCACACCGTCTGTGTGTGGACACTGCATGCAACGGCAAACCCACGGCTCATCTGACATAAGCCCTGCCCTTCCCTCGGTACCCTCATCACCACACCACCCCCACAGGGCCCAAGTGCCCAACTCCGTGTGAACAACCTGCTTGTTTCTGCCTTCTGCAGGCTACTCTCATCAGAGCTTCTGCGGCCCTCCTCTGGTCTCCCACCGGCATCTGACAGGCCACAGAGCAGCCATTTCTGGGTCCAGGACTTACTGTCCGTGCCTGAGCTGAAGTGAGCTTCCCAGAAAGCAAAGCCACTTCTATCCTAAGCTCTGAGCTCAGTGGTTCCCCGTGCCTCTTACAGAAACAGGTCTCCACGGCCCCCTCAGCAGCCTGATTCTTCCCGTGTTCCTCTATCACTCACCCTTGTTCTTTTAGTGCCAACGAAAGCCGGGCACTTTGTCCTTCCACCCCAGTGTGCCAGCTTCTCTCACGTCAGCCCTCTTCCACAGCTGATCTCTCCTGGAGTGCCCCCAACTCTCCTATCCCCAGGGCCCTGAGGCTCAACTGTTAGCTTTCTTGTAGTGGTGGTCCCAAGTGAAATAGGGAATCACTATTTCATATTAACAGCTCCATCTTCTTGAGTAGTTTGAAGCATAAACAGGCAGGAAACAGAAGGGCCCCACATACTTCCCCTCCTACCTGTCTCCCCCCAATAACCTCGCCCTAATTATGATGGTGGGTATTCTACTCCTGGTGAGCCAACTTGCACGTTTCTGTTATAGTTCATTGTCTATTAACGGAGTCACATGTGGTGCTGCATATGATGCCGGCCGGAACAAATGCATATTGCCATGTGCCCATCATTAGAGTACCCAGAAGCAGTTCCATTGTCCCCGGAGACCTCTGTGTTCCTCTGGCTCATCCACACACACCCCACCCCAATCTCAGAAACTAGTGCCTAGTTTGACCTTTTTGGAATGTCACATTACATCATACAGTGTGGAGTCTTTCCAGATGGTGCCATTGCCTTGGTGGCACACAGGGTCCCATGTCTTTTCATGCCTAGGTAGCTCCTCCCTTCTTTCCTTTTTTTAAAAGATAGGATCTTTCTGTGTAGTTGACCTTGAACTCACAGGGACCTGTCTCTCCCTCTCCCAAATGCTATAATTAAAGGTGTATACCACCAAAACTGGCTTAACAGCCAGGAGCTTATCTCAGTGCCTAGGTAGGACTTGTTTTCCCAGGGGTCCAGCCTCTCTCCACTCAGAACCTTATTTTGCACCTGGGCTGTCTTGAGCTTGGAAAGCAAGGATTCCGCTGCCACTGGAAAACCCTGTGTTTGGGGACAGAAAAATAAGGAAGCAGAATGGAAGCTGATGTTTCCCGGGCAGTTCACTCCAACATGAAGAGACACAGGGCTCCAGAGCAGAATGTGTATGTGATGAACCAGTACCACGGTGATAAACACCAACATCTGTTCAGTAGTGGGTGAGCGCCAGGCCTGTTCTGTTTCCAGACACAGTTCTTGCTATTTGGTCCTTTATGTCCAGGAAAGTCACCACAGACACTGCTTTGGAAAATACCAAGCTGTTGTTCTTGAACAGAGTCCGTTGGGTCCGGGAGAAACTCTGGTCTCCCATGGTCGGCTGCTCATTATGTAACCTTGCTTTCTTTGTGTTGTGTTGACTGTTAAGGTTGAGCACACAGCTACAGCATTCATGCCTGTGACAGGTCTCTCTAACCGTCTTCCTGACAAGGTGCATCAAAGCCTGTGCTTAGGAGGCCTCGGTAGGACAGAGGGTCCTTGGCCCATCCAATAGTGAAATCACCACCAACAACAAAAAAGTACAATAACGTGGGGCACCAAACAGGGCCTAGAAGGAAATTCTGTTTACAATATGCACTTAAATAGGCAGCCTCACCCACTGGATCTCAGCTAGGATGCTAGGCATCCTAAAATGCGCACCACTCTGACCCTGTCCTTGAATGATCTGGAAAGTGCTACAAAGATCGACTGATGTGGAGCATTAACGAACCCGGAACCTGTAAGTGAGGAGGATCATTTTAGCGTCTTCCCGTTAGTCTCACTAACAGCCCTACAAGGGAGGAATGAACATTATTTTTATCTTTTTTGGGGGGGGGGGGTTGTTTCTTTTTCTTTCTTTTTTTTTTCTTTTGAGAGGATCTCACTATCAGGCTCTGGCTGTCCTGGAACTCATTAGACCAGGCTGGCCTCGAACTGCTAGAGATCTGCCTGTCTCTGCCTCCCAAGTGCTGCATTAAAGGCCTGCACCCCTACACCTGGCTTATTTTCACTTTTGAAGCCAAGGTTTATGATGACTTGTCACGAACTCTACAGTTACGTGTGTGTGTGTGTGTGTGTGTGTGTGTGTGTGTGTGTGTGTGTGTGTATGTTCCTAACTCGGCAGCTTCTCCCCAGAGTCTACGCTCTTACTCATTTTATTACCCACTCCGTGGATCTAATACATTTCGTGTACCACTATTCTGAAGACACGTTTGGCTTTTGGGTACCAGAAACAATAAAGCCTTCACATAACTCTTTGTTTTTAGTATTTACTTTTTATTCCATATCATTCAATTTGCCAGGCAACATACACTTAAAGACACGTGTCTGATCTCTATTCTACATAAGATTTTGTGCATATGTGAACTTCTCAGTCTTAAGAATAACAGACAAACTAGAGATGGCTTCTCAGTCCAGAGGTTCTTGGTTTCCCAGCACCCACATGGCAGCTCACAGGCTTCCCTAACTCCAGTTCCAGGGGATCCTGACACTTTCTTCTGGCCTCTAAAGGCAGTGCATGAATGTGATGCACAGCCATACCGGGAGGTAAAACAAGCATACATATAATTTTTTAAAAAATGACAGAAAAGGGGGGACACATATACATTAAATCAGAACACTAAAGGGTAAATTTTCAGGCAAAACTGGGTTGCTAAGTGGCTTTCTCACCTCTGTGACATATTCTAGGACCCAGCCGTTTATTATTATAATTAACACCTATCATTTGTACAAATTAATGGGTTTCACTGTGACATTCCCACACACTTACACATCACCAGTGTTCATGACCCGCCACCAATTATTTTAAAGAACATACTGACTCCCTGAAATCGGGGTTTCAACTACACGGTGAGTGCTGGCACTTCCATCTATCTTTGGAAGGCAGACTTTCCATTACTACAGACATCAGTTTTGTTTTTTTAATATAGAAGCGTAACTATACTTCAAAGGGAAAACGTATAGACACATTCAAGGAAGATTTTGTTGTACAATCGTTATCTATTTTATGACTTTTCAGAGGGCAAAAGGATGGGCTTTCGTACTTTTATTTTACCTGATCCGATTTTAAGGGAGGCTGTTGGTGAAGGAGTCAAACATTTCATTACCATATCTTCAAACCAAAGCCATCGGGGCAGCAGAGGCACGCAACCGGACACTTCGGTTTTTTGCACCACGCTGGACAGCCAGCCCTAACTTTCAGCCCCTCCTGGTGAACCAGCCAGAAGGAGGAGGAAGAAGCAACACCCACCCGCGACCACGAGCCCTCCGTGGGCCGGGGTGGATGCGCCGGAAGTGACGGGCTCCGGACCACAATTACCTCCCCCCCGCCCCCCCCCCCCAGCCATATAAAGCGCGAGGAGGCGCGCATGCTTGAAGGAAGCGGAAGCCCGGATTTCCGGCTAGCGCGTGGAAAGTGCGGGTTCCGGGCTTCCGGGTGGGCGTGCAGGGCAGGCGAGCACTTAGTGGCCCGCGGGGCAGCCCGAGGACAGGGCCATGGAGAAGCTGCGGCGGGTCCTGAGCGGGGGAGGACGACGAGGAGCAAGGCTTGACGTCGCAGGTAATCCCCGGCCGCGGCGACGGCGGGAGGGAGGGAGGAGGGAGGAGGGAGGAGGGCTGCGAACCGCCCGGGAGTCGCCGCCGAGCGCCCGGGGCTGCCCGTCCGGTCCCACCGCTTCGCTGTGGCCTTTCTCCGGACCCGCAACCGTGTGTCGCTGCCCCCTGCAGTGAGTTCTGGGGCACAGGCCTCGGGGGCCGGGCTGCCTGTTGCCAACCGAGGGATTCCAGGTCTCAGCTTCGCCCTATTTTGACTCTGAAGTTGTAGTGAATGAAATCAGGGCTGGCACCTGGGCTGGAGACTGGGGAGGCGAGCACGGACGTGAAGCTACACCGTGCTAAACGTTGCTTGTGAAGACAGCCCGCCTTAGCAAGGCATGCTTTTTTTTTTTTTAATTAACAGAACCCTGTGCTTGCATGTGACCCAGACATGAAACTTGATAAAGACTCACTTCCTCCGTGAGAGTTTAAAATAGGCACACAGGAACTGCTTTGTGTTTTGTTTGCTAGCACATTTTGGTGTGCCCTGGCCCAGGCGTGGGGCTCTTGAACTTGAGTTCTATTACATGAAGATCTTTTGTTTGTTCCTTTTTCGTTTTCGACTTCCTTCCTTGTTGGCAGGACTGTGAGCGAGTCTGTGTTAAGACAAGCGAAATCTATATTGTGGTGTTCTCTTCTTTTTGAGACAAGGTCTCACTGTGTAGCCCTGGCTAGCCTGGGAATACAGAGGTCCGCCTGAGAACTGAAATCTGGATTGTAATTGCAATACAAAAGCCTATACATAGTAACATCAGGAATGGCAATTCATTTGGCTTATCCAAGTTGCTTGGTAGTAACAACTGTTTCATGCTTCGCTCTTTTTTTTTTTTAATTAAGAAATTTTTTTATTCACTTCACATACCAATCACAGATCCCCCTCTCTGCCCCATGCTTCACTCTTTACTCTAGACCTGTGCTGTAGCCATAACCGCAGGTAGCCATTTAAATTGAAACGTTAAAAATTAAAATGCATTTCCTTAGCTGGACAGCCCAACTTGTAAGTGTTGAGTAGCATGTGGTCAATGGTTGCTGTTGAGATACTGCACATAGGAAAGGTCTCCAATGCAGGAATGATGTCAGACAGTGCTCTTCTAAACTGTGGCCACAAGGAAGTGATCTTGTTGAAGCTGACGGGGGGGGGGGGGGGGGGGGGGGGGGGGGGGGGGGGGGGGGGGGGGTGTAGAGAAGAAATTGATCAAAGGTCAAGGGGCTGGAGGTGATAAGCTGTAAGTGTGAAGTGATTATTCACTCCAGCAGCTCCTCAGGTTACCACATAGTTGGCACTATCAGTGACTTAATAGTGACCAACAGAGACCTCCGGTGCACATAATCTACATCTCAAACAAGGGAACGGGTAGCAAACAAGCATTGAGTACAAACATCTCCCATGTTGGCCTTCAACACGGCTCTTGGGTGTTCTTTGGGTCATTGAAGACTTGCACATTAAAACCCACTAATTTATCCCTTAAAATGGAACTCCGTGAGCCTTGCGGCCCTCTTCTCTGGGGAAATGGATACCCATTTCTGATTCTTTGGCTAAACATCAGTAAATACCATAGTGCAAAAGAAAACCCAGAGGCCCAGAAGTCTGAGATGGAGGGAACTTCAATCTGAGCAGGCCCTGGCTGAAGCCTGAGAGACCATCTCTGGGGAGCAGAGGAAATCCGACCCAAGCAGCTATTGAACTGGCCTCAGGCAAGATTTCTTTGACTACAAAATAAGAATCAGCCCTTCCCTGGAAAGCTCAGTGCACACACACTGTTCCTGAAGTTGCCTGGGAATATCTGGAAGATGGATTGTTCTCACAGGCTCTCAGATTCTAGTTCCTTATAGGCCTGATTCCCTTCCTGTACTCTCAGGATGAAGATTGCTTCTGCTCCAACTAAGTCACTTTACACACCCCACAAGCCCAGGGCTCAAGGCTCGTCAGCAGCTTGACTTCCAGTTCTTCACGTTTGCTGCAAGAAATGTGCTTAAATGTCTTTCTGTGAGGCCAGTAAGGTTGACAACCTCCCCACGCCTCTCTCCAGTGCTGAGATGAGCCTCCCATTATTCCCCTTGGAAGTGCAGTGTTAAGGGCAGATCTGTGATGCTGCCGCGCTTGGTGGAAGACAAGACTTTTTGTGTCACTTTGGCTGGAAAGGTAAAGTGGACAGAGAAGTTTAAGGTCCCCATATTGCATAGGGTAGTCAGCCTCCCTGTTAGGGTGCAGAGCCTAAGAACAGTGGCCTGTGTGTGCCAGGCCAGTGAAGAGACCACGGCGACTGGGACAGAGGGGAAGGGGGACAAGTGTGGAGACAAAGGCTGGCAGGCAGAAGTGGGATTCTGGATCCCATTGCGTCTCCTAGGCTGTGGAGATGGTAGCTTTACTGTGAGGGATGAGCTACTGTATTGGTCATTTTCCTGTCACTGACCACAGTACCTGACAGAAACTATGTAAGACGAGGGAAGATACCTTGTGGTTCACATTTTCAAAGGCTTTAGTCTGTCATGGTGGACGGTTCAGTTCCTGGTACCAGGGATATATGGCAGAGGGTACTCACGTCACAGCTCCAGGAAGGAGAGGCAGAAGTCAAGAAGGATACAACCCTCAAAGGGACCATCCCTTAGTGAGTGACTTCTGCCAACTAGGCCTTACCATCTCAAGTTCCAGAACCTTCCAGAGTAGTAGAGGCTGAAAGTATGAGCCTGTTCTTGAGGGAGATCTCAACTGTGTTGATTCAGTACTTCAGTTTTCTTTTTTTAAGGTTTATTTTTGCTTTATATGTATAAGTCTTTTGCTCTGGAAGATGAGCCTAGCTAAGAGAGAAGCTTGGGTCATTGGAGGAGAGATTAAAAATTCACAATTCGCAAGGGTTGCTTGTTCCAGTAGTGAAGCCATTGGATCAAGACTTGAGATGAGAGACAGCTGTGACTCTCCAAGGATGACAGGTGTAACAGTGATAAGGAACCGGAGTGCAGTGTCATGGTGGCCTTGAAAGTAGTAGGTGTCTCTAGGGAGGAGCATGGCCCAGCCCACGGCTTGTCCTGCAGGGTGTGTGGGGAGAACACAGTCCCCTGGGGGGGTGTGGCGGAAGCTGAAGGATGCTTAGAAGATGCTGAGGACCAGCAGGTTTGTGTGTAGAGTCCAGGATGGTCTCAGATTGTAGGTGCCCAGGCTTAGCAGGGATGAGGGAGTCCTGAGTCATGGTGAGCTTGTGCAGCAGGATGGAATAGATCCTCTAAATGGATGGTTCCGTGCCTGTCCAGGGCCTCAGTGAGACAAGGGTATCTGGGCATGCTGGGGTTTAAGCTACTCCATCCTGCTGCTGGTGGGATTGAGGCCCAGGATTGACTAGAAGCTAGGGTTCTGGGCCTTCCTAAGGAGGTGTCTGGAAGGGCTTCCTATAGTGAAAGGCCTGACAAGACCTCAGAGAACCCCATCCTGCTCTCCTACCTCTGTGGCTCCTAGAGTTAAACCCAGATTAGCTCCTCAGGTCTGCATTGGCCTGGGCCCCACCTCCTCCTCCACCTGCCAGGACTCACTGTGCTTCAGATATCTTGGCTCCCTTGGCTGAGGCTTTTCCTACCTGTACAACTTGGCAGTCTTTGGCAAGATCTTTTTTCTGGAATGCCCCCACCTGGCTCTTCAAGTGGAGTCAGCACTCAGATGTCTTCAGAGAGACTAGTCCCGTTCCTAACTACTCTCCTGTTTGCGTCTGTCAGCTGCTCTCCCATTGATTGCCTGTCCCCCATTTCATGTAAGCACCACAAGGCTGAGACCTGTGTGAATTAAATCCTAACAAGTAGTTGCCATGAGCTGTGTGTTCTGGACCTTGACCAGAAGTCAAAGACTGGGTGGCTTAGAAACCACAGAAATTTATTTTTCACTGTTCTAGGGGCTGGCTGTCCCAAGATCATAGTCACAGCAGAATCTGTGTCTACTGAGGGCCATGGATGTACCGTTTTACTTTCAGTGGAAGGGGTGTGAGAGTTCCCTGGACCTCTTTGGAAAAGAAACTAATCCTATGCCAAAGGTTCCGTTCCTGTGCCCTGCATGTCTCGGGCCCCACGTTCTAGCACCAGTGTCTAGAGGGTGAGGGTTTGGGGGAGCGCTGACATGACATCATAGCACAGGGTTGGATGTAAGTCGTTTGCTTGTGGATGAATAGTCCATGTCAACAAAGGGAAATAATGTCATGTTTCACCTTAAAGTTTGCTACATGGAAGATGGTAACAACAGCCCTGGTTATATAAGCTAAGCTGTTGCTGTCTCAGAAGACTGTGACTGTAACCTGCCATGGTACTGTGAAACATTTATTTACCCTTTTTTCTGTCGTATAACTCCAAAAATTTATGTGATCTCTGAGGTGACAGTCTTCTATATGCTGTGAGCTGCCCAGTGGCTGAGGGCCTCTAGGTAGCTGCAGGCTTGGGACAGTGACATAAAAAGACAAAGTGACTAAGATTCGAGAATCAGGCCTTTCAGCCCCATCCTCAGGGTTAGGCTGTGTGAAATGAATGGTCACAGCCAGTGGGAGCTGCAGGTCAGGAGCTCCCGTCAGAGCCTGTGGCACTTCAGGCCTGTGTGGGGGTGGCAGCTTCCCACGAGACTGCATCACAGTGGTCAGGCCTGACTCGTCCCATCCAGTGCTGCATTCTGGATGTACCCTCAAATCTGTATGTTAAAACCTGACTCCCAGTGTTAAGAGACCCCAGGGAGACCATTTTCCCCTTCCATCATGTGAGGAGGTGACAGGAAGATGCCACCTGTGAACCAGTGTCCTCACCAGACACCATGTCTGCTGATATTGGATCTTAGACTCCCAGCATCCAGAATCATGAGAAATAAATTTACCTTGTTTGTAAGTTACCCAGGTGGTAGTGTTTTGATACAGCATACAGCATACAAGGTCTCGCTACATAGCTCTGGCTGTTCTGGAACTCACTATGTAGACATTCCTGGTCACGAACTCAGAGATCCTCCTGTCTCTGCCTCCCAAGTGTTAGGATTAAAGACAGATATTATCATTGGCTGGTCAGCATACAAGTTTTTTGTTTGTTTTGTTTTTAATGAGGGAGCTGAGCCCCTCACCTAGCACTCACATCCACATAGTAGCTCTCCTACCAGTGAGTGGATGGATGTGGAGGCTGGAGGGAGACATCACGTGAGATTTTTATTTTAAGGTAGAAGAGTCCTAAGGGCATTTAAAAGTAGGCTCTTGGGGGAGAGAATGGTTCAGTAGAGAGGAAACCCTGGAGTGTCAGTTCCTGCACAGGGGCCGAGGGGTGGGGCCCTAAAGCAGGTAGGCAAGTGTGTACCTGGGAGAGGTAGGAAGAGTCCCTCCCTGGGAGCCAAGGCAGGGTCAGGCAGGGACCTGGCTGCTCTTGTAGGTGGGTGTCTTAGTTACTTTTCTGTTGCTGTGATGAGACATCCTGATCAAGGCAACTTAGAGAAGGAAGTGTATTTGAGGCTCACAGTTTGAGAGGGTGAGGCATGGCCGTCAGAGTAGGAAGCATGGCAGCAGGCGGGTGGGCAAGGCTCTGGAGCAGCCGAGAACTCACATCTGAGACACAGCCACAAGGCAGAGAGAGCCAGCTGGGAATGGTGTGGGCTTTTGAAACCTCAAAGTCCACCCCCAGCAACATACATCTGCCAAGGCCGTACCCCTAATTCTGCCCAAACAGTTCCACCGAGTATTCAGAATCTGAGCCTCTGGGCTGTTCTCGTGTTGGATGAAGACATCATGGCAGTTGTGAGCGAGTTCCCTCTGCCACCTTCAGTTTTCTCTGTTGTCAGTAGGTGCAGTGTCTGCCTAAGGTGTCTGTTTAAGTAGAGCTAGGAGACTTGGGATAGTTAAGTGTTACAGTAAGAAGGCAGGTTGAGAGAGGGTGTGGGGGAGAAGAGAGAGAGGGGTGTGGGAGAGAAGAGAGAGAGGGGTGTTGGTGGTATTTTACTTGTACTGAAATGTGATTTTAATTGTATGTTAATAAATAAAGTTGCCTGGAGATCAGAGCTATTAGAGCCATAGCAAGTGCGTGGCGGCGGTGGCGCACGCCTTTAAGGACCTGGAGGGCTGTACATACAGGCAGTGACAAGGCAGTCACATGTTTGGGTTTACAACCAATGAGAAGGCAGAACAGCTAGAGTATATAAAGACATACACACAGGAAATAGGTCCCTTTCGGAGAGCCCTCTTGCTGAAGAGGATCACTGAATCAGGAAGGGTGAGGCTCTTAGCTCTAACCTCTTGGCTTTCTTCTCTGAATCAGCTCTGTGTGTCTTATTTAATAAGACGGTTGGTTTCATCTACAGATTGGTGTGGGGGGGGAGCGAGAGGAGAGAGTGATCAGAGGCCGAGTAGCCTTCTGGCAGCCCAGAAAAGTTGGTGACACACTGACATACCTCTCTCCTCCGCTATACTCAACCCAGGAGCCCAGGGAAACAGGCTTGATGCAGAGTAGGTAAAGTGGAGGCAGTGGGAAGAGAACTTTGGGTGTTGTCTTGAAGCGGTATGAAAATATAATTGCCACTAAAATGAGGGGAAGCTGAGGGCTCTCTGGGGGACTGTGAGGCAGCAAGGTGGCAGCTACTAGGATACTTTTGTTGTTGTTTTTTAAGATTGATTTATTTTGTTTTTGTGTGTATGAGTGCTTTCCTGTGTGCATGTATGCACCCCATGTGCATCTCTGATGACCACCGCTGCCAGAAAAAAGCATCTGATAGCCTGGAACTTGAGCTAGGAATGGTGACCAGCAAGTGGGTGCTGGGAGTTGAACCCATCTGATAGCCTGGAACTTGAGCTTGGAATGGTGACCAGCAAGTGGGTGCTGGGAGTTGAACCCATCTGATAGCCTGGAACTTGAGCTAGGAATGGTGACCAGCAAGTGGGTGCTGGGAGTTGAGCCCAGGTCCAATACAAGAGCATCTGAGAGTGCTCTTAGCTGCTGAGTCATCTCTCCAGCCCCAAGACTGGGGTTTTTGAGCAAGGATTTCAGAGATAGAGTAATTGCAAGGAGAGAGAGGGCTCTGGTTAGTGGGTCGAATGAAAAGAGAAAAACCACTGGAGAAAGGATTGGCTGTCCATGTTGAATATGGAGACCATGCAAGACCCACCATGTGGCTGGGGTTGGCCTTGTGGCCAGAAGTCCTGAAGAAGAGGACAAAAAGTTAGTCAGGGCCTAGGCGACGAATGTTTGGGACAGAGGGGCTCTCTACCCCAGGACCCCAGGGGAAAGGCTGCGGCGTCAGGTGCACTGCTCAGATGGCCCTGAGGAGCAGGGCCTCCAGCTTCTGCTGATTGGTGTCTCTTTATATGCCAGTTATTTGGGGAGAGGAATGGAGGGGCATACAGAAATTAGAGCTCTTGTCAATTGAGAACTTCAGCTTGTGTTCTCTTGAGAACTGGACTCTGCCCTCTGCACTCTCCTGGCAGTACCGGAGGTGTAGCCTGAGCATTAGCCAATCCATCAGGTCCAGGTGCAGAGGTGGCTTCAACAGTGTGGTAGGTGTGTTTGTTCTCAGTGCCCGTACCACTGAGGAGTCGGCATCCGTGCTTCATCTTTCGGTCCTGATTCCTTCCTGTGTCTTATCAGTTGAGTGTGATGGCAAGAAGTCCTCGAGAATAGAAAAAGTGGCTCTGTTTTCCTGTGTCCCGCTCAGCCTGCAGCAGCTTATAAAATTATCGCTCAGAGGCTTAATATTAATTACAGACTGTTTGGTCTATGGCTCAGGCTTCTTGTTAGTCAGCTCTTTCATCTTAAATTAACCCATTTCTATTAACCTATTTTTGCCATGTTGCTCCTTGGGCGGCAGGCTCACGTCTGCCTGACCCCACTCTCCTCTTTCCCTGTATTCAGTTTGGCTTTCCTGCCTAGCTATGTTCTGCCCTGCCATAGGCCAGAGCAGCTTTATTCATCAGCCAATGAGAACAGCACATACTCACAGCATACAGAAAGACCACCCACAGCATGGCTCTTGCTTTACAGGAACTTTTTTTTGTTCCTTCTTCTGGTGACAAGGAAAACAATTGGTGGCAGTTGTGATGTGTGAGTGTTTTCTGAGACTAAAGAGGTGACAGAGGATGGGTTGCTTCCCTTGGCTGTAAAGAAGCCTGTGGACACAGATGCTGCAGAGCTGGAAAGTTGGGTGAAAGGCTTCCTGCAAACTCATGTCCTGTCCCCATGAGGTTTCTGTATCCGCCACACATTGTTGGCTTGTGGACTCCATGTTTATAGCGGGACTGATTGGTCATTATGCTGCGTTTTTCAGATCATCACATGAAAATGGTAATGAGAGGAAAACCTATCATACAGATAATTACATGTGCTTGTTGATGGGGGAAAACTAAACAGATCCTTGAAAAAGAACTATTGAGCTTAGAAACAATGAAATGACTTAGGCTCTTAGAGAAAAGTAAAAATGAGTGTATTTTCTAATGTCATATTTACTAATGAGTAAATTCTAATGTCATTGCCAGACCGCAGCAACTTTTGGAAGTTGTGACTAGTGACTGTTACCACATTTAACTGATAGTGAAAATTGGATGCGTGTGTGACAGAGCACGTTGTTCTGATGTGTGTGACAGCAGAGTCTGAAGAATGAACCATTGGGTCATTTGCTAAGTGATGTAACATTTGGGCTTTTATTCTGTGGTTAAAATATATGGAGTGTATAAATCCCTGGTGAGAAGGGGCTTTGGGTGTCTGTAGGCTATTCACTCTATTTACAACCATACGTCCAGTTAGGCTGTAAATGGGTGGCATTGCTGAAATAAGAGTGTCTGAGTTAAAGTGCATTGCAGAGACATTTTAAGATTTGTTAAGTGCATTGTATCGTGCTGACAGACGACTTGCTGTTTTATCTGCTTTTCATGCTGCATAAGGATTCTCAGATGATCTGCTGAGGTAAGGAGTGGTAACCAAGGGGATTGGAGATGGTGCACACGAATTCCTGTTGTGATGTGCCAAGCCCAGCTTCAGCAGTTTCCAGCATGCTGCCCGCCTGGCTTTATCCCACTTTAAAGATGCATCTTATGCATTGAGTTGTTCTCCCTAGATGAGCATGCATGTGCTGCACCCAGTGGGGCAGGACTTTGAGAAGAACAGTGCTGTGATTATACCTACCAGGTTGTTTCCCAGAATCATGTGATGTTTATTGTCCCTTAGAACCTCAGAAATGACCCCATTACTTAGAGTAAAACAGAGTCAGGTCCATGTTCAAATGAATTTGCTGCCAGGTGTGGTGGTACGTGCCTTTAATCTCGGCATCTGGGAGGCAGAGGCAGGCAGATCTCTGAGTTTGGGGCCAGCCTAGTCTGTGAAGAGACTTCCAGGACAGCCAGAGCTACATAGAGAGACCCTGTCTTAAAAACAAAAACAAACAAACAAAAAAACGCAAAACAAAACAAAAAACCAGAAACAAAAGGCATGTTTAATGTACATAGCATAGAGTCAGAGTCACACCTGCCGACCTAACGTTCTCAATTGTCTCCTCTTCCCTAAGGTCCTGGACGCCTCATCCCTTAGCTTCAACACCAGATTGAAGTGGTTCGTCATATGCTTTGTTGCTGGCATTTTCTTTTCAATCCTTGTGAGTTAAGGCTTTGTCTGGTTTGATAGTTTATGTTGTGCTAAATGAGTAATTTCATTTAGAACCAACAAAAGTAGCCTGCTTTATCTAAATGTCTCTTAGATTATTTTGATGGAAACAGTGACCTTAAATAAATGTGCAGGGATTAAAGATATGCAGAAATTAATGTTATGGTGATTTGAGGAAAATGTTAAAATTGTATTTAGGACACCAATTTGTGTTAAAACTGGACAGTCAGTAATTTAGATGTGTTTTATTAAGCCTGTTTTAACTTGGCATTCAAACGAATACTTAGTTTCAGACCATTTACTGACAGTGTGGAGTCACATTTATGTACGCTGGTTCAAGAGACTGTGGTCCCTCACCTGTGTTTAGTCGTGTATTGTATAGTACTCAGGATCAACTGCTGTAGAAGCACTTTCAAGTTTTAGGCTGTTAAGATCGCATTGTTATTAACTAACTCTAATTTCTGCTCTAGGGAACTGGTTTGCTGTGGCTTCCCAATGGCATAAAACTCTTTGCAGTATTTTACACCCTTGGCAACCTTGCTGCGCTGGCCAGGTGTGTGTACTTTGGCTTCTCAAAATGCCTTGTTTGTTGTTGGTACCAGATTTCCTTTCTAATAAGTTCTTTGTAGGTAGCATGTTTCTGTTGATTTTTTTCTCCCTGAGACAGGATTTCTTTGTGTAGCCTTGGCTGTCCGGAACTCCTCTGTAGAACAGAATGTCCTTGAACTCACAGAGATCCTCCTGCCTCTACCTCCAGTGCTGGAATTAAAGGCGTGCACCACCACTGCGTGGCTGTTTACTGTTTATAAATGTCAATTCCACAGCAAAGTTTATGTTCATTCTGTAATGCTGTTGTATGACTGAGTACCAGGGATGCCACATGGCCAGTAGTGTGTTTGGGGAGCATAGAGAGCGACCCTCACACGTTGAGGCTAGATCCTAGCCTGGGGTGTTCTCCAGAGCTACCCTCAGTCCTGGCTCTTGTGGAGCTAAGGTTTTGTGAGGAAGCGCTCATACGGGAAGCTGTGGGTGCAGTGCAGAGACCTGAGGGTGGTAAGCCGCAGGGACTAGGAACTGTTGGGGTGGGCGCTGGTGTGTCTGAGACTATTGCTGTGTCGTGATGAGTAAAATGTCCTAGTCCAGTCTGTTTGTGTTGCCTTAACAATACCACAGACTGTAAGAACAGATGTGTCTCTCACATTTCTACAAGATCAGGGCCTCCGTTATCCGCTGAGGGCTGCACCCTGTATCCTTGAGGGGTTGCATGCAATATTGTGTTTGAAGGGTCACCTCAGGGCCTTGCTTCCACCCAGGTGACCTCTTCACCCCTTCACACTGTCATACCAGTGTTACATTAAGGCCATGGCATGTCCTGAAGTGTCCTTTCAAAGTTAAGGGCGGAAAAAACCACACGTGGTGGACATGCATGTAACAGCCATCCTCTGGAGAAGAAAGCAGAAAATCACAAAGTCTAGCCATCCTGGACTGTGTAGCTAGACCTTGTCTCAAAATGACAACAAAAATGAAAAGAAATAAGGAGGCTGAGGCAGGAGAATTGTGAGTTTATGGCTAGCTCAGGCTACATAGAAAGACCCTGTCTCCAAGTAACAACAAAAATTAAGTTAGGCGAGAAAGTCTCCAGCACAGGAGACTGAGGCAGGAGTGTGCGGTGTTTAAGGCCAGCCTGGGCATTGTCCCAAACAACAACAAAGACAACAGACCCACAGAAAAGTAAGGAAGAAGTAGAACAGCTCACACAGTTTAGTTTATAGCAATTTTCTGTTTGCATAGCCAGACTAGAGCCGTCTCTTACTTGTCTTGAATAGTACGTGCTTCTTAATGGGACCCGTGAAGCAGCTGAAGAAAATGTTTGAAACGACAAGACTGCTTGCCACAATTATTATGCTTGTAAGTAAATAATGTTAATTTTATAAACTTACTGAAGTCTTTTCTACATTATTGCTGTACCTGTTCATGTGTGTGTTACTCTTGCAATGTTTTCAAGGCCGTGTGAGTGAAGAGTTTGACTTGTACAGTGCTGTCTGATGTGATTGGCTGGGTGGTGCCCCCTTCCTGTTGCATGCTTGCTGTATGGCTGGGAGCAGTCAGGGAAAGCAGAGCTGGTTGTGTTTTCATTTACGTCTGTGGGGATGTCTGCTCTTCCGGGGGTAGGAGGGAAGGTGGACCACTTCAGAATCCGTCGGCTCTTCTCAGGAAGAAGCAGACTTCTGACTGTTGGCTTCTGTCTCCTCCTGTTTGCTGACTTGGCTCTTGGGATGGTGTTGCGTCTCACCGTGGCTGTTGCTCAGTGAAAGCTTGCACCACCCCACATGGCGAGGGTCTTGGGGTGCATTAGTTGGTGGGTGTTTGGTGTAGAGTGGGCAGGGAACCCAGGCTCACATCCCCCCTCGCATCTTCCCTTCCCGGTCCACTTGGTCCTGATGTTGGGTTCTTAGAACATTTGCGATGCTTAAAGAAGTCAAGTTCCAGCATTAGCGGGTCGTTTCTTTTCTCCTTTAGGAGTAGCTTTTAAAACACAAGCAACCTCTATTACTTTCTGGATACAGGATATTTATTTAACTAGTTTGTCGTTCTGTCAGCTTGAACTCAGTTTGGCTTAATTATATTTTTTGTCTTTATTCAACTTCAGTTTTATTTCCATTTTTACATCTCTGGTGATTGAGTTTCCTAGATTCACCTGTATCAGCCCATGTATTTACGTTTAACTTGATCGACTTTAAACTACGAGAAGCCCATGTTGCTCTCGTACTGTGCTTAGGGTTGCTTTATTGGTGATGTCTTGGCACTTAGGCTTTTTAGTAATGTACCTCACACACATGTTCAGTTGCTAACTGTTAGAATGCTGAAAGTGTAAAGCATCTCTTCGGGCCCTGGCTGTTTCCATGGCCCTCCCTGGCAGTGCGTGGGTCATGTCCTTTCCAGGGAATGTTGAACCTGAGCCGAGTTCCTGCACGCACAGATTCTGCCTCATAGTAATGGTGAAGACAAGCCACTGCCCCAGTGCAGAGCAGCGGCAGCCCGTGAAGCAGTGGGCGGATGCCCTCCCTCTTGTTAGAGGAGAGCTGAGCCCTAGGCAGACCCTAAGCAAGCTCTGGCCTCTGAGCTGACTAGGGGAGACTGGGATCCCATCAGGCCCCCCTCACTGGGACTCCCACTTGAGTTCTCCCTAGCCTGCCCAGGTGGCATGGCTGTGCAGCAGGGTGTGTGTCCCTGTGTGACACATGGTCCCACACTGTGAAGTGAGCATGGTGGAGCACGCTGAGGCAGTCGGCACTGCTGGTCACAGCTGTTGCAGGCATCGACCCAAGAGCCATAGGACGGCCTCTTTGTCCTAACCCTCACTCTTCAGAGTTGTTCCCTTCACGTAACCAGCACGTTGTTTGTGCTTCCGTTTGCTGGAGCCGGGGAAGCTGCTGTGACAGGCTTAGGGTGACAACAGAGTCCACCGTCTCACTTACCCCATAATATGCTATCTGGGCAATGAATGCAGGGGGTTTGTGCCTTTTTGTTGGGCCCCTGAAGAGCCTCAGATTGCTCATTAACTCTTTCCTTCCCTATAGCTCTGCTTCGTGTGTACCCTGTGCGCTGCTCTGTGGGTAAGTTATGTCAGTCATGCTGGCTTTCTGCTAACAGTCCCCACCCCACCATCATTTAGAATATCTCAGAGTTCAGTTTCATCAACCCTCCAGAGAATCGGTGTCCCTGAAACAAGGCTGGAGACTCTGCTGTTTACAACCTACACAGAAGTTGTTCAGTGTAGGTCCCTGTGAGAACCCTCGTGCTCTGACAGCAGCATCCTAGCCTGGGAAGAGCCTCGGAAAGGCCCTGTCCTCTGCTTTGCCTGCTGCAGACTCTGTGGCTCGGAGTGAAGCAGCAGTGCCATGGGGCAGACTGGAAGCAGAAGACTCTCTGTCAGGGCCGGGTGATGTGCTGGTGATGGGAGGCAGAGGCAGCAGATCTGGAGTTTGGGCCGCTAGGGGTTTCACTGCTGTGGGTGTGCACAGTGCACAGGTGAAGTCAGAAGACAACTTGCAAGAGTCAGGGTTCTCTTTCCAGCGTGTGGGTGCCAGGGATTAAACTCAGGTCATCAGGCTTGGCAAGCATGCACCTTACCCACTGGTTTGTCTTGATGACCCCTCCTTAAGGGGCAGGGGATAGGCATGTAGCTCAGGGGTAGAGCACTTGCCCAGCTGGAGGCAAGTCCTGGATTTGATCCTCAGCACTGCCCACCCTCTTCCCCCAGAAGACTAGGCATTCTCCAGTCAGTTATCTTAGAGCGCTGCAGGAACCCCAGATTACCCCAGGAAACTGCAGCAGCGTACCTGTCCTTTAAAACACCCCAAGAAGCCAGGTGTGATGTGCATGCCTGTACTCCCAGCACATGGGAGGCTGAGGCAGGGGGGTTGTTGAAAGTTCAAGGCCAGCCTGGGCTGTGTAGCACAAACACCTCCAAAAACCAAAAAATCTTGAGAAGCAGCAGGGATGCATAAGTAAAATTTGTATGGCGTTTTAAATGTTGGTTCTAGCAAAGGTTACATCAGTTTATAGTTGTGTCCTTGAGAGGTTCCTCTTTCCAGCCTGTGCACAACTGTAGGTCACCTGATGCTGTGTACTTCATAGCATGTACGATAATAGAGACGGCATTGGGAAGGAAATGTACTTTCATGGGTGATGCTCAGGTTCTCAAATACATAGGGATAACATTTAACAAACAGGGCTGTCCATTTTAAAGGGAAGACTTGAACCTGTTTATAATGATAGTGTTTAAAATCCTATGTGCTGTTTGTTGCTAGTGGCGGAAGAAGGGGCTGGCCTTACTCTTCTGCATATTGCAGTTCCTGTCGATGACCTGGTAAGTCTCCTTCTACCAGCCCTAGAAAAGGGGGTCAGAGGCCCGTGCCTGAGAGCCAGGCTCCTGCACAGTCAGGTGGGATGAGGCCCATTCTGGATGGTGTGCCTCACTGGTCCTTCCAGAGAGAGCTGGGGCGGTCGTGTGCACGAGCCGTGGAGGTGGGCTAGTGGAGGAGGAGAGCTGATTGGAGATGTAGACAAAGACACTTGAGTTCTAACGGGAGGAGAAGCACAGGGTGAGCCTGGGGGGTCGGGTGCCTTAGGCATTCTACTCTTTGTTGCTGTGTGACCCTTCCAGTCAGACCTCCGCCTTACAGCCCTGTGTGTCTTACTCTGCTCCTCACCTCTCTCCCTGTCAGGCATGTTTCCCTTGCTTGCCTCCTAGTGGTTGCAACCCTTCCCAACGCCTGTCACCAGCTGGACCCCGCTCTTCTTTTGGCTCTGTTCCTACCTTACCACTGAGATGTCACATCAGATTCACCGTGTAGTGTTCCTTGTCTCTTCCTTCAAGTGTGAAGAACCTAAGCTAAACCGCACAGGCTACTCTCTTAAGACTGTGCCTTCTGTCTCATGTGTGCTTGGTTGGCTTTTCTCCAGGAAGTTGTCACCAGTTCTTAGTGGTGTTAGCGTCTGCTGGAAGGATGAGAGGTTAACCTCCGCAGAGAGCATCAGCATCACTGCACGTTTACTAAAACATTATCAGTTGTGGGTGGAGCTCAGCGGGAGAGGACCTGGTTCCATCCCCAGCCCAGCAAACCAGAACCCCACAAACTCCTGGTTGATTATTGCCTGAGACTGGAGTCACAGTTTGAAAACCGCTGTCCTGTGTTCCGCTGCTGAGGTGGCTGCGTAGTAGATGCGGCCAGTGGGAATGGGGGCTGTGGTGTAGAAGTGTCAACATCTGGACTTTCTCTTGCAGGTACAGTCTGTCCTACATCCCATATGCAAGGTGAGCTCCTCTGATTTCCATCTTATTCCTTCTGGACGTGAGTTCAAATAAATTCTCACATTAAGATATTGATGGCTGGACATAGTGGCTCATACCTTTAACCCCACTTTTGTGAGTTCAAGGCCTAGCTGGTCTACACAGTGAGCACCAAGCCAGTGAGGACTCCGTGGTGAGACCCTGTCATAACAGCAAATATGTAGGAGGTTTTTAATTAACTTTTATTCATTGCTTTAAGAACGTTATTTTTAAGTATGATTTTAAAAAGCTTGGCATATGAACTCCTTCAGGTGAACATCCTGATACATGTAGCAGATGGAGGGGTGCTTGTTTCTGCCTTGCTGTGTGAACACTAACAGGGACTTTGAAAAAGAAATCTGCATCTTTCTGTTTAGTAACTGAGAGCCCAGACTCCAGCAAGGCTAATTCTATTTTGGAAAATAATGGGGAAGTTATGGGGAATCAAGGCGTAGTACAGTAATGTTCTCAGCCAGCAGGATGCTCACCAGGTGTGATAGGTGGACATCCTCACCCACAGAAGCCTTTGTAGTCTACCTTGCTGATTCTGCATGCTCTTCTAGAGAAACAGAGTGACTTAGTTGTGGAAGAAAAGCATGCCTTAATTCCAACCTTAAACCTGATAGATTTGGGGGAAAAATGATCTGGTGAGGTAGGACTTTGTCTCTGTGGAATTTGAAGACACCTTATATATTAAAAAACCAGCAGAATTATATACCTAATATGAACAATGGAAGAAAATCTGTTTTTATTCTATTTCTCATTATGATTGTTTTTGAAAAAAAATTAAAAGGAGAAAAAGCAAAGCAGTGTGAACTGCAGAAGGAGGCTTTGAGTCAAGAGCAGAGGAAACTTACCCAGCTGGAGTTACTAGCTGGGCTCAGTTAGGAGGATCCAGTGTTTTCAGTGTGGAGGGACGGTCATTGACACACACACACACTGTCCTTTCACATCCAAGTCAAGGCTCTCCGAGGGCACAGCTGCTAGAGAATGACCTCGTGCCCCACAAGTGAAGGCTCCTGGATTGGAGCCTCAGGCAGCATGAAGAAGACATTTCACATTTTATTAGTGGGTTTTTTGATCAGTAAGGTGGTTTTTTAATTTTAAGCACATTGTGTAATGGTTCAGACACTGAGAGAAGAAAACGTGAAAGCCGAAGGTTATCACATTATTTTGGGGATGCTTAGAATGCAATTAAACATTCTACCTTAAAAATCAGACTCACTGTCTACTTTCTGGATTCTGGAGCAAGCGGCTTTGCTCACACTTGCCCCACCGCGATGCCCCGCCACTGTCTGGCCAGACCCAAACCTGGGAAGGTCTTGAACAAAGACTGAAATAGCCAGATTCCGCACAGGAGAGAGCACAGTGTAGCTCTTAACACCGTAAAACACTGTAAAAACACTCCAGCCAACAGCGACCTAGGGGAGGAGAGGGCGTATTTGACTTACACTCCTGGGTCACAGCCCATCATAAGAGAAGTCAGGGCAGGAACTCAAGCAGGAACTTGAAACAGAAACCATGGGGGATCATGATTACTGGCTTACTTGGAGACTTAGGCTTAGCCAGCTTTCTTGCAAGGCTCAGGACCACTTCCCAGGGACTGGAACTGTCCACAGTGGGCTGAGCCCTTCTCTACCAATTAATAATCAAAACAGTCCCCCACAGACTTGCCCACAGGCCAGTCTGATTGGAGCAACCCCTCAGTTGAGAGTCCCTGGTAATTCTAGAGTGTGTTAGGTTGACAGTTCAACTTGTTTTCCAGCAAGCAGCAGGATTCTTCTGTTCTTCTCTATGGCTGGAGAGACGGTTCAGGGGTGTTTGCTGTTCCCCTAGAGGGCCAAACCATCCATGGTTAGGTGGCTCCTAACTGCCTGTAGCTCCAGAGCCGAGGGATCTGTTTTTCTTTTTTGGACTTTGCAGCCACCCCACACTCATGGCAAAAACTCACATAAACACATACAACACACAGAAAAATAAATCTTAAAAAAAACAAAAAACAGCCGGGCGGTGGTGGCGCACGCCTTTAATCCCAGCACTCGGGAGGCAGAACCAGGTGGATCTCTGTGAGTTCGAGGCCAGCCTGAACTACCAAGTGAGTTCCAGGAAAGGCGCAAAGCTACACAGAGAAACCCTGTCTCGAAAAACCAAAAAAAAAAAACAAAACAAAAAAAAACAAAAAAAAAAACAAAAAACAAAAAAACTTCCACTGTGTATGTACACCATATTTTCTTCATTCACACCCACTGTTGGACATGTCTAGGCTGATTACATGCTAGTAAAAATTCCTGTGATAAATACCTTTTCAAAAATCAGCAAAAATACTTTAAAAGCACTTGCAAGTATTTTAAGTGATTCCCAGCAAAGTTTTGATTCCTTGGGAATGTGCACGCTCACTGCATTTTCTTTCCCTCGGCTAGTGTGTGGAGGGCCCTGCTGGTCCCCGCACACTGCTCCTGGCTAGTGTGTGGAGGGCTGCTGGTCCCCGCACACTGCTCCTGGCTAGTGTGTGGAGCTCTGCTGGTCCCCGCACACTGCTCCTGGCTAGTGTGTGGAGCTCTGCTGGTCCCCGCACACTGCTCCTCCTCGGCTAGTGTGTGGAGCTCTGCTGGTCCCCGCACACCGCTCCTCTGGAATGTGCACATTCACTGCTTTTTCTCTCTCCCTCAGGGACGCGGTGCTCAAGTGCTGCTCCTCGATCTTCAGTTGAAAGTTGCATCTGCTCAGCCGGCAGAAGTGCTTAGGAATGGTGCTGATGTTGTGCCTACACAGTGATCACTCCAGAGACGGCGGCAGCCTCAGACCATGCCCTGTACTGGTGAACTGCGCTTGCATAGCCCTCATTCCCTGCCATTAACCTGTTCTTCCAGAGACAAGGAGATAATAATCATTGCCACTTGTAAATAATCTTGCTCAGTTTTTAATCTTCACAGACAGCTTTTGAAATGTGAATATTTAAGGTATAAACCTGTGTTGTAAGATATATCCAGCTTATTTGGCTTTTTAGATGGTCTACAATTTAAAATTTTTTTTAACTTTAAAAATGTGAAATTTTATATACTTTAAGCTTAAAATTACTTATTACATGTAATAAAAAGTAATATATGTATCTTTACGGTTTGAAATAAACCTGCTCCTACAAATGTACCATTTTCTGGATCAACTTTATTATACTTTAAGTAGCTTAGCTCATTGAAGTTCAGCTCGGGCTCTGTGTAAGGTGCAGCTGCTGCTTGTGAGAAGTGACAGACTGGGGTGTCACAGGGACTGGAAACCAGCCAGGCACAAGTCCAGGGACCAGACATGCATATTTTTTTTTTTTTTTTTTTTGGTTTTTTCGAGACAGGGTTTCTCTGTGTAGCTTTGCGCCTTTCCTGGATCTCGCGCTGTAGACCAGGCTGGCCTCGAACTCACAGAGATCCACCTGCCTCTGCCTCCCGAGTGCTGGGATTAAAGGCGTGCGCCACCACCGCCCGGCCAGACATGCATATTTTTAACCCCAGCTGTCAGGAGACCAGGTGGATCTCTGAGTTCAAGACTAGCCAGAGCTACACGGTGAGACTGTTTCAAAACAAAACAAACAACCCCATCCCCCCCCCCAAAAAAAAAAACCAAAAATGGTCCAAGGAGGGATGTGAGGGCTGCTGGTCAGAAGGGTGGCCCAGAGCTGGCAAGGATAGGGTACTGCTGTCATTGGAAGGTAAGGATGGGGAGGAGGAGGAAGGGGTTTAGTCATCACAAAGACGGAGGGGAGGGGCGCAACAGGGTATGAGGAAGCAATGGCTGGGTGCTGTCTCCTTCAGGTCCCCATGGGCTGGCGGTAGCCCCGTCAGTGGCAGCAGGAGTCCATTTGTGGGGACAGGGTGAGTAGGCACACACCAGAATGTGCGGCTCAGGCAGGTACAAATGAAGAGGTAAGGTGGCTTGTGCTCGTGTTGTTAGCCTGGTGGGTGGGGCAGCAGGTGTGTATGGAGATGAGTCCATAGGACAGGGTGGAGAAGGCAGGGCATTGTGAGCAATTCACACTGCTCAGTGTTTCAGAGTACAGAAATGGTGGGAGGGGACAGGCAGCTGGGGCACTCAGGAACTGTGGCCTTGGGGGGATAGAGAAATGACTGATCGAGGGCACATGCTGCTCTCCAGAGACCTGAGCTCAATTCCTAACACCCACGTGGTGGCTCACAACCATCTTCAACTCTAGTTCCAGAGCCTCCTTCTGGCCTCCAGCAGCACCACATCACATGGTGACCAGACATACACATAAGCAAAACACTCATACACATAAAAGTAAATATTTAAGATAAGCCTGCAGAATGAGGGTTCTGCCCAGCCTGGAGCCTCTTTGGAGCTATGCTGCACCTTGGTGCCAGGTATAACAGACATCGCCTGCCCTACAGAGGCCTGGGTACCATGACAAAGTGTACGATTCACAGGGGTTCTGCCCTGTCGCAGGTGTGCTGCGCTGCTCAGCACCTGCCCGGTGTGATGATCCCACCTGCTGAGAGGAGCAGAGTGCAGACAGAAGCTCTCTGAGGACAGTTCACACCTGACAGTGGAGGGGGAGCAGAGTGCAGACAGAAGCTCACTGAGGACAGTTCACACCTGACAGTGGAGGGGGAGCAGAGTACAGACAGAAGCTCTCTGAGGACAGTTCACACTGACAGTGGAGGGGGAGCAGAGTGCAGACAGAAGCTCACTGAGGACAGTTCACACCTGACAGTGGAGGGGGAGCAGAGTGCAGACAGCAGCACACTGAGGACAGTTCACACCTGACAGTGGAGGGGGAGCAGAGTGCAGACAGAAGCTCACTGAGGACAGTTCACACCTGACAGTGGAGGGGGAGCAGAGTGCAGACAGAAGCTCACTGAGGACAGTTCACACCTGACAGTGGAGAGGAGCAGAGTGCAGACAGAAGCTCTCTGAGGACAGTTCACACCTGACAGTGGAGGGGGAGCAGAGTGCAGACAGAAGCTCTCTGAGGACAGTTCACACCTGACAGTGGAGGGGGAGCAGAGTGCAGACAGCAGCACACTGAGGACAGTTCACACCTGACAGTGGAGAGGAGCAGAGTGCAGACAGCAGCACACTGAGGACAGTTCACACCTGACAGTGGAGGGGGAGCAGAGTGCAGACAGCAGCACACTGAGGACAGTTCACACCTGACAGTGGAGGGGGAGCAAAGTGCAGACAGAAGCACACTGAAGACATGTGCCATGCTCCCTCCAGGTTCTTGGCTCTTCTAAAGTGCCTATCCTGTCCAGTGGGCCAGATTCTAGGAGAGGTGGCCACACCTGACTGTACATTTTACCATGCTGCTCCTTTGAATCATCTGGTTCTGCTTCTCCAGATATGGGAGCCATAGCTTCTGAAGAAAGCAGAATTGGGGATTCCCCCTTGAAAAGTGTCTCCAAGTAGACTTTAAAATTCAGGTGCTGTCCCCTCACTTTGTGCCATGTGTTGACTGGGTATAGCCAGTCCCAAGAAAAGGGCCGTTGGAAAAGCTGGATCCAGGTAGCCTAGCTAGCAGACCCTGAAGTTCTTCCTTTGAGAGGATCGGGGTGGCTCACAGCAACACTCTGTGGGAGCTGAGTGCTGGCTCAGGTCCCAGGGCAACATGAGCAACTTCGGGCAAAAATGTCCGCCTTAGGGTGCAGACTGGCCCTAGAACGGAGAAGTGGGTTCCTAAATCAGCTCAAGTGGAGAGATGCATGGAAGGCAGGGTTTTGCCTTTGCTGGGATCTCGGGTCTTCCCAGGTAAGAGAGGATGGGCCCTCAGTCCTGGGCCAGACGGCAGCAGCGGTAGCAGCCTGCACAGGCATTGCAAGACATGGGCCTGGTGCTGGAAAGGATTCGTAGGGCATCGGGGGCAGGGGTGATGTGGAAACCTAGTGCAGTAGAAACTCCAGGACTCCATGAGGGGGACCCCAGCAAGGACTCCTAGTAATGGAGGATATGGAGTCTGAACCAGCCATCTTCTGTAACCAGGCAAGGCCTCCAGTGGTGGGAGTGGGACTAACCCAGCCACAAAACCTTCAACCTATAGTCTATCCTGCCTGCAAGATGTGCTGGGGCAATGGAGGCGCAGAACTTGTGGGAGTGGCTAGACAGAATGGTCTAATTTGAGGATCATGCCACAAGAGGGAGCCCATGCTGGACACTATCTGGATGACCAGGAACCAGAGGCTGGATAACCCAGAGAGCTAGGATTAAAAAAAAAAAAAAAAATCACTGAAATGATGGTTAATGATACTCATAGATCGGTGCCTAACCCAGTCGTCATCAGAGAGACTCACAGCCAAACGTGAGGCGGAGAGAGAGCCCAAATTGGAGATCTCCATCAGGCCCTTCCCCTTGGAGCTCGGGGAACCTCGTGGAAGAGGGGGAGCAAGAATTGTAGGAGCCAGAGGGTCGAGGTCACCAGGAGAATTCAGCTCATAGAATCAGCTAAGCAGGGCTCTTAGGGGCTCACAGAGACTGAAGCGGCACCCACACAGCCTGCACGGGTCTGTGCTGGGTCCTCTGCACACACCTTGTAGCTATTAGCTTGGCCTCGTGGGACTCCTTACAGCGGGAGTGGGGGTCTCTGACTCCCCGCTCTTGGGATCCTCCTACTGGGCTGCCTCGACCAGCCTTGATATGAGGGTTTGTGCCTTGTCTTATTGTATCTTATGACGTGTCCGGTTGATATCCCGGCGAGGCCTGCTCTTTTCTCAAGGGAAACAAGAGTGAATCTGGGTGGGTGAGAGGGACTGGGAGGCATGGAGGGAGGGGAAACTTCGGTCAGATGTGTTGAAAACAAAAAAAATAAGGGGAAAAAAAGGTTGGTGAGTGCCGGTGTGGGGAGGAGGGGAACCGGGCATACATGCCCTGCAGTGCTGGGCAGGGGCAGCAGTTGCAGCTGGTGACTGGGACACTGAGATTCAGATAGATCCAGTTTAGCCTTCCGTTTTCAGCCCCGAACCTGAAGGAGAGTTTGGAGGACTGTTGGTGGGAGGGACGGAGGACAGACAGATTCTGTGTCCTCTGTGGGAGGGAGGGGACAGGTGGGCTGCAGTGCCTGAGGGCACAGCTGTTGTGGAGTGAGCGTTGTGAGGCAGGCTGTTAGGTAATCCGGTCAGCGCTCCGGAGACGTGTTTCTTTCTGGCTTCTGAACGCCAGGGTCAGACCTTAGTGTGGGCACAGATGATCTGTCCCACCTGCTTGTCTCACTCAGTGTCCTGCAGCCCTCCTTCCGTGCTGTGGAGCTAATTCCTCAGCATAAGCCGGGGTCACACCTGGCGGTGCACACAGCATATCCCAACCCTCTTGTCTTCTGGTCAGCTAACATCAGTTTACACAAGAAAGGCGTCTCCTCAGAGAAAACCCATGGCAGGGCCCACATCAGGAAAATGGGTGCTGTAGACAGGCCTTGAGGGACTTCATGACCCACTGCCTTGCCTCTATATTGCAGAATTTGTGTGTGTGTGTGTGTGTGTGTGTGTGTGTGTGTGTGTGTGTGTGTGTGTGTCCCATTGCCTTTCCAGATCCTCAAAGGGTTACAAGTGTGGCCTCTGTGCGTAGCACCTGGGACATGCATGTCATAAGAAGGTTATCTGGAGCCGAGGTAGGTGGCCCTCACTAGGATTGTCTGCACTCCACAGCCATATAGAGATTTGAGCAATGTAAAGGTGTGGGATGATAGATCCATAACCTCAGCCTCAGTTGACTCCACAGGATGGCTGGCAAGAGTGAATGAGTGATAGAGCCTGGTAGGCAGCACTCAGTACATAGACCATTCAAAAAGGGGCCAGGCATCTGTGGGAGGAGCCTGAAGTTAAAGGCAGAGAAAGCTCTTACCTTACCACTGAGCCTGGGATGCAGTGCCTTGGGGTCTGAGTGCTCCCAGGATGAGCCACTTCCTGACTGAGCAGGTCCAGGATCCAGGTCAGGTTATCGGTACAACCTCTGTCAGCCTGACAGTCCAGTGTTCTTTATACCACACTGGTGGCAGATGACAGTCATGGTGAATGTGGCTTGTGGCAGCTTCTCATCCTGGGGCATCGAGTGTAACGTCAGTGTCAGGAGCTGGATGTATGCAACAGGGACCAGTGCTGTGGCAGCTTAGGTTTCCAGCAGTCCCAGGAGTAGGGCTGGCAGGATTCTGGAGAGTGACCAGCCCCAGGGTGGGGCAGAGGCAAGCATCTCATGCCCAGTTTGCAAGCTGCTTTGTCTCCGCCCACACTGGTGTGGCCTAAGAAAACACAGACTTTGCTCTCCGCGTCCCTAAAAGCTGCCTAAGCCAGCTCTTGAAGTATAAAACTGTCAGGAAAAATGTGAGGTCATTTGGAATATTCATGCTTGTATAAAAGCGCCTAAGGTTGGTGCTGGATTTCCTGGTTCCACTGAAGGCTGATGATGTTACCATGTGCCTCCATCCCACCCAGACCCACTTCCTGCAGTGACCCTGTCCCTAGCCCACAGGGAAATGATTTAAAGAGACTGCTTCAAATTGGGGCTAAGGAGTCAGGCTAAACTCCTAGTCTGTGGGGAAAATATTAGTGTTGAATTTAATGTTAACACAATGAGTGTAAATTGCCGGAAATGGTGCAGTCGAATACACTTTTCCTGTCTTAAAGTTCAGGGTTAGTTGAGGTTAGATTTTTGACTGCTTATTGCTATAATGAGTTTAATTATTTAAATCGAAATACAGAAATGGGGCTGGGAGGATGGTCCAGTGGGTAGAGCCCCTGCTGTGCAAGCCTGAGGACTGGAGTCTGGCTCCCCGGCACCCACACAGCCCATACTCCCAGAGGCAGGATCCCTGGCGCAAGCTGGCTAACCAGACTAGCCGAGTAGGCAAACTGGAGGTTCTGTGCCAGAACCGGCCTGGGCAAATAGAGAGCAGCTGAGGAAGACACCTGATGCCAACCTCTGGCTTACACCTGCACACAGAAGCGTGCCACACACACGTGCAAGCATGTGTACACACATACATGGAACAAAGTGAAGTCTGAAGAAAACAACTGGAAGAGCAGTGTGTGGATAGTCAGGGAAGCAGGGATGCTCTGGAGTTTTCCCAGATGGACACTTAAGTGTGATGTGCCTTGGTACAGCCAAGAAGTTGTGAGAATCATGAAGTGCTTCTTAGCGTCACGGTCTTACTCCCTGGTACTGCCATCTGATTACTGCCTGGCTTTTCTCCCTGGTGACTCCTTGTGGAATGGCGAGCAAGTGGCCTGGCAGGTGTGTGCACATCTGTGGCTCATCTGGGGGGCTGGACTGTCACCACAGCTGGGGGGGCCTTTCTACAGGCAGTTCACTGTTGTAGAATATTAATTTAAGATGTGTTACATTTGTTTATGCTGTGGAATATTTGTTTAGTGATGCAAAAATGTGTTTCATTCTTTTAGGTTGCATTTGTTTAATCCTGTGATGCCGCTGTGTTACTGTGCCTGTCTAAAACACCTGATGGGTCTGTAAAGAACTGGACAGCCAATAGCAAGGCAGGAGAAAGGATAGGCAGGGCTGGCAGGTAGAGAGAATAAATAGAAGGAGAAATCTGGGAGGAAAAAAGAAGAAACAAGAGAACAAGGAGAGGAGGACTCCAGGGGCCAGCCAGCCACCCAGCCACACATCCAGCCACCCAGCCACACATCCAGCCACCCGGCCACACAGCCAGCCACCCGGCCACACAGCCAGCCACCCGGCCACACAGCCAGCCACCCGGCCACACAGCCAGCCACCCGGCCACACAGCCAGCCACCCGGCCACACAGCCAGCCACCCGGCCACTCATCCAGCCATGTATTAAGAGTGAATGTAAGATTACAGAAGTAAGAAAAGGGAAAAGCCCAGAGGCAAAAGGTAGGATAATTTAAGAAAAGCTGGCTAGCAACAAGCCAAGCTAAGACCAGGCATTCATAAGAAAGGAAAAAAATCTGTGTGTGATTATTTGAGAGCTGGGTGGTGGGCCCCTTAAAAGAGTTAAAAGAGTGAAAAGCAACTACAGTTCACGCCTTTGAGAGCCACCTGCCGTGGCAATGGGACCTGGACGTCGTCATTTTACTCATTCTGAAAATATCTTTAAGGTTGTGGTAATTACCATGTTGTATTTAAAATCTAGAAGCAAGTTAATTTAATTTTTTAATATCAAAATATCCGTTTTTATTAATTCCATTCATCAAGAGGCCAAAATGATTGTCCCAGGAAAGTAGAGAGTCAAGTTAATTTCATACACATGTAGAGAAATGATTAAATTATTTTAAAATTGTACTCCCAACAAAAATGAAACAGAAATTAGTGGTAGACCAGAAAACTACTGAGCTATTTTCTGTTTTATTAATAAGATTGGGGTTTGGGCATTTGAAATCTTTAGTTATCTCTTCTCCATACATTGAGCAGAGTTAGTAAAGATAATAGTTACCTGGTGCTGCTGCACTGAAAAAGAAGAAAATTAACCTGCAGTCATCTTAACATCTCAGGTCCTGCAGCAAGCGACATGCATCCAAAAGTCATGATCTTTACATAAATAATCCACATTTTCCTCAAGTCCCAAACTGACTCAGGACCACAAGCCTTCAAAGGGAGCTGAGGAATCCTGCTCTCAGGAGAGCTCACGATGAGTCAATGCCTCTTTCTGCCCTGTCTCATTCTAGTCAAGGAAAGTCCTCTTCACTATCTTAACTGGTTTCTGGGATGTTCAAAATCCTGGACCTTTTATGAGCTTGCTCTAACTTCTTTAGAGCAGTGAGAGGTGGGTATTCTCTTTGCCATCTCTGCATCACTTTACCCACAGCTCCCTACAGCAGTGAATTCACCCCAGGAATACAGCATTCTCACAAAGACAGCCCTTAGAGCCCAATGTGTATGATGTCAGACCATTTAGAACAGCTTAGCTGGTCTGGATAGGAAGTAGATAACCGTGTCTTAATTTCCTCAGACATGGAGTATAAAAGCTTTCTTCAAGGTCGATTCACTCCAGATACACCAAGGTGTGCAGGTGGATCATTGGCTCTCCTCATTCCCACATGCACATAGACAAGCAGAGTGACTTCTCACATCCACTCTGACCCAGGCTGGCTTCTTGATCATATTCTTCCTGCCTCAATACCCCCAATACCACCTTCCTACCTCAATACCAGTGCTGAGTTTATAATCATTGACCACCAGGCTAAGCATTTCTAATGTTACCCTGCTTAGGCCAAACTTCCACAGATGCCCATAAGGTAAGCACAAAACCCAGGTGAGCAAAGTTTGGTTCCTTTCTCTAGCTCCAGCTCAATTTCATGTTAACCTCCTTCCACATGTGAGCATAAGCACAACCCCAACAAATACTATGAATATTCCTTTAGATGCTTCTGGGAATAGTAATTAACACAGTATGTCACTATGCATTTGTACTGTGTTTAACTTTTATTCCAGCAGCAGTTATCTTTATGATCTCACTTGGTCCACTTCAGAGACACAACCCTGAACTGCAGGAGGTGGTTGGTGTTGTAGGAGCACAGTAAAAGAAGAAAGGATTTCCTGTCTGAATGTCAGGTACTAGTCCTGTATCTCTTACTACTAACAACTAGGATATTGTTGGAAATTTACCTGAACACACGTAGTCAGAGCAGACATGGAACTGTTTTCATGAAGCAAGTTTACATTCACAGATTACTAGAAATTCAAGCCACAGCATATAGGGGCTACCTAACTGGTCAGGAAACAGAAGGAAGAAAGTGGAATATGGTCCAGAGTCTGTGTTGTGGTTATTTCAGGAAGGAACGGACAGATAGCTTAGGTATACTACAAAAGTTTAAGATCGTATCCTCTGAATCCATTTTGAAGGCTGTGAGCTGGAACAGGGGTCCTTAGAAGCTACAACCTGGTGCTGAGGTGCCTTACAGGAGTATTGGTGTGGAGTGTGAGGGCCTGATGAAACACAGAGTTGAACTGGTGTGCCGGCACATCCTTGTAATCCCAACATTTGAGAAGCAGGATGATCTCAAGTTCAGTTCGAGACTAGTCTGGGCCCAAACAAACAGATGGTGGTTTGGACTTTCTATACCAAAGTCTGCATGTGGGGGCTTTGCTTTCTCTAGGACTTAACTAGTACTATACAGGGCAGTCTTTCCAGTATCAAGGCCTCAAGTACCAGAGCATCAAAGACATAGGGATAGGACACATATACCAATTCGGGCCTTAGTCAAGTCACTTTAACTCTTGGGACCTCTGTTTCCTTATCCACATAACGAAGGTATTGTATGATGTAACCTTGAATGTTTCTGAACACATTGAGGTTATAAGGAAAAAGCTGCTTGGCCTTGGTGTTACAAGCTTCCAGGTTGTTTTTTATGATGATGAATAATAACCATAGTTAAAGCGAGACTCCCAATGTGGAGGTTATTGTTTATGTCTGGGATAACCACTGTTTTCATTTTTTTTGCGTTTTATAAAATCTTTATTGACAAATAATTCACATAGTATACAATTGGCCTGTTTGCTCAATTTGATAGACTTTAGTCCAGCATCCTCATAGGCCCATGACACCATCACCACTTTCTATTTTAGAACATCGCTGTCTTCAATTTCATACACACATATAATGTATGGTGATTAGCATGTTAATTTTATGTTAAGATGAAATGACAAAAACTCTGGGCAATGCCAAATACGTGTATTTGGGCTTGCTGACTTGAGCTTTTTTTTTTTTTTTTTTTATCATCTGGCTTATTCGGGATAGTAAGTTCAGAGAGTGTACGGGTTACTTGGCTGTTGCTGCGATAAAACGCCATGACTGAAGCATTTTATAAGCGAAAGCCTATGGTTCCAGGAGGTTCCAGAAAGTTGGCGTTTATGATGGCAGAGCCAGAACATGCAGCAGGAACAGCTGAGTTCACATCTCAAACCACAGCACGGGGCAGAGAGCACTGAATCAGAAATGCTGTGAGGCTTTTGAAATCTCAAAGTCCCCACCTAGTGACATCCTCCAACAAGACCATACCCCCAAATCCTCCCCCAAACAGCCATTAGCTGGGGACTCATTCAGACCGCCACGTGAGGAGAGCCTTGTCCGCCCTTGTTCCTTTGTTTTGTGGTGTGTGTGTGTGTGTGTGTGTGTGTGTGTGTGTGTGTGTGTGTGTGTGATGTGACAAGGTTGGGCGTCTCCCTCCCTCTTCACATTATATGAAATTCCAGGTAAATTTGAATGTGTATAAAATTACGTAAAGAGTGTATTTGTTGACTAATCAATGCATCATGCATCCGCCATCCGTTTTTTTAAAAAACTACTTTAAGTTGTTTTAGCATTTATTTACTTTTGTAAGTGTTTGCCTGTGCCCCGCCATCGTACATGTGTAGTGCTCAGAGAACAACTTACAGGAGTCAGTGGGTTCCAGGGATTGAGCCCAGGTCATCAAACTTGGCAGCAAGTGTCTTTATCAGCTCAGCCATCACGTCAGCCTCTGCATCTCCTATTGGAAAGTCACGTTTGATCTCCCTTGCTCCAACTGTCACTGCTATCCACTCCCACCAAATGGAATGTGTAACGGATTCCCTAACAGTCAGCGGTAGATGGTCCCCATGCCTCCAGAGCTCCTCAGGCCAGGTGTCCTACTCTTCCTGACGTCTGAGAAGAGGCCGAGGGAGGTGGACAAGTGCTGCTGATGTGTAGATGCTCTTCTCCGTGGCAGAAGATTCGGAAGAATCCTGTCAGAAGTGAACAAGCTCCCCTGATAGGGCAGCCCACTCAAGGTACAGGAGTATAACTGCTTCCCTGAGACCATACTTGAGCTGGCTTCCTGCTTCCATTCCTGCGGGACTCTCAGAGGACAGGAATGCTTGTAGCTTCCCAGGTTGCGGGCTACCAGGCCAGAGCAAGCTGCTGAGGTGACATGGAACATCCCAGTCCCTGGTCTGGGTCTCCTTAGCTGTCACCCTGGTAACTGCTCACCTGCTTCTCTGGGCTTTTACATGACAATGTCTACTAGCTGGGTTCACTTATGGTTGTTCCTCAGCCAACAGACTCTTCTTTTTCTACTGTAATAGCTCTGTCTGACTTTGGCCTCTCACCTGGTACTGAGTCCTGTCCTTTCTCACTGCATTTTGGAGCTTCCGGAAGCCCCACTTTCCCAGGAGAATGGACAAGGAGTGCTGGGCACAGACTTACATCAGTTTATGTCAGCTCTTAAAATTATGAGACTGCCCTGCCGCCTCCGCCTCTGACCTTCAGCCCAAACACCATTACTTCTGAACACCCTGAAGCCTTAGGGAGCGATGTGAGCCCACCCGCAGGAAGCAGTGGATTCCAGACACTGCACGTTTTCACTGGCATACAGAGCATCTGGGCATCCAGCTGTTTGTTGGTTTTCCTCTAAAGTTGACCTCCTCAGCTGTCCCTACAGAAACAGCTGCTGACCCCCCCACCCCCACCCCCAGCTTTCAATCTGTGGTCACTGCTTACAAACCTGTACCCACAACTACCTAAAAACTAGAACCTGGAGTAAAACAACAGAAGCATGCTTTCAGTGTCTGGGGAGCTAAGCTGCCCCGTGTTCAGCTGAGTTCAGAGGCAGAGGTTACTGCCTTTGGTGCCCTGGCAGGGGCAAGGGCAGGAGGCTCCTGTGAGGAGGAGAGCTCTCTGGAAGCTAGGTGCTTTTGCACAGAGGGAATGTGGTGTGGTGGAGATGCCTATAGGGGTTGTGGGGCCCATGCCAACTTCTCTACCACTCTAATGAGAAATGCTTCCGCCACCCAAGTTTCCTTGGCTACCCTGGGCACTGAGTGTCCAGTTGCTGCTGTGCAGAACAAACAGAAGAGGAGGGGGTGGGGTGAGTGTTGGCACAGAGCACACAGGCTTACCCACTTTCCCATGTGTGGCTGACTCACCCTGGGCCAGAGCTATTTAATGTGATGGGGAGTAGTTTTTTGAAACGTTTGATGCTCACTTGTAAGTGAAACAGGTGTTGGGGCTGCCCTGTAAAAGCCCTTGACTTTGGGGTACATTGCACTAACTGTTGGATTGCCGACTTAATGGACTCTTCAGCATTGTGGATATGTTTCCAGGTATTTACAACCAGAAAATGAGTTGAGGTAAAGATTGGCTCTCATTTTGAATCCTGTTACGGTGGTGGTAACACATCGCCTTGCCTGCAGTCGCTCATTAAAACAGAACAATGTCTAATATTTCCTATGTTGCTATTGTATAACAAACTGCCTTGCCCGGTCATAGATAACAACCGGTTTTAATGTGCAAACAACTCTTTAAGGAGTGGCATCAGCGATGTCAGTGAAACCTAGGTAGCACTGAAACGCCCCGCCCGGCTCCGGGTGCTCTCTGGACTGGCCCGAAATTTCTCTCCCGAGTGTCATCTGAAAGGCTTTTCTGTCTAACATGCAGGGCTCCAGCAGTGACTTGGTGCCACCAGCTCCCTTGAGACCTAGCTCCTGGCTTCTGGTGGACTAAGCCTTCGCTTCGCGGACCACGGGAGAACTGGGGAGAGGGGAGGCTTGGGTCACTGGGGGCCGGCTCCCGCCCCTGCAGCTCCCGGGCACTTTGTCTCCAGTGTTCAGCAGTCGGCGGCCACAGCAGCCCCGCGCAGCCCGGGACTTGGCAAGCTCTTGCTAGCGCGCGCTCCTCCTCCTCCTCCTGCCGCCCGGCCCAGCCCGGCGGCGCGTCTCGGAGGTGCGAACCGGGCGACATCCAGATCCGCCCGCAGTTGGGCCGCTGCTTGGCGGTGCCCACAGGGCCCAGCCCGGAGCACCCTGTTAGAGGGAGCTCCCGGGGTTGCCGAAGCGAGGAAGGGGCGGGAGGAGCCTTCTCTCGAAGCCACCGGGCTTTAGGCCGGGGCTAGGAAGGAGCGGGAGATGCCGTGGCTGCTCGCAGGTGGGTGCGCCGGGAGCGCGGGGCGATCTGCAACAGATGGGGAGACGCAGGGGGGTCGCTGGGCCTGTGGGGCGGCTCCGCGCGCGCGGTGACTGAGACCCGCCCCTCTCCTTTCCAGGACACTGATGATCCGCTTGCTCGGCGGCGTCATGTCATTCCAGCCTATGCCGCCACCGCCGCCGCCGCCGCCGCCGCCGCCGCCGCCCTCCCGAACCCCGGGGGGCCCCGCCGCGCGCCAGCTATCCCGGAGGCCCTGCGTGCCGCCCGCGCCCTCGCCGCCTGCCGCCGCCGCCGCCGCCGCCGGGGAGAAGAAGAAGCGGCCGCCCGAGATGCTGCTCTCCAGCTCCTGGCCCTCCGCCACCCTGAAGAGGCCGCCAGGCCGCCGCGGTCCCGGCCTGGGTCCCGGCACCCCGCAGCCGCCGACCTCCGCACGCGTTCTGCCCCAGTCCTCTCCGGGCCGTGGGGGAGCCTCTACCACGTGCTCCGCGCCCCGGCGGGTCGCCTGCAGCCACAGCCCAGGGGGAACCACCGCCGCGGGGACTCCAGCGGGGGCGGGGTCGGGGCCAGACGACACCACGCGCTTCTCCTTGAGCCTCACTCCTGAAGCCATCCTGGTGATCCAGAGGCGCCACCTGGAGAAGCAGCTGCTGGCACGGCCCCGCAGGCCCTTCCCCACACCCTCGCCTGACCCTCGGCGCCCACTGGTCCCCTGTCCCCGGACCAGGACCGCGACCCTGCGGAGGGGCGGCCCCACCAGTGTCCCCGACGCGCCTCTGGCTGTGGCTGTCAGCAGCCGCCCACCCGGCGCCTCGCTGATGCCGGGAGGTCTGCAGGCCACGATGCCCAGCCACCGCCCCTCCAGCCTGCGCCCGGTGCTCAAGGTGTCGCTGCTCAATGAGAAACACAAGTACGACGATGAGGAGTACGAGGAGGAGGTGGAGGTGGTGGACGAGGGCCTGGTGCGCAAGTGCACCGAGTGGCTGCGCGGGGTGGAGTCGGCCGCCGCTGCGAGGGGCCGCACAGGGCATCTGGACTCGCTGCCTCACCTGAGCACGCTGTGAGCTAGGTGGGCCTGGTGTGACCCGACCTGGCAAGAGGCCCGCCACCGCCTCCTGCGCTCCTTGCCCCATCTGGGCTCTTGCGAACAAGGTAGGCCAGCAAGAGACAGGACCACAGCCTGGAACTTGGCACAGGTGCACTTAGTCATGGGTGACCCACAGCCTCCTCTAATGCCCGCCGCCCACCTGTGCACCGTGCACCGCGAGCCACCACGTAGGTCATCGCGGGACACAGCAGACGTGCCTGATTCCGGTGGCTGTCCTCTGCTCTTCCTGCTCCCTCGTGGGGAGGAAGGACCTGTGAAATGCCTTCTGACCTCCCACCCTAAGGAGCGGTCCCAGTGGCCCTTTGCCCCAGGCGGCAGCCCACCTCCTTGGGGACTCTGCAAGCCTGTGGCCACCGAGGGTGGGTGGTCTCCTGTTGTAGAGCTGGGACATGGTGCTACATTTATGATTCGTCTCCTTCCGAATCAGAAAGATGTTGGGTGTTGGAAAGCCTAAAAGCTCTGGTTAACTTAAGTTGTAACTCGGCAGCCCTGTGAGTGAGCGAGCTTCCGGGGTAACGGAGCTCTGTTGCCACAGGGTGAACTTGGTGGACTTGTGCTCTGCCTTCCAGCTGTGTACTCAGCCGTCCCACATCCCTGCACTTTCACACACATGCACACCAAAACACTCCCCTGTCATTGCACAGGCACGCACACTCATACCCATGAGTGTCCAGTCATGGGGGCATGCATACATACACAATCACCCACACATGCCACTCTCACATAGATGAGCATTCGCGCCCATACACCAATCTCACTGTAGTCCCCCCACCCACCCCCGCCCCCTCCCCAGCCACACACAGGTGTTCCCAGGACCACAGAATTATTTTCAAGAGCTGGACCAAGGAGGGAACAGGACTTGTGGTTGGCATTTGCTAAGAATGCAGCCTTTATTTGAGGGCACAGCAACGTCTCCCGAAGGAGCATGGGGGAACGGGGAGGGGCCTGTGTGAAAGCGAGGCAGGGCAAGTCCGCCTCCTGGAGCCCTTAGAGAGGAAAGCAGGAAGTACCTGTGGGTGAGGGCAGGTGTCTTTCATCACTGTGAAGATCGGGGACACAGGGACTCTGTAAGCTGTAAATAGTGACTTTTTAAATTTTATTTATTATTGGAATGAAGGGTAAAACTCCTGTCTCTTAGCAGCCATGCCCTTCCCACTAACTAGGGGATGATTCTTTTGTATTTCTTCCGTGCCTGAGTGGATTTAACCCCAAGGATGAGAAGGAAGTATTTGTTCTAAGCAGATAAGGTTGGCTATAGAAGAGTAATGCAGTACCTCAGTGTTTTGTTTTTCACTTACCTTATGCAAGTCAATAACTGGTTTAATGTTTATCTTGTTAAACTTTAGTGTGTCAATTCTTAATTGTATTTTAAATCGAAGCCTTACACTTTTAAGAACCAACTACATATTTTCCTTGTAGAGACCTGTGTTCTCTCTGTCTCTGTCCCTGTTTCTCTTTCCTTCTCTCTTTCCTTCTTGGCACAAGCTTTGTCAAACACGAAGCCTTAGTTCAGAGGGAGCCACACCAGCCACCAGATGAGTTACGAAATAAGTCACTCATTGATTCCTCTTTCCTGATCCTAGTTTGACAGCTGGGAAGTAGATCTTCATTGGTTTTAAATGGTTAATGCCAAAGGGGCAAAATTAGCAACCCTGGTGAAGGTAGATGGGAGCCTTTCTCTCTGGCGGGAACAGAAGGGCTCTTTCTCTAGGCAGACCAGGTGGAGAGGGCACAGCACAGCTTCATCTCACCCACACCCAGTGCAAACACCAGTCCTTAAGACACTCAGCTCCCTGCCTCAGCTGCCGTCACACCACAGGGAGAATTCCTGGTGAGTCCTAAAGGAGGGACCTCGAGAGAGATCTTCCTCGCTCTGTCCATCTTCTGGGTCTCCGAACTGCTCTGTCCGTCCCTGTCTGTGTGTCTGCTTTGATTTTCTTTCCTCCCTGTCTTCTCCAGGCAGCTCTCTCCCAGTTCCCCTTCTAACTGGCCTCAGTTCAAAGCTAAGCACATTTTTCCTGGTTGGTTATTCACAGGGGCTTGTACGCTGGTTCTCCACTTTAGAGATGGGAGCATGTTTGTGTTGGATGGCCGATGGCTGTCTGTAAGCAAAGGAAGGTCTGCGCTTGTGAGGTCTCTTCATCATTGCTGATGTTCTGAGGACATTTTCTAGTCACTGTGATACAATTTCTTAATGTTTAAATAAAAGAGGGATTCGATGGTGTGTGCTGCTTCTTATAGAGTAGGACTGATAACTGTCCAGAAAGAAACCTTTGAACACTGGTAAGTCCTCTAAGATGGCCTCTAAACTGCCTGGCCTCCTTAGGCCCAGGGACTTCTGAGGTCATACGAGGTCACCACCAGAAATGGCTTGGATTTTTAAGAATCTAAGACCAAATGCTTTCTACGAATTCTATGGAACAATGACAAAACCTGTGAGAGATTGCAAATGCCCATGAGAGCTTTACCCCAGATACACTCCTAAAGCCATCCCACAGGACAAGAAGTCTGCATTGAGTGGACATATATTTCAGGAAGACTGTGAAATCTGGACAGACACCTCCTGTACACATTCAGTAAAACCTTTGCTTCTGACTTCTAACACACTTCCTAACTTGTAGGCCATCCCAGCCAGAAGTAAATGGTCCATTTGAGTAACAGCCAGGGTTGCTACCAGATTGCGTAGTAAGTGTGATTTGTCATAAATTCTTGAGTCCATGTATAAAAGAATAGTGAAAGTAAACTTAAGAACCATTCCCTCCTTCTGTCATATATATATGTGTGTGTGTGTGTGTGTGTGTGTGTGTGTGTGTGTGTGTGTGTGTGTGAAAGAGAGAGAGAGAGAGAGAGAGAGAGAGAGAGAGAGAGAGAGAGAGAGAGAGAGAAAGGTAGACGTTTATCCTAGAGGGTAGGTAACCTTGTATGTGAAATGAGAGAGTGTGCCATGCCTGTGGTATGTGCCTGTGAGTTCCAGAGTTGGACTCTGTGTGACTTCATCTCCATACCTTGTGTGACACTTAGACAGTACCTGGCACTTTCCAATAGGTATTGTTACCGTTTCCCTTAATTTGTAAACTAACAATCAATGCCAAAATGTCATCAGGACCTTTAGTGTTGTGGTTTCCTCTGAAATGGTCCAGTTCAGCTTAGGGTGGTTGATCTATGGGGTCCAAGCATGTTAAGCCTGCCATTCGGACCCTTTGCTTTTTAGTATGAGAACTTTGTAGTATGTCATTCCAAGAAAGTGGCAAAGTCAGGCCTCCTTCAAAGCAAGCAGCCCACTGCATTCACCTCCGTACAGCGTGCTGCATTGACCTCAGTGCACGGGCCATTGTGGCTGTGAGAAATCCATCTGCTGGTTACTTTGCCCCTTGCTATGACAATTATCTGACAAAGGGGGCTTAAAGAAGAACGGGTTCATTTTAGCTCACAGTCTGTGGGGATGAGGTCCATCATGGAGGGGAAGGCATGTGTCAGTCAAGAGGGCAGAGCAGCCGGTCACATTGCATCTGCCCTTGGGAAGCAGCAAAAAGGTAAACACAGATGCTCGGCCTGATTTCTCCCTTTTATTTATTTATTATTACATTTTATTTCACTTAAAGTATCAAGCTGTAGGATAGCGCTGCCTATATTCCAGACAGACCTTCCCTTCTCAGCTAAGCCTCTCTGGAACCGCCTTTGCAGACCTGCCCAGAGATGTGTCTCCTAGGTGACTCTAGGTTGACAAAATAAACCATCACAACCCCACCCCTTCCAACCTGACGCCCAGACACACTACTTCTAAATGGAAACATTCCACCCCTGTCCCATAAAGGCTCATTCCATCTAGTAAAATACATACAGTCCTAAAATCTCCGTAGCATCTGCCAGTCCCTACATTGCTCACAAGTCGAAAGTCTCTTCTGTGACTCAAGATAAAGTCTTAATTTTGAGCTTCTATAAAAATCAGTAAACAACAAAAAAAAGACAGTAAAAATTACATGCTTCTGATATACAATGGCATAGAATAAATATTGTTATTACAAATGGGAGGGATGGGAGCACGGCAAAGAATGATTGGGCCAAAGCCAGACCAAAATCCAGATGGGCAGACACTGGGTGGTGCAGCCCCATGCCTGGGATCTGGGCTCAGCTATCTCAGGTAGTCTTTCCTCCAGTTCTTTCCGCCTGCAGCACACTTGGCCTCTCTCTTGGGCTGTCTCCACGCTGTGTGCAGCTTTCCATGGCAGATAGACCACAGTTTGGGTATCTCCTCCATCCCAGGGTCTCCACCGTGATTTAAACTCCCACCTCTCTGTTTCACTCAGTGGCTTCTCTGGGCCTCCCTTTAGAGACTCCAATCCTTCTGCACCTCGCCAAGCCTTGGTAGCTTTCTGGAACCTGGGTGCAAGCCTCTATGGTCCCGTAACTCTTGCGTTTTCCATGTGGCAAAAAGGCCACCAAGAAGCTGCTGCTGCCAGGGTCTGTTGCCAGCTGAATATACTACCTGGTATCTTTCTGGCACAGCTGTAGTGACCTCTATGCACATCGGAGAGACGGTTTTGAGTCGGGAAGATCTTCCAGCAATGACATCAGCTCAGTCTCCCTTTAAATAAGCGCATATTCTTACACTGCTGGAGCCTCGCAGAGGAGCCTTCGGAGTGAGGTCTCACCCTCACTTTCCCTGCTGTCCCACTGCAGAGCCTCTATTTCTCTCGTTTTAATATTGATGTTTTATTTAATATTTATTTTTATGTGTTTTGCCGGCACATACTTCTGGGCACTGTTTGTGTACCTGATGCCTGTGGAGGCCAGAAGAGGGTGTTGGATTTCCTAGAACTGGAGTTACAGACAGTTATGAGCCATCATGTGGGTGCTGGGAATTGAACCCGGGTCCTCTGGAAGAGCAGCCAGTGCTCTTAACCACTAAGCCATCTCTCCAGCTCGTTCAGTTTCTCTTTAGCAGCTGTTTTGTCTGTGCCCTTCTTGTCTGCATCTTTCAGCTCACCTACATTCTTTTTATTTTCCAAACAGCACATTTTATCAAATCTTTTGCTGTCTCTTACTGTGGATCTCACTAAGAGCAGTGAACAATAGCCACCCACAGTCGGAATGTTATACTGTCCTAGAATTACCCACTCTCTCCCCTAACCCCCAGCCAAGGTTTCTACAGGTAGCCCTGGCTGTCCTGGAGCTCACTTTGTAGACTAGGCTGGCCTTGAACTCAGAGATCCTCCTGCCTCTGCCTCCCAATGCTGGGATTAAAGGCGTGTGCCACTCCCCCACTCCCCCACCCACCACCTCGTCTCCATTTTTAAATTCAGCCTCACTCATTTTGTTCAGGTTAAGGGAAAGATACAACCAGATTCTCTGCCAGAATACAATGTAAATGTCCTCTAGTCCATTTGCAAATAGTGTCCCTGATCCCGTCCGGAGCCTCATGGACTACATTTCTCTCAGTGCCCTGATCTTGGGAACTCTCACCCAAAGGATTCATTAAGTTCTGATTACAGCTTTCCAGGACTTCTCTAGCCCTTGGCTCCAATCTTCTCCCCATTTTCCCCACATTCGGGTCCAAAAGTCTATGAACCACACGGTCACGTGTATCTCGGCAACACTCTTACTCCTCCAGCACCAGCTTTCTGTCTTAATTAACTTCCCCACTCTGTTCTGAAAAGAGCATTGTAAGGAAGAAGAAAGGATTTCAGATCACAGTTCAGGGTTCAATCCCTGTGGACACGACAGCATGAATGTGAGTGGCTGTCACATCCCACCAATCGGGAAGCAAGCAGAGGTGGGAGCTAATGCTCAACCCCCCTCTTCTTTATCCCAGCCCAGCTCTCTGCCCACAGGATGGTGCCGTCCACATCCAGGAAGGGTTTTCCCTCAGTTAAGCCTCTCTGGAAGTGAGACTCCTGTGTGTAGCCCACTCCAACCAGTGACACAATAGTCTCAGACTTCATGAACAAGACAAATATTCACAATGACTTTCATCAAAACAACCTCCAGCAGGACAGAATCATCCGGCGATTCATTTGGAAAAGAATGTCATTTCTGCTGGATCCTATTCCCGACAGACCTCAAGGACTTGGCCTGTGAGACAAGGCTGTTGAGAGATTGACCACAGCCACGGGAAGTTGGACTAATCAATTCCTTAGAAGAGCCCTTGCTCAGTGTCAGCCAAGCAGAGTACCAAGATCCGGGAGCTCAGAAGACAATGCTTTGCCAGTGGTAGAGATTCACACCCTTAATCCCAAAGCTCAGGAGGCTGAGGCAGCCAGGTTTCCATGAGTTCAGGCCAGCCTGGGCTACAGAGTGAGACAGTCCAGGACCCTGTCTGACAATCCCCTAAAACCCACAGGGTCCATGGGTAAAGCCCTTCTCTCATTCCTCATCTTCAAATTCATCATGTTTTAAATTTTCTCTACCAATCTTGTGGGAATTTGCTCAATACAACTAATTTTTGTCTTTGTTTTTGCTTTTTTGAGACAGGGTTTTTCTATGTGACAGCCCTGGCTGTCTTGGAACTCATTTTGTAGACCAGGCTGGCCTCGAACTCAAAGAGATCCATTTGCTTCTGCCTCCCAGGTACTGGGATTAAAGGCAAGCTCCACCACTTCCCAGATACAACTAATTATTTTTAAAGTAACCAACTTTGGGCTTTGCTGATTTCTGTTTGTGATTCATTTTGCTGGCCTCTACTGTGATTTTTTTTTACAATTATTTTTATACAGTGTGTGTGTGTGTGTGTGTGTGTGTGTGTGTGTGTGTGTGTGTGTGTTTGGGTTTGTGCATGCCCTGGCACTGGACCTCCCAGTCGGCTACCAGTGATGGTGTCCGAATGAACTCTAACCAATAATTTTCTCCTTTTGTGTCATTTTTGAAAACCATCCTGTCTGTGGCTGCTAAGTGGTCAACCATTCAGAACATCTGACATCACATGACTGAGACTGGCTTCTTTTTCTTTTATTCTTTTTAAATAACCAGCTTTGGTGGAGTCAAGAGGGGCTTCACTTTATTGACATCAGTGAATGCAAGCACTCCCCGGTAGTCACTGACCTGCCTCCCATCCTGATGTGGCAGGCACAGTGCTCAGCAGAGAAGCGTGTGTGGCATCCCTGGGCATCCCCTGTCTGCCTTCTCCCACCCCATGTTGGAATCTATGTGGAGTTAGATTTGGGCCTTACTGAATCTCCCCACCCCAGGACCCAATACCAAGGGACAGGTTGCCACAAGCTCCTTAGAACACAGCCAAGGGACAAGGCTTGATTTCCCAGTTCTTGCCTTTGCCCTCAATCGCATGCAATTCCTCATCCCGACTCATAGTTAAGGGGACTGCTGCGGGTGGGGTGGCTATCCAGTCACGGCCTCCTTCTGCAACCATCCTGTCCCTTCTGTGAAGCTCATGCCCAAGGGGACATTGATGTATTCCCACTAATGCACCCTCAACAAACTCCCCCCAGGTCCTTGTCACTCTGTCACTGTATAGCAGAGAGCCGGTCCCTCTCGAACTCAGATGGTTGTTCAGAGACTACAGAAGATGACTAATTCCTTACCTGTGTCACAGTAGAGGGCAGCGATGGGACCACTTAGCTGTGATCGTGAAGGCATGGGCCTCTTACTCTAGGGACCTGCTAAAAGATACACTTGGGTGAAACCAGCCATCTGATAAAACAACAAGCAATTCAGGGGGACCCCAGGCCACCATGGAGGAGACAATATCTCCAGGTGGGTTGCACACTGTAAGGCAGCGCCTGAGCCCAGCCACCTGGCTCATTGCTCAGTGCCTCAGTCAGTCAGTCAGCCGCATAGCTGTCCCCTCGCTGGCTCCCGAGTGTGGAGGCCAGGCCGGGCTGGCGCACAATAGGACGATCCTTGCCATCCTCAGTCCTCACGCTGTCTAATTCTCTGGCACCACCCCAGACTGTGGGCCTCACTTGACCACAACATGTGCAGCTCGGGGACAATCAAGCTAAAGAGTTCTGAGACAATTGTCCCTGTCTGAATCCTCTCACGGTGCCATCCCACTCGGGGACAAAACACACACGAGGCGCTGAAGGAGCAGCGGACTTCAGACAAAGAGCTTTTTCACCACGCCCGCCTGCTCCTGTGTCAGCCTGGGGTCTGTGGAGAAGCAGCAATGGCAGAAGGGTCATCTGAAGAGACCCTTAGATGTGATCTCCTCACCCAAGTTCACATGTACAAATGCTGGCTGCCACAGGAAGGTGGGCTCTGAGGATGACGGTACCCACCACAACGTTCTCAGATTTCCTGAACTAAAGGCTCCCAGGGCATGTCTTCCCTGCAGATAGCATTCCTGTCAGACCTTTTAGGGATGTGTCTAGGCTGAGGCATCAGCAGCCTCCTAGCTGCATCATGCTTCTGCCCCACAGATGATGGGAATCCTTGTCGGAATTTGAGAAAACAGCATCCAGCACATTATAATTGATGATGGAGGAGGGGGTGGGCTCTCACACCAGCTTGGGGAGAATGCACGCCCAGGTGCCCAGGGGAAGCAGATGACACCCTGCCCATCACACTTCGTTGTATGTAGAGATCTGGAAAAGCAGATGAGGACCTGAGCAAAGATGAAGGTTTGAACTGTAAGACAATGGATTGAAAGCAGGTACACCAACCAGTTTCACGTCAACTTGACACAAGCTGGAGTCATCAGAGAGGAGGGAGCCTCCGTTGAGAAAATGCCTCCCTGAGATCATTTTCATAATTGGTGATTGATAAGGGAGGGACCAGCCCGTGGTGGAAGGAACACCCCTCTGTGGCCTCTGCATCAGCTCCTGCCTCCAGGTTCCTGCCCTGTTTGAGTTCCTGCCCTGACTCCCGTTAATGACGAACAGCGATGTGGAAGTGTAAGCCAAGTAAGCCCTTCCCTCCCCTACTTGCTTTTTGGTCGTGGTGATTTATCACAGCAACGGTGACCCTAACTGAGACAAGTTGGTACCAGGATAGTGGGGTATTGCTGACAGGTCTGACCGTGTTATTTTGGGGAGGATTGTGGAAGGAATTTGGAATTTTGGACCAGCAAAACCCTTGAGTGTTGAGAGCTCAGTGGTCTGTTCTGTAGGAGCTGGGAAGATGAGAACGTTGAGAGCAGTGCAGACGGTGGGGGCCTGGCTGGTGAAGTGTCAGAGGGAAGCAAAGACTCTCCTGGGCTTTTTGTGCGAAGAATCTGTGTTCCGGTTAGTTATGGCTGAAGACTCAGCCATGATTAACAAGAGAACAGATTACTAAAGTGAAACCTTTGCTTTGCTGGGATACTCGATGCTGGTCAGCTGGAGCTGAGAAATTGTGACCAGCATCTTTGAGGAGAAATCTTCTGGGAAGTGTTTCCTGAGAGTCAGCACACAGAAGCTGTGTTCTGGACACAGCCAACGTCGTGCCTTGAGCTGGCATCTGAACTTGGTAGTATAGGAACCGCCCAGGTGCTACCGGTTTTGAAGGCATAAAGGGGTCGTGAAGAGCAGCCGAGGCTTGGCACTGTGTGGCAGGGCTGGAGTCATCCTTCGTTACATGCAGAGGTTGAGGCTCTCCTGGGACACACAAGACCTTGCCTCAAAAACAAAAATAGGCTGGAGAGCCTGGTAGTGATGGTGCACGCCTTTAATCCCAGCACTGGGGAGGCATGGGGGTGGGGTGGGGTGGGGTAGAGGAGAGCAGAGGGAGGGGGCAGGGACAGTCGGATCTCTGTGAGTTTGAGGCCAGCCTGGTCTACAGAGACAGCCATGGCTACACAGTGAAACCCTGTCTTGAAAAACAAAACAAACCACCAAGGCTGGAGAGTTGAGTCAGCGTGCCCGCTGCTCTTCCAATGCACCTGGGTTCGGTTTCTAGCACCCTGGAGTCACTCAAAACTGCCTGTACCTCCTGCTCCAGGGCATCTGATGCCTTCTTCTGGTCTCTGTGCACTCACACATAGACACATATGAATAACAAACTATGACAAAACCAAGAAAACAGAATACCCTGCCCTGGGTTTTCTGAACAGGGAGGTTACTGGGGAGATTACCTAAGTGTCTCTCCCATCTCCTGCACCAGCTGTGTCAGTCAGGGTGACTATTGCTGTGAAGAAACACCACGACCACAGCAACTCGGGGAGGAAAGGGTTTGTTTGCCTTACACTTCCACACCACTGTTCATCATTGAAAGAAGTCAGGACAGGAACTCAAGCAGGGCAGGAACATGGAGGCAGGAGCTGATGCAGAGGCCATGGAGGGGTGCTGCTTACTGGCTTGCTCCTCATGGCTTGCTCAGCCTGCTTTTTTTTTTTCTTAAGATTTATTTATTTACTTTATGCATGAGCGATCTACCTGCAAGTATGACTTTGTGCCAGAAGAGGGCGTCAGATCCCACTACAGATGATTGTGAGCCACCATGTGGTTGCTGGGAATTGAACTCAGGACCTCTGGAAGAGCAGCCAGTGCCCTTAACCTCTGAGCCATCTCTCCAGTCCACACAGTCTGCTTCTTCTAGAATCCAGGACCACCAGCCCAGGGATGGCACCACCCAGAATGGGCTGGGCCTTCCCTCCTTCAATCATCAATTAAGACAATGCCCAACAGGCTTGTCTACTCACAGCCTGACCTTACGAGGAGACACGGGTTCCCTCCTCTCAGATGACTACAGCTAGTGCCAAGTTGACACAGAGCTAGCCCGCACAGCAGCCTTCTCCAAACGCGGTCTGACGGCGCCCACAGAGATTCTCAGGGGTGTGCGGCAGCTTGTGTGCTCTGTGGTGAGTGACCGGTGGTTTTGAGGGCAGAGGGGAGAGATGGGGAGGAACCGGGGTGGCGGCAGAAGAGAATAGAAGGGGCCGTGGGGTGCGTGCGCTGTCTTCTTACCCAGTGATGGCCAGCCAGTCATAGGGGAGGCACTTGCTGGAGCGCTAGATGCCTCCCTGCCCCAGGAGACCCTTAGGGCTTATGTTCCTGGGGTGGGAGGCTACAATTAGTAAACAATGTGAAAATGGCAAAGGATCAGATGACCTGAGCAGTGAGGGGGGAAAAAGCCGATCAAGTTCCTTCAGAGCCAGAGTGGGGCGGGGCAGGATGAGGAACTCCAAGTACTGAGTCACTGGGAAGGTGACCAAGCACAGACGTTTACATGGGTGTCCGATCAAACACCAGGGGAGGCTGGCCAGGCAGAGGACAAGGGATCAGAGGGCCCGAGTCACACAGGTCAGTCTGGAAGAGGGTCTGGGAGAGGTAAGAGGAGGCAAATCAGAGTCCTGCAGGACCCTGCCTGCCAGAGGCAAAGCAGGAATGCATGGGGTCACTCGCCCTTGCTGGGTGTGCACTCTGTTAGGAGGCAGAGCCGGAGGGCCAGGGTGTGGCTCAGTGGTAAACACCAGCCCAGCATGGGCCTGCCCAGCAGAGTAGCCTGAGATGACCCTGGACCCTCACCAGGTAGCTGCTGAGTGTGAGTGTGCACTTTTATTAATATTTATTTATTTTATGTGCCCATGGATGTGCACCATGGTGCCTGGGATGCCAGAAGGAGGCATTGGAACTCGAGTTCCGGACAGTTGTGAGCCGTCTCTACAAGAGCAGCAAGCTCTCCAGCCCCAGGGGTGTTTTGGTCCCCCCCCCACCTCGCTACCCTCACTCTGTAGACCAGGCTGGCCTTGAACTCACAGAGATTCTCCTGCCTCTGCCTCCCGTGTGCCACCACCGCCCAGCCCCAGGAGTGTTCTTAATGGCACGAGCCAACTCGAGTGCCTGGGGGACCACTAAGGGCCATCCTGTCCGTGCTTGGCTGTAAATGCTGGAGTGAGAAGAGGCTCCTCAAAGGCTGAGGGACCTGGGGTCATCACAAGCACAGCACGTGGAAGACCTGGGACGGTAGGGCGCAGGAACACGGCTGTGACACCTCTGCTTGGCGGAGAGCTGAGCTCAAAGGTGGTTGCTTCATGTTTCCAAATCGAAGAATAGAAACAGCATGGCTTGTATTTCCACGCCTAACTAGGTGTGAAAGGGATGTCAGTGGCAGGCAACACGCAGCCGCTTTCTACAGTGGGTCTGGGGTTGGCCTACTGTCGTGCTATGGAGAGCCAGAGTCCAATCCCAACACCCGCGGGCACTAGGAGAAAAGATCGAAGAGAGCAAGAGAGCCATAGCTGAGAGAACCCAAGTCTCCCCAGAGCCAGACAGCCCGTGCCACAGGGCCAGAGGCTGAACTCTGGGCGGGCAGAACACACCAAGTCTCCTGCACTCATTGCCAGGGCTGCCTTGTTGTGGCAACAGAGTGGCCTGGAGCCGGTGGTGAGTCTGCCTGGACCTGACTGTGGGACCTGAAAGATCCCAGCCTGGTTGGGTGGGCACAGCTGGTGCCCGGGTGGAGAGACGGTGGAGGACGGTGGGGGAGGGAGAGGGGGAAGGAGCTGGGGCTCACGCCTGCTCTCAGGGCACCTGGACACCAGCTGTGTGGACCAAGAAAGGACCTCTGGCCTGATGGTAGGGCCTGAGGATGGCAGGCCTGGAGGTGAGGGCATTTACAGTACAGCCCTGGCTTTAGTGAGATGTTGGTCGTCGGATACGTGGTGGGAGAGGCATCTTTTGCAGAATTAAATTGAGCTGCTCATGGCAGATTGCTCTTCCCCTTTAATTTAATGAAGATTCAATTAAAGAAAAGTCAGGGACCAGGGTTGTAGCCCAGTTATCAGAGTAGCTTCCTTAGCAGGCACAAAGCCCTTGGTTTGATCCCCAGGACAGCAGAGACTGTGTGATGTCCCACACATGTCCTGCCAGCACTGGGAAAGTGAGGCAGGAGAGTCGGGGGTTTAAGTCATCCTTGGCTATATAGCGAATTAGAGGCCAGCCTGGGCTAGGTAAGACCCTATCAGAGATATTTTTATTACATTTCCTAAATACCCTTGGTAGCTATGTGAGCTCCCACCCCCATCACAGTGGCAATAAAGAGCAACAGTGTCAGACCACATCCCTCTCTTCCCGTCGGTGTTCTGCGTGAGGCATCAACACCCCATGCTCAGTCCCGGATGGCCAGGGCATGTCACCTGGCTCCCCAGTGAGTCTCCCATAGGAAGCACTTCCCAAGCTACTTCCATTACAAGTCGTCTGAAGATACCCCGTCCGGCAACCTGTACCCATGTATCGTGTCTGCTTTCTCCTTTCTCCTCCTCTCGTGGAGGTGCAGGCTGGAGGAGAACTCCATGTCTGGAGTACGGGGGGAGGGGACAGACAGTCCCAGAGCAAATTCAGTTCCCAATAAATCCGAAGAAAGCCGGGTCTGACTTTGTGCAGAGTTGAATCGTGTCTAGAGCAGTGCTGAGGAGTCTGAAGCTGATATGGGAACTGGATAGGACACACCCCTTTCCCCCTTTCTGTTCTGAAGCGGGGGGGGGGGGGGGGGGGTGTTAGGACAGACCCTCAAACTGCTAACTAAAGTAGGGTCTTTTCAAGTCCATTGGTAAATGAGGCTTTTGGGATCTCCAGGGAGGCAGAGTGACCTACGGTATTGTGTTCACCCAGGAAAAACCGTTCGACTGTGTAGCCAGGTGGCTTTGGGGATCAGTAATTAAAGTCACAAGGCTATAGCTAAGGTGCATGTGTCCCATGGCTGTTGGTCTGAGGGTCCTGCCCTTCACCTATGGGTCTCTCTCTTCAGCCAGGTGACTTCATTCCCTCCCCACAGCCGCAGGCCTGTCTCCAGGCCTGCCCTGTGCTGAGTGTGTCCTCTCTTCACAGATGTAGCTCCTCAGACCATGGCCGCGGACCTCCACACTTACCACAAGGGCTTGCATCTGCCTCTCCTGAGCAGCCGCCTAGCACAAAGCCCTCACCAGCAGGTAATTGCTTCACGGAGGATATCAGAAACTGCATTAGTTGGAAGGACCAGGTGTGCCCAGTGACTGAAGCCTGCATGTAGCACCTCCTAGTCACTCTAGCTCTTGACCACAGAGGTGAAATAATGCATGTAAATATTAACACAGCTAAAACTTCTTACAGCCAAATATTGTGTGTGTGTGTGTGTGTGTGTGTGTGTGTGTGTGTGTGTGTGTGTGTGTGTAATACCAAACCCAACTCCATGGTACCTACAAAGGTCCCAGCAAAACTGAGAAATCCACGGTTCTATTCTGGTTATGACTAGGGTATGGCTGATCTGGACGTGGCTTGATGCTTCCACCAGTGGAGAGCCCATGTGGCATCTGCCTCTTGGGTCTCTTGTTCTTAGGGCTCTTGTTCACACACCGCAGTCTACAGGGTTCCTTGTTAGAGAGGAAAGCCTTAGGTGGCTCCTGAGCATCTGGGGCCCAGAACGCCCATCACCGGGCTATGTGACCTCTTCCTCCCTCTGTTCTGGAGTATTCATATCTGAAAGACCTATCTGATTCATACCCAGAGTCAGTGGCACCTTTGGCCATGTGGAGAGGAGCCGCAACCTGACCTCAGTCCTGGTGAATTAGTCTTCACAGATGCACCCAGACATGGGGAAGGGCTTTGATGAGAAGACAGATGATCCGTCCTTCAGACAGAGGGACAAGCTCAGCCAGTTGTGTGTTTGGAGGCACTTGGAGTTCTGTGAATCCTGGGTGGAGGATTGAGGACATTTCCCTCTCATCACAGTTTCTAATAGAGCCCAAGTAGGGCTTGGCATGGCTTCCTTGTCAGTCTGGTCCCTACCTGGACACCCAGTAGGTGAGATGTTGAGGCTGTCTTGCCTAAGTGGTGGACGGAAGCACAGGGGATCTGCTAAGGCTGAGGGTGTGTGTTGTGTGTGTGGCTTGTGTGTGTGTGTGTTCAGAACATTCTCTGGAGGGCACTTCCTGCCACTCCCCACCCCCAGGCCATGATGTGTGTAGCTGGAAACAGGGTCCAGAAAACAAACAGGATACAGAAACACAAACCACTCACACCACACCACAGCACATACTTGCAAGGGAGTCATCCTAGAAGCTGCAATGTCCCCTGAGGGAATAGCCGGTCTCTGTGCTGTTCAAGAAGAGTTCCAAGAGGACTACAGAGATGGCTCAGCAGTTAATAGCACTGGCTGCTCTTCCAGAGGACCTGGGTTTGATGCTAGCATCCTCATGGTGGCTCACAACCATCTGTAACAACTCCAGTCTTCCTCTTCTGGCCTCCTCAGGTACCGGCATGCATGTAGTGCACAAACATCCGTGTAGGTCAAATACCCATACACTAAAAATAATTAAGTTTAAGAAGAAGAGACCTAGGGAGGTAGCAAAAAAGTCAACTAGCGCATGCTCCTGGTTCCTGACATTTGCAATGCGCATCACAGGGAGAAACCTCACTGAGAAGCACCCCAGAACAGCAGCCATGCTGGCTTTTGCAGCACCTTCAGGGGCAGGAGAGCCCGAGATTAAAAGGCACAGCAGAAGGCATGTCTTCAGAGGCGGTGAACAGGCAGGTGGTGACTGCCCATGAAGCTTGTTCCGGGATCTCCTCTGTGTGGCCTCAAGACTAACTGGACAGAGAGCCTTGGATTTCCCAGGTAGAGCAGGCAGGAGACTTTAATGGCAATCCAAACCCATATCCCAATTGTAGACAGATGGGAGGCTCAGCTCTCCCTCAGATTCGGGAGGTGTGTTGGTCTGGTGTCCAGTCTGGTTCCAAGAGCCCCATAGTACGTGGTCCCTGTAGAGGCCACTATATCCAGCCACCTCACTGCGCCGGTCACAGCACCAAAGGTGGACCATTGTTCCCCCCGATGCTGCTCCTTGTCCCATCTTTCTCTGAGGCTCCACCAGGCAAACTCTGCACCAGGGGCCTGGTCTCCTGGACTGGACTTGCTCAGCTGTTCTGGCCAAATCTCTTCCTCCTCTCCTTTGCGCACTCAAATCCTGCAGGAGTCAGCTCAAGGCTTTCCGTACCCATCCAGCTTTTCCCTCAAGCCGTGTGATTTCTTTCCCTTCCTCCTCCAAAGACCCCAGGGTAGCACTTCTCTTACATCCTACTTGCCTTTTGGAAAGGCACAGGGAAAGCTGGTGACATGGAAGTAAGAATTTACCATGGCAAGAAAAGACAGCATGCTTACTGAAATATACTTCAGAGGCAGCAGGTGAATTTCCAGAGAGAACAGCCTGAGTAGAGGGGCTGGATGTCTTGTAGAACAGTTGTGGGGCAGGTACTTGGTCTTATCTCCTGGGTCATTTGTGGGGGGGGATCCATATCTGGATAGACAAGAGGATGCCTCAGTGTCTTAAGTAATAATCTTACAATAGAAGTTGCTTTTCTTGAAACTGGGCATTTTGTTTCAGGCAACATGGATCATTGGGAGGTAGGCTCCGACATCTGTGTAAGACATCACAAATCACTAGAGGTCAGGACACAAGCAGCTGTGGTCTGGTTCAGTGTGGGAACTTCACTTTTATTTCTGGTCTTTTGTATTTACAGTGCCCATAGTGCCAAAGCTAATACTTACTCATGTTTGGTGATTCTCCCCACTCTTGCTTTTATTTATTTGTTTTGTTTGTTTTTGAGACAGGGTTTCTCTGTGTAGCCCTGGCTGTCCTAGAACTAGCTCTGTAGACCAGGCTGGCCTTGAACTCAGAGATCTACCTGTCTTGGCCTCTCAGGTGCTGGGATTAAAGATGTGTGCACCACCACTGCCCAGCATGTGTATCCCAGGCTGGCCTTGAACTCCAGATGCTCCTGCCTCTGCCCCCTTCAGCAAACCCTACTAGCCTGCGCCACCAGAACCAGCAAATCCCCTAACCCTTGAAATCAGGAATTAGTGCCAGATGTTTGTGTTTACTACAGACCTGACGGGTGGGGTGGACAGACATGGGGTGGAGTGGACAGAGGCATGTCTGTCCCTCTAGAAGGTCAAGGATGGGAGAGAACCAGGCTTACTTCCAAGTGTATGTGTGGTATGTGTGTGTATGTGTGTGTATGAATGAGATCATGTTTGTTGATGATGATGGTGATGATGGTGTGTGTGTATGGGATCATGTTGTTGTTGCTGCTGCTGATGATGGTAATGATGATGCAAGTGTGGAGGTTAGGGGAAAATTGGCTGTAGTTGGTTCTTTCTTTACCATGTAGGTCCCTAGGATAGAACTTGGATCATCAGGCTTGGCATCAAGTCCCTTTGCCTGTCGAGCCATCTTGCAAGCCCTAGACTCATCTTTTTGAGGCTCTCTGCAAGGCTGGAGGTTGGTAAACCTGAGTAAAGGACGTCAGCGGGGGACAGAAAAGTTTCCAGGGGTGTAAAATGAGCTTGTTTCCTCTCCAACACCTCTGACAGCCACAGCCACAGCCTCAGGCTGAATGCCTGTATCTGGAACCTAGTGGTCCTAGACCACCTCTGTATCCCATCAAATGGAACATTTTATTCTGCATCTTTATGGCCTGCCTGTCAAATTCACCATCTTCTTTCCCATTGCTACCTCAAGAGCTCCCACCTTGTTACTATATTATATTCCTGGCCATTCGACCCTCATCCAGGCACCTCCATCTTGCACATCAGGGTCTCTTGGAGAGCTTTCAGGAAATACCTACAGTGGGGGCCTTACTTTTGACTTAAGTAAGAATGTCTAGGAGTGGTGCCTTGGATTTCAGTACTTTTAACCAAGCAGGGTTCAGGGAAGAGGATGCAACAGGCCTGATAAGAGTCACCCCACCCTCCTCAAACAGAGGTAGTCTGTTCAGCAATAGCAGCACCCCAGGGGAGTGGATGCAGCCGAGAGAATGTTCCTACTCCCAAGTGTGGATTTTACCTCCTAAGCTGTGGTTCTTCAGAGCTGGGAGGGCGTGATTCCATTCCTGGGAAGTAGGTTCTCCAGACCCCTTGGGGACCTCCCTCCTCCTCACCTGGCTCCGGCTGTACTAGCCTACAGTGCAGTCCAGGGCATCCTCACCATCTGGCATCATTTGCAGTTCCCCAGCTGCATTTCCTCTCTTCCCTTTCTCACTCGCAGAACAGAATTGTTAGCTGTTGCATCTGAATGTGAAGTTTCAGCCTCAGGTTCATGTGTTTGAATATTTGGTCCCCGGCTGGGGGTGCTGTTTGAGGAGGCTGTGAAAGCCTTAGGGTGGCAGGCACGGTTGGTGGAGGTGCATCATGAGGGCAGATCCTTGAGGGTCCGGGGCCTTGTCTTCCACCCTTCTGTCTGCCACTGAGACGTGGGAAGACTCAAGCTCCCCCTACCACTGACAGAGCCCCTCTAGCCGTCATGCATGGCTGCTGTGACGGACTCTCTGAGCCTGGAGCCAGAATAACTTGCTTCTGTGAGGTATTTGGTCACAGCAAGGAGAAGAGTTGTACTGAATTTGATCCTGCGTAGTGCCCGGACACATTCATTGACCAGGCATGTGGCTGGTTACTCACGCTCCTTTCCCAGTTCCATGTTCATGCTGTTGACTCCGATGCTAACACAGGACCTGTGTTGTGGGCTGTGGGTCATTTTCAGTGACTGGAGCTCACAGGCCCTGGGATGGGGACTCATTGCTGAGCACCCCATCTCCTCCTTCCTGCCTCTAGTTACCGACTTCAGAGTCCTTCTGCCGGGAAGCCCTCTGTCCCGCTGAGAGCTGCACTATTGTACAGGCCCTCTGCCGGGAGGCTTCAAATGTTTGATTACACGAGTTAATGGCTTTTAAAACTCAGTCGTGGATTCTCACAGGGGATCAGGCCTCTTCCCTTCAACCTGCATGCCTCATACTGATGTGGCCAGCACTTCATTGTCCCTTTGCCTCCAGGCGTCCAGCCCGCATCCTGCATGGGCAGCCCAGCTTCTGGATTATGCCTTCAACCTCAAGAAAGTCCTTGGGTTGCCTATGGAGGGTACTAGGGATTGAATGCAGAACTGTGTGCATGGCTAGTCAGCATTCTCCCACTGAGTATATCTCCAACCCAGCTAAGTCTTTTATATGCTATTTCATATGGTAGTTATATGATAAAAATTATTTTTATCTTAAACCACATTTTAAATGTAGGTGAAACAAGAGATTTACAAAACGCACGCCAACTTTTCCTAGCATTAGCTGGAGCAGTCAGCTTCTCTATTCAGTTTTCTATGAACATTCCTGACTGCCAATTTCTGTGCTTGCTTACCTTCTTGAGACCACACAGAATAGCATCTAAGTGAAGCTAGGTCAGTTTTTCAGTGTGTGAGTGTGTGTGTGTGTGTGTGTGTGTGTGTGTGTGTGTGTGTGTGTGTGTCCCTGATTCTTTCACGTTCTTACCTTTAAGATGAGGAGAACCTGCTCTTCTGTTTTATTTTTATATTTAACAGTGTGTATATGTCTGTGTCAATGAGTGGGTTGGTGCACATGAGTGCAGTGCCTGAGGAGGCCAGAAGAGGGCATCAGATCCCCTGGAGCTGGAGTTACAGGCAAATGGGAGCAAAACTTGGATTCTTTGCAAAAGTAGGATGCACTCTTAACTGCTGAGCCATCTCTCCAGCCCCAACCCCTGCTTTTGATAAATGGAAAGAAAGAATTGACTTAAATTACTTGAATATGTCTACTCTAAAGACCAGGTGTTTTAGGAAGACAGTATTTAGAAATCAGCCTCTGGGAGGCCATCAGACCACGAGGTACCCTCCTGAGAGGGGGGTCAAGATCCTTGTAAGAGGACACCTCATCAGTGCCCTCTCCTCTCTTGCTCTGTGCCATTCAGGAGTGTGGCTATGGCCATCACCACACACTAGTTGCTCATGCTGTTCTTGCATCCCGAGCCTCAGAACTGATGAGACAGACTTCTGTCCTTTGAGAATTAGCCAGTATGTGAGATTCTGTGGTCACCCCATGCACAGACCAAGACAATTGGCTTGTACATATGTTGGATCTTTTCCTGAGGCTTCATTTTCTTTTTGTCATTTAATCCCACCTGTCTCATTTCCTTTGTAATTTTTTCATTGAAATGATTAGTTTTCAAGCTGGATGTGGTGGTGCATACCTTTAATCCCACTACTTGAGGCAGAGGCAGGTGGATATCTGAGTTTGAGTCCAGCCTGGTCTACAGAGTGACTTCTAGGACAGTCAGGACTATACAGAGAAACCCTGTTTCAAGAAAACAAAACAAAACAAAACTTTGTTTTCAACAGTGCCCCTTTGTTCCCTCTGGACCTCGAACATTGATGCCAGTGTGCACAAGTGTGGGCTTGCCTTCTTTGGTTCCTGGGGCATGACCCATGCTTAAGTGAGGCTCCCAGCTTCAATGCGGTCTTGGAGACTGTTTGGGAACACACTCCACTTGCTTAGGAGGAGATGCACATAATCCTTGCTGCCCCACCCAAGACCCGGCAGCACCTCTGGACAGTCACATCCACCTGGTGTGTGCAGATAGATCTCTCTGTTTTCCTTCTTGATAAATTTTACTCAACAAACGTTTACTGTGTTCTTTCCAGCGCCAAGCACGTGAAACAATCCGGGTTATGCCAGTTCCACTGTTTGTCTATACCCGGAAGTGTTAACTTCTGGATAAAAAAAGCAAAAAATACCCACCAGTCAATTAGAAGGCTATTGACTGGCTCACAGAGTGGGTGAGGGATCCAGAGAGCTTGCTTGGAGAAATGGCCAGAGTCATGCAGATCCTATACCTGCCAATGTGCACTTGGGACAAGTTGGAGATGATAACAGCTGACGTAAACGGCAGTGGTGGACCTGGAGAGGAGGGGTGATTCTGAAACTACCTGCTGGACGGCACACATTAATACTGGAGACTGGCCAGGTGGTGGCGGCACACGCCTTTAATACCAGAATTTAGGAGGCAGAGGCATGCAGATCTCTGAGTTTGAAGCCAGTCTGGTCTACAGGTGAGTTCCAGGACAGCCAGGGCTACACAGTGAGCCTTATCTCAGAAAAACAAATAAATTAAAAAAGCCCTGGAGACTGGTGACTGGAGAGGAAGGGATGAAAGAGGGTCAGATGGCCCTAATTTTCTGTCATGGTAGAGAGGGAACATTTTGGGAAGATCCTAAGTTCAGACTTGACTGGATTTCAGGAGGGTCCAGAACCCCCCAGTGGGTATAAGTCTGAGTAAGATGGTGTCAGGGCTTGATACGGATGTGGAGTTGGGAGAATCCTGGAGAACAGAAGAGAAGGAGCGCCAAGACCCAAGGGGGAGTGGAGAGAGGAACTTGGGGCGGTAAATCCTGAGACTAACTTGCAGGAAGCTGAGGATGACACGGAGGAAGAGACGGAGGAGGTGGGACTCACGGGGGCAGGAGGATTATCCCTCTGTGAGCAAAGATGACGGAAAATGAGAGGGAGGAACAGATGCCCCGGTGTGGAAAAGAGAGCCGGTGGCTGGGCTCGGCATGCTGTGACAACCGTGATTATGGCAGGAGCAGGTCCCGTGGGTCGTGTGGCAGAAACCAAAGCACAGTGTGGGTCCATGCGAGTGGGAGCTGATGAGAGGGCGAGGGAGAGACTGGGGCAGTCGACACGGAGCTGCAGAAGCAAGAGGGACTTATGTTGGTCCTCATAGTCTTTCTGGGGTGTCACGTCACACAAAAAATTGTGCACCCCCAGGCCTGGCGTCTGATACATTTTGACAGGGGTGTGCCTCCCCCTGCTGAGACAGTGAATGCATCTCCACTCCCAACCCCAGGTCCCTTTTAGGTCACTTCCTGCTTCTTTCGGTCCCACACTAGAGCAACCTCCAAGTAGGTTTCCCCACTATAGATAAGTTTGCGTTGTCTCGAGTTCTCTGTGTGAAAAATCCTTCAATTTGGACTCTCACCTTGGTCTCGGGCCCCCCCCCCCCCCCCCCCCCGAGGTCGTCGGAGTGTGTGGTGTCCTGCTTCATCTCCCAGCAGCAGCTTGGTTGTCTGTCAGGTCACACCGTGATGGACATGGGGGCTGTTTCCAGTTGGGGCTGTTCAAATGGAGGAGCTGTGCTTGCTAGTTCCAGGCTCTGTGCACACGGGCTCTCTCTCGGACAACCACCTTGAGTGAAGGAGGAGTCTCACAGTAAATTAACTATTAAAGAGACTGTGTGGAGGGGCTGGAGAGATGGCTCAATGGTTAACAGCACTGGCTGCTTTTCCAGAGGACCTGAGGACCCGAGTTCAATACCCAACAACCACATGGTGGCTCACAACCATCTATATGAGGATCTGATGCCCTCTTCAGTCATGCAGGCATACATGTAGAGCACTCATACATAAAATATAAATAAATAAATAAAAGTTTTAACGAAAGAGACTGTGTGGAGTGGTCACACACATGAGTGCTCACACACATGAATGCTCGCACACACACACACACACACACACACACACACACACACACGAGTGCTCACACACATGGCATGAGAGTTAAGCCATGGCATCCTAGCTGCCACTTGCAGTGACACAGTTTGGTCTAAGCTGTTTCTTTTTAAGATAGGGTCTCACTATGTAGCCTGGCTGCCTGGAACTTTAAAGGAGACCAAGCTGGCCTTGGGCACAGAGATCTGCCTGTCTCTACTTCCTGGGTGCTGGGATTAGAGGTCTGTGCCACAGTCTTAGCTATTTGTGTGTGTGTGTGTGTGTGTGTGTGTGTGTGTGTGTGTGTATGTGTGTGAGTGGCTTCCCTACACGTGTGCATCATGTGCATGCAATGCCTTTGGAGACCAGTAGAAGGCATCTGAGCTCCTGAAACTGGAGTTACAGACTGTTGTGAGCTGCCATGTGGGTGCTGGGAATTGAATGTGGGTTCTTTGTGAGAGCTGAGGTGCTGGGCACTGCTGGGCCATTTCTCTAGCCCAGTTTTAGCTCTTCTTAAAGGTCTGTGGCGGAATCTTGCTGTCTTCTTTTTCAGTTTATGAGTACAAACTGCTGGCTATCATTTTTATTTAACAACCCTTTATCTTCTCAATAACACCTAATTTTGCCTACTGTGTGTGTGTGTCTGTCTGTCTGTGTGTTGTCATGTGTGTGTGTCTGTCTGTCTGTCTGTCTGTGTGTTGTCATGTGTGTATGGGTATATGTGACAGTCAGATGACCATCTCCAGCATTATCTGTTCAGCTTGTTCGGGCTGTTGTTTTGACAGCAGGCTGCTCCTTGGCCCGGCGCCTGCTGAGTTGGCCGGGTTGGTGGCAGTGCTCTTCAGAGATCTGCCTGCCTCTGCCTTCCCAGTTCTGGGGTTACAGTCCATACCACCACATCCAGCCTTTGTAATGTGGGTCCTGGGGCTTGAACTCGGGTCCTCACAGTTGTGCTGCAAGTGCTTTGCCCTCTGTACTATCACCCGCCCCCGGCTTGCCCACTTTAAAACTGTTTTCTGATTGCTAGTCTCGCTCCTGTCTCGAAGAGTCCCCGGCCTCAAGGGAAAGTGGTAGAGATCTGTGGATGGCAGTTTCCTCTTCCGACAGTCACGTGAGGATAAGAGGACCCTGGACCAGGAAAACCCACTGTGAGCTGGCAGAGAGGCCTTGAGCTTATCCTGCAGGGAGACGCCTGCAAACTAGCAGAAGCTTTCCCAGTGACCTCTACACAGACAGTGGGTGCAGAAACTGGACCCCAAGCACTCTGGAATTAGCTCAGAAGCTGTAAACGTCACTTAGAAGCCCTCTTTCTGCACATGGGAAATGGACGGGGCCTCAAGGGCACAATGTCTGGGTGACTACCCATTCTCTGTGAATTTAGCTCAGATTGGCTTGTTTATTTGTTTTCCAAGATAGGGTTTCTCTGTGTAGCCCTGGTTGTCCTGGAACTCATAATAGACCAGGCTGGTTTCGAACTCAGAGATTTGCTTGCCTCTGCTTCCCGAGTGTTGTGAATAAAGGCGTGGGCCACCACTGCCCAACTTATTTCAGATTTTTTTTTTTTAAAGTCCTAGGTTCACCCAGATAGCAGCTAACCAGCAGCCTTCACTTCCTCACTTCCTTATTCTTCTTCTCTCTCGAAACCTCTTGTTGGGATTTTCCTGAGCCGGGATGCTCCTACTTCATCATTCATCCATCCAGACTCATGCACTGGGCGAGGAAGGCAGCCAGCCAGGAGGCCCAACAGGCAACTCATGCTTCAAGCCTCCTCCCTTGCAGGGCCTGCTGCTCTGCCTCAGTGCGCTTCTACTGTTCTTGCTTGTCTCTCTGGCCTTGAACTCACAGAGATCGGCCTGCTCTGCCGCCTGAGTGCTGGGATTAAAAGCGTGTGCCGTCACACCCAGTCATCTCAGCTATTCTTTTTAAAAAATACTTTTATGTGTACCGGTATTTTCCCTGCATGTACGTGTATCATTCAATGCATATGATGAGATGACCACTCTGGGTCAGTGTGACTTGGGGGTGGGAGACGTTGCATTTCCAGCGCCCTACTTCCTTGTGCTAAGCCCATCTGAGCCCGGAAACAAGCTGTCACAGTCCAAGACCCTGCAACAGAAGGATTCAGTGTTCTGTGGAAGGAAAGTGTAACGGACACAGAACCCATGGGTCTGGCCCAGCGCAGCTGCGGCCCTTGTTTTTCTTAAACATTTTCATTTGTTGCTTTTGCTTTAAGAATCTGGGTTTTCTTTCCTCGGCGACTGGAAGCATCAGCATGCAAATCCGTCGTGGAGACGAAGCAGGGAATGGATGACAGCCAGAACCTGCTCCAAAAACCAGTCCATTTTGCTGCGCCAGCGTCCCTAGATGTCTCCGGGGTGCTGGGTGGCCTTTGTTCTCCTTGAAGCCCTTGAGTCATGGGGGTCCCCCTTCTTTGTCTCATTTCACCATCGCTGAGTTGAGGGGATCTGGTTTGAATCTACTGCTGGGCCCTGATCCAAGTTTCCATGTCACTGGGGAGGCAGGATTGTGTCTGCCCTGCCATCCCCTGGGTATCTGGACCAGTCTCTTTGACACAAGGAAACAGAAGACTTACAAGTCACCAGACCCTTGTAGCCCTGCCAGGATCGTCTCTGGGCTTGAGAGGCATCCATTCCCACACGCCCTGTGGAAGGGATGGTGATAACTGAAGTTTGCAGGGGCCCTGCCTGGCAGCCAGTTTTCACAGCCAAAGGAAGCAGCGTGATGAGATAATAGTGACATGGCCATGGCAGGGAAGATGTTGCTATGGCAACACAGCAGCAGGGCTCTCCTGGGATGCTGCATCGCAGCACAGCACACTACAGATGACGTCGATAGCGTGTTGGCCTCTGCAGGTCTGGCACACTTCCCCTCCTGCTCAGGCTCATCAGAGACCCTGAATTCAGCTTCAGGAGAAAAAGGGGGCCAGGCATCTGGTGCCTGCCCCTTCCTTGGTCAGGCCATCTCACCATCACCTCACCATCACGGTGCCACCCAACACAGCCTCTGCTCAGCCTCCTAGGCTCTTTCTGCTCTCTGGCGCTTGCTTTGTTTCCAAAGCTAATTAACACCAGGCTCCACTAATGTGCTATGAAGTTCCCTGGGGCTCCTGGGCCCCACCACCTGCTCTTCAGCCCTTCCACTCCATGTTCCTGGTTTTCCTCCTTCCCCCAAGAGGATGCCACTCTGACCCTGTCTGTGACCATCTAGCCCCCAGTACAAAACGTTTGTTCATTTGTGATCCTCTGTGTGTGTGTGTGTGTGTGTGTGTGTGCGTGTGCGCGCGTGCGTGCACAGAAGCAAAAGCTTGACGAGACAATATTTACACTCACTGTGTAAAAGCAATCTTTTCCATATTATATAGAACAAGTACATTATTTTCTCTTCTATTACATAAAATATTTTGCTGGCCATACTTATTTGATCACATGGCCCCAGTGGTTTCATGGTTTGGAATGACCTGTTCAGGTTCACGTGCCTGACCAGGGATGGATGGCTCAGACCCCCCTCTCCTTCCCAGCACCAAAAGTGGAGGGGGCGGGGCTGGCTGGTGTCACGGTTCCAGGAGTACCAAGATAAGGCAGACACGGAGGTCTTCCTCCAGTCCGTGCCCACAGGTTCGCAAGCTGCTTACCTTCCTCACTGGCCAACAATCAAAAGAGGAGTATTTTGCAAATCCTAATAACTCAGTGAAAGGAAAACCAACCGAGCTCCAGTTTGTTAATATAGCTGTATTACACCTTCTCTCGCCCTCCCTCTCCTCTCTCCTTGTCTCTTCCATCTCTTTTTATCAGAGGAGAAATGGATATCCAGCACAGGGTCTCATGCATGCAGAGCCAGGGACTCCACCACAGCCTGCCATGGAAGTCTTGGAAGGAATTAAGGGTAAAGAGTGTGGGGGAAGGAATTAGGATATAGCTACTTCCGACTCTTAAGTTAAATCCTGTGTGAGGCCAGGACACTGAATCCCACTTTTCCCAAGTCCCACTAAGACATTAGACTTCAAGATTCAGTGAGAGCTGGGTACAGTGGCACACACTCAGAATCCTGGCACTCAGCTCAGGAGATTTGCTACAAGTTCAAGCCTTTGCCACATAGTGAAACCCTGTCACAACCAACCAACCAGAGAAACAAATGACAAAGATGCGGCGGTCACTGAAGCAAAGAAGTTCAAATAAAAAAGTTAGGGAACGTTAAAGAAATCACACTCCAGAGAGAACCAGAAAAGTTGATCTTGAGTTTGACTGTGAACCTGTCACTGCCTAGTTAGGAGACCAGTTGGTACGGCTATGATTTTGGACCCAGGGTCTGTTGTGTGTGAATCTCATAAATGGTCTACGGCGCACGGTGCACAGACATACATGCAGACAAAACACCCAGACGCATAAAATAAAGCTAGTGTTCTTGGTTGTGAGCCTAACCTCTAACGCCCAAGCCATCTCTCCAGCCCCAATAAATAAACCCAAAGAAAAACAACTTTAGTTGAATGTTTCTGCTATTGTTACCACCTGTCTCAGGGGTTCTGTTGCTGCGATAGAACACCATGGCCAAAAAGCAACTTGGAGAGGGAAAGATTTATTCGGCTTGCACTTCCCATGTTGCTGTTCATCATTGAAGGAAGTCAGGACAGGAACTCAAACAGGGCAGGAACTGGAGGTCTATTTTCTGACAGAACCCAGGACCACCAGCCCAGGGATGGCACCACCCCAATGGGCTAGACCTTCCTGCATCAATCCTTAATGAGGCAAATGCTTTATAGCCAGATCTTAGGGAGGCATGTTCTCAGTTGAAGTCCCCTCCTTTCAGGGAACTCCGGCTCTGTCAGGCTGACGTTGATTGCCCCTCTCCGACGCAGTACCTCAGTCTTTGCTGCTCATCTCGCAGGCGCCTGGCTTCCGTGTGCATTTTGGAGTTATAGAAGAGTTCTGACTTTATCTCAGTCTCCCAGTGATTTTGGAGACAGGTGATGTCTTAGGGTTTCATTGCTAAGGTCAAAATACCCCGGGGAGATAAGATAGCAAAGATCCATGTGGGCTCACAGCTTCATAGTGAAGTTTAGTACACGGTCAACTGAACCCGTGCCCAGTCAGAGCACACGGCAGAGGGGCACGGGGGATGCAGGCCTCTCATCTCAGCTGCCCCCATACAGCCCGCTGCCCCCATGCAGCCCGCTGCCCCCATGCAGCCCGCTGCCCCCATGCAGCCCGCTGCTCCTTAGCCACTGCCTTTGCCATAGGCCCACGCCCCACGCATCCGCACCTGATCATCCTCACGTGTGCCCACGCCCCACGCATCCGCACCTGATCATCCTCACATGTGCGCATGTCTGTGCGGCCCCGTTTCTTCTCACAAGGACACGGAGTTAGATCAGGGCCCGCTCTGTGAACTCAATTAGTTCAGTCACCTCCTTCAAGGCCCTGCCTCCAAATGCAGTCCTATTCCGAGGTACTGAGGTGGGAGTTTTACCGTGTGACTATTGGGGACCAGGAAAGCCTGAAAAACTCTAGAGCCTGAGAGTAGATGAGGCTGCAAGTGTTGCGGGAAAGCGATGAGGTGACTGCTGATAAACATTGTTCTTTTTGGGGGGCAATGAAAATGTTCAGAACTTGATTATGGTGACCACTGCACATCTCTGCCAAGTCCCACTGAAGCCCATTGAATCATGGGCTTTAAAAAGGATGAGTTTTGAGTATATGAATTACATGCCTCAATTTTAAAAACTATTTTTTTTTTACTTTATTTTATGTGCATTGATGTTTTGCCTGCATGTAAGTCTGTGTGAGGGTGTTAGATCCTGGAGTTACAGTTGTGAGCTGCCATCTGGATGCTGGGAATTGAACCCGGGTCCTCTGAAAGAGCCATCAGCTCTTAATTACTAAGCCATCTCTCCAGCCCCTAAAAGCTATTTCTAATTATGTGTATACATGTGTGTGTGGGGGTGGGTGGGTATGTTCATGTGTGTGCGGTCAGAGGCGGGAAGACATCAGATAACTCTGGAGCTGGAGTTACAGGTGGTTGTGAGCTGCCTACTGTGGGTGCTGGGTCCTCTGCGAGAGCGGACATGATCTTAACCTCCCAGCCATCTATCCAGTTCCTACTCTTAACTTGTTATAGGAGAGGACAGCCGGCAAAGGTCACAGTACATAGGAGGTTGTGGGGAAAGGAAAGAGGGGTAAGGATGAGATCATGAAGACGATCTTTCCGGGGATCTATGATAGCCGCCTAGGATGGCTGTCAGTATCCTCTATACGCCCCCACTTGGAATGCTCTGCCTCCATTTCCAATGTCTCGGACAAACACCTGCCAGCTTCCACCATCCGGTGCCCCTTAGCCCCGTTGCTCGGCTACAGAAACCAGAGCATTGCTTGCTGCTGGGATCACAAAGCCAAGAAGCAGAAGGAGCATGCTTGGAAGGAGGGGGCTGGGCTGGAGGCAGAGCATGTGGCCAGCCAGAGCCAGGCGGCGTTTCGGTGGTTTGCAGCCCCTCCCTGCCTGGCGGATCTGGCTGTTGTGCTCAGAAAAGCAATTTCCTTTCCAGCGGCATTTGGGAGGCTCAGGATCGTCTCGCCCGCTTCCTCACCTTCTGTAATAGTTCCGTGGTGTGGTGTGCCCACTTTGTGCTGTAGCCAGCACGGGAAGATGGCCAGTGTGCAGCATCAAGGAGCTGCTGTCCCAGCGTGCTTCGTAAAAGGGCTTTCTGCTAATGTTCCTAACCGCTTCCGGAATTGGTTGTGCATCTTCTTTTGTTGGGGGGTACACACAGGCACCGGCAAGCTGAATGTACATCACAGTGTAAAAAATGTCTAGCTGTATAAAACAAAAAACAAAAACACAACACAACAAAACAAAACAAAACAACAACAAAACCGCTCTAACCCAAAATTTAATTTTTGTTGTTGTTCGTGTGACTTAGGATGTCCCTGATCTTGAGAGACCATTTAAAAGAGCCAAAAGAAAGAAACACAGGGACAGTCGTGCCCAGATGGAGGACACGGAGAAGGCAGCGCAGCAGATCTCGCCGGAACAGGTAACTACTGTTTGTGCTGCTGTGAACAAAGGGAGTCCGTCTCGTCCTTGATCTTTCTCTATTTGATGTCTCAGTTCCTATTAGAATGGCAGGACACACCACTGTGCAGCTGGGACAGCAGTGAGTGGATCCAGAGAATTCAAACCCCGAGAACATAAAATTATAACAAAGTTTTGTTCTGTCAGTCCCATTCTGTCATCCAAGGTCGCGCGGTGAATTAAAATCACCCAACAGCATTACATGGAAAGTCTAGGAACAAAGGCGCCTTGTTCTCTGGCGCCCTCTGGTGGAGCAGAGAGGACGTAGCATATCTGAAGCGGGAGATACACTTGGCTCAAACCAGGATCCAAATGCTTCCCTCACCCCGCTCCAGTGACCTTGACACCGAGGGTAAAACTGTGAAAATCTTCCTGTGTCCTGTGAGTCCACCCTTGAGTTTCAAAATGCAGAAACTTGAGATCTGGAGAAAAGAGATTTTGTCTGCCTCAGGTACATGTGGAGGCCAGGGTCCTTGAGTCGGGGGACCCTTCCCGCTAATGAGGGAGAGCTGGCCAGGCAGGCAGTTTGGGAAGACTTGGTAGAGAGAACTTAGCTAGTGGCCACTGAGGTGAGCGGTGGGTTGGGAACACCGGGTAGCATTGAAAGTGGCTGCTGCAGACATCGGGCTGCGGCTGGGTTGGAGGACACTGGGACAGTGCTAGGCATGTGGGGTTGGGAGCATGACCAGGGCGCAGAGGCTCTCTCTCCTTTGGGGCCCGGGAAGTACTGCTCCACTCCTCTGCTTGGCAGGTGGCACCTGTGGATGGGCTGGGGCTGTGCTGCGGGCTCTGAGTTCCTTTGGTGGAAACACTTAGTGATCTGTGCACCAGTGTAGCCAGAAGGACGAGCCGGCAAAGACAGAGAAAGAATTGGAGACAGTGAGCCATCCCAGGAGCTGTAGGCGCTGCCCCGGTGTTACTGACAGGGAGTGATCTCATATAGGATCTGTTGACCCTCTCGGTGCGTGCCCGAATCACCGAGATGTTTGGCACCCTTGGGCACAGTCACCAGAGGTTCCCGTTTTCCGTATCTCACGGCTAACTAGATTGCTAATTAATCACAATGAAGAAAACACCTCCTTTATGTTTTGTTCACAGATTAGAGGATACTGATGAGAGATTTCTAAAAAAACATAAAACCTCCAAGTGTCAGTACTAGAAAAATTACAAATTTAATCCGCACCACTACGTGCGCCCATCTTACAGCTCCTGAAAGCCCACACACGTGCACACATATGAATGCACACACAAAGACCAAGAAGACATTTTAAAAAATCAACAGACAGAAGCCAAGCTTCCATACTGTAAGGAGGAAGATGCATGTGAGGTTCAGAGTAAGTGGTCCTCTATTTAAAAAACTACTTTTTGGCTGGGGATATAGCTCAGCGGGTAAAGCATGTTCTTTGCAGGTATGAAGATGTGAGTTCTGTACTCTAAACCCAATTAAAGCAGCCAGGTGTCATGGTGCACACTCGTGATCCCTGCATGGGAAATGGGGGTGATGGCAGGATCCCTGGGGATCACTGGCAAGCTTAGCCTGCTTGGTGAGTTCTAGGCCAGTGAGAGACCCTCAAAAAACAAGGTGGATGACTCCTGAGGAACACCACCCAAGGTTGACCTCTGACCTCCACATATATGTGTACATGCCACTGAATTGTGTACACACACATACACACGTGCATTTAGTATTTAATAAGGAGGAACAGGGCTGGAGAGATGGCTCAGCAGTTAAGAGAAGTTGCTGCTCTTCCAGAGGACTTGGGCTTGAGTCCTGGCACCCACATGGTGCCTCACAACCATCCTTAACTCCAGCTCCAGGGGATCTGACACCCTCTTTTTTTTTTTTTTTTGTTTCTGCTACAATCAGAAATGCAAGTGGTGTACAGATATACATGCAGGCAAAACACCTTTTCGTAGTTAGGGTTTCTATTGCTGTGACAAAACACCATGGCCCAAACAACTCAGGGAGGAAAGGGTTTATTTCATCTTATAGCTTCTACTCCGTCCTCTAGGGAAGGCACTGCAGGACATCAAAGCTGGGACCTGGAGACAGGGACTGGAGTATAAGCCGCAGAGGTGCTGCCTAGTGCCTTGACTCCCAAGAGTTGTTCACCCTTTCTTACAGCACTCAGGACCACCAGCCCAGATATGGCACCACCTACGTCAGTCATCAGTCAAGAAAATGCACCATAGTCTTGCCCACAGGACAATCTGGTGGGGGTATTTTCTCACTCAGCTGAGATTTCTTCCCCAAATGACCCTAGCTTGTGTAAAGTTGACATAAAAGCCAGAACAATGCTCATACACACAACATTTTTTTGTTTGTTTGTTTGTTTTTTGAGACAAGGTTTCTCTGTGTAGCTTTGGAGCCTATCCTGGACCTCGCTCTGTAGACCAGGCTGGCCTCTGACTTACAGAGATCCACCTGGCTCTGCCTCCAGAGTGCTGGGATTAAAGGTGTGCTTTACCACCACCCGGCCACACAACATTTTTTAAAAAAAAAAAAAAAAATTAAACTACAGAGGCTGGAGAGATGGCTCAGTGGTTGAGAGCACTGGCTGCTCATCCAGAGGTCCTGAGTTCAATTCCCAGGAACCGCATGGTGACTCACAACCATCTGTAATGAGATCTGGTGCCCTCTTCTGGCCTACAGGCATACATGCAGGCAGAGCACTGTGTACATGATAAATCTTAAAAAAAAAAAAATTAAAAACGGGAGGAAAAACTTAAAGACCTGGCCCATGGTGGTCAGCTGTGTATCAGCTGTTCCATCTCATGCAGGAGGGCCTTCTGAGAGCCAGGCAGGCCAGGATCGGGACTGCATTCGAAAGAACCACAAAAATAAAACTACAGCCGCATGTAACCTCCAACCTAGCAGCCTCACGTCTACAGTTTTTTTCAGATGCTATTGGCACAGGGACAAATGGCCTGGAGACAGTGTAACTAATGGCAGTAGTATCTGTAAGGGCACAAGGTGGACAACGCTGAAGTGTCACACAGGCTGGACCGTGAAACCATGAGCAGAGCTGAGGGTTTCTGTGCCTGGATATGGAGAGATCTCTAGAGCCTGGGGGTGTCGCTGTAGTGGGCGGTGTGAGCCTGGGAGAGTGGGGCCTAAAAATGAGGAGGACTAAAGTCTCATGCTAGAGCCAGCTTTATTCGGAGCATCAGACAATTTATACTCCGAGGGTTAAGAAGAGTCGCCTGAGTAAAGTGTACAATCACCAGGACGGGCTGCATGTGGCAAAAACAGGTTTCTCCATAGAGGCGTGTAAACAAAGAGCAACAGTCGGTTGTAATGAGTAATCTGAAGTGAACGCACTCCTGTCCGCTACACCTGGGAGGGGCACAAAAGCACATTCCAGGAACAGTTCTGTGGTTTGAAGAAACTGAGGTCACAAGACTCTTGTCTTGTTTTCTAGGAACTTTCTCACAGGCACTCATAATTCTCCTCATACGACTCCATTCTCAGACTGTGTTCAGACAGCCTTGGGCCGGGGGAAAGTGGGGTGCGGAAGCTTGGGCAGCGTCCGTGGAGAAACAAGAATAGACTGATGTGCGTTTGGAAGACGATGCTTGTAGCATGAATCTTAAAGCGTCTTATTAATAAAAACAAACCCAGGGCCTGGTATTGGGGCAAATGTTGGAAGATCAGAGAAGCAGAACAAGCCACAGCCACTTCACCTTGCCAGTTCCTCAGCTGATCCTGTTTCCTCAGACTGGAAGCCTCTGAGTCCTCATCCAGAATGAATCTAAGCTGAACCACTGCTCAAAAGCCTACAAGCTTAACCAACTTCTAGTTCCTGGTCCTCACGCCTTGTATACCTTTCTGCTTTCTGCCATCACTTCCTGGGTTAAAGGCTCTTGTTACCATGCCTGGCTGCTTCCAATGTGGCCTTGAACTCAGAGCTCCAGATGGATCTCTGCCTCTGGAATGCTATGATTAAAGGCGTGAGTGCCACCATTTTCTGGCCTCTGTATCTAGTGACTGCTCTGTTCTCTGACCCCAGATAAGTTTATTAGGGTGCACAATATTTTGGGGAACACAGTATCACCACAGACACTGACTGGGGTCATTAGAATGGGAAATGTATTTGAAGACTTGGACCCCAGTTGTTGTTGGTGTTTGGGGAGGCCATGAGAGGTGCAGCCTTGCTGGAGGAAGAACGTCACTGATGCTGAGTTGGAGAGCTCATACCTTTGTCCTGCTTCCAGATTGCTCTCTTTTGTCTCATGTTTGGGTTGAAGATGTAACCTCTCAACTCCCAGCTCTGGCCACTATGCTGGCTACTTGTTGCTACATCTCCCCACCTTCATGGACCCTCCCTCTGGAAGCATAAGCCCGAATAAACCCTTCATGGTGTTTTATCACCGCAACAGAAAAATAAGCAATAAAGAAGTAAACCAGGAACTGAGGAAGACAGGAACCTGTAGAGAACATGATGGAAGAGAAGGGACCTGGTAAAGGAAAATATGGTATTTTCCAAGTATTGAAAGAACTCTACAGCCAGATTCCTGAACCCAGTGAAACCGCCCTCCAGGAATGAATGAGAAATTAAGACTGAAGGGAGGTCATGATTTCCTTTTTTTAAGGTTTACTTTTATTTTATGTACATGGGTGTTGTGATTGCATGCATGTCTGTACAGGTGGATATCTGTGAGTTCGAGGCTAGCCTGGTCTACATAGCAAGTTCCAAGACAGCCTGTCTTCAACCCCCTGTTAAGACCTTGTCTCAACACCACCACCCCGCCCCCCGTAAAGGCCTAACTCTGTTTCCTCTCATGTTGGGAATGGAGCATAAATGCCCATTCTCATCATTCTTGTTTAGTGGACCACTAATTCAATAAATCAAAACACAGAACCAAAAGCCACAGACTGAAGAATAAGAATGTTCCTATCTGCAATTTACAAGCAAAATCCTTAGGTATAAACCCACAAGAGGTGCATAGGATCCTGTGTGCTGAAAGTTACACAAAGCTCATGGGAGAAACCAAAGTCTGAGCAAACAGGGAGAGATGCTATAATCTGAACATTTCCCAAGTTTATGGGCAGATGCTTGCTTGCCAAGTCACAGTATTAAGTAAGAGTTGGGGTGTCTAAGAAGGTGTTTAATCATGACAGCTCCGGCCTGGAAAATGAGATTAGCAACTTTATAAAGGGCTTAAGGGGCTGAGCTTGCTCTTCTACCTCTGTTACCATGGACACCGCTCCTGAGAGGCACGGCACCAAGAAGCCATCTTGGAAGCAGAGGGCAGCTTTCCTTAGCTTCATACTGTGACCTTGGGCCAAGGTGTAAACAACACACATAAGTGTGTACCTGGTCTGTGGCAATTCATTACAGCCGCGCCAACGGGCCGAGACCAAAGCTTAGGTAGAAAAGGTGTCTGCTCTGCCGGCAATGACAGCCAGACAGTCTGTAGGTAGAGGAAGAGAGTATTCCAAAAATGTACGGGGCTAAAGAGACCAAGCAGGGGGAGGTGGTCTGCCTGCTTTCAATATGGAAATTATTATAAACCCACACAAGGAAGGCACAGGAACAGCATGAAAGACCTGTAGTGAGCTACATACACAGTCTGGACAGACGGCATTGGAAATGGACCCTGGGCAAATGTATGCTAGGTGAGTGCTCTACCCCAGCCACACTCCTAACCCTGCACAAACCATTGTTACCACAGTTACAGACACTTGTGAACTGCCACATGGGTTCTGGGAGCTGGGAATTGCACCCGGATCCTCTGGAGGGGCAGCCAGTGTTCTTAACCTCTAAGCCATCTCTCCAGCCCTATAATGCTAGTGAGTTGTTGAGTTCTATGTTTTGGAAATTAGTCCCTGACGCTGTGGAAGGTTTACAGCTCTCTCTGCTGGTTCTGGCCTGGGCAGGCTCTTCTTGGTTTGTGACAGTTAAGTCTGGGCTCCCTATTAGGAATAATGAAAGTTCCACACATCTGAGAGAACAGTGTGGCTTGGGTACCCTGATCTCCACTGTGGCCCCTAACAGGGTCCCCAAGCTGTTGTTAGGCCTGGGGATTGGGCTGGATCCCTCAAGCTCACCCTCAAGAGCTCACTCAAGTTTGTGAACCCCTACTGGGGCAGGATGGGTAAGTAAATATAGTTTTAGGTTTTGAAGGCAAAGTTTACACCTTTCAGAAAGGTCATTGATGTGAAAATAATTCCTCAAAATCACTGGCTCTTCAGGCCGGAGGCAGTCCCCAAACCCCAAAACTCATTCCCTCCACTGTGATCTCCCAGCTGCCCCCCACCCCTGCCACTGCCCCCACCTTGATGGGATTAAAATACCCCCATACCTTTCTGTTGATAGGACTTAGTGTCAAATGCCACTGTCCTGCAGGAGGCTGATTACCATTTGATTAATATGCACATAAAATGTTGTCTGAGCCCAAATACACAAGTTGGGGAATCAAAGGGTACCCCTTCACACCCTTTTCTGGTTTCATCCTGAATGTTTATTTTGTTTGAAACAACTTCCTCAGTTTCCTTCCTAAAAGAATGGGAAATCTCCATTTTAAAGTGAAATCACTCCCCCCACATGCACACGCCCCCAGCCAGTTCCCGTCCCCATGAGAGTGGAGGCTCACCCAGCCCTTCCTGAGTCCCTCTCTACTGCTGTAGGGGATACTCTTTAATATATGTTCCCCGGGAAATTTAGAAGCTACAAAGGGCTGGTGTTTGGCTGGGAGCTACAGTCATACCTGAGTAATGCTTACGGGTTTGGGCTGTGTTATGGGTGTGCGTGAAATAATTACTAAAATATAGTGTGCTTCCTATAACGTTCCGGTAAATAAACGTAAAAGATCTTTAACAAAATGCTTGTGGATATTCAAGAGTAGGTTTCCTACTGGAAGTTTCATCTATGAATGTGTTTTAAGACGCTGCCCACAGAGTACAGGAGAGAGGGCCTCAAGATGCCCACGGTTTAAGAGCTGAATTACGCTTTGCAGACACAGTTGACAGACACAGTTAAAGCTTCCAAGGCGACACAATGATGTGTGTGGGTGACAATTTGCTTCTGAGACAGATTTATTGAAGTCTTAAAGTTATAACAACTTGTGGAGTGATTTCGTTTTTTTTTCTCCTGACCAAAATAGTGAAAAATGTTAAAAAAAAATACACATTTGAAACCCAACAAACTTTAAACATATTTATTTCCCCCTCCCCATTTTTTTTACTCTGTAACAAAGACGGGGAGATTCTAGGAATCTGCCATGGGCTGAGTAGGTGAAATCCAATCCAGATATTCTGAACGGAATAATACTTAACAATTTTCATCCACTACATCCATCTGTTGTTTTGCAAATTAGCCGTGAGTGGAAGGCGCTTTCAGGGTTTGTGTGTTTACCCCAATCTGGGCAGGGGTTTCTCAGTCCCTGCTGGTCTAATTAGGCCCTGCTGGTATTTGTTTGTTTGTTTGTCTTTGAGACAGAGTCTGGCTGTGCAGCCCTGGCTGGCCTGGGACTCTTCCTTCTCCTGCTTCATTTTTCTGTTGGGGCCCTAGGAATTAACCATGTGCTTTTGTTTGTGACGTCTTCAGTAGAGTTTGAGGTCCAAGTCAATGATACCTTAGAGCCCAGATCTGAACTTTAGTACCCTAAAATTTAGGGTTCCTTCAACTTTCACCCATTTCACTTTCCTCATTGAGATGCATCATGTAAGGAGGGAGGGGGTGCGCCGGTGCACACGGGAGATGTGGACCATGGAGCGTGGTGTCTGGGGCTCCCCCTCTCACCCCACACTTTAGCAATGAGACTGGAAGGTCGGGTTTCCCTGGAGTGATGGTGGACCCTGCCATCACAGACGTCCTTAAACTTGACTCTTGGGGGTCAGACTTCATTCAGTCATTTCACATGAGACACAATTAGACTGAAAGTCTGATAAGGAGTCGACAGATGAACAGGGTTTGAAGGCGCTGGCGCCGGGCTCGAGGAAGAGAGTTGGAAGTGGATCCTAGCGCTGTATATGGGTGTATGAGAAGGAGTCTTTTGTTCTTTTCACTCTGTTATTTTAAATTTGATTTTAATTTTGGGGGAGATGCTGCTAAGAGTAAGACCCTAGGACCTTCTTCTGCCTGGGCTCACACACTCTGCTGAGTTCAATCCTCGGCCTGGGGCTTCCATCTCAGACAGGAGAACTAAGTCTAATAAAGATTTATTTTTATTTTCATATGTGTAGGAGTGTTTTGGCCTGACTGTATGTACTGTATGTATATATATATATATATATATATATATATATATATGTGTGTGTGTGTGTGTGTGTGTGTGTGTGTGTGTGTGTGTGTGTATATGGTGTATGTGTATACCATGTGCATATATATGTATATATATATTTATTTATTATGTATACAGCATGTATGACTGCAGGCCAGAAGAGGGCACCAGATCTCATTACAGATGGTTGTGAGCCACCCTGTGGTTGCTGGGCATTGAACTCAGGACCTCTGGAAGAGCAGTCAGTGCTGAGCCATCTCTCCAGCCTGCAGACAATACTCTTAAGTGTTGAACCATCTCTTCAGTCCCAAGAGCTAACTGTACAAAGCCCACGGGTCTCCTGCCTCCAGGGGCCTGAGGTACTTGTGTGTTAGCATCTACTCAATGGGGACAGTGCAAGCTTGTGTCCATCTCTTAGTTATACTAATGGCATTAAAATCTCTTAGACTTGAATCAGCTGCAGTTTTTAAATAGGTTGTTTCCCCAGCAGTACATGGGATTGATGTTTCTCCCTAGACTCTTGTCTTGGGGGTGCCATCCAGAGGCTTGTTAAGCAAGGCCGTCTAACATCGTAGGTTTGTGCGCCGAACTGCTCAGTTTGCTCTCACTTCTCCGTGTTTCTTTATTTTCCATCGTTCAACCGAAGTGAAAGGCTCGGGAGAGGAAAAAGGGGGACTGGTGGGAGACAAGGGCCGTGAGAGGGGAGAGAAGCCCGGGCTCTTGGGGTGTTGGATGGGCTTGAGACTGTTATCACCACAGGGAAGCACAGAGGGCGGCTGAGGTTCACCAACGTGACCTGGGGCCTCTGCACCCCACAGCGTTCTCTGAGACAGCTCTGGACTCCTGGGAAAACAGTGAAGGAAGCTCTGACCAGCAGGACACCCAAAGCTACGGACGCCTGGTACATAACAAGCCTGCAATCAAAAGCAGCCGAAAAGGAAGTGGCGTGGAGTCGGTGCCGTCTCTGAGCTTTGCCGCTCACGCGCTGTATCCTAACCACCAGAGGGAACAACAGCACAAGGCCCATCAGCATTGTAAATGTTATTTGTTTGTTTATTAACCTGTGTGTGTGTGTGTGTGTGTGTGTGTGTGTGTGTGTGTGTGTGCATGCGTACACACACATGTCACAATACAACGGTGGAGGTCAGAGGACAATTTAGGGAAGTGGGTTGTCTCTTTCCACCATGTGGATCCCAGGGATTAACTCAGTCAGGCTTGACGGCAAGGCTTTACTCACTAAACCATCTTGCAGGCTCTCTCAAAGTATGTTTTTTGTTTTGTTTTGTTTAAATCAGAGTTTCTCTGTGTAACAGCCCTGGCTGTCCTGAAACTCAATCCTGTAGACCAGGCTGCCCTTGAACTCACAGAGATCCACCTGCCCATGCCTTCCGAGGGATGGGATTAAAGACTGATTGGTGGGTGTAAGATTAGTCTGGGAGCTGATTGGTGGGAGGCTGTAGTGGCTAGGGGCCTATTGGTGGTGGGGGTCTAGTGTCCAGGGTTTGTTAGACAAGAGGGTAGGAAAAGCTGTCTTTACCTAGCAGAAGTCTGAGGGCATCTGCTGAGGCAGCAGGAGGCCGGGGGCGGGGGGGGGGGGGGGGCAGGCACTATTGATTGGTTGTCCCTCTGAGAACTGCTTGCTCAGATCCAGCCTGTTCTAGTGAACTGAAACTAAGGCATGGTCATTGTCAGGGCTGCTAGGGGAGCCTGTCATGGCCCTAGTTTGGCCACCCCATCCTATCAAGACATGCTCCACCACTGCCCAGCCCAAAAGTACAATTTTAATATACTCATTTAAATGATGGAAGGCATGTTAATTTTTGCCTGTTGGGGAACAAGATTTTAGGCTTCCCCAAAGAATATTATAAAGATTTTGATATATAATGAAAACATGAAGTTGTAGATTCAGGACCGTGTGTGTGTGTGTGTGTGTGTGTGTGTGTGTGTGTGTGTGTGTGCCCGCGCACGTCCCGAATTCCTGTTTTGGGTTCTAGTTCAATTAAAGTCAATGTGTCAGGAATTCCATTACAAAGTGGTTAATATGCTGTTCTTTTCTTTAAAAATAATTATTCTTTTTAAAAAAATATTTTTATTTTATGTGCATTGATGCTTCACCTGCATGCATGTCTGTGTGAGGGTATCAGATCTTGGAGTTATAGGCAATTGTGAGGTGCCATGTGGTTGCTGGGAATTGAACTCAGGACCTCTGGAAGAGCAGTCAGTGCTCTTAACCTCTGAACCATCCCTCCAGCCCAATATGCTGTTCTTATGTTCAGTGCATGGCACATGAAATATACAAATGAAAATATATTTGAATTTATTTTCATTGAGCAAAATGAACTGACAGGAATGTGAAAGTGGAGGCATGTGTGCACACACTCACCCAGGGACCCCAGGAGACAGCAGACTTGATTAACAGGAAGAGACACTCATTACCACAGTTCCTACCGGGGTTGTTTAAGGTGATTTGTCGTCTTTAAATTTGACTAAAGTATTTATGACTATCTACTTATATGATGCCTCCTCTTCTTCCCATAAAAGAGATCATAAACATCTGCCCAAACATCTAAGGCTGGCCTGAAACTTATCCTCAGCTGGCTTTCCCACATACTTCCTGAATCATCTACGATGCGAATGGGCGATTCCTAAGCCCCTCTTTGTGTGTGGTCTGGGGAATGACTTGGAGACAGACCTGTGAGGCTCTGGGTACCCAGGACTGGGAATAGCAGGTGGGAGGGGTGGCCGCTGGGTGTCGCTGCTGCGGGGACAAGAAGGTATGAGGACTAGCATACCCGAGGATGCTGGGAATGTGTGCAGGTAGTGCCCCCGGGCCCCCGCCCGCCCCACACCCCAGCCTCCTACAGAGAGACCCACCCCGCCATGGAAGAACGCCAGCCCAGCGCCCAGTAGTAAATGATATGAAAATATTTTAGACTAGCCGCTGGTCCTTGGAGCAACTTGGAAGCACGGTTTACAACTTGAGGATTTTCAGAGGCACATTTGGGAAGTCAAATGACTTCCTTTAAAACGAAAAACCGTTTCAAAAGACTCTGGAAGGTGGGCTTAACACCCCTGGTCTCCCACCGTGGCCAGCCAAGGTTGGGGGTGGGAGGCAGGCAGTCTCTTTACCTTGGAGTTGGAAGCCCATCTGCCCCCTGCAACTGCAGGTCCTGAGAAGAGATCACAGCATCCGAGGGCCCTTCTCCTCATCCCTGACGACACAAACTTGAAGGGGGAACCGATGGAGACTACAAACAGGTTTATGGCCTGCCAGCAGGGCTCTGGGCTCCAAATTGTCAGGCGAGGCAGTCCCCGGTGGTTTTGGCTAGGCGGGTGCGCAGGGCCCCGCGGTGCGCTCATTAGCGCCCACTCTGCTTAATGGCTTCCTGTGGCTGCTTGTTTACTTCTCCTGTGCCTGAGGCTTTGTTTCTGGGCACTGCTCGCCCTGCTCACCACTTTGCTTTGCTTGTTTGCAGCCACAGCCCGAAGCCCCGCCAGCATTCCCGCCCAAGGCCTCAACTCGGTACCCTACAAGGTCCAACACCTACCTGGTAAGACAGGACCCCCCGCATGCAGTTCTCTGAGCATAAGCAGTACACTGTGCATCCCAAAGGACCTGGTTCCCTGCCGCTCCAGACCGGCCTTTGCCACAAGGCCGTCCATCAGCGACAACTGCCAGTCATCTGCCCAGGAACTAAGCAGAGAGGAGACCCAAGCCCTCCCTACACATCCCTGGGCCTCTGGGCCTGCCTCTAAGGATTGAATTGGCAGGGGCTCCCCCTGGTCCTGGGTCCTTTAAATACTTCCTGCAGAGGGGGTAAGAGTTCTTCCTTTAGAGAGCCACTGCTGGAATCTGAGATTGTCCAGTCTCCACAGAAAACCAGCTTAACCCGCCTCCCATTTCTGAATCCTGGGTGGTGGTGCTGTCCGTGGAACAAGCTACATTTCGGTCATCCAAAACAAACCCCTAGCTAGAGGGCAGTGAATGGCCAATTTTATTTTACTGTTGGATTTGTTAACTCCCAGGCCACATTGTTTTGCAGGAGGGTCAGCCCTGGCCCCCCTGCACGTCTCTTGTGCCAGGTGTCATGAACTCAAGCTAGGCTCTTGTGTCTGCCAGCTCCCAGAAGAGAGTCACTTACCTAAGGCTGCCTAAGAGTCCAGGTGTTAATCTTAACCTCTGCATGGAAAGTGACTTTGGAATGGCCTTCCTCTCAAACAACTATGGGCTTAGTTACTTGATGTTGGGATCACCTAAAAAAGCCACTTAGAACTATGTACATGAGTACTTTTGCCTTTTCCCAAACTGGAAATGGAAAACGTCACCCTTAAGTTTTGAGTCTCTGGGGCCCTGGGGGGCTTCCCTTCACTGTAAGTGTTGGAGGCATATGTCAAAACTGGCCATAGAGACGGACCCCTGTATCTACAAGCACAATTATATTTGAAAGAGGGAGAGTCTCGAAGCCTCCTTTCTGCTAAATTGGCAAGTGTATGTGCCTTATGGCAAACAGCATATTCCTATGTGGCAATTAAGGTGGTGCCTGCCTTCTGATTGTTCCCTTTAAGTCTTGAAATGTAAATGAATGCACAGAATTTACGGACAGAAAACTTCAAAAGTATGACGGATAGTATTAATTCTTGTGTCAATCTTAACAGGAACCCTGAGCCGAGGTAAGCTGAAGTTACGCAGAAGGCACTCTGACGTTTAGACACGGGATTACGTTTTCACTCTTCTGACTTCCAGTGTGCCGTTAGAAATGTCATCCCGCAGTGTGTATTTATTTATATACCTGTTCTCTTTGAAAATAAGATTATAGGGCTGCAGGATGAGCTGACTAAACATGGAATCCTGAAGAATTTGAGTGACTATGAAGACTTCTGGAAGCTGGTTCGGGAGGAAGCTCTTGGAGTGGACATGAAAGAAAAGCTTCAGAAGATAAAATTTAAGTGTTTGTATATCCCCCCCCCCCCCCCCCCCGCACTGGGGATTTTTGTTACTTTTAAGCAGATGGTTCTAGGAAGTGACAAGCAGTCTGTTTTTCAGCTGTGCTGAACCATTTAAAAGCTGTATTGATTTCTAATAATTTTATTAACAAGACAAAGGTTTGGGGGACCAAATAAGCACCAGGGAGAAAAACAGTGGTGAACGCTGGCGCTGCGGGGAACTGGGTCCCCGGTGAGGAGGATTACGGAGTTTTTCCTCTGGACCTTGCCAGGGTTTCCCGCCTCTCTCACCAGAGTGAAGAAATTCGTTTTGATAACTGTTGACTGCTTACTCCTTGCTAAGAACTGAGTGTGTGTACCTATGACACATGGGGTGGAGTGTTGTCGGGAAGGCTCCTCTGCCCGTGTCTGTGGGTGCAGTGCCTGGAAGGCAGCCAGCTTGCTGCAGGAAGCTGCAGGAAGGTGGCCCACCTGATTCGTGGTGGCGTAGCTTTTCAAAGTGTGCTGTCTGTCTGTGTGTCCTCAGGACTGAAGTCTGGGGAAACTCACAGGCTGTAAGTCTTTCTGGATGAGTACAGAAAGCCATGCAGCTTGGGCGAGTGGTTTAAACTGTCTACGGGAGTTAGAGTTCACAAACCGTTTTCACTGTTGAAAACACCTTTGTGTGAAGGTAAAATACGGCAATTCGCAAGGTCAGTTTAGAAGTGTGTCTGCTGTCAAAGCTGTTCTTGGACTTCATGATTGTTCATATTTTATAAAAGAGCAGTGTGGGGCTGGGAAGTTGGCTCAGCTAATGAAACATTTGCTGTCCAAGCAAGAGCACCTGAGTTCGATCTCCAGACTAGACCATGTAAAAGCCAGGTGTGGAGCTTAGCATACAATCTCAACCCCAAGGAGATGGAGACCAAGGGTCCATAGGGATCAATGCCCAGCCAGGCTCGCTGAATTGGCAAGCTCCTGGACACTGAGAGACCTATCTTAAAAAGTAAGGTGGAGGGTCTGGAGAGATGACTCTGGTTAAGAGCTCTGTCTGCTCTTCCCGAGGACAAACACTGAGCTGCATTGTCAACATTACGCAGCCTTTCTCAACACGAATTCACACTTTTCCTGCATCTAGGGTAATGAACATTTATACAATCACAAAGTTGGCTTGTTCATAACCCTCCGGTCTCTCTCCCCAGTGATGAACCCCAGGCCCTGGCCACCAGCTGCTTCTAGGAGAAAAGAAACTGAGATGCGGGTCAACACTGATCCAGACAGTGGGGCATGCCCGGGGGTACAGGTAAGAGTTCCTCCGGGGATGAAAAATGCATCTTCCAATGTAGTGTTTTTTGGGGGAGGGTATTAATTTTTTTTTTCTATTGAAAATGTTTTGTGTCTACCACATTTCAAGATTTTGTTGTTGTTATTTAGCAGTAAAATAGCCATTTAAGCAAGTAGTTGGTGTGACTTCTCTCTCTCTCTCTCTCTCTCTCTCTCTCTCTCTCTCTCTCTCTCTCTCTCTCTCTCTCTTTCTCTCTTGGTTTTTCGAGACAGGGTTTCTCTGTGTAGCTTTGCGCCTTTCTGGATCTCGCTCTGTAGACCAGGCTGGCCTCGAACTCACAGAGATCCGTCTGGCTCTGCCTCCCGAGTGCTGGGATTAAAGGCATGCGCCACCACCGCCGCAGCCGCCGCCACCGCCACTGCCGCCGCCACCACCACCACCACCACCACCACCACCACCACCACCACCACCACCACCACCTGGCACATTTTAAAATTCTTATTGCATGAAAAGCAGTATTTTTACACCACCTATCTAATTTCATTGAGGAATGTACAGCAGAAAAGCCATCTTCATTCCTGCACTCCCGGTGCATCTCAGGAGAAGAACCGTGGGACTGAAACAACTTGGGGAAGAGGGTTAGCAAGATAACTGAGGTACCTCTTACGTCACTATTACCAAAACCACAAACACAGTGGAACAGAGGATGTGTTTATTGTGACTCTCAGTCTCCATGGCAGGGGGGGCACGGTGCTCACGACTGTGGAGCATTCGGTCAGGTGGCTCCTATCATGGCAGAACAGGAAGCCAAAGTCAGCTGGACCCAGGGAAACCCCCAGAGGCCCATCCCTGGGGGACCATACTTCCAGCAGCTAGACATCACTTTCTCAAATGATCCACAGCCTCCCCAACGATACCTAAGACATGAGACTATGGGGAGCATTCCATATTCAAACTCCAACAACTGCAAGCAGTTAGTTGTTCGGGGAGAAAGAAAAGTATTCTTTTTTTATCCTATAAAATCATGGTACAATCAATTCAGGAAGCCTTCCTCTCAGACTATGCTTGTTGGGGATGGAGGAGCACTCAGTGGCTAAGAGAACTTGCCACTCTTCCTGAGGTCATTAGTTCAGTTCCCAGCACCCACACCAGGCAGTTCACAACTGCCTGTAACTCCCACTCCAGGGGATCTGAAACCTTCTGGCCTCTGTGGGCGCGCGCACACACACACACACACACACACACACACACACACACACACGCAAATCTTTTTTTTTTTTTTTTTTGAGCTGAGGACCGAACCCAGAGCCTTGCGTTTGCTAGGCAAGCGCTCTACCACTGAGCTAAATCCCCAACCCCTATGCATGCAAATCTTTAAGAAAAAAGAAAGTAGGCTTTTTTTGATCCCACAGGGTCTGTGTTTCTGATGAGGAAGAGCTGTTCCATGGCATGCAGGCTGCTCAGCTGAGCTGGATTCAACCATTGCCTTAGGGAGACTTGGTTCTGCTTCTGTCCAGTCTTGAGCTCTATGGCAGGACATGAGGCTGGTGATCTGATCCACCACAAGCTTCTGGTCCTCTACTCGACCCTGCTGTTCTGTGTATCTTTACCCCTTCCAGCTAAGGGATTCTGTGCTATGGAGCCTCTCCATCCAGGCAGAGGGCCGAAGTTTGGATATTAAAGACCAAAGGATCTCAAGAGTGAGCGTGGATTGTGCATGTATGTCCAGGCTGTGCTGGGCCAATGGTATTTCAGTTTTACTTGGTGAATTTTAATTTATACACTATCGGTGATGGAGAAACCCAGTCCTGGGGAAGGACATCTGAGTTTGACTTTTGACCTTGCTCCGTAACCGGTGGTTTGGGCAGGACTTCAAGCTCCCTGAGTCACTTCTTTCTCTAGAGAGGTATGACAATGTCCATTTAAAAGGACCTCATAAGAGGGGCCCACACAGAAGGTTCAGGTACTGACTGCTCAGCTTGAAGACTGAATGCTTCTGAGAACATTTTCTTCCACCACAGATAGTTGTATCACCTTTTTTTTTTGAGATAGAGGTTTGCTACATTGCCTAGGTTGACCTCAGACTTGCAATCCTCCTGTCCCAGGCATCCAAATGCTGGGACTGTAGATGTGTGCCACTATACTCAGCTCGAATAGTCTTATTAACTAAATGTGTTGTGTTTTGAACTTCTCTACTGGAAAGCTATTTCAGCCCAAGTGGGAGCCAACACACTTAGACACATTCCTTCCACTGTGCCCAGCCTGTAGGCAGTGCTGAGCCTTGCTCTCATGAAGACTGCCTCACACACAGGTGCAAGGAGCGCCTCGTTTTCGGTTTGCTACACAGACATATTTGTGGGGGGGCAGCTGTCAGATGGTTGAACTTGGCTGAGAGTTTGATTTACAGTCAACGGTTTAATTTACTTACCAACCGCATTCGCTGGAGAGGACAGAGGGCCCTTGACTGAAGACTCCGGATCCGTCTAGCAATTTTGAAACAAAATAAGTCATACACACAGTTCAGGAAAGGCGTTTTTCTGAAATAGTGGTAGAAACAGGCAACTGTTGAAGACAATCACCATGTTTATCATCTTTGTAGAAATCTCCACATGATGAGGGTCAGGTAGGTGTGGGGGAGGTGACTGGGTTTAGGTGAGGTTGTAAGGTCAGGATGAATGTCCTCAAAAAAAGGAGTCTTGGGGGGGATTGCTCTCCCTCCTTCTACATGTGAGCACATAGTTGGGAAGGTGGCTGCCTCCATCTCTAGGACCTGCTGTGCTGGCTCCATGTTCTCTTAGTTCCACCTTTTGAACCATGAGAAAATTGATTCCTGCTATTTAAACAACCCAGCCTGTGGTGTTCTGTGACAGCGACCTGAGCTAAGACAATATTCCAGTATATGCATTTCACAGTTCCTTCTTAATCCTGGGTAGCTTCAGAGACTGGAAAGAGGATCCATGGGAGGATGTTGGGGAAGTAAAGTTCAAATCAATGTGAGTGATATTGATCTGACCCATGAATATGGGTAAATAAGACCAATATGACCCAGGAAGGGTCACAATGCTTCAGTTAACTCAAAATGTGTCATAACTTAGTAGAACAGAAGCAACTAGAAAAGTGAACATATGATGTGGAAGACAAGTGACCTACCACCCTCTCTCAGCAGCTATTAATTACCGATAGCTCTAGGGGGTGGGGCCTGGTGAGATCTCCTCCATTCGTGATAACGTGTCAACGGGTGGTGTCATTGTTTGGGACTTGTTTAGGTCCTGGGTGCAGCTTCCCTTTCGTATATAGAAGACACACTCTTGTAGCAGATGTTCTAGGCCCCTGGCTCTTAAAATCTTTCCACACACTCTCATGTGATGTTCCCTGAACCTTGGGTGTTGGAGTTGTGTTGTAGGTGTCTCAACTAGGGCTGATTGGTTGTTATGTTGATCACTTGTGGATTTTTGTAACGGTCTTCACCTGCTGTAAAGGGAAGCTTCATTGATAAGACATATTTTTTTAAATGCTATATACTCATTAATCAGTTTTTTAGATTTTTAAAGAACTTCACACGTGTGAGTGTTTTGCCTGCATGTATACCTGGTGCTCACAAAGGCCAGATGATGTGTTGGATCCCCTGGAACTGAGGTTAGATGTGGTCGTTAGCTGCCATGTGAGTGCTGGTAGTCAAATCTCATGTCCACTGGGAGAGCAACTAGAGTTGTTTTTTTATTAATTAATTTATTTATTTTATATCCTGACCAGTTTCCCCTCCGTCCTCTCCTCCCATTCCCCCCCCCCCAGCTCCCCTCTGCCCCATCCCCACCCCTGTCCACTCTGTTTCTGTTCAGAAAGGGGCAGGCCTCCCTTGGATATCGACAGAACATGGCATATCAAGTTGCAGCAAGACTAATCACCTCCCCTTGTACTAAGGCTGGGCAAGGCGATCCAGTGTGAGGAATAGGGTCCCAAAAACCAGCCAAAATGTTAGTGACAGCCCCTGCTCTCACTGTAAGGAGTCCTGCAAGTAGGCTAGCTACATACTGTCACGTAGATGTAGAGCCCCTAGGTCAGTCCCGTGTAGGCTCCCTGGTTGTCAGTTCAGACTCTGTGAGCTCCTACCAGCTCAGGTTAGTTGATTCTGTTGGTTTTCTTGTGATGTTCTTGACCCCTCTGGCACCTACAATCCTTCCTCCCTCTCTTCAGCAGAATTACCTGAGTTTGGCTTAATGTTTGGCTGTGGGCCTCTGCATCTGTTTCCATCAGTTATTGGATGAAGCCTCTCTGATGACAATTGGGGTAGGCACTAATCTATGAGTACAGCAGAATATAGTTAGGCATCATTACATTGACTTTTTTTCTTCCCTCCAGTCATGTTCAGTTCTATCCTAGGTCTCTGAGTCATCCAGCCTCTGGGTCCTGGTGCTCTGGGCAGTGTCAGGGGTGGGCTCACTCTCTTGGCCTGGGTCTCAGGCTGGAACAGTCATTGGTTGGCCACTCCCTCAATCTCTGCACCACCCTTACCTCTGTACATCCCACAGGCAGACAGATTGTAAGTCGAAGGTTTTGTGGCTGTGTTGGTTTCCTAATCCCTCCACTGGAAGTCTTGCCTGGTCACAAGTAGGCTAGCTACATACTGTCACGTAGATGTAGAGCCCTCCAGTCATGTTCAGTTCTATCCTAGGTCACGTGACTGTCACGTAGATGTGGAGAGGGCCAGTTCAGGCTACATGTCCACTATTGCTTGGAGTCTTAGCTGGGGTCATCCTTGTAGATTCCTGGGAGTTTCCCTTGCACCGGGTTTCTACCTGACCCCGAAATGTGCCCCCCCTTTCCAGTCATCTCTTTCAGTACTCTCCTCCTTCACTCCACCCCTCAACCTGATCCCTCATGTTTCCATCCCCACTCGCCCCAGTCCACCCATGAAATCTATTCTATTTTCTCTTCTCAGGGAGATCCAAGCATCCCCGCCTTGAGCCCTCCTTGTTATCTAGCTTCTCTGGGTCTGTGGATTGTAGCATGGTTATCCTTTATTTTACATCTAATATCTACTTATAAGTGAGTACATACCATGTTTGTCTTTCTGGGTCTGAGTTATCTCACTCAGGATGATTTTTTTTCTAGTTCCATCCATTTGCCTTCAAATTTCGTGATTCTATTTTTTTTAACAGCTGAGTAATACTCCATTGTGTAAATATACTACGCTTTTTTTTTTTATCCATTCTCCAGTTGAGGGGCATCTAAGTTGTTTCCAGGTTCTGACTATTGTGAATAATGCTGTTATGAACATAGTTAAGCAAGTGTCCTTGTAGTATGCTTGAGCATCCCTTTGGGTATATGCCCAAGAATGGTACAGCTAGAATTTGAGGTAGATCGATTCCTAATTTTCTAAGAAACCACCATATTAATTTCCAAAGGGGCTGTACAAGTTTGCACTCCCACCAACAGTAGAGGAGTGTTCCCCTTACTCCACATCCTCTCTAACATAAGCTGTCATCATTGTTTTTGATCTTAGCCATTCTGACAGGTGTAAAAGGGAATCTCTGAATTCTTAATCTCTAAGCCATCTCTCCAGCCATGAGATTTTTTTTTTATTAATTTTTGTATGTGTGAGTGCTCTATTTGCATGTACAACTTCATGCCAGAAGAGGGCATAAGATCCCACTATAGAGGGTTGTGAGCCACCATGTGGTTGCTGGGAATTGAACTCAGGACCTCTGGAAGAGCAGTCAGTGCTCTTAACCTCTGAGCCATCTCTCCAGCCCCCTGCCCTTGAGATTTTTTTAAATGAGTGTTTTGCCTGCAGGTATGAACACCAGGTACATACAGTGCCTGTTGAGGGCAGAAGATGGTGTGAGATCCTCTGGAAATGGATATACAGACATTTCTGAGCCTCCAAATTTTTGGGTTCTGGGAACTATACCCAGCCCTGGCATCCTCTGTCTCTTGATCCTCTTGTCTGAGCTATCTGAGTGTTGGGACACATCAGACCTAACTTTAACTCAGTAGCTCTCTGTGGGATGTTAATATTATTACAACCTCCAGGTTTAAATTGAGCTTATTTAAAGGACCCTCTGTAATAATTAAAGGGCTGTGGGAAAAGACTCTGGAGAATGAACTAAAAGTAAACAGCGTCTTGGGTGAGTATTTGACATGCGGACACCTGGTCCTCATGGAAGGCAGTGAGATGTAGGCCTGTCAGGTGACCAATAATGGCACTGGATGTGCCCTTAACACCATCTTGGCTAATCTGCCCCCTCAGCCTGGGCAATGCTGTACCTAAAACTTTTAGCAGACCCACTTTAGAGGTGAGGAAAAGGATTGTGGGAGAAGCTGGTCACACACGTTATCAAGTAACCACTGGGTACAGGATTAGCCCTGGATCCAAACCCACCCTGCCTCTAAGACCCATAGACCTGATGGCTGTATACCATCTCCTTAAACTGGGGATAACAAGATTCATAGGACAGTGCATGCAGGAAATGTCTCATGAACAACTGTGAGTTTATGGATCCCAACAAGTTGTTTATTTTTAAGGATACATTTTATTATTTCATGTGTATGTGTTTGTACGTGCGTTTATGCATGTGGGTGCCTGAGGAGGCCAGGAGAGGATGCCAGATCCCCTGGAGCTGGAGTCGCAATGAACCGGAGCTGGACTCTGGTCCTCTGTGAGAGCAACAAGTGCTCTTTGCTGCTGAACCATCTCTCCAGCCTCCAATGTCAAAATTCATGAGTAAATCAGACAGTGGCTTCTCACCCTGGAGCCTTCCTTTAATTGCCTTTGCTGTGTTACCCTTCACTTCCCCCGCTGAGGAAAGTCAGGTGAATTTGAAATTAGTTTCCATACAGAGGCTGATGCAGCTCACACCAAACTGTGAGAAAGCCCCCTGCCTTTAATCTGGCCTGGCCCATGGGGAGGCCAAGCTCCTGTTTGGTCTGAAGGAGCAAGGCACACACACATCTGGGCTCCTCGTGGTGACTCAGGGGCTGCCGGGAGGAGGAGATGGTTCACAGCAAGGTGAGAAAAAAATAAAACTGAAATGAGTTGAGGCTCTTTTAAACATGAAAAGGGGAAGAGGTACCACTGAAATTAAATTCAAAATGAATTTAAGGTAATGGCCCTGGCATCTTGTCAACAAGCAGGACCATCCAGGATGGTCTACAGGCATCTGTGGAGGGTGGTCTGGAGAAGGAGAGAACAAGGCAAGGGCTGTGCCAGCCTGACCCTGATCCTCACGTGCCGTATGCTTTCAGGGCTTCTGTGTGCGCGGGCTCACGGGTTGGTTGTCTAACTTCTCGGTATGAGATGCAGCTTCAGGCGGGTGTGCCATGAAGTTGGTGCTGAAGGAGGCGTAACCACTAAGCCAGGAGTCTTCTGAATTAGGCTTCCCGTGGTACCGGTGATATCATACGCTTTGTCCCCTGGGGATGGCCGTGTCTCCTCTCACCCCCCAGAGATGCAGGCAAGATGCCAGTGGTGCTGTCTAGGGAGGCCTGACAATGGCCCATCTGTCTCCCGCGTCCGCTGCGGGAACTGCCCGCTCCAAAGCCAAATGCTGGCTCATTGGCGAAGTCCCCTTGGGAGGGCGCTTCCGTTGTTCAGGGGATGATCCCTGCCACCTCTCTGGGATCGTTTAGCTTTCAAACAATGTGCATCCAAGGATGGAAGTTACCCTTTGCCTGTTCAGGAGTCAGTCTGATGGTGTAAGAGAAGAAGGCCGGTAATTTTGCCGCAAACTGAAGCTCCTATCCGTGTTGCTGATGGTCACATGCAGGTCAGCTTCCGGGAGTCTTCTCCACATACCTGTCCTGGAGCAGGTGACTCTCTCACAGGAAGATGGCATGGCAGGTTACTATTTACACAGGTGGGACAGTAGCCCTAAAACGCACCAATCCCATAACACACGCTAGATATACGGCTCAGTGATTCTGGATTAAAGACCTTGGGATATGTGAGAATGTAAATGTCCAGGCCTTTTCTGCTTCCTGAAACTCTGGGCTCGGCCCAATCCTCCAGGGACTCCTAGTGTGGACACTGGTTTGAGAACCAGGTGCTGGGCACCAGTTCAGTTAAAGTGTTCAGGCATCTGTGGTCCACCAGCCCTGTGTGGTACCTCACAGGCTTTTCCTGTCACACTTCCCTGGCCTTGCTGTAGACACACCTGATGGCAGAACACCTACACCTGAGATGGTTGTTCACTGGTGGATTTGCCCTGTCCTGGAACCTGGGGATAATGGGAACTACTTGGGAATTAGCCATTTGTTGTGGCTTTGGGTGTTGAGACAAGGGTCTCACTGAACAGTTTCTTTCAGACTGACCTCTTTGCCTCAACCTCCAGTCAGCTGTGCAAAGGACTCAGGAATGCTGGTAGTTTGGATTTGCAGCACTGGGACTGGAACACAGCTCCCCTCCCCCCTCAGAACATTCACTTGAGACCAAGTTGCTTTATTGTGCTGAAGCTAAGTCTGTGGGTTTGTAGGGAGTGAGGGAGAGCCTGTGACCACAAGGGGAAATACCGAAGGCCCTGGTGCTCTAGTGTGGAAAGCCGAGGGGGACTTAGGCCTGTGTGTGTGAGGTCACTCACTGTCAGTGCACTTTGTGCTTCAGTAAGGGCATGTCTGAGGCCCATTTCTCACGCTTCTGAACCCTGGTAGGGCCTGCAACTAGGGAGGCCCTTGGTGCATCATTCCCTGGAGGAAGGTGAAAGAACAGATTAGGAGAGGGAGGGGTGGGTGGGGCACTTGTGAGCACAGACTAATCTTTCTATCAGAGGCCGGTCCGCTCCTATGGAGGGCAGAGCCTTGTGGCCCGTTACCTGTTGCTAAGGCCCACCTTCCATGAGGTGGTTACTTCCAACAGGTAGATCTGACAGGCCGTCAAACCACAGCCACTCAGCCTGCGGGCACATGGCCTGAACAGGGGCCCCTAAACTGGTTACTAGAAGAACCCTGATGTGCTTCCAAATAAAACAGAGGTCCCATCCCCCAAATCACAGATGTTTCTTATCCCTAAACCCCCTGTTAATAATCCGGTGAGGTCCGAGCACCCGAGCAATGTGCATGGCTGGTTTCTAGTGCTTTGAGCGTTCTCAGATGACCCGGGTGTTTCTGCAGGCATGAGTTCTGTTGTGTCCTTGTCTTTTTCCCGAGTGGGTATGTAGTTTAGAACTGGCACCCAACAGGGCATTCTGCACAGGAGCTGGGCAGAGGAGAGAGGGGAATAAGGGGACTAGAAAACAGGGCAAGACTGAACAAAAAGTGGGGCACTTGAAAAAGTCACTCCGTGGAGAGAAGGGGCTGGGGGGCTTGGTTTGCTTTGATTTTGCTGTGTGTGTGTGTGTGTGTGTGCGTGCATGTGCACATGTGCCTGTGAGGGCCAGGAGTCAAACACACACACACACACACACACACACACACACACACACACACACACACACACTAAACAACAAAATGCCAAAAAGAAAACTTTTCCCCCTTGTGACCCTCTTTTGCTCAAGACTTTTTATGTAAGCCCTTAAAGCAGTTATACAAATCACTTATGAATAGTAACTCATAAAGACATTTATGTTAAAACAATTCTTTGTTACACATAAATGTCACTGTTTATTAAAGACAAAGGCAAATTTGCATGCTCAAGGGCTGATATGCTTATTTGTTTTACATAAAGAGTCACATCTTTATTGAATATTTGGTCCTTCAGGACACAGAGCATACTCAGTGTTTAGCAGAGTGGATCGATATTTAGATTTTATAACCTCCAGCTGAAAACTTCACTAAGCATATGTACATAATAATGCTAGCAGAGGTACGTCTTCATTGCTGAGAACTCACTAAGCACATATACATAATGATAGCAGTTTACAGCCATCCTAAGCATAGCTACATCATAACAATAGTAGAAGAAGTATATTTGCAGCCATTTTCAAAATTTTTGGAGATTCTGTTCTAATCCCAAGCCAAAATTTACTCAATAATATTTTGAAAAAGTCAAATTCAAATCAGCAGCTCAGCTAGCAGTGTTTAAAACCAAACATTCCAACACAATACAGTCCAAAGATGCACTAAGAAATGATGGTGGGAAATACTCAGAAACCTTTTATGTTGCAACATTTAGTTACTTTACTTTGTATGAGGTCATGACCCACTGTTTAAGCAGCTGTGTTCTGGAAGAGGCTGTGTGTCTAGTTAAGAAGACTAAGGAAGCATTTAATCTTTTTTTTTTTTTTTTTGGTTTTTTGAGACAGTGTTTCTCTGTGTAGCTTTGGTGTCTGTCTTGGAACTCACTCTGTAGACCAGGCTGGCCTCAAACTCATAGGTATCCGCCTGCCTTTGCCTCCCGAGTGCTGGGATTAAAGGCGTGTACCACCACCATCCGGCCAAATGCTTACTTCTAACCTTAACTAAATATCACTCTCCCATCCATTCATACATTTACCCACCCTCATAACCATCCACCCTATGACTCACCTGTGTATTCATATGCTCATTGTCCATACTTCCACCCATTTCTCTGTCTGTCCATCCATCTTCCTAGCCATCTGTGTACACTTCTTCATCATCCACTCATCCACTGTCCATTTACCTGTCTATCACCTTGCCCATCTACTCATCTATCTATCAATGCATCCATTCATTAAAAATCCCTCATTTGGGGCCAAGGAAATTGCTCAGTGGTCAAAAAATGCTGGTCTTGCAACCCTGTTGATCAAAGATCAATCACTGGAACTCACATAAAAAGCAAGATTGGATCGCACACTCTGCAATCCCAGCACTCTGGTAGGCAGAGATAGAATTGCCTGCATGTGGTGTGCATGCACACACACACACACACACACACACACACACACACACACACACACACGGTGCATACTCATTTAAAACAGATGTGGTGCTGTATGCCCGTAATCCCAGCACTGGGGGAGTAGGCAAGAGGACAAGAGGACTGGGGATTCAGGGTCATCCTTAGCTACGTAGTGAATTTGAGGTCAGTCTGGACAGTCTAAAAACCTCATTTCAAAAACTGAAAACTAACCAACCCCCAAAACAAAATTCCTCGTTGATTTGGCTTTAAAATAGACTGTGAGAAGTAGGCAGATGAGCCAACTTGTCAAGGGACTAATGTTTGGATAGTTTTAAAGCATCTGTGTGCTGGGCAGTGGTGGTGCATGCCTTTGGTCCCAGCACTTGGGAGGCAGAGGCAGGCAGATCTCTCTGAGTTCTTGTCCAGCCTGGTCTACAAAGTGAGTTCTGGGACAGCCAGGGCTACTCTGCGAAACCCTGTCTGGAAAAAACAAAACAAAAAACAAACAAAACAACAATAACAAAAAACCCAACAACAAAAAACATAAAACAACAACAAAAACCCAAACCAAGCAAACAAGCATCCCCATGCTGAAACGTGATGTGTTTAGAAGGGATCTGAAGTACCTAAAGGGACCAGAGTAACAGCTAATGCGAAAATTGCACAGAAATGTGTCTCTCTTCTGTTGTCTTCAGAGCTGACTGGTAGCAGGAACTTGGCGTTTCTATTTTCTTTTCCCTTTCCCATAAGCATCCTTCTGGGGTGAGTACTGAGTACCAGCACCTTCACTAGGTATGGAGAAAGTAGATAGAATGACAGTTGAGCAAAGGTATTCCTGACAGACAGGATATCTAAACATCCCCTGGGACTCCAGTGATTGGATTTTAAAGGACTTGTGAACTCATCCTGCTTCGCACCCAGCCCTTCCTGGGACTGGTGGCTGGAGCCAGGGAAGAGCATGCAATGGTTGCTCCTCTTCTCTCTCTGTCCTGCTGTCTGCAGACCCCCAGCCAGGATGCTTGTCTTTCACCTCCCACAGAAAGTGGACAAAGTCTGACCCACCTTTCCAAGGAAGAGGCTGCTCGCTCACAGAAAAAGTACTTTCCTGAAGGAGATGAGAGCATGCTTTCCAAGCGTGTGGATGACCCTTGAAGACAGTTTCTCCTGTCTCAGAGCTTAGAGGGGTGGAGCTGTGGGCATTCAGACCATAAACAGCCTGTAAACACTTAAATCTGCAGCTTGTGGGTGGGGCAGGGCATACTCCTGCCTCCCCACCCCGGCCTCCCCCACCATCTGTTCTCCATGCCCGAGGCCTCTTTGAACAGTTGCCTTGCCTTGTAAACACGACAATGGGTCTTACTCTCAGCTTCAAGGTGACGCCATTTTGCCAACAGAGGCCTCTCTGTTCAGTCTTCCTCCTTGACTCTGCAGAGCAGAGGCTAGGTGCTGACAGGAGAATTTCTGTTCCCTGTCTCTCACAGAGAGCTTGAGGCACACCCTCTATTGTATTTGAGAAAAGCTGGGGTCCCGAGTCACGCAGGAGAGCACACTGTTGCCCAAGATCAGCCTGGGAGGCAGTAGAGAGGAGGTAGAGTGTGACACAGGCTGGGATCTCACTATCTGGGGGAGACCCTTCACTCTGTGTGTGTGTGTGTGTGTGTGTGTGTGTGTGTGTGTGTGTGTGTGTGTGTGTGTGTCCGTGTCCTGTAGAGCCTCTCTAGTGCTGAGAGAAGGCCTGCAGAGAACCTATTCTATCACACTTGATCAGCACAAGCCCTTGGTAAGGAGCAGAGCTGAGTGGACTCCCCTGTGGCCTGAGATGAACCGAGAGTGTGAGCATGCCTAGTGTCCCGTCAAGTGAGGCCCCTTCACCATGCCTTTCCTGTGCCAGCACTGCATCCCTTCCTGCTGGCTGTCCCCCGAGGGTCTCACCTCCCAGTCTGCAAGCCTTGTGCGCCACTCCCGTTAGCTGTCTCCTCCTTGCTCTCTCTGGCCAGCCACCTGGTCTCTTGCTTTCCCTCACTCATCCTGACAAACTCCCACCCTGGACCTCGGCACATGCAGGTTCTTTGCCTGGAAATCCTACGTGTCCCTGCCGGCAACTCCTTCTCTTCGGGTCTTTGCTGTGAGGCCAGTGCTGTTTGATTTAGGGGGATGGAAGTCCATCTTGGGGACTTGCCACCCTGGCGGATGGAAGTCCATCTGCTGCTTTAGTTTCCTTTTTAGCACTTATTGCTATCTAACATAATTTATATTTTATTATATTTTCTTCATTTTTCTTTTTATTACTGTATTACCAGTGTGTAGGGAAGGGCCTGGCATTCAGCATTTGATCCATTGCCAGAAAGACTGGAGAGATTTTAAGAAACTTTCCATGATGGTGCTTTTCATTTCACATATAGGCCATGTCTGCATAAGATAAATTTCAGACACACACACACACACACACACACACACACACACACACACACACACACACCATGTTTACATGTCTGCATAAGATAAATTTCACACACACACACGCATATCATGTTTACATGTCTGCATAAGATAAATTGCACATACATACCATGTCTGCATGTGTGCATAAGATAAATTCATACTGTTTAAGGACACAGACAAGCTCAGCATGCGGGCAGGGTCTTCTGTGCCCTGGTAGAGCAGCCATCTCTTGCCCCCTGCTCTCTGCCTGCCGTTGCCCCCTCCTCCGCCCCTGCAGATCTCCTCTGGTTACGTCCATACCTCAGCACCTCTGTAAACCTCCCAGTGGTTCCAGTCAAAGGACGCCGTCTCCCCTCAAGGATTTTTGGTCTCTGTGCTGGTGTGTGCCCCTTGGTTTCACATGGGTTTTCTACTGCCTCACCCTGGAGTAGCTCAGAGCAGGGTCCAAACACACTGCTTGGCTGGGGCTCACGCCTGGACTCCTACCGTGGAGCATCCATGCCCCTGGCCCCTGACCCCCATCCCTCTGCGTCCAGGCTGGATTTTCCAGTTCTTCTCCATCTCTTGTTGCCTGTGTGTGTGCAGTGTCCTCCTTTCTACCCACATGACGTTTCATCCTCAGCCTGTTATCATCAGATATAGACTTAAAATGTCTCCAGGCCAGAAGATTCTTTGTATTGGTCCACCATTTATGTGCGTCTCAGGGATAGTCATTGGGAAGTGGGGTGACCAAGGCCATCGTCTTTGGCTTTACCTTCCCCTGGCCTTGGTAAGCTCCTCCCACCCAGCCACATTCACTCATGGTGAGCTCAGAAGGGACTAAGGACATGCTGGCTTACGTTTTCGTCAAACGTCCAGTGTCCCTCACAGATGCCGTTGGTGATGGTGATGCCCTGACAGTGGAGCAAAGTGGCCTTGGGTGCCTTAGCACTTCTGATCTTCATTGGGGACGTTTCCTCCTTTGCTGTGATGACAGTGACTTAAAACTGACTTCTACCAAGCACGGGTCGTAAGCACTTAAACCCACAGCGTCTATGACCGTGAAGCAAAGAGGAAAGGGAATTCAAGCAAGGACCAACCCGCTGCTTTACCCCTTGACCCTGTTCTTCCGGTTATTTCTTGCAGACCTTGGGCAGACCCCGACTTCTCTGTATTTCAGTTTCCTTCTTTCTAACTTGGGAGCTAACTGGCCCGTTGAGGTCTCAGCTTCAACAGGGCTACTTTGTTTAACTAAATACACCGAGTTATAGAAAGGGCTCACAGAATGCTTCCTTTAGCAGTTCTTATTTAGACTTAAAAGAAAGCATGCTACATTTAAAACTGCTATTGGTTGGAATTGGGAATTAAAAATGAAAACAGCCGGGCGGTGGTGGCGCACGCCTTTAATCCCAGCACTCGGGAGGCAGAGCCAGGCGGATCTCTGTGAGTTCGAGGCCAGCCTGGACTACCAAGTGAGTTCCAGGAAAGGCGCAAAGCTACACAGAGAAACCCTGTCTCGAAAAACCAAAAAAAACAAAAAAAACAAAAAAACAAAAATGAAAACAATGGCAAGAAAGCATTTTGGGGAGCCCTCTCCCCCATGTTGTTATTAATTGGAATAAATCGAGCTCAGATAATGCCACAGCTGCTTCTGTACTTGTGGCATATATTTAGAGGAGGGTTCCCTGTGACATTGGTCAATGCCTGGTTTTCTTCTTTAGTATGTGAGTAGGGTGGAGGACGCTGGTCTTACTGAGTCAAAAAAAAGGCATGATCTGACATTTCAGCTTCCCAGCCTGGTGCAGATGGCCTCAGAGCTGCCGGTTCAGGGATGTAAGCTGGGCAGGTCAGATGCCCTGGCCCCAGCTCACCCAGGCAGTGTAAGTAAGGTGACCTCGGACCCCTCGGATGTGGCTGAGCACTCACCCGGAATGTGTGAAGCCCTGGGTTCAATCCCCAGCACCATTTAAAGAAAAAGAGTTCCCACTCATGTTTCTGAATATTTTTCCCCCAAATTCACAAAACCAAAAGGCAGTTAGTAGCCCCCTCGGCCCTCAAGCCCATCCAGCGATGTCACGAACAAACAGTCCCTGTGTCTGGAAGCACATCTCTTTCTAAACCTTGCCACTCAACAGAACCCAGTGGGGCTGCAGAGATTTGTTCCAGTCAGGTCTGTGCCAAGAGACAGGAAATGCCAGCTTCGTGGGGACATGGGGCAGTTGTTGCTTTAAGATCTGCTCACGGTCACTCGGATTTGGAACCAGCTGTCTGCTCTCGCACTTGGGGTTTTACAGGCAGTCACCTGACTGTAGTAGACAAGACGCCCAGACGCAGACCCTCGGGTCTGTTATATTGTGCACCTCCATGCTGGTCCCTGTTGGATCCCAGAACTCTGGGATGCCCTTCATAGTGCAAACGGCACTAATAACCTCAAAAGACAGAAGCCAAATGGGACTAGGGCTTTTAGCGCCAGTGTTCTGTTTTCAGCCAGGGTCACACTTCATCTGGTCTCAGGGAACTATGTTTTTGTTACGTTTGTATTCAGTGACTACATGATCAATAAAACCAGGAAGAACTGGGCTGGAGAGATGGCTCAGCGGTTAAGAGCACTGCTGCTCTTCCTGAGTTCAATTCCCAGCAACCACATGGTGGCTCACAACCACCTACAGTGGGTCCGATGCCCTCTTCTGGCCTGGAGGTGTACATGCAGATAAAGCACTCATACATAAAATGAATAAATATATTGGAAAACACCAGGAAGTGCCTCAAATAAGTTCCTTCATGTTTGGTTTTCTTTCCTTTTAGATTCTCTGCTTTTGCGTAAATAGAGGCCGATAACTTTTCCTTAATTTCACAAAAATGTGTGACTTTCCACTCACTCCCAATGCTCTTCACGCTAATGTAAAATGTTGTTTGTTTTTGCTCTTTTGCCCCCGCCCCCTCAGCTCCTAAATAAATCACACATGGAGGCATATTCTTTCTTATGAATGCCTGGCCTTAGCTTGGCTTGTTCTTGCCAGCTTTTCTTAAATTATCCTGTCTACCTTTAGCCTCTGGGCTTTTTCCTTTTCTTTTTTTTTTTTTTTTTTTTTTTTTTTTTGGTTTTTCGAGACAGGGTTTCTCTGTGTAGCTTTGCGCCTTTCCTGGAACTCACTTGGTAGTCCAGGCTGGCCTCGAACTCACAGAGATCCGCCTGGCTCTGCCTCCCGAGTGCTGGGATTAAAGGCGTGCGCCACCACCGCCCGGCTTTTCCTTTTCTTGCTTCTGTAAATCTTACTTTCATTCTTACTCTGTGGCTGACTGTGTGGCTGAGTGGCTAGCCCCTAGCATCCTCTTCTTGTTCTCTTGCTCTTTTTTCTCTTTCTCCCAGATTTTTTCTTCTATTTATTCTGTCTGCCTGCCAGCCCCACCTATCCTTTCTCCTGCCTCGCTATTGGCCGTTCAGCTCTTTATTAGGCCATCAGACAGGCACAGTAACACAGCTTCACAGAGTTAAACAAATGCAACAAACAAGAACGCAACACATCTCTGCCTCATTAAACAAATGTTCCACACTATAAACAAATGTAACACAACTTAAAATAATATTTCACAACAGTAAAATGTATAAAGGAAAAATTCTCAAAATTCCAATGGCCAATTGTCCCCAAATGATGAAAGACTGGAGTGTAGGCTTCTCAGCAGGAACAGGTGGCTCCTGGCAGGCAATGATGTAATTTATGAAATTTTGCTTAAGCCATGTAGTTGCAGTGAATAAACTGTGACTATAGTTTTAGTGTCAGATGGACATGTCATTAGTTTTTGCTGAAAAGTGGCCTGTCCCCAAGGGAAACTGGCCTTGTGGCTCCCTGGAGTTAGAAACCATGAACCTTAAGAATTCAGATGATCCACCAAGCATGCTGGCACATGCCTTTAGTCCCAGCACTCAGGAGGCAGAGACAGGCGGATCTCTGAATTTGAGGCCAGCCTGGTCTACAGAGCAGGGGTGTGAGGGTGTGTGTGTTGGGGTTGAGGTGGGAGTCAGATGATCTAAAATGTGTTTGTCCTGACCATGTGAAGTGCCTGGGTAAGAATCGGAACCTTGGTGAAATGGCCAACAGACTTATTTCTTATTAAAAAATGTCATGTGGCTGATGAAATGACACAGCCAGGCAAGGCCGGGCAGCAGCTCACTGGATACATCGCTGGCTGTGGGATAAAGCACGGGGCGGGGCCGTAGCTCAGATCCGGAGCATCCACACAGAAGTGTGTTTGTCACGTGTACATACAGCAAAACAAAACGCACGCAGGAGGTTGTGTATGCATGTGTGTAACAACAGTAAGTATAAAATAAGAGACCATCAGGCAACAGAGCTGGGGAGAAAAGTTAGAGCAGGGAGAGAGCAGGGTGGAAATAACACAAACACAGTGCATTCATGTGAAAGTCTCAAAAAAATAAAAATTTATACAAGAAGTAAACACATTTATTTCTTGGTCCGCCTAAGAAAACCAACGTGAATCCTTTAAGATTGCTTTAAATAAATCTGTTTTCTTTTCCCCCTTCTTTGCTTCAAGACATTGGTACAAAGGAGTAACATATAGTGATCAAGAATTCACCTACGCTTCCTCTCATCAGGCTCATGGGTATTTCATAATTACCAATTTCTCTTTATTGAAAAAAAAGAGGCAAAGTGTTTTGTGTTTTTACATGAATGTCAAAACAAAAAACAAACAAACAAAAATCCCTGATGTCTTGGGAAACATGCACATTTGATTTTTAACACCCTACCCCATCTTTCTCACTGTGTAGTCCAGGCTAGCTTGGAACTCAGGTTCTTCCTTTCAGTCCCCCAAGTGCTGGGATTACTAATGTGTATCATTACCCTCAGCTTCCTCTTGGGTGAGGAATGTAAATCCAGCCCAATGGCTCTCCAAGCATTTTGTACCCATGCTGGCTCTGCATGGCATCCCTGCACCTGGATCATGAAGCATCTGAGGTGCTCTGGCAGCTGCTCTGCTTCCTGTGGTCTTTGACTCTGAGAGCCTGCATGCACAGGACTTCTCCTGGGAGGCACCCACGGGGCTTTCTGTGCTGGGGAGTGGGGATGTGGGGGGCAGAGCCTTCACCTCATTCCAGCTGTGGCACGAGGTTGAACCCAGCACATAGGTGTGTGGTGTGTGCGTGTGTGCGTGGCACCTCCCCCGCCTCCCTTGGCCTGGCCCTCTGCTTTGAGCAGCTCCCAGAGGTGTTGGGGACATCACTGGGACACTCCTTCCACACCTGTAGTCACTTTCCTGCTGTAGTTTTATGGGCCCAGGAAGAGGCAGGTTTGACACAGGGACGCAGTCCCTGCCGACAGCTGCAGACGAGTCAGCTCCCCAGACAGTAAAATGTAAAGAGGGGGGAGGGGCGACCTTTGAAGTTTGCAAAAAAGCATGACTTTGACACTTCCTTTTCCTCTTCACTGGGTGTCCCAGGTATTATGCTGAGAGCAACTGCCAACTAACTTTACAAGGAAGGATGCATTTCCGTCCCCAAGGTCTGTGTCCTTAGTGTTTAATAAGGCTCTGAATGGCTGTTCATGTCACAGGAGCCCTGGGCTGAGCATATGGGAACACTTGGCTGGAGGTTCTAGAGCAGGGTCCTAGGGACATCCATGCACTGTGAATGTATGCACATGTGTGAAGAGAGCACTCTGGAGTCAAAGTTTAAACTCTGAAGACATCTCTAGGCTTTTTTTTCTGTATGTTTCTCTGTATTTGGCTGCTTCCCTTGAACTCAGAGGGGCGGGTGTAATGAAGTGAACTGAAGCTGTGATGTTGAATTTCTCTTCTTAATCTCATAGCTGAGTTTTAGTCTCTGGTTGGCGCCTTTTCTTTCCACTGTTGGCAGTATTTTTCTGTTTATAGAAGAACCCTGGCCATAGGTAATGGGATCCAGAAAGCTAGCTCAAGAACCAGGGATAGATCCTGATCACAATGCCAGGGGCACCTCAAACAGACCCAGCTACGTTTGCAGAGGGTCTAGTCCGGTCCCATGCAGGTTCCACCGCTGTTGCTGTCCGTTTAAAGTTCCTGAGTTCCTATGAGCTTGGTTCAGTAGTCTCTGTAGACTTCCTCAGGGGGAGGGGCTTGATCCTGTCTCAACTGAATGTACCAGGCTTTGCTGTCCCCTCATGGGAGGACTTACCCTTTTGGAGGAGGGGAAAGGTGGGGGTGGGGGGTGGGGGGGGGTAGGGGGTGGGGCGTAGGGAAGTGGGGGAGTGGGGGAGTGGGGGGGAGCAGGAGGAGGGATGAGAGAGGGATTTGTGGTTGGTATGTAAAAAGGCTTGATGTTCCTGGTGTGCCTCTTGGTTCTGTTTTAGCTGAAGTTCACTTTTAAGCTGCTGGTTCTTCTCTATGAGCTCCTGTATCATGCTCTGCTGACATGTTGTTTCTTCCATCAACATTTTCAAATTCTGCCTCATTCTTTGTGATGACAGTGAAACATTTCACTATTAGGATAAGAATTTGTACTGTATCAAGCTGATAATAGAAAAATAAATAAATAAAATTTTAAAAAAGGGATAAAAATATTTTTAAATAAAAATAAATAAAAAGGAAATATGATAAAAAATATTTCTTGATCTACTCAAAAAAAAAAATCCTAGGAGTTTAGTTTCCTGTCACTTGAGATAGTTTACCATGAAATGTCCCAGAAGAGAGGGAGATAGATAGATAGATAGATAGATAGATAGATAGATAGATAGATGATAGATAGATGATAGATAGATAGATAGATAGAGGAAGGGGGAAGAGAGAGAGAGAAAGAGAGAGAGAGAGAAGGGTGAGAAAGAGGGAGGGAGAGAGAGGGAGAGAGAATGCCTAACAAAACAATACAACTTACTTCTGGGGAAACTGCTAAGGTCAAGAACCTGTGAGGTGAATCTGTGTGCATTAGAAGGCCACCGGATCCCTCATTTTCTGTCTCACCCTGTGCCAAGGAAGGCCAAGTGATAGAGTGTTGTGAGAATTAACTATTGAAACGTAATGATCTGCAAGCCAAAAGCCTGGGGCTTCCCTGCTATTACCCTATCCTTTCCCCCACACAGTCTGTCTCCACATTCCATTGCTGATACCCACAGTGTGTGTTCCCTGTCACTGTGATACAGTAACCTGGATACCCACAGTGTGTGTTCCCTGTCACTGTGATACAGTAACCTGGACACCCACAGTGTGTGTTCCCTGTCACTGTGATACAGTAACCTGGACACCCACAGTGTGTGTTCCCTGTCACTGTGATACAGTAACCTGGACACCCACAGTGTGTGTTCCCTCCCTGTCACTGTGATACAGTAACCTGGACACCCACAGTGTGTGTTCCCTGTCACTGTGATACAGTAACCTGGACACCCACAGTGTGTGTTCCCTGTCACTGTGATACAGTAACCTGGACACCCACAGTGTGTGTTCCCTGTCACTGTGATACAGTAACCTGGACACCCACAGTGTGTGTTCCCTGTCACTGTGATACAGTAACCTGGATACCCACAGTGTGTGTTCCCTGTCACTGTGATACAGTAACCTGGACACCCACAGTGTGTGTTCCCTGTCACTGTGATACAGTAACCTGGACACCCAGAGTGTGTGTTCCCTGTCACTGTGATACAGTAACCTGGACACCCACAGTGTGTGTTCCCTCCCTGTCACTGTGATACAGTAACCTGGATACCCACAGTGTGTGTTCCCTCCCTGTCACTGTGATACAGTAACCTGGACACCCACAGTGTGTGTTCCCTGTCACTGTGATACAGTAACCTGGACACCCACAGTGTGTGTTCCCTCCCTGTCACTGTGATACAGTAACCTGGACACCCACAGTGTGTGTTCCCTCCCTGTCACTGTGATACAGTAACCTGGATACCCACAGTGTGTGTTCCCTGTCACTGTGATACAGTAACCTGGACACCCACAGTGTGTGTTCCCTGTCACTGTGATACAGTAACCTGGCTAAAGCATCTGAAGGAAGCAGGGGTTTATCTTGGCTTGTGGAGTAAGGGGGAAGTTCATTGTGGTCGGGCAGGCATGGCAGTGGGAACTGTTATGACTGACTGTGGCCTGGGGATCCTGCTCACATCTGGACTGGCTTCCAGTTTGCTCAGGTTTTTTGTTTGTTTTGTTTTTGTTTGTTTTAGCCATCGGGTGTGCGCTCACTTTTGTCCACAGTTGCTCAAGCACAATTGGTGGGAAAGGATGTTGCTTTCGTGCCTTTGTTATCACTTGGGCATATCACATAGGTGCATTCTGGGTGCTTTAGCTCTTCCTCTGATTTACGTGTGTCTCTGCTACTGCTATCATACAGTCTTCATTAGTGTGGGAGGGTGATGCCTGCCATTTTTATTCTCTTTCAATTATTTATCTCCCTCTTCTGGCTTTTACTTTTACATACAGATGTTAGAGTACATCGATCAATGTTTATAAAGATTTGGCTGGATTCTTTTAAAAAATTATCCCTCCCTTCCTTCCTTCCTTCCTTCCTTCCTTCCTTCCTTCCTTCCTTCCTTCCTTCTCCTTTTTCTTTCCCATTGGCTTGTTACACTAGCATGTTTGGAACTGTGTTGAATGAGATGTAAGAACAGACATCCTTGTCTTGTTTTTGGTCCTAAAGGAAAGGATCGTGTGGTTCGAATGAAGCGTGATGTTGGCTGTGGACTTCCTGAGGATACCTTTGTGAGGTTGAGAAAGTTTCCTTTTATTTTTGTTCGTGAATGGGTGTAGAATTTTGCCGAATGATTTTTGGGTATCAGTTTATTTCCGTATCTATTGAGATGGCGGAGTCCATTGACTGACATTTGAATATTGGGCTACCTTTGCATTCTTGAGAAAACTCCTACTTTCTCAAGTAGGAGTTTTCTTTCATACGTTGCTTTCATATGTTGCTGGCTTGGATTTGCTGATTTTTGTTGTTGTTGTTTGAGAATTTTTGTGTTCACATCTTTGAGTGTTGTAGTGAAGTTATTTCCTCGAAGTCTGATATGACCAGTCATGAAGCTGAGTTCCTGTGAGAGCCCGCAAAAGCCCTTGGCCTGGAACACATGGCAAAACACAAACAGAACATTCCTGACATCTGCATCTATAGTAGCGGTGAGGGGGCTGCCAATTTCCCTCGTGGAAGTCGGGGAGGGGTTCACCAAACTGTCCATTTCCTTCTGCCTGTCAGCTTTGTGTGGTCGTTGGCAGATAAAGGTGGACTGGGGCTGAGGAATCTTTATTGGTACAGCCTTGTCGGTCATCAGCTTGGCTTGAACATTTTGGTAATGCCACTGCCCATGAGTCACTCATGCTCTTGTACATAATCCCCAACAGAATCTCTGGTTCAACAAGCAGGACTTGGGTGGAGTCCTTTCTCTGATATGTCAGTGACATGTTTGGAGTGAACAGATGCAGGTTTCTTCAGGGAAAGTCATGTGACAAGGACACAGTTTTCTTTTTCCTTCCTGCTGTTGGTGTTAGGGTACTCGCCCCATAAAATGATGTGGGAAGCGTTCTCTCCTCATTTACCTTCTGGAGTGTGTAAAATTTTGTGTCAAATTTTCCTTAAGAACTGGGTACAATTTCTTCATGAGACCACCTGGGTTGGATGTTGCCACATTTCAATTCTTTTAATTATCGTCAAGCTCAGGAGCTGGAGAGATGGGTCAGAGATTAAGAGCACTGGCTGCTCTTCCAGAGGACCTGAGTTCAATTCCGAGTAACCACATGGTGGCTCACAACCATCTGTAATGATTACCAAGCCTGTCTGTCTTTCTTATCTCGGGTGAATTTTGAAAGTTGTGGATCTTGGGGCTGGAGAGATGGCTCAGAGGTTAAGAGCACCCACTGCTCTTCCAGAGGTTCTGAGTTCAATTCCCAGCACCCACATGGTGGCTCACAACCTTCTGTAATGAGATCTGGTGCCCTCTTCTGTATACATAATAAATAAATAAATCTTTAAAAAAAAAAAAAAAAGAAAGTTGTGGATCTTGAGAAACAGTTCATTTCTCCTAATTCACCACATTTGTGTGAAGCTGGGTTCTGTTCCCATCACTTAAAGTTTGTCTGTCCTTTTCATTCCCAGCCCCAGCCCTGGTGTGCTGGCAGTGTTTATGTGTGTCTTGCTGTGGTCCTCACGGAGCCTGGAATGTTCATCTCTCCTCCATTCCTCATCGTCCCACACTGCATCCCAGTTTCTCTCTGACGTTCCTGATGGCTGTACTGCGGCCTGTGGGGTGGGTTCTATCATCTCACTCACCTGCTTTCATTGAGCGAGGTGACAGGCATCCTGTTCAGAACGGGAGCAGCTGGCACAAAGGCTTCTGGCCCAGTGAGGCTGGTGTGCCCAGAGGGTGGACACAAGCCTGGAGTCCTGCTCTGAGGACAGGGCTGTCATGAGGTGATGGAGGGACCAGGGCATGGCTCCTGGCCTGATGAAAAGGGCCCATTGGAGGACATTTGCAAGGAGACCTCTTTTGCTTTCTTATAAGAGCCTTCTCTCTCGACTTACGGAATGGAGGAAAAGGTGCCAGCAGCGTGAATCGGCCCCGAGACTGCCCCAAGGACAGGGGGAGGTGAGCGTGTGGGACTCAGCCTCATCTTTGGGTGACCTCTGTCCTGTCGGGCCTTTAGAACGACTTCAGCCCCAGTGAAGGGTCCAAGTCTCAGTGAGGAAGGACAGTGTGTATATAAATGGTTTCCTATCTCAGGCCTGGGGGCCAGCATATTCTTTCCAGCTCAGACATCCCCCCATCCTTCCTTCCTCCTCAGCTTCACATTTTCGTTATTTCGAGGTCAATTTCTTCCTTTTGGACCACCCTTCCACCTAGTATTCTATGCTTAGTGATATAATTGTTTGTAGTTTTTGTTGTTGTTATTCTTTTTTGAGCAATTTCTGGCATGGGATGTAGCCCTGTGCTTGAGTATGGGTTTAGCATGTTTGAAGCCCTGGGTTTGACTCCCAACACTGAAAAAAAAGGTAACCATTTAGATGAATATAAATATTTTCCCACACCTTTTAAAGAGTGGTGTAATTCGTAACAGTATGTTTGAGTTTTTATTAATTAATAAAAATTAATTAATTAATTTTTTCAAGACAGGGTTTCTCTGTGTAGCCCTAGCTGTCCTGGAACTTTCTGTAGACCAGATTGGCCTCAAACTCACAGAGATCTGCCTGCCTCTGCCTTCCAAGTGCTGGGATTAAAGGCGTGCACCACCACCACCCGGCATGTTTGGATTTTTAAAATACTATCCTAAACAGCACCGTTTTAGCCGTTATTGAAATGATACGTCTGTGCTTTCCAGTGTCGGGCTGATGCAGGCTCTTGAGCTCTTCGGCCCCCCAGCTCTTGGTGCTGTCCCTTGAGATAAAGGCAGAACAGCTTAAGTGCAGACGTCACACCTACAGGAATGTGAGGCTGAGGAAGGCAAGGCTGAGGTGTCCACACCCCATAGGCACCGTAATCCCAAACGAGAGAGAGTGGTGTTTCCACTCAGCCATCATGGAAAACGGGACAGTGGACGGCTACTGCATGTGGCATGCTGGCCAGCCTGTACCAGAGTGGTACAAGGGGGTTTTTGTCCCTATACTTGAGAAGTTCAATTGCTTGCTAGCTACAAGGCGGGTAGCTAAAAGGAGCAGGAAGGATGTGTTCACCGTGAAATGCATCTTACAGAGCAAGAAGATTATGGGTAAGACAAAGACCGATTCCCGGAGCAAAATATACCTTAGCTGTTTGTACCAGATGTATTCCACCTCCCTTGCTAACATGGAATTCTCCAGAAGGTAAGCTCCCCCTCCCCACCCCACCCCTGCTGAGACAAGGTCTTGGGGGCTCACTCTGTAGCCCAAACTCAAAATCACTCTGCCTTATCTTCCAGAAGGCTGGGTTTGTGGTGTGAACCACCATACTCAGGTTCCATTTTTCCCTGCCCTCCCCTCCCTTTCCTCCCCTCCTCTCCCATCCTCCCTTCCCCCACCCTCCCTCCTTCCCTTCCCTTTCCTTCCTTCCTCACAGTCTCCCACTAGACTCACTGCCCTGTGTCCATCCCTTGGTGTCTTCTTCTACGTCTGATGTCCCCTCATGGTCACATTCATTTTTCTTGTCACGTAGACACTGAAGAACTGTCACTACCAAACAGCCTTCAAGCTGCCTCCTAGAAAAGGAAGAGCCATACAATCCAATCCTGAGGGAGAACCTGGTGTGCGATAAGAGGGGGGAGAAGGCTCTGCTGCCCTGTGAGGCTGTGAAGGAACATGGAAAGAAGGCAGAGGCGAGGCAGGGGATTCATCACCTACTCAGGGCTGGGGTCACTGGAGCTCCTCGGCGTGAGCTTGAATCTAGTACCCGCTCCAGCAATGAGTACTTCCTAGATAGTAGGAGGTTAGCCGGACGTCCGTGTGCACTGCCATGGCCTCAGTGTGTACCATTTCCTAGTGACCACACTGTTAAGAGGGGTGGGCAGGTGTGAGATCAACATGAACAACAACACATAGTGACAGACAAGGCAGATGTAAAGTGTGTGTGTGTGTGTGTGTGTGTGTGTGTGTGTGTGTGTGTGTATACCACTGTAATGATGGCAGAGACGGCCTCTGCATGTGTTGTATGTACTTTTCTGTAACAGCATGGAAATGTGGGCATTACCCTCACTTCCTCCAAACTGACCAAGGACACAGTGAACCCCAGTGTATGGGTCTAGGACCTGGCCTGAGGTTGCCACCTAGGAGCTGAACTTGGGCAGTCTGACTCTGGCCTGCCCTGTGAGCTCAAGGTGGATAAAACAGGCTGGGGGACTGCAGGCCGTGCAGGTGTCCATGACAGATAGAGAGCGCCCTTCACTCAAAGTCCACAGAGGCCTTCCAGAAACTAGGATGGATTGAGGCGGTAGTCTTCCTCAAGGTATTCAAAACATGCATCCAATCCGTCAAAATGTCAGAAGGTGGTTCTCCAGGAGACCAAGTTCTTTTCCAGTCAGAGGCGCTAGCGAATGGAGGCATGCCCTCCCCACCCTCTGGGAAATCTGCTCTCTCACCGCTAGGGTGTTTCCCATGAGACATTTAACAGACCATACACCTGGGAGAATTCTGGTGGCCAAGCTGCTGGCTGGTCATTTGTGGGGTGGTGGGTGGTGTCGGAGGAGTGTTTCCCTCATTTAGGGACCAATTCTGGCCCGCTATTAGCATTTGAATCGGGCAGCCGAGCTGTTTTGATTGAATAGAGAAGGCAAGCCTTTGTTGTTGCAATTTAAGGAGTAAGTTGTTCCCTGGTCTCCTTTAATCAGCTGGAATGGGGGAAATGTCAATGGCTGCCTGTCTGGGCTGAGAATGCACAAGGCCCACCTCTAAAGCCCCTTCCGTGGGAGCCCTGGACCCAGAAGCACTTGGTATCGCTCCCTGCCTGCTGCTGTCCTCTCCCTCAGAATTTCTTTAGTGCCTTCAGAGGGATCTCTTTGTCTGGATGAAACCAACCCACATAATTATGGAAACACAGAAGGTCCAGGTGGTCGAGTCAGCCCATTGCTGCCCATTCCCCACATGCAAGGGCCAAGGACAGGCGGCCACTTCCGGGATGATATTCAAATAACTTGAAGCTCACAGTGCACTGGGTGAGAGACCCCTTCAAGGGCATGTTTATACAGCATTTTGCAGTATTTAATTTACATGACCTGGAAGTGTAAATTACTTTTATTACTTTAGTAAGTAGCAAAAGCTTCCAAGTTTTAGGTTAAAAAGACACAAGGTTAAGTTTTCAAAATTCCTCCATTTTCTTCCTTTTATCTGAAATTGGCACCATGGTTTATATTTTTTCTCTTTCTCTCTCTCTCTCTCTTTTTTTTTTTTTTTTTGGTTTTTCGAGACAGGGTCTCTCTGTGTAGCTTTGCGCCTTTCCTGGAACTCACTTGGTAGTCCAGGCTGGCCTCGAACTCACAGAGATCCGCCTGGCTCTGCCTCCCGAGTGCTGGGATTAAAGGCGTGCGCCACCACTGCCCGGCCTCTTTCTCTCTCTTTATCTCTTCCTTCCTTCCTTCTTTTTATTTTTATTTTTTCAAGACAGGGTCTCTCTGTGTAGCCCTGGCTGTCCCGTCCACTTGCTCTGTAGACCAGGCTGGTCTTGAACTCAGAGATCTGCCTGCCTCTGCCTCCGGAGTGCAGGGATTAAAGGTGTGTGCCACCACTGTGCACATAGGGACATAAAGATTGGTGATTCCTGAAAAAGGAGGTGACTCCCACTGAGGGAAAAACCTCCTAGGAAGTTGCCGTTTGTGGCAGTCACAGCTCATTTGGCATCTGGTCTGCTCTGGGTGGCCCACTTCTTTGCCTCAGATGTTCCCTAGGCCTGCATCAAGTATGCCTCTCTCTGCTCTTCCTGCTCTCCTTGCCCTACTCCCCCGGAAATGGGAGATGGCCTCCCTCTGAGACCGGCTTCAGCCACACCTCTCCGGGAGGCCTTGTGTGAGAGAGAGCCTTCTCCCACCCACCCCTGGCTCACACAGAGCCTGTAACCCTGGGGCTCCCAAGTTCCTTCCTTGAGTTGCATTCTCCAACTGTTGGAGTTCCCTCGGTGACTCAAAGGAGCCAGCCAGGGTCCTAATTAGTGAGCATCCTCCCACAGGCCGGACTTCTCCAAGGAAAGCAGTTTGTCAAACAGCTGTTCTGACCTGATAAAAGACTGTTTGCTGTATCCTGTGTACAAAGACAGATGTCACCTGTCCTGTCCTTAGCCCAGCAGAATCCAGCCCAGATTGGCTTGCCTTTGCTCCCTGTGTCATCCCCCCCCCCTCCCCCCGCTGTGCTGTGAGCTCAGCTGAGTCGCTTGGGCATGGGTGGCCCACTTCTTTGCCTCAGATGTTCTGGGCACCCCAGGAGCAGCACAGAAGTCAATGAAAAGCACCCCCAGGGCCTTATCCATGGCCCAACTCCTCACCCAACTAACACAGTGTGGTTATTTATTGGTTCTGGAACCTATGACCTCAAAAACAGCCCCAGGACCTGGCAGGGTGACATACAGGCCTCAAATCTCAGCACTCTAGAAGCAGAAGCAGGCAGATCTCTGTGAGTTTGTGGCCAGCTTGGTCTACAGAGCTAGTACTAGGCCAGCTGGGGTGATATAATAAGACCTTGTCTCAAAAAACAGACAGAGATAGTTCCAGTACAGTCACCCCATATTCTCACTGAACTGTTGTGAGAACTCAGTAAGAGCCCCCCGGGGGACTGTTAATGGAGGCATGTTCCTGAGCTACACAATGAAGTCTATACTTTAACCTGAGACAGGGCCAAGGTTTATTCAAGGTCTCCTGGTTTTTAGGGCTAGCTGAAGATAACAAGGAAATTCCCTACCATGCATATATGCACATACACACATGCATACACACTCATACATTCCCATGCATACACACATGCACACACACACTCACACGCACATGCATGTGCACACAGACACACAGTGTCCCAAGTATCTGTGCTCAGCACACAGGTGAGGTTACACTGAGTGCCAGGTGCACCTTCATGATCAGAAGTGTGTGCAGGGCACATGTAACTGTGAGCATCTTCATGAGGACAGACAGCCCTCATCACTCATTGTAGAGCCGAAGCTAGGCTCCGAGAAGCCAGTAGGGTTCATTAAAGAATACAGCCAGCCACCCTTCAGAGGGCACAATCCTACAAGCCTGTTCCAGGAGACTTCCCTCCAGCACAGTGTGCTCCTTCAACTGCAGGCTCCCTGGGAGTAAGCCTGTTTTTAGGCCAAACTTTTATTTTGAATACACGGTAAGAGCCTCCTCTGAAGTTCTGCTACTTGTCCAGCATAACTGTGCTGCGTGAGAGCTGTCCTGTCATTGTGGCCTCCTGCAGGATGACCCAGCAGCTGAGGGCGCCCAGCCTAAGGACATGGAGGGCTTGTGGCCACGGCCTCTGTATACTCAAGGGGTGCTGAGCCTCACGGCTTCCCTGTGTTTGCTTTTCTCTATTTGGTGCCACCCGGGCAGACTGCTGGAGAGAGACGGCCGCTTTGCCGACGCGCACGCTGAGCACAGGGCTGGAAGCCTGGTCAGTGTCCTGTGGGCCCAGAGACAGCACCCAAGGTGTCTTGTCCTGCTCGGACATAGATTTGGGAGGTGCAGAGGGTGCTGGGACAGGGTGTACACTGTCTCCTGGCTGCAAGATCCAGTCCATTCTCACTGAACTGTGATTCAAACCAGGACCCTATGCGGTGGCGGCCGGGGACAGAAAGGTCCGTCTGGGTTGCCGTGAAGTAAAGTCTTAGGTCTGAGACTGGAAACGTAGCCAGGTTAATAGATGCTTGCCCAGCATGCAGGAAACCTTGGGCTCAAACCCCAGCATCGTATAAATGGGGCATGGTGGCACATACCTGTAATCTTAGCACTTGGGAGGTAGAGGCAGGAAAATTGAGAGTTCGGAGTCGCTCCTAGCTAGGCAGTGAGTTTGAGGCCAACCCTGGCTACCTGAGGACTCTGTCTCAAAAGAAAATGGCCAAGTCCAACTTAAAAACAGGAAAGCCCAAACCACCCCGGACCTTCCTCTGCTCTTTCCCTTGTAACACTGGGTCTGATGTGGTGGCCTGGAGGAAGAGTGACAGAGCAGAGAGGGACTCATGTAGCAAGCATGAGGTGGGAGGCGGGGGGTGGGGGGGGGGATCCCCAGTGGTAGTTCTTGGTGATAAGGTATGATTTTCTAAAGTGGCACAATTTAGATGGTGGAACATTTAAACTATGAGTGTACATGTTAACGATCATTACTCAGCACCCCCAATTCTGGTCTCTAACCCATTTCTCATGTTCCAATGACAACAAAATGAAAGTGTTCTTTCCTTTCCAAGCTGGATTTCATGGTCCCAAGTAGGCACACGCAGGCAGACGCTCCACCCAAAGAGACGGGGATGGAGGACCCCCTGGTCCCTGGCCAGCGGCTTCAAGCACCACCTGCACTCCGATTTCTCAAGTGCCGGAGCCCAGAAAGTCCACAGAGAAGTTCCCGCTTGAGGACAGGAAGACACCAAGTGACCCTGTGTGGCAGGTGAGTTATCAAAATAATGATAATGGCCCCGGGGGACGGCTCAGCAGGCAGAGGCGCTTGCTGCCAAGCTTGACGACCTGAGATCCCTGAGACCCCTATGGCGGAAGAAAACCACTTCTTACAAGTTGCCCTCTGACTCCCACATGTACCTGTGCGTGTGTGTGTGTGTGTGTGTGTGTGTGTGTGTGTGTGTGCGCACACGCACACACGCACACACACAATAAATAAACGTGGGAAAAATAGGTCAGAAACAACTCACCCGCAGCAAATGGGTAAACACAGAACTATACCATGGCATTAGAAGAATTTGGCAGTGGAGGGCTGAAAACTGAGAAATAAGTAATTGGGATTTCACCCACAGGATTCCCACTTTGGGTCTCTGCCAGTCCCAGACCACTTTCTCCACAGTCCTTCCCCGGGCCCCTGGGTGGGGCAGGTGCCTCTCTCCGCTGCCTCCAGACTCCATCATCCCGAGTCAGAGGGTGTGCCCTGCCATCTTCTGCCTGCCACACCCTGCTCCTGTGGGACACTCCGGCAAAGTCCTCTTCGTTAGTTTTATTTCATTTAACTGTTTTTGAAGTGCTGGAGGTTGAACCTAGGGTCTTGCACATGTCAGACAAACACTGTCCCCTGGAGCTCTCCCCCCGGTCTGCAGTTTACCTTCTGGACACGGCCCCTCCCTGCTCCCCGCTGTGAGGCTGAGGGGCATGGCTGGTGGTGTGTGTTGACACAGGTGGGCCCAGCTGTGCTTTCTTGGCTGATCTCGGTGAAGCTCAGTCTGTTTCATCTGTACTGTGGTGTACTCGGAGGACTCAGTTTAGTGACGTGAGGGAGGCATTCTCCCTCACGTATGTCCGAGGTGGCACCAGCTCTTTAAATGTCCTGTCCATGTATGTATCAGTCGTGACTCATGTCTAGTCCATACCCAGCTTCTCATTCCCCTGAGAAGAATTTCCTAAGGGGGGAATGGAAGGCCGCCATTAGCTAGTCCTCGCCGGTCATGCTGGGTTAGATCTTCCCTAGGTGTGGACACTTGTGTAAGACAGCAAGTCACATGGAGCTTCAGGCTTAGGGTTATTCACTAAGTGAACGCCGTCCGGCCAAATGCTTCCTGTGCTGGTGAGCCTGCCTCTAACAAGGAGAAGCCCATTCTCAGCCTGGCCCCTGGTGCCATCTGATGCCCTGCAGAGTGAGTTTGTGGATGGCCATGTCTGCCTGCACTCTAGCTTGGTAAAGCCTTCCATCAGGGCATCTCTCCAGTCATCTGTTACTTTGGTAATACATGTCCATTTTTTTTTTCTGTTAGAAATCCTTTCTAGATCGAGTGCAATGGAGAGAACTGATATTTCAGCCAACTTCCTTGTATCCTAGAATGAAGCTATTATTCACCATCTTATCCTTAAGAAGTAGTCTGCCAGGGCTGGAGTGATGGCTCAGTGATTAAGAGCACTCTTTGTAGATGAACCCAAGTTCAACTCCCAACACTCACAGTTATCCATAATCCCTTTCCCCAAGAATCAGATGCCCCTCTTCTGACCACTGAGGACACTAAGCATGCACATGGGGCACACACATGCAGGTAAAACATTCAGATACATAAAATAAAGCTAAAAAAATTAATATAGCTTCCTAGCCTTATGATTTCAGACAGCCCAGGAGAGTCTCAAATGCTGCTAAGACCCTGGCACCATGCAGGTGCTGAGGGGTGAGGGTCAGTGCTCCTGTCCATTCTAGAGCCACCCTGAATTCTGTCCTCCCAAGTGACACAGATGCCATTCTTGTGGGCTCGTTTGCAGCACCATGGCTGAGGAAAGGCAGGGCCAGAGTCGTTCCACTCAGCTGCCCGAATTTGCTAGTGAATCATCCTCCAGTACCCATCTCTAGGAGATCTCCAGATGCTACCTGTACAAAGTGATATTAAGTTTAAGACAACACAGCTGGCGGGAAAATTCTCTCATTTCTTTGCATTTGCATGCAAGTTCCAGGACACTTGATATTTTCACATACACATACACACAGACACAGACACACACACACACAGACATTCATGCAGGCACACACATGCAGACACACTTACACGCATACACTCACGAAGAGACCCAGACACCAACTCATGAGGAGACAGACACATATGCAGTCACACAGATACATACAGACACACACACGCCAACAAACATATATACAGACACATACACATGCAGACATGCACACACACACACACACACACACACACACACACACACACACACACACACTCAGAGACCCAGACACTAACAGACACATGAAGAGACACACACAGACACACATACAGATACACATAGACACACACACATAAAAACACACACACAAACACACTTCCACACACTGACACCCACACCCACATGTGCACACACATGCCCTTGCTATTTGCCTTGCTGTTTGCTTCTGTTTCTCTGATAGTGACCTTTGTTGAGGATTGGAAGAAGGATCTAGAAGCAGGTATACTGTCCTAATCAGCATCTTTGACTCTGCCAAGATCGTGACATTGAGCACAGAATGCCAAGCCAGACTTTTATCTAATTTGTTTCAAAATCATAGAGACTGGCCCTGTGATTTTGTTCATGGTCAATTCCAGTTTGTCCTAAAATAGCCTCATGGATTCAAGTTACTCAGAAAGAAGTTAGAGATAGTCTGTGACTGATATTAGAGATAGTCTGTGACTGATACATTCTCCATGCCAGATCCACCAAGAAAGCAATGCTTTGAGTCCAGTGAGAGGAAACTTTCTGGGAGTGAGAAAGTCTCATAGCCTCGTGTGTGTGTGTGTGTGTGTGTGTGTGTGTGTGTGTGTGTGTGTGTGTGTGTGAGAGAGAGAGAGAGAGAGAGAGAGAGAGAGAGAGAGAGAGAGAGAGAGAGAGAGAGAGAGAGAAACCCCCTTAAAACACACCACATATGATTGTGGATATGATTGTCTTGGAGAAAGGACTCACATAGATTTTTTAAAAAATTATGGTATTGACAGGGCTGGAGAGATGGTTCCACAGTGGAGAGCACAGGCTACTATTCCAGAGGACCCAGGTTCGATTCCCGGCATCCACAGGGTAGTCCACAACTGCCTGTAACTCTAGTTCCAGGGGATCCAGTGCCTCCTTCTGGCCTCCATGGGCATTGCATGCATACGGTACACAGACACGTAGGCAGGCAAATTGTTCACACACATTAAAATTTAAAACTGGGCTGGAGAGATGGCTCACTCACTGGTTAAGAGCATTCGCTGCTCTTCCAGAGGTCCTGAGTTCAATTCCCAGTAACTACATGGTGGCTCACAACCATCTATAATGGGATCTGATGCCCTCTTCTGTCATCCAGGCAGACCACTCACTCACACCTAAAACAAACAAACATTACACAGAGAAACCCTGTCTTGAAAAACAAACAAGCAAAAATTTTAAATTATAATGAGGAAGCCTGTGATCCAAAAAAAAAGGTTAACATCATGCAGATGAATGAAATGGAAAAAAACCCCTTGTATTTGCAGGAAAAAAAGTCTGTACTCGTGTTAACACCATTGGAGTTTATGCTCAGAAAACAATCTGAATGCCATCTGTAAGATAATCTCTTTCCTTTAGGAGCAAGCTTTCAGATCACGTGAGGGGCAAGCTTGCTCCTGCCGGGATGCCCACAGACCCCAGGCTTACAGCACCCCTGACCCTGGAACACGTGATCCAGACCCATCCTGTGCTGGTAGGCAACTGTTTTCTCTCTGCCTGTGCTGGGTGGAGGCTGTGGCTCTCCATGAGATCAAAGGACGGATGAGAGCAGGAGATGGAGGAGGGATGGGAGGTGGGGCAGAGCAGGATGCTGGCAAGTGTGAGATTTCTGGCCAGCAGCCCAGAGATGAAGTATGGGAGATGTCAGGACAGTGGTAGGCACTGGAGAGGGGTGAATAGATTTCTAATTCCCTGATGAGCTGGAGCACATAAACTATGGGTGAATGTTAAGAAAGTAGTCATGGCGTAACCCTCAGAGTTTATCTATTCTATGAACGATGAAAGAGGTCATGTAAATATGTTTTTTTTTCTTTCTTTCTTTCATTCATTGTAGGAGGCTAAGACAGCATGTCGATACTGGGTGAACTATGTGGATGAAGAATAAGATTTTTATATGGTTACTAGATGAAAAAATCCAAACAGGAAATGACAGCTTTCTTTTCCTTTGGTTCAACATTATGATAAGCAGTGAGGTTGACATCCAGTAAAGATGTGCGTACCTGATATGAGATACCTGGCATGGCACTTCATTCTTTCATTATAAAAGCGACGTCATCATGCAGAACCCAGAACCGTGAGTTCAGATGATGGTGATGGCCAAGCATAGTCATCGTCAGCATCGCTGGGCAGACTTAAAAATGAGGCTTCAGCTGGTGGCGCTTCAGTTCTGCTGGCCCAGGGTCCTTCTGCCTGGTGCTCTCTTTGCAACACCTTAAGTCAAATAAGCCTGCTTTCTTTCTTAAAAATAATTAAAAAAAAAAAGCTTTCCAATTATGAGTGAGCATAAGGCAGTAGGAAATTGAATCAAAGGAGTTTGATGAAGTGAAATTAGCTTTATAGGGTAGACAAATATAATTAATGGAAGTAGTATCTGACAAGTGGTTGGATTAGGCGTACCTGAAGACAGAATGCAGGAACTAGACAGGCCAAAGATTTGATGGGATGTTTGGCGCTGGCAGACTAAGTGCTGGCCTTACTAGGCTGGTGGAGTTTAATCCCAGGCCCAGCAGCAATGAGGGAGAGGCTGTGGAAGGTGCAGTACTTGAAAAGAAAGTATTTCTAGAACTGGTGGAAAGGATCAACCCTCAGATTTAGGGACCCAAAGAATCACCAACACTAGTTAAAAAAAAAAAAAAAAAAAAAGGCACCAGCTGGGGATGTGGCTCAGTGGGAGAGTGCTTGACTTGCATGCTCAAGTCCCTGGGTTCAGTACCCAGCACTTAAATAATAATAATAATAATAATAATAATAATAATAATAATAATAGTAATATAGGGGGATGTAGAGGTGGCTCAGCACTTAAGAGCACTGGCTGCTCTAGCAGAAGACCTGGGTTCAATCCCCAGAACCTACATGATGGTTCACAATTGTGGGTGACTCCAGTGTCAGGGGACCCGAGCCCCGCTTCTGACTTCTGTGGGCACTGTGTGATGGTGTACAGACATACATGCAAGCAAAACTCCTGTACACATAAAAGATGAAAAGGAGATTTTAAAAAGAATAGTTAAAAAAAAAGTTCAGCCAGGTGTAGGGTGCACACCTTTAATCTCAACACTTGGGAGGCGGGGGCAAGTGGATCCCTCTGAGTTTGCGGTGAGCCTGGTCTACATAGTGAGACCCTTTCTCAAAAAAAAAAAAAAAAAAAAAAAAAAAAAAAAAAAGGAGATCCTCAAAGGAGCCAAAGAAAAAGCAGATTTCACCTCTCACCAAGGTGTGACACCCAAAGGCAGGCAGCTCCCTAGTGGGGATGACAAGCAGATTCTTAGAGGGTCATTTTAACAGTAAGTAGAGCCAGGGCAGGGTGGCTCACACCTTTAATCCCAGTACTGAGAGGCAGAGTCAGGTGGATCTCTGTGAGTCCCGGGCCAGCCTGGTCTATAGAGCATTCCAGGACAACCAGGGCTACACAGAGAAACCCCATCTCAAAAAACCAAACCAAACCAACAAAAAGAAGCGGAAACCTTTAGTGGCCCTGTAACAATTAACTAAACCAAGTCCACCACTTATAAACCTTTAGTGGCCCTGTAACAATTAACTAAGCCAAGTCCACCACTTACAAACCTCCCTGAAAGAAAAGAAGAAACTATTAGACACATTGGTTCAGCTGGCCGAGTCTGCGGGCGTGTAAGGAGGAACAGCATTGAATGCAAATATAAATTCTCTAGAAAAAGGGCCAAAGGGTCTGACCTCACTGGTCCTCCTTCACAAGGCCAGAGCTAGGCAGTTGTCACTCAAGACACAGAGGCAACACTCATAGAGACACAGCGACAAATCCACTCTAGTAACATTCTGTTCATCTCAGCAACTCCTCCCCACAGTAAACACAACAGCAAACGATGAAAAGGAGGGAAAATCTTGAACTAATCATATGTCTAAATAAACATGTATCAGAAATGGTGTGTTTCACAGCGAGATAGCCAGCCTTTTCTTTTGAGGTTTAGACAACACGAGGATCCCTTCATTTCCACTCCCATGAGATATTATACCGGAAGCTTGACCCACAAAAGGTGGAAAATGTGTAACTCTACCATCTTTTAGGTTTTCATTGTATTCTATGTGTATAGGTTTCTGTGTACACATGCATACAGTGCCCGAGGAGGCGGAGTGTTGGGTCCCCTGGAACAGTACTTACAGATGGTTGTGAGCTGCTGTGGAGGGGCAGAGAGTTGAACCTGGGTCCTCTGGAAGAGCAGCCAGTGTTCTTACTCTCTGAGCCGTTTCTCCAGCTCAATCCTATATGGTTTAAATGCTACAAGAAAACTTAAGCTTTGGTTTGTTTGTTTGTTTGTTTGTTTTGGTTTTGGTTTTTCAAGATTTACCTGCCTCCAGAGTGCTGGGATTAAATGTGTGTGATACCACACCCAGCTAATTTAGTTGTGCTTAATTATTGCAAACATTTCTTCTATGAGTTAATAGAATTTTAAAAGAAGATTTAACTGTTAAGTGTGTGTGTGTGTGTGTGTGTGTGTGTGTGTGTGTGTTTGGCTAAACATGTCCATTCTCATGGTGCTGGAGTTCCAGGTGGCTGTAAACTGGGGACTGTGTGGGTGCTGGGAACCAGAGTTGGGTCTTCTGCAAGAACACTGAACCACTGAGCCATCTCTCCAGCCCAGCAATAGAATGGTAAAGACACTTGAATAAGAAGGTCATAAAGTTCCTTCATTCCATTGGTGACAAGTATGTTAAGTATAGCTACCATGTCACTAGCATAATAATAATATTCATGAGATGTGTGTGTGTGTGTGTGTGTGTGTGTGTGTGTGTGTGTGTGAGAGAGAGAGAGAGAGAGAGAGAGAGAGAGAGAGAGAGAGAGAGAGAGAGAGAGAGAGAGTATATCTTAGCTTTTAGGGTAGTTGAGATGGGAGAATCTTTTGAGCCTATGAGTTCAAGACCAGCCTGGTCAACATAATGATATTGAGGAAAAAAAGACAGAAGAAACGAGCCATGAAGGAGAGGCAGGAGGAAGGAGAAGTGGAGGAAGGAAGGAAAGGAAGGCAGGCTACCACTTTCCTTATCAGCCAGAGAACGAGAAAAAGAAGAGTTCTAAGTAAACCCTGCCCATTAGCACTATTCTAAACATTAGAGATCTGTGTACACAGTGTGGTCTCAGAAGGCTGAAGACAAGCTGAAACTATTTATGCAAGTTAAGGATCCCTCAGCTAAAATGCTTGTGACCAGAAGTATTTAAGACTTCAGTGTCTTTCAGATTTTGGAATATTTGTATAGACTTTAATGTTTGAACATCTCTCAAGCCCCAAAATCTGTCACTTAAATCCCTTGTAACCAGGGATAGAGCCAAGTATTAAGACTGTCTCAATGGTTAAGAGCATTTCTTTCTCTTGCAGAGGACCCAGGATGAATTCTCAGCACCCACATGATGGCTCACAACCATCCATAACACCAGTTTCAGGGTGTCTGATGCCCTCTTCTGACCTCCCTGGTCACTACACATGTGATACATGCACTTGGGTACATGCAGGCAGAATACTCAAACACATAAATAAAATAAAAATATCTAAAAGCAACGACAAAAAACCCCATCTTGCAACCCAGTTAGAGATGCTGAGTGTCAGGCGCAGGAATGGCAGCTGGATAGGGAAGCAAAGCTAATCCTGCCCCTCACTTCACTGCACTCTCCTAATCCTGTTTCGGAAGGACTCTGGGTCCCTAGCTGGCATGGAGCTCGAGTTCCACAGTTACTAGTGGATTTCAAAGTGGGAGGGGTGACCCGATGCCCTCTTTGAACTTTTATCCATTTGTTGTGTGGTCATCAACTCAGGGACCAACTTCCAGAAGACGTTCAAAACTGGATTAAAGCTGAAGCCGTCGGGGCTGGGGGCATGGTTCAGAGGTTAAGAACACTGACTGCTCTTCCAAGGGGACTGGGTTTGATCCCCAGCACCTCTGGCAGCTCATAACTGTATGTCACTCTAGTTTCAGGGGATCCAAAGCCCTCCTCTGGGTCGTGAGTTTGATTCCTGGAGTTCACGTGCCAGAAAGAGAGAACTGATTCCCATAAATTGTCCTCCCACCTCTGTGTGAGTGCTGTGGAACATGTGTGCTCCCACACATAAATACACACTTGCCCACATGTGCATATAATGTAATATATACATACACACACACATATATATACATATATATATATATATATATATATACGTGTATATATATGGTCTGATTATGTAGCTCTGGCAGATTGGAACTGGCTATGTAGACCAGACTTAGTGTCAAACTCATAAAGATCTGCCTCCTCTGTGCTACCATGACTGGCAAAAAAAAAAAAAAAAAAAAAAACAATTAAAAAAAATCTTGGGGGCCTGGAGAGATTGTCCCATGACTGTTCTTCCAGAGGACCTGTGCTGGACACCCAAACTTTCATGGCAGCTCACAGCTGTCTGTATTTCCAGTTCCAGGGGATCTGGACCTTTTCTGGCCTCCACAGACACTAGGCATGTAAGTGGTACACAGACAGATTTTCAGGGAAAACACTCATACATATAAAAATAATATATTTTTTTTCTTCAAAAATGAAGTCTTAGGCCATCATACCTACTTCTTTTGTGTGTTTGTGGAGGGCAAGGTAGCTTAGTGGATACAGGCTCTTGATGCCAAGTTTGATGACCTGGATTTGATCCCAGGAGTCCACAGGTTAGAAAGAGTGAACCAGCTCTTACAAGTTGTCCTCTGAACATATATTCTTGCACACACAACTTTTCTAGAGGACCTGCGTTCAGTTCCTAATATCTATATTCATATCAGATAGCTCAAAACTGCCTGTAACTCCAGCTCTAGGGAAATCTGAGGCCTCTGGCTTCTGTAGGCACCTGCATGCGCTCGTGCACACACACAGACACACACAATTACAAAATAAAAGCCATTAGGAGAGAAGACAGATTTTCCTGCGGATGATCTCGTCTGGACTATGTACTGTTAGTTTTTTGTCAACTTGACACAAGTTAGGGTCATTGAAGAGGGGGGAACCTCAACTGAGAAAATGCTTCCGTAAGATTGGTCTGTGGGCACACCTATAGTGCACTTTCTTGATTAATGATTGATGTGGGATGGGGCTGGAGAGATGGCTCAGAGGTTAAGAGCACTGACTGTTGTTCCAGAGGTCCTGAGTTCAATTCCCAGCAGTCACATGATGGTTTACAACCATCTGTAATGAAATCTGGTGCCCTCTTCCGTCATGCAGGAATGCAGGCAGAAAACTGTATGCATAACAAATAAAAAAAATAAAAAAAAAGATTGATGTGGGAGCATGGTGCTACCTTGGGCTGGTGGTCCTGGCTGAGAAAGTCATGTAGGAGGAAGCCATTAAAGAACGCTCCTCCGAGGTCCCTGCTTCAGTTCCTGAACTGGCCTTCTGGATGATGGGAGTACAAGCTGCAAGTGAAACAAACCATCTTCCCAATTTGCTTTTTGCCCTGGTGATTTATCACAGCAATAGAAACCCTAACGAAGGTAGAAATTGGTACAAAGAGCAGGGTGTTGCTGCAGGCGACTGATGTGGCTATGTGTTTTGGGGAGGATTATGGTGGCATTTGAACTTTGGGCTAGAAAAGCCATTGAGTTCTCAGAGCTCAGTGGGCTGGCTATTGTGTGGGATCTTAGATGATAAGAGTGTGGAGAGTAATGCAGAGGATGGAGGGCTGGCTTGTGAAGTTTCGGAGGGAAGCAAAGCAGACTCGATTCAGGCTACTTATGAGATATTTGCTTTTCTTTTTCTTTCTTTCTTTCTTTTTCTTTTTCTTTTTTTTGAGACAGGGTTTCTCTGTGTAGCTTTGTGCCTTTCCTGGAACTCACTTTGTAGACTAGGCTGGCCTCGAACTCACAGAGATCTGCCTGGCTCTGCCTCCCGAGTGCTGGGATTAAAGGCGTGCGCCGCCGCCGCCACCCACCGCCCGGGGAGATATTTTGAATTAAGATTCTGTGGTTCAGGTCAGCTGGGCTGAAGGACCAGTTATGATTAAGAAGAAGCCAACATCATTGAGGTTGATGTTCCGGGAATTGTTTCTTTGGGGACAGTACAGACCATGTTTTTTTCTTTTCTTTTTTTTTTTTTAATTTAAGGAGTCACTGGGCATGATGGGAAATGCCTTTAATTGCAGCACTCAGGAGGCAGTAGCAGTTCAAGGCCAACCTGGTCTACATAGTGAGTTTCGGGCTAGCCTGGTGTTACATAGTGGGACCTTGTCTAAACAAACAAACAAACAAACAAACAAACAAGCAAACAAGTCAAGTCCATCAGCTTTGTCTTCTCCGGGTCAAATTCCTTTTGTAACTAGTTGAGAGAATGTAGTGAGTGGTGCGTGGGGCAAGAGAAAAAAACAAAACAAAACCTTGTATCTATTTTCTGTAGACTTATTTTAGTGGAAACAAAGTATTTTTAAACCAAGACAAGTTAGAAAGCAAAACCTCCTCTCACTTTCCATTCTTCTCTGTAAGCTTTAGCTGCCTTATCTGTAGAAAACAACCGTGGAGTTGTTTTGTCTGCCTGACCGGTGTACATACTCCCCTGCATACAATAGGCTTTCTTGCAGTCTGAGGTAGGACTGGGGTCTGGAAGCCTGAGTGTGGATCATCGAATGTGCTAATTCTGACTTCCAACTGGGCTTTCCTCTGGGCTCTTCAGCTTGCTGGAGTCTGGTGGTGGGAGCCACCGATTCGGAATCTGTTCTCAGAAGTGTGTTAAGAGTCCGCGTCCCCATTTTTATCAGTCTTGCCCTTGATATGTGGGGAGATTTATTTTAACTCCCCTTCTTCCTGCAGCCAAGCCCCCACCCCCCACCCGGGGCATTCGCTACCTTTCCACCTTTCCGGTCCTTCCTGTTGGCTAGCTGTCAGCAGGTGGGCACAGCCTCCTCCTTCACACCCACTCCTCCTGGAAGCCGCCCCCACACTCCCTGCTGGTCACCCTCCTGGGATATTCTCACAATTCCATCATTCTCCTGCTCTTCTCCTGTTACTGTTTTTGCCTCGAGCACCCCTGGAAATTCCTATAAAATGTCTCTCAGTAGTGCTCTTCTCTTCTAGGATTTTTGTGGGACTTAAAATTCCTCTTCCGAGGCCTCTGGAGACCCCTAAACCTCCCCCATGTAAGAAGTCTGGCAGGCACACTCCCTCTCAGAGTCCTCCTTTGGACTTAGCCCCCTATTTCCCCCTTCTCCGTCAGCTCCGAAGTTTCTGGCCTTGATACCTGCAGCTCTGACCCTCTGACCTCCCTGGACCATCCTTCCCCGTAGCTGTGGCGTCTTCACTGTCATTCAAATGAGGCTCTGTCTCAGTTTGCTGTTCTCCTCTGGGAAACTGGGAACAAGGAATAGAGGAAGGCTGCCCCGAATTTGATGGCAGATGTCTTCAGGATGTATGCAGGACTGCCAGGTCTGTGTCGACTGGAGTTAAAACACCACCGGTGGGTAGGTTTCAGTGTGGTGACTGCTGTTCCTCCTGGACACAGTGACATCTTTGGACATGGGGACATCTGCATTCCATGGCCATCCCTGAGCTCAAGAGGATTAGAAATGAGGTACCTACCATATCTGAATGGGGCCAAAGATCCATTGCAAAGATCGGTTTATCTCAGATTTAGCCCAGGGTCAATTGGAGGAAGGAAGGAGAAATATGGAATCTTCCTCAAAGGGCTAATGTAGAGGGCAGGAGAACAGCCCAAGACTAAAAGGAAATAACCACAGTGTTCACCTAAAAACAGCTGTCAGGCCTGAGTATAAGGCCCTGTGGCCTCTAGGAGTCACAAACAGCCTGAAGGAGCAAAAGGCTGCCATAGAAGACCGTGGAATAAATAGCATGACCGAGATTCATAGGGAACCGGGTCTGCCAGAAACTCAAAGGGAGAGCAAAGAAATAAAATCTGCATGGGAGGCAGTAAAACCCCAAGAGTGACAGAGAGACAAATTGACAAGGTGGTGTGGCGCAAATACTTCACACACCATTCAATACATGCAGAAGGACCTGAGATGAAACAGTTCAGGGGAGAAGCAGGAGACTGGGAGAATAGGCAGGGGCAGTCATTCCCAGGCACGGATGACCTCTGGGGCTTGCACCAAGACCCTTACTGAGACAAGAATGAGGTACAAGCGCTGCCCCTGATTACTCCTGAAGAAGCCTGGACCCACTGGGCATGGAAAGCTTAGGTAAGGAGGCTGAAGAGGTTCAAGCTACCTACCAAGCCAGTGACCACAGAGTCCCCTCTTCAGCATTGGCTTCAAAGACCAGAGAGGTTAGGGAGAAATGTTGGCTGGTTTATTTGTTTTCAATGTGTCCGCTCCTGTCCCTAAGCTACCAGACCACTGGCTCATGAGGACAGCTAGGATAGGATTGGACTTGAAGACACCTTCTTCAGCTAGCCCTCATCGCCGTTCAGGACCTCTACAGTGGGGTGACCTTCTTCCCACAGTCACAGTGACCAGTGACAGGTGAGTCCTGCTGGCCCACTCTGAAAGTTTGTCTTTATTCTTTTCTACCCAAACCACAGCCACTACAAACAGTCCAAGGTCCTAAAAAAAAGCTCAATGTGCCGGGCGGTGGTGGCGCACGCCTTTAATCCCAGCACTTGGGAGGCAGAGCCAGGCGGATCTCTGTGAGTTCGAGGCCAGCCTGGTCTACAGAGCGAGATCCAGGAAAGGCGCAAAGCTACACAGAGAAACCCTGTCTCAAAAAACCAAAAAAAAAAAAAAAAAAAAAAAAAAAAAAAAAAAAAAAAAGCTCAATGTTATGCAGTCGAAAGAACTGTGCTATTTCGTTCTCTTTCACCACTTGGTGACAAAATTATTTCATTGAAGGGGTCTCTGTGCACTAACCTAGGATTTGGGGATGCTATGTCTGCTTGGTCAGCTTGGGGGAACAGGAAGTGGAGAAGGACTAGCTCGGCACACTAAATCTGAACAGTGATTAGGGCCCATGTGTCTGTGTTCTGCAACATGGATGTACATTATTCCCAGCGTCACAAAAGAAACGCTCCACACACACCCCCACCTTTTCTTTCAAGAAAGAAGACTCTGGAGGTGAGGTCAGGATCCAGGACGTCTCAACTCTTGGGGGCTTTGTTGTCTGAGAAGGGGTGAGATCAGGGGAACTGCCCCTCTGGGAATTGCCGTGGGCATACATTTATGGTTCCCGGGTCTTTTCCTTTGTTTGCTCTTCGTGGGAAGGTTGCGGGTGCAGAGGCCCAGGCATGACGCTTCTCTGCCTATCCAGGGAAGGTTGAGGCTTCCCAAGGACTGGCAGAGAGTAGTTCTAAGCCACGCCTCTCTCCCAAGGAAGCTCAGGTTATTAACTGGGAATTCTTTATAGCTGAGCTAGAGGAAGTTTTTGGCTGTAAACTGTCATGCACTGCAGCCTTCCTTGAAAAGGCTGTGGACGAGGTTCTGGGGACAAAGACCAGAAATCAACCACAGAAGAGGGTAAGGGGCAAAATAGCTAAGCATTGAAAGAGTTGCTTCTAGCCCAGAGTGTAGATTTCACTGCTCACGGTAGAAAAAGTAACATTTATTTGCCTCCTCCCACTTGGAGAATGGATCCAGGGCCATCTTCCACGAGCTTCGTGGAAGTTGGAGAAAATCCACCCGTAAACAACCACATTCCCAGGGCCGGTTTCGCCTTCACGCCCGAGGTTAGAGATCTTCCGTCACTTTCGGACCCACCCTCCGTCTTCAAGTCCCTTCCACCCAGGCCCTTTATTCCGAGTACCCGGACTCCTGCAAACCCATAACACAAGCTGGCTGGTGGGCGTTACGGGAGGGTCGGGGTTGAGTGCAAATGAGGGCCTTTTGGCGTCTCCGCAGAAGGAACGTCTCCCTCGGGTCAGCCCGAAATTAATTTCTTTACATCCTAGACTACAAAAGAGCAAATAAGCGGGATAGCTTCTCGCAGCTCCCGTAGTCAGTTAGAAAAGGGCCGAGGAAAGTAGCCTGGGACGTATTCCCATCCCACTCCCGGAGCATCTTCCTCGGCGGTTGGCTCTCGGAAAACCCTCTCTCCCAGGAGGAGGAGGCAGGTAGAACCCGGAGCCGGGGTCTGGCTTACTCCGCAACCCCGACCCCAAAGACTTCCCAAGGAGACTCAAGAGAGGCACAGAACTTTCAGAAGTGGGTGCCCCACCTGATGCAGGGGCCTCTTCCAAGGAGCTTCCGGGTGGAGTGCGCGTGTGGAAGATGGGGAATCGGAGGCTAGGACCCAGGCCCTCGTTAAAGAGCTGGGAGCGATCTCTGGCTTCCTTCCCGCTTCCTGGGCTCCCGTTTTAGAGGAATGTTATTGTTTAAAGAGACCCCATTGAACTATTTCCTGCTCTTTGTCACCTTCCCCTCGCTCTCCGGCAGAGGTTCTCACCGAGAGGTAATAAACCAACTGCTGCCCACACCGCTTGGCGCGGAGGCGGGTAGGGAAACGCACCCAGCGTGCGTTCCAACAATCCCCGGGGCAAAGAGACCAGGGAATCCCGGGGCCACACTCGGTGCAGGAGCAGCCACCGTCACCAAAGTCCAGCTTTTATGTGGGACGCGAGAACATCTCCTACTAGGGTCGCTATCTGGACAGATCCGCACTGGGCTTCCCTCTCTGCGCAGGTGAAGAAGGTCTTGGGGAACCCGGACGCCGAGGTGGGAGTTAGTGGCAGTCCATGGGGCGAGGGGACGTGTCCTGAAGCTGCTGCACCTCTGGGAGCTGAGGCTTCGGAGAGGTCAGGGAGACCCGAGAGACGCAGATCCGCCGTAGTCCCGCGCAGGTGCGCGCAGCGTGGACACTCCGTGGGGCACAGCCGCAGGCGCTGCAGTGCGCTCGGAGAGCGCGGTGTGAGCGTGGGAGTGGAGAGCTTAGCAGTTGCTCTGGGAGCGGCGGGCTTGGGTGGCTTCGGCCCTGCTCCTTACCCTCCCCCCCCCCAGGGTCCGCCCCGCCGCTTTGATGGAGGTGCAAACATTTGGGGAGGGCGGGGGTGTCGGGACTGCGCCCGACGCTTTCCTTACAGGAAGCGCGCGCGGGAGCCCATTGTTGGCCCCTGGCCTCCGGGCCCGCCCGGCGGGTCTGATATGGCCGCGCACCGCCAATGGGCAGCGGCTAGGTACTTCAAAGGGTGTCCCGCCCAATCCGCCGCGCCCCCTGCGAGGCCACTTCGGCTGTATTTATGGGGAGGGGACCCATTTTCTCTCCCCCAGAGACTTACTCTTGTCGCGACTTGCGGGAGTTCAAGTGGAACCACGGCTCCCTAGCCCCTCTCCCCTCTCCCCGCCCCCTTCCCCCCACATCCCAGTCCTGGCCCTCCTTTGGCGAACGTGCTGGGACCCAGGTGTGGTCTCTGGGCTCCGCGAGTGACCCCCTTTTTTCTTGGAACAGCCGTGGCGGGAGAAGTGAAGGTGGCTCTTGGGTAGGCAGTCAAGACTCTGGGGCGGTGGAGAGGGCGGCGGGAGGATGAGCTCCCCGGGCACAGAGAGCGCAGGGAAGAGCCTGCAGTACCGAGTGGACCACCTGCTCAGCGCCGTGGAGAGCGAGCTGCAGGCGGGCAGCGAGAAGGGCGACCCCACGGAGCGCGAGCTGCGCGTGGGCCTGGAGGAGGGCGAGCTGTGGCTGCGCTTCAAGGAGCTGACGAACGAGATGATTGTGACCAAGAACGGCAGGTAGGTGCGTGCTGCGGGTCTGCAGGCTGGGGCACGGAGAGGGCCTCTCGGGGGGGTGGAGCGCCTTCTCTCCGCCTAAGGCCGACTGTCGGTCTCTTCCCGCTTGACTGCCGCAGGGATTCCTAACCTTAGTTCCTCCAGGACTTTCACTGACTGAAACCTGGGGAGGAGGTATTCGAACTCTAGGGCCCCTAGGTCTACACTAGTGTGGCCAGGCTGGCCTGTGTTTCTTGGCCAGGTTTGTCCCTCTGCTGTCTCAAGAGACCGTGGGCTTAGTGGGGAGATGGATTTGGTGCCAGAACTGAGAAAGCTCGGGAAGAGAAGCTTGTGAGGCCTGTTGCCGGGGCCCTTCTTTGACTGGTAGTGAACACTTTGTGCCAGGCTTTCCTCTCTCCGACCGGATGGGTCAGTTTCGGGGTCCTCCTGCTGTGACCTGTCTTTTCCAGGAGGATGTTCCCGGTGCTGAAGGTGAACGTGTCGGGTCTGGACCCCAATGCCATGTACTCCTTCTTGCTGGACTTCGTGGCGGCTGACAATCACCGCTGGAAGTACGTGAATGGGGAGTGGGTACCTGGGGGCAAGCCAGAGCCTCAGGCGCCCAGCTGCGTCTACATCCACCCAGACTCGCCCAACTTCGGGGCCCACTGGATGAAGGCGCCGGTGTCTTTCAGCAAAGTCAAACTCACCAACAAGCTCAACGGAGGAGGGCAGGTAGGGTGTGCCGGGGTGTGCTGGAGACCGCTGCGCCCCAGCCCAGGGGGCTGAGGGCTGCACCTCCCCGGCTGGGAGCCTGGAAGCGCTCCCTCAGCTTCTGTCAGCTTCACAGAAGCCAGCACAGGCTTCCCCAATTAAATCTTTAGTACTGTTTATATTAAGCTGATAAGGGTCACACCGAGGCCTGAAGAAGGGAGCTGGGAGTCCTCACTCAACCTGGAAGGCTCGGTGCAGTCAGGGCTGCCTCTTGGGAAACCACTCAGGCCCTGTCTCTCTCTCCTAGCGCTGTGGACAGGTGGGCTTTGACTTGGAATCCTCGGTCATCTTAAAGTCAAAAGAGAACACCGCGGGAAGTCTTGCACAAGCGTGTACACTCCACTCTTCTCAAAAGCCTTTTATTGGAGCCTGTTCCTAGAAAACTCACTCCAAGTTGCCATCAAGCCAGGCATTTAAAGTCGTCTGTGGCCTTATTCTGGCAGGGTTTAATAGTGCGTAGCACCTCACATTCTAGTTTCAGACCAGCTGTGGGAAGCAGAGGTGTAAAACGCCAAGAAACACCACCCACAGACCCCATGCCCTCCATACTACAGGCAATTTCCTGGTGACTTTTGTAGCTCAATCCATTTCTCACTGAGCAGTTCCTGTGGAAGCTGTGGTGTTAAGGCAGATGCTGGTCTCCACTCTTGCTCCTTATCTCCTGCAGATCATGTTGAACTCCTTGCATAAGTACGAGCCTCGGATTCACATTGTGAGAGTTGGGGGCCCACAGCGCATGATCACCAGCCACTGCTTTCCAGAGACCCAGTTCATAGCTGTGACTGCCTACCAGAACGAGGAGGTGAGGCTCTGGGAAGGCAGAGGGTCTTCTCAGGGTGCTCTCCATGCATATAGGATTGGGGACTGTATTCACAGTGCTGAATACAGGCGGAGTTGGGTTCAGGTTTACCACTTCTGTGGTAAGAGGGAAAAAGTTTAAAATAACTCATTCAAAATAAAGACTGATTCAATTTGAATATTTCAACTCGTTTCTATTCTTTCTCAATTTCTCTTTTCCTTCTTTGGTAGTGTGTCCCCCCCATCCCCCACTTGTTTCAGGGTCTTGCTATGTATCCCTGGTTATCCTTATATTCACAGCAGTCCTCCTGCCTCAGCATTCTGATCCTTGGGCTTACAGGCCTATGATACTTCTTTTTCCTCGTTAAATCCTCTGGTAACCAGCACTGTATTAATAAATACACTTTCTTCTTTTTCAGATCACAGCCCTTAAAATTAAATACAATCCATTTGCAAAAGCCTTCCTTGATGCAAAAGAAAGGTGAGAGAAATCTAATCCCACTCCTGGGACAAAGGGCCACATAGAAAGAAAGCGACACGCTGTCTCCAGGCAGTTCTCCCTTTTGACCATTCTGATTTTTTTTTCCCCCAGAAACGACCACAAAGATGTGACGGAGGAACCCGGGGACTGCCAGCAGCCGGGGTTTTCCCAATGTACGGTTTGTTGCATTCTCCATGTCCCTCTGGCTTGTTTCAGTTCTAAGATTCACTAAAACCAGAGCCCAAAGGGAAGCTGAGGGCTTTCTGGGAATGGTGGGGTAGCAGGATGGCCCCTCTTTGTGCCCCAGGCAGGTGCCCTTTGCTTTGGAGGCTGCCGGACCATCTTGGGCTTGAGACACTGGCCAGCCAAAGAGCTCTGGATTTGTTTTGTTTTGTTTTGCAGTGGTCAGGGGTAGAGTGGACTTCTGGGTTAGACTTGGGTATGATGAGAATTCAGCTTGTCATATCCCCTTGGAGATGATCTCCATTCTTGTTAGTGACTGGAAACTGAATGGCTGTCTTTGGACACACACATGAGACACCTTCCTGCTCAGTCCCCTTGGCTCCTGATTTTGGGAGCTTGTAAGGTGGCTAGTTCTTTCAGAATTCCTTTAGGAGTTCTCTTAGCCAGAATGAGGGGCGCAGATCTGTGCAGACACACCTGGGGAGAGAGAAGGCCTGGCCTCCCCCTTCTTTCCAAGAAGGGATCTGCAAATATCGAGGAAGTCGCTGCTGAGGGGCAGAAGGGTCCTGCTTGCAGGGTCACTTCTGTGGATGCCAAAACTAGCCTGGCACTCTGCCCTGAAACTAGAACCAGCTATTCTAAACTGCTGTTTTAACACCGTCTTCTATAAATTCGACAAATGAATTTAACAAACAGGACCCACACTGTGGCTTATCAGTAATCACTTGAGAGCAGATCAGGGCGAAATGGGCAAGAGATGGACTGTGTATGGGGGTCACACAGGACGGTGTGGGCACGTGTGTGTTCCTCCATCTTTGAAGCGTTATCTAAAGAACTGTCTTGTTTGGAAATTGTGTCATGGAGGGCTCCTTCTGCTTAATTAAAACAAAACTATAAAAACTATGGGAAAACATTAGTTTTAGTGGATCTAGCTGTCTGGGAGAGGAGATGTAGTGGGGAGAATGTGGGGAGGCCTGGGGGAGTCGAAACAGAAGGGACCAAATAGGAAATGAATCCACTAGCTGTTTCTGAGGCAGGAGCATGACTGTGGACCTCAGATGAGGAGGAGCAGCCCGGAGCAGTCTGGGTCCTACCTGTGACCCACTGCCTTCCTCTTGTCTTCATACTGCATCCTTTGAACAAGTATCTTATTCTGCTCAGCTGGTAGAAAGCTCCTTGCCATCAGAACAGAAATCCCGCCAAGGCTGGGGGAGAGGTCTCAGGTGTAAACCTTTAAGACAGCTGTGGCCTCAGCTCAGGCCCTCAGAGCTCGGCATCCAAGGCTCATAGTGTGGAGCTCTCCACTCTGATATTTTGAGGTTAGGTTGCACTGAGGGGTGGGACAGTGGATTCTTCACTTCCAAGGACTCATGGGTTAGAGCTAGGACAGTCTCAAGCAAGGGTCCATTACTCAGCATGCTTTTCTCACAGCAGGGGGGTGGCTTGTTCCTGGCACCAGCACCCTCTGTCCACCTGCCAGCTCCCACCCTCAGTTTGGAGGCTCGCTCCCTCTCCCCTCCACACATGGCTGTGAGAGGTACCCAGCTTTGAGGAATCACCGCTCATCACCTTACCCCAGCCCATATGCTCATCGGAACAATTCTCCAAGTAGGTTCTGTCTGGTGGCTGGGGTGGGTGTGGGAGGACCCCTCTGGGGAGCTATTTCTACAGCGGTGCAGAATAGGGAACCCAGCTCCCTATTCTTGGTCAGGATGGTCGTTTACCAGAAGTTCCAACGGAGGCTTTCAGTCTCCATGTTCAGATCACGCTGTAGGTTTTTAAAATGACTGCTCTCTGGGCCTTTTCACTGAGCTTTAGTTTAGATGTTGAACTTCTCTAAAGTGACCATGTTGGATTAGCCAGGTGCAAGCCTTTCTGACTAGACCAAAGATTCTTGAGGTGTAGAGCCCAGGCCCTCAGTGTCACCTGAGAACCAGCCACAGTTCAGGTCCACCCAGACCCAGAAGCTGGAGGGTGTGGTGGTCCTCTCGACATCAGGACCAACTTCCCTGATTCAGCTCCAGGACAGCCAGAGACCTCTGGCAGGTTCTCTAATGTGGTCTGCTCAGTCAGAACTTTGTCTGCTCCAAAAGGAGGGGAAAATGGCTGAAGAACACCATAAAACAATTAAGCAATTACAGCGGATTCAAAATGAAAGGCAACAGTTCTGGAGACTTGTTCAGCCAGAGGCTAGCCTCTGAGGTGGGGAGATCGAATTTTTAATTTGGTCAACCCTTAGGGAATAGCCCTCCCCCCATGGAAAAGGTGAACTAAGCAGCAGATGTTTTTTATTTACTTTTTAAATGAAGTATTCTAGGTGTTGCTCAGTGGCTCAGCACTTACTTGCCTAGCATTTGAAAGGCTCTGAATCTGATCCCCAATGCCGCAAAATAGTAAATAAATACCATAAAAATAACAAGAAAGATAAGCAATACAAGTGTCTGCAGGAGACAGCTTTGGTTAACTGGGATATATTTCCTTTTTTTTTTTTTTTGGTTTTTCGAGACAGGGTTTCTCTGTGTAGCTTTGCGCCTTTCCTGGAACTCACTTGGTAGCCCAGGCTGGCCTCGAACTCACAGAGATCTGCCGGCCTCTGCCTCCCGAGTGCTGGGATTAAAGGCGTGCGCCACCACCGCCTGACTTGATATATTTCCAAATAGTTCAAATAAGAAACAATAAGTATTGCCCTGCTGGCTACTTAAATGGCGTACTCTCATCTAATACCCCTGCAGCCTTTGTTGGTTCAGCTGTTATTATCATTTTGTTGCGTTTTATTCCTTTTTGGAGACCTGTCAGGTAACTCCCCTCTCTACACCCCTCAGCCTATGCCGACAACTCATCTGCGTGCTTATCCATGCTGCAATCCCACGACAACTGGTCTAGCCTGGGAGTGCCTGGCCACACCAGCATGCTGCCCATGAGTCATAGCACCAGCCCACCTACTGGCTCTAGGTATGTATGGGGAGTGAGACAAGCGCTCCTGGGGCTTCTTTCTGCTGGTTCCGTTTCTATTGGCCTTTTCCCTTATTCTGCCTCAAGTCCCACCTGTGGTGGTTGGGTTTGTGTTTGCAATTAAACTAAACTGGGACCAGGGAGGCTTGGTCCCAGGACTGTCTGGTTCTGATTACCTGCATTTTTTTCCAGTGGTCTGCTGTGCTTATCCAAACCAGGGTTCAGCCTTACCACGGCTCTTAACATGTGCTGTGATGAACAGTCCTCTAATTTATCTGAGCCTCAGTTTCTCCATATGTAAAAAGATGCTAAATAGCCCCAGCCTCAGGCTGTTTCTCTCAGGCTGATGGGGTTGGCACATGTGGGTTAAAGTAATATTGCAGAACCTTTATTCAGTTGAGGCAATACATTGCTTGGCTTTTCTGTGGATCAAGGAGTAAACGTCCTTAATAGCATGCTGGGAAACAGGCACAGCATGGAGACTGTTAGAGTGACCAGTGAGTTCTATAATAGGAAGGCTCAAAAACACCCAGCGAAGCTGGTAATACATCCCCTTCAGGGTTATTAATCCTCCACAGTACTGAGGTAAGAGCAAAGATAGATGCCAACGCCGATTCTCCAGTGAGGAAACGCGCCCAAAGACATTAATTCTGGGACAGTGGTGCTGATAAGCTGCTACTTCATAAAGGAGTGAGCCTGACTTCATGTGACTTTGACCTCGAAGGTGTACCTGATGGTCTAAAGCAGTGGTTCTCAACCTTCCTAACACTTTAACCCCTTTAATACAGGTCCTCATGTTGTGGTGACCCCCAACCCATAAAATAATTTCATTGCTACTTCATAACTGTAATTTTGCTACTGTTATGAATCGTAAGCAAATATCTGATATGTGGGATATTTGATATGCAACATCCAAAGGGGTTGTGACCCATAGGTTGAGAACCACTGGTCTAGAACATCAAATGTTTACCTAAGGTCTTAGCTGTGGAGTTTAGGATATAGATCTTTACTGAAAAGTGTTTTTTGGACATGGAGTTCCAGTATGCTGCCCAGGCTGGCCTTAAACTCACTATCCAGTCTAGAGCTCAAGGTCTTGATTCTCCTGCCTCGGCCTCCTGACTTGTTGGGGGTTATAGGCAGGTATCACTACATCCACCTTTATCTGCTCTTAAAACAAACACACACACCTAGGATGGCAAACTTGTCCATGGCCTTGAGGACACTGTTAAGAAGCTAGATGAGCCAGGCGGTGGTGGCACACACCTTTAATCCCAGCACTCGGGAGGCAGAGGCAGGTGGATCTCTGTGAGTTCGAGGCCAGCCTGGGCTACAGAGTGAGATCCAGGACAGGCTCCAAAACTACACAGAGAAACCCTGTCTTGAAAAACCAAAAAAAGAAGCTAGATGATCTGCCAGCAGCGAGTGCTGACCACTCATCCCAATTTGGTGTCTCCATCTGAAACTCATACCTGTAAAAAAACAAAATCAGAAACAATCCTCCTTAATTTACCCAGGCTTGCTCTCAAGTTCAAATGCTTTGAGGTAGGTATACGGGATGGCATGTTAAATAATGGCAGTCTTATGTCAGTTCATGCTGTGTGTTTATGGAAGAGCTCTAAGGAAGGTTTCTCAAACAATTTTATTATAGTTTAATGAAATTCATTTCTAGGGTGTAGGCCAGAGGGTTTAATACATTTCCGCTTCCTCATTTGATAGATGAGGAGACAGCCTGAAAAGCAGTCGTGGGGCCAGCTAGAGAGCAGAGCTGGTCTCAAGCCCAGCTCTGGGGGCCCTTGCATGTTGGCCCATGTCGACGTTGCTAGCACACTATCCACTGGATGAGATGGGGTCAGCATTCTGAGGAATGCGTCTTCCGTGAATTCAGGGGTTGTTGCAGCGGGTTGGGAACATTAGTTAACAAAATAGGCACACAGCTCTGAGCCTTGTTGCTCAGTACAAACTCTTGCCGGGAGTCTGTCTCAGCGGAACCCAGCCCACGAATGTCCACCGCGCTTAGGCACACTTTCCTTTTAGTTTGCTTCGTATTTGATTTTCTTAATACAGTAGCTTCTGGACACGTGGTAGTAGCGGAAAAGCCAGGTACAAAGCCTTGTGATGATGCAATTACTGACAACAATGTTCTGAGCACTAGTCCCTCCCCTCCACCTCGCCCCCATGTAGCTCCTTTGGAGCCTCTTCCCAGCCCCTTGACGTCTATTTTCTTCATTTCAGCCAGTACCCCAGCCTGTGGTCTGTGAGCAACGGCACCATCACCCCAGGCTCCCAGACAGCTGGGGTGTCCAACGGGCTGGGAACCCAGCTCTTTCGAGGCTCCCCTGCACATTATGCACCCCTGACGCACACGGTCTCAGCCGCCACTTCCTCTGGCTCCCCAATGTATGAAGGGGCTGCTACAGTCACAGACATTTCTGACAGCCAGTACGACACGGCCCAAAGCCTCCTCATAGCCTCGTGGACACCCGTGTCACCTCCGTCCATGTGAATTGAACTCTTCTCCTCCATGTGCTAAGACTTGTAACAACCAGTGTCAATTGGATCGTCTGCTAGGCACAGCATGGCAGGTTCTTGGGACAAGGGAAAGAAATAAAAGCTTGCTACTAACTCCATTTTCAAGTAAGAGGAACAGTCCATGTCCTGTTGATCATGTTTCACAGCCTCTTGCTTGACACCTATGGTAGTGATGTATGTCCTACATGTGAAGCCAGGTACAGAGATGAGGCTATGGTCCAGTTTCCTGTGATTGGCAGTCAGAATTCTTTGCCAGCATCCTATACCTTGTGTTTGTCTCTCCTGCAACATGTAGGTGACTCTGATATACCGGAATTTGCCCACTCCCCTGCCCTACTTTAGCGAGACACAAGGCACACTTCTAATGCCCTTCCTTGTTGCTTTAGAGTAGTTAACTTTGAGGACAGAGACAGATCATAGCCAGTGGTTTGTAACCGAACTGGAAACTACTCCGTCCTCTGGAAGATGTCTACTTTAAGCACATGTAGCTTTTTGTGTTGTGAAGGCAACTGTGTAATACTTTTCTGTTGACAAAGTAGCTAAAGACAATCCGCAGAAAGTTTTTTTTTTTCTGCACAATAAAGGTAATATGCAGCACATGGTCCTTGCAGTTATTATGTGCAAGTCTTCTTCTGGGAAAGGCTTTCTCCCCAAGGTGTATTTCAGTCTGTTCTGAACTTTAATGTTGTAGCTACAAATCAGTTGCAGAACCGGAGGGATGAATTTTAGGTACCTATGCAACCTTAACGGCTAAAAAAGGTAAGATGAAGTAAGTTTCAATAATATTAAATCATAGATGAACGTGCATGGCAAAATTGAAACATGCCAATGTCATAAAAATACAGGATATCTACCTGATATAAGGGAGAGCATAAAATGAGTTAATAGTTGATTAATGTTACATATATAGTTGCCATAGGGACCTGACTGCTCTGTCTTTTACAGTCATTGCCTTTTTTCCCATCAGTGGTAAGATTCTGTAAGGATCTGGGGGTAATTTCTCCATCTAGTGGCAGAATCCTTAGTGTGACCCTGGTTTAACCCAAATCTCTGCTTTCTTAAAGTTGCAGATGGCCAGCTTGGTCACCAGTAAAGCAGGAGTCCTGCTTGGAGACTGTGCACATTAAGTTTGAAGTGGGAAGATGCTGAGGGGTAAGGGCTGGAGGAGGGGCTGCAGCGCTGCCTCCTTCAGACCACATGTTGAGGAGGTGAAGTGATTGCTTTCTAGGATTTAAGTAGAAACAACTGCACTGCTGGTGTAATTTATGCCCAGTTTCCGAGAGGACTGTGCTTGCCCCCTTCCTGAAGAACTCACGTTTGATTGGATTAGTTGACAGGTGTTAGGCAAGTAGTTTCTGAATTAATCCGCTGCCAGAGTTGGGAAATAAACCAATTGTTTGACTGTGGGTCCTCACCAGAGCAAGTGCTAAGATTCTAGGCCAGGGCTGAGGGACATTTGAGGTGGAGGCCAGGTACCACCAGCAGGTGTCACTTTGTGGTGACTCACACCCTGTGATCATGGACAGGTGGATGGAGTGTGGTCTTGTGTTTCAGGACCTTCACTACCCCAGTGGTGTCTATGCTGGGGCTGAAGAGCCTGCAGGTCATCCCTAGGGATGTCTTCACCTTGTTGTTGAGGCTGGGGAAACTGAGCCCCGTATCCCTTCTCTCATGAGCCTGTGTCGTAGGGGGACAACACATGGACAGTGGCTGGTTCTTGACCTGCTTGACTTTCTAAAAGTATTCAGATTTCAAATTAGAGTAGTATTTTAATAATCCAGTCTTTCTGGTGATGAAGTGGGAACAGAAGGGGCCATAAAATGGAAAGAACCTGGATTTGAGTTCAGTCTTCCCTCATCCACAGGGGATGTGATTTGAGATCTGTCAGAAGACTGAAACCATGGGTGGTACATGTGTGTACAGTTTTCCCCATCCATCATCCATCCATCTATCTACCCATCTGTCCATACACCCACCCACCTACCCACCCACCTATCCACCCACCCATCCATCCATCATCCATCCATCTATCTACCCATCTGTCCATACACCCACCCATCCATCCACCCACCCATCCATCCATCATCCATCCATCTATCTACCCATCTGTCCATACACCCACCCATCCATCCACCCACCCATCCATCCACCCACCTATCCATCCATCCATCCATACATCCATCCATCCATCCATCCATACATCCACCTGTCCATCCATCCATCTACCCATTCATCCATCCATCCATCCATCCATCCATCCATCCATCCATCCATCCATCATCCACCCACCCACCCATCCATCATCCATCCATCATCCATCCATCTACCCATCTGTCCATCCACCCACCCATCCGCCCATCCACCTGTCCATCCATCCACCCACTCATCCATCCAACCAGCCATCCATCCAACCATCTATCCATCCATCCATCCATCCATCCATACATCCATCCATCCAAGTGACAGCTCTTAATTTATGAACTAGGCACTGCAGGAGATTAGCAAATACAATAATAAAATTGAGCAGTTATTACAGTATATTATGATAAAGTCACCATCAACTACATTTGCTTTATTGAGCAATGATTACTTAGTCACAAGCACTGTGATACTGTGACAAGTAACTCTGATGTCTACATAGATGTGGAAGAGGGTTGGGGTGTCAGAGGGGTTGGGGTGTCAGAGGGTTGGGGTGGAAGTGTGGATACAGTGGACAGAAGGAAAATTGAACCAGGCACAATGGAGCAGGCTGGTATAAGATTGTTCTTTTTATTTTTTAATTTACTTTGATGAGTATGAGTGCTTCGTCTGCGTGTTTGTCTGTACACCATGTGTGTCTGTACGCACAGAGGCCCGAAGAGAGGATCACATCTGTAACTGGAGTTGCAGCTGGTTGTGAGCCACCAGGTGGGTGCTGGGCACTGAATCCAGGTCCTCTGTAAGGGCAGCCAGTGCTCTGCCATCTCTACAGCCCCCCCCCCCCACCCCTGTGCAAGATTTTAATCACGTTACTCCAAGTATCAGACAATTTAAAACCTAGTAGATGGTTTATTTCTGAAAATTTTCACTGACTATTTTAAGCTAGGGTTGACTTGGGCAGGAAGGAGCCTCGGTGACTCTGGGAGGAGTGTACTGTGTTCGTTCTCCTCACTTGGTGGGGACCCGAGGAAGTTAGGTTTCTACTTCCAAACTTCAGGTTTTCCACACGTGACAGCAGAGAAAGTACTTAGTATGCCTGTGAGAAACAAGAAAGGGATCTGGAGAGTGCACAGAAGGCCAGATGTGTGTGAGACCAGGACAACTGAGCCCAGTTCTGTTGAGGGAGTCTGGGGAGAAGACGCTGCTGCGTGGACTCTCAGACCATGCAAGCCTTCTGAAAGAGAGCTACCCACAAGACACTTGACAAACTGAGCTGCCCACAAAATGCCAAGACTCATGAGGGTGCTGGGAATTGAACCTTGTATGGTGACCTACAAGAGCAGCAAGTATTCCTAACCACTGAGCCATCCTTCTAGTCCCCAAACTTGATTCTAAAGCCAAGGAAAACAAATTAATGACATTTATTAGCATGGTTAGAAAATTTCTTGAAAACAAGTCAAATGGAAGCAAATGTAAATCAGCACACTGTGAGTGGGGTGTTGAATGCAGGGGAGCAGGGCTGGATGGGTCCTCTCTGCACAAGGATGACAGGAGATGCTTCATCTGGTAGAATGCTTTCTCTGTTGAAAGGTTGAACAGAATCATTTTTTTCAGATCCTTATGTCCAAACATGCTTTCCCTACCTGAATGGTCCTGAGGTGGGGTTATTCCCACGCGTCCCTAACATCTCCTTGAGAAGGAACAGCCTCCTCTTAGCGACTCCAGGGCGCTTTCCTGGGGTAGAATAAACAGTTTCCAACAGCAACCACATGGATGTTTTACAATTCTACTGCCAGCTCAAGAAACAGCTGAGTTGCTATTTATCAAACTGCAGAGTGTTGGTGGCTGAACTTCAAATCATTCCCATGTGGCCTGTTCCAGCAAGGAGCCCTGGTCTGTCTGTCTGTTCCGTCCATCCGTCCGTCCGTCCGTCTGTCCGTGTGTGTGTGTGTGTCTCCCCTCTCCCCCCTCTCTCCAGGCACTCTCCTTTCAAATGAATTCGCATTATTTTGTTTTGGTTTTTTGAGACAGGGTTTCTTTGTGTAGTTCTGGAACTCTGTAGACCAGGCTGGCCTTGAACTCAGAGAGGCTGCACCACCATTGCCTGGTTGTGAATTTGCATTTTTATACCCTGAGGCAGCTTCTTCTTCGTCTTCTTCTTCTCCTCCTCCTCCTCCTTAACAATTATTTATATGTATGAGTACTCTATCTCATGTATAACTTTCTACCAGAAGAGGGCATCAGACAGAAGAGGCAACAGATCCCACTATAGATGGTTGTGAGCCACTGTGTGGTTGCTGGGAGTTGAACTCAGGACCTCTAGAAGAGCAGTCAGTACTCTTAACCACTGAGCCATCTCTCCAGCCCCTACTTTTGAGACTTGATGGGAACTGCTCCTCTCAATGATATCATTAATCTTTTTTTTTGAAACAATTCTAATTACTTTTCTGTAGTCTTGATAACTCCTGTTTTCAAATCCTTTTGCTCATCTTTTTCCTCTTGATTCTCATTATAAACATGTCTAAAAGCAGCCAGCAGTAGTTGTGCCCAGACTAAATGCTCTGCTGTCTTGAAACTTACTCTACCACAAATTAATCAGTTGTTTTGAGCCTCATTTTTAGGACATAGGTACAATATAGCTGGATTCTGTATCAGGTTGTCATGTGAACAGCCTCTAGTACAACTTACAATAGGGTGTTGTTGCATCTGAAACCTCCTGGGCACAGTTCTACACATTAATATTGGTGGTCTCATCACCCAGACTCCCACCAGAATTTATCATTAAACTTTGCTTTCAACCTTCCATGGCTGTTCCAACCTGCATCTCCCAAGTCTTCCACGTTCTTCTCACAAGCAATTCCCAAAGGTCCACAGAGCATGCATTTAGGCTTATCATAACAACACCACCACTTTTACTGGCAAGAACTTCCTGTATTAGTTACTTGTTGCCATGACAAAATATCTGACAGAAATTACTTAATAGCGAAAAGGCTCATTTTGGATCATTGTTTCTGAGTTCATCATGATGGGGAAAGCACACTGGCTTGAGTGTTTCCACACAAGCTGGTAGGGTGTGAGGTAGAGCTATTCATGGGACAGTAGGCAGGATAGAGTGCAAGCTGGAACCAGGCGGCTTTAACCATGAGAAATTCACCTCTACTGGCCTATTCCTAGCAGCCAAACCCCATGTCTTTTCAACTGCCTGAAATTTCACTACCCACTGGGGGACAAGCATTTAAAAGATGAGCCTATAACGACACCTCAGATCCAAATCATAATAGTGATGGGGTGTACGTGTGTGTCCATATGTGTGTGTGTGTGTGTGTGTGTGTGTGTGTGTGTGTGTGTTTGTGTGTACATATGGGAACCATAGTTCTAGGTTGTTTGTCTTAAACCCATCACAAGCAAACTCTAAGAAGTTGTAAGAGGCCGAGCAAGCTGAATATACATTCTTGAAGTGTCTCTTGTTAGCAGACTAGCCAAGATGGTATGTGGAGTCTGCCTGGTCGCCTGTGACCCCACCACCATAGTGATGATCTTTCCTGCTTGTTCCTTCTGTAGATGGCAGTTTTACGTGATGGCTTCATTCTCAATCTTTTTAAATTGCCGTGATGTTTTATCTCATTCTTAATACAAAGATCTCTACCTTATTTTTCCTCTTAACTTTGTATACTAATATATTAGAAGCCAAATAAAAGTGATTTGAAAAGTTATTATGTAAAAGTAGAGACAGGTTTCTTTAATCATCTTGGTTTCAGGATATCTTCCAGCCCAGATAAGACATCTAATTTTACCTTTTTCTATCCAAATTCCCTTGGAAAACAAAACACCTAAGCTTTTCTGTCTAATATGTGGTCATGCTACTTTCCTGTCAAAGACTAGAATTTTCTTAATTTTGTTGGTTTATACCGCAGGGGTGAGGAAGTGTCCCACACAGAGATAAAGGCCCCTCTGTGAGCACTGTGGGCTGGAGACACAGTAAGCACACGCTGGTGTTTGGACCTGGCTTCCTGCCAGGTCTGGGATTCAGGCAGGGCCCTCCTGAGGCTGCTTCTGTGTGCTCTGTTCTTAGAGGCTGAGTGTGGAAAATGCATGACATTCCTCATCTAGGTAGGAGAATGTCCTCATGGAAGATACAGTTCAGAGGGCGCTGAGGAAAATTCCCCTGTCTGAGTGATGGATGGAAGACCGAATGAGTAACAGGAGATAGTATGTCTTCCACGGCAAGGGTGCAACAGTGACAGTATTTTCTGATTTATTTCTGAGTGGATAATTAAGTGCGGCTTGAATAGTAACTTGTATTTGGGGGCTTTGTAAATTGTCTCTTGCCGAGGCTGCAAACTTGCAGTTGAGTGGCCTGTTTTGATCTTTCACTTGGTGTTGGGAGAAGATTTTGAATAGTATGTGCACCTTCAAGATGTCCAAAGACCAACATTTCTGTGAACTAAAATGCTCATAATTTGGTTGTATATTGTCATCTAACATATCCAGATGAGATTCAAGAATGAGCACACTTAAGTTATATTTTAATTAGGAATAATCCAGCTTTGTCTTTTTCCAAGAAAACTTCTCTATTGAGATTATTAACGAAACAAAAGGGAATTGCTGCAAATGAGCTTTCATGACAAACATTTGAAGCACTTACAGAATTTTACATTTTACGTCTGACCAGCGATCACACACTGCGAGTGGTGCTTAGCTACATAGTTCCAGTTTGGTACTTTGGAAACATATCTACTTCATGTGTGAAAATTTTGCAAGAACTATGTTGGCCTGGGTCAGATTGCAGTGGATCTCTTTATGTACCTTGCTGCATTTCTGCATCACTGCAGATAAGGGCATCTGGGGCGCACCTGTGTGTTCTGGCTTCGCTAGTCATTCCCTTCGTAGTTCATACCTTTTTCTTAAACAATGTCTTTCCATACTAGACATTTCCCTTCCATCCTTTTCTTACCTTAACCTTGTAATCTCCTGATATTTCCAGAATAACTCTCCTGCAACTTGATTTTCTATTTGCATTATAGATTTTTTTTTTAAAAGATTTACTTATTTATCATGTATTCAGTGTTCTGCCTGCATGTATGTCTGCATGCCAGAAGAGGGCCCTAGATTCATTACGGATGGTTGTGAGTCACCATGTGGTTACTGGGAATTGAACTCAGGACCTCTGGAAGAGCAGTCAGTGCTCTTAACCTCTAAGACATCTCTCTAGCCTCCGCATTATAGATTTTATATGGAGGGTACTTCTAGAATTTATTTTGTTAGGATTTTATATGTTAGTTTCTATCTTTTTTTTTTTGCTTACATAAAATGTGTTTTTCCACTAAATTTGTGTTTGTCATTTCTATAAAATGTATATACTCCTGGTACACTGGGCATTTGTAATTTATTCCAGCAGTTCACTTTATTATTCTACATTCAATTTTTTTGTTATTGTTTTTCAAGACAGAGTTTCTCCATGTAGTTTTGGTGCCTGTCCTGGATCTCGCTCTGTAGACCAGGCTGGCCTCAAACTCACAGAGATCTGCCTGGCTCTGCCTCCCAAGTACTGGGATTAAAGGTGTGCGCCACCGCCTTCTACATTCAATTTTTGACAGCACCATTCAACTTTGATGAAAATGGTTTTACACTGTGCATTGATATCATAAAGGATGCATCATCTAACTTTTATTTTCAATGTCATTTTGGTCATCTGCACTTCCATTTGAATTTTAGAACTAACTTTTCTATATGGACAAAGTAGCCTACTGGGATTTGGTTGCTATCTCTTTATATATTATGGCAGTTTGGCTGGGTATAAAAGTCTACTGGCCAAACAAACCTGTCCTCTGTTGGGGCATCTGTAGACCTCACCCCACTTGTGCACAGCAGGGAACATCCCTAGTTGTTACTTTGGGGACAGGAGGGTAGCTCTTACAGATAGCCTTTTTTTTTTCTTCAGTCAAAAGTTTTTTTTATTCTTTACAACTACTTTCCAGTATTGTATGGGTCATTATGTCAACTTTTCAGTGTCTACAGTGGGCTTTTCAATCTAAAGAGCTCACTTTCTTTTCTTTTTTAAGATGTACTTATTTATAATGTATACAGTGTTCTGCCTGCATTCCAGAAGAGGGCACCAGATCTCATTACAGATGGTTGTGAGTCACCATGTGGTTACTGGGAACCAAACTCAGGCTCTCTGGAAGAGGAGCCGGTGCTCTTAACCTCTGAGGCATCTCTCCAGTGCCCAAGAGCACAAAAATCTCCTAATCTTTAACTGCTAGTTTATTTCATTTGAAAGACTGCTTTTTTTCCTCTCTTTGTGATTACTTGACATACATCTGGGGGATGTAGTTTGTGTGAATTCTACTTCCCTTTGCATGACTACTCTTCCCGTTTGAAGATCTTAGCTGGATCTTTCTCCTAATCCTGCCTCAGAGCTCTCCAGTATTTTGAGCAATCTCCCTCCTGTCCTCTATCCTTCTCCAAGTTTTTCTCTGTAAATGAGCATGAACTGATGCTAGTCCCAGTCATTTTTGTTATTATTTTAAGTCTATATGTGTGGGATGTTCATGTGTGGATTCAGGCATGGGCTTGCCACGGCACATGTGTAGGTTACTTTTCGACCACCAGGGCCAGCAGAGTAATGATCCATGTGAGGCAAGAAGGAAGTCTGGGCCTGGTTGTGGTGGTGGTGGTGGCGGCGGCGGCGGCGGCGGCGGCGGCGGCGGCGGCGGCGGCGGCACACGCCTTTAATTCCAGCACTTGCGAGGCTGAGGCAGGGGAATCTCTGAGTTCGAGGCCAGCCTGGTCCACAGAGTAAGTTCCAGGATAGATAGGGCTACACAGAGAAACCTTGTCTCAGAACAAAAAACAAAACAAAGGAAACTCTGTAGCCAGTGCTGGTTCAAATGTCTGGAGTGTGACACTGGCCAGTTTACTTTAGGCATACTAAGTACAGTATAATTTGGAAAAAGGTATCCTGGTGTAACACAACCCTGTGTGCACAAGGAAACACACTTACATCGGAAGTCTTCTCAAAGTGTATGCCACTTCTTCTGGGATGATGAGTTCTAGGCTACACGTGTCATCTTAAGGGCCTGGGGAGGATCTGGTGTGGTCTCTGTCATACAGATACAGAAGAGGTCATCTGGGCTATATGCCACCTCCAGTCCTGGTTGTGGGAGCTGTGTATGGCCTGGCCCTACAAGTAGCACAGAGGTCACAGACGGCTGTTAGCCAACTCCATTCCCAGCCTTCTGGGCAGAAAACAGGTTATATACATCCATTGTTTCTTTAAAAGAGCTCTGTATGTCTAATGTTCCTGACTTCCCTAGTGCTGTCTGTGAGCTTAAGGACCTTTGTGCTCCCAACATGGAATGTTTTATATTGTGATATTAATATTAATATAAAATATTGGGATGAACAAGGAAGGAAAGGTTATGGCTTAACAGCAATGTGTTCATGTGTCAAGTTGACAAGGTCTCAACTGTCCTCCTTAGTCACTTCCTTTGGTCAACTTGACACAAGCCAGTGTCATTTGAGAAGAGGAACCTCAATTGAAAAAATGCCTCCTTAAGATTGTCCTCGTGGGTGAGTCTGTGGAGCATTTTCCTGATTAATGATGGATGTGGGAGAGCCCGGCCCACTGTGGGTGGCACTTTCCTTGGGATGGTATTCCTGGATGGTGTCAACAAACAAGCAATGGGGGAGAAAGCCAGTAAGTAATGCTTCTCCACGGCTTCTGCTTCTCCAGGTTCCAGCCTTGAGCCCCTTGGTGATAGACTGAGACCCTTCCTTCCCCATGTCGCTTTTGGTCATGGTGTTTTAGCACATCGATAGAAGCCTTAACCAAGATTCTTCAGAAACGGTAGAAAACACGTCATCCACGACATCAGGATACACAGCCCTGAAAACAACCTAAATGTCCGTCACAGACAAACAGCTAAGCATATTTTGATATAGCCACATAGTAAAATACCATTTAGTAATGAAAAAGATGAAAAGCATTGATGTTTGCAACAAAGGGAAGAACCTCAAGGTAATTAGGTTGTGTGTAAGAAGCTATACAGTATAACACAATGTCTAAAGTTGCGTAAAATACAAACTAGTATTTAGTTAAGAAGATGTAACTGGAACCTGTAGACCAAAGTGGGAGGAGAGATGGGTCATTGGAGAATGTGCTTGGATGTGAGGGATGCATTTGCTTTTGACTGTGATATTCCAGGAGTCTGCAGGTGTCAAACTGGCGAAATTGTGCATTTAAATTGTGTGTGTGTGTGTGTGTGTGTATTATTTCATTATATATTACCATCTTAGTTAGGGTTTCTATTGCTTGATGAAATACCATGACTGAAGAAACTTGGGGAGGAAAGGGTTTATTTGGCTTACACTTCCACATCACTGTTCTTCACCGAAGGAAGTCAGGACAGGAACTCAAACAGGGCAGGAACCTGGAGGCAGGAGCTGATGCAGAGGCCATGGACAGGTGCTGCTTACTGGCTTGCTCCTCATGGCTTGCTCAGCCTGCTTTCTTAAAGAACTCAGGACCACCAGCCCAGAGATGGCATCACCCATTATGGGCTGTGCCTTCCTCCATCAATCGTTAGTTAAGAATATGCCCTCCAGGCTTGTGTACAGCCAGATCATATGGAGGCGTTTTCTTAATGGAGGTTCCCTTCTCTCAGATGACTTTAGCTGTGTCAAAGTTGACATGAAACTATGCAGCGCAGTAATGTATAGATCAACACAGATGTGAAAGTTTAAATGTAAAGGGTTTAGAGGGTGGTGGGTGGAGACACAGAGCAGAGCAGGGACCAGTGAGAGGGTGAGTGAACTGTGATGTGTGGGTTTAGAGGACCAGCTGTGGGCTTCTCTGTGGGAGGGGCAGCCAGGCCAAGCTTAACCACCCAGGTATTTCCTGCAGAGGTTGGTGTGCCCATCAAAGGATGGCACAGCCCCCTCAGGTCTCTGTGTCTCAAGGAGGGAAGGGGAAGGAAAGGCCCCACTGTCCGAAGTGTTGTGGGTGATTGTGGCCCAGGTGGAGTTGGGGCACAAGGAAGTGGTCATGTGACAGTCATTGTACATATGCACATATTCACCTATATAAACACACACGTTTATGCATACATGACACACATTTCATGCGTGCATGCACATATACATTCATCTACTCACTTATTCTTATTAAACATGCATACATCATTCTACTAATACATATATACATATTCACATATACATTCATCTATGCAAATATACATATGCTCATGTAAACATGTGTGCTATTCATATTAATACATACATATATTCATTTTTGTAGTACACATTTAAATATTAATTATAATATATATGCACATATGCCCACATATGTGCATGCTCATTTACACATTCATATATTATATACAATATAAATATATATCTAGAAGTGCATATATAATATACACATGAATATTGATAGAATGCACACACATATATGTATACACATTCGTGTTTATGTACATATCCAATATACATTGGCACATATGACATCCATGGTCTTTATTAGCCATACTCAGATGCACAAACATAATATACATATTCGTATACACACGTGATTTCTTCCTATCCCATTTTGTCCTGAGAAGAATATCTCAGAGATGACATTTGGTCACTGATAATGCACAAATCAGTGTTAACTGAGAAGTGAGACGTACAGTCTGTGTCCTACATCTTTGTCCAGATCTCTTCAGCCTAGTCTCTCCTCAGATGCAGCCTGGGCTGGCTCTACCTGCCACAGACCTCCCAGCTCACAAAGGGTCCTTGTGCGGAGGCCCCCAGCCTTCATCTCCTTCCTGTCTCCATTGGTCTTGGCACATGTAACCTAGTGTGTGTCACATACATCTCCTCCCAACAGGCTTCTCTATTACAAGCCTCTCATCAGCATGTTTCGCTTACTCTTGTCCTGCACCACTGTCCCTAAGTGGATGATCAGGAGCTCCCGGGACACGGCATGTAGTTTACTTTCTCTGTTGCATAGTGTTCGTCCGTCTGTCCTCTTAGAGTTAGGTGATTAGCATCAGCCTCAAGAGGAGAGTGACTTTGCTTAGCAGTGAGGGAAGGTGCTAATTTTCACACCGTGGTCATCGGTCATCTCTGGACGCCCTAGCCCAAGGGAGGAGATGGAATGTTGTCCACGTAAGTGGAAAAACCCTAGCTTGGCTCAGACAAGATGCTACACTCGTTGACAACCCAGGACCATTTGTCTTCATTGTCCACCTGCCCTAGATGCCCCCTCCCTTGCCTTGCAAGCTCCCTGCTGACTCTCTGAGGCCCCCGAGAGTTCTGCTCAGTACTGCCTGTGGCAGTGCCCCCAGCAGCTAAGGCCTTGGGCAGCCACAGCCAGCTACCATCCTCTGTGCTGTGTCTCAGGTGGAAGTGTGTGGAAGTGTTCCTTCATGACTTGTTCCCCAGATCCCTGTAGTCCTAGAGGGTTTCTGCCAAGAAAGAAAGATATGGAGGGAGAGGAGGGGATGGACACTGCGAGGTCCCTAAACCTAGGGGAAATCCTGCAGGAGTCAGCTTTTGCCAGTAAACTATTTGGGCTCCAAAGGATGATAAGCCAAGTGGGGCTCAGGGAACACAGTCTCTCCTTGATGATGATGTCAGTGGTTCAGTGATGATGTCAGTGAGTCCAGGGATAATATCAGATGATAGTCCAGTGAGATGTCAGATGATAGTCCAGTGATGATGTCAGATGATAGTCCAGTGATGATGTCAGATGATAGTCCAGTGAGATGTCAGATGATAGTCCAGTGATGATGTCAGATGATCGTCCAGTGATGATGTCAGATGATCGTCCAGTGAGATGTCAGATGATAGTCCAGTGAGATGTCTAGAAGGCAAGATTCACAGCAACAGTTGTTTAGGACACTGAGCAGGAGGAACCTGGGGCTGTTCCCTTGGTCTAAGCCAGAGTTTTATTCTGGCTCCCACTATGACCTCTCACCCCTCCTGCTCACACTGGTACCAGGTCTGCCATGAGCTTCAGGCAGGTGACGGCACACTGTAGTGTGCTGGAGAATGCTAAGGAGAGAATGGATACTTGAGCACATGCATGTAGCATCTTCCTCCCTGGAGCTGGGGTTGCAGGTATGCACCATTGCGCCACCACCCGGCTTTTTATGTGGGCATCAGGAATCTGAACTCAAGGTCCCAGGTTTGGGTAGCGAGCACTTTACCCACTGAACAGTCTCCCCAGTGGAAACTTGTGATGTGTTGGGATGTTAGAGAATGGGAAGTCTCGTAGGCAGACTTGCCATGCTATGCTGAAAAGAGGAATCAGCATGGGAGCCTGAGAAACTATTGTCTGTAGACCGGAAACAGAAAGAAAGTGGTCAAGAAGAATGAAGAGAAGCTGATGAGCTGAGAACTGAGGGAGGAGAGGGTGTTAGTGTGAGCAGTAGGGGTCAGAGGTCATAATGGGAGCCAGAGTAAAACTCTGGGTTAGACCCAGGTTTGCCAGGGGACAGCTCCAGCTTCCTCCTGCTCAGTCTCCTAAAGGACTGTTGCTGTGAGTCTTGCCTTCTAGACATCTCACCGGACTGCTAGCATCATCATCGAGGAGAGATGTGTTCCCTGCACCCCTCTTGGCTTATCACCCTTTGGAGCTCAAATAGCTTACTGGCAGGAGCTGACCCTGCAGGGCTTCCCTAAGGACACGGAAGTGGCCTGGCTCTCTGCAGCTCTTGGGGCCACAGCTGCTTCGTGGCTTTGGCTCAGTACCCATGAGCCTTTGCTGACCAGAGAGAGGAAACACTGAGGCTGTCTACTTCACACAAAGACCGAAGCAAAAGAAAATAAGGGTCTCTGCAGGGCGATTGTGGACGGCTAAGGAAAATGACGTGTAGTTGCTATGGACTAGCTACCGTTACCAAGGAATCCGTGAGTTACCTGTGCTGAGAAAAAAACATTCACACTAGAGTATGGAGCCAGGGAGAGGGCTCTCCTGTACTTTTTTGAATGGCAGGTGGTGTCTCCATGAAATGAGCAATCTAATCACGTGACAAATGGTCCCTGAGGGATTCCGCCTCTGGGTCCCTCCTGATTTCTTCTCCTTCTAGTGACAGAACAGCACACCAGGCAAAGCTCCCCAGCCACGAAGTGGTTCAAGTGCCTCTGAGGAGCCAAGTGACTTATGACGATGCTGGGAGCATTTTCAAATCAACAGCATGACTCTGGAAACTCAAGACCAGGTTTAAGGAGATGGACACATTCACGAAGACACATCATGATTTTTGTGCCTTATTTTCTATACACTTCTCTTTCATCAATTTATTATAAGCTGAATCTAAGCAATATTTTCAAAGAATCACGTAATAAGCACTTGACAGGGTGGAAGTGAAACATTGCAGGTCCGTTCACACCACTGATGTGTGCTGGCTGAGTTCTCCACACCGGGCCCCCAGGAGCGCCTTCCTCCTCCCTACAGGCACGCATGCCCATTAGACACCCACATTTTCACAGCACACATCTTTATGTGCTACTTTGGATGTTTAATCTTGTAACCATCTTAGACTGAACAATGTTGCAAGAAAAGCAAAGAAAATTTCCCCAGCTTTGCCTAATAGTGGCGGGCCAAGAAGTTCACGGGACTGTGCTGTGGACCGAATGATACTGTATTCAAGTTCTGTGGGCTAACAGTTTATGTGTGTAGATCGTTCTTTATTAACACATAGGTCTGCCAATTCCCCTTTCCCTCAAGGTTTGAGATTCATTATTCAGAAATCAGTGACAATGAAAAATCTAGACAGCATAACTTTAAAAGTAGACGACATTGGACTGGAGAGATGGTTCAGCAGGCAAGCGAACAGTTCGTCCAGAGGACTCAGGTTTGATTCCCAGAACCCTCATGGTGGCTCACAACTGTCTCTTACTATGGTTCCAGGAGACCCAATGCCCTCTTCTGGCCTCTGTGGGTATTAGGCTCACATGGGGCGCACAGGCATACACGCAGGCAAAACAGCCGTACATATAAAAATAAAACAAAATACTTAAAAAGAACGTTTAGAATATAAACAATGTTATATCACAAAAGTTAAACTTTAATTTATGCTGTTTATATATTAAATACCTAGAAGGAATTATCTTTTTTTTTTTTTTTTTAAGATAGGGTTTCTCTGTGTTACAGCCCTGGCTGTCCTGGAACTCACTCTGTAGACCAGGCTGACCTCAAACTCACAGAGATCCACCTGCCTCTGCCTCCCAAGTGCTGGGATTAAAGGTTTGTGCCAACACAGCCTGGCTTAGATTTTTTTTTATTATATGATGAATTTTGTAAACATTTTTTCATATAATGTATTTTGACCATGTTCTTTCCCTTCCCCTAGCTTCTCCCAGATCCTTCTCATCTTCCTGTTCACCCAATTTCCTGTTCTTTCTCTACCTCTCTTTCAAAAAAACAGGAAAAACAACAATAACAACAACAACAACAAAATAAAAAATGAAACCCAAAATAAGCAAAACAAACTAGAGAAAAAAACCGGAACAGAACCAGACAAAAGGAACACACAGAGACCACAGGGTCTGTTTCATTTCACTGCTCCATTACCCCCTGTCCGTTAGGAGTCCCTCCTGTCCGTCCCTCTCCCCCCCCTGCAGAGCACAGATCTCCCTGCTTTCTGTCTCTATGCCCATCTGACTAGTCTTCTGTCACCGTACACAGTTAGCTGGAGTAAAATAGGAAGAGGATCCTCAGCTGAGAGAAGCCTGCGGCAAGTCTGTGTGATAGAGGAGGCCCCGCCTGCTGCAGCTGGTGCCACCCTTGGGCAGGTGCCCTGGGGTGTATAAGAAAGCAGGCCGAGCAAGCTATGGAAGCAAGCCACGAAGCAGTGTTCCCCCATGGTCTCTGCTTCAGTTCCTGCCTCCAGGTTCCTGCCTTGAGTCCCTGCCCTGGCTTCCCTTCATGATAAACTACAACTGTAATTAACCCTTGGCTCCCCAAGTTTCTTTTGGTCATGATATTGATCACAGCCATGGGAGACCGAACTAAAACAGCACCTGTTCTGGACACTTCCCATCAACAGAATCATCTTGTATATGATCTCTTGCCACTGGCCTCTCTCAATTGGCATGTTTCCAAACTCCACTGAAATTATAGAATGTATCATATCCTATCCAAATGATGCCATGTCTTCTTACTACTGAGTATTTCACTGCATGGATATATTGTGTTTTGTCTCTACAACTATCCCCTGGTGGAGATTTGAGTCATTTCTACTTTGGGGACATTACAAACATTGCTTCTGTGGACATTTGTGTAGATTTTCATGTAAATGTGTATTTTCCTTTTTCTTGAATGTATTTCAATGAGTAGAGTTCCTGAGCCAAACAGTGAATCTATTTAACAATTAGGAGAATTGCTTAGACCTTTTCTAGGTTCTGTACCATTTCCCAGTCCCATCACCAATGTACAAGGCTCCTGATTTATCCATACCCTCACCCAGAATTCTCTGTCCTTCACTTTAACCATACCAATATATATGGGCTGTACATCATTATAGTTTTGGTTGTTGTGGTTTGAATAGGTATGGCCCCCATAGCCTCATGGTTTGAATGCTTGGCCCATGGGAGTGGCACTATTAGGAGGTGTGTCCTTGTTGGAGTAGGTGTGGCCTTGTTGGAGGAAGTGTGTCACTGTGGGGGTGGGCTTTGAGGTCCCATATGCTCAAGCCACACCCAGTGTGGTACACGGTCTCCTGCTGCTGCCTGGGAATCAAGATGTAGAACTCTCAGCTCCTTCTCCAGCACCATGTCTGCCTTAACATCCATGCTTCTCACCATGAAGATAATGGACTGAACCTCTGAATTGTAAGCCAGCCCCAGTTAAATCTTTTCCTTTATAAGAGTTGCTGTGGTTGTGGTTCCTCTTCACAGCAATGAAACTCTAACTAAGATCATTGTGTTGCCCTGTTGACCGGTGAAGCTGAAAGTCTCTCTGGGCCTTTATTGGCTATTTCTATATTATCTGTGGAGGAATGGCTGCCCGTTCAAATCCTTCACTGATGAGAACCTGGTTGACTTTTTATTGTTGTTGTCGTTGGTTTTTCGAGAGGGGGTTTCTCTGTGTAGTTTTGGTGCCTGTCCTGGATCTTGCTCTGTAGACCAGGCTGGCCTCGAACTCACAGAGATCTGCCTGGCGCTGCCTCCTGAGTGCTGGGATTAAAAGCGTGTGCCACCACCACCTGGCTTTCTGGTTTTTGTTGTTGTTGTTGTTGTTGTTATTGTTGAGTTGTTAGGATTCTTTATATATATTCTGATACAAATACCTCATTGGGCATATGATTTGCAAATGTTTCTTTGATTTTATAGTTTATTATTTTTCATTTTTTTGTTGGTTTCTTTAAAAATATTTAAAGTGTGTGTGTGTTTGTGTGTGTGTGGTGTGTGTGTGTCTCTGTGTGTGTGTGTTTGTGTGTGTGTATGTGGTGTGTGTGAGTGTATGTGTGTGTGTGTGTGTGTGTGTATGTGTGTGTGTGAGTGTCTGTCTCTGTGTGTGTGTGTGTGTGTGTGTGTGTGTGTAGGTCAGAGGACAACTTGGTGAAGCTGGTCCTCTCCTTCCACCTCTACGTGGGGTCTAACTCAGGTTGCCTTTGCCAGCTGAACTATCTCACTGGCCCTGGTAGTTTTTTTTGATGTATGAAGTTTTAAATTACAACAAAGTCTAATTTATTTATTTTTCCTTTAAATTAAAAAATTCTATGTATGTGTGTTTTCTTTTCCCCCCTCAAGTGAGCATTTTGTCTATGGATCTACATGATGTCAGTGCATCACGTGTGGTACCTGGTGCTGGTGGAAGCAAGAAGGCGTTAGACCCCCTGGACCGGAGTTACAGATGGTTGTGAGCCAGTATGTGGTGCTGGGCGTTAAACCCCGGCCTCTGCAAGAGCGGTCACTGCTCTTAACCGCTGAACCATCTCCCCAGACCTTTAAAATAAAATAAAAATTAATTAATTAATTGTTATTGTGTGCATGTGCCACAGTGTGAGTGTGGCAGTCCAAGGATAACTGTGTAATTATTATTGTGTGTGTATGCACCACAGTGTGAGTGTGGCGTCAGAGGATAACTATGGAGTCTGTTCTCGCCCCCCACCTTCACGTGGGTCCCATCCCTGGAACCCGGAGTGCCCTATGTGTTCAGCAAGCTCCCTCACCCGCTGAGTCTCATGTCTGACATTTTCGCCTGTTCCTTGTGTTTCTGGTGTCTCACTAAGAAGCCATTGTCTAGGCCCAATCACGAGGATTTCCTTCAGTGTTTTCCTGAACAGGTTTGTGCGTCTAGCTTTCAATTTTGGTCACAGGTGTGTGTCTGCTTCAGTCGATGTTTGTGTGGTGTGAGGAAGGGATTCAAGCATCCTTTACACAATGGATATCTTATCTGTCCCAGCACGGTTTGCTGGAAATAATTATTCTTTCCTCATTTTGGAATCCTCGGTAAAAACTAACAGGAAGGTCATTTAACTGTTGGATTGCTGTAATTCCTCCGTCCCTTTCCTCTCCACAATGTGCTTGCATTTTCAGCACACCTTTTCGTGTTTTGCCCAGACATTTGGCTTCTTATTGGCAGGAGGATGGAGAAATTCGCACACACTGTTAGCGCAAACCTACTAAAAGGTACACACAAAAGTCTTCTCTAAAAAAGCCTACGAGAGACTCACACCCATCACTGCCCAAGTTTGGAAGTGACCGCGAGTTTCTAGGCAGTTTCCCTAAGGAACACTCATTTGCGGGGCTCCTTTTATTTGATCCGCCTCAGATATTGTGCGTGCCAATATCCTGATCCCCAGAGCATCTGTCAAAACCAGCTGTGGATGTAAGTATAAGTGGGAGTTGGTCAGATCTGAAGACAAAATACTTGTGCAGGAGAGGGGGAGGGGGAGAGAAGAGTCACTGTGGTGCTGGAGGGGGAACATGGCAGACACTGTGACCCTGGGGGGGGGCAGGGGGGAGTGTGGGGGTGTGGGGGGAGCTGGAGCCAACAGCTGAGAGCTGAGGGCTGTAGACCTGATGCTCAGTCAGCGGGGAATAACTTCAGGGCAACCTCTACAGAGAATTCCAACCAGCAGGGAGGATGGACAGCATCAGCTGAAAAGCATGAGCCTAACGTGTGGATTCCAAAGAGATAGCGCAGCTGTTATCTCACAGGTGGGAATCATCTTCAAAAGCCAAACCTGAGGCAGGAGAGTTCAGTTCTCAGCACCCACTCTGGACGGCTCACAACTGCCTGTAACTCCAGCTCTAGGGGATCTGGCGCCCTCTCTGACTTCCATAGGTACTTCTACACATGTGGCATTCTTTCAAATAAAAAACAAACCTTAAAACAAGAAAACCTGGGGCCAGAGAGATTGCTCAATGGTTAAGAGCACTGACTTCTCTTCCTTAGGACCCTGGTTCAATTCCCAGCACCCACGTGGCGGCTCAGAACTGTCTGTAACGCCAGTTCCGGGGGATCTGGTGCCCTCTTCTGGATTCTGCAGGCACTGCATGTACATGCTGCATGGACATATATGTAGGCAAAACACCCTTACACATAAGGTAAATAATTAATTAAAAAAGAAAATTTATATTCCAACAAACTGAGAATATCTATAAGAAACAGGTAAAATTTGAATACATGTAAACTACCAAATTAAAGCCAAAATATATAAACATCTTAAACAAATGGGTAATGATCAGTGAGACCAGAACAGAAATAGGCTCCCAACTACAGAAAGCCCGAGACTGAAGAGCATCCCTGCTGAATTCTACCAGACCTTAAAGGACAATACCAACGCTTCTCAGGTTACTACAGAGGAAAGAGCCAGCGACACCCTGATACCAAAGTGGGATGAGGAAACAACAGAAAAGAAAACCTTAGAGGCTGGAGAGGTGGCCCAGCACTTAGGAGTGTAAAGAACACAAGTTTGAGTCTCAGCACCCACACTGGGAGCTACAACTTCCCTCTAACTCCAGCTCCAGGGAGGTGTGATGCCTCTGACCTCCGCGGGCACTGCTCTCATGTGTACAAATCCCCCTACATAGATACACATAACTCAAAATAATTTTAAACATCTCAGAAAGAGAGCATTATAGGATAACATCCCTGAGAAACTTGCATGCAAGCACTAACAATGCAGCACTTACGAACAAAACTTGACAACACGTGAAAGCAGCCATACACCGTGACTAAGCTGGTGCCCTTCCAGGCCTGCAAAGACTGCATGACGTAGGCAATCGAAAAAAGTAACAGAGCCCAGGAATAAGTAAAAGTCAGAGATCACAGTCATCTCAAGAGAGACAGGAAATGTCAAAGCTCAACACCCTTTCATAATAAAAGCTCTGGGCAGGCTAGGAGAAGAAGGAGCACATCCCGACACAATAAAAGGCATTTACATGTCAAACCCAGAGCTGACGTTTTACTAAATGGGGAAAAACTGAGGCATCTCCTAGAAATCCAGGAAGGCGGCAAGGGCGTCCGTGTCCTCCGCTCCTGGTCCCTATAGTTTTGTAGTCTTAGCCCAGAGCAATAAGGGAAGAGAATTAGGAGCTACACACAGGAAAGGAAAAGACAAATTATCTTTATTTGCCGAGGATATGATTCTATTCTGAAGAGACACCCCTCTCCCCCCAAAAAATTCCACCAGGAAACGGTTACATCTGATCAAATCACATGATAGAGATGGGTGAGAACGACATAACAAAGCTCATGTTTTTGTGCAGGAAATAAGTCTTGATTAAAAAGTGAGTTGTGTGCATGTTTGAAAGCCTGGTGTGGTAGTTACACGCTTCAGGGTTTTGTCTTGCTGGTGTCTTTGTAGTGTGACACACCTCTGGTTGGACCAATGCACAAGAAGTCACTGCTGTTTGCCGGGAGAACTTTTGGGAAACCCGAGCAAGAAGGAAGGGATATTTCAGACTATCCTGAGGACACAACCAGACATTCTCAATTTATTTTTATCTTGTGTATGTGTTTTGCCTGCATGTCCATATAGGCACTATGTGCGTGCCTGGTACCTCAGAGGCTGGAAGAGGGCTTTGGATCCCCTGGAACTGAAGCTACCTATGGCTGTGAGCTGCCATGCAGGGGGTGGGAGCTGAGAGCAGCAAGTGCTCTTCACCGCTGGACCACCATCCCTCTAGCCCCACAACTAGGCATTCTAGAGAGCAAATTGACTGGCAGAGACAGAGAGACCTGGGTGGACCAAGACACACATGTCCATTCACCCTTCTCACACCCCTCTCCATCTGTCCATCTGTCTGTCCATCCATTTATCCATCCATCCATCCATCCATCCATCCATCCATCCATCCATCCATCTACCTGTCCGTCTGTCAATCTGTTTGTCTATCTGTCCAACTCTCTGTTCTATTAAATACTTGCCTCCATCAGCACCCCAAACATGTTAGCTCTATCACATCATTGCGGCATGGGTGCCCACCCAGAGGTGCATTTTCGCCGATGCCAGCATGTAGGGTACCAGGCTAAATTCTCTTTAGATCTTCCGAGGTGAACAGAGCAGAGTTTCTGGAGGGTGAGCTGGGATGGGCCACAGTGATGGGAGGGGGGGGGGTAAGAAAGGACTTGGTGAGCTGCATTGAGGAAGCTTGTGGTTATTGTCTAAAGAGAAGAAACCTCAGTTGTGGGGGAGATGGGAATATAAGAGAGCCTTGTGACCCCAGGGTTGTGTGGGACCTCAGGGTGATTGTTCTTTGTGACTGGAGAAAGCTAAAGGGGGTCAGTTTGGGAGGAATGAGAGCTCCTGCATATCTCGCCTAGGTAGAGCTGTGCTGCCCTCCAAGCAGGAGCTCCTAGGGTCAAGGCCAAATGGTGGACAGTGGCTACACAGACCAATTCTTATCATCATAAGAGTTCCCTTATCATCCTGGAATTCTCTGATTTTTTTTTTAAAAAAAGAGATTGAGAAGGTCAGAGTAGGGAGAGGACCAAGAAAACGAGAGGAATGTGTTCAGTCAGAGTGACTCAAGAAAACATGACCAGGAGCAGGGAGCCTGCGGAGGAGGACTGGAAGCTGGGATGCTCGGAGGAGCCATCAAAGCTGGAGGGATGCAGGAAGGACACCTGTCACCAGGATGCCTATATCTCATCACCACTGGAAGACTAAAGCCAGATTGCAGGAGGCCTAGCAGAGTGGGGCTCAGAGTGGTATCGGACGGTGCGCCAGTTTTCACAGACGTGTGAGCATGGGAGGAACAGGGCAGGCCTGGGGCTGTGGGCAGGGGCGAGGAGGAGGCAGGGGCCAGGAAGGGAATACAACTCCCATCTGTTCCTGTGCTGAAGTCTTCCTCCAGCTGAGCAGTCTCACCTAGAAGACTAGCTTGATAGGAACCTCTGAAGAGCTAAGTGGTGCCTGTGTGTTGACAAAAACCGTGAGAAAAGGAACCGAAGGAAGGGAGGGAGGGAGGGAGGGTTTCATTTGGCTCACGGTCTAAAAGTGCAATCCATCATTGTGGGGATGTTGGGGCAGCAGGAGCAGGAGGCAGCTGGTCATGTGGCCACATCTATTTTTTTTTGTTTGTTTGTTCAGCCTGGGACTCCAGCCCATGGGATGGTACCACCACATTCAGGGTAGATCTTCTCTCCTCAGTTAAACCTCTTTGGAAACACCTCATAGACACACTGCTAGGTGTGTCTCCTAGGTGATTCCAAACCAAAGAAAGTTAACAAGACCAACCAGTCTTCAAGGAAGATACCTATAAATATCATGGGTGTTCTGCCAATGCTACATCCCGGTGAGGTGTTACCTGTGATGTTACCAGGGTCCGACAAAGGGAGGGAGGGTCTTGAGATTTATTTATTTTTTTAAAAGATTTATTTATTATGTGTACAGTGTTCTGTCTGCATGTATGTCTGCAGGCCAGAAGAGGGCACCAGATCTCACTATAGATGGTTGTGAGCCACCAGCATGTGGTTGCTGGGAATTGAACTTAGGACCTCTGGAAGAGCAGTCAGTGCTCTTAACCTCTGAGCCATCTCTCCAGCCCCAGGTCTTGAGATTTAAACAAAGCCAAACCTGTGTTAAGACTTTGCAACTTAGAAACAGAGCAGCACGGCTAGAGGAACGTGACCTGCAAACCGTGAAGGCAGGATCACCCGACCGACTCCAGCCCTTCTCTGTCCCTCGCCCCACACAATAGCCCTCCAGTTTTCTGTTCCGCACAGCTAGTTTCCCAGGGCTGTTAAACGGATGCTGTACCTGACTCTCTCCAGGTGGGGGCAGCACTTATCCTCAAAGTTGTTTTAAGAATTAGAATTGGTGAGTACCACAAGAGCTGTGATTATCAGGTGACTTTAGGCTCCTGGGTCTGATGAACAAGGCTCTATTAATCCGATCCCATGTTCCCAGCAACTGTGCTTCACTGTAAAGCTATGATTAACTTAACTCAGAGCCTTCAATTGTGTTAAAGAGGCCATGTGACAGGCTTATTGCAAATCCCCCAGAAAATAAGGAAAATAGAATTCTTCCCTGGCCTCTGTGTGTAGCTAGCTCACACGTTAAACAGATATAAAGTGTCCCTAGAGGAAAAGACCATGTCAGAGCTCATGCCTGTAATTCTAGCACTTGGGAAGCTGAGGCAGGAGGATTTTGAGTGTGAGTCCAGTCTGGGCTACAGGGTAAGGTTTATCTCAGCCAAAACATATGAGAGGAGAGAGAGACAGAGAGGAAGAAGAGGAGGAAGAGGAAGAGGAGGGGGAGGAGGAGGAAGAGGGAGAGGAGGAGGGGGAGGAGGGGGAGAGAGAGGAGGAGGAGGGGAAGAAGGAGGAGGAGGGGGAGGACAATGAGGAGGAGAGAAATCCTCTTATCATTAGCTGCATGTCATCTCATTCTGCCCCCAGATGTTTCAGATTTTTTCTCTTCTGCCTTCTGGCCACATGGCATCCTTTCTTCTACAGCTGTCCATAGAGCCTTCGCCTCTGCATGTGGAGAGTGATGAAGTGCAGATTCTGTCCCTTCCTCTTGGCGTTGGACGTGGACCGTGTTGGTAGTTGGTCTGAGAAGCACCCCGTGATCTGAGCAGTGGGCTGATATCCCAGAGAGTCGGAGTCCTGGGACCACACATAGGTGGCTGAACCTCTGGTCTCAGTTTGCTTTTATGTCTTTCTATGTGGCTTCGAGTATGTGCTGAGGTTGGTTAGGGGTTCACCAACCAGAACACAGCTGCCTTGTCAGAGCACATTGGGACCAGGGGCCTCCAGCCTCCGGGGCAAGCTCACCTGTCTCACGATGGTTGTCCTTGCACAGGCCTGGCCTTTCCTCCCATCTCTGAGGAATGACCTTAGCTATTTACCTGCCCAGGAAACAAGAGGTCATGGCTACCAAAACTGTCAGATCTGTGGGTAAGAAACACAGCTCGAAGTTGGGGCTGTAAAGCAGGCTCACCACAGTGCAGTCTCCATTTACTCAGGTCCTAGACATGAAATGCCTCACCAGATGACCAGGGAGAAAGGGAGAGTGAAACATGGGAAGTTCCTCTTGTTTATGTCTACTGAATATGCTTACGTCGCCAGAGTCTAGTGGGCAGGGCTAGGGCCTGTCAATCATCCCACACAAATCTCAGGTTTTCACTACAGTGAGTGTTATGGAGCAGAGTGCACAGTAGGAATAGTGTCTCAGGTGGGGATGGCCTCATCTAGAGCCTCAGCATCAAGCATCAAGGCACTGATAAGGAGCTGGAAGCTTCAAAGACTCCATGGATTATTTTTTTTTTGAGACAAATCTTTCTGTGGAGCCCTGGCAGCCTGAAACTCACTATGTAGACCAGGCTAGCTTTGAACTCACAGAGATCCACCTGCCTTTTCCTTCCTAGTGCTAGTATTAAAGGTGTGAGCCCCATGTCTGGCTGACCCTGTAGATTCTTGCAGAAGCCCAGTGCCTTGTTTTTGGGCTATGTTTTTGATTTAGTTAGGGTTTCTATTGCTGTGAAGAGACACCATGACCACAGCAACTCTTATAAAGGAAACATATTTAATTTGGGTGGCTTATATTTTCAGAGGTTTAGCCCGTTATCATCATGGGCTGGCAGGTATGGTGCTGGCTACATCTTGATCAGAAGGTGACAGGAAGTGGACTGAGACACTGAGTGTGGCTTGAGCGTATATGAGACCTCAAAGCCCACCCCCACACTTCCTCCATCAAGGCCACACCCACTCCAACAAAGCCACACCTCCTACTAGTGCCTCTCCCATTGGGAGCCATTTTCTTTCAAACCACCACAGTGTTCTGTAGTGGATAGCTGTTCTGTCTATGCCCTTGAAGCACCGTCCCTAGGTGGGATGCCCACCTGTGGGAGCCCATTCTCGGGTTCCTCGTGGCTTTACCCAGCAGGTCCGCATAGAGGATGATCAAGACCACGGGCCTGAGTGCAGGTGTCTGAGATGGTCTGCACTTGGCTGTGCTGAGGGAGGAGGTCTTTTGCTCCATCCCTTGGCATCTCTATAAAAACCCTGGGGCAGAGACAGTCGGGGCCCGTTGGGATAGGTTCCAGGCCCTCTTGAGGCTATCCTTTATTTTCTATCTGTTTATCTCCGCAATAAATCCTTCTATCTAATATTTCCTGCTGCTCACACTCAAGAAAACTCTGGGGAACTGTGGGGGTGGTGGGTAAATGCCCCACAGGGTACAACAGGTAACTGCTCTACCTGCCTATGACCTTGAAGTACATGCCCCTGGGGCGTGGCCACTTGGCTACCCTTAAGACCTGAGATGCACATAGGCAGGTTCTCTTCACTCCCTCATGGGGCTTGGATGCGGGACTGTTTCAGACAGCCGGAACAGCGCGAGACTGTGCCCAGCATTCCAGAACCTGCGACAATTCTGTTCTGTACAGTGAGTTTTTCTCCCCTAATAAATTCCTTTGCCCTTCAAGCAGACTGCATGGATTTCTCACATTAGTTTTCCTAGTTTATTTCCCACTGGTCTCTTTAGCCAATGTTTAGCGGATGTTCTGGGAGGAAGTAGCCTGTTTGTTGTCTGTACTCCCCGAGGTGGCTAACCATGGCTCCAGTTTTCTGGAGGACTTTACCCAGCCACTATGCACTTAGGGGATACTTCGTAAAAATTGTACTCAATCACTTTATTTTAAAGTGATATAAACAGCTTATTCTAATTACATATCTATGTGGAAATTCAAACGGAATAAAAAGACATTGAAATTACTTAAAAGGAAACTTGGTGTCCCTGACAAACTCCTTTCACCAAGTTTCTCTCTTTGCGCACAGGTCTACAACTACACCTTATCAGTGGCTTTCTTTACACTACAGCATGCTAGCACTGAAGAGAGTGTCATCTGTCTCCTGTGTGGGACAGATGCCCTGGTAGAGAACCATCTGTGTGGGTAAACATGGGTAGAAGTGATTTCCCATTTTCTGTTCATTCTTGTGATGTTGCTAACATTAAGATTTCTACATGTCTCTTTCCTTTGACTGGTTCTTCCAAACAAGGGAATTGATTGTGTGTGTGTGTGTGTGTGTGTGTGTGTGTGTGTGTGTGTGTGTGTGTGTGTATGTGCACATAAATCCTGAGAGATCTATGTCAGCTCAATCATTACTTTCCTCCCACTTTACTTTTTTAGACATGGTCCCTTGCTGAAAGAGGAACTCACTGATTCCCCCAGACAGGTGGTCTCTATCTCCTTGGTATTAAGACTGCATGCAGATGCACACAGCTGCACACAGCTGCGCTCTCTATCTCCCTGGTGTTAGGACTGTAGCTGCACACAGCTGCGCTCTCTATCTCCCTGGTGTTAGGACTGTAGCTGCACACAGCTGCGCTCTCTATTTCCCTGGTGTTAGGACTGTAGCTGCACACAGCTGCACTCAGTTGTTTTGTACTGATTCTGGGGATTTGAACTCAGGTCACCATATGCATGGTAAGTACTTCACTGAGTCAACTCTCTGGCTGAAACTTACCGATTCTTATCAGATAGGTGGGAAGAACAATCCTTCCACCAGGCGTCACAGAGGATATTTCTGCTTCCCAGGCCTTTCCTCTCCCTGCCCATTGGACTGTCCTAGGGGGTTGTGTCTCAGAACTGGGTGGGGGAGGGGTGGTCACGGGTGGGGGGTAGGGTGCGGATGGAGTTTCCTGTCTTGGGAAAATTAAAAAATCTGGCCAGTGTGGTGGCACACACCTGTAAGCTCAGAACAAAGGAGGAAGCAGGAGGACTGTCTTGAGTTCGAGGCCAGCTTGGGTTACCTTGTCTCAAACCAAAACAAACAAAAAATAAACAAAAGGTTTGAGCCCAGTGGCCCAGTTGCTTTTCTTTCTCCATGGCCCCATGTTGCACTAAGTGGAGAAGGGTCTGCCTCCTGGAACAACAGTAGGACATTGGTAGAAACGGGGTTCCACGAAGGGATGGAGTGGGGGACGTCGGGACATTCCAACAGGCCAGGAGGCCCTTGTTCCAGGAGTCCCGGCCTTCAGGGTTACAGATACCTGGCAGGGGCTTTGTGCTGGGTTGGTGAGAGCGTCCTGCCCAGTCTTTCTGATCCCCTATGAAGAAGAGCTGCTGGATTCTGTGGGATCGCTATTATTGATCCCTCCAGGCATGTCTGTCAGCTGTCTCTGACCTCAGTCCACAGGATTCCAGATGGAGCCCGAGCGCCATGGACCTCAGCGACATTCCGGAAGAAGCCGCCAGAGGGCGCCTCAGGCCGCTCTGCAGGCCCCGGGGTCGGCGGATGAGGCTGGAGCCACAGCAAAGCCTGTCCAAGGCGTGGAGGAAGATGCCAGGCTAGATAGCACGCGTCATCGTAGGTCATTAACGGCAGGGCAGAACTAGAAGGCCTCAGCTGTAATCGACAAGTCTCCATTGTGAGGGGACAGGGATTGTTTCCAGCCCGGAAGCGCTGCAGGAGGTGCAAAGGACCGCAGGGTCTGGTCCGCGTTGAGATGAAGAGAGGATTGGAAACCAGGCATAACTGTCTGGGAATGTCTGGTTCCCCAGGGCCCACTGAGATGAACTCAGATTTAAGATTGAACCCAGCTCAATCTCCACTAGAACTTGAGACTGGTTGGCCAAACAAATTAATTCAAAGGAAGCATCTCAAGCTTGGAACTCTTTGGCCTTTAAAAAATGTGCATTTAAAAATCAGATCCCTTGTCTGCTGAGTCCTGTGAATGCCCTGGGTGTCAAGTCCTAGCCAGCCGACCGTCTACAGAGGTTTTAGGTTCTGCGAATGTCATTTTAGTCCGTGGATTGCATCTTTTCTTGTACAGAAGCTTTTGAGTTTGATATAATCTCATGAATCAACTTGTGCATTTGTTGTCTGTGTCTTGAGATCATATTTAAAATCTCTCTCCGGAATCAGTCTTTTCAAGGGATGAATCCCTTACTTGGCTGTCCAACACCAAGTGTACCTAAAAATGTACCTACAAGCTACATGAGATTGACTGACGGGGCTGGAAGACAGTGATCAACCTAGAAAGACGGAATGGTTGTTGGGGTTAGCCTGCAAGATGATGGGCTAGCCTGGACTACACAGTGAGCTCCAGGACAGCTTTAAGAGATCCTTCTTCAAAAGAACAACAAACACACGAAAAGAATAGGCCATTCAGGACATTTTTTTTTTTTTTTTTTTTTTTTTTTTTTTTTTTTTTTTTTTTGGTTTTTCAAGACAGGGTTTCTCTGTGTAGCTTTGCGCCTTTCCTGGAACTCGCTTTGGAGACCAGGCTGGCCTCGAACTCACAGAGATCCGCCTGGCTCTGCCTCCCGAGTGCTGGGATTAAAGGCATGCGCCACCACCGCCCGGCTCATTCAGGACATTTTTAGAGTATTAATTCTTCAACCTACTAACATAGAGTGTCTTTGACATTTCTTTGTGTCCCCTTCAATTTCTTTTGACAGCATTTGGTAAGTTTCGGTGTAGAGGCCACTCACTTCCCGGGTTGTATTAATTTCTAGGTATCTTATTATTTCCTGTCACTATTATGAATGGGATTGCTGTCCTGTCTTTCTTGGGACTTTTGTTACTGGTGTATAAAAACCTATTGATAACTGTATGCTGATTTTGTATTCTTAACATTTTTGTATTCTTAAACTTTTTGGTCCGTTCGAATCACTTTTTAGTTTCTATGGACACAATTGCTGATTTATAGACACCCTTGTTCTCCAGACTCACTTCTCTTGTCTCATTGCTCTGGCTCCGCTACACACTGATAAGTGTGTCCTCTTGACTGTGTTCCATAACTCTCATAGGCGCTCTTAATCATTTTTCCTTTCATTTTTTTTTCTTTTTGGCCAGCTGGTTATGTAAAACTTTCCAAGGCTCTTAAGAGTATGTAGAATTTTCACTTGTAGAGTTCTTCAGCTCCATGATTCCTGTTTGAGTTTACTCTAACGGTCTCTGTTATCCCCTCTCTCTCTTTCTCTCTCATTTCTGAACACTAAATGTTTTGAATTCTTTGTCAGGGAGTTCACCAGTTTCTGTCCTCTGAGGCCTGTCACTGTGGAGTTACAGGACCTTCTGTGCTTCCGTTCTTCTCCTGTCTCTACAATGATCTATACACACCTGTGGATCAGTTGCCAACGTCACCGGGAGACACGGCATTCTCCTGGAAAATGGCATCATCCTTGGATGTTGGTTGGATATGTTGGATTGACTTTTGGTTCCAGCTGGACACTTCATTGTAGCAGTTTCTCCGGCATCAGCAATGTCTGAGACTGTGGGGCTTTGCCATTGGCTGGGAGGCAGCTTTCTTAGGTGGGGCAGGCTTGTTGGTGGCTTTGGGAACAGTGTGCTCTGTAGCATGAATCTTAAAGGGTCTTAATAAAAACAAACCTGAAGCCAGATATTGGGGTGAATGCTGGAAGATCAGAGAAGCAGAACAAGCCACAGCCTCCTCACCTTGCCAGTTCCTCAGCTGATCCTGTTTCCTTAGACTGGAAGCTTCTGAGTCCTCATCCAAATGGATCTCAGCTGAACTGCTGCTCAAAAGCCTAAAAGCTTAACCAGGCTCTAGGTCCTGGTTTTCATGCCTTATATACCTTTCTCCTCCTGCCATCACTTCCTAGGATTAAAGGCGTGTGTCACCACGCCTGGCTGTTTCCAGTGTAGCTTTGAACTCACAGAGATCCAGGCGGATCTCTGCCTCTAGAATGCTAGGATTGAAGGCGTGTGCTACCACTGCCTAACCTCTATGTCTAATATTGTGGCTGTTCTGTTCTCTGACCCCAGATAAGTTTATTAGGGTGCACAATATTTTGGGGAACACAATACCACCACAGTGCTCAGCTGCAGGTGTAGAATTCCTGCCAGTTTCCACAGCTCATGTAGGTGCAAGGCTGCTCTTGGAGGCCTGTGCAGGGGAGCTGGTGTAGCCACAGAGCTTTGGCAGCTCTAGGTTCCTGAGAACAGTATTCCTGATGCTCCATTGGGTTTCAGGAGGGTGGGCGGCTCCACCTGGCTGCTTTCTAGGGCAACAAGAGAGTAGAAACAGCCACCTGACTTTCACAGGAGACACCCTACAGCTAGCTGCTCCAGGTGGGCTGCCCAGATGCCCACAAGTCTGTGGGAGGGTAGGCAGGTTATCTGGATAGGTCACAGAGCTGCGCTGGCTGACCTGTTTGTGGCCGCTGCTGGCTGTTCCATGGACCCTGGTGAGTGAGCATCAAGATGGGTCTGGGCTGTGGGATCCTGAGGCTGGGACGAATACAGTGTGAGGAGACTTTTTCCAGAAAATAAAGGATGCATTATCTCAGCAGATCCTCAAGTTGGGCCCAGACAGGGAGGGCTAAAGACTTTTCTGTAGCCAGTTTTCCAGCTGCCCATGCCGTAAGGGACACACATGTGGCCCCTGTAGCCAGTGCTCAGCTGCTCGTGCCATAAGGGACACAGATGTAGGCTCTGAAGCCAATGCTACGTGGGGCACAGCTGTGGCTACCTGCTTCCTCTAAAGACACTAGCTCGTGGTTATCTAGAGAGACACACAGTGACTGTGTGTCTCTGTGCTCCCTGGCATCACTGGCACATCCCCACTGCACCCCAGGACTCTTCCGTGAACACTCCAGCAAAACAGCTTTTGTTTTTCTCTGTTTGGGTCCTTTGTTTGGAGGGAAATGTGCAAGGCATCTCTACCCAGCCATTTCTCTGGCATCCTGAAATATAATTATTTTTAAATAAAAAGGATTTATCTACTTATTTTTAAATTTGTTTGTGTTCACCAGGTACATGCAGGTGTTCACAGAGGCTGGAGAAGGGTGTTGAGTCACATGGAATTGGTATTCCAGGTGGTCGTGAGCTGCCATGGGGTTGTTGGGAACTGAACACAGGTCCTCTGCAAGAACAGTAAGTATTAACCACTGAGCCACCTTTCCAGCTCCTCACAATAGAATTTTTGATTTCTTCCTTCTTGTGTTGTTTACACATTGCTTCAGAGCATGTTGGCCCTGGGTGGGGGGCTAACAGCATTCCGGAGTCAATGGACCAGATGTTCATGGAATTGGATGTAAGCTCTAAGAGGAGATGGTGTTTCCATCTGAGCAGCTGGAGCATGCATGGGGCAAGGGCTTCATTGGGGAGGTTGAGTACTGAGTATACATGTCAGGCACCAACTGAGTGTTCAGGTTGAAGCCTGGAAGAAATTCTGAGCTAGAGCTTGGCATTTGGAACCCAGGTTCTAAAGGTGGCCGTTAAATCCCTCAAAAAGAGGGCAGTTTAGGATCACATATTACTTAGGACTCCAGAGGTGGAGAGTCTCTGTGAGATGGAGAATGACAAGCTCTCCATGTGGAATGAACCCTAAAGAAAGCAACCGAGAGGAGCACTCCGGGAGGAGAGCATTACCAGGGTGGAGTGTTGGAGACTATTATTTTAAGGCATGTTACTTTTGTTTATGTTGCATTTGTTTAACTCTGTGAAGCTGTGTTACTGTGTCTGTGTAAAACACCTGACGGTCTAATAAAGAGCTGAACAGCCAATAGCAAGGCAGGAGAAAGGATGGGCGGGGCTGGCAGTCAGAGAGAATACATAGAAGGAGAAATCTGGGAGGAAAAGGAGAAGGAGCGAGAGAAGGAGGACTCCAGGGGCCAGCCACCCAGCTACATAGCAAGCCATGGAGTAAGACTAAGATTTACAGACGTAAGAGAATGGGAAAAGACCAGAGGCAAAAGGTAGATGGGATAATTTAAATTAAGGAAAGCTGGCAAGAAACAAGCCAAGCTAAGACTGGGCGTTTGTAATTAAGAATAAGCTTCCATGTGTGATTTCTTTGGGAGCTGGGTGGCGGGCCCCCAAAAGAGCAGAGAGTAAAAACAACCAACAACAGTGGAGCATCAGCCTCAGGGATACTGAGTTGACATTTGGCAAAGTGGAATCACGTTGGAAAATTCCAAGATGATGCAAGAGAAAGAGTGGGGATGGAAGCCACCTTGAAAGGTGCATGCTTGGTGCCCACAGAGGCCAGAAGAGGGCATCAGATACCATGGAACTGGAGTTACAGAGGGTTGTGAGCAACCATGTGGGTACCAGGAAGAGAACCTGGGTCCTCTGGAAGAGCAGCCAGTGCTCTTAACCGCTGAGCCATCTCTGCAGTCTCTATTAGCATTTTCAAAGCCTGTGTTTATCATGACAAGACATTCTGTAAGAGAGGTTGATTCCAAATATTTGCCCAATGAGAAGTATGCAAATCTGGAAGTGAGTGCCGGGGTAGCCTGGGCTCCTTAACTCCGAGAGAGACGATGAGAACAGACTCCTCTGCCAGTCACAGCCGTGGAAGCTTCTGTTCAACCCACCTTGCTGATTTGTGTCTGTTTGTGCTTACACCATTTGCTCTATCTCAGATACACCTAAGATCTTTTCCAAAGGTGGCTTTCTTCAGAATGCAAATCAAATGTTCAAAGTTGGTACTTCCTTCCTACCCATTGGCTTAATCTTTCAAACTCAAAGAAAGAAAAATCACTGTTTGCTTGAACATGCAGATTTTTTTTTATAGCAGGGTTGTTTTTATTTCACACACAAACCCACACAGACCGAGAACACAATTAGGATTTGTTTCAAGACTAGAAATGAGCACCACTCACGTCAGATGGAGGGAGTTCTGTCTGGGCCCACGGACCTGGGTGGCAGCTTGAATTTAAGTTGGAAGTCACGTCATATAAGTGGGTGGTCATAGTGCACCTGTGCCCTACATTCCAAAAGCAAACTCAGGCCTTCCGGTGTTGTCAGTGAATTTTCCCATCTGGCTACTGCCATGGTTTGAGTGTGTCCTTCAAAGATCAGGAGCTGAGAACCTAACCCCAGGGTAGCTTTGCTGGGGGAAGGAGTTGCCTAGCGGGAGATTCCAGGTGGTTCCTGTGCCAAGTACCAAGCGCCAGAGAGAGGACGAACCTGGCCCCTTCATTCTCTCACTGAGATGATGGCCTCACCATGGGGCGGCCAGGCAAGAGGGCCTCCCCAGAGGCTGTCTTCTGACTTCATGAGAAATAAGTTTATTTTCTTTATAATTACTCAGTCATGATGCTCAGTGATAGCAAAAAGCAACAGACTGCTTCATGTCACTTGTTCAGAATTAACAAAAAAAAAAAAAAAAAGAGTGAAACCTTCCTGGCATAAGTATCCTTGGGGTGCAACATTTTCTGTGACCAGGTGCTTCTGTCTTTCTTGGACACACACACACACACACAGGGTGTACACACATGCCACCAAGCTATGCATACACCTGTGTAGGCAGTCTGGCTGGACTATGTGTAATAATGACCTCCATGTGTAATGTACAGAGGTTAGAGCAGAACAGACCTTAGGAATTCTGCTCTTTCTCTGACTAACAGCTCACCGATAATCTCTGAGTCTCCATGTCTCTGTTAACTGGAGACACAGTCCTCAGGCAGTCTGTCATGATGCATCCCCAAGTGGTCCTTCCCAGTGAGCTCTCCTCGTCTCATCCCAAGTGGCTAGAATGCCTTTGTCTGAGTGCTGAAGGTTCTCCATCCTGACCATCCTCTGCCCTGAGAACTCAGAGGGCAGGGGACAGGTGCTCAGGGACTGGGAACCACAAAGAGGGTTGATGTGCAGCTAAATCCAGGCTCCCCAGGGACGCGCCACAGCAGGGGCCCCGGGCAGCCCACCCAAACTAACTGGGCTACCATATTTTCTGAATAAAAATAAAGGTTTGTGATCCCACCGAAGGCGCTAGAAGGAACAGTGGAGCGAACCGAGACCCATTCTGGAAAATGCAGGCGGTAACATTCAAATACACTGCACAGTGCTTTTCTCGGCCATCTCTAATTCAGTAGAGTAAGCCGGAAGGAATGAGTCGAATGCCGACCATGAGGAAACACAGTGAAGGTAAACTGAACCGGCTTAGGGGTTTCCCTACTTCTAACAGACAGACAGACAAACACCCCAACCAAGCAATAGCAACGACACCGTCCCCTCCCCCCCCAGTGCAGTCAGATTCAGTTGTCGTCTGGCTACGTGAAGGAGCACACACACTCTTTTTCTGACCACCCTGGCCACCCTCAACAGCTGAGATTCCTGCTCGACCACCATGCCCCCAGCAGAATTGGCCTCCCTTGACCTGGCTAGAATGTTGTGTCTCTCCCAGACCTGCTCCATCAGAACCTACACTCGAACAAGCTTCTGTATCACAAAGATTTCAGGTGTGCTAAATAGGAGTTTTTAACATTTTTTTTTCCTGTCTTACCACAGACTAGCATGGGAAGCAGTACCTGGATCACCCATTCTGTGTGCTTAAAAAACTGATTCATTCAGACCTGAAATCCCAGCACGGGCAGAGGAGAGGGGAGAGCCCTGTGGTAGTTTGAGTCTCTGTCTAAAAAACAAAAACAAAACAAAAACAAAAAAAACCCCAACCCTCCCAAAAAAAAAAAACAAAAAAAAAGAGAGAAAAAGACACAGAAATTGCAGCAACAAGAATATGTATTTCCTCTCAGAACATGGCTCTTTCTTGGACTTGGAGTGCTTTCATTTTCTTTTGTTTTACCAAACTGCCCCCACTTTATTATTATTGCATGTCTGACATAGATTGAAATCAATTTCTGTTGTGCCTTCAAAGAGAAAAGCAACAAACAGCCTTGGACCATATCAAGGCAGTTTCCAATGTGGAATGAAAAGGGACTGATGAGTCTAGGTGCTCCAAAATCCTTGTCCTCACTGGTTGTCCTGTCTCTGAAGCATGTCTTTGACCTAGTATGAGTCTGGAGTGATTGGCGCCTCTTTCTTCAAGGGCTCAGAGCTGTGTGGGAATTGTAAAGCTAGCCACTGGATTGCCCACAGTGTGGCCATTCTCATACTTTATTGCTGTCTTTGGCAGCTGCTCTTGACATGGGACACCTCCCCAATGGAACACCTCCCCAAATGGGACACCTCCTCAGAGCTTCTGTCCCTGGTCACTGCCCATCTGTGCTCAGAGCGTACCTCATCTCCCTTAAAGAGAAGGTTTAGCTGGGCATGTGGCCTACACCTTTAATCCCGGCACTTGGGAGGCAGAGACAGGCAGATCTCTGAGTTTGAGGCCAGCCTGGTCTACAGAGTTTTGAAAAACCAGAAAAGGGGCATGGGTGTTAGTATATTAGTCAGGTTTTCTATAGGAATAGAAATGATAGAATATATATATATATATATATATATATATATATATATGCATATATATGTATGTGTGCTGAGAGCGTTATTTGATTAGTTTTCAGGGTGTGTGTGATCTGGGCAGCCCAACAATGGCTATGCAGTTCCAGTCTGTAGCTGAAGGCCTAGAAGATTCCTCAAGAGCTGTGGGCCTTCAGGTTGTGTTGGAATCCCCAGGAAAGAGGTTCTAATACAGGTGAAGGAATGTCTCAGCAACAGAATAGATGAACTTGCCAGTGAGAGTGAGGGCGAATAGGTAAAGAACCATTTCCTACCTCTGTGTCCTTTCACCAAGGCTGACACCAGAAGGTGCTGCCACATTCAGGGTGGATCTTCCAGCTACAAATGGTCCAACCAAGAAAATCCCCCGCGGGAGAGCTCAGCAGCTTAGGTTTTAGTTGATTCCAGATGCAGTCAAGTTGACAACCAAGATTTGCCATCACACGTAGGCAGTGGCCAGTTTCTACTTCTAAATCAGCTTAAGAACCTATTTGGAAGCTTTCAAAGTAGCCAGTCAGTCATGTGACGTGAATGGTTTTGGCGGGAGCCTGGCTCGTTTATGTTCCTAAGTGGATATCATAGCTATAGTCATGGAAAAGCCCCACAGTCAATGCCTCTCAAAGCAAAGATCCCATTTCCTCTACAAAAAGGGCTCCAGCCAGCGAGTCCCCAACCATAATAGGTATGGGCAAGCGTTCAGAGTGGCGAGAGGTGGCGCGTTGTACAGCATTGACTCCAGCACTCAGAGTTTTTCCAAAGCTGTTTTAACAGCCAATAAAATTAGTCAGCAGGGCCTGTTAAGCAGCCCAGCCTCGTTAAGATGCTGGAAGGTTCTAGAATCTGCTGGAAACAGGCAGAAAATAAAGAAAATGAGGACATCAGGAGGTACGAGAAGATAGATCGTTGGGGCAACAGAAATCCCATCATAAGCATGACCTCTCCTGCACTGTCCTGCATCACCCACTCTGTCCTTTGAGTTTCATGAGACACTTGGGCTTTCTGACCTGACTGGAGTCTTCACAGTCTTGGGAGAGAGAGATTCCTTCCATCCATGCTACAGCTGCGAGCCAAGAAAAGAGAACAGCATCCCTTCCTTAGGCACTAGAGCTGAGCTAGCGTCCCTGCCCTGGCCTAAGTACCTCGGACTGACTTCTAATTTTAATGTTTTTGTTTATTTGTTTGTATTATAAAAGTGAAGGTGTTCATTTAAAAATTCAGAAGAGTGTGCCTGGCGAGATGGCTCAGTGGTGACCAGCACTGGCTGATCTTCCACAGGACCCAGGACCCACACAGTGGCTCACAACCGTTTGTAATTCCAGTTCCAGGGGGATCTGACGCCCTATTCTGGCCCCCACAGACGTTAAGGCACACACATGGTGTACAGACACACATGCAGGCAAAACACACGCACACATTTAAAAAAAAGTATTTTTTAAAACTTGGAAAAGAATAAGAACTAACCTGATTTTTTCACAGCTTTCCTGTTATATAGGTTTTATATATAAATCCTTGTGCCCACGTGGCCGACCGGCGGCATTCAGAAAGTACAGTCCAGAAATAGTTTGGACTATTTCTGCTCAAACCAAAAATAGTTCAAAAGGAAATGGTCTTTAACCAAGTACCCTGGCACCTCCTCAGGCCCCGTGGCAGCGTGTGAGCCTCCTCTCGGGGCCCCGATTCTCTCCTTGCTTCTTCTCAGTGTCCATTAGATGCTGTTGAGGTGTATGTCTGTGTGAGTCACTAGGCAGCCCTGGAGATTTCTGCACCTCCTTTTCAAGGGGGAGGGAGGAGGCCTCATGAGATGATGTACGCCTGACCCAGAGGAGAGGTTCAGTGTCTGGTCTATTCATGGTTTTCTTTCACTCCTCTCCAAAAAATTCCCTCACACCAAAAATATCTACAGAGCAATACATCGATGAAAGAAATATATAGGCCACGGCTCCTCACGCACTCCAGGTGAGGAGGAAAAGCCTAGATAACAGGAGGGACGGGGGACGATGTAGACAGCTGGATGAGGGTGGAGGGTGTGGCAGCTCCTCTGGTGGGGCAGGGGCTGGACAAGGCCATCTCTGACAAAGTGACACTCAGACTTCTCCCTAACACAGGGCAGGTGCCACCAGAATGAATGAATGAATGGATGAATGAATGAATGAATGATGAATGCCCAGACACTTTCAACTGAGGTAGGACTCCTTCCTTCCCAACAACCCAAGGTTTCTGCTCTTTAGACTTTAACTAATCTCATCTGCCTTATCAGGGATACTCTTTTTAAACTGTTAAGAATAATACCACACTTGATCTAAAGGCCCCAAACCAGGAAGGAAAATCTGTCTTATTTTAATTAATTAATTAATTAATTACTGTATTTTTGAGACAAAGTCTTCCTGTGTAGCCTTGGCTAGTCTGAAACTTGACATATAGACCAGGTTGGTCATGAACTCAGAGATCTGCCGGCCTCGGCCTCTGGAGGACTGGGATTAAAGGCTTGTGATACCATGCCCAGTGATGCCCCATGATCAGTTTTATTTGCACAGGTTATATATAAAAGAAGCTAAATAAAAGTGGACAGCACACATTCCCACACAGGCCGGTGTTTATTTTAAAAAATCAAGTAGCCGAGCCGAACTGGCAACACAGTGAACCGCTGTGCTGGGTGAGCGACGTTTATGGCATTAGCCAACTGTGGCACACTGGTTGTTGTTACGCACCGGTGGCTACCGAAATGCCCAAGAGTGTCCCTTGGTCCTGGGTCCCCTGCTAAGTAGCAGTCCTGGACACACATCACAGATATGCCAAATTGCAGGGCCAGGAAGGGATGCTGGGGAATGGGGATGAAAGGGAATTCATAAATAAATACATAAACAGGGCAATAAATAAAACAAGAGAAGGGCTTTGGGTGGGAACTAATGAGAGTGCCAAGAAGCAGGGGTGTTCCAAGGTTAGCCTTTTATGCCGAATGCCCCAGGGAAAACTTAAAGACAATGCTGAGCCAGACTCCTGGGTGTTCACAAAGAGCAGACTGACCCGAGCGTGAAGATTGCATAGGGGTTTTATGCAGCTTCCCCTAAAATCAGCAAAAGCTGGGACCATTCCAAATGGTCATCAGCCAGGAACGGATAGACAGACTGTGGTTTCTATGCAATGGAGTGAGACTCAGTGACAACGGCCGCCGGGGCACGCATTGGCAAAAACCAACCCTATGCCAGCCAAAGCGGACTCAGAGAGCCTGTGTGTGCTGCTCCAGGTCACGCAGAGCAGATCGTGTGCGTGTGCGTGTGTGTGGTGAGGCATCACATGATGCTGCAGTGTGGCATGATGGGATTTAGCACATTCTCAGGTGCACATACCTGAAGTCATCAGAGCTAGAGGAGAAATTCTCCCCATCTGGTCACTTGCTCTAATCCAATAGATAGAGCCACAGATGTTTGGAAATTTTATTCAGTACTGCCGTTAAAAGTGAGGTACTGGGAACATGCTACACATTCCTAGGATCCAGAAAAGTGTGAGTCCAGCTGGTAGCATCTTCCTGGGAACACTGGAGCCAAAGTTTGTTTATTACTTTTTTATTTTTGTTTCTGGTGTCTGTGTGGTTGGTGCGTGTGCAGCTGTACATATATGTGGAGGGTGTTGGTGTGTGTGCAGCTGTACATAATATGGAGGCCAGAGATCACCCTTGGGCATCATTCCTTAGGCACTGTTCACTTTGGTTTTTAAAAGGTTTAAATTTTTTATTTTGTAACAATGTTTGCCTGCATGTATGTATGTGTACCATGTGCATGCCTGATGCCCACAGAAGCCCGAAGAGGGCATCATATACCTTGGTTCTGGAGTTTGAGTTGGCTGTGAGCCACCATGTAGGTGCTGGGAACGAAACCCAGATCCTTTGCAAGAGCAGCAACTGCTCGTAACCCCTGAACCATCCCTTCAGCCCCCACCTTGGTGTTTTGAGACTGAACTTGCAAAGAAGTTTAATGTCTTAGTCACTGTTCTATTTCTGTGAAAAGACACCACGGCCACGGCAACTCTTGGGAAGGAAAGCGTTTAATTGGGGATTTGCTTATAGTTTCAGAGGTTTGGTCCATTTTCATCATGGCGGGGAGCATGGTACTGGAGCAGGAGCTGAGAACTACAATCTGATCCAAAGGCAGAGAGAGAGAGAGAGAACAGACAGACAGACAGACAGACAGGCTTGATATGGGCTTTAGAAAGCCCGCCCCCAGCAACACACTCCCTTCAACAAGGCCACATCTACTCCAGCAAGGCCACACCTCCTAATCCTTGTAATCTTTTAAAACAGTTCCACTATCTGGTGACCAGTCATCAAATACATGAACTTATAGGGGCCATCCTTATTCAAACCACCACAGTTAGGTTGGCTGGCCACCAGATCCCAGGAATCCTCCTGTCTCTGTCTTCCCAGTGCTGAGATTACAAACTCAAGCCCCTAGGCCTGCTTTTCATTTTTATTTTATTTTTTACATGGATTCAGGGGACTGAACTTGGGACCTCATGCTTGAGAAGCACTGTACCAACTGAACTTGTGCCTAAGTCAGGCTGTTCCTTTTATTGTGTTGAGATCTTTGTGCTTGATATATCGTGCACCCCAATAAACTTATCTGGGGGTCGGAGAACAGAGCAGCCATAATATTAAACACAGAGGTTAGGCAGTGGTAGCACACGCCTTTAATCCTAGCATTCCAGAGGCAGAGATCCATCCGGATCTTTGTGAGTTCAAAGCTACACTGGAAACAACCAGGCATGATGACTCACACCTTTAATCCCAGGAAGTGGTGGCAGAAAGCAGAAAGGTATATAAGGCGTGAGGACCAGGAACTAGGCTGGTTAAGCTTTTAGGCTTTTAGCAGCAGTTCAGCTGAGATTCATTCTGGATGAGGACTCAGAAGCTTCCAGTCTGAGGAAACAGGATCAGCTGAGGAACTGGCCAGGTGAGGTGGCTGTGGCTTGTTCTGCTTCTCTGATCTTCCAGCGTTCACCCCAATACCCAGCTCCGGGTTTGATCTTATTAATAAGACCATTTAAGATTCATGCTACAGATCTTTAACCATCTGAAGGTAGATATTGTGTCTCCTTTTGTCTCTTTTTTCCCCCAAATTTTATTTTGTGTGTGAGTGTCTTGCCTGCATGTGTGTATGTGCATTCCTGGTGCCCTTGGAGGACAGAAGAGGGTGATAGGTGGGTGCCCTGAAACGGGAGTGGTTGTGAGCCACGGTGTGCTAGACATTGAACCCGGGTCCTCCGCAGAGACCCAGCGTTCCCAGTGCTACGCCATCTCTCCAGCTCCGTGTTTTGCACTTTTGAAGCACAATGTCGCCAGCTGTCTCAGACTTCTCTGTTCTTTAGGTTTCTTCCTCCTTCCCCTGACATCCTGGGTGCTCACACGTCTGCCGCTTCACCAGGATCTCTTGAAGAAGGTGCTGAGGGATCCCACCATGGTTTTGGCTGCCTCAGGACCAACCTTGCTTATCTTTGTTGAACCCTCCTTTAACGTGTCCAGGGCAGACTCACTTGGGCTCCTGACCATGGAATTACAGTGCAGGATCCTTTGGAATTTCAAAGTTTGAACATCTGTAAGCTGCTGTTAGATGGCCCACTTAGTGTGACACTTAGAAAATGTCATCCAGCTGTGGAACTTGGGAACGGATCAAGGGAGAGGACTGAGGTCAGTATCTCAGAGGAGTGAGTTTTTTTTTGGGGGGGGGGGAGTGTTCTTTGCTTGATTTTTAATCTAACCTTCACAATTACTATCCAGCAAAGCTTTTTATCTTGAATGAATGTGGCAAGCAGACAAGTCTCTTATAATATCTAAGACTACTCTAGAAGCCCTGTGGCGTTCAGAGTTGTTCTCCACACGGCCTTATCCCATGACGGTGCCTGAATTTTGATGGACCCGTCCGATCCTGTACTTATTCAACCTTGGAGAAATGCCTTCCACCTGGAAATAATGTCTGTGAATGAACAAAGATCACATGTACTGAGGGGCAAGTTTCACGATAGCTAATGTGATTTTTTTTTTCTCTTCCTTAATGCAAGTTTTCTTCCTATAGCACCACATGTCTGAAACGATCATTGAAATTAATGAGAAAATTTTACAGACTTTTATCAACAAACACTTTTTCCGACAGGACACATGATGGCACACAGACAAGATCTCGGTGAGAAGGAGCTGCCGACACTGAAGGTTTAGATGAGTCAGGTCCACGGAGCATAGGGGCAGCAGATGAGGAGAGGGATGAGGGAGGGGTTTCCGAGAGGCCACGCTGGCTACTGGGCACCTTAAGATCTGGGAAACACCAGCACGGATGTGTGCAGGCCTATCTGCTTGCTAGCCTTTTCCCAAGCATGGGACTTCGGGAGGGATCCACAGTAAAGGACCGAGGTGGGGTATCTTACCGAGAGGATTCAGGAACGGGAAATGAGACAGAAGCTATGGGACTCAGCAAATGAAGGGCCAGCTCAAGTGCCCCCAAAACTTCAGCGCAAAGTGGGGCTAAAAACCCAGAGAGGAGGTGTGTCCTGGGCAGTCCGCAGCTAACATGGAAGAGGACAGAAGAAACCCCGAAAGGTACAGACAGCACGTCCAAGTTAAAAAATCACTCTGTACTTTTGTGTGAAACTCCCTGAATGAGGTGAAGCTGAGCACAAATGAGGGAACTGGAAATCGAGGGAGAGATGAGGTAGGCAGATGTTCCCTGGAATGGGAAAGGAGCTCCTACAGAGGTGTCCCCGAGCCAGAGGAGCTGAGTCTCACCTGCCGAGGTGGCTTCTCACCCTGCCTCGGTTGGCTGCCTTTTCTTTTTCTGAGATTCAGGGTACGACACTTCTGCAGGAATTGAATCAGATTGCCAACATAACGGGAGAGGTTTGGGTCTAAAGTAAATGCTAGCACAAATGAGATTACTGTAAGAAAACATTTCCTTTCTACATGGTGAATTAGTACTAGTTTTGTTCTCCTGCCCAGGGGTCCCCCGAAATGTCATCACTGTGGATTTATTCGCACATATCGGTGGCACAGAGGTGTCCCCTTGAGTAAGTCCAACTGAGGTAATGATTGTTCTTTGCACACAGGCTGAAAAACAAAGGACAAATCCACAGACCTTAGCATGCAAACAAAGAGAATTGATCCATCCATTGTCATAATGTCCTTGGTGCTTGGTGCTTCCTGGCAGCTGCCTGAGCAAAATCTCCATTCTCCTTTCTGATAAAAAATAAAACTGGCTCGAGACCTTTAGCATCCACCTATCTTGAGAAATGAATGTGTCGTGTGAGCTTGGGCTGTTCCCACTCGGCTCCAGTGCTGGTTTTGTTCTTGTGTTGCCACAGGCTCGGAGTAGCATGACCCAGGAGTCTGGAAAGGACACACATGTCCTTTAAGACATTGGAGGCAATCTGAGGACCGGACTAAGAAGCAGAGGCTGGATGACAGGGCTGGATGCAAGAAAGGAGTGTGTAGGAGGCAGGCAGAGGGTGAGCTTCTAGCAGGTGGGCTCTGCCAATTGACGTCAGCAAGATGAGCCGCCCCCGGATGCTGCAGACCAGCTGGGCCAGCCAACTGTGCAGGCTGCGCTGAGTGCAGAGATGTTTGCACAGTGCCACTGACAGCGTCGCTCTCAGATGCAGGCTGTCTTCTGTGCTCGCGCAAGCCCGGGAGAGAGGGTGTCCTTCTAAACCCATTCTCCTTGGTTATGTAAGTCAGGAAGCTGCAGAAACTTAAATCAGGTTTGAACGCCGCAGTGATATCATTGAATCCACAGCTTTGGGAAACAAATGATTCTGTGAGTTCAGGCAGGGGCCAAGAACTTGACCTTCCCACCTGGGGGTGAGCATGGGGTGATTTTACAGATTGATAGTGGCCCCTGAAGAAGGGCAGTGAAAGCTCAGAGAGAGGGTGTCCCTACATCACCAGAGATTTCATGATTATTGGGCACACGGGAGAGGGCAGGTATTGGTGAAATTATTAAGGCTCTCCACGTAGTTAAAAGGGAGGTTTATTTTGTGGGGTAACTTACAAGTGAAGGGATAGGCAACAGGGTCTGGGAAAGGTGTGGCGCAGTCCTGCGGTGTTCTCTGGAGAACTCTGCTCGGTCTACCTCCAGCGTCCAGATTCCAGGAACCAAGAGAGCCAGCGCATCCAGATCTCAGGTCTTCAGGGCCTCTCTTGGCCCCGCCTTGTAGGCATGACAGTTACTGAAGCCTCAATGGGGGTTGGAACTTCCAGATCAAAGCTGGAATGGCTACCCACTACAGGCAGGTGGTGTTCCACACACTTGCATAAAGTCAGTGTACAGAGGAAATGATATTGCCTATCCTTGAGTTGACCTAGTGGCTGAGGCAGAAATAAAAATCAGACACAGGTAAGGTGTTTTGCCTGGGACAGAGATGCTATGCAGATAGCAGAGTCTGGGGGTTGGAAGGGCTTTTGGGAGGGGAAAGGTGGGAATCAGCAGGTGATCCTGGTATAGGCTTCCTTGACACAGTCATCTGAACAATGCCCTGAGGAGGTGAGAACCGAGCCACACAGATGTGGTGGGAGGAGTGGCCAGGCAGTGGGGTGAGCAGCTGGAGGCCCTGGGGTTGAGCTATGCCCTGAGGGGCCTGGGGCAGCCGGAGCAGCAACATCTCAACTGTGATGGGGAAGTTGTTGGGAGAGTCTACCAGGACTCCTCACCGCCACAAAGTGTCAGTGTTTTACTTTAAGCAGAAGGGAGAAGGTAGAGAGTGTTTTCCTTACTGTTCCATTGCTGTGAGGAGGCACCGTGACCAAGACAACTTTTAGAAGAAAGTATTTAGTTTGGGGCTTGCTTACGGTCTCAGAGGCTGAGTCATGAGTGTCATGGTGGGGAGTGTTGTGGCAGGAGGTACAGGAGGCATAGTGCTGGAGAAGTAGCTGAGAGCTTACATCCTGATCTGAAGGCAGGAGGAGGAGGAGGAGGAGGAGGAGGAGGAGGAGGAGGAGGAGGAGGAAAGACAGACAGACAGGCAGACTGGGTCTGGCATGGCTTTTGAAACCTCAAACCCCACCTCCAGTGACACACATCTCCTTCAACAAGGCCACACCCCCACACCCCCTAATCCTTCCCAAACAGTTCCACTAACTGGGAACTAAGCGTTCAAATATATGAGCTTGTGGAGGCCATTTTCACTCGAACCACCACAGAGGGACTGAGCAGAGAAGTCGGAGCTACACAACTGACTGAGTCTTTAAGAGTCATTTTGGGGGACATCTGGAGACGTGGTTTTGTGTGTGTGTGTGTGTGTGTGTGTGTGTGTGTGTGTGTGTGTGTGTGTGGTGTATGTATGTGCGTGTGTGTATAAAACACAGACCTGAAAATGTCACCCATTGGAAGGACTCCAGGCAGAGGCAGAAGAGGAACACTTGTGGGCTGTGAGAGATGAGTCAAGGCCCCACTCTGCTTCTGGCTGCCCTGCTTGGGGGAAGCTCTGTCACCATCCACAATAGCTGAGGACAGCCTTCCTCTCCTGCCTACCATGTGGCAGGCACAGAGCAGGCGCCAACTTCCTAAGCATGGGATATCTAGGTTGTGACCAATTAGGTTGTTAGAAGCAGGAAGTCTGGGCTGATTTTAGAAAATCAGATGGAACAGTGTTCTGGATATGTGCGTGCTTCTCCAGGGATGCCAAGATTACTAAAACTTGGCAGTCACACAGACTTTAGAAGATATGTACAGAACTTCATGGAGGTCAGGAAGGACAGATTTCAGGCAGTATATAGTATGGATTCTTTTTTTTTTTTTTATTTTCTTGAGACAGGGTTTCTTTGTGTAGCTTTGCACCTTTCCTGGATCTCGCTCTGTAGCCCAGGCTGTCCTCGAACTCATAGAGATCCACCTGGCTCTGCCTCCCGAGTGCTGGGATTAAAGGCGTGTGCCACCACCGCCTGGCTGGATGTCAGTCTCCAGGGTACTATTGAGAGGTGACAGAGTATCCAAGCTGTGAGACTTAGTCGGGTGTCTTTAGGTCCTCAGGGACCTGACACTGAGGGAGTTGCCAGACCCTTGCCTTTCTTCTTCTCTTTTGTTTCTGGGCACAAGATGAGTGGCTTTGCTCCAGCATGTGTTTCCACCACGACAGGCTGACACAGACCCCCAAACAACAGGGCCAACCAATCCCACCTCAGGGACACCAGCTTTTCCAAGGGCACGGCACTATATCCAATGACTAAGCCATGGAACCAGTCCACATGTCCGTCAGTGCATGAGTAAAGATAATGTTGATTTATTCAGCCATTAAGAAAACAACATTATGTCTGCAGAGAACCTGATGTGAAGGAAAATAAGCCAAGCTCAGAAAGATGACTATCTTGTTCTGTATTTCATATGTGGAACCTAAATTGTATGCGCACAGCACAGATACACATTATACATGAAAACATATGGGGAACTACCTGAGAAGGGGAGGAAGGAAGGAGGGACAAGGAAGGCTGTTGCCATGACTACAGACAAAGAAGATACCGTGCTTGAACTAATATGGTCTGAAGCCTATGGCTTCTTACAATGAATGTACACTAATAATTTATTTTTAATTTTTTTTCTGTTTTTTTTTTGAGACAGGGTTTCTCTGTGTAGCTTTGCGCCTTTCCTGGAACTCACTCTGTAGCCCAGACTGGCCTCGAACTCACAGAGATCCTCTTGCCTCTGCCTCCCAAGTGCTGAGATTAAAGGCGTGCGCCACCACTGCCCGGCCACTAATAATTTTTAAAGGGACAAATAAAATTGCAAACAAGAGAAGAGAAAAGAAAACATTCACGCTGGGAAGCAGTGTGTGCAGCCTTGTGAGTGAGACTACGCTGACTGAAGGTTGTGGTAGTGTCTGTGGGCTCAGTGATGCTGAAGGTGGGGCGTGGCTACTGGGACTGATTTGACTACTCCCACCTTTTACGGTAACTGTGTGATGGGCTCCCTAACCATGCCTTGGCCATGCGCACATGATCAACCTGAGGCTGCAGAACACGTGTAGCAGAGGGCTATTTTCTTTTAAATTTGCCCTTGTGTAATGAGAACCATTAGAGAAGGTCATATTTTTGTCATTTGGTAGATGTTTCAGAGTGTTGCATGTGTGGTGGAACTGGCCCCTTCTTTTCTCACTTCTTCTCTCTCTCTTTTTCCTTCTATTGATTCTCTCTGCCTGTCAGTCCCTCCTCTTCTCCTGCCTTGCTATTGGCTGTTCAGTTTTTTATTAGACCAATCTGTGGTGGTATTGTGTTCCCCAAAATATTGTGCACCCTAATAAACTTATCTGGGGTCAGAGAACAGAAAAGCCACTGGATACTTAGGATAGGCAGTGGTAGCACACGCCTTTAATCCTAGCATTCCAGAGGCAGAAATCCATCTGTTCAAGGATACAGCCAAGCATGGTGACTCACGCCTTTAACCCCAGAAAACGAGCCTTTAATCCCAGGGAGTGATGGTAGAAAGCAGAAAGGTATATAAGGTGTGAGGACCAGAAACTAGAAGCTTTTAGCTGGTTAAGCTTCAGGCTTTCGAGCAGCAGTTCAGCTGAGATCCATTTGGATGAGGACACAGAAGCTTCCAGTCTGAGGAAACAAGACCAGTTGAGAAGTTGGCCAGGTGAGGATGGAACCCAGGACCTCAAAGTAAGCACTGGACCATGAAACGACACCCCCAGCTCCTTTGCAGTTGAAGTTATTTTATTGCCCTTCCATAAGCAGCCTTTTCAGATGTTGGAATCTGCCTGATGCTGTGACTTCCTGAGGGCATATAGTCTACTGGAGAAAGATGTGTCACCGGTACAGATGGTTAACATCACCACGTCCTCTTCGATGTGCTCTGCTGCCTCCTTTACTTGCGCCCACAGGAGCCGACCAACTATCCCTGGGATGTTGACCACTGGGAACCAGATCCGCAAAAACAGCTGAACCAATTTTCCACGTTCAGCTTGGCATCTCCGTTGATGAGAGTCAAACCACTTAGCATCTTATTCTCAGACAGGTTTGTGGCGTCTGCCTGTGGGAGGCAGACACAGTTGCATTTGGAGTTTTTATTTGTGAGCTAAGCTTAGCAAACGCAGCTCAAACATTTTACAGGGAACTGAGGGTGCATAAAGCTGCTGCCTAATTCAGCCCCCCTCCCCCTGGACTTGCTCTCAAGGGTGGCCTGGCGCATCACATGATGCTTATTTGGAACCTGGCAGTAGTATCAACGGATAATTTATCTCACACAGAACATTGCATTTTAAGGTAATGATTGTACATCCGAAGTGTACTAACAGTTCACTGGAAAGTTCAAGGTGTTCACTGAACTATACCTTTCACAGCAGATGCAGCAGGCGGAATACAGAAAAACATTTTCATGAGACCTCCTTTGCCCGGGTTCTTAATTTCTTCATCACACATGGAAAGACCTCAGAGCAAAACAGCCTGTGAGATTTGACTTACCTGTGCCTCGGTATGGATTGCAGCCAGCGTGGTCCCCTGCCCTACCCCAGAGCTCCGTTCTCAGAGCTATTTCCTTGTGTGCTTGCTGTCTGCATAGGCAGCAGCTCTCTTCCTTTACCCCAAGGCAATTTGGAGAGTGTTGGAAAGGACAAAGTGACAAGAACACATATGAGTTACCTTTGTCTCGTCCCCATGTGACACAGTAAATAAACCTAAGCACTGGCTGCTCTGGACGTGGTCCTTAGCTCAGGGCAGCAGGAGCTGTGGACATGGAGATCCTCCTCCCAGACCACAGGGCCTGTGGATGACCACAGCTGCCTCCTAGACACCCACCCTAAGTGCTCAGGAAGTCCTCAGTCCGATGCCTCCAGCCAGCGCTGTCCCTGGGTGTGAGGTCTTGCCTTCAAGCTTCCCTGGGGCTGGTGGGAATGGTCTAGCCTGGTGGCATCTGGCCTTCAGTCTTCAACCTGCTCCCGTTCCCCTCCCGCACAGATTCCTCTAGTAGACGGTCCTTGAGGAGCCACTTGGGAAGAGCTGGAATTTTCCTGAGCTGCTCAGCTTAGCTTGGAAGCCCCAGTCCCTGGAGCTGACAGAAGCGCAGGGGGCAGGGAGTTTGCGGCCACCATGCCCGCCCCACCCCTCTCTAGGGATGCTTTAACACAGGAGGAGCAGGGCTGTGAGGCTGAGCTCAGGTTCCAAAAGGCTGGCTGCTCTCCACAGTCCTCTAAAGTGGGCTCGGTTAACTAAATAGACATTAAAACAAACTTCTGCACAGCCAGTAGGAAGTGTGCGAAAGACAGCTGGCTACTTTGTATCCGAGGCAGGGGGAACAGCGAGCTTTCGAGCTGAACCTAAAAGGGCAAAACTTGCTCCTGACCGGTGAGCGGGAAAATTAGGGCATGACTACTCCAGTACGAGGGGCTTAACAAACGCAGCCTCACCACACTGGCTCCCAGCTGTCCAACCAATCCAGGAATTTTGTTGCCTTGCTGTAGGATACAGTGAAGTGTGGATTTTTGTCCCATCACAGCCTTGGCCTTCCCAACCTGAAACCTCTACAACAGTGGTTCTCAACCTGTGGGTCGTGATCCCCTTTGGGGGGATCAAATGACCCTTTCACAGGGGTTGCATATCATTACGATTCATAACAGTAGCACAGTTATGGCTATGAAGGAGCAATGCAGTAGTATATGGTTGATGTAAATATAACACGAAGAACTGCATTAAAAGGTCGCGGCATCAGGGAGGTTGAGAGCCGCTGCTCTGGAGCCATCGACTGGAAGACGTTCTCAGAAGAGTGCCCTGAGTGGCCACCCTCTGTCTGAGGGGACAGATGCTGGGACTTGGGGTGACATTTACACAGACTTGGTCTGTTGGTCCCTTCCTTACCCCACCATCTGTGGGAGGCACAGGGAAGAGAGGTGGGGAGGGCTGCGTGCTGTAAGCAGACCCTTCCCCTATCTTACGTACATTGAGCTGTAGCTGTAATGGACACACAAGAGTCTGCGCTGGCTTCTCCAGACTTCCTAGTACACAGTGACAGGCCTCCCTAGCTCCTGGCTCCCTGCACTAAGCCCAAGTATCCCGGAGGGGCCAAAATATTTGCCATTTGGCCTCATGCCTAGAGTGGAAACTTGGGCTGTTTAGCTTCACTTATTTCCTTCTTTAAAAAAGAAATCGGCTTATTAACTTTAGGCATAATTTGTGTATGTAGAAACGAAGCCCAGTCGAGTGTACTCTCTGATTAGTTCTGACAAGAGCGTGCAGCAATGGAACCGCTACCATAATCCAGTTATGAAGATGTTTCCATGGCCCCCCAAGTTCCCTTCAGGCAGGGACAATCACTTCTCAGCAGCTTCTTTCTAAGGTCTCAGAAAAACAGAGCCATACACTTTTAACTTGGCTGGACTTCCGTGGAGGCACAGAATGCTGGTGAAGTTCATTCTGCTATGGACCGAATATTTGTGTTCTCTAGAAATCACACGTTGAAGCCTACCTCTCACGAGGTGATATTAGGAGGTGGGCCTTTGGGAGTGGTGAGGCCTTAGGGATGGAGCCCTTTAGATGGTGTGTGTGTGTGTGGGAACAAGGAATCCCTCTGCTCTCTACCTGTGAGGAGACACAGGTAGGCAGGGCTACCTGCAAACCAGGAATCGGGCACTTATTAGACACCTGATCCACAAAGAACACCCTGGACTTCATCTCCAGAGCTGTTGGTGGTTTAAGGGTGTGCCTGGTGTTTAAACCACCCACCGATGGACATTGCAATACAACAGTCTGGACTGAAGAAGATGTACACATTTTGCTGTTTGATTGTACCCATTTGTGGCAGCTGAATCCTGGGTCTTCCACACTCAACCACAGCTTGCTCATTCTCTGTGGGATAGAGTGCAGGTACACGTGGATTAGTTCTAACTTTCAGATAGGTATGAGTGAGAAGATACGCTTGGTGTGTTTGTGATGTATTTCTCCTCTCCATTCCCCTTGGAGAGGAGAAAAGTGTCTGTGTACTGGGAAGAGGAACCTCCATTGAAGACTGGCCTCTGTAGGACTGGCCTGTAGGCAAGTCTAGGGGAATTTTCTTTTCTTTTTCAAGACAGGGTTTCTCTCTGTAGTCCTGGCTGTCCTGGAACTTGCTCTGTAGAGGTCCACCTGCCTCTGCCTCTGCCTCCCAAGTGCTGGAATTAAAGGCATGCACCACTACCCGACTTTTGAATTTTCTTGATTAATGACTGATGTGGGAGGGCCCAGCCTACTGTGGGTGTTGCCACCCCTGGCCAGGTGGACCTGATCTGTGTAAGAGGGCGAGCAAGCCATGGAGTGGAGTTCCTCTATTGCTCCGAAGGGCCCGCTTCAGCTCTCTACTGACTTCCCTCCATGCCTGGCTGTGATCTTGGAGTTGTAAGGTGTCCTCTGGAAACCCTTTCCTCCCCAGCTTGCTTCTGAGTCTTGGTGTTTGGTCACAGCAACAGGAAGCAAAGAAGCCCCACATCACGTGAGTACTCTCCAGTCTTCTGTATTATGTGAAAAAACAATTATGGACAATTGGTGCTATGCTGTCCCCTAAATATTAGATGGATTTCCCCAGGGAAGCCTTCCTACTTTGAAGATTTCTTTATGAAAGTACTTTTTTTAAAGTAGCTTTATTGTGGAATAATTTACAAGCCCTAAAATTCGTGTGTCAAAAGCACACAGGTTTAAAGCATTTCGGTAAATTTCCACAGCGGTGTGCCCTCCTCACACCTCTCCGGGGTCAAGCGTTGTCAGTCCCTGGAGTCTGGAAAACTGTTGGCCCTCTTTCTGTTGTGGTACGTAACAAACATCTGTTGATGTCTACGTAACAAACAACCTTTTCTCTTAATAGTCGATCAGTTAACATGTTGTTTTTGATGTTCACTCATTTGGCTTTGCACGTCAGCAGAGTGTGTGTGCTTTTTACTTCATTCACTCAGTAAGATTCCATGAATGGACATAACACAGTCTTTGGTTTTCATGTGGTAGCTGATAAACATTTGAAAACATACTCTCTGGTTTGGTTTTGGTTTTGTTAACTAACCCATTAACGTGAACACATCAATCTTTGTGAAGATATGTTTTTATTTATCTAGCGGTGAAACCACTGGGCTATGCAATTAGGGATATTGCTTTAACTTTTATTTATTTACTCGTATGTTTATCTGTTTATGGACAGTGTCTTTCCTTGGGCGTTCACTGCGATGCCTGTCCATACCTTCTGGAGCAATGCTGAAGGGTGTGGTATTAGGGATTGCCCTTGCCTCCTTGAGTCTAGTGGAATAATAGCTGCTCATTCTGTACCACGAGGTGTGACATTCTTTCTCAAGTTGTTCCCTGCCCTGTGGAAGCGCAGCCACTGTCTCCTCTCAGTCCCTTTCGCTGATGAGACTCCTCAGCCTGTAGTCTTCCCTTCCTGGGTATGGAGAGCCCAGCTCTCAGTCCATCCCTCCTCTTGCTCTATTTCTGGCTGCTTTTTCTTTCTCTGATTGTTTAGAGCCTCTCTATATTTATCCTGTTTGAGACCCACCAAGCTTCCAGAGTCTGCAGATTGATTTCTTTGATCCATTCCGAGAAATGATCAGCCGTTTCTCTTCAGTTACTGCTTCTGTCCCCACTTGGTTATTCCCGTCTGTCTGGGGCTTTAAGTCATGCGAACCTGCTTCCGGTCATCCCTGTTCTGCCTTTGGGTTGTGTTCTGCACGGCTGTGCACATCTGTCTTTTATCAGCTCGGTCTATGTGTTGCCTTTAAACTTTAGACTTGTCTACTGTCCTCTTTCTTTGGCTTATGGCATCTTTCAATTCCAGGACTCATTTTTGGGGCTCTTTTCAAGCCCAGTGTGGTGCTGTTCAGTTAAAATGTTTGAACCCAGATGAGCTGGGGGGACCAGTGAGCAGCCTCTCCCTGGTCTGCTTGGAATATGTCATTGCATTGTTCCTGTCAACCTCACTGCCTGAGCAGACTCCTCTTCCCTTTGGGTTCCTGGCACCGTCTCCTCCCCGATCCCCTGCCTCTCACCACGGCCTTTTCCAGAGCCTTTCCAACCCTGTAACTGAAGAGATCCTTCTAAGAGGCATCTCACATTGAGCCGTTCTTCCCAGCAATAGAGACATTGCTGTCTGTCCATCTGGCCCAGAGCCAAAGCAGGATTGCTAGCAGGACCTCCAGGGTTTTCCACTGCCATGTGTGCTGGTCTCTGCTATTTATTTTTTCTCCTGCTTCAGACATGCTAGGCATGCTCTCGCCCAAGTCCACTCTAACACCATCAGCTCCACAAGACCCCTCTTAACTCATCCCATTGCCTACTGTGTTTGTTTGTCCCCCAAAGCACGGAGCCCGTTATAGCATGTCACTTCCCCACGTCCTTAATTGTCTGGTCTCCAACTTTAAGGCAGGAAGAGTTTATTCTGGCTTAAGGTTTGAGGGGCTATGTTCCATCCTGTTAGGAAAGGCCTGGCAGCATGACCAACGGGGTGACTGGTCACATTGTGTCCACACTCTGGAAGCAGCAAGTGAACAACCAGAATATCAAATCTCAAGGCCCGCCCTCCAGGACTCACTTCCATCAGCAAGACTCCACCCACTAGGGGTTTTACCACCTTCTCAAACAGCCCCACCAGCTGGGGACCAAGTGTTCAGACACACAAGGCTTTGATGGGGACATTCCAACCACAACATGGCCTTAACAGATTGTCCCAGCATGTGTTCACATCATGTGCCAGGATGTTCTGAGACGGAAGCCCAGGACTTACCTGATTTCCCTTCCAATGGGCTTCTCCTCTGTCGCAGTCGCCTCCAGGATCCACTTGGTGTGTCAGGACATGTCTCCTGCCCCTGTTCATTCAGAAACACCAATCATGGGATACCAACCAAGGCCCATGGATGTGTTCTCAAAGTGGGATTTGTGCTCGTGTCTAGAAGGTCTGTGATCTCCTTTAGAAGTCTGGAATGTGTCCGTGGAGAGACACTCCTGGCAGACAACATTTCAAAGGCTTACTCCTCCCAACATGGAACGACTATATCTATATTAATCAAGGTTCATTTGCAGGTATTTTTGTGCATAATTCTTAACTCTTATTTTTACACAAGACAATTTAGAAAGCAGACATACTCAAAGCTAAGTGATGAGGCCCTCAAAAATCACCAAGAGAAAAAAATTGTGAGGAGTCATGTTGTAAAATTCAGGCCTCAAAAATCTTTAAAAAATTATTTTATGTTTATGAATATTTTACCTGCATGCATGTCTGTACTCCATGTACCTGTCTGGTGTCTACAGGAGTCCGAAGAAGGACACTGGTTTCCCTGGGTTTGGAGCTATTTTAAACCTTTATTTTAAACTTTCTATTCCTTTCTCTCGATTTATAAAATTAAAACCCAAGACCATCTAGTTAGTGCCGTCGAGGGCTGAGGCTTTTCTTAGACAGCAATGTGCAGCCAGGGAGGAGGATAGAACGCATGCATGCAGCTGAGGTGATCCGTTGCAGCAGAATGAAGCTGCTGGGAAGCCAGCATTGGCAGAGCTGGGAGACTTCCTGATGGAGACCTTACATCTTTGGCGGCCGGGTGCCCTTCCTCCACTGCACACACCCAGGGTGCTGGAATGTTGAAATACAGGGAAGACACAAGGGTATTTGAGAATAAAATACAGGCAGAACGTTTTCTAGTTCTCCGTCCCCATGCGAGATTACTGCATGTTTGTGAGCAGTGCTCCTGGAGGGACGGGGAAGGTAGAGGTTCATTTAACAAGTCTCGCAATTCCTTTCATACGGCAGTGTTGCAAGCGACTGTAAGTTATGGCTTGCCATGCGCGGGCAGCCTGGCCTGCGCTCCCTCCCTCGGTCCTCGGCCACAGCAGGGCGACCCGACTCCAGAAGAGGGGTGGCTGCCTGATCCAATGCCAGGCAGCGCTTGCACCAAGCTCACGCTTCCCTGTCTCGCTCTTCAGCACCCAGGCGCTCTCAGCTCAGGGCAAGGAGCCAGGCCGCGGCAATGACGCAAGTGTTCATGAGAGCAGGGGCGGGGCCGGCGGATGATAGGCACCACCCACCCTGCCGTGTCCTTGGTGAACATGAGCGCAGGGGCGGGGCCAGCGGATGACAGGCACCACCCACCCTGTCGTGTCCTTGGTGAATATCAGTGGCTGGACTCAGTCCTCCACCAGGACCTGACCCACCTCCTTCCTCAAGACAGCTTCTGGTTCCCCGTCTCTCCACTGACATCTGTTCACGACTCCATCTGCAGATATTTCCAAAATGTACCATTTTACCCATTTTTTTGAGTGCTAAAAAAAAGGCCTAATAATTTTCTGGTAGTATTTCTAACCCAGCTTCCTTAATTTTCTACTGAAAAACTGTCCACCAAAGTCCATCATCCAACAGTTTAGTAAACTCCATGATATTTGTGACATCTAGTCTCTGCTGAGCACTTACTCATGACAGGAGAGGGGCTGGGAGGAACATGAAGGATGGTGGCTATTTCTGAAGCTGTCTTAAGGCTAAGGCCTCATGCCCATTTCTTCTTCATGGTGCACTCAAATTGCCACATGCCACATTCAATATAAACAGAGCCATCAGCAGCATTTATGGGTCACATCCTGATGATGCTGAGTGAAGATGTCATCCTTAGCTTTTCTTTCACTGGTCACCTTGCCCCAGTCCCTCTCTGGTGGCACCGAATCTCCACCCTTGCTGGAGAGAAAAGTCAGGGAGCTGTGGGCAGCTGTGTGGTTACCTCCTAACTCGCTTTCCTTCGCTGGCAATCCCCGACGTGTTCGCTCCTATGAAGAGACGCGCAGACAGCTTATTCTGCTGCAAAGATGTGACGGGGAGATGAGGGCTGGAAGCCATAGTTCCCAACATAGGGTGTGGAACCTAGGGCTGCCGGGCACCACCGTGGTCTTAGAATCTGGGGTTCACCTCCAGCCTCAGCTGTTTTTAACTCTCCCAAGAGAGAGAACCAAGAAGAGAAAGGTCTGGAAGTCCAAAGAGCAGCCCCCCTCTGCCCCTGGGTGTTATCTATGGTCTTCGAGTAAATTTGGGGATTGGAGAAGGGGAATTAGAACTGCTTTGGATTTATGAATCGTCAGGGCGAGCTCTTTGCAGCTGCTTAACCTGAAGTTACTGCTCTGAGGGCAGCCCCGCCTCCCCTCAGTGGTTAGTGATGAGCTTTGGCTTATGTACTGTGAAGTTCTGGCATGCTATCTTCAGGACAGACCCCAATCAGGCAGCTGGCAGCCTCAGCAAAGCTCAGTGTGAATATTTTCGGCCATCTCCTAGGTCCTGTGGCTGCTCCTAGGGCTGGCTCCCACGGAGGCAATGTGTTTTCTACTTCTACTGCATCCTGACCCCTAGAAAGTCCTCACCCCACTGTCTAGCTCCTGGGGTTCCCCTCTGGGTGGGTCTGGAGAAAAAAAGGAAGGCACTGTGAGTGTGGACTTCTCACCTCCCAGGGTAGCAGAGGCAAACCACTTCAGTTTGTGGTAGGTAGCTAGCCACGATTAGATACATCAGAGTGAATTTATCTTGTTAGAGATCTGCATGCAAGTCCACATCCCACTGTAATCCGTTCAGGATCCCCAGAGCTCTTTCTAGATTGCTTTTGCTGCTGCTGCTGCTGCAGCTCCTTGAATCGCATGCATAGTTGGAGTCTTGTTCTGTGTAACAACGGGCACCACCGGCATTGCTTGTAATTCATTTGTGCTCCAGCAGAGTCCAAGGTCAGCAGTTCTGTCTGACCTCCCCACCCCCACTTGCCTGCAAACCCCATTCCCCACTCTTCTTGCCGCAGAGAACCTGCGTGCGTATCCAGCGCCCTGCAAAAACCATCTCCACCACGCAGGAGAAATGGCTCCGCAGCCCTCTTGCCTGCACTAGCCGCTGCACCATGCACGCTCCGTGCATAACTGCAGGTCTCAAAATATAAAGATAAAATATTTAAAGTTTTTTTTCTTCCCCCTGTAGAGAGAAAGGCGCCTTTGGTTCCCCTCTCCCCCTTCCCTGGATGGCGGGGGTGGGTGGTGGGTGGATGGAGGCGGAGGTGTTGTCCACGTGCCAGGCATGACGGCCTAACAGTTTGATTTATGAGTCTGATAATAAAAATCCCATTAGGCGCCTCTCATTGAGAAAAAGGAACAGGAGGAAAAAAAAGCCCTGTGTGTCACCAGGCAGCATTGACGCAGGCGGCTCTGACGGCAGCAGCCTCAGGCCGGGCGGGGGGCACAGGGGGACCGTGAGGGGCTCGCGAGGGCCGGCTGCCTGAGAGCAGGGCCGACTGGCTGCTTCCCGTCCTCCTTCCCACCCCCACAGTCTCAGCCTCCCTGCCACCACTTTGCAACCTCAACTAGCCACTGTACCCCTCGGTCATTCCCCAAGTGTCGCCCACTCCCACCCCCATCTTCTCTACAATGCCCCATGCTCTGGGAGATCCTGAAGCATCTTAAAGACCCTCCCTACGCTGACAGGATTACCAAGCGGCCCCCTCCACCCCCCACCCCCCGGGGTGGGTGGGCGAACAAGGGAGCAGGTCTGGGGGGCTGCAGAGCTCCATCTCGAAGGGAAATGCGGAGCATCAGTTGGGGTTAGGAAGCATTATTTCCTGGGAGACTATGGCACTGCTAAACAGGGGGACCCCTCCAGATGCAAGCGGCGCCCCCCCCCCCTTTTCCAAGCAGTGCCTGCTGTTCACCACCAGAGTTTTATTCTGTTTAAAAAGTCATTCAGACTAGAAAAAAAGATTAATGCCCATCTGGTACCAGGCCCCCTGCCTGTGGCTTGAGCCTCATCAGGACAGCTCAGGGCAGGGTGAGGGCATGAGTCTGTGGCAGTCTCAGAACTGGGGTGGTGCAGATCTGCCCCCTGGCCCAGTAGAGATTGTACTTTTCCTATCAAAACATCGCAAGCAGAGGCCTGCAGAAGCAGACTGGTGCTCCAGGCCAGCTGGCTTCTGCAGTCTCCAAGACCCAATGGCCAGCTTTCAGTCTCTTGAATGTGCTAGGAAATTAATCCTTATAGCGCAGGCCAGAGCTTGGAACCTATCATGGCCCCAGCCAGCTCTTTCTTGTTCTATACTCTCCACACCCACCCGGGGAGGCAGGTGCATCTTTATCAGGTCCAGAGAGCCTGGAGGGAGACTTGGGAAAAACCCCTTGTCATTTTCTTCTCTACATCATCGAACCCCTGCAGTCCCGACATTAAAACATGAGGCCCCGGTTCTCATAAACAAAGACTCACAGTGATAGTATTCACAAGAGCCCAAAGGTGGAAACAGCACAGATGTTCACCAAAGGATGACCGACTAGGTTAGCCTAGGTTAGCCCATGGGGTGTACTGAGCTGTAATCAAGTGAAGCCCCACACCTGTGACCAATGGGGTGACCCTTGAGGACAATCTGCTAAGTGAAACAAGCCAGCCACAACGGATGCACGTGATTCTACTTATCCCAGGCACCCAAGTGTCTGAGCATGGACTGGAGCAAGGGACTGGGGCTGGGGAGGAGGAGTCACTGTGAAAGGGGAACAGTTCCTGTTTGGGATGATGGGAACATTTTGGGACTAGATAGGGTGAATTTCACAATATTTAATCAGCTGTGTAGTAGGTGAGGACCTGAGCTTGAGACGTTTAGTGTATTAGATTGTATGCTCAAAGATGCATGGCGGAATGGTTCCATTTATGATAAAAACACGCAGAGCCTGTGTACCTATCTCTCTGGTATAGGGGTACAAACATGGCTGTGTCTGGAAATGGTACTTTTCTCAGGTTTACCCCCCAAAAAACTCATTTCTAGGAACAGCATACCCCACATCAGCTGCTGCTAAGGGCTCTGGATTATAGGGACAGGTGAGGCAAGGGCCACAAGGCGTCACCCTTGCATTTTCACATCTGCAGAAGGACAATCATATCTATACAAGCATGTGTGGGCATACCTACATAAGGATCACCATGTCTACATGTCTACATAAGCATGTGTGGGCATACCTACATAAGGATCACCATGTCTACATGTCTACACAAGCATGTGTGGGCATGCTTATATAAGGATCACCATTTTATATGTCTATAGGAGCATGTTTGGGTGTGGGCTAAGTTCCTGTGCCCTCTGGGCAGTTCCTCTGATGTTACCACATTACAAGGACCTTGTAGCCCTAACCTCAACACTACGACAGGTGCATTCATGTAGTGGACTTGGTGGAATAATTATGCTGGACATAATTTTGACCTTTGTGGTTACTGCTAAACTAAGTATATATATTTTCTATTACTTATTGCAAATTTTTGACTGAAAACAACAGAAACACATGGTCCATTTCTACTAGTCCAGGGTAGAATGGGTTTTTCTTGGGCTGTGATTAAGGTGTATGGCCGCTGCACTCTTTTGGTGGCACTCTTGGAAGAGTTTGTCTCTTGGCCTCCTGTAGCTATTAGAGGCTCCTGTATCCCTTGGCTCACAGCCCCTCTCCAGCCTTAGCACCAACAGCTCTGCAGTCTGTCTGCCCACAGCCAACCATCCTGAGCGTTCTTGTGAAGAATTAGCCCACAGGCATGGCATGGTGGGGGCTTCTCTCTCCATCTCATACCCACAACCTTGATCTCATCTGCAGAACGGCCCTTGTCATGTAGCCCCAGGTTCTGTAGATTAGGGTTCCATTTCTCCTGTGTCTCTTGTGTCAGTATCCAGCTCCCACCGTAGTAGTAGTGTCCTGGGACGGTCTATCATTATTAACCTGGGTTTGTTGATTGACTAACTGAGTCTTGATTCATAGCTGAAGTCCATAGACAGCCCATGGTCTCTCAGTGCCATTTGCTTCTGGATAGAGGCAAAATATAGACCCTGGGCAGATTATCTGGCTAGTGCCAGGTGCCATTTTAACACCCACACCCCCCTACCCCCCCATCACCCCTGCCATGTGTTGCTGGAGACAGAAGCCAGGGTCTCATGTATGCTAGGCAAGCCTCTACCAATGTGCTACAACCTACAACGAAATGTTCAGTAATAATTTTTGAACCAGGGACCCTGTCTTTTCATTTTGCATCGGACCCAGTAGTTTTCAGCAAAGAAGTCTTAATGGTGAGTGTTTGATTGTTAACTTGACAGGAACTAGAAACACTTTCTGGGTCCCATCTGACTATCGAACAGTCCTTGAAGGGAGGAGTGAGGGTTAAGAAATAATAGATATGAAAAATAGAGATGTAGACATAAAAGAAAAAGATAGAGATACAGAATAGCATCGGGAGGGCTCTGGGTCAATACCACAGTCGCCCCGAGTTTATTCCTCACAGCCTTTTTATACACCAGGAAGGGAAGCGGCAAAAGACCTCTCCCTCTCAAGGACACAATGGTTCCAAGTACAAACAAAACATCTAGTAGCCACACCTTACGGCAAAATATCTTGTAATTAGGCCTTGAAGGATAAGACACCTGGTAACCACACCTTTGGCCAAAACATCCCATTGTGCAGCCTTGGGGGGCAAAGCAAGCTCAGGCTCTCTGACCTTGGGTCAAGATGAAATAAGGCCACACTATGGAGTTCCCACAATCACTGGACACACGGGTCTCTGGGCACGGCTGTGGAGGGTCACTGTGATTCTTAGTTGATGTGGGAAACCCTGCACACTGCTGCTGCCACCATGCCGGACAGTTTGCACACGTGTGTTAATTCCAGCGCTCTATCAAAGTTGCTGTGAGCGCAAGACTTTGAGGCCCTTAGCCTTTTCCTATGGACTCGCATAAAATATTTTATGGCCAGACTTTGATTTATTTTTCTGCTTCCTTGATTTTCTTTTCATAAGAGGTTTGGTTTCCCAGTTGATGTCATCCGTGGACACTGTTCAATGTATCATATCTTTTTACAATGACTTATAGTTAAAATATTTTTATTAGTTATTTTAGCTTGTACTTGATATAAATGGGAAAAAGGAAGACATAAAAGATAATTGACAGGCATAAGCAACTTCTTTTAAAAGGAAACTCGAGACGTTTGAAATGAAAGATGTCGACTGCTGCCCTTTTCTAGTTTGTATAGAATTTCCTCAGACATGTGGTTGTGTGAGATTTTCCCTTCTTTGATCAAGTCCAGCATATGCATGTATATGTTTCAACAACCATCGTGCAGCACTCATTGTACACATTTATGTTTTATTTTAATATTTCTATGGTTACAAAAGGAAGTAACTGAAAAAGAATTTTTGATCAGAAATCAAGTTGTAAATAGGTTCCACGCTGTGACTTCATATTCTTTTATTTGTACTGCCATCTGAGTCCAAATCCTAGCATTTCTCAATGGAAAATCCCACATTTGCAAGAGGCTCTCCAGCATTTCAAGCCCTGCTCAGTGCGGAGAACCACCTCAAGTCCGAGGTCAGTCAGCACCTTCACAACATCCAGTGACATTCACTGCGTTCTCACCTAGGTGAGCCCTGGTCCTGAGCACTAAGAAGGGCCAGAGGTGACTTGCATTGTGAACAGCTGACTACCAGGGCCTCTCACCCGTGGGTGCTGCCTTCATAGGAGTCGAAAGACTGCTTTACTCCCTGAAGGTCTGCAGTTCAATCCCAGCTCTGTTTTGATAAAATCTTACCTCTTGCTGTCTTCAGAAAAGGGGTGGATCGGTGACATTGACCTTTTGCTTTGCTTAGTAATTCTTTCATTTTGTGTGTGTGTGTGTGTGTGTGTGTGTGTGTGAGAGAGAGAGAGAGAGGGGGGGGGGAGATTCTGTCCCTAAAGACAGTTACATTAGTTCACCAGTGCAGCTCCTTGCTACGTCCTCTCAGCGGCTATTCTAAAACCCCTTTTTAAGAAGCGATGGCTCTTTCTCTCCACAAATGAGTCAAACTCTTTTGCCATCTTGGCCATCTTCCTCCCCTTTCCAGCTTCATGTCCACTGTCTCCTGCCAGGGAGGCATGCCTGGTTGTTTCCAGTCTCTGGGTCAAGTCATGGAGTGGAGATCTTGAGTGACCTTTCCTCAGTTTCCCCACACCCTTTCTGTGTTAGCCAGAACACCTAGCTCTGAGTCCTTATTTCAGTTCTTATGGAGAATCTAGTGAAAAAAAAAAACATTAAGGAAAGTTCTCTAATCAGAAGGACCCAGGTTTCTTCTCAGCTCTCCAGTCAGTTCCCTGCTGAGACTCTTAGAGGGGAGGGACTAGCCTTCTCATTGTGTTGAGGAGGAAGAGGGCCTAGGAAGGGAATGAGCTCTTCCAGAAGGAAGTAGTGAGTTAGGGCCAAAGTGAACCAAACAGTTTTCCTAGTTTTCAGTTAAATGCTCTTTCTTCTCACTGTCTTGAAAGGGAAAGGCTTCAACTACAGAGGTCATATAGTGGATAGTTGTTGGATAGGTGAAAGGTAAAGGATGGGTGGATGGATCGATGGTGTACATACATGAGATATAGATGGTGTACATAAATGATATATAGATGGTGTACATATATGACATATAGATGTATACATATATGATATATAGATGGTGTACATATATTATATATATATATATGGTTTATAAACAGGTGATGAATGGCTGCATAGTTGAAAGATGGATAAAAGATAAATAGGTGGATAAATAACAGATGATTACTAGGTCATAGATAGATGATAGAGCAGGGAGCTAGCTACCTACATGATTGGTAGATAGGTAGATCATAGATAGATGGACAGATGACTCAGATTTAGAAGGTGGATAGTAGAGAGGTAGAAAACAGATGACAGATATACAAGTGAAACATAGTCATTTGTACATATAAACTATACCTATTGGACCTCAAACATATTAGGTAATTATGAAAAATATTTTATCCCCCATTTTATGGATAAATAGAAGCTTAAACACACCAAAATGACTGTAAATTTGCAGAGTAAGAGAACGGTAGGGGCTGGAGAGATGGCTCAGAGGTTAACAGCACTTGTTGCTCTTGCAGAGGACTTGGGTTCAGTTCCCAGTACCCACATAGTGATCCACAGCCCTCTTTAACTCCGGTTCCAGGGATACAGTACCTCCTCTGACCTTTGTGAACACCATGCATGCACATGGTGCACATACGTACATGTAGGCAAAACACATACATACCAACTTAAATCTATAAATCTAATAAAAATTTAAAAAGAACATGATAGAAGTGAGAATACAATACATGTTTTGTTACAAGTGCTTATTTCCAGTATTTTATATTCAGTTATGAGAGCTGTAGGGTGCTAGGCTAGAAACCTACATGTTCAATTTTATAGAAAGGGACACAGAAGTGTGCTTTTAGACCACATACTTAAGTTTACCACATCTCAAGGTACCTGGGAAAAACCAGCCCCTAGACATTAACCACACTAGCTCAGTGAACCAAATTACTAAATATTTTAAAATTTATGCAAATTTGTTCACACTTGAAAAATTTCATTTAATGTTCTTTAGAAAAGAACGTTATTGTTAACCAAGAGCATACAAGCTCTTTGGAGAAGAACTGACACCATCTAATGATGATGGTGATGGTGATGATGATGGTGATATTGATGGTGATGATGATGATGATGATGATGATGGTGATGATGATGGTAATGATGATGGTAATGATGGTAGTGATGATGATGATGGTGATGTTGATGATGATGATGGTGGTGATGATGATGATGATGATCATGATGATGATGGTGATGGTGGTGGTGATGATGATGATGATGATGATGGTGATGATGGTAGTGATGATGATGGTGATGATGGTAGTGATGATGATGATGGTGATGATGATGATCATGATGGTGGTGGTGATGGTGATGATGATGATGATGATGGTGATGGTGATGATGGTAGTGATGATGATGATGATGATGGTGATGATGGTAGTGATGATGATGGTGATGGTGATGATGATGGGAAAACCATTTGCATTGGCCTTGTGCTTTAGTACCCCACTTGTAGGAATTTATCTAAAGTTAGACCTCTCATGGTATGACTTCATAAACATAAATAATAGAGACATTGTTTGTAAAGTGTTCTATCTTACTTACAGTGAGGGTTAATCTTGATTATCAACTTGCTGGGATTTGGAATCACCCCGGAGACACAGCTCTGTGCAACGTGTCTGTGAGGTCACTTTCTTTCAGAGAGGTTTGAGGAGGGAACACTCACTTTGAATGTAGGCAACACCGTCCTATGGGTTACTATCAGGACTGAATAACAAGGAAAATAAAACAGGCACCCGAATGCCAGGATTCTCTGCTCTCTGCTTCCTGCTCCACTGAGATATGAGGGCGTTGAGGAATCACAGCTCAGAGCCACTTCTCCAGCCAGCATTCCCCAGTGTGGTGGAAGGTTCCCCTAAAACCACTAGGCAAAAAAAAAAAAAACCTTTCCTAGGAGTGTTTGGTTACAGTGATGAGTTCTGAAATGTATAAATGCGTGTATATGTTGGTGTGTGCACATGTATGCATGTGTGTGCTTGTGTGTGTGTATTACCATGCTTGCATGCACTTTTTTCCGTTTGCCTGCTCAAGGCCAAGGAGAGCACACTCAGCATTAGTGATTATTACTAATGTCCAGATCTTAGCCTCTACTTCCATTGAAGGCGATCAGTGATCCTGTGGGAAATGGCCGAATCCAACCAAGGCTGGAACAAAGCAGATACAGGTGGACCTGGAACATCTACACCAGAAAGTTAGAAGTGGTCATGGGACATGCCATGAGGACACTGGATCAGTCTGCATACATTCTAGCTGGCTCAGATAGGACTACAAAGAAAGCAACATAAAGGAATAATTATGGAACATTAGATGTAGTAATTAATGGTCCCATTGTGCAAATAATACTAATAAATAGTCTATAAATCTATGGATGAGGGAGAGGGAAGGCTTTTTCCCACAAGAGGGGCTCATGTGCAGAAAGAACTGAGCTTTATAGTCACTGATGGCAGGAGACCCTGCAGGAATCACCTGTGGATGCTACTTCTAGGAAGAAACGTGACAGGAAGAGGGTGAAGCGTTTACCTCTCTCGTCTCTTGGCAGATTGATTGCTAGTTACAAGTAAATCAAAAAGAAAAACATACTGATTGGAATCTGCCTCGCCAGCCAACAGGGACCAGATGGACTCCAGCGCCTCCAGATATTCTGTAGGCGACACCCATCCAAAGCTCCCTTAGTGCCCAGCTGAGTCACACAACTTGGACCCAATCATGAGGAAGCAGCAATCCGCCCACACCCAGAAGTGATGTATGAGAAGTTGGGAGGGGGGATCATTCTTAAAAAAAAATACACAAAGCTTCCGGACATTATCTAGCATGAGAGTGTCTAGGAACTAGGGCATTCTATGCTGAGGACAGGGGTTCTAAAAGATGTTCTTGTGTTAATGGACCAACAGGCATGCAGACAGAGTAGATGAAAGTGCTGTTTAAGGGAATTAGTTTACCAGTGTTGACAACAACACTGTATGTAAGAAAATATCTTTTATCTTAGGAAATACACTCTGCCGTGGTTGGGGGGCTTAAAGGGTACGATGGATAGAACTCATACTCAGGGGATTTAAAAGCCACGGGTGAGCAGGCGTGAGATGAAGCAGAGGGTAAATGCCAACTAGAGGTGAATCTACTTCTGTTTTCCAACTTTCCTGTAAAGTTTGTGTGACATCTCATTTAAAAGTGCGAAAGTCTAAGTGATGAGCTATATAGATGAACATTATAAACATAACTAAGGTATGGTACTTTTGGAAAATAGATGTAATCTAATTAGTATTTCTGGAATTGTGTGATTGGTTAAGATCCAAACACAACTCACAGCCGCAATGTTTTCCCCTAACAAAAGGAACCACATGCAGATCATGACCTGTGTGGTGATTCATAGTCAACTTGACAGGACCTGGAATCAAGGCCCTGGGATTGGGAGGGCTTGTCTTGATTAGGGTAATGTTGGGAGAGCTACCCGGAAGTGGACAACGCCATTCCCCATGTTTGGGTCCAGGACTACAGAAAAGCACCAGCACCCATCATTCTGTTTGACTGCAGATGTCATGTGACCAGCTGCCCAAGCTTCTGAGGCCAGGACTTCCTCACCAGGAAGGACTCAAATTCAGAGCCAAACTTCCTAACTTTCTCCCTGAAGTCGTTTCTGTCTGGATATTTTGTTACAAGGAAAACAAACAAGGAAGTCAGCCTGTTTTCTGTGTTCTGTCTTTGGCTCTTCTTTCCCTCATAGATAAGGGCATTTGGGGGCCTTAGGTAAACCTCAGATAATTCGATGTTCCTTCCAACATGAAGAATCAGTGATTAGATTCTGCATATTCGTTTTCAGACTTACCCCAGTTACGACATGAACAGCACTTCCAAGCCTTCTGTGTCTCCATTACTCATTTGAAAACAAATTCACACAGCCTGGAGATCCACTTAAGTACATACAGGAGCTGCTGTGTTCAGCTGGTGAGTATGACGTGACACCTCAGTCTGCATTGCAGTGCCGAAGCAGAGTGCCCAAGGCTGCGGGATTTATAAAGACCAGAACCTTCATTCTACAGTTCTGGAGGCGGAGAAGTCTGCGGTCAAGTGGTTATTCTGACTCCTGCTTTGTCACATGTTGGATGACAGACAGGGCAGTGTGGTGATATATTTGTGTACCCTAAGAAAATTTGTGTGAAGATCAGAGGACAGAACAGCCACTAGATTAAACATAGAGGCCAGGCAGTGGTGGCACACACCGTTAATCCTAGCATCCGGGAGGCAGAGATCTGTCTGGATCTCTATGAGTTCAAAGCTACCCTGGACTACATGAGATTGACTCAGTCTAGGAGAGAAACAGAGCCAGGCAGTTGTAGCTAGAGTTTTCCTGCCTAGCCCAGTCAGAACAAATCTCTCTCACCCGCCAGTCCCACAGCTGCTCAGACCCAACCAAGTAAACACACAGAGACTTATATTGCTTACAAACTGTATGGCCGTGGCAGGCTTCTTGCTAACTGTTCTTATAGCTTAAATTAATCCATTTCTATTAATCTATAAATTGCCATGTGCCTTGTGGCTTACCAGTACCTTACATCTCGCTTGTCATGGTGGCGGCTGGCAGTGTCTCTCTGCCTCAGCCTTCTACCTCCCAGAATTCTCTTCTCTGCTTTTCCCACCTATACCTTCTGCCTGGCTACTGGCCAATCAGCATTTTATTTATACAGAGCGATATCTACAGCAGGCAGTGGTGGCACACCTTTAATCCCAGTACTTGGGAGTCACACGCCTTTAATCCCAGCACTAGAGAGATTGAGACAGGAAGTGATATGGCTGGGTGGAGAAATGTATCTAAGGCGTAAGGAGACAGGAACTACAAGGCTTTTCAGGCTGAGGAGTCCTAGAGGTTAAGATGTGGCAGTGGCTTGTTCCTTTGTCTCTCTGATCTTTCAGCATTTACCCCAATATCTGGATCCAGAGTGGTTTTTTTTGGTTTGTTTTTTTTACAATAAGACCATTTAGGAATTCATGTTACAGGGCAGACTGGGCAAACCCTTTCTGGCACTGATCCATTCAAGAGGGTCTTGACCAAAACACCTCCTATTCTCCCCATCCTAAACCCTGGTTCTTGGGGGATTAGGTGAATTTGAGGAGACCCTACCGTGGGGAATTCCATTTCTCCTAGGAAAGGTGTTTCCAAGGGAGCATTCTCTGTCAAGGTCCTCATCTTTGCCTGTGTTTTCTGCTCTGTTCCTTTCAAGGGCTGGAATGAACACATTTATCTGAAGACTTTTTTTCTTCTCAGAATAGCAAGGACCTGGAAATGCTCTTCCAAGAAAAAGGAAAAGGAAGAAGTCTGGCTCTGGGGAGCAGCTCTTGTGCCAAAGCCAAGTCTGAAGTCCCACAGCCTCAGGACTTTTATTTTGAAGGCTGTAGTTGGGTCACAGCCTCAGGACTTTTATTTCAAAGGGTGTGGTTGGGTCAGACAAATTTTGAAAGCTATTGCTTGGGGGTGAAGAAGTAGACAGACAGTGAAGGGGGACAGCTGAAGCCAGAGGAAGCTGGCCATGCACATTGCTCATGGACACCCAGAGGGTAGGGGAAATATGCTCAGTCAAATGCACGGCCCACTGAGGCTCAACCCTAAAATGTCCTGAAGTTTAATCCATTTGTGGTCTTGGGGGGAGAAAGCAGGGCTGGAGTGAAGGGGAAGGTCCTTATTCTCACCAAGAGCTCTACCACTGCAAAAGGACCGGCCATTTCCGCTTCTGCATTGATCTGTTGAGTCTTTGTCAAGTTCCCCGACTCGGATCTGCACAGTCACGTTGAGGACTCGGTTTTCAGAGGTGCAAGGTCTCATCCCCGCACCACAGCACTCCCAGTGACGAGCCGGTGGGGAGGGTGTCCGCTCCCATCAACGGTGCCATTGTCCTGTGAAGTCCAACTTCTGTCTTTTAGGTCCTGTCTAGGGAAACAGAAAGTGCATGTGTGGACCAGAGGAAGACAGAAACCCAAGAGAGCAAACACCAAACCTTACAGCTCCTGGTCTGGCACCGGGGGCTCATGATGACCTCACCTGTGCTCCAACAGCCTTGGTTATCTCTGTGTCTTCAGATCTGCTGCCTGTAGCACCCACTGACTGCCCTTATCTTAGGCCAACTCCACTCTGTGCTTAAGGCTTTCCTTGGGGGATGTCCTATTGTTTTGGCATCTGCAAGATCTTGGGGTCTCCAATGCAACTTGGATCTCACCACCATAGTTATATTCAATGAACTCCTAGAGCTTCCTTCTAGGGAATCTGACCCTGCCATATTACCTGACCCTGTATTTTCCTGGAACTTGGTTCAAGCCTCTGGGAACCTATAACTCTTGCATTTTGCGTACCTACAAAATTGGTACCACGTGTCTGCCATTGAGAAGCTTTCCTGTCAGATTTGTCAGGTATAAAAGGGTTGTAGTCTGACCCTTTTATACCATGGCTGCAGAAGCTTCTGAGTGACTGGGAGGTTGAACACAAGAAAACATTCTGGACTACATGTGGGACTCCAGTCTGAATCTCCAGACTCTTCCATGTTCTTCCTATAGACCAGTTCTCAAGCCTAACAGCCATGTGGTTGGGCTGAACTCAGCAAAAGCTCCATTTTTCAGCATCTGTTTTCTATATTAGTTACTTTTCTTTTTACTGGGAAATAAAACACACACACCCCAAACCCTTTTAAAAGACAACTTGAAGGAAGAAGGATTCATTCCTTCTGATAATTCAGAAAAATGCCGTCCACTGTGGCAGGGAAGCATGAGGGGTTTGGCCTGTGGCTCCATCCAGAGAATAGAGAAAGGTAAACATGGGTTCTCAGCTTCCCCCACCCCCATGTTCAGGGCAGGTTTTATTGCCTCCACTAATCCTTTCTGGAAACACCACCATAAAAATATCCAAAGGTCTGCCTCACTAACATCCTGGGTGTCTATTAATCAAATCGAGCTGATAACCCAAATTAACTATCATTGCTGTAGGCACAGTGGCAAGGAGAAGACGAGGAATGAGCAAAAGTTGACATGGTCATAGGGCTTTGTAGAGAGCAGTGGAGGACTCAGAGGAGAATTGGTGTGATCTTGCATTTCCACAGGGGTCCTGGCCTCTGCGTTAAGTGTAGCATGGTGGCGGAGTGGTAAAGGGGCAGCAGCAGCAACCTGGGTGTGACTCACTGGAGCTGGAGGTTTGTAGTGGGAGGTGAAAGGTGCCTGAACCGGACACATTCAAGGCTGAGGGAACAGATGGAATGGGGTGATAGGAAAGAGAGGTACAGCTCACTACAATCATTTGGCCTAAGGTCAACATGGAACATGCTGTTTCTGCTTACTAATGTGGGGATACTGTGGGACTACCATGGCTATGAGTGAGTGGAATTTAGTGGCCTTGGAGACTTTATGGGCATACAACAGGAGTTTGTAGTTCACTTGAGTCTCAAGCTCAGAGGAGAGGTCTGTGCTCAATGTAATAGGCAAAAAACGTATTTTTAAAGTTGCCAGGCTGAGTGACAGCCTTAATTCAGAGGTGATGGAAAGCAAAGGGGTCTATGAATGGTCCACCCCAACATCAGGGAGATGGGGAGATAAGGTGTTCACTGGGAACATGCAGGGGCTAGGCAAGGCCCAGGGTCCAAGTTAAGGGCAGGTTATTTTCAGAGGCAGGGTATGAGGAAGTGTGTTCTAGGCACTGGTGTGCCGGATGAGAGGAAGACTGGAGAAGAGGCCGGTACTGACCCAAGGAAATAGAGCATTGCTCAGCATCAGCCGTCCTAGGGAGGTGCTTCCTGGGTGGTCCAGAACAGGGTGGGAGGGGATAGCCAGAGGGTGTCCCCTGAATGCACCTACCATCTGTTGTGAAGGGACGCAGAAGAGTGAAGAATGGGATAGACGGAGGAGTCAGGAGGGCGTGACAGGAAGGGCCCAAGTGGTAGCTGAGAAGGGCTCTCCGCTGGCACAGGGGTTGGAATGTCACTCCTGTGATCTTTTCTGAGGGCAGAATGATCAGGGGAGAGTGGGCATTCTCCCTACTCACCCTCTGCTTTCCTACCCATTGGCTATTCCTGGCCTGGAATGCACTGTGCAGGTAGCTCCCCTATCCTGAGCTCTACTGTCCTAGCCATGAGCATCTGTCCTGGGGTAACAAATAGCCCAGATTCGCTTCACAACCATTAAATCCCCGCCTCTCCATGGGATGCATTTATGAAGCTCCCCTGTGTGCTGGGAATCTGCATCCTTTAGCTTCTGCATCCTTTAGCTTGTTCAGGGCACAGGGCACAGCCAAGGATGTAGGTGGTGATCCCTGTGTCTTGTGTGGGCCTCCAGCTCCCGCAGTCCCCTGTGCCTAAGGATTCCCCAAGGGCTGGGCTCTGGTTAAATCGAGCTGAAGTACTCTGCCCCTTCACTGCGCTCCATCCTTTCTGGTGTGGAGCATTCTTGGGTACTTAGGTGGGGAGGGACGAGGTTTTGGCCACCAGCAACATACCAGTGACTAAAAGCCTTGCGCCACGTGGCTACTCCTTTTGCAATTATCACTGTCCCGACTGCAGGAAGTCCCTTGTCAAAGGCTCCACTTGGGAGCTCCACTGTGTGCAAATTCCGAGCTCAGTGGCTTGTTTTGCCTCCCAGCCTCACAGGGAAGGAATAATCCAGAAGGGATCAGAGGGAAAGGAGATGTCAGGCCTTTGACCTCCTTGGGGTTGTTTGCAGTCTCGGTGTGCCTGGACATGTGTGCCAGTTCCCTCATGGAAGAGCGCCCCCTGTGCCTGTGACGCCTCAGCGGGCCAGGTGGTCCCGGGGCGCACAGGCATCCATCCATTCATTGCGACTCCCAGAGCCAAGGCCCCATGACTCCAGCTGAATCTATGAATGGGGAGAGGAAAAAAAAAACCGACATCTATTTCCACTCCTTGCTTCCCGCCCCCTGCCTCCCTTCCCGTGGAGCCAGCCCGTCACAAAGTGACGGGGAGGGGGGCGTGGGGGCGTGCGAGAGCGGGTGCTAGTCTGGCTGGAGACAGTACTATTTATATACTCCGGGGCTCCAGGACAAAGAGGGCAGATCCGAGTCACCCCCCTTCTGCAGCCCCAGCGTCGCCCCAATCCGCTCCTCCGTGGCTTTGATTTCACTCCCTCCTCCCCCGCGGGCTGGCAGGTGCGGGGGTGGGAGCCGTCTCCGCGGGAGCCGCGTCGCCAAGGTCCGGCTGCTGACGTCCGAGCCTCTGCTCCTGTCAATGAACAGCAGCCGCCGCTCGGGGACTGCTCTGGCAACGAGGCTGCAGACGTCATCGCCTCCTGTTGGACGCGGGGAGGGGGGGCCTGTCCAAGCATCAGCGTTGCTGGCTTAAAGGAAAACTCTCTAAGTTCCAGCAGCCGGGGAGGGTGGCTCTTCAGAGCACACGCATCCGCCCCCCTACCCCCATGTCAAGTGTACGCGGGCACACGAGTTGGACACTTGAGCCCGCATGCACACGCGCGTGAGCACACATGCACACTCGTACACACACTCTACTCCTAGGTGTGTGGGTCTAAAGTTGCTTCTGTCCAGAGGCTGAGCTGAGATGGACCAGTCATCATTGGCGCCTAGAACGCTCCTACCCGCTTTCCCGAGGACCCCAGAAAGGAAGGTGGGAGAGGGTAACCTCACTCCTGCTTTTTTCGAGTTGTCCCCCCCTTTGGCAAGATGACCAGCGCGGAAACTCCTTGGAATAAGACTGCTGCATGGAGCATATGCGAGCGCCTTGGGCAGGTCCTGAACTTGGGCCACCGGGTTTGGCGACTTGTTTTGAGCAGCTGTGGATGGAGCCTGGACCCACCGTTCCCAGGGACCCGTCTCCACCGCCTCCACTTTGAATTTGTGAACTGGAAATGAAGCAGAAAGGAGTTTTGTACTGGAGCATACTTTGGCGGGTAAGTTGATAATTTCTTTTTTAATCTAACATTAACCACTAAGAGTCCAAAGGGGGATGGATTAGAAGAAAGAAAAAAGAGAAAGGAAAACTTAATTCCAATCCTTTTTTTTTCTGCTTCAGGAAAAAAAACAAAAACAAAAACAAAAAACTTCCCAGCATCTATCTCCTTTTCCAGCAGTAAGAAAATGTGTGTGTGTGTGTGTGTGTGTGTGTGTGTGTGTGTGTGTGTGTGTGAGTGTGGCGTGTGCCAGTGTTTGTGGCTGTGCCTGGGTGAATGGGATGAGGAGTGGAAGCGAGAAGCACGGGGCTTTATAAAGCTAGAGACACAAGGCTTTGAAGGAGAGGTAGGGGGAAAGCTGCAGCCGACCCCAGTGCCCAGCGACAGCCTAGGGCTCATCACTCGGGCTTCCTGGAGTTTCTGAGCTGCAAGTTTCTGAGTAGACTGCGCCCCAGCTGCAAACTGCAGCGGCTGCCTAGCCAGACCTGCAGGTGCCTCTTGAGGTGGCGCAGAGAAGGACCGTAGTGCCCCTCAACCTCCCCCCTCCTTCCTGCGGCCGGTCTTCGGTCCTCAGTAGAAGATTCTCCCTGCACTGGCCATCCCTGCCTATCCTCCGGTCCCCCACTCCTGTCTCTTCTGTGAGATATCACATGATGCCACAGGAGAGGAAGGGGTCCTGAATCCCTAGTGTCTGAAAACATCTCTGTTGCCTTCTGTAGCATTTTATTTATTATTTTATTTGGCAATCCATTGAAACCATGTCCCAACCATCCCAGTCAAACACCTCTCACTCTGCCTGTGGCTGTCTTCCCCACAGCCACACACAGGCTCCTCATAGCCAGGCAGGACCCGGAGTCCTCAGAGAGAGAGAGAGAGAGAGAGTACCCACCCAGGCCCCCTCCCACATTAGCAGGAAACCTCTGAGGTTTCTGAGGAGCCTTTCCTCTTGGGTTTTGATTTCCCCTCTCATCTCACCCTTTTAATAGAAGGAAGAGGGGAGAGAGAGAGAGAGAGAGAGAGAGAGAGAGAGAGAGAGAGAGAGAGAGAGAGAGAGAGAGAGAGAGAGAGCTCCAGAGTAGGGCCACACTGATGGAAGCAATCCTGGGGCTTCAGCACAAGTCCCTGCCTCTCCTGCCTGCCTTCCAGATCCCTTCCAGTCTTTCGGCAGCAATTTCTTTCCCTCCCTGGCCTCTTCTCCCCACCCCTTTCCTCTCCACCTAACCCCACCTTCACTCTCCTCTCCGAGAGGGGAGGGCCAGGGGGAGGGGAAAGAAAAACCCCCAAACCCCAGGCCCTGGGCAGAGATGTCGAAGAAGCGCAAAGCCCTCGAGGGCGGAGGAGGTGGAGGAGAACCCCAGCTCCCAGAGGAGGAACCCACTGCCTGGTTTGGGGGCAGCAGCGAGGAGCCAGGTAGGGGGAGGGGGAGGAGACAGAGGACTGAGCACATGCGGAGAGCTTCGGGAGCAGAGATGCTCCACAGGAATGCCCCAGTCTTCAGAGCAACTGGGTAGACTTACCCACAGATGGGAAATTGGGGGTAGGGTAGAGAAGAGCTGACTAGGCCAGTGCTAGAGACCCAGATCCCTGTGAACTTGGAGCACACTGGGGGAGAGGCTGGGTGGCAAGCGCAGGAGGCAGGAGGAGGCAGGAAGGGCCGGCTGAGGATGCTGGCCATTTCCCCTCCCTGCTTGCCTTGTTGTCTGTGTGCTGGGTGAAGACCCTACCCTGTGGCTGTGTGGCCTGTGTTGGTGCCTGAGTGCAGGACCCTCTGTCTGGAGGGAGGGGTGCTGGTGATGACCCCTAGTGCCTGTTGCCGATGGGGACAGCAGTGAGGGCCCCTGTCTTCTTCCATGCGTCTCCAATCCAGGGATGTTGAGGGTTGCGTCATGAGGAATCTTCATCCTCTGCACAGGCAGGGCCTCCGTCCTCCTGAAGTTGGAGGTGAGGGTTGAGCAGATGGAGTGGTACATTTCATTTCAAGGGGAGATGGAGAAGGAAAGCAGTTGGGTTCGTCTTTGCTTGGAATGATACCAGAGAAAAAAGTGAAGATGGAAAATTTCCTTTGAAACAAAAGTGATACTTGGATATCTGATTTCCACATTAAAAAATCCTAGACAGGCACCTTTGATTTCACTTAAAGCATTCTGGGTTTGGTTAAAAGGAGGCCCACATGATGTAGTCAAGCCTTTTTCTGGGTTGTGGGTAAAATGAAAAGGAGGCTGATGAGGTTTTATTTGGTTAAGCTGTAGATGAGGTGGTAAGAAGACTCACCGGGGTGATGGGACCCAGGTGGGTGGGCAGCTGGACAGCGCTGTTCTGCTTGCCTGCCTCTTCCCTGCAGACAGCCCATGGTCTTGGTGGAGACAGGCTCCCAAGAGACAGATCATCAGATGGCTGGCATCTCCAAGATGGAGTCCTTGGTCTATCTCCTTCGATATCACAATGGATGGGGAGCTACGAAGCTCCCCTTGCAGAGAGCATGGAGCTCTGTGCGCACTCAGAATCTTTCGCAAGACTCTAGTGCATCGAGAAACCAAGGGTCAGGATGTGGCTCTCTCTGCTCGGTGCATTTGAGTGTTAGTGGAAGTTGATTGATCCTGCCCAGTTACCACAAAAGAGGTGGTCTCTAATGACTATGCACTTTTTTTGATGATTTGTTGCTCAGTTATTAATCGTAGAACCAGCTAAAGCATCGCTTACTTAATTTTTTTGGGTGTGTAGGTAATTGGTAAGACCTTTAGATGGGCTTATTTGAATGGTTGGTATTTTTCCATCGTAGCAAGGAAATGATTCCATACCTACCATGGTGTCCAGCACATTTATCAATTCTATGTGCAGTATTGCTTATGACTTAGGTTTGCTCTGCTACAGGAACCAAAGAAGTCTATGTGACCCAATCTCACTATTATGGTAAATAACAACCCAGGTATATGTTATGTTATGTTCACAATTAATGAATGCATGGCTGCCAGTTCTAAAAAAAGAAAACAAGAAGTCTGTTTTAACAAACATTTCTTATTTATTTATTTATTTATTGGTGGAAATAGACTAAAACAAGAACCTATGCTGAGGGGAGCCTGTGCTCCCAGCCGCATACAATTCCAACATTACCTCGATGATGGGGGCTCTACAGGGAATGTATGGCAAGTCATGATGGGTAAGACTATGTACCTGGCTGTAGTATTCGTAGTGTATCATAATTTTGAAATACTTAGCTTTTCCTGAACTTATAAAACTTAAAGACTTTGCTGTGTAACCTTTGTACTTGGTGAATCAGAATTCTACTTGAAGAGTGGCACCTTGGATCTGAGGATACTGAACTCAAGAAATCTTTAAGGGTGTGAACACTCAACTACTGTGCTGTGGCTACTTTTGCATGGGAAATGGAGAGTGTGGCATAGAAGAAGAAGGTCAAGAGACTGAGAAACTGTGCATACATGGCGTATGGCCCTCTGTGTATATGACTGTTGCTTTGACAATTGGGGAAGGGACTCTAAGCGGGTACAGGGTTTGAGTGACGGCTGGTGGTGACACATGATCCTTGTGGGTGAGATATTAGTGCCGCATTGCAGGCTTCATGCTATTTTGCTGTGTTCCTGTTGGAATCTAGGCCAAAGTGATGACTTGTTTGAGGACCAGAGAAGGATCTTGCTGACCTTGACCCTGAGGGTTTCTCTGAAGTTACAGTGGATGGAAAGGCAATGTGTTTGTTCATTCCAACCCTGCAAAGTATAAGTATGTATTAAGTTGAAGCAATGGGATGCTGCATTTTAGTGGTCTCCACTCATTTCAAGATCATGTACCAGCATCTCTGCTTGATCTGAAGTTTGAAACATAGAGCCTTGTAGGAAAGAGAGACTTAGGGACTTGGAACCTAAGAATAAGACCTCACTGCTCCTTTGTGCATCTTCATGGACAGTGCATGCTGAGGGTGTGGCTCACCACAGATCCAGCAGGTGTTGGATCCAGGTCCTGTGTGGATGCCTACTCCTTGGAAATTTCTTGGTAATAAGAAGTTAGGGTCATATTGGGTCACAGGGTTTAAACATAGGTGATTTAGTTTTCTCATTATCCTTGTTAAATCTATCTTAATAACAGGTTAAAAGAGGGGAATGAAGCTCACCATTTCAGATTTGTCTGAACTTTTATTGAGGTGTCTATTGAAGGTTTTTTTCCCTTCAATCTATGGACATGTGTGTATGTGACTATAAAATCATAGTCAGAGGTACTGGAGAGATGGCTTAGTGGTTAAGAGCATTGGCTAATCTTCCAAAGGACCTGGGTTCAATTTCCAGCACCCACATTACACCAACTCCAGTCCCAGGGGATCCAAAGCCCTCTTCTGGAATCTGCAGGCACCAGGCATCCATGTAGTACACAGACATACATGAAGACAAAACACTCACACACATTAAAAAAAATCATGGTCAGAGTATAGTTCTCCTGTAGGCCCCCGTAAGCTCAAAGTCCAGCATATGTACTATGATACTCTTGGAAAATATTCACATACAATAGTTACCTTAATGGTTTAGAGAAATTTAATGTGCAATCAAATAACACTACCTTCGTTTTCTTTTTGTGATGGCTAATCTTTGTTGTCCACTTGATACACCCGGGAAGAGGGAACCTCAACTACAGAACTGACCTCCATCAGATTGGCCAGTGGGTGTGTCTATGGAGGCATTTTCTTACTTGATAACTGATACAGAAGAGCCCATCGCTCTGTGTCAATGCCCTCCCTAGGCAGGCAGACATGGGCTGTAATAGGAAGCTACAGTTTCTATTTTCCTCCATGGCCTCCATGCCAGCTCCTGCCTTCAAGATCTTGCCGTGAGCTCCTGCCGTGCCTTTCTTCACTGACGGACTGTGGCCTGGGACTTGTGAGCTGAAATAAGCCTCTCCTTTCAAGTCACTTTTGGTTATGGTGTTTACCACAGCAACAGAAAGCCAACTAGGACATTTTTGTTTCTACTTTCCCCCATTGCTTTGAACTTAGACATAAGAGTATACCGCACATGGCAGCTGCCTGCGGAGCTAATGGAAATGCTGAAGTCTGCGTGCAAAGGCTCTGTGACAAATACACTGCGTCGTCGTATTTATTGATCAGATAAGAACGTTTCTCTGTTCCCATCCTATTTGTTTCCTCCGAGTTTCTGTCCAAAGTGTCATAATTGACTTAGAGACTTCGGTTTAATGACAAGATGTCTTCCTCGCTGCTCTTCACCGACATCACATCGAGCCCCATTTCCCCCAGGTGCCTCCCTTCAGAAAGCTGCCCTCAGCCCCTGTAGTTCCCTCGGATCCATCACCCTTTTCACGGCCCCCCACCCCGTTGCTACCTATGGCTTTGCTGCCCTGTCTTCAGATTCTAACCTCCATTTCTTCTGAGATGGCTTATGGACAGGAAGTAGTCTCGGTTGTCCGGGATATTAAATTATTGTCAGAAGTGTTTAAAAAGTAGAGGGCTTCCCCTCTCGATGAGATTGGTTCATGTATGATGTAGCGGAGATCCTGGCCTTGTGTTCTTGGTGTCTGGAGCCAGGTGTGGGACAGCCCTGGTCACTGCACACAGGCCTGGTCTGGGAAGGTCCTGATTGTAGTTTGCATTCCTGGGATTTTTGGAACCATGATGATACCTCTCATAGCATTGTGGGAAGCTATTCCATTATCCCTCAAATCAATGACAGGAGTCAGTCGATGGTTTCCATAGGGAGTATCTCTACTGTCAGAGTGACGGTGGGTTTGATGACTTTTACATGATGGTCACTAGTGGTTGGCTTCGGGGGAGTCTAGAGCTATGGGTGTGCTAGGTAGAACCAGTTTTGTGCCTTGGTAACTAGTTAAAAGTGACTGTTAATAGTTCACCAACTTACACCTACTTGATCCCCTAACTTATTAATGTTCTTAATAGAATCAGTAGAACTGAGAATGTTGCAACCTTTTTATTTATTATGAAAAATATTTTTTCATTGCACACACACACACACACACACACACACACACACACACACACACACACACACGAATGATCCATGATCATTGACATTAGAAATAGGCATGACCCCTGAGGGGAGAAGGAAATGACAAAAACCTCTATAAAAGCACACGTCTTATATAGTTGGATGACAGACTTGTTGGGGTGTTTTTAGTGTGTGTGACTGTTTCTTTGATTGTACACTGTAAAGGAGACTGTCAGGGGGTGGGGTGGGGTGTCAAAGATGGTGTAGGAGGGAGGTGAGTTTGGAGGAAAAAAACAGAGTGTAGAACAGAATGGGGACTGAGTCCCCACTCTTAGACTAACTCTGTGCCTCAGCTTTTTATTCAAAATTACTTTTATCTGAAAGATTAAAGGTGCCTTTCTGTGCCCCCACCCCTCATCTGTGAGATTAGAGCTTGAGTTAGATGACCTTGCTGGTAGGTCTCCTTGACTGTAACGGTAATGTGTGAAGATGGGATAAACCATAATTGCAATCAATGTAAATGGTAACTCACAGGAGAAGCCAATGAAGATCCCTCTGAGAGGTGGGCAAAGGATGCTCTCTCTCTACAGACTAGATAACCTGGGAAGACAGTTGTTGTTGTTGTTGTTGTTTTTTAAATAGGACCAGCTCTGAGCATCCTGGAGCTATAGCAGAGGTCATCTTTTGACCCAGAGTCCAAAGATGCAACCCTGGAGTTTAAGATTCCCAGTGTTCTCCTGACAGTGCCCCCGCCCCCAGGGGAGGGGCCGAACAGCCTTGGGAGCAAACAGGAGGTTTATGTAACAAGGCTGCCTCCCAGCCCTTCTGTGGCCAGACTGAGTAATACAAACCGAACATTTGCTCCTCAGGTAAGCCAAAGTTAGCTTTACCCGCTTAGCTGGGGGAGCACACTTAATAAGGAACTGTTCAACCATTAAAAAAATAGAATCCAGTTATGAGCACTTCGACTCTCCCTTTTCTTCCCTGATGAATATGAGGTGACAGTCACAAGGACCATCACAGAAGGATGCATAGAGCTGTGCAGTGTGCCTTCCTCCAACCTTGCCCTAAGGTCAACCACATTGATGTAGCCAAAGGAGGTATGGTATGGTACCCACAGAAGTCTGTATGGGTGGTGTCTCATTTTAACACAGCGTCCTTCCCCACTTTTCTCCTTCACTGTTTTATTCACTTGCATGTATTTTGGAATTTGTAGGCATATACAGGTCTACTTTTGTTTTCTTGATCTTTTAAAGATGGATTTATGCATTCGAGTGCTTTGCTTGAATGCCTGTCTGCCCACAGTGTGCATGCCTGGTGGCTGCTGAGATCAGAGGAGAACCTCAGATCCCCTAGAAGTTACTGGAGTTACTGACAGTACTCCACAGCTGCCCTGTGAGTACTGGAAACTGAACCCAGGCCCTCTGCAAGAGTAGCAAGTACTCTTTACCATTGAGCCGTCTCTCCAGCCCGACCTTTGTTTCTAAAAATTTGTCTGCGTGGTATTCCTTAGTACAGCATAACATAATAGATTTAATAAAGCCTTTATTGAATAATATTCAGGATAATAACCCTTTACTTTAATAAATAATGTAGTGAACAGGCAGAGAATATGAGTTGAACAGCTATATAAATTTATATGTTTTAGACCCCTGGATATAGAAATTAGGCCAAAGATGTGATCCCCGTGTAAATGCCTCTGAAGGCCAATTAGCTTACATCTATACCACCTGTGGTGTCAGAATTGGGGTACAAGGCAAATATTCCCTCAAACCAGTAGATAAAATATTTAAAATATAAATGGTTTGCTGAAAAGAGATTAAATCTACAAATAATTTTGCAAAGACTTTTTTTTGATGTGTTTGAGTTTTTGCCTGTTTTTTTTTGTGTGTTTGTGCACTGTCAAGGCAGTGCACTTGGAGGGCGAAGAGGGCGTCAGATCCCCCGGAACTGGATTTATGGAATGGTTGTGAGCCACCTTGCGGGGGCCAGGGGTCTATGACTGTATGGGAATGGAACCTGCGTCTGCTGCAGGAGCATCTAGTGCTCTTAACAGCCGAGTCGTCTCTCCAGCTCCTACAGAAGGTTTAGAGATCATGAGACCATTTTACTTCTATTCTCTAACTAAAGTAGATGCTGGGATCATTGCTGTAGTGGTTATTGCTGGTTATCAACCCAACTAGACTGAGAAGAGGCTGGGGATTAATAAATAACGAATATTCGGAGTGAGTCTGTGTTGGCATTTCCAGAGAAAATTAACCAGGGTAGGGAGAGATCCATCCTAAATCAGGTGGTACTGTCTCATGGGCTGGTAACCAAGACAGAATAAGAGGCACTTGATAGAACATTTTGTTTTAATCACTTGAGTATTTTTCATGTTTGTTTGAGATAGGATCTGTCCTTTTTTTTTTTTTTTTTTTAACTTGATATAAGCTAGGGTCATGTGGGAAGAGATCATCTCAGTTGGAAATGCTTCCATGAATAGGAAATGCTTTCCACCAGTAGGCAAGTCTATGGGACATTTTCTTGATTGATGATTGATGTGGGAGGGTCTAGTTCACTGTGGACAGTGCCTCCCCTGGGCAGGTGGGCCTGGGTTATATAAAAAAGCAGGTTGAGTAAGTCTGTAAGCAGCACACCTCCATGGCCTCTGGATTGGTTCCTGCCTTGGGTTCCTGTCTTGAGTTCCTGTCCTGACTTCCCTTATGGTGGACTGTGATCTGTGAGATGATATAAGCTCTTTCCTCTGAAAGTTGCTTTTGGTCGCAGTGCTTGGAAACCAGGACAGAGTCTCATGTAGCCCAGGTTGGCCTTAAATTTCCTATGTAGCTGAGGATGATCTTGAACTCATGACCCCTCTGTTCATGCGCTGTCTACCAGTCAAGTGCTGGGATTGCGGTAGTGTGCCACCACATCTGGCTCTGTCTAGTATTCAATCAGTCATTGGTCAGATTTTATTCATGAGAAAAGTTCCAGATGTGGCTCACACACCTCAGCTTAGAAACATTTTCAATTTGGGCAAAAGACCTTGATCATGAACTAAACCTTTTCCTTAATAGGTGTCAGCACGCATGATTTTGGTTCACAAATACGGCAGCCGTCTCTCCCCGTGACCCTGTTGCGTGTGGTACCTGCATTGTTGACTAAAGTGCTGGAGCTGCTGGGAAGGGTGTGGGACTGTCCCTGAGGCAGGAAGTGGGGAAGGGTCTAGGTGACACTGGCTGAGCAGTTGTATCTTCTTGGAGGACCCCCCCCCCCCGGATTTAGGAATCTCTGCCTAGAGTTTATTTAGGAGAGAACAAATCTTTTGTCGTTCCCCCTGTGCTGACTTTGATCTCTGTCTCTTTGGGGCACTCATACATCGAGGCACAGTGACAGCTTGCTGGTCTCGTCTGTGGCTAACCTAGACCAACCGTGAAGTAGGGCTGAAGGGGACAAGTGTGTCTTTATGTCACCCCTCACTCTCATGTGATAAACCTCATACTTAAGTGACAGGTGCTGTGGAGATGTGGGGACTTCCGGTCACCTTAGCTGTTGTAGCAGTATACAGATTGGGAAGCAACTGCCTTTGTCTGGAGCCATAGGCTGACGATCGGAGGAGAGCTCCATAGGCCTGTCACGTTGATGTGAGGAGATAAAGCATAGACAGGCCCTGACCCACCACAGCAGGTGGCTGATGAGGGCTTCAGAGCCTAGGAATGATGTCATCTATTATGTGTTCATTGGTGTGTGGTGTGAGGAGAGGTGACCCTTGGGAGACCCCAGGGTCTTGGATTACCCATAACAAATTCTTAGATGTCTTTGAGCAAGCTCTGACAAGAGAACCGAAGACTGTGGTCCCTGTCCAGGGTGTGGGGGTGGACGCTCACAATCACAGAGCCCACAAGCCCGTGAGGACTCGGGTCTTGGAGTACTTTTGGAAATATGAGCAAGGGTCTGATGACCTCCAGGCAATCAGATTATGCTATTGAAGACAATTTCCCTCCTCCAAGTACCACCAAGGCCCCGGCCTGAGCTGTATTTATGCCGCATTTTCCCTTTACTTGAAGTCAACTGGAACACCTCCATGGCAGTCAGACCCCATCTTCTGTCTTTCACCTGGTGTCACCAATGACTTGGGAATTCAGCAAAGTTTATGGGATATTGTTATCTGTCTGGTTTCACTTAGGGCCCAAAAGATTTCAGTGCCGGTCTATAGTAAAAAAGAACTGTGCATTTTAAAATGATAAAATAATAACAAGCATGCCTGTGTAACAATAAAGACTGTAGAGTCCATTTTAGCTTCATTATAAATGTATATGGGATAGAAAAATTTGACATACCATACAGGAAAAAGGTCTGTACGTGGCTGACAATGTGTTAGTTTAATATGTAACTACCCCTGACTAATATTACTCCTTAAGGCCAGCCTCACCCAGTTCCTGTCCATGCCTTACCCATTTGGTTTCTAAAATCACTGTGACTGTCAAGAATTAGGTGCAGCCGAGGCACAGATGCAACTGAGATGTCAGTCAGGATGTTGTGACCCCAGGGAGGGCAGTGCTGGGCAGGGAAAGTCTGCATCTAGTCTTGCAACCTTGCTTAATAGACATTTAATAATTGATTCAAGTATGAGGACCTGGGCATGGATCCCTGGCACCCAGGTAAAAAGCCATCTATGACTGTGTGTGCCCATTACCCCAGCACCGAGGTTCATGTGGAGATATGAGAATTGCTGGGCGTGGTGGCCAGCTCCAAACCAATGAGTTCTAGGTTCAGTGAGAGACCCTGTCTCAAAGGAATAAGGTAGAACGCAACACAGGAGGACACTTGATGTAATCCTTTGGCACCATAGGAGCTTACACTGGACTGGTGCACACATCCACACACATCTATACACACACACACACACACACACACACACACACACACACACACACACACACTATATGTAAGAGCAAAATTATTTTATTTTAGGTGGTGACTGGTTTACAGGACCAACCATTTTAAAGCAAATGTGCTAAGTTTTGTTAAATGATTAGGTTATTGAAGAAAAACATTTCCCGGTTATCAAAGAAGATGAAGTACAAAGACAAACAAAAACCAACCCCAAACAACAACAGCAAACTTCAAGGTAAAACCATGTTACTACATCCACAGGCCAAAGCTGCTGCGGCCATGGCGGTTGCGGTCTTCCGTCTCTGGGGCTGGGGAATGGCTCAGTCGATTCCCAGCACCATGTAGAAAGCCAGGAGTGGTGGTAGACACTTGTAATCCCCTTGCCCAGGAGGTGGAGGCAAGTGAATCTCTATGGCTCAGTGGCTAGACTGCTGAGCCTAGTCTGAGAGTACCATGCTTGTGAACTACACCGCCTCGGAAACCAAGGTAAATGGCACCCAATGCTGTCTCTGGCCTGGGCGCACACATGTGCACATGTGTCTTTTTTTTTTTTTTTTTGAGACAGGATTTCTCTGTGTAGTTTTGGAGCCTGTCCTGGAACTCGCTCTGTAGACCAGGCTGGCCTCACAGAGATCTTCCTACCTCTGCCTCCCCAGTGCTGGGATTAAAGGCATGTGCCACCACAACACAGCTTTCTTTTTGTTTTGTTTTTTGTTTGTTTTTGATGTGCACACATGTGTACACACTCATATATGCACATTCTATCATGCCCAGTTCAGCCAGACTGGCCTTGGGTTCTCTCCGTAGCACATCTGTTCTTCCCTAGTGATCCTGCAGCATCCTCAGAGCCAAGTACTAGGGAAAACACCATCAGTGTTTACTTAGAAATTTAGAATAAAAGAGTCAGACTTCAGTTGATAGACACATTGCTTAGCGTTCAACCGGTTTAGTGAAATTTCCTTTTCCCCCCTTTCCCTCACACAATAGACTCGGGAATCCTTAGGGACCTCGGTGGTGGCAGGACATTTTTGAATTGGTCTCAATCAGAGTTTTCAAATTCTGGGTAACAGCCTATTTGTGGGTCATGAAGTCAATTTATCTTAACTGTATTTTAAAACACTGAATGGATTGGAAAGAAGAGGAGGGGAAGAGAGAGGGGATGGGGGAGGGTTAGAAAGGAGAAGGTGGGGGAGGGCTGTGCTGTTAAACACTTTCCTGTGTGCTCTTCTTCTATGGTTAAGTAACATTTTTATATGTTTATATAACATTTGAAAAAGTGACAACCCCTACCCCACCTGAGTACATAGAGCTGTGGGCTAGATATTTTTCTTTCAGAAAGCTTTGTCATAGCTGAGAGACAGCCATGACAGAATTGTGGTGACTTCTTGGTAAAAAAATTAATTAATACATAGAGGCAATCTTGTTCAGTTAAGGTTGGTGTTTTAAAGCATCGTAAAGGTCCCTGCAGCCTGGGTCCCAGTCTTCAGATTCCTGTGTGGACGCCAGCACCTGATGTTGGTGTCTGCCATCCGATGGTGCCCCTCTTGTCTGAGCTTGGATTCCCTGGCTCCACTGAAAACACAGAGCAAGCACAGCCAGGCCTCCATCCCATCCATCTTCCTATAATGAGTGCCAGTGTTGGGGCCCTCCAAACACTCCTTCATTTAATGTCACGCGGAGGGATGGGGTGCACAAGGAAAAAGATGGGATGGGATTGAGGAGGCAGGAACACATGGGTGCTCCATCCAGGTGGGGAGAGGGCTGTGTGCCACAAAGTTTAGCCCCCTTCCAGGTTGCAGGTACCAGTCCCTGCTTCCCAGCGTCGAGTACAGAATGTTCCCCATGTCCCCACAGAGTGAGCGGCACACTCTTCTTTCTAACATCAATTTTATACTCTCAAAAAAAAAAAAAACTTTTCACACCTAATTCACAATCTTTATTCCAATGTGCTCGGGGAATAATTACGTTTTCTTTTTCTTTGAGTGAGAGTCTTTGGGGCTTGCAGAGCGAGGCTTTTCTTTTCACCCCCTCACACCCCAGGAGGCTGGACCGTGGCGTCTATTATTTCTGCCTTGATTGCCGTATGCCAGGTATCCCTATTTAATAGTTCAGCATGTTTAAATTAAACTGGAATACATAGAGAAGTACATATAGTTCTTTAGTTTTTCTCCTATCAAGAGTGAAAGCTGACTGGTCGCAGCTTAGAGAGGAAGGTACAATAATGAATGTGTGCCAATTTGCAGAACTAAATCCAAATCATCTCTGGGAATGTCCCACACTGTTGCAGTTCTCTGATCAGCTTCAACTCCCAGGCCTGATACTTCTTTATTCTTTCAATTTTCTCCTTTGATTATTTAAGAAAAGGTTTTCATTGATTATATTCTTTAAACAATTATGCCTGTGTGTGTCAGTGTGTGCACATCAATGCAGTACCTATGTCAACCAGAAGAGGGCAGCAGATCCTTTTGAGGGGAGTTACAGGGAGCTGTGCGCCCCCTAAATGGGTGCTGGGAACCAAATTTGGATTTACTGGAAGAATAGCATGTGTTCTTAACTGCCAGCACGTCCGTCCCTCCAGTCCCCAAGTCTCCTTTTTAAAAACAAGAAGCCGTAGGTTTCTCTTGCTCTGTCTTCTCTGCCCCCATCTTCAGCAATGAATATCTAACTGGGAAAGCTCCAGGAACAGCTGGGGTCTGAATTTGGAAGAAAGAAAAGGAAATAAAACATCAGCCCAGAGTCTCACAGGAGGGAGGGGATGGGCAGAACTTGATTTTCCAGGCTCTTGAGAATGTTCAGTCTCTGTCGGAAGACAAGGATGTACAAGCAGTGAATGAGCAGTTTTGTGGGAGACATCCTAAGTCATGTAGCTGTTTCTAGAAGGGAGTACCCCTATGTCCTGGGCTTGGGACAGCTTGAAGTGCTCAGGAGTCACACAGTGCCCTTCTTCATGTTCAGGGATCTTAGGTTTAGCAATCAGTGCCCACTCTCTTGCAGTTTCAAGCTGGGTGAGGAGCTATTATCCCTTTCAGCATCGGAAAGACTCCCTGGGAATTCCTTCCTAATGATCCAGTTACCAGTGGTCTAGCCCATGCTCTCTGATGCCCTGGCTGGTACATTTCTTTTCGTTCTTTCTTTTTTTTTTTTTATCACTTTAAATATTATTCATTTATTTTTTGAATTAAAAACTCAGCACAACCAATAAACATTTAAAAATATGATGTGTAATAAAAATGTCTTCTATGCCATTCAGTAATATTTTAATTCAGTAATATTTTCTCCCCATAGATGTTTTTCTATCTCCTTAGTTTGGCTTGGTTTTCATCAGCTATGTATGACCTTAATAAATGGAGACATTCTTTACTTTAACTCTTCTTAACATTGTATTTATTTATCTCCCCCCGCCCCCCATGTGTGTGTGTGTGTGTGTGTGTGTGTGTGTGTGTGTGTGTGTTGCTTACGCTTCATAAAAGTCAGAGGACAATTTTGGCAGTCAGTTCTTTTCTACCATGTGGGTTCCTGGGGTCAAGCTCAGGTCATTAGGCTGCAAGCTCCTTTACCCTCCTAGCCATCCTGTCAGTCCTTTCAAATCTTTTTTTTTTTTTTTTTTTTTAAATTTGAGACAAGGCTTCTCTGTGTAGCCCTTGCTATCCTAGAACTCACTCTGCAAACCAGGCTGGCCTCGAACTCACAGAGATCTGCCTGCCTCTGCCTCCTGAGTTCTGGAATTAAAGACATGCACCACCACCTCTCGGCCCCTTTCATATCTTTTAAGCACTAGATTTTTATGAATATTTTAATAAGCAGATTTACATTTTGAAACAACCTCAAGCTTGCAGAAAGATGCAAGTGTGATTTCTCTCTTAAATGCTTGGGATGCGCGGCTCCATCCGGTAAAACAGCATCCTGGACCGGGTGGAGAAGAGACATGAGCATGAGTATAAACACAGCTATTTATCTAGATTCAAAATTGGAAGTTTGTAGGCTACTCCATTCTTTTTAATTTTATCCCTGAAAAAAACCCAAACAAACAAACAAACAAAAAAACCTTCTCTGACTGAGAAAACCAGTCATGGCTGCTTCTCACTTGTATTCATATCGTTTTTGTGCGTGGTGAGGTTCCCCTAACAGCCTTGTTCTCTGCAGGGTAGACTCTCTACCCCTCCAGGTTCTTGGCAAATATACCTGACTCTTCTGACTTTGTGTTTGCCCACCCTTCTGACATCATCTGACACGTGTATTTGTTTTTTAGATTCTTTTTCTCTTGTTCCTCAGGTTCCTCAGGTAGTCATTATGTAATTTGCATATTGGTAACCTTGCTTTCCCTTGCTGGAAGGAAGTCGGAACTGTCCCCTTTCTCACCCGGCCCCATGCTTCCAGGATGCCGTGACGCCGTCAGAGCGATGGAGATTTCGCAAAACTGCTTCTCTAGTTCCTGTTAGTCATGGCGGCGGCTTTGTGCAAAGACAGATCATTTGCATCAAGGTTACAATTCTCAGATGAAACCGGATCCCACAGCAGCCAGGCCTTAAATCTTCAGATGGTTTTAGGGTTGTGTTTTCTGTCTCCCAGTGGAGTCTAAAAGGCCCTGCATGCTCCCAGCCTCAGGCCTTTCACTAATCGAGAATAGATGTTGGAGATGGGATTTTGATCAAGTGGCTTTTCTTGCTCCTACGGATAGGGTCGTGGGACTTCCCACTTTCATCTGCTAATCATCTTCAAGACGCCATGTTACCAGGAACCCCTGGGATAGACATGCTAAGCCTTCCCGTGTTGCCACAGTCGCCCGGTCGGGATTCAAGAATATTTGTGCTGGAACGAGTTCCCCGTCATCCTGTAGACCACGACTGCTCTTGGCATGATTGATTCTGCTCTTTTCTGTCTCCAAGGATATCAGAGTCTTTGGTGTCTCTGGAGCTTCTTTTAGAATCCTGTTTTTGGTAGGGGCTCTCCTGTGATGGAGGGTGGCTGCGGCAGCCCTGGTGGGGCAGTCATCCTCAACCCATCACAGACCAGAGGACTTGGTGGGATACTTCACAGAGCACAGTCGATGCCTCTGGATGGGTTAGGTCTGGTTTGAGCAGGCACCGACTGGGCATCCCATACAGCACCCCGCGGAAGGCATGCCTGTCCCGAGTTGTCTCTGCCTGTTTCCCAGAGGGTGTCTTCAGAACAGAGTGTCCTCCTGTAGCACAGACCCCAGGTTCATCTCAGCCTTTCTGTGCCACTTCCTGTAGTTTTTGGGTGATGGCAGGGTATCCGGTTCATCCTGTAGTCTCTCTGTCTGGCGCTCTCCCTGCTCAGCACTTGCACAAACATCTCAGTGTGCTCGGCGCTCACCCATTTTAGCGCTTGGGGAAGCTCAGTGAATTTATTATTGAAGAATGAAGAAATGAAGCCAGGGAAGGGACTGTGTCCAGCAGGAGGGTCCTGCCCACTCACAGGGTATAGAACCCAGTAATCACCCCTGCTGAGCACAAATATGGAGAGTTGGTGGGTCATCAGTGGGTCTCACAGCAACATGGAGGACCCAGGAGACAATAGCCAAGTATCAGTGGGCAGTCTCACAACGACACGGAGGACTTGGGTCCGAGAACTTGAAGAGGAATGCATGCCATCTAGACTAACACTTGGGACCGTTGTCCTTCCCGCCCTCCCTTTCCCACGACTCCTGCTTTCTTCATTTAAATTACTACCCCTCCTGCATATGTATTTATGAAATACTTTCAACTTCTAGGGTGAAAGGTTAATAACAGTCATTTCAAAATTTCCAAAGGCTACATACACATTTCTACTGGTTTATTTGTTTAATGTCGACACTCCTTTTTGCAACAACTTTGCAGCTTCTGACGGGTGAGGCTGAAGCTTGGGGTCTCTCTGGGAATCAGCAGGACCCTCAGGACACAAGTACTTTGTACCCCCAGTGATGATGGCTCCCCATCTCGATGGCTTTCAGAAGCCCGGCAGTCACATTTTTATTCTTGAAAACGTGGAGGATCTGTTACCCTCCCGTCCTGTTTGACCTTGTCTTTCTACCGCGTCCTCCTGGCCCTTTCTCATTTGTTTATCTGTAATCTTGTTTCTCTTACTGCTGTTGTGTACGCTCATGTAATCTGCCATCTCTTCGGAAATAGTCTGAGTAAAAGACAAGTAGCTCCAGGGAAGCGATCGGAGATATTCTCTTCTGGGCATATGGGCCACCCTCCTTCACGAATCCTGTGCACCTGCTGTCCAACATCCAGGGCTGAGTCAAGTCACAGCTACAAATGCAAGAACGTCCCGCAAGTCACAGTGAGAGGTAGGGCAAGGGAGTGAGCTCCCTCTGAGAGACCGAGGGTACTAGCGGCTTGGTGGAAAAGCCACGCCCCTCATTCTAAAGTGCCCTCTGGAAGTGTGCAGGAGACCCAGGGTGGGGCCAACTCCTGGGGAAAATGACCCACAGTGACCCTGGTTTGTACCAGGCTTTTTCTTTTTCTTCTGGGCCACCAACCGGCTCCTAAATCATACACAGAGACTTACTATTAGTTTTTAATGCTTGGCCTAACTTAGGCACCTTTCTGGCTAGCTCTTTTAACTTCAGTTAACCTGTTTCTCTTTATCTACCTTTTGCCTCGGGGCTTATTACCTTTCTTATTTCTGTGCGTCTTACTTTCACTGCTTCTCTGGGTCTGTCTGTCTGTCTGGCATCTGCCCGGCTTCTTGCCCTGGACATGTCCCTCCTTCTCTCCTCCTTCTCTCCTCCTCCTCTCCTCCTCCTCTCCTGTTTTTCTTTGCTTTTCTTCCTGAGCCTAGACTTCTCCTCCTATTTACTCTCTCTGCCCTCCAGCCCTGCCTATCCTTTCTCTGCCTAGCTACTGGCTGTTCAGCCCTTTATTAGACCAATCAGGTGCCTCAGGCAGGCAAGGTGCAACAGATGTAACACATCTTTTCGTAGTTAAACAAATGCAGCACAAACAAAAGCAACACACCTTTACACAGTTAAAGTGATATTCCGCAGCAGCGTAAACAAACGTAACACATGTCGGCCTAGTTAAAATAACATTCCACAGCACTGGTTTTCTGGCCTCCATCCCGGAATACAGCTTGGTGGAGCGTGTCCACCTTTCCTGCAGACACTGTGTTCCTGTGGCTCCCGGCCCCTCCCTGCTTTGGTTTTGTGATGAGGCCCCACAAACAGTCAATGCCTTGGATCTTCTGGGAGAGCTAGCCTCATCGTTGCAGTTCTTCAGTCGGGTGAAGGAAGATGTGCAGGTAGGTGCTCAGGAATGCTCCTCTCTGATGGCAGTTCCCCGAGTCCATCAGTCCAGTCTAACATAGCAGGACTCACGATGCACGCCTCACAACGCAGTTCACTGACCATCTTACGTAGTTATCAAAATCCACACAGGGAAAGCAGACTTCCACTGTGACCTCCCTTCAGACGTTCCTTGTGAGTCATCTGACCAGGGAAACACATCTTAGGGCTGTCTAGTACAACCCGGCAGCTCTGGACTGCATGTCTAGAGGCAGCAAAATTGCCACGTCTCATGTGCTTGGGTGGGACCCCAATATTTCCATGTGCTTCCAGTTGTAAACAAACCTAAAACCACAAACATACTCTATTTCCCAACTAGCATGACTGACACAGAGCCAAAAAGTAAGGACTCTGGAGTGAGAGTTCAGGGAAGCAGTTGGATGTCTTGGGGGAGCAAACCCCCCAAAAAGTTAGAGTCCAGACTGGAGTGCTGTCTCGCCCCGTGCTTATGAAGCTGGGCTCTCTCTGCCAGAGCCGCCCTTAGCTGCATAGTTCGAGCCCACAGCCCTCTGCACAGCTGCTTGAGGCTGCACTCCCTGGCTTTGTGCCCTCTCAGTGTGGCTGGCTTCTCCTGCTGGACCCTTAACCAGGAGATGGCTACACATTTATCACGTCACCCACCCAGCACTTGGGAGGATGCTCGCCCCCCCAGGCACGTGGGTTCTTCTTCCTCCTCCTCTTCATCCCTTACATCTTTCCCATTGCTACAGTCTTAATTTAGGACCTCATTGTCTCCTACTTAAAAGACTCCAGTTTCCCCATTTGATTTTATGGTTTTTTTTTAAATAAATCTATATGCTGATTCTTACAAAATAAAACACACTCCTATCATACTCTTGTCCTAGCTAGTTTTATGTCAACTTGACGCAGAGTCATCTGAAAGGAGGGAAACTCAATAGAGAAAAATGCCTCCATAAGATCCAGCTATAGGGAATTTTCTTAATTGGTAATTGACGGGGGAGGGCCCAGCCCACGGTGGGTGGTGTCATCCCTGGGCTGGAGGTCCTGGGTTCTGTAAGAAGGCAGGCTGAACAAGTCATGAGGAGCAAGCTAGTAAGCAGGACTTCTCCATGACCTCTGTATCAGGTCCTGCCTCCAGGTTCCTTCCTGTTTGAGTTCCTGTCCTGATTTCTTTTGATGATGAACAGTGATGTGGAAGTGTAGGCTAAACAAATCCTTTCCTCTCCAAGTTGCTTTGCCCATGGTGTCTCATTACAGTAATAGTATCTCTAAATAGAACAATCCCTCTTAAACATGTAAGTGGCTGGTCTTGAGTATTAAGATTGGCAAATATGTACTTTATTGGAATCCCCACAACCTTGCTCATACCTTCCACTCAGCTGTCCATCTGATGCCTCCTTGTTTGGACTCTGCCCTTCTCTGCCCTTTGCTGCTGCTTCCATGGCTGGCAAGTGTCTCCTCTTGCTTTAGTATACTTGGCTGTGTATTCTTCATAAAGAGGTACTTCCACAAACAGAGGCTCCACAGTCTCCTATGATGCAGAGCATGTTACTTACATCACGAGGTCAATTCTGTGTGCTCAGGACAAAGCAAAGGCTTAGAATGTTTGGGTGGAATTTCACTTGCATACCCCTAGGAATTAGGTTTATATGTAGTCTGGCACTGCTTCATAACTGGGATCATGCCTGATCATGTTTGATAACCCTTAGGTCTAACACCGTAATTGATACACAATAAGGTCTCTGGACATTATTGATGATGGTGATGGAGGTGTTAATGTTTGATGGTAATGATGGTGGTGGTGTTGATAGTGATGATAGTAATGGAAATGAGGATGGTGGTGATGATGGTGAGGGTGATGATGGTGATGCTGAAGATGCTGATTATGGTGATGATGATGATGATTATTGTGATGATGATGGGATAGTCATGGGGTGATGATGGTAGTATTGGTGGTATTGATGGTGATGATGGTGATGATGGTGATGTTGATGGGGTGGTGATGGTAGTACTGGTGGTTGGTGGTGATGATTATGGTAGTGGTGTTGATAGTATTGATGATGATGATGATGATGGTGGTGATGGTGGTAGTATTGATAGTGGTAACAATGATGCTGATGGTAGTGGTTTTGGTACTGGTGGTAATAATTCTGGTGCTGGAATGAACTGGTGACCCAAGGCTGCTGGCTTAGAGTAGACATGAGTTTGTGCATCTATTTTCCCATGATTCCACCTGCTCCCTGTATTAGAGGTACCTGCTTTCTCTGTAAAACTCCCCCTGTAGTCAGTATATACCAGTGATTCCTCTGCCCTTGTTCCCGTTTCCTCCAGGTCTACTCGTGGGTGTTTAACTATGTAAAGATGTGTTGCATTTGTTTACATTGTGGAATATTTATTTAAATATGTAAAGATGTGTCACTGTTTTATCTTGCCTGCCTAAGGCACCTGACTGGACTAATGAAAAGCTGAATGGCCAGTAGTGAAGGAGGAAGTATAGGCAGGACTTCTGGACAGGGAAAGTAAGTAGGAGGAGGAATTTAGGCTCAGGGGAAGACAGAAAAGAGACCTAGGAAGACTCCAGGGGTCAGCCAGCCAGATACAGAGGAAACAGGAAAGTAGGACATACAGAATGAAAGAAAGGTAAAAAGTCCTGAGGCAAAATGTAGACAAATAGAAATAGGTTAAATTAAGTTAGAAGAGCTAGTGGGGCAAACCTAAGCTAATGTTCTGCATTCATAATTAATAATAAGTCTCCATGTCTTTATTGGGAGCTGGTTGGCGGCCCAAAGAAAACTCCAGCTACATCTGGGTGAATCTGCTCGGCTGCTGTCTGATTTGTCACTGTGCTCTGTGGTCCTTTATCATTACCTCACCTCCACTTCTCAGGGCAGCCCAGCGTCTCTGCTCCTGATGCACTGAATCACAATGACTTGTCAAAGTGTGGAGTTAAAGCACTGAGCCAATAACTTATGTCTACACACAATGTCTGAGTGTAGAGTTAGGGCATTGATCCAGTGACTTAAGTCTACACACAATGTCTGAGTGTAGAGTTAGGGCATTGATCCAGTGACTTAAGTCTATACACAATGTCTGAGTGTAGAGTTAGGGCACTGAGCCAATGACTTATGTCTATACACAATGTCTGAGTGTGGAGTTAGAGCATTGAGCCAGTGACTTATGTCTACACAGAATGTCTGAGTGTGGAGTTAGAGCATTGAGCCAATGACTTATGTCTACACAGAATGTCTGAGTGTGGAGTTAGAGCATTGAGCCAGTGACTTATGTCTACACAGAATGTCTGAGTGTGGAGTTAGAGCATTGAGCCAATGACTTATGTCTACACAGAATGTCTGAGTGTGGAGTTAGAGCATTGAGCCAATGACTTATGTCTACACACAATGTCTGAGTGTGGAGTTAGAGCATTGAGCCAATGACTTATGTCTACACACAATGTCTGAGTGTGGAGTTAGAGCATTCGTCTATCTGGGATCCCTTTGACTTGAAGTCTTGTGCTTTCTCTCCTCTCAGGGATGGACAGCAGGGTATCCTGTTTCTATACTGTGTCTCTCCCATGTGCTTGCCCGTGTCCTGGAGTCTCTTGATGGGTGTCACATGAGTTCTTCACATACTTGTACCTTATTCGGTCCCCCTCCTCCATGCATATACTTGTATCTTATTTAACCCCCCTGCCCCATGCCTTTCTGTGGTATGCTTGTCCAAAGCTTTGTCTTAAGTAACAAGAGAGATCTTTTGTAGGAACTTTCACCCCATCAATTTACTATTTATATGCCACTTAGCCTTTATTAATATTTTCTTGTAAGTTCTTAATGTTCTTTTCCTATGATCCTTGATTCTTCTTTATGGACTCCTTGTGTGGTTTTAGGGGTACAGCAGTCAGTCTTATCTTTAAGCATTGTACTTAGAAAACCCTTGTTTCACTTTGGGGGCCTTTACCTCCTTTGTCCAAGTAGCTGACATTCCATCCTGGTTGTTCTCACATTCATTCGAGCTGGCTGGCTAGCTGCTGGGAGGATGGGAGGTGGAGTACATGGCTCCTGTGTGACCCCTCACTGGCTTCAGTTGGTAGCTTCCTGGGACTGGGTCCCCTGATCACTTCCTGTGATAACTATCCTCAGCCCCCTTAGAGGCTGCAGGGTGGACAGAGATGTGTGAGCCCTGCTCCAGGGATCCCCCAGAGTGGTCCTATGGGGCAGACTGAAACCCCTGCTTACCCACAGGTCTCATTAGAATCTTCACATTTTCTCTGAAACCAGGGTGTCTAGATGGAAAAATTACCCAGGGCTCCGGATTTTAGGCTGACTCCCCAGTTGCAGGATCTATGTGTGAACTGTGGTTTGCCTCTCACCCAGCCATGGAGGGCTGGTATGTGACAAGGAGGGCAGTAGACACATGGCTCACGCTATTTTTATGGCCAAACATATATTTTCCCATGTCTTCACAAAATCATTAGCGAGGGAGAGACATGCTGGAATTCTGGAGTGACCTCTCTCCTTTCCTCTCCACCCTCTCTCTCACTTGCTTCCTCCAGGCCAACTCCACCCAACTCCAAGAGAGCATAGTTTTCTGCAGGCCAATATGGAATCCATTGGCTGGAGACAAAGAGCTGAACATTCTTTGGGAATGGCCTCACCTTGGCTTCGGCCTTCAGAGGACATATTGCAAACATTTCCCTGTGTTATATATGGGTAGTGTTTGCCAAGAACAGCCCAGAGCAGAGGTTGTTGAACCTCAGTCTGCTGGTTCAGAACCAAGATGTGACATACTCTCTGTCTGCACCTCACCCCAGCCTGCTGCTGACCTGAGCCACCATGCTGGTGCAGAGTAGGGTGCTGACTTAGCTCGCAATGTTTCCCCTCGTTTGTCCCAAGAGTGCTGCGTGCCCTTCAGTTTCAATGAGTGACTGGGACATTGAAAGGGATGGGTGAAGCAACGAGGAAGTAAAACCTTGCAGTGTGGTGGAGGCAGGACGCTTCCCTTGGACACTGTAAATGTTCGTGTTGTTCCTGTCTGTGTGCAGGTATGTGGAGGCTGAGGGCAGCCTGCCTTGTATTTTGAGGGTATTTCATTGGCCTAGAGCTTACCAAGTAGACCAGCTTGGCCCCCCAGTTCTGGGATTACAAAGGCACCACACCTACCTCCCGCCCCCTTTTAATGTCAGTTTCAGGAAGTCTCAGTTCCTCCAGCTTACAAAGCGAGCATTTCCACTGGCTAAGTCATCTCCCCAGCTCCGCTGGTGACTTGTTTCTGTGGAATAATGTATCTGTGGGCTGCCCTCTGGGTTCCCACTATTTAACACCTGGCTTGTATGCCACCCTCTTTCCAAATGCAGGGTCCAGCTTCTTTTTGGGAAAGGGAGTGCACAGGATGTGGCAGAGATGAGGAATGGGGACCTAACCCATGGCCAGTCCCCAGAGAGCCATCTCTCCTCAGTGCCTCTGCCTTCAGCCCCAAATAGCAGAAGTGAAGGAAAGAACAGGACTGTGAGCCAGTGTCCCCAAGGAGGCGGGACTCAGATCGACTCCCCCAAACAGCTGCGGCAAACACAATCATAACATTCTCGTAGATGGGTTTATGATTCTGCATTACTGTTTATCTACAGATGTTTTTGCTTCCTTGGAAAACTTTCTGCTCTCACAGGCCAAGGCCAGGGCTGTGTCTTATATATTATGCATTTTATCCTCCCAGTGTGCAGGACAGGGCCTCAGACATGGTGGTGATCTAATTAATGAGGAGGTCCTGGAGTAGAGGGACTTGGTGGTGGGCCCCAGTGGGTGCTGGACTTGAGTTCTTCCAACAAAGGTATCACAGGAATAATTTGCCACAATGACTACAGAGAGCCACTGGGAATTGCCATAACATTCGTTAATGACAGGTGCTCCATGGGGTTCTAGGGAGAGTCTTTAGGTAAAGGTGTCAGGGAGATGTCCTTACCCACACCCTGGAGCCTTGTGGGGTTAGCTATAGACAGCTTTGCTATAGCAAGTGCTCTTTCCTGGCCCAGATCACAGCAGGGTAGCCTACTCCTCAGTTGGTTTGGGCCTACTGGTCAACCTTTGGATGCCATTTACCCCATCAGACACTGAGGGGACAGGAGTTGGATGGACACTAATTGCTATTCAGCCAAAGATTGTAGCTAAGGATGCATTATTTGACTACAGAATCTTGGGAATTCACTCACCCTTGACTCTATGGTAACATTTGAATTCTCAACCATGGTAGCCCTGCCTGATCATATGTTCATAGGACACAGGTCAATGCCCAAGCAAAGTCCTGCTACTCCAGCCTCTTGATATAGTCACAATATAAAACCAATGAGACCCATGAAAGCAGAACCAGGCAGAACCTTGTCATGGGTCTAAACAGGAAGTTCCCAGGTAGTCCCCCTCATTTGGTTGGAGCACCCATACTGCTGTTCACAGATGTGCAAGAGTCTCTTGGATCCATTTGTGGCTGGCTCCGCAGGCCAGCTGTGCTGAGATGTTAGGATCAGGTTTGTGTGTGTGTGGTCACTTTCCAGAACTAGGAATATACTATATACGGTCACACCACTGGGATAAACAAACCACTGAGAGCCACAGAATTCAGTTTCCAAATAAGATCTCAGAAAAAGACTGAAGGAGAGGAGCAGAGACTGCCCCAGGTGTTCACTTGGATTTCGGAGAAGGCTGTAGAAGCCACAGACATGGAATTTCCCAGGCTGCATCTGCCCTTCAGATTCTGGGTCTCTGTGTGTGCTGGTCATGTGCCTGCACCAGTTAGGGAGAGCTACTGAAAAATATAATGCTGCTATTATTAAGAAGTGAAAGTTAGTAAATATCAAGTAATCACGCCTTATAAAAGGTTTTCTTTTTAATTATGTGTCTGTATCTGTGTATTTGTGTGTGGGTTTGTGCACATGAGCGCAGGTGCAGGAGGAGTCCAGAAGAGGGCATCAGATCACTTGGTACTTATGGGAAGTTGTGAGCCACCCAAGATGTCCTGGGATCTGAAGCTAGGTTCTCTGCTAAAGCAATGCATGCTCTTACTCTCTGAACTATCTCTCTAATCTCCTCTAAAAGTGGCTTTCTTTATTTACTTATTAGATTATTTTCTTCTGGAACCAGAGTTAAGGATGGCTGTGAACCATTCTGTGTGTGCTGGGAACTGAACCTGGGTCCTATGCAAAGTAACGAGTACTCTTAATGGCTGGTCATTTCTCTAGTCTCTAGAAGTGGATTTTTATGTGAGGAGGCATACCTCACAGGCAGAAGGAACAGCCTGAACAGCCTGGGTGAATGTGTCATGGCAGGCATGCTTTCAGAAGTCAGATCAGTGAGACCACAGAGAATGATGGCTGTGAGGCTGAGTCTAGGGTAAGTGTGGGTAGCTTCAATCTAATTTCTCCCCCATAAGCTCATAGCGAGTGGCACTATTAGGAGGTGTGACTTTGTTGGAGTAAATATGGCCTTGTTGGAGGAAGTGTGTCACTGTGGAGGCGGGCCTTGAGGGCTCATATATGCTCAAGCCATGTTCACTGTCTCAGTTCACTTCCTGTTGCCTGCATATCAAGATATAAAACTCTCAGCTCCTTCTTCTCTAGCACCATGTCTGCCTGCATGCCACCATGTCCCACCAAGATAATAATGGACAGAACCTCTGAACTGTAAGCCACCCCCAATTAAATGTTTCTCCTTTGTAAGAGTTGCTGTGGTCATGGTGTCTCTTCACAGCAGTAGAAACCCCAACTAAGGCAGCAGGGGAGGCAACAAAGGTTTGCAGCCAGGAAGGGACTGGCCATTTCCAGTTTTTGGGTGGCTCAGTTGGAAATGGTAGGAGAAAGAAGTTGAAGATAGGGGCAGCAGAGGGAGTCGGTTTGGAGTTCTTGCAAAGGTCTAGGTGAGAGACAATGAAGCTGGAGTCAAAGTGATGGAGAAGGAAACAAATAACACCACTAAGTGAACTCTGCACATCTCTGTCCTTTGGTCTACTGCAACCCTACCTGCAGAGCATGGTCTCCAATGTCAGGGAATGGAGAAAACGTGGGGCCGGACACACCCTAAGAGACAGTGAAGCAGGAAATGATCCAGGGAGGCCATCATGGTGCCATCCCGTCAGCTAGGGGGAGCCATGGAACCCAGCAACCAATCTCAGTCTTTTTTTTTTTTTTTGGTTTTTCGAGACAGGGTTTCTCTGTGTAGCTTTGCACCTTTTCCTGGAACTCACTTGGTAGCCCAGGCTGGCCTCGAACTCACAGAGATCCACCTGGCTCTGCCTCCTGAGTGCTGGGATTAAAGGCGTGCGCCACCACCGCCCGGCCCAATCTCAGTCTTGCTGTTCATCTGGGTCTGACCTGGGACAGCAAAGAGAGTCTGATAGGTATGTGGGACAAATTAGAACAGGCCAGAGGAGACCCATGTGGAGTGGGTGGGCTGTTTCCTGGATGTTATTGGCTGAGTAGCAAAGCCTGGCTTAGCAAATGCCCAAGCCATTTCCAGCAGTTTCTCCCTTGATTGCCTCTAGCACAGAACTTTGAGAACAGGAGCCTTCCCTGCCTGCTCATCATCCAGAGGTTGCAGAAGGTTGCTTCTGGAAGCCTTTTACTTCCTAAAGAAGGTGTACTGGTGCTCAGCTTGCAGTCAGAAACACCCAGGATGAAGGTAAAGTCATGAGGCTCGTGGGAAGAAGGGAAGGAGGGAGTGAAGGTCTTTAATGACAACATTGGCGGTTGTCTCTTTGCTCTTGATGCCTTAGAAAGACCAACTCCTACTGTTTTGGACTCTGGTAGTTGGTTTTATGTCTCCTGGATGATCTCTTCATAGGAGGTAGACATTTTGGGCTCCGGTATCTAGACTCAAATACATTGTCCACAAGTATGTGTGATTTAGTAAATACACACCTGATGCCATATGACCTCTGAGTTTACTTTCAGGCTTCCTACTTGAATAATCTCTCAACAAGATGCAAGAGTACTAACATTGGAAGTAGCACCTATAAGTATATATTTTTAAAAATTGATTTAACAGTTCCTCTCTCCATATAAAACAAACAAATGACGCAAGAATTTTTATAGAAGCTTAATTTATAATTGCCCCAAACTAGAAGCAGTCAAGATGTCCTTCAGTTGATGAGTGGGATAGGGGAGCTGTGGATCCACCCAGCAGAGTTTTATTCAGCAGTAAAAACAAGTGTGGTAAGGTCAAGCCATGACTCAAGGACACCTAGCTTTGTGGTATCCTGAAAATGACATTAAATAGATGAGTGGGTGCCAGAGACTCAAGAGGGGTAATGAGGTAGGTCATAGAGATTTTTGGGGGGCAGTGGCCCTATTTGTATGCTTCCATCAGAGTGCATACACACACACAGCTTCACCATGCATAGTGAACCTTCACAAACAGCACGGACTTCCATTAGGAACAGTGTCCATATTGGCACATAGCCTGTAACAAATGCATTCCATGAATGCAAGGTTCAGGCATAAGAGAGGAAGCAGGTGGTACTGGGGGAATTTGGAGTTCTGGGACACCTGCTCAATATTCTGTAAACCTAGGGCTACTTCAAATAGTCTGTCTCTTACAGCACCATGCAGTTAACACTCCCCATTCAGAAGTTAACATTCCCCATTAAGAAATTCTTGCTCCCCATTCATTTTATCCTGAAAGGGATGGGAAGAAGTGCTATTACTGAACGGTTTCAAAGTCCTGTCCTAAGAACAGAGATGGTAGAGACCAGAGCTGGCATGAACCATAAGAGCAGAAGCTGATGAGAAAGTTGAACCAGTCGTTGGTGGTCGGAGCAGCTTAGAAACTTGATGTCCTGCTTGCAAATCTCTCCCAGCTTCATTTCACAATTCCACTAAGGCTAGACTTGAAACCTGATTTGTTGGGCGGTACATCAGGGAGGTGCTGAGTGGTTTCACAGTCTTTGGGGGATGGGAAGTCTCACAGTCTTGGTGAGGAATGCACCATGGCCATTTTTTGTTTTTATGAAAATGAGTAGCCCAGGAAACAGGACTGTAAGATTTACTGAGCAGTGTGAAGGCGTCAGTGTGAAGGGTAGTTAATGGTGCGTGAGTCCACCATTAACTTCTGTGGAGCATGGGCTGAGGGGCAGGGCAGACCTCCCCCTGCGTCCCTGGAAGGGTACAGCAGCGGCGGGCTGGACTAAGTGGGCTGCAGTGGTCCATCCCTCAGTACCACTCCGCTGCGATAGGAGCAGAAGGACGTTGCTTCCTACCGCTTCCCGTTTTCCATGTCTCTTGGGAGAGGAAGAGAAAACGCTGGAGATTTTATTGTAATAGCAGTATTTGCATCTGAGTACCAGTGTTGGTGTTTCAGAGCTGAGGTTGAAAGTGTGTGTGTGTGTGTGTGTGTGTGTGTGTGTGTGTGTGTGTCTGTCTGTGTGTCTGTGTATGCATGCGTGTGTGTGTGTGTGTGTGTGTGTGTGTGTGTGTGTGTGTGTGTGTGTGTACGTACATACTACTTCAGGGGTGCAGCCTATTCTAGTGTCCCCCACATCCTCTAAGGCTAAGCTCACGCTGTAGACCTGTCTTTATGATTCAAATATCCACTTTTGGTATGCTTTAGTCTCGATGACACTGCACATAAATGTGGCTTCCTTAGGAGCTCTAGGGCCACCCTCATGAGAGATACACAGGTTGTGACAAGCACATTCACAAGACCCAACTCACACAAATGGGAGATTCTGAGATAGAGAAGATCGTTGACAACCCTTACAGATGGAATCTGATGGACACCCATGAGCCAAACCTAGCTTCTGGCCACACTGAGGTTAGCCATGTGGCCTGGGAAGGACAGTTGGGCTCTCTGTAGCCTGCTGCTTTATGTGAGAACCTGGAGCCAATGAGTCTCCATCTCAGAAGGCTGAGGGAGGAGCATGAGGTGCCGGATGGCAGGAAAGACAGCATCGATCAGCACAGCAACTGCACAGCACTTACTATGAATCATCAGAGCTGGGGCTCTGGCTGGTGTCCTTTCTAGAATACTCAGAGGAGGGGCAGTTGGAACAGACTTGTTAAGGGCTCAAAGGGAGCAAGCTCATTTTTTTTTCTCCAAGTGTTTTGACAGAGACATAAGCAAATGATGACAGGAACTCTTAGGGTGCTGATAAAAAGTTAAATGTTACTGTAGACCATCCCTGTGCAATTAAAGTATTTAATAAAAATGACACTTTTATACAGGCGGGAAGGATGGGTATCACACATACCATTTTCTGGGTTCTCTGAGTCAGATGGGAGGACACATGCCATTTTATTTTGGATATTTAAACTGGATGAAAGGAGTAAGCCATAATTATCAAGTCAGTCTTACATTATCTTTCAAGGGAGTCTGTCTGTTTCCCTGGAATTGGGAAATCCAGGCCCTGGGTGTAGTGTCTAATTCCAGCACTTGGGAGGCAGAGGCAGGTGGAGCTCTGTGAGTTTGAGGCCAGCCTGGTCTAAACAGTGAGTTCCAGGGCAGCCAGAGCTACATGGTTATGGTGGGACACTGTCTCAGAAAGCCAATAAAAATTACTTATGTGTATGTCTATGTAGCTGCATGCCCTGTGGATATAATGCCCAAAGAGACCTAAAGCAGGTGTCAGATCTCCTCGTTAGAAACTCATGGGGACCTCTTGATGTGAGCCTTGGGAGCTGAACCCAGGTCCCCTGGAAGAGCAGTAAATGTCTACCCATTGAACCACATCTCCAGCCCCCTCATATGATGCTTTAAAAAATTCCAGGTATATTTTACACCTGCTAAAACTTTTCTTTCTCTCCTTCCTTCTTCCTGTGTCTCTCTTACTCTTCCTCCTCTCCTTCCCTTCCTTCTTCCCTTTTCTTCTTTTTTCTTCTCCTTCCTCCCTCCCTCCATCCATCCCTCCCTGCCTTCCTTCCTTCCTTCCTTCCTCCCTTCTTTCCTTCCTTCCTTTCTTCCTTTCCGTTTTTGAGTCAGGGTCTATAGCTCTCATTGGCATCTAGCTCACTATGCATACCAGGCTTGCCTTGAACTTGGAGCAATCCTCTAGGGATTGAGATTATAGGTGTGAGTTGCTGTGCCTGGCTTAAAAGCTCCCACGGCCCTAGTCACATCACTTCTAGCTGATGATGGTATGAGTGCATGAAGAGAATGGAGGGTTTTATAAAGATCTCTTCAGATGTTATTTGTGAGCAGATCCTGTGTGTGCGGCTCCCAGGGAAAGGCCACATGGATAGTGGCACTGGCAGCTGCCCATGTATTATGTCAGTGCCCTCCTGGTGGCTGAGTCATGGTGCTATCTCCGGTAGTTCTGCCTCCTACACCACCTCCCAACTATGGACTGAGATTTGGGAGTCAATGACATGCTTAGGTCTATGGGTGCTATTTTTAGGAAGTGAGGAGCATCTCCAAGTTATATGCTTCTTTTCTGTCTGTGTAAATCTTGGCTCTCAAGACTGCCCTGTCTTCAGGGACCAAAGAGAGCTTGAGATTTAAAGCTGACCAGAAACCTCTCCATTCCAGATATTTCTCATCCCAGAATGCAGGAAACAGCAAAGTCCACTGTCAGCATTCAAGCTTGTGCTTTTCTTGTGACTCACCTGTGACACTGAGACTGGACAGTTGACTGCACAGTTTCCTAGGGCGTTGGTTGTACTGTCACTTTGAGAAGGCCGACTTCGGGGCAGGGTGGCTGGTTCCAGGTCTTAGGTTGCTGTTATCTTGCTATGTAAGGTTCCAGGACTAGGATTATGCACAGAGGTTGCTGATCTAGACTAAGGAAGCAGCAATGGCTGTAAGGGATTGGTACACACATGGCATGCACCAGCAGACACATTTAATTGGCTCTCAGTGAAAACCCACAAGTTCACAAGGATCGGCAGAAACTCCAAAGCTAGGGAAAGACTCAAGTCTCAGCTTGAAGTAGGTCTTAAACCAATGTGCCAACACTTTGGGACCAAAGAAAACTTTCGATATTCTTTCCAAAAATAGCTGTGTAATGTCCTAGCCAGGTCAGTGAGAGAAAGCTCTATTTTACTAGAAAGAGCCCAGCAGTATAGGAAGAAGTACAGAGTTAATAGGCCGGCCGTCAGATGTGTGGCTGAGGAGATACATTCATTTGTTATTTTACTTTTTTAGAGGGGCCCTCATGTAGCCCCGGCTGATCTTAGGCTCACTGGGTAGCCAAGGATGACCCTGAACTTCTGACATCCTGCCCCCACTTCCCGAGCGCTGGATACGGACATGTGCAATCACTGCTGGTTTATTTTGTGCAGCAAATCCAACCCAGGTCTTCATGTTACCAGCCGAGCCACACCTACCTACGGCCCCTGGACATTTGTTCTAAGGGACTAAAGCAAGTACACATAGAGCTTGCGTGCATGGTTTCCGGTTCAGGCCACCGTCAGTCAGCCTTAGCATTGGCGATGGCATATTAGCCAGGCTTTCAGCTTCTTCCGTTGTTATAGTTTTGATCTCAAATGTGCTCCCAAAGCTCATGTGTGGAGGGCTTAGTTCTGGTGCAGCATTACTCAGAGGACCGGCCTTTGGGAGATAATTGGATCATGAGCATTCTGATATCATCCACGGGTCCATCCTTTGATGGATTCATTGTGTGAGGCATGGGGGCAGTGGCGGGGGTGGGGGGGTGCTGTGTCTTTGTTCTGAGGCTTCTGGGAAGGAATCCCACACCTCTGGGGTCTTCTGCTCACCGAAGGGTTGACATTAGAGGCACCACCAAGTTCCATCAAGTTTCTGAAGAGGAGGGCTCAGGCTTCTTCACAGAAGTATGACTCTACACCGCCTTGGGCTGTGATTTTCACACTCAGGCATGCAGTAGGGTTCCCGGAGAGTTCACTGAAGTTGCTGCCTCTGTTACCACCTCCTTCCCTTTCAAGACAGTACTCTGAGTAAGAAAGGTTGTTCAGAGAGGTCCCTTGACCTGTACAAGGTGGCTCAGCTTGTAGACTGCAAGGTGCAGGGTGTAGCTGTGAACTGAGGGTAAGGTAGACTCAAGGCAGTGACAAAGTACTCTCTCTCTCTCCCCCTTCCTTCCTTCCTCCTTCCCTCCCTTCCTTTCTTCCCATCTGTCTGTCTGTCCATCAGTTTCTGTTCTTTTTTCTCCCCTTCTAGCTGGAAGAAGGGAGTGTCTCCTTCTGTTCCATGATGTGGTGTGTGGGGGCGGGGGCAGCTCAGTCTGCCCACACCAAAGGGGAGGTTCCTTGACACACGTCCCAGCTCCTCCCCTCACCCTGTGGAGGACCAGAAGCCCGGACATGGCTCATCCTCACACAGACAGCACAGTGGCCCGGCACGCTGACCTCCAACCGTGGCTCCATATGCTCCCACAGCACTGCAGTACCTGGGAGTTTGTGAGAGTTGTCCATTTTCCACAACAGTGTCCAAAACCCTCCCGTCACAGCCGATTTAAGCTAACTGGCACAGCAATGCTCTAACTGCAGATCTGGGGTTGCAGCAAGAGAAATCACAAGTGGCCCCCGCTAGCCCAGACTGTGAGTTGTAATGTAAGATAGTGTGCTAGTTACCGTTCTCATACTGTAACAGGATGCCTGAGGGAATCATCTTACAAAGAGAGAATATTGATTTCATCCTGCAGTGTCAGAGGTTTTGGTTTCTGATGGATTGGCCCTGTCGCTTTGGGCCTGTGGAGGACTGTGGGGTGGAGTAAAACCGTATACCTTCTAGACAGGAAACACAAGAGAGGAGGAAGACACCGAGGACGCACAATTACCCTCAATGACCTAAGGTCTTTCCGTGTGCCCCCTCCCTGAATATCCCCCCCCTCCTAACAATGACACCGAGGGCATCAAAGCTTATAGACGAGACCTTTGGAGAGCATTCCAGATAAAAACTAAGGAAGATGGCATGTGTATTTGTAAAATTCAACGTGTTATGCAAAACTGTGCCTGAAAAACCACAGGGTTTATGGGAATATGGAGTTGGGAATACTACACTCTAAAACTCTGTGACACACAGTGTGAAGACAGGAGCCCAGTGATGACGGTGTGGTCACAGGTTAGCGGTGAGGGCACACACAAGCACTGTGAGTGTGTTCTCTTGAAACATCCCCTTGTAAAGACTCATAAAGACCCATAGTAGAAGGACGTATCCATGCAGACTCTCCCCAGTCTGCAAGGGAAAGAGAACAAAAGACTATCCCCAGAGAAGAACAGAAAGTGTAAGCAAATGCAAAATAGGGAAGAGCTGAAGAGGAGGAGCCATTAGAAGGCCTTGGACACTCTTCCCTTTACCTTGAAGGGCTGGAAGGAGGGTGGGAATTGTTGATTAGAGATGTCATCTGGGTTGGGTTAAGGGATACCTAGGTGGCTGCTGGTCCAGCCTGATGAGGCGGGGAGGGTGTTGTTGACATGTGAATCAGAAGACAGAGTAAAGAGGGAGCTGTTACCAATGAAGGCAGGGAGACCAGGACTCGGATGGGCAGAATGGTGGAGGAAAGACAGACTCCTCTCTTGGATCTGGGCCACCAGTCACCTTCTGCGGTTTTTCCAGGTTCTCAGGCCATCAGACTCAAGGCTTAAACCAGTGTCTGCTTCTCTCCAGGCCCAGAGCTGACTGAGATCAGCTCCCCTATCTGCTTCTTGGTTCCAACTTACAAAGAACACATTGAGGGGCCTCCGCTTGTAGAGTTGGGTGAGCCAATCCCCACCCAAGATGTGGACGATGTGGTTGTCTCACTGCCCTGGGGGAGTGTGCGTGAGACTTGTCTGTTCCCTCTGCACCTACCTGGTTCCTGAGGGATAGGAGGGAACTGAAGTTCACATGACACCCATCTCTCTCTCTAATTCATCAACTGTGCTGGAATAGGTTTCTCATCTCAAGCATCATAGCAGACTTGTCTTTAGTTCCACCATGCAGATCGGCCAACCCTGGAAGTCGGATTTCCTTCCCGGAGAGCTGGCCTTCCGTACTCACCCACACACTGCTGCTTTGAAAGCATTTTAGGCAGCAGTAGGTATAGACAGAGTGCTGGGTGAATGGCCAGAGTCAGAACTGACAGCCCTTTTCCCCAAGAGAGATTCAAATAAAGGGGTCGGAGCTAGAGGCTTTTACTAAGCCAACAGCAAATGAAAAGGTGTCCAGAGCTGGGGCAGAACAGCCAGCAGAGAAGAGTCATCCTGAAGCATGTGCAGATGTGTGTGGGAACCACTGTCGGGGGGTGGAGGGGGTGGAAACTTCTAGAATGTATCTAGCCTCCTTAAAAGTGCAAAGAGACACTAGAAAGAACTTGCCACATACTTTTAGCATCTTTGTTTTGCTTTCAGCAGAGACATGGGACAAAGAAGAATAGGAAATGCTGGTGATCCTTTAATTATCTAGCAAATATGTATATGTGCATATACATATTGACCACAGATGGACATTTTCAGTTCTTCTATGGTTCCCAATACACATGCTATGAGGTGGCTGTTGCAGGCCTAGCTGGAATATTTAATAAGTGGGGCAGTAGGAAACACTGAACAGTTTCTATGAGAGAAACCAAAGTATGGAAGTTGGGAGGAATCTATTCACAAGTCACGTGGACCCAGCACTGGGCACTGATAGCGCCATGGTGATGATGGTAACAGAGACTCCTGCCTGGAGTGCTCAGGGGAGGTGATGTTTAGTGTGGAGGAAGAGGTGAGATTGTGGGGGACATGTGTAATGCATCACTGGGGACAGACACCATGGGGAAATGTAGCAGCCTGGTGCACTGGAAAAGTGTGGGGTGGGTTTGGTTCAGGCAGAGAGTTTATGTGGCTGGGTCATCAGTGGTTCCTCCTGGTTCCAAAAAGGCTTGTGTCAGTCCCCCACTTTGCGGGCTCGCTACGTTCCTAGCCACCACCTGCCAACTGTCAGAGCATCATCTGGGGTCAGCATATTTAATTCTTACAACAACCTCATGAGTGGGTGACATTACTACCCCCATCTTTATGAGTGAGCTGCATCAAGGGGAGCTTAAGTAGCTTGTCTTAGATCAGACATCTGCCTGGGTTCAGATTTGGGTGCATACCCCAGACTGACCCCAGAGTCCAGGCTCCCAGCTGTCTCCATTGCCCACTTTCCCTGATCTATACCAAGAAGTGCAGGATAGTGTTCAGTAATCCAAAAGTTTGTGGGACTGTGCTTCTTCCAGAGATATTTTGAAGAGGAAACGATTTAAATCTTTTACATGTTTTTCATGGAAAAATGGTCAATTGCCACTTTAATGTTGGGACCTTTATCCCAACTGCACATACAGTCCATCAATGATAAGCGTATTGAATTGTGGGTGTTGTTAGTCCATTGCTTACATCTAGTTATATTCATTTCAGAGATGGGTACCGTGGGTGATGGGCAGGGGCTGGAAGGAGAAGTTAAGGGATGTGTTGGCTAGAAGATTCCAGAGGAAGCATGGGCCCACAGGAGTGCTCTGCAGGCATGGTGGACAGCCTCAGGCAGAGAAAAAGTCAGTGTGGAGATTGTGCACCCACACTGTGAAGGGGAACAGGAAGCCGGCCCAGAATGCCAGACCCAGCATCCAGCAGACACAGCGTAATGGAGAACTGTACCAGAACCTCTCTGGAACTTTCCAAGAGCAGATGTGCAAGTTGGCAGAGCCGTTTCCAGCATTCTCCACCTTCCGACGTGAAATGGTTTGGGTGGATTTCCCCAATTACACTTCAAGCTTGGCCTGGAAGTTGGCGAGTAGCTGCCAGGATGTCTGAGTGCGCCTAGATTATTTTTCACGGCATGTGTTTTAACACAGCATTTCATTTCCATATCTGTTCAGGCCAACCCATCTGCAAAGACACAGTTTAATACAAACTGGAGCCTTGATACTGAAGACCAGAAGTAAGCTAAGACACCACAGCACGGGTCTATATTCTGAATGACAAGCAGTTCCTCATGAACAGATGCCACCAGGTCCAGCTTTTTTTTTTTTTTTTTCCCCATATGAACTCTGGGCTTTGAACTCAAGACTTCACATTTGAAAGGCAAACACTGTACTGAGCTATTTCCTCAGCTGTTTTGAATAGTACTTTGTAAATGTAATTCTGAATGGTTTTATTAAATAAGAAACACAGAGCCAAATGCAGAGTTAAATGCCCAGAGATCAGAGAGCAGTAGCCAAAAGCTGAGACCACCTTCTTACCACCCGATGCTGCTGCCGTTCTTCCCCTGAGAAAGAGACCTACTTCCTGTGTGTCTGTCTTTTTACTGACTTTCTGTTCTGCCTTCTCATTGGTTGTAAACCCAACCACATGACCTTCTCGTCACTGCCTGTCTATGCAGACCTCTAGGTCTCTATGGTTGGTATTGGGATTAAAGGCGTGTATCTCCAAACTGGCTGTGTCCTTGAACACACAGACTCTGCTTGCCATGTGATTGGATTAAGGGCGTGTGCTACCACTGCCAGACTTCTGCTATGGCTTGCTATTAGCTCTGACTCCCAGGCAACTTTATTTATTAACATACAAATAAAATCACATTTCAGCACAAATAAAATATCACCATAGTTCTTGAGTGGTGAGTGCCTAGATCACCTGCCTCAGTATGGGGGATGCTCCCCAGTGAAGACTTCGTGGCTCCCAGCAAGTTTTCTAGTTGATTCTACTGCCCAGAACTAGGGGCCCCAGGACACCCTTAATGCCAGGTCTCTTTAGCTTCCAAGGATTCAGGGCCGAATGGAACTAGAATAGTTCAAGTACTGGCTGTAAAAATAATTTCTTGGGCATAGTCGGTTCTCCGTGACTTTCCAGGGAGGACTCACGGCATGGAGAAGGGTTCTCAGGAAAATTGTGCAGAGTTGGGCTACCAGCCAGTGCTGCAGGCTATGACGTAAGGCTGCTTCGACAGATAACGCACCCACAGAAACGCCATTTCTCTCAAACACCTCTCCAAGGATGATCATGAGGATAGCGAGAGGGACGGGAGCAAAATCACCAGATGAAACTGAGTGATACCAGCTTCAGACCGTTTGCCTCTTTAATTTTTTCCTTATAAAGTTAAATAGATTTGCTGGATGAGCTGACCCAAATATCTTTAATTATTCATTATTATCATGTACATGTATACATAGACAAGGTGTGTGTGTGTTTATGTGTGTGCATGCAAGTATTGGTGTGTGTGTGCCATAGTGCGTGTGTATGTATCAGAGAACAACTTTCAGGAGTTGGTTCTCTCCTTCCACCTTTGAGGACTGAACTCGGGTAGTCAGGCTTGTGTGACAAGGGCTATCTATCACTTGCTGAACCAGCTTGCTTGTCCCCAGTGTTCTCCTGAGGTAGACTGTCAGCCCCCATACTGCTAACTTGCAGACACAAGTACGTGGGCATAGACGTACACAGAGAGTATCCCTCAACACTCGAGTCTCATGGTCTGAACTTACTACTGCCCCGGAGAAGGGGGTTTAGAGAGAGATACTGATGTCCATGGGTGTGCACATATGTGTAGTTATTGTGTCCTTTTACAGGTAACTTTTCTGGGGTCCTTTGGGGAAGAACATCATGCGTAGTTTTAGTATCCTGGCTCAATGAATAGTCATTTCTAGAAGTTTCACTACGTTAACTTGTGGGTTCTAATTCTTTGACCTGATTTTGTAGTATTCTGTGGTGTAGACACACTCCTTTATTCAGTCATTTCCTTGTTTGATGAACATTTGTTTCCAGTTTTTCTTTTAAAATAGGGTTTCACCATGTAGCATTCCTTGCCTAGCCTGGATCTCACTTGAACTCACAGAGATCCACCTGCTTCTTCTATCCCCCTGTCCCCAAAAGCTAGGATTAAAGGTGTATATCACCATACCTGGCTGTTTCCAGGGCTTTTTATTCCATTGGTTCATTTATTCTGCTGGTTTATTCTGCATCGCTGTAACATACGGTGGTGTGTGTATAGCTAGCCTTCTGAAGACTTCTTTCTAGTTTTGCTTGTGGATGTTTGTGTGCCTGCATGAGTTTATGTGTACCGTGTGTGTGTGTGTGTGTGTGTGTGTGTGTGTGTGTGTGTGTGTGTGTGTGTGTGTGTGTAGGAGCCCACAGAAGCCGGAGGGTATCAGAGAACTGGGAACTGAAGTTACAGCATGGTGTGGGTGCTGGCAATTGGACACAGGTCCTCTCCAAGGGCAGTGACAGCTCTTTTCTAAACAGAATCCCATTCCACACAAACATGTAGGTCAGTCAGCCTGGTCATTTATAGACTGTGTGTGTGTGTGTGTGTGTGTGTGTGTGTGTGTGTGTGTGTGTGTGTGTGTGTGTGTGTGTGTTGTTCAGTTCTATTTTTATTTTCTGTTTGTTTAATTGTTTTCCTAATGTCTAAGCTTCAGCAATTCTTGGTTTCTACTTCTTTAGTAACTACTGCACCAGGGGCTCTGGATTCAATGCTCTGGAGCATACCAGGCCTCTCTCACTGAGAAAAGCACCAGGTGGGTTCTCTGGGGTCCTCTGCGGACTTGTAAGGTCACCCAAGGATGAGGCTCCATTGTCCGGTGAGCATCCAGGCCTTGAGCTCCGTAACTGAGACTCTTCCAAGCTTAGCCACACTTACGTTCAATGTCAGCGTTATTGCAGTTTTTATAGGAATGCATGCCAGTAAATTAAGGGCACTGCAAGAAGAATGACCATTTTAATGAAACCAGGAAGGGATTTGGGTCAGAGATCTGACTATATTTCCACATTTACTCAGAGGTGCCATAATTATCATAATTAACACGCTGCCATTGGGAAGCCATGTTGTTATGGGCATCAATGGCCTTTGCCGGTGCATTCTGGCTTTGCCTTCGTCACAGCATCCTCACAGTCCTGCTCCTGGATGCCAAGGCTCTTTCCTCAGAGGACCCTACATTGTTTGAGGAGGTAATGAGTGACACATTTAGGTTGCCCGCAGTCTTTGACTTCGGGGGTCTGTACAGAGACTCCTGTGCTGTGAGGTCTATGTTAATGGCTGTCAGTGTCACGTCTTTGTGGTTGGGTTTCCCGAAGCTCCCCCCACTCCCAGAGTCCTGAGTCAGCTCTGCCAGCAGGAATTTTAACAATTAGCCAGGCCAGGCTGGCCAGCAGCTCTTAGAATCCACAACAGGCCCTTTATAGTCCCCATGCTCATTGGTGTTCTCACCGCTGTGACAAATGGCCCCAGAAAGCAACTTAAGCAGGAAGGTTTCGTTTGGACTCATAGGTTCAAGGTTGTCACCCATCATGGTAGGAAAGTCATGGTGACAGGGATGTGAAGTAGATGTCACGTGGCATTCACAGGCCAGAAGCAGAGAGAGAGATGGATACTGGTGTTCATCTCACTGTCTCTTTTTCACTGGATCCAGGACCCCAGCCCATGGGATAGTATCAACCACATTTAGATTGACTCTTTCCACCTCAGTTAACCTAATCTAGAAAATTCCTCATAAACAAGCCCAAGGTTTGTCCCTTAGGCGATTCTAGGTCCTGTGAAGTTGACAATCAATACTAATCTTCACACCCTGCTTCTAGAACCAAGATAGTTTTTTTTTTTAAACTGTGAATTTCTGTTCTTGGTAAGTTCTGTAGGGTGAATGGCAGCTCCTTCTCCACCTGCATCTATTCAACAATGTGGCTGCTGACTGTTATCAGATATTCCTGTTGACTTCATTTATTTGTTCAACAATGTTTATTGGGTCCTACTGGGTTGGGACATGTTTCTCATGAATTCTCCTTCTCCTCTTTCTCCTCCTCCTCCTCCTCCTCCTCCTCCTCCTCCTCCTCCTCCTCCTCCTTCTCCTTCTTCTTCTTTTTGGTTTTTCAAGACAGAGTTTCTCTGTGTAGCTTTGGTGCCTGTCCTGGATCTTACTCTGTAGACCAGGCTAGCCTCAAACTCACAGAGATCTGCCTCCTGAGTGCTGGGATTAAAGGCATGTGCCACCACCACCTGGCTTGAATACTTCTTTTATAAGTCATAAAAACATTCAGTGACGGGGCTGGAGGGATGGCTCAGCAGTTAAGAACACTGGTTGCTCTTCTACAGGTCCAGAGCTCGGTTCCCATCAACCCCATGGTGGCTCACAAGCATCTATAAAGAGATCTGATGCCGCCTTCTGGTTTGCAGGTAGGCAGAGCACTCATACATAAAATATAAATGAATAAAATTTAAAAAATATTCAGTGACATAAAACATATCAAGGAAACATTGTTTTTAACATGTACGTTTATTTTGGGTGTGGTATGAACCTGAATTCTTTAAGAATTTAAGAACCTGAAATTACTTTAAGAGGCTGAGAAAAACCATACCATCTGAAGACTCAGAAGAAAAGCTATTGTGAGTTGTAGCAGCTTGAGAGAATACAGAGAAGGGCTGTTTAAAGTCTGGATGCTAACTGCCATCTCTCGAGCTTGTGCTCTTAAGTTTAGGGCAGATTCCTCCCGGTCCGGTACCCTCTCATTCAGAAAAGATAAACAGCAGCCACAGCTAGGACTTGAAGATGCACCCTAAGGCTGAGCTGGGCTTTCCTCCTGCCCTTGAAGGGGGCATGCTAATTATCAGTGCGTCACTACAGTAGTGTCATTCTGGGGACCAAGCTCTTTACATACAGATCTTTGGGGGGGGCGCCCTACCTATGTTTAAGACATAGCAGAGCATTTATGAGACCTGTTAGTCTAATAACAGTTCAAACAATAGTCGCTGTTATGACCGTGACTGGCAGAGAAACAAACACCACCACAGCTGATGCCTGACTTCCCTGCCCATTGTCCTTGTCTGGGGATTGATCTGGGCAGTGGTTAAGTGCTGTATGGGATGCAGACAGAATTTTCTCCTACTGTGCTGAAGACATTGTCATTACTTAAAAAAAAACTGTATAGCAATTGTTTTAATTTTTATTTCTTAACCATTTCATTAGTGTATTAGTTGTACAAATGAGTAGATGTCATTACAAAAAACATCATACACATATAAAAACTTTGAACAAGTTCACTTCCCTAGCTACCTTCTCTTCTCTTCTCCCCCATACCCTCTGGTCTCCCCCTCCTCCTTAAATAGGGCCCGTTCCACTTTCGTGTCTTTTTGGAGGAGACATATTCTGCTCACGAGAGAAAGCGTATGATTTCTGTCTAGTCGAGTCTGTCTTGTTTCACTTCGGCTCCACCCACTTTCCTATAAAGGACATAATTTTGTTCTTGATGGCTGAATAAAACTCCACTGTGTGTATGTATACCCCGTTCATTTATTCGTTAGTCTGCGGTGGACACATAGGCTGATTCCGTAGCTCAGTTCTTCGGCCCCTGCACGCAGTAGCAGTGCCTTGGTTTGGTGTTAGGTGGCGTTCTCCTGCTGATGTGCTGAAGCAGTTTCTTTCTTTCTTTCTTTCTTTCTTTCTTTCTTTCTTTCTTTCTTTCTTTCTTTCTTTCTTTCTTTCTTTCTTTCTTTCTTTCTTTCTTTCTCTTCCTTCCTTCCTTCCTTCCTTCCTTCCTTCCTTCCTTCCTTCCTTTCTTTCTTTCTTTCTTTCTTTCTTTCTTTCAAGATTTATTTATTTATTATGTATACAGCCTTCTGTCTGCATATATGCTTGCAGGCCAGAAGAGGGCACCAGATCTTATTAGAGGTGGTTGTGAGCCACCATGTGGTTGCTGGGAATTGAACTCAGGACCTCTGGAAGAGCAGTCAGTGCTCTAACCTCTGAGCCATCGGCCTTTTGGCTAAGATCAAGTGTAGTATCTGTTCTTATCAGTTCCTTGGAGGAGTGTGGTCCAGGGTGGCTGCCAAGCTGCGGAGTGCACATGTGTATCCAAGCTGCACGCACACACGTGTGTCCACATCTGGTGGGATTGGATCCTGCTAAGGTGAGATATTTAACTTTATGATTCTTTTTCCTTCCAAACTCCAGGCACGTGCCCATGTTCATGGGAGGGCTGTGGAATGGGGGCAACCAATCTGTCAATGAAAACAGGCTGGCTGAACTTGTATTTCTGGAATATTTCTAATGGGTCTTCACAGGAACGTTGGATTCCATAGAAAAGCACAGGACTTACCCAGAACAACCAGGCAAGAGAAACAACCTTCTTTGTTAGCTCTGAGGACTCTGCTCTTCTGAGAGACAGACAGTCAGTATCAGAGGAGGACTCATGGGCCCCTTCTAATTGTACCCATTGCTAGCACTTTCCACTGCTCAGATCAACCCACCGACAAGGACGACGGGCAGGGATGTCAGGCATCAGCTGTGGTGGTGTTTGTTTCTCTGCCAGTCACCGTCATAACAGCGACTATCATTCGCCTAACCGGCTTATCGAAGGCCTGCAACTATCAGCCTGTGGACCAACTGTGTTCCCACCAATGGCTGCTGTGTGCCTCAGTTTTACCACTCCGTTCCCCCTTGTCCTCCCAGTCCTGACTGAGTGAGTCATTGCCTGTGGTCAGCAAGTCCAGGCTGGTCAGCAAATGGGTGCTTTACACCCTGTGTGTTTGCCAATCTCCTCCCCTGACAGAAGCACTTGAATAACTACCGGATTTTCTGGGTCTCCAGTGTGTAGACAGCTGTCACTGGAATGCTGAGCCTCCAATCATGTAAACCAATACAGCAACACACACACACACACACACACACACACACACACACACACACACACACACACACACACACACACACACACACACACACACACACACACACACACACACACACACACACAGTTGGTGCTCTTCTCCAGAGAACCTTGACTAATACAAATGTATATGAGATATCTTTCTATTACATAAATGTGCTATGCATGAATAGTAAATACGTTTATATAACTTACTATGAAAATTATATTATAAATACACATTCTATAATTATATACATATATATAAGTACCTGTAATTATGAATAATAAAATATAACTTAAAATATGTTGTTTTCTTTTAAGTTAGTACTTACAAAAGGGAAAATGAGAAAACACAAGCATAAATGGGAGTCCTCCCACCGCTCAGCGTATACTTACAGGATACCCTGTGAGTACTCTGTAAGCCTCTGCCCTAGTCATCTGTGCCCTAGACATATTTTTGAGAAAGTAATATTGTAGTGTGGTTACTATTTGTAATACTGCAGCATAGTTATTGTTTGCAATACTGCAGCATAGTTATTGTTAATAGTAATATTGTAGCTGTGCTACTATTTGTAATATTATAGTGTAGCTACTATCTGTAATATTGTAGCATAGTCACCGTTTGTAAACTGTCTTTTGAATTTTATTTCTGTTAGTTTTTCATGTGAGTAGAATAGGGATAGGTGGGTTTTTTTTTGAGAATTTTGAGAATTTCATATGTGCATATAATGTGTTTTGCTAGTATGTGTGTGGGTGTAGGGATGCCTATCGGAGTTACAATAGTTCTGTGGGTTTTTTTAATTGTGTGTGTGTATGGTTTTGTTGATGTTATTTTAAAATACAGTTCTAAACACTTGGACTGGTCCGCCATTGCCGACATTGGGGCTGTTTCTACTAGCCCTGTAAATTCTGTGCTCACTGACACCAGCACAGTCATCCAAGGGTGGACTTCCTGTGGTCAGATGTAGTGGTGGCTTCCTGAGGGTCCTCACAGACTTTCAGGACGTTTGTTTCTGTCCTAACCCTTCCTGCTCCTTGAGAAGCAGCCATCCAACAGGTTTCCATAGCAAGTGAAATCTTGTCTACTGCCGAGTCCAAGTCCTCAACAGGAAGGGGAATTCTCCCCCGAAGAGCTGCAGCTAAAGTACTTTTGCTGTGGGGGCTAGAGAGATGGCTCAGTGGCTAAGAGCTTTGGCTGCTCCGCCAGAGGACCTGGGTTCAATTCCCAGCACCCACATGGCAGCTCACACCTGTCTCTAGCTCAGGTTCCAGGGGATCCTCACTCTCACACAGGCATACATGTAGGCAAAACACCAGTGCATACAAAATAAAAATAAGTAAATTATTAAAAAAAACAAAACCCTTTGCTGTGACCCAGGAAATGTGGGGATCAGGGAGCTTCTCCCTCTGGCATTGGGTGGGAATCTGATCGTGGTCTGTTTTTTCTCCAGTGGGTGCTGCGGTCTTGATACCAGGCTTTCTCTCCCTGTTGTCCACTCGGGGACATGCAAGGAGAGCGTGAACTTGAGGCATGGCCAGTCTAGCAGCCAGGATTTCCAAATTAACTGCAGACTCTGGTGTTTAAAGGCGAAACGTTCCTGTGGCGCTTTTCCATTTGAAACACCGCGTTTGCCTTTGGAAATTGAGGAGGTGGCACCAATGTGCTTGGAGAAATCAAAATTAGAGGCATTTTCCCAGGAAGAGTGACACAGGCCTCCAGTTCCAGTGTCATGAGTGCTTCTGGCCAGGCAGGAAGAGGTGGTTTGCTCAAACTGGGTGACTTCCTACCATACTCTCCTTGGGTCCTACTCTGGTTGAAAGTCTAACTTGCAGGGGAAAAAACCTCAAAGACATGCATCCTCAAGGGTGCATGTCATGTAGTGTATCTATGTGTGATGTGATGGCTTTGGGGTGTGTGTGTGTAAAGGTAAGCACTTTGATCGTGATTTAATGTGTGTATACTAGGATTGAAGAAGGACACCTCACTGTTAAAGACAAGGGTCCTTTCCCTACAGCACATTCCTTTCTGCACACAGCCATGTGCCACATGTACGGATAATGTATTAGAGTGTTTGAAAGAAACAAGGGGTTGCAGAATGCCTGCAAAACCCCGTGGTTGATGACACACGAAATCAGTGTCCCTTGCCCTGCTTTAAAGTTCGATGGAGAGTCAGCAAATCTTTTCTGTGCAGGCCCAGCAGAAATTCTAGCCACGGAGGCCACGGGGTTTCTTACTACAACCGCCCAGCCTTGCCACTGTGTCAGCAGTGTGTGGCATGTGGCAATTTTCTAACACGAATCTTCAAAGGTCTTATTAAAGAAAAACAAACCCGCAGCCAGGTATGGGGGTGAACGCTGAAAGATCAGAGAAACAGAACCAGCCACAGCCAACCTCACCTCGCCAATTCCTCAGCTGATCTCGTTTCCTCAGACTGGAAGCCTCTGTGTCCTCATTCGAATGATCTCAGCTGAACTGCTGCTAAAAGTCTAAAAGCTTAACAAGACTCTAGTTCCTGCTCCTCACGCCTTTTATACCTTTCTGCTCCCTGCCATCACTTCCTGGGATTAAAGGCGTGTGTCACCATGCCTGGCTGTTTCCAGTGTGGCTTTGAACTCACAGAGATCCAGACAGATCTCTGCCTCCTGAATGCTAGGATTAAAGGCGTATGCTGCCACTGTCTAAACCTATGTTTAACATAGTGGCTGTTCTGTTCTCTGACCCCCAGATAAGTTTATTGGGGTGCACAATATATCAACCACAGCAATGGATTTTATTTACAAGCGGAAGCTTGCTGACAGCGCTAGGTTGTTGGAGTATTGAAGGGTGGCAGAGACTTTCTGAAGACACACGAGACCTCAAGGAATCCAGAGGACCGTCCATGCCACGCCTTCCTTAATGTGGTGCTTTCTGCCATGTCAGGGCATCTTGGGCTTCAGCCAGGCTTTTATGGGAGCCTTGGCCACGGTCTCTGCTTTCCCACACACAGTGAAGTCCAGGGAAAGCGGAGAAGGTGAGAGTGAAGAAGGACTGCTCTTAAAACAGGGCTGTGGAAGCCCACTGCGGTTTGCCTAGGTTGGCAAACTGAGACCGGCCCCCAGCACCCGTGTGGGTCCAGCTCACAAGCTACGCTGGGTCTTCCATTCTCAACAGACGGTAAGCAGGAGAGGGAGAGAGGGAGCATGGGAAGGGCCAGGAAGCAGGTGAGGCAGGCTACGTGGCCACCGAGCCTGACTGCTTTCCTTGCTTGGTATTTACAGAAACTGCTTGCGACCCCTGGCTGGAGAATGGAAAGAATGGGCTGATAAAGGAAAGGCCTGCCTGTGGGGAGCCACACATGTCTTGCTTTTAGTAGCCAGGTGCAAGGCTGGCCCAGTGGGCATGGACCTGAGTAATGCAGTTTGGTAGGTCACACGGGGAGTTTGATGTCTGCACACCCAGCTCCCAGTGGCTGCTGGGTAAACCCATGCATGCTGGGCTTCCCTGGAAGATGGTATGGTATGGCTCATGTCATCGTGGGTAGACAGCATCTTTGGAAATGAGGCAAGACAGGACCTGGCTGTTGGTATTTCTAAGATCATGAAAGGACCAGGACGATAGCCCAGTCAGGAAAATGTTTGCTATGCAAGCCTGAGTATCCAAGTTTTATCCCCCGAAACCCATATGAGAAATATGGTCACAGCCATGTAGACCTGTAGAGCCCAGTGCTGGACAAGGAGGGTCCCCAAGCTTGGTGGCCAGCTGGTCTAGCCTAGTCTGTGAAGTTTGGGTTCAGTGAGACACTATCCAAAAGTAAGTGGAAAGCAGTTAAAGGTGACTCCAGACAGTGACCTCTGTCCTCCATGTGTGCCCATCCTCCCTCCCTTCCTCCCTCCCTCCCTCCCTCCCTCCCTCACCCTCTCTCCCTTCCTCCCCCCCTTCCCCCCCCCATGTTTAGTGAATACACTACTCAGCTGTGTCACAGAACCACAGGGTGCCAACAATTTGTCATCACTGAGATGAGCAACTTAGGGATAGCCCAGGATTGCCCGTACCCCTCAATGTTTACTAAGAACTTCACAAGTTTAGGCCTCAATGGTGCACCCTGTATATCACACCAGGCCTCTAGGGACAGTGGGATTCACAGTGTCACCTTCACGGCTGAGTAGGAACCAGTTCTTGCTGGCACACACAGCTCTACCCCATTGGTCATCAGGCTACAGACACCTGTGCCAGGAATGAATGGGAGTGTGTCTTCCTGGGGTTCAAACTGGGACCCCAAGAGAGGGCTCTCCGCCTAGGGTGATAGTGTGTCTATGCTGCTTGGAAAGGCCTTTCTCGTGTCTGTGAGTAGATCCAGACTGGCTTAAAAGCGTGAACAGGGCTGGGTATACAGCTCAGTCTTGCTACTCAAGACTGATGGCCTGAGCTCAGAACCCCAGACTCCACATCCAAGCTGGACACAGTAGCTCAAGTGTCTGTATTCCCAGTGTGTCCTGCAGGGACAGTAGAACTGACAGACTCCTGGGTCAGCCAGACTCACTGACACAGCGACAGAGACCCTGTCTCAAAACACGGTGGAAAGGTAAGGGCTGACATACAGAGACTGTCCTTTAGTCTGCCACACACATGCTGTGGCATGCATGTGTCCTCCCATGAACATGCACATATAAATACCACACATCACACAAACACAAAAGTGTAAACAAATACGCTTTTTGTATCACCACAAACACACATAATGGAATAGTAAAGTCTATTTTACAAAAGGCAAGCCATTCAAGTACAAAACCTGTCATTTGAACAATTCTAAGAAAAAAAAAGCAGTTGTAAACATCACTTGAATTCATAGCTATAATATAATTATTGTTTGAGAAGCAGAATTTCTGTTATTACCTAATAATTGTTTAAGTACAGGTAACATTAAATCCCAACTTGGTAGAAATTAAATGGCTTGAGGTGTATTCTGAATGGATCAGAAGCCAAAACATTCTATTTACTTAAAAAAAACCTTGAAAAATGTATGTTATATTTAAAATTATCCATATTTTCAAACATTATGAGTAATTGAACAATGCATTATGTGTGGGTAGGTCATAAAATATATGGGAAATTTACACTTCCCACTCAATTTGCTATAAATTCAGCGCTTAAAAAATAAAGTCTATGAAAATACACACACACACACCCCAGCTTTCCAGAGAATTCTACACCTGATGGGACCACCATGATTAAAAAAAAAACCCACACTAAAATCCCACACTGACTATTTTGATTTATTTGGTTTGCTATTTAGTTTATACGGTAACATAGTTAATGGGTTACAAGGTTACTTTCCTTTTTGGAGTATTTGCTGACATTGTAGTGGCTGTCCTGTAGTTAGTTACTGGTGACCAGTCAGTACATGAGGAGACTCGAGCACTGCGGGACTGGAGGGGCCAGGAAGCTCACACCCTGGCTAGTGCACAGACACAACAGGGACCCCAAGAATAAGTGTGCAAGCCTGAGTCCTTGTGTCCTGAGCAAACCATCCCACAATGGGAATGGGTGTGTGATGTTCTTGGGACCTGGCAGGAGGGATGCTTTGGAGAATGTGTCTGTGTGATCTTGGGAGCATTGGTCAAGACACACAGAAGGAATCTGAGCAATGACTGGATCTGACTTCACCTTGTCCAGGGTCCTGTGTGTGCTGAAAACCCCTGCTGGGTTTTCTGTTTTCTTTGTTAATTCCCCTCTAGCCACCTTAGGAGGACAGAGAGCATATTGATCTGTAGCTCCCATTGCTTTGTTCCCTTGATTGAGACGTAGACCTGAGCTGTGGGCTGGTCCAGGTGTGCAGAGCACGTGCTTCTCCACAGGTGTCTCTGAGTTCTGGCATCATCATGTTCTCGCCCCCCGCTTGCCCCAGGTTGATGGATGCCGTCTAGTCCAGGATCTTAGACAGCTGTGGCCACTCTCTCCCGAATGGGAGCCACAGCACAACATGGCCTTGGCTTGTCCCTGACCTCCAAGGCAGGACATGTCTACTGGGGTCCCTAGAAGGAAGCTCGGGAGTGGAGGAATGGCCTTTCCCCCATGTGTGGCTACGTCTGAGTATGGAACTGGCAGTTACTGTTACCGTTTTGCCAAGGTGGGGGGAATCTGGATTTCAGCAAAGCTGGCCTGATGTTTTTGAGGTGTGGAATTAACCTACTCTGAAACTGCCTGATCCCAAGATTTCTTAGAAGTATTAAATTCCGGTGACATAATTAGTCTTCTGTTGCCAACTGCTGAGGATACTGACTCCTGAGGAACCAGCCAGGGGGAGGACCAACTAAAGATCCTACTCAGGGACGAGGGGCATGGACAGGGTGCCTTGTGTTCCATTTATGGTAACTACAACGTGACTGGCCACGTCTCTCAGTGTCCATCAAAATTTGACTTGTAGGACAACACAGAGAAGACAGAATTGTTTGTGAGAAGGAATCAGCCTGGGCTTTGTTTTGCTGATTTTCACACTGTTAGACCAGAGCCCCGAGGTAACCCAAATCAATACAAATGAAAGTTTAGTATGCACCACGAGCTGGCGGAGGGGAGCCAGGTGGCAAAGGAAAGGAGTCTATGGTTTTTTTTCTCCTCTGTCATTGATGTTGGCCGCTGGATTGGCATGCACAGCGGCTGGCAAGATGCAAACACTTCCTGTTCAGTTAATTATAGCAGCACAGGATCTGTGGAAATCCAACTCAGAGCCAGGTCAGGGAGCCTGAAGATCTTGTCATTGCGGTTTTTATAGGAATGTGTCTGAATCAACAGATCGCAAATTAGGAACCAACATTAGGTCTGACAAGGTTTTTTAACGAATATGTAAGATGGAATCATTATGTGTTCCCCAAATCCATGTTTCCATGGAGATGTCAACACAGCCATTCACTATGTGCAAGGCGGGGGGGGGGGGTTTCCTTTGGCCTGCTGCTGCTTGCACTGTAGAGCGTGGGGTCCAGGCCTGACAGCAGGGTGGGGACTGGGTGTTGCTGGGAGTACTTTCATACTGGATATTCCTTTCCTGGTGAATATGTCATATTTTAACTCCACTTTTAAAATACCACCCCTTAGCATAGGAACTTACAGCTGCTTAGTGAAGAGCGTGTCCGTGGAAAGATCAGCCACAAATGGGACGTCTCTGTCACACAGCCCTCCTCCAAGGCTCAGGAACCATCGTGGAAGAGGGGGGAAAAAGACTGTGAGAGTCAGAGATTGGGGAGGACCAGAGCAAACAGTGTCTTCTGGACATGATGTGACCCCTGCACTCATGAACTGCCAGCAGCCATGGCTGTCTGTACAAGATCAACCCGTCACATTGTCACACGGAGCGGGAAGGGGTTCCTGAGCCCCCACCCATAACTGAGAACGTGGTTTCTGGGTTCATGGCTTCTGGGGGAGGGAGGGTCAGTCTTCTTTAAGAGTATAGTAACCCCTGGCAGGTTGGTCATGCTTCACTGGATGTCCCCACTCCCATGACTCTGTGAGCGGCACAGACTAGACTCAGTGGTTCTTGAAAAAACAAAGGGCACGAAGTCGGAAGGGGGTGGGACAGGGAGCAGTGAGGAGGAGGAACTCTCTCCTCTCTCTTTTTCTTTCTCTCTGTGTCTGTGTGTGTGAATATGATATAAATACATTGCATGAAATTCTCAAAGAGTTAATACGACTGTATTTTTTTAAAGAAAAGAAAGAAGTATCACCCCCCAAATGAGTGTAAACCCTAATGGTCAAGATGGAGAAGCTGAACCTGTGTTCGGCGCTGAGATGACTGAGTAGGAAAGAAGCTGGAGAGTGCTCACGGGTGTGGCTCGGGTTCATGGCTCGGGTTCAGTGTGTGTGTGTGCGCGTTGCCACTGCCCCGGCCTGCACCACGCTGCGCCCTCTAAGGTCAACACCTTGGGAAGCACTAAGGCAGTGGGGCAGGATTCCTACCCATGCCAGGAGGAAGCGGTCAACACCTGTCCCCTGTGCTCTGTTTCTCTGGAGAAACCGTAGGCTGAACCATGAAAAATTACAGAAGATTTTTCTGTCCCACCCTCCTCTCCAGCCCTCATGACTGATGACAACATTCTGGCCTCTGTGCAGAACACCGGCTCTGATGGTTTTCAGACTTCTTGTAGTTTGTCTTATTCTCAAATTATTTTTTTTTATCATTAGAACATTTTAGTCTGCAGTTTGTCTTCTTTTTAAAAAGATTTATTTATTTTTATTTTATGCGTATGAGTGTTTTTGCCTTTGTGTGTCTAAGTGCACCACATGCATGCAGTACCTGCAGAAGTCAGAAGAAGGCACTAGATACCCTAGAACTAGAGTTAACAGGTGGTTGTGAGCTACCACACAGGACCTGGAAAACCAAACCCAGGTCCTCTATAAGAGCAGCCAGCGCCCTTAGCCACCAAACCGTCTGGCTCTATGAGCCAGGCTCCACAGTGGCCTGGGTCACCACACTTGTGTTGTACATACAGAGTGGTGGGATGTCTCCTTTTGGCAAAAAGGAAATGATTTGGGACACATGTTAATTGAATGTTTTCGTAATGGAGTTCCACACTGTCTGTAAAGCCCCTCGGGTTAATTATTGAGTACCTTGATGATGCTCATTTTGCTGGAAACAAAGCTTGTGTCAGGGCTGTGACTCCGCACTGTGGGAGCAGCCGGAGAGTCCGCTGGCCTCTAAGTGTCCCTGTGCTCTAGAATTTGTCATCTCTGAAACAAACCAGTTGCTTAGAGGGATTTGGGAAGTTCATATGATGAGCATCCCCTTCCAGTTCTAGGCTTCTGTTCTTCAACACACTCGCAGACTCTCTCTCTGTAACTGCCTCTTCCAGCCTCCACGCTGGAGTGTAGCACCTCTGTTCATGGTAGGGCAGCCTTGTTAGGATGTGTACGTCGGAAGCCAGGAGCAACACTTGCTGATGCTGATGGAAATACTGCTTGGGGAAGGAGAAACTGACCTGGGATGATTTCCCAGACCTTAGCAACTTTTTCTAGAGTGACCCCCTTTAGCCCATGTGTATGACAATCTTGCTAACGTTTTTGGGCAGTGGTCACCTATCTCCTGTTTGTTTGGGTACCTCTTCTGAGCTGGGGAAATGTCAGTTGGAAAAATAGGGGCATCTGGGTAATTGAAGATGAATTCCCTCAAGTGAAAGATGCTCAAACAAGCAAAATCCTGTCATGAAATGCCCTCCTGATGTTCTATGAAGCAGCACTTGGTATCCCAGACCCAGAAGACTTGGAGGGCACCCATAAGAGGTGGGTGTACCCAGAAGGAAATGTCTGTGTGTTTCTAAGTTAGTTTAGCTCATTGGTGACATCATAAGATCACTGTCACCTAGGCGATGGAATGTGTTGCTATGGGGACAACAAGCTGTGTGATCACACAGCTTCCAAACACAGACAGTAGGAAGCCTTCCCTTCCTGTGTACTGCAAGCAGCATGGGTATATATATATGTGTGTGTGTGTAGGGGGTAGATGGCTTAAAAGACTGGCATTTAAACTTTGTTAATGGACGTGTTTGGAGATAATGATTTGTGGTGAGTACACACTCAGAGTTTTGAAATTGTTGGAACCCACAGCAGTCTAATGAGTTGAGAGCTTGCTACAGAAAGATGCAAAACTACTTGCAGAACTGCAGGAAGTATCCAGTATGGGGTCAGGGAAGCATGGCTTAGGTACATCTTTTGTTGAATTGGAGGCATGGACGGTGGCTTTGCGTGGACCCTTCATGAGTTCTTTCAGGCTCTCCTGTGCACCTCCTGAGAGTTCTTGATTTCCTCCTACAGGCTTACTGAATCTCATGTCTCCTTTAGCACACAGCCCCACCTATGTGCTATAGTTTCTCCTCACTGCTCACATGTCAGCACGCACACACGTGTGTATATCTGTGTGCCTGTTGACTACGTGCCACAGTCAATCCATGTTGAAAACACTACATGAGTCAACACTAAGCCATTGACCCAGGGTTAGATTCTCATTCACTTCGGCTCTGTGTTGCCAGCCACTGATCAACACTGTTTTTTTTTTTTTTTTTAATGTTCTTCTGTTTCAAGATGCCTCATTGAAGACTTGTTGGTTCATCTACACTGAACTCACGCAGGCAGCATGCAGTCATCACTATTACCATTGCTGTCTCTATCAAAACATCACTATAACTATCACTCGATAATTATCCTCACTATAGCCAAGACTCATTATTCACTGTCACTATCTCTAGCCATCATCATCACATCATCATCATCCTCATCCTCACTATTGCCATAGCTGTCAATACAATGATCATTTTCACTAATCATCATTGTTAGCACCATTGTTATAGCGGTCACCATCAATATCACTAATCATTATTGCTATCACCATTACCACCATCACCATCACTATCATCACCACTATTATCATCATCACCACCACCACCACCACCACCACCACCACCACCACCACCACCACCATCTCTGCTTGGAGGCTTCAAAGCAAACATACCAATAAAAAGCACAAAACGTGAGCTCAGTCAAGAAAATGGACGGTAGTCACAATGGATATCACTACAATTCAAGTTTTCCACCACTGAGCCCACGCAATCAGGAGTGCTGAATACCACTGTGAGGTCTGTAAGGAAGCCAAACTGAGCAGGTATAGTTATAGCTGTGAAGTCCATAAATAATGAGGCCCACCCACATGTATATACATGCGTGTGTACATGTTCATAGCTACTTGAAAATCTAACGAAGATTCTTGATAGCAAATACACATTCCCAACCCCAAAGGCGGCCTCTCCCACAAGGCCCCAGAGATGCTTCTTCCCTCAGGAGCTCTGAACATGTGTCCTGCCTTCCTTGGCAGTCATCTTCCCCTCCACGGGGGTGTGTGCTTCTCTGGTGTGTGAAATACGATGTTTCCAGGCAGGTAGAACAAAAAGAAAGATAAGGACCTCAGACTCAGAAGCTCATCCCTGTTCTCAACTCCTGTGGATGACCAGACACCGAGTGACTGCTGTGCAGACAGCTAAGGGTCCGGAGTAAAGGGTTCCCCTTTCCTGTGCTGACTGCACTACAGCTGGCCCAGCTACGGTGTAGATGACAAGGTATCGGGTGGGTCAAGTTAGGAAAACAAACTTTGAGAATAGATTGAACAACCAGAGAGGATCTGGGCTTCCAGGTCATCTTCCAAAGGAGACACTTTGCTTGGGGAGAGGACGGTGCTTCTGATCCTTTGCCCTTGTTTTGAGTGATGTGACCTGAGACTCTCAGTCTCTTCACAGCATATTTATACACTGCCTGTTCTTGGTGCAAAGGCTTGGTAAATATTACACATGTATTTTCATGCTCTCCATTACAGAATAAACTAGTTTTTAATATGCACTCTTTTGAGAACATGTTGATGCCTTATGTTGCTAGTTTGAGTTTCTAAATCTTCAAGAATATTTTAGCATTTAATCCTTGAAAATCCTTTTCATAACATATTATAGACATAATGATTGGATATGGTATTTTTTTTTTTTTTGTTTTGTTTCAGTAACTGAGAAAACAGAGATTATTGGCCATTACTCTGTAGACCGTTTTGGTATAGCTGTACCAATTCTGAGAATATTTATAATATTCTGAGAATATCCTTGCAAGCTGAATGGTAGGATGCCCATTTCTCAGATGCTGAAACCCAAATTAGAATAGATGGGGTTGATCTGAGTCACAGTTCAAACCCTGCTGTGCTCAATCCCAACCAGAATCCTTTCTTTTTGACTTTGTAGCGAGTGACACTCTAAATATGAGTTGGATTTGTATCCAGATAACTTGGGGGCAGGGGTAGTCACACGAGTTTCTAGTGTGTCGGTAGCAGGGAAATGAGAAGGCATCTCTTTATCAGGCACTGAAGAGTCACCTCCTTTTCAGAAGCAATTAGATGTCTAAAAAGATACTGTTAAGAAGAACATTAAGAAAAACCTCCTAGTGCTCAGTTCAATTTCTCAACTAAGTCCATTTATCAAGCACACAATGTATTTATTGCCTTCTCCCGATGAGGCAGAATCCTGTCTCCCCACATGCATCACCAAGGACATCTCATAGGCAAACTTGAATTCCCATATTTTACCTCATGTTTGGGCCTTTAGAGATGACACCACAGTTAGGCCAACCTGTGAAAATGTACCTTGGAGTACTCTCCTTAGAGGAGTCCTCCATGATCACCAAGCTAAAGACACAGAGTCTGTCAACAGGCCAGACACAACCTTCCATAGACCTGACTCACTCGAAGCAATGATGTAGTATCTGTAGAATGATATCAGCAAGCAGAATGGTTGCCTCGCCACATTAACCCCTGGCTTGGTGGAACTCAAGAGCCACCTTCCAGACAAAGGGCTCCTTGTCTAAAATACAAAAACTATGACCTGAAGGGCCAGTCAACTCATCTCTGATGTTGCTTGACTGCTCACCCAATTTGATTATATAATAGTCACGATAGGACCTGCAACGTTGACCTTGGATGTGGAGAAGACATACTTCCAGGAATACAAATGCCTACTTCCAGGAAAATTGAGTATAATAGAAAGACATGAAGTTACAGATTATTAAGGTGATGAAGAGGCTAGGGAGGCTGAAGAGAAGGCTTTGTATGCCCATTGGATGACAGGAGATAATTTCTCTCAACTAGATCTTCATCTACCTGACTGGATATTGCACAGCCTGGGAACTGGTGAGTGCCATTATGGAGGTCAGTAGGGCCAGTTCTAGTGACCTTCAAGATGATTGGATGAATTCAATCAAGGCGGGCTTAAGGGCCGTCAGCCTAGGCTGCTAGTCTGTCCATAAGCAGGCAAGCCATTTCCAAAATAGTCCCCCTTTGGTCAAGGACATTAAATCCAAGGGAGAAATACCAAGGCCTCTCATGCAAGGCGGCCCCACACTGGGGTAAGGGTGAGTGTATACTTATGTAAACCCAAAGAGTATGATAGGGTTAAATGTCTAAAAGGTATTTATTATGCTATGGATCTTTTAGTTGACTATATTAGTTAGGCTAATTACTGCCCCATATTGTTAAGTAGTCATTTTTTACCTTTTAATCAATATGACAAATATTAAGAAAAATGGTATTAAGAGAAATTTGCAAATACTGGTTTTGTTTCGAAGTGTTGCTGGTAGACTGGTGCCCTTGGATACACGTGTGCACTAGTTGCCTTGAGAATCTTCCAGAGAAAAGGTCTGTCATCGATTTGTTTCGTGGCAGTTTGGCTCTCTGGTGAGAAATCAAAACATTCCCACCTGTGTATCAGGGAAAGAGCAGGGATGCAAACATGTCACCTCCCTGTTCACTCTTGGACCCTGTTTCCTGACTTCCGCAGTTTCTGGCCCACACGCCTCCCCACCCCACCCTGTGAGCAGCATCGTGGTTGGTGGCTTTGCAGCACTACCCCACAACCATCATCCGCTGGTCTGCCCCGTCTCGTGCCATCCTACCAAGATGTGACTGCTTCATTGTCTCACATCCATCAGTCATTTGTTACATGTTTGCTAAGCATCCAGTTCACGGGAGACTCTCTCCTGAGTGTCACAGGCACAGTGAAGAAGCAGCTGGTTTGAGTCACAGTGGGCTGTGTGTTCTACAGGAGGAAGGAGAACATGAACAAGATAAACGCCTGTCCCAACAGGTGGGGCAAAGAGCCACTCTGGGGAGCTGGAAAGTGAGTCGTGTAGAAGGAAGAGGAGGCAGGAAGGGCTCTGTAGGGAGGAGGGAGAGCAGAGGACACAGAGGGATGAGCTGGGTTTGGTGGATGACGACGGAGTGGAAGGACGGAGATGCCAAAGAGGAGCGAGGAAGCCAGAGTTCTCAGCTTGTACTCTGAGTGAGACAGCAAACCAAGGGAGGGACTGTCGTCAGCTGTGGGGACTCCTGTGCAACGCCAGCCTGGCACCAACCGCAGAGAGAAGCCATCTGCTTTCAGATGCTGCCACCTGGAGTCAGCATGCTGGCCAGTGAGACCTCTAAACTTTCTAAACGTCCTTGCAGTGTTACCTTGGATACCTGTGAGAACATCAGGATTCATTTTCTCCTGAATCTGCGCTCTCACAAAGCCAGGGACCCACTTCTCTTGCCTGTTTGTCCTTAAGCTATAGCATCTACGATCACACACAGCAACCAAGCAGAGTGACATAAAACTCACTATCAATTCCTACAGAGTTTCACGTGTGACAGCGAGATTGAGACCCCATCACAAATGGCCTCCACTATGTCATAGCCAAGAAGCCTTGTGGTCTTGGCTGGCCAAAACTCCGTGAAAACACAGAGAGAATTCTTGAACATAAGATCTCTCCTGGGATCAAGTTTCCGAGGAGGCAGAACCTTTCACCATTTATACCCCATTGCCTCTCTCCCCTGGTGCTAGAGGCTACCTTTGCTACTGACTTACAGGCTTGGACTGTGACCATGAGCATTTGGCCAAGTTACTTCATCTCCCCTAGTCACAATTTTCTCACTTGTAAAGTGATATGATTGGTTTTGGTCAGTACTTCTTAGGAGGTCTCCGTCTTGGTGGAACAGGACGGAGATGTGGGCATAGTTCCACTTCCCTAGGACCTGCCTACTGGGAAGAGGCAAAGAGTTTTCTATGAACTTTCTCTTCCTGTGCTTAAATGGATCCCAGCCATATTCTAGGAGGTTGCAGAAAGAATGCAATGACAGAATTTCACTGCAGATGTACGAAGGCAATTCATTTACTCTTTGACACTTTGGAAGGTCAGGTTTGTGGCTTTACTTTACGGCCACAGCTCTTTCCTATGCAGGAAGCACACACCAGGAGTTTTCTCTCATACCTGTTCATTCCTCTGGAATGTGGGCAGCACCCACTGCCCGCATGGCGTGTGAACTGAAGAACAGCTGGGTGGGCCTGGTTCCACACCTGCTCTCAGTGTGGGCATCTGGTGCAGTTGCCTACAAGTTCTCCTGGTTTTTGTGAGTCGGTTCTAAGTAACATGTCCCCAACTGGTTGAGCCCTGTCACCTGACCTGATGTGGCACTTGATTCAGACATAGTATGTCAGAAGTCTGGGGTGTTTATTATCGATTAGAGTTGCAGCCCACCCTCCCCACCCCACCACCCATACGCAGCTTAGCCATCCTCAGCAGCAGTGGGTGCTCCCATAGTCTGAAATACTCTCTGCTCGTTACATTCTCCTTGCTGAAGAGTATCATGTTCCTAGAAGGAAAAACACCCCATCTCATGCTCTCCGAGCATCCTTTAATGCTCGCCATTGCTGGATACCTCACCTTAGCCTGCAGGACCCTGCCAGGTTCATCCTGGCTGCTAGTGCCCCAAGTGGGCTTCCTCCCTCCCCCCTCCACCTTTTCCTCAGTAGGCTCCATTGTACTGGTGGTGGCTAGCCTGGCTGTGTTCCCCACTCCCCACTCTGGGTTTGTATGTCTGCAGCTTCTCCATCACTGCTCTAAGACCCACACACGGCTCTTCTGGGACTTACTGTCCTGGAGACAGTGGGCTGAATGGCAGTGTTGTGCATGTGACATCGTAGGTCTTCCGGAGCGATGCTGTTAAAATTCCAGGTCTAAACCCATTAGTCAGCCATGAAATTTAGCCTGGTGGGTCCTCACCAGGAGTTAAATTAACAGAATGGAATAGAAAATGGTTTCAGAAAGCCAGATTGGGGCAAAAAAATAGGGAGAGAATGGGAGTGGGTGGGGCCAGGGAGGGTGAGGAGAAGTTGGTCTAGGAAAGGGTCCTTAGCTAGGGCTAAGTGGAAGGAAAAGGAGCCCATGGATAAGAGAAAATCCAGACTATGAGGGGCAGGGTAAAAGATGGGCAGGATCTTAGACACAGGTTAAGTGGAAGGGAACTTGGCTTTGAGAATGTGGCTTGAGCGAGGGCCAGAGGCTTGTCGCTGACTTACTCTTTAACCTTTATTCTGTTATCAACCAGAACTCACTGGTCTGGAAGGGACGGGTTTCAACCTCTGTCAGCCATACTTTCCAGCCAGGTGTAGCTGCATGTGGAGAGAGGGAGAACAGACGGGACGGTGTAGACCTTTTGGGTAGAAGTCTTCATTATCTTAGAGGGACCCCACCTTCCATGTGTCTCTACACCAGAGGCATATATCCCAGAAGTCCCTTTACAGCCCCATCTGTCCATTACAGCTGTGCAGCAGGAGACTCCCGAGGCCCCGAGAGAACAGGAAGTTGCCGGCACATCTGTGGGAATCTTACTTCATCAGTACCATGGTCTCCTTAACTCTTGCCCATATGACCTATCTGATACCTTGGATGAAAATCAGTCTATGAGGAGATTCAAGGAGGGGGGGGGGGGGGGAGAGAGAGAGAGAGAGAGAGAGAGAGAGAGAGAGAGAGAGAGAGAGAGGTTGCCAAGCAACCCTGCTCCGTCAGGCTGAGGGAGATGTAGCTTTCACCCCAGGAAGGCAGCTGCAGTTGACTATGCAACAAACCCCTAGGAGAAAAGGTTCCATCATTGCTCAGGAACAGCTAGGGACGTCCCAAAGTCTCTGGATTGAGCCACAGGACACTGTGATGTAGGAAAGCTGGCAAATGTGTACTTCCTCTATCCCCAGGAACCAAGCTCCAAGGACTATTTCAGGTCTAGGTAGAGTAAAACCTCTTCAGAGAAGACCCCACCTCCATCAAGTTCTTCAGATGGCCCTGAGCCTACACTGTACAGCTTTCAACAAGACTTGATACCAGGAATGTATTTTTGTGACCTTTATAAATGCCCTCATACCTGTTAGCCTAGAAGGTCATGGAAGACAGGAGCGTTTTTTTTCATCAGGCTCCACCTTCTTGGATGCCCAGAAACTTGTACTGTCTGATTCGTGGTGGCTTCTCCATCAATCCCAGGCAAATAAGGTCACGGTGAAGTGAAAAATTTGAGAGTTGGTGCATCATTAAAGGTCAGCTCTAGTTGAGATGGAAGGTCGAGTATGGTGATCTCAGTGTGTTTGCTTTGAGAAGCTGACAGAGACCCTGGAGGAGACCCAGATGCTGGCCATTACTGCCGAAGGCTGCCCTCCACCCATTACTGCTGAAGGCTGTCCCCCACATTATTCGGTGTGCTGACCATTCTGATTTCATTCCTGTGGCTGCAAACACTGACAAGAAGCAACCCACGGAAGAATTGGTGGAAACACTACACTGAATGACGGCATAGAGAGAGGTGGTGACGGATGTTTGTAGAGTGGAGGAAGGCAGGAGCATGAAGTGAGAAGCTCGGAGCCTGGATTTGTCAATCTGGTCCTCTATAGAGTGGTTCAAGATCGCCATCTTGACAATGTCGCTGTGTTTCTCACCAGCATTCTACATAGCTACCAGGACCTTCTTTGCATGGAATCCTCCACAATGATCTCACTACACAGCTACCAGGACCTTCTGTCATGGGATCCTATTTTACAGTGGAACTCCTTATCTCTTTTCCTTATCTCCATATCTCTCTTCCCATTAAGCACCAGAAAGTGTCCTTCCCCAGACACATCCATCAAGTCCTTTATACTCCTTTTGTTTAAATCAAAGCATCCAAACCATGGCTTTTAAATCACATGACTTAGGATAAGAATATGGCCCACCAACAAAAATTTAAACTTACTTAAAATACTATGAGGTTTTTTTTTTTTTTTTTTTCAAGATTTTCTTTTGGGTGGGAGAAGAGTCTTGACCAGCAATAGGTAATTCCTTTAGAATTCCATCCTAAGATTTGTTTCTGGGAATTGGCCATAATTCTGGAGATGCATGCCTGGCCCCAAGTGTGGTAATAATGCTTGTTCTTTGGTGTCCTTGTGTTCTATGGGATTCTAGAAGCTGACTCCATAATCACTCCTGCCCTGGACTCTATGTGGTGCCCATTGTCTGTTAGAGCTCTTTCCAATTCCTTTGCACTGGAACCGTGGAAATCTCCCTTAATCCGGCCATCTCTGTGTGACTTTGAGTGATACTTCTAGGACTTGGGCAAGCAGCTTTTCCTGTGATGACCTCAGAGGCGGGAGAACCTGGCACTCTGGCCACCTCCCTGTAGTCCCTGCGGGGGATGTTGGCCTCGGAATGGGGTGAAATCAGAATAGGTGTGTGGCCAAGGACACCTGGCCACGGGTGACCCTCTGAGCCTCAAGTGTATCAGCCTGCAGTACATGACCTTTCCAATTACGTGAGTAAGCATGGCTCAGATACAGTCCAAAGGCAGGGAAAAGATTCACATGAAGAATTGGCAGTTACTTTTAAACCATTTGGGGAAAAAATTCTTTAAAATGGTTTTAAAAGTGGATAAAAAAATCACAGCCCTTTCACTGTCTTCTGCAATGGAGGAGGTTGTTATGTCACTAACTACTTTCCCACTAAAAGGGCCACCTTTTAAGAGACAGCATGGAAGAAGGTGGGAGGCCGGGTCTCACTTCTTCTAGAACCTGGAGTGCAAGAGAGCAGGTGCCAGGGTGAACCCGGAATCCCACATAAAACTCCTCTGCGTGGTGGAGTGGTTCCCTGATACAGAAACAAGATGCTGCCTTTCTTGGACGTACAGACAGACAAGTTGTGGCTGACCCTGAGAGAGACTCGCCCTCCTCTGCGTTCTCACTTGAAGACTGTGCAGTCCTGGGCTTTATGATGTTACCACTCCTTAGTGAAAAGCAGGGAAGTCCCTTGTGCTTAACAGGGGCCCCCTGAGGAAGATGGGAATCTGACGGGGGTTTCTTCTACCTGCCTGGAGGGGAGGGAGCAACCTGAACCGTCCTTCATGTCTCTGTGGTAAGGAGCAGTGGAGGCTGATACCCAAGAGGTCTAATGATGCCCGAACTTCCCTCGGTACAAACAAGCAGAGGATTTAGGACCTGGGTCACATGGCTAAAGCCAGTATCTCGGGCCACTGCCTTGTCGTTTTCACTCTACCTCACCTCTCCCCACCATCTATTCGGATGTCTCCAGGTGAGCCAACGGTTAGGCTCACCTGGAGCTGCCTTCCTCCACTGTCATCCTCCAAGTGTCTGCTGCCATCTTGTGGGACAGGAAGGAACCAGCCTTCGCTCTTTGCTGGGTGAAGTCCACGGGTGACTTTAGTTTGCAGAGTGGCGGCCCAGAGATCCCCTAGTGCCCCCTCAAAGACTCCAAGTGACATCTGTCTAAAGTCACTGGAAACGGCTCTGGGGGAGGAACGAGTGAGTGAGTGAATGGGAGGGGATGGGTAGAGATGGATGAAGGGTGACATGAGTGAGTGAGGAAGTGAGTAATACGAGTGAGAAGCACGTGAACACAGAAATGAAGGGTCCTTGCCTTCCTGGAAGGCTGGGTCCAGGAGCGGATCATCCCTGAATGGAGGCTGTTCAGGTCAAACAGAGGAGAATTTTCCAGACTGCTTTCCATGGTAGCCGGAGCAGGTGAAGTCTGGGGACAGGCCAGATTTGGAGTCCCTCATGACGGTGGCACTACAGCTCAGGAGTCCCTCATGAATGATGGCAGGTGTATTGGAAGGATGAGGCCCTTGTGCTGATGTTTATATGAAGACGTGCTGTGTCCATGCTACGGAGCCTGCCAGGACCACTGGCTGCTCTTCTCTGTAACGGGCATGTTTCACAGGGAAGCTGTGAGGATGTGGGGTGTGGGTGTGCATTGCACAAGAACCCTTAGGAAGAAGCTGGCAGTCAGTGATTCCAGCAGCGTGAACTTACACTCAGCCATCTAAAGGGTGTTCTCTCTTGACTGATGCTGGTAGCCCATGTTTCTCAGTATAATAATTTATACCGTGGATCGTGCACTTGGGAAAGGGTGGTAACAATGCCAAAGGGATACAGATCATCTCGATTTGTTGGTTTGTTTGTTTTTGCCTTTGAAGCAGAGTCTGGCTGTGTAACCCAGGCTAGCCTAAAACTCACAAATACTCCTGCCTCTGGCTGTGTAACCCAGGCTAGCCTAAAACTCACAAATATTCCTGCTTCTGGCTCCTGAACCCAGGCTAGCCTAAAACTCACAAATACTCCTGCCTCTGGCTCCTGAACCCAGGCTAGCCTAAAACTCACAAATACTCCCGCCTCTGGCTCCTGAGGGCTGGGATGAGAGGTGTTGCCCCCACGACCCTTCAAACATCTGTTCTTGAGGGAGGTCTCCCAAGCTCAACTCTATCCCACAAAACCGACTTCTAGTATTTAACTCCTCTTCTTAGGTTTGGGGAGCGCATCACCCCAGCACTCTCAGTGGATTCTTGGGAGACACAGGGAATGTGAGAAGACAAGGGACATGAGACTCAGGTACCCAGAGTGCTGCACTGCGAGGTCTTTCTAGAGTATTTTAATTTATTCTCAGAAAATTTCATATCATACAGGAATATGAGGTATCTTGATCATATCCAATCCAAATCCCCCCACTTCTCTCAGATCCCTCAATATTTATCACCATCACGTTCTTTTCTAAATTTAAAGAAAAATAATCCAATTAGTGTTGCCTGCATGCACATGGGTGTGGGACCATCCACAGGAACATGGGCAATTTACTATCGTTCACACCCTGAAAGAAAATGACACCTGCTCACCCTGTCACCCCCTCCCAAGTAGCCACCATTTGCCAATAGCTCACCAACGAGGGGTGGCATCTCGTGAGCCCCTTCCCCCTCCATGCTGGAATGCTGATTAGCTTGATTTTGCACAGGTCTTGTGTAGGTCACAACAGCTGCTGGGAGATCATTAGAGTATTTTTGACTGATTAATCCCTGTCACACTTGAAAATACCAGGCTTTTGCCTATTTACTTCTTCAGCCTATAGTTCATTATATTTCCCGAGTCTGAGTCTGATGCCTCTCAAATATGTGCAAATTAGCTGGTCTGTAGCAGGGCTCTTCTCCAGGATCTCCAGTTGAACAGCTCTTAGGTCACTCACTGATTCACGTTTTTCTTTTTTTTGGTCTTATGTATCTATGGAATGTTTCCTCCAAGCCACACTCAGTTCAGAAAACAAAACAACAATATCAGCCTTGGTGGATATTGTGTCCCAGAAGGAGATAGGAAAATGGCAAAATCAATAAAGCAAGCATATACAAATGGCTTAGAACATTGCAAAGTGGGATGGCTAGTAAATTCGATATAACCTAGAGTCACCTGGAAAGTCTCTGAGGGATTGTCTGTGAGCATGTCTGGGAGGGTTGTCTTAATTAAGTTAACTGATGTAGGAAGATTCAGCCCACTGTGGGTGGCATCATTTCCTAGCCAGGGAGTCCTAAATCGTGTGTGAGTGGAGAAATTGAGCTGATCACAAGCAAACAAGTTAGTGAACACATGTGGGTTCATTTCTCTCTGCTCTTGATTACAGCTGGGACATGACTTAGCTGTTTTAAGGTCCTGCCTTGGCTTCTCCATAATGATGAGCCTGAACAGTGATCTGGAATTGTGACCCATGAGGACTGTGACCAGAACTATAAATGAAACAAAGTCTCCTTTCCTCTAAGTTACTTTTTGTATATTTAACACAGCAACTGGAAACGAAACTAGAACAGGGGTTAATGAGTGCCGCATATAAAATAGAGAAGGGCTGTGTGTGTGAGTGTGTGTGTTGGCAATGTTGGAATGGAGCAGGCAGAGGCGGTCTGGATGAGCCCCTGGGGAAGGTAGCATTGAGTTGAGACCTTGAGTGCCACAGAGCTGGCTGTATGGACGTCTGGGGGAAGTCTACTGATTATAATAGTTTACAGCAGACGGTTTTCAGTGGAGGAGTCATGAGTGAGTGGCCTTGGGAAGGTTGATTGCTTCCCAGGATGGCAGAGCTGTGTGTGGAGCAGTAGAGGAACGGATCTGGAGGCTGCTGCCGGCGGTCTAGGTGGATGCTCAACTGGCTTGCAGCGTGACGGTAACAGGAAAGTGATGGGAAGTTCTGAGCGTGACTTGTGCCATTCGGTGAAGGGCTGGCTGGATGAGCAGGGGAGAGAGTCCTTCCACAGCTGATCCTTAGCATTCAGCTCTTAGCAGCCAGCAGGGAAATAGGGGGGAAAGGCTGAGGGAAGTCACTGATTGGGTAGTGGGTTGGGCAGCTCTTTCCTCTATCTTTGTGACACCTAAATGTAGGGAGAGTGCAGAGACAGGTAGGTGATGGGAATGGAATGGAAAGTATCCAAACTCTGCATTCTACATCCCAAAAGGAAACTGTTTAAGGAGTTGGGAGGGCTGGGAATAGAGACAGCACAAAAACAGACAGAGCTCCTCAGGACTAGAGTAGCAGATGAAGAGTGGCCCAGAGGTCTGGATGTTCTGAGGGCATTGTAGACACAGTTGAGGTGAGGGAGGTGTCCTGACAAGTGCTGAAGATGGTGTTTCGGGGGGGCTTTGAGGACTAATGGAAACTGACAGGCTTGTAGGACCCCTTCTGTACTCTGATGGTACGATGGTTTCTAGGGAAAGCATACAAGTCCCCATGACTTCACGTCTCTCTTCTAGTTCACAAATTCTCTCTTCAGCCACATCTGATCCACCGTGGAACCTGTGATTGATTATTGTTTGTTTATTTAACTGATTGATGGGTTTTATGTCTCCCTAACCTTTTGGAATAGTTTCTGTACCTTGCTTATATCCTCATGTTTTTCTTTAGTCTTTAGGTATGGTGAACATGTGTTTATTTACGACTCCACTGAATCCTATACCTTGCATTTTTATTTCTGAAGTACCAGAGGGACAGAGTCCACTCTCTGTAGTTTTAAGTTCCTGCCATCTCTGCACGACAGCTCTTCCAGAGGTGTCTTCATCCGTGGAGGCTCCCGGAGGGGAGCTGTCTTCATCCGTGGAGGCTCCTGGAGACAGGCATGGAGGATACGTTTATCTACACAGGCTTTTTATTTTGGTTATACAAGCATTCATCAGGGCTGCCATCTGACAGTTCAGTCTTCATGTTTAGTTTGTATCTTCAGGGCAGCCTTAACTATGGATCCTCAAGGAAGGGATGGTCTACCTTCAAGGAGCCAAGACTGGGCCATAGAGGTTTCCTTGGTGGCCTACTCATCAGTGGTTGGTTTTGATTACACACTCCTTCCTCCTTGACTCCTGGGGTCATCAGTCCCCCCAAGACAGGAAGCATACCCAGAGCTGCCTAGCCACAGAGATTCCAAGCCTGCTTCCAGCTACACATTTGAAAGCACTTGTGAACTCACTTACCGACCACTTTCTGTTTGCTTTGTGGAAGTTTTCAGACCCTCTACACTATAATTATTGCCAGAGAAAGCACTTATCCTTACAATTACCTTACCATAGTGTACAGCTTCTTATAGACCCCAGTATTCACTGCGGAGATAAAGAAACATATGCTGCTTAACTTTGGTTGTTTGTGTAGTTCCCCGACAAAGCCTTACAGGCTGTTTAGTTTACTTATTCTCAAGAACCTTCCAGCACATGTAGACACTATGCATGTATAGACTTTAGGGGGGCCGGAGAAGCACAGTGGGGCCACAGACTCTCAAGGGAGGGGATGCTCTGAGAGGGCATGGCCAATAACATGGGGCCTTTGGAAAGCAGACCCATCCCTTCACACCTCTGGCTTGGGCTTGTGAAGTTTGTGGCTGACCTCTTATCCCAAGGCGATCCCAAGAGGCTACCCTTCCTCAGACCTTCTGTCCATCTTCCCCTCCACAACCCAGCTGCCTACCAGCCAGGTGACACTTTCTCTGCTGTATTCTCTACTTGGTCCTTGCTGACATCTCAAACGGACTTGAAGGAATGTTGACAGACATTTTAGAGTGTGTGTAACCTGGAAATGTCAGTCTGTATCAGAATGGCTTCTTTTATCTGTTTGCTGCCACCTAGTGGTTCCTAGCTGCATAGGCCGTATTGCACAGTGCAGAATTCTGTAATTGCTCCCAATCTGAGGACACATAACTACCGGATAATTACAAGCCAGGCCTGCCTGGGTCTGCCCTCCCTCTGTGTTGGTATCCTTACCCTAAATTATTCCTCTGTTGTATCCAATTATCCCCTAAGCTCCCACAGTTGAAGATGTGTGTAATAATTGCTTCAACAAAGCCCAGAACATGGTGGTTTTCAATTAATCTGATCTGTCACTCAGGGCTCATGTCTGGACTCCTCCTTCAGTGTTTCAAAGGACACCCTACATAAACTTGTCCCAGTAACATCAGAAATATACAGTTCACATTACCTTAGGTATTTGCGTGTGATTGGAACAAACATGAGTGATTCAAGTTGACTGAAGGAATGTGCAAATTGTTAAAAAAAAAAAAAATCAAAACTGTAGTTGAAATTCTCAGCGGGCTGACTTAACCGGAAAAGTAGATGGCCTGGTTCCAGTGCTGCTGCTGCCCAGCTGGGATGATGGGTGGATCACATCATTGTGCCCCTGACAGAGGCTTCCACAGAGTAAACGCTGGAGTCCTGACAACCACACTGTGTCATCCTCTATTAATGGTAGCTAGGATGGGAGTTAAATGTGAGCATCAAAAATAGGTAGACGTAGAGTTGAGGTAAATGGTCCAGAAAGACAAATATCACATGCTTCCTCCATCTACAGACTCCCGCCTGAGGAAGAGAGAGAGAGAGAGAGAGAGAGAGAGAGAGAGAGAGAGAGAGAGAGAGAGAGAGAGAGAAAGAGAGGAGACCATGAAAGCAGAAAGGGGCTGTTTGAGAGGAGAAGGGGCTCAGCGGGAATGGAGAGCGGAGGGCGGAAAGGACAATGGCGGGTGAATGTGATCAAAACGTCTTGCATACATTTAAGAAGGTGGCATATGAACCTATTCCCTTTGAACACAATATGCCCTGATAAAATGCTTCTAGAAACCGATGACATGTTTATTCCACCAGGCACTGGGGAGTTCTGAGTAAGAGGAAGAATACCACTTTGCACAATACCCCCCACCCCACCCCGGCCTCTCTGCTCTCCCCCGAACCTGCTGTGTGCCATCTCCCAGAAGGCACCACACACAGCTCCCCATGGCCACAGCAGAAGGAGGCTGGTACTTCCTTCGGCACCTGGTCACTGTGCTTGTGGTCCTCACACAGCCTAATCTCCTCCTGTGCTGAGCCAATGCCACTGAGAGAATTCTGCCTTCTCTGCCTTCACCCACAGGCTCCGACATCACCAGCCATTCATTCAGGATCTTGAGGCCATACCCAACGCTGATTACTCAAAACCAAAGCCATATTGTCTTGGGGTCACAGTGTGGGGCATGGGTCACCAACAGTCCCTTCCTGCAGGTCAGGCTCAGGTCTCCGCTGTACTCCCGGATGCCCCGAGAGCCCCCATTGCATTCAGAGCTTGGAAAACCAAGTTCCCTTTGGGATGGCTCCTTCTGTGAATGTCCAGCAGTAACCCACGAACCTCTTTTCCTGTTGTAGTTCTGTGTCTGGGGTTGGGAAGAGAGAGGCAGTGAATTAATGCATCACAGCCTTCCCTGGGGCCGGCAGTAGTACAGTGGGAGATGGCTTGCTCTGCTTGAGGCTGTGGGTTCAGTACGGGAAAATGCCACCTGGATCTCTGGGAACACCCTCTGGGAGATGTCACAGCCACGGTCAGAGTAGGGGGGTTGGTTCCCTTCTGAGTAGCCCTCGTAAATGCTTCTTAAATATCAAAAGCAGGTTTGGAAGACCCCTGTGCTATCCAGCATAGAGCACCGAGCATCCTGTGTGCATTTATGGAGGCAGAGCCAGAGGCTGTTCTCATGCTGCCACAGTGGGGGCGCAGAGCACAGTGGGACCACCAAGTGCATGGGCACCCTAGACATCCGGGTGGTGTGGGTGGTGCCAGATGAAGCGGCATATAGAGCAGATACAGGGGGACACATGGACGCAGCAGCCTGCATTCACGGTTTTGAAGAGAATCCACCTTAAACAACAGCGCTGTCTACAGTGCTCTCTGTGTTGAGGGGAAGGAGGTGCAGGGTCTTAGCATTTGGACTTGTGTTTCCTCCAAGGGCAGCGTGTGGAGAACAGTTGATACACTCAGAGAGATGCTAAGGGAACCAAGAGGATGCAGCCAAAGAAGCCAGGGCTTTGGCCCTGTCAGGCCTGCGGGCACGAACTTGGGTGGTGATTTTCCAGGGTGATCTCCAACAAGACACTCAAGCCGAGCCTCCCAGAAGCAGACAGCAAGGGTTGTCTGGACACCGAACTTGATGCAGCCCCTAGGGTTGGCATTGAACTTGACATGATAAACAGCTAATGCCAAGGAGGTACATTCCTGCCAAGACCCTGGGGTTCCTCCCCACTCCTTGGAGTTTCTTGAGGTCTCTCTCTCTCTCTCTCTCTCTCTCTCTCTCTCTCTCTCTCTCTCTCTCTCTCTCTCTCTCTCTCTCTCTCTCGTGTACATGTGATGGGGTAGACATGTATGTGTAGGTGCACATGCACATGTGTGCATTTGAGGTCTCTTTGAGACGTTGGGTGCCATTCCTGTCTGAGACCTGCCTGCCTCCACTAGGGCCTGTTTTTGTTACATGGGCTCTGGGGATTGATCTTGGAACTGCACCCACCCAGGTCACACCCATAACCAACCTCAGTAACCCCCTGATTGCTAATCTCATCTGCAGAGACTGTTGGTTCACAGGGCCCCATAGTCACACTTGCTGGGGTTGGTACGCAGACACCTTTGCAAGGTCGTTGTCACACAGTTTCTGAAACCAAGAAACCGAGTTCGCCATTTCTTCAAGATCTCTGACTAGGACACTGCATCACGTATCTTCCTCGAGACTTCTGCTGTGTTTCTATCAACCTCACCTGGTGATGTCCGTGGGGGAGGCTGGGTGGTCCAGGTGCTTGAGGGCCTGAGCTCACAGTTTACCCGCTGCTTGCTCAGAATGACCACAGATGATGGACAGCTTACACCCTGACCCTTGAACCCTTTTCTAGCGGCTGTGGGAACCTGGTAACTCCTGCTGACTTCTCAGCCCAGCAGCTTTCGGGACTGGTAGGGGGAAGTGCCCAGGAAGGTGCAATATTCACCCTGAAGCTTCTGGTTGGCTCAGAGCCTCTCTGGCTTTGTTAGATTCACAACATCTTGGTGGTCTTACTTTGATAGGCAGGGTGGTGCCATTGAATGCAGGCTGTCCCTCTGTAGTTCATGAGGGGTGTCATCCTTGCTAAACATCTTAAAGTGACTAGGATCTTCAAATCTCCATAGGCATTGCGGCACAGCATAGTGTGTGATTTTCTTTGCAAAGACCTCTGTTGGAATCCCAGGTCTACCACCTCCTAGGGTTGCGATTTTAGGAAAATTACTCCACTCTTCAGAGACTTTCTCTTTTCCATGGACTGGGGACAATAATCCTGCCTACCTGGGGAGGCCGATGTGGCAGGTTCCCTGAGCTAAGGCACAAAGCAGTTCGCTCAACCCCTGGCAGGGTGAGAGCTACTGGAGTCTACTGAAGCTTACCGTGGGTTTTAAGATGGGGGAGGGAGGTAGATGTGTCATTCTGGGCGTGGTAAAAGAGTCAAACCCCCTGACCTCCAGTCCAGCTCTTTGATCCGATGACCCGGCGGGGTGGGGTGGGGTGGGGTGGGAGGGGAGACCCAGAGCAGCTGTCTGCCCTGATACTCGTCCCCTGTCCCCTGGAGGTCACAGGCATAAGCACAACCTAAACCAACAGCTTTAAAGAGTCAGAGGAGACAGATTTATTTACCAAAGGTCATGCAAGGTGTCGACCAACAGCTGACCCCAGTCAGCCTCAGCAATCTCCCTACATTTCTCAAACATCACTTATAGCTAGCTACCTTTTCACCATAGTTTTAAGAACTCCACACCCCCTCCCCCCCTCCCCCCCTCTGTGTATTTTGTTTTCTGTTCTTCCCTAGGGAACTAATTACCAGTCTCATATTAACTAAAATACCAGCGTCTCTACGGATGTAGTGTCTGTTTTTGGATCCCGTCCCTTGTCTTGTTTTGAGGTGAGGAAGTAAGCTCAGCTCGGCTGCTGCCTCTGGGAATTTTAATTCTGCTCTGGCCCCTAGGGATTCCGGCATCCCGTACAGATCAGTGAGTCAGACTGGAGCTCAGTGGGACCACTGAGGGTTTTGTGGAATATTTTTAGTGGGCTTAAAAAAAATCTATTTTAGGTTTTCCATCCCCTTCTCAGTTTCCGTTGCAAATACTTAGGACTGTGCAGCTCTTGGCAAAATCACATTGGGAGGATATAAAACTGAATGCTATTTTTGCGTTTATCTCCAACTTTGCATACAATTTATAGAGTTTAAAATCGCTTTGAGGCCATCTAACAATCGCGTCTGCTCGCACTTCTCTGAATGAACCTGCTACTGCCATGTTTACCTCGCGCCCAACAAGAAATGAGTTCACAGGATAAACCCAAGCCCCTCAGAGTGGACACTCAGGTTTGAGGACCAAGCTATGGCACCCTGCTTGCTTTTGTGAATGTTTCTTTTTTTCCTATTAAGTTCTTATTCTCTGTGTGGATGAATATGTTTCCAAGGAAGAAAGTGTGTGCCGAAAGTCTTTTACGATTCTTTAGTGGGGTGTGCAGGGACACTCACATGCCATGGCTCCTGTGCAGGGACACTCACACGCCACGGCTCCTGTGCAGGGACACTCACACGCCGGGGCTCCTATGCAGGGACACTCACACGCCGGGGCTCCTGTGCAGGGGCACTCACACACCACGGCTCCTGTGCAGGGACACTCACACACCACGGCTCCTGTGCAGGGACACTCACACGCCATGGCTCCTGTGCAGGGACACTCACACGCCAGGGCACCTGGGTGGAGGTCAGAGGATAGCTTGCAGCAGTGAGGCTGTCTTGCCTGTCACTCCCTGCTCTGAATCTCCTTCTCAACGTCTATGAAACAGGATTTGATGAAGACAAAACGAGAGAGCCCAATGCAAGGTTAACTGAGACAGTGGCCATGTGCCTGTGGCATGTGACCGTGGCTAACTGGAACCTTCATCAGCCCTCTCCGAGCAGGGACCCATGAAGGCTGATTTGACTTTCTAATTGTCTGGTTATCCCTGCAATGCCGCCTCATGTTCGTTTTCTCATAAAGTGCTGCTTACCAGGTGTTGTGGAATATTAGTTTAGGATGGCTTACATTTGTTTGTGCTGCGGAACATTTGTTTAATGATGTTTAAAGAGCTGAATGGCCATTAGTGAGGCAGGAGAAAGGGTAGGTGGGGCTGGCAGGCAGAGAGAATAAGCAGGAGGAGAAATCTCGGAGAAAGGGGTTGGAAGAGCGAGAAAAGGAGGAGAGGAGGACATCAGGGTCCAGCCACCCAGCTACACATCAAGCCACGAGTAAGAAGTAAAGAAAGATATACAGAAATGGAGAAAGGGAAAAGCCCAGAGGCAAAAGATAGATGGGATAATTTAAGTTAAGAAGAGCTGGCTAGAAACAAGCCAAGCTAAGGCCAGGCATTCATAAGAAAGAATGAGACTCTGGGTGTATTTATTTGGGAGCTGAGTGGCGGGCCGACAGAGTAAAGAGTAAAAGCAACAGATACGACCAGGACTCAGCACCTCTGGTCCCTCAGGGAGATGGGGACAATAGGAACTTAGGCATCTATGGTGGTTTCCATTTGTGGTGGCCTGACCCGTGGGATGCCTGCTCCTCCAGGCTCCTGTCTTTAAACCCTTGGTCCCCAGCTGGTGGTGCTGTTTGGGAACATGGTTGTGGAACTTTTAGGAGAGGGAGCCTGCCTGTGGTAGTGAGCCTTGAGGCTCTATAGCTGGCCCCACTTCCTGCTCATTCTCTCTGCTTCCTAAATGTGGACACAGCGTGAGCAGCCTCCGGCTCCTGCTCTCATGCTCTCCGTGGCTCCTGCCATGGCTTGGCCACCATGATGGACCGCAGCCCTTTGGAGCTGAAGGCCAAAGTAAACCTTCCTCCCTTAAGCTGATTTTGCCAGAGGGTTTGACCGTAGCAATGAGAAAATAATAAGAGGCCATTGATGGGAGAAACAGCAAACGTTTTACCAATTTTTAAAACAGAATCTTAAAACATGTATGTACTTGGAACGCCAAATGATCATCTTTCAAAAAACAAAGGAAATGAGTAGTTCATTCTCAGGTATTTGCACATCTTCCTTCCTTGTTTCGGTGAATTGGAGACCAATGTAGAGAAGAAAAGTCTTATTTTTATTGTCTAAGTTTAAGGGGGCTACGTGTTTGTTTTGGCATCTAAGTTTAAAAGGAATCCATGACATTTTTAAACACATGATTCTATAACAAGGACTTTATGTCAAATTCAAACACTGAGCCTAATCCCAAGTAAGTTTTTTTTTTTTTTTTTTTTTTAAAGCTAAATAGTCTGTTTAAGTAAAGCACAGAGCACAGGCTCTCAGTAAAGCAAAGCCAGATTGTCTGTGTAAGCATGGTAGGCTGGGTCCCTTGAGGGGACTTCAGAAAACAATGTAAGAATCATGATTGTTGCTTCCACAGATGTCTAGACATTTTTAGAGAGAGCAGCAGGCTGTCCCTGTAGAGTCCAATCCCAGAGGAACCAGCTCCTCATGGACTTTGCCTTGCTTCCCTGAGCTGTCTTCATAGTTTTATCTTGTTTTGAATGCCTCTAGAACTCACCAGTCTTTAGTGATGGCATTCAGAGAATGGGTACTCAAAGGACAAGGATTTAAACAAAGCAGTTGTGGTGACTTTGAGACTGGCCCCCATAGGCTCATATATTTAAATACCTAGTTCCCAACTGGTGGAGCTGTTTGGGAAGGATTAGGAGGTGTGGCCTTGTTCCCCCTCCCTCCCCATTCCTGTTTCTGCCACCCCTGTGAGCATTTTGAGGCCAATGAACCTGATCCTGGGGGAAAGCTCCTGTTTCTTAGCACAGGAAGGGCTTCTGAGGGCAAGCAATCCCTACCATGATACAGCTGTTTGGCCTGGCTTGAGATGTCCTACTTCTGGAGCCCACTGATTTAGACTGCTGGGGAGCTCCAGTTTCCCTGGGATGGGTCCTGGGCATCTGGATTAGACTTGAATCTGTGCATTGTCTTCCATGGCTGTCGACCCCATTGTCTCTTAGTGTCAGGGTGTGAGTCTTTCCCGCAGAAACAGCACTATTGAACATTGGTTGTGTTTAAATTGCAATCCTCTCCTTGCTGGGGAGATCACCCCATTACATGAAATGCTTTTCATTGAAGAGGTAAATAGAAAAATTTCAATAACATAAAAATATTTGAATGGAATATGACAGAAAAAAAAATCACGCTAGCCTATGATGCTACCTGCACAGCCCGGCACAAGATGAGCACAAGACACGGCATTTAGATGCGTGACTTTCACCATGTTCCGAGTGTTCTGCAGCATATAGAAATAGGAAAAGGGGAGAAGCTCAGGGAGGGCCCCTCAGCTTGTGTCCCTAGCTGATGGCATATGACCAAGGGAATGACTGGGCTTATCCCCATGAGCCCAGGACACAGGGTGGAGCTCTGTGCTGAGGAGGTCCAGCCACAGGCAGAGCAGTTGAGGCTGGAGGATCCACACCCTGACCACTCTGGCTAGGATGTAGCCAGAGGTGGAAGTCAAGAGGTTGAGAGTCATCTGACTGTGTGGTGAGGGCCCTCATCGTGGCCCTGCCACCTCAGGAGAGGCTCAGCGGCCTAGAGATGGACGTCAGAGCAATGGCTAGTGTTCATTTGTGTTCTGCATGCCTTGTCTCGAGCGTCTGTCCTCTCCTCTGTTAATCATACATCCCCTTTGTAGGCTTGCAGAATGGGTGGGAACACATGTGGTTGGTGTCAGCGGGTCGCCGGGAGACCCGGGCCTCCGCTGTCATTGTGGATGCTGCTTCACCTGTGGTTCCGAGAGCACAGTTCCTCTGTCTCCATCAGGACCTCCCCTGGGTGCTGCTCCACCTCCGGCATGACAAAGGTGGCATGTTCAGTCACAGGCTGCCACCAGGATGGCGCTTCTTCGCTCTCACGCTGACCTCGGTGTCTGGCTCCTGGATTGACGTGGGCAGGTGGAAAGGAGAGAGGTGGCGATGGGGATGGGCAAAGAGGAAGGACCAGAATTTGTTTCCTGACACAGACAACTCCAGGACGAACCATTCCTAGGACCCCCCAATGATCCTGAATAGCTCGTCTTTGTTTGACGACATAGATGACAGGCCACAGGGGCCTATGGTTCCTCAACCGTGCTGCCAAACATCAGAATTTCCTGAGCATGTTTTCAAAGCGCATCTGCATGACGTCATCAAGCTTTCGGTGTATTTACCATCCTGAGAAGACTCACGCCACCTCTCTGCCAAGCTGAGCCACCCAGATCGGTGGCTTAGCGCACCCAGACACGTGCTCCACAGCAGAACCAACTTACACAGTCCCAGCACCAGGTGGTCTCATTAGAATTCTCTAGGCAGATGGGACTTCACTGAGGGAAATGAGGTTTGAGAAGGGGGGCCACTGTGAACACGGGAGTGTGCACATCCCATAATTGCTGCAGAATGTGGGTGCCTGGAGTGGAGGATGTAGCAGTTATTAGGCCTCTTACCAAGAAGCTGTATCTCTCTAGAGTGATACGTTTTTGAGAGACATGTTTCATTTTTCTAGTACGCTTGCACTCCTTTCCCTTCTCCAGACAGAGTCCTGTGCAACTGGACTAGTCTCAATCACCACAGAGCGAAGGATGACTTTGAACTTCCCATTCTCCTGCCTCTACCCCCCAAGTGCTGGATTACCGTGTCACTGTGTCCATTTTAAGTGGTGCTGAGGGCAAGGCTTCATGCAAGCTAGGCAAGTACTCTGCTAACGGAGCTGCACCCCCGGTCCCTGTGGTATGTACTTCTAGAACAGGCTTTGTTAACTTGAAATAAGCCACCTCCCATTTCTGCCTGTTGCTATCATAGAGATTTTGTGAGAACAATCCAAATATCACTTCCTAGTTTTCAGCCCCTGCATAGCGTCCCCGGAGGCCATAAAGCCCACTTCATCTGGGCACCATTAGGAGTGGGGATAACTAGGTAGGAATGTCCCCAGTAGTCTGACCTACAGGCTGCACCACAGTGTCTGGCATGCACCGAGTGCTCAGTTAGCACCATGTCACATACCATGAGCACCTGTGGAGGTAGGCAGCTGGATCCCTCCTCACATGGGGAGACCCCTCTGAAGACTGTTTGGAGTATCGGCTGCTATGGGTTGGACTCAGTGGACTCCAAGTCAACAAGTATGGGACGGACACATTGCTTTTCAGCTTGTGGAGGACCACCAGTGCGAGTGTATGCAGACCTGAACTGTGGCTGCCAATACGGCATGGGCATGTGAGCAGCCACAGCCCCATCCCAGTGTGCAGGGCCGGTGGCCGTGCAGGTGAGGGTAGAGATCCAGGAAAGATGTTGTCTTCTGTAAACGAATACAAATTTTCTCTCAGTTCTGTTTCTTCTAACTTCATCGTCCTGTTCACTTTTTTTCTGCTTTCTGTCCTACCACACATGCACGTACACACACACACAGAAAGACAAATCCTCCCCCACCCTACCCCTGGAATCTATGCTCCCATGTGAGCAGCATAGCCCCTACTTTGTGATTTGGGGATGGCAATGCCTGGGCTTGTTGAAAACTCTGCGTCACTAAATATTTAGAATCGTGTTTCACTCTGAAAAGCAACCTTGAATCTTTAAAAATCAGTGTTAACTGTTGAAAACCAGGTAGAGGGCAGACAGTGCCTGTGGCTGAGTGCTCTGAAATGTTCTGAACCGCTCCACTTCCAGTACTGACCAGCAGGGGGCACCCACTGCTCAGCATTGCAACCTGCATTTCTTTCCAATCAGATTGAAGAAAAACAAGGCAGATTACACTACATTTTTTTTTTTTTTAAGGACTTCCTATGTTTATAGGGAGGTGCACAAACCCAAAGCTAGTGATTTCTACAGAATGTGAGGGGTGGACCAGACTTAGCAGCTGTGATAGGACTCCCCCAAAGAGGCTCCTGGATGGAAAGGCTCCGCTTCCTTCGGCTTTTGGGTCCGTTGTCCACATTCGGGGACTTTAGAGGGTCAGGTGTCTCATAAAGCACTAAGGCAATGCCTGCTCTCATGCTGTGGTGCTGTACTCACTGATAGTGTTGAGCAGACAGAGGAGGGCAGACTTGCCCGTGCCTTACCCAGCTGCACCAGGGCCCTGCCCTCCTCACCAGTGCCTGTTCTCATAGCCAGAGAAAGCAGAACACATCATCACTGAGGAGAACACAAACACTATGGAGGTGCTCAGCACCCTGGGTATCTTTGTAACATTCCCTCTGACCAAATGGGAAGTCGGCACACGCCACTTGAAGGACCCACTGAGTCACGAGGTACCAGAGAGCAGCATCTTTGTGTTTGGGGAATAAATATCCCTTGGACCAGCCCCTCTCCCATGACACCTCATTTTTACTTGAAAGCACAGCAGGCCCTGCTGCTGCAGAACAGACCTGGTGCCAGGCAGATGACAGATCAATAAGGATCAATGGTCCTGTTCTTCAAGGCGAAGTGATGCCAGTGTTTGTGGCCCAGGATAAATCTTAGGCTTTTGAGAAAAAAGTTGGCATTTTGCAAACGTGAATCAGTCACAGTGCGCTTGACTTCTTGCCACGTTTAATGACATAGAACATCGTCCACACGGTTGGCAGTGGTGTCTCTGATGAGCCAGGACTTCTCAGTGACCCAGGTGTGACCTGCACATTGGAGATGCTGAGAGCTTCTGTCGGAATCATGTTGGATTCTGGGTTTTAATGAGCTACAGAACACAAGGGTGGTCAGGGTGATTTCTGAGCCCTCCTCAGGCATCCCGCTACAAAGTTACCATCTCCGGACTCTATGTTGCATAGGAAGATTGCCACAATGCCCCATCTCCTAGCCACGTGACTAAAGACAGGTGTCAAGGTATGTGGCTGTGACGCCGGCACCGGGAAGGTAGAGACAGGAGGATCTCGGGGGTTTGCTGGCCAGTCATCTAGCTGAAACACGGTGAGCTCCGGGCTCGGTCAGAGACCTAGTTTCAAGGTCTTTGTTCAAAAGTTACCATTACTGGAAAGACCCTCTCTAACTATGTGGCAGAAAATGACTCCAAGGGGTATGCCCGTGAGTTACCATTTAAAAAGAGGTGTGGGGAGACAGCACCATGGCCTGCCTTACACTCGCTCGGCCCCCATGCACACAAGAAGCACTCGATGATTGAGGGGGAGCACGCGTGAGCAGCTTTGTGTGTGAGGCCATCCCTCTCGGCACCTCCATTTCTCAACCCGACTCTTAGACAAGGAGAAAGATTGGCTCTCACCCAGACATTTAGTCGATGGCTTTGGGTGAAACCCAATAGGGCGGGTGGTACACTCTCTGCTGGTGGAGTGCAAAGAGAAGTGTTTGTTAATTTCATACGTCTCCTGAAAAATCCCCAAGACAGCAACAGACTTGACCTGTGTGGCTGAAAAGCAAGCTTCGACTGAACACAGAGACACGTAACCGTGTGTCCCAGGGGAGTGAAAGCATGATTTAGGTTCAGGCTGATTTGTTCAGGTTCAAAGCAATACTGTAATTCACATTCGAATGGTTCGGATTATTAAACTTTATTCTTATCTCTGATAACTACAAATATCAGGAAAGGGTCAGGAAAACTGTCTCACCAACCACTACCACAAACCCACATAGACAGATCCAGTGGCTTACAGTGTGGACTGGCTGACTTCAGAGTGAGGCACTTACTGTGTATGGGATGCGGCTGATTTGTGTCTGAATATTTCCACGCTGTTCCTCAGGTTGGGGTCTGATCACACAGCTGCCTGCTTGTTCTCACACCCCTCACTGCTAACTGGCTCGTCCGTCGGTCAGATCAGTTGTACACGCCGCCAGTGCCCCGCACGTCCACGCTTTCTTCAGTGTTGTGACTTCTAACAATGTTGGAGAATATTCCCGTGACACAAATGCAGCCAATGCACCATCACCTGTGTGAGCTTAACCACAGCTACGGTGTTAGTGTGAAGAATTGCTCTAATATTCTAGCCACCTCGATGGTGGCCAACACATCCCAGCAAGTGCCGTGCACACATAGTCAAGTACGTCATCCAGTTCCCCACTGCTGGGCCCTTGGCTTTGTGTGGATGGTGATTTAGGGACACTCAGCCACTCCTACTGAATCTCTGCTTATTTGACCACTTGGATTAGATTTATGTGACAGAGTAAGAAAATCATTGTTTATCTGGGAATATCCAGTGAGGCCTGGTGTTGGCTGTGGACCCTACATCGGCTGCATTGTGTCAACCAGGATCTAGGTCTTGCGGGTTCACCCTACCCAAATGCTGGGTGCCCTGATGACTGTTTTCTATTTCAGTCTGGCTAGAAGATCATTCAGAGGTGAAAACAGCATTTGTTGAGCCTGAAAAACAAATACAGACCTTTGTAGGAGGAACGACAGCCTCTGAAATAGACTTCCCTGTGGAAGGTTTTCTTCTTAGAGTGAAGAGGACAGGGAGGAAGGAGGAGGACAGGAGGTGGGTGAGAGGAGGAGGGCGGGGGGAGGGCGGGAGAGGGTGGAAGGAGGGCAGTCTCTCCTCACTCTGAAGCCCCCTTCCTCTTCCTGCCTTATTCCATTGGCATTCCAAGTTGTTCCTCTCCCTCTGCTGGCTTTTCCCTCTTCCACAGACAGCTCAGTGGGCCTGGCTCTCTTTGGGGTCTTCTCACGGGGTCCCCGTCTTTAGCTTGGTGGCTGAAATGGGGTTTTAGAGGCTCCAGCTCTGGCCACTGAGATGGGAAGCAGTAAGGAGAGGCCAGGTAGATGCCCATAGGGAGACAGTGTCCAGCTCCACCATTTTTCTTGTGCCCTGGACCTCAGACTCGCCCGGCTTTCTCACCTGAGTGGGTCTGCTGAAGCCAGCTGTGTTTACCACACCTCTTTGGAGGATCCACCTCTCTTTGAAGAACCGTTGATTCTGATAATGCAACTACTCCACAGACTAGTCACTGAATGGTTCCTTGGCAGACGGGGATGGGTGGGTAACCGTGGTTGCTCTGGGGATTCTGCAGCACTTCCCATGTCTAGAAAGCAAAGGTGATGCTCAGTCTGATCTGGCCCATACTTCTGGGAGAATTGCCTGCATTTACTTGAATAAGTCTGATGTAGTTATAGGCACTGACGGCACTGATCCCCAAGGCACAAAGAACACATTTTTATTGTTGTTGTTGTTATTATTATTGTGAGACGGTCTCTCTATACAGCCCTGGTTGTCCTGGAACTTACTATGTAGCTCAAGCTGGCCTCAAACTCACAGAGATCTGCCTGGCTCTGCCTCCCGAGTGTTAGGATTAAAGGTGTGCGCCACTCTGCCCAGGCTAAGGAGCTTATTTTCTGTGGATCCCCCCAAGTCTCACTAATGAAATGACACAGAAGGATTCCAGACTGCACATAGCCTGAAATCCATCCCACAGACCCACAGAGTCTCCCCAGACTCTCCAAACTCAGACACAGCCCTCTGCTTTCCCCATGGCTGGTGCTATAGTATTCAGGCAGCTGCCATGGGGATGGCATTTGCCGCATGGAAGCATATTTGTGTGATTAATTAATGACAGTCTGGAGGCTACAAACCTGGTCACTAGTCAACTTTACAATCTTTTAATTAAATACACCAAGGAGAATACAATAAATCATGGCCATATTTAGCTGATGTTGGCAGATTTGTGTTCCATAGGAAGTTACAAGTTGAATGCTATGATTTAATGCTTGTTTTCTTCCATTCTGTAGGTTCTGGGAGCTTCCGTGTTCTTCCCGGGAGTCTTACCATATCATAAATAACACTAAACACACAAGCTTTAAGTTTGAAAGAGTAACAGGGCCCTTGAGCTGACCAGAGCTGTGTAAACATGTAGACCGGGTGGGTTCTGGAGGCATGGAGGAGCTCTGACTCTCATTTATCGAGATCATGGGTTGACTGGTTTTCCCAGGACCACAAGAGGGAAGCCGGTTTAAGAATCCTCTGCTGGATGGGTATGTGTTTTCAGGATTTACTTAGCTCCTGGGGCTAGCTCCTTCTCCCTCATGTTGGAGGATGTGATTTGTTGAGGTCTCTCTAGGTACCCTCATTTAGAAGTTCACTGTGACAACCATTAAAATCTTGACATAATCCTCTTGGTGTCAGTTATAGAGAAACACATTATGATGTCATTCCTCCTCCCCCTTTACAAGTCGACTCCCTAATTGATAAGATTTTAGTATACAAACACGTTATCACTTTCACAGCACACATGGACTTTGCACCCCCATATGTGGACGCTTGGTGACCCATGACTGCGCAGGATGAGCCGCTTCTCCTAGGATGTTGCTGTCTCAGAGAGAAGCTGTATCTGCTCCCTAATACGGTTTGCAGCCCGTAGCCTGTCGTGTAATCTGCAAGCTGCAAATGGGTGTCATTTAGGGTCAGAATTATACCAACAACTCCTAAGTATGTAAGCGTCAGTGTTAATACATAGAAAAGCTGGTGTTTCCATAGAGATATATAAAGCAGAATATGGGGGTGGTGTGGGGGAGATGGCTCAGTGGGTCAAGAGTCCCGAGATCCAATCCCTGGCACTTAGGCAAAAGCTGGATGTAGAAGGACGTGCCAGTAACCCTAGGGCTGGGAGGGTCGAACAGACAGATTTCCTGGCCAGTCAGTCTGGCCAATCAGTGAGCCCCAGGCTCAATGAAAGACCCTGTCTCAAAAATAAAATAAAATAAAAAAGAAAGAAAGGAGAGAGGGAAAAACGGTGGAGAACAATTGAGAGAGACACCTGATGTTGACCCACACATCCACACAGGCAGGTATAGACACAACCCACTGAGATTAGACAAGGCTCAAGGGTGAATTATTTTCCAAGTGAGCTTTGTTGTACACAACCCAGGCAAGCTACACCTACCTGGGAGTGGAACTGGGGGGTTACATTTTAGTAAGTTTTCTGATATTTCCTCTTACTTAGGTTTATGAGTCCTTACCCTACATAATTTTGTAGGAATGATACAATAGTTCCTCTTAAAAGAATTCTTTTATTCTCCTTAAATTATAACTGAACATCAAACATCAGAATTGAAGGCAATTTTCAAAGATAGAATAAAGCTTATTAGTTTGAAATGAGTATTCTGGTCTGCACTTTCCAGACAGTTGATTTTTTTTTTCTTTTAGAGACAAGGTTTCTCTGAGTAGTTTTGGTGCCTGTCCTGGATCTCACTCTGAGGACCAGGCTGGCCTCGAACTCACAGAGATCCGCCTGACTCTGCCTCTTGAGTGCTGGGATTAAAGGTGTGCGCTACCACCGCCTGGCAGATAGTTGAATTTTTTTTTTTTTTTTTTTTTTTGGTTTTTCAAGACAGGGTTTCTCTGTATAGCTTTGCGCCTTTCCTGGATCTCGCTCTGTAGACCAGGCTGGCCTCGAACTCACAGAGATCCGCCTGCCTCTGACTCCCGAGTGCTGGGATTAAAGGCGTGCGCCACCACCGCCCGGCAGATAGTTGAATTTTTAAATGAACACTTACATAAAAAAACTAAAATTTTAGGATCCTGGTAACTCACATTTCGAAACTCTGTGAGGAACCAGGCCTTACTGGATACCAAATCTGTGGATACCTTTAGCATCCTGTTTTCAGATTTGTCTGCAAGACACCTCTGTAAATTGCCCAGCCTCAAGTATGTATAACTAAATCTGAGGGACCCAGACCCTTTGGTTTGTTAATGAAAACAACATCAGAACACCCCCCCCCCCAAACAGACAGACAAACAAACAAACAAAAAACTGCAACTATCACCTTGAAGGGGATGAGAATTTGTTTATTCTGGAGCCAAATATGAGCGCCTATTGTCCTGGAAAACAGACTTAAGTTTCTCCAAACACCATGATGTAGTGGTGCAGCAGTTTCATGAACTTTTTATAAACATGGGACAGAGAGAGGCTGGAGAACGGCCCGGTGGTTAAGAGCTCTGGCTGCTCTTGCAGAGGACTCAGGTTCGTTTTCCAGCCCCACATAGGATCTTACAATCATCTGTAACTCCAGTTTCATGAGCTCCAATGCCCTCTTCTAGATCTCCAGGTACCAGGCACCCATCTGGTACATGCATACATACAGGAAATGCATGCATGCACATAAAATTAAAAAAAATTAAATCTTTAGAAACAACTAAAAAGTATAAATACATGAAGACACCTTTGTAATACATTGGTGGAAACATTAGGTAGGTAGGTTACAGAGAAGCAGGGAGACATCTTCAAGAGGTCTCAGATATGATCTGACAGTGGTCCTAGCTTCCTGGCTGGTTGGAAAACCAGTGCTTTGCTGGGCAGTGGTGGCACAGGCCTTTAATCCTAGCAGGTGGACCTTGGGGTTTGAGGCCTGGTCTACACAGCAAGTTCCAGGACAGCTAGGACTACACAGAGAAACCCTGTCTCAATGCCCCCTTGCCCCGCCAGAAAAAAAAAAAAAAAGAAAGAAAAAGATAGGAAAGCCAGCGCTGTGTGTGTGTGTGTGTGTGTGTGTGTGTGTGCGCGCGCGTGCGCGTGCGCGCACATCCCAAATGATGTACAGAGGTCAGGTACAGAAGATGGCAATCATTAAGAGGGCTAAAGATGGCCCAGGACAATTTGGCCCTGGACTTGGGACATTCCAAACTCTGCCTAATCCCTGAGGTTTATCAGTCAATCAGCCTTGCAAAAAGCTCAGTGGAAGGTGCGGCTTCTTTCCAGAACTTTCATGCGCAGATTCCTATAGACAAGCCCTCTCCTGCCCTGGAGCAATCGAGAGTCTCTCCCAGGCGTCAGTCCTGTAAGACCCTCCCTACTTTCCAGGGTTATCTCCTGGCACAATGGCCCTGTCCAGCCCCAGGTCATTTGTACCCTCTGGCTGCAGCCCCTCAGCAGACAGGTTCAGCACTGTTCATGGGTAGGTCTCTCTGCACGATCCCGGGTACTTCTTAGGGTAAGTTCTTGGTGTCTCAGCATGGCCACACCCTTTTTTACCTCCTAGAACTTGTATCTGTGTGGCAGGTCTTAGTGTCTGAGGACCTTCCCAGTCTTTACAATCTCCTGCCCAAGTAACAAGAGAGACTGTAGTTCCAGTTTTCCTGCAGAATCATCAAATATCAGATCCTGGAATGAACTGTCTAAAGTCAGTCCAAAGCTAGGAAGTATCAGAATGAGCAGGGGCTGATGAATGCTCTCACCCCAAGTTCATTTGGTCTGCTCACTATAGTATTTAACCACAGAGGCGTGAATCTTGCTGTGTGACCAGGAGCAAAGTCCCTGTGCCTCTCTGTGCCATGCAAACTGGTGATGAAGACAGACAGAGACAACTTGGGTCAAGTGTTGGCTGCAATCCTTGGTCCTCAGTCAGGGTTCCTGACTGCCCTCACCTGCCTCAGACTCTGCAAGGAGGAGGCCTAGGTATATTTTCGAGTGAACTTGTATTCTTTCTGCTGCTCATTTTAACTCACTGGGAAAGTTTAAGTGCTGGGTTGCTGGAGCCTGCTGCAAGGCAGCTGGATTTAAATATGAATGCCTGCATCTCCTCAGTAGATGCAAAGACTCCTCAGTGGTAGTAATTATAGAACCAAGAGGGATTCTAGTGGGTACATTGTGGCATTAAGTGGCTCATTTAATGGAACTCATGCCGTTACCTCAGCAGGCTGGATGAAAATAAAGAGATCAAAGTTGTCATTGCTAACTCTGAATTACCTGGCTTTTGTCTGTTTGATTGATTGTGACAATCTTAACATTTTAAAAAATGTATAACGTTATTTTTCAAGCTTTTTTTTTTTTGTATGTGAAAGACAAGTGCAGAAAGATTGTGTTTGCATCCAGCTATTGAGGACGTAGACTTCCAGAGGGAAAGGACCGCTGTCGTTACACAAGTTCACTTTTTTAAGTACGTCAGTAAAATACTAATTGCACATACATTTTTTCCAACAGTTTTCTTTTTTCTTTTTTTTCTTTTTTCATAAAGTAGTTGCAGGCACTGGGGAGTCCTGAGGAGCAGCAATACCCCTCACCAATTCAGACTGAGTGTAAGTCATGTTGAGGGTGAGGAGCTTGTGGAGAGCTTACATCCTATTCATGTGTGAATAACACACACACTAGGCTGCTTATATCCTATTCATGGTGTGAATAGTGCACACACTAGGCTGCTTATATCCTATTCATGGTGTGAATAGTGCACACACTAGGTTGCTCTTTCCATCAGCCCAGCAGGGTGGGGAAGCTTGACTAGCAGCCTCTGGGGCCAGATGATGGACTTATCCCCCAGCTGCATACTTTCCCTTAGGCAAGAATATTGCTTAACAATATTAACATTAAAAAAATGTATAACATTAATTTTCAAGCTGTGTTTGTGTGTGTGTGTGTGTGTGTGTGTGTGTGTGTGTGTGTGTTAAGCACCCTGCAGACAGCTTGTCTACAACTCAGGGCTATTGCAAACTCTAATGACATTCAAGTGTCCATAGCAAACTGCTACACCAGTTGAATGTGCAGGGGAAAGCAGCCCCTGCTCCCAGGTCTTGCACACTGGGAGATTGGAGGAGTTGGCTATCCACTGCATGATGGACTGAAGCCATTAGCGAAGGCAGAAGGACAGAGGAGCAGCCCAGGCCATCACAAGAATAAGGGTCCATCTCTGTGCCTTGGGGTGGTGGGCCTGTGGACTTGGGAATGGGGAGCAACACCCCACAGAGGATGAAGTGGAGGGTTTTCTGGGAAGACTTCTCATCTTCTTCATGCTCTTCATATGGATGTCTTGATTTTCACGAATGAGCTAGAAACAAGTTTAAACTAGATTTTTGCAATGATGACAATACCAAAATCAATTGAAACCTAAAATTAAATCAGAGAAACGGTTGTTCAAAGTCCCCAGATTAAATGACTTGACTGACACCTACCGTCGACAGAATGTCATGCAGAGATTCCAACCACACAAATGTGAGCAAAGCTTGTTGGCTTTAAATACAATTAAAAATAACTCTAGTGTGAATCACACAGGAGGAGAGTAAGGACAGATGCTCACCAAAATGAGTTTTGAAAGGGTGTTTCAAATGGGTGCTCTCACCCCAGGGTGTTGTTAGAGGACTCCCATGGGGGAGTAAGGAGAAAGCCTGTGTCTCTGCCAACAGATATTTTAGTGCTGTCCTTATTTAGTTCCTAACTTTAATGTGTATTTCCTAATGCACACGGCATGTTGTTCCTAGGTTGGCACTTTCTATTGTGTATCATTTACTAAGAGGTGCCCAACAAATTAGGAGGTGTTTCCATTACTCTACTGATTGGAAGAGACATTCAGCATCATCCACCCTACTCTTTTCTAGAATGTGCTAGAACTGCAGGTGTGAGTCTGTGAGAGCTCCCAGCATCTTCCCGCTGGATGGGAGGGGTGGGTGACTTGTAAGAGTCATAGTTTGAGAGGACAGCCAGCACCTTCAGCTGGCTCTTCCACGGTAAACCGCTGCTCTTACACAGACATCTGCTTTCTCTGACATACTAATAAGGAACAGAGATTGTTGAGAAAAAGAATAGCCAAGTGATATTTTAGGGGGAGAGAGATGCACTCTAGAATGTAGAGAAAGGAAATTCCTGCTAAATGTTCAAGATCTGGGCCTTCCAGTACTTTTACTATTCAAAACTTAAGATAGCACAACCAGCTGAAATATTCCCAGTGTGATTGTTAGCTTTGGGAGGTTGGTGGGATGTAAGATGGGGATGGAGGTGGGGATGGAGATGGGGATGAGGATGGAGATGGGGATGGAGATGATGATGAGGATGGAGGTGAGGATAGGGATGGGGATAGAGATGAGGATGGAGATGGGGATGGAGGTAAAGATGGAGATGGGGATGGGGATGGAGGTGAGGATGGAGATGATGATGAGGATGGAGGTGAGGATGGAGATGAGGATGGGGATGGAGATGGGGGTGGGGATGGGGATAGAGATGAGGATGGAGATGGGAATGAAGGTGAGGGTGGAGATGAGGATAGGGATGGAGATGGGGTGGAGATGGAGATGAAGGTGAGGATGGGGGTGGAGGTGGGGGTAGAGGTGAAGATGGAGATGAGTATGGAGATGATGATGAGGAGGATGGAGGTGAGGATAGAGAGAGATGGGGTGGGGATGGGGATAATAGGAATGAAGATGGAGATTAGTTAAATAGGGATGAGATGGTGAATAAGGCAGTAAGAATGGGATGGACATGGCAGAGGTGGGATGCAGACCATGAGAAGAGAGAAGCTTAAAAAGGGAAGCCGAGCTAGCCTGAGGAGCCCTGTCCATTCCTACCATGAACCTAGGGACATCTCAGTTTTTCAGAATCATTTCTTTGTAAGACTCAGAACCCCCAAATTTCCAGAAGTTGTATAGGTCTTGGGTGGTCAGTCGGCCCACCGTGCTAGTCAGGGTTGGAAGAGGGCCACCTTACGGTTTCATGTATGTTTCCTCTTTCTGAAGCGTCTTCTCTTCCGTCTTGACCACTTGTTGGAAGGAACAGTTACCATTGTAGTCAGCTCCTCAGGAAAAGTTTGAGAGCGATCTGACAGCTGCTGAGGAGCGTCTTGTGTAAGCTATTGTGCCACTGTGGTGATTATCATTCTTTGAGCTCCTCTGTTGAAAGGCACTATTTAAAGCAGAGTACTTTTGCATATTAACTCATGATTCCAGTGACACCCTTGGAGGGAAGGTAGGTGGCGCGATGACTCACTCAAGGTCACGTTAGTAAGACAGTGAGAGAGGTTGGCAGGTGGAAGAAGAGTTTCCGGAGTTTTCTAAAGTGTTCTTCTCACCAAACTTGTCTCATTCTGGGACGGGAAGCTACAGCTTCATTTTAACCACCAGGAGGGTTCTTGTCTGCAAAACCTCAGACTTAACTCCAAAGTAGAGAAGGGTCCTAGTGTGGGGGGCGCAGGGCGGGGGCAGAGGCTAGTTGTCAGTCACATGGGCCTGTCAGGAAGCAGGGGAAGGCAGAGAGGAGCTGGGTTCTAAACACAGCAAGAGCTGGTCTTGATTTGAGGGACCCCAGACAGGAGGGAACAAACCCTGGAGTGGATTCCTCTTCGCTCCAGTCAGAGTCCCGGAAGGAGCCTCCTGCAGACTGAATTTACAGAGTAGCAGGCTCTTGGAAACAGAAGAGCAAAGCAAGAAAAGCCATTTGAAGAAAAGTGTCAACCTGTCTCCTGTGTGTTAGTACTTGGTAGTGGGCATGTCACAGTGAAACGACAGTGTCTCCCAGGCACAGGGCAGGGGACAGCAGAGACAACAGCTGTAGCACCACAGCTCTATCTAAATGCCGCTCCACAGTCCACCCTCCCAAGACCTCAAGCCTAAAGTGGCCCAGCGTGCCTTCTGGCCTTCATCTGTCTACTTACTACATTTGGGTTTTACGACCCCACGGAAGTGTCTAATGATCCCCATAGCAGTGTTAGGTGATTGGCAGCAACCATGGTTCTCATTGCTTCCACCATTCCAAAATCTCCCCAGTCCCTGGATATGAAGGAACGCTTCTCCCAGGGGAGGAGGCTGGGGCAAGCCAGATGGGATAGAGCAGAGAGGGCCGGAGCCGCCGCAAGTGCAGTGAGCAGCCAGTGTGACCTGCCAATCATGGCGGCAGCCAAGGGAAGGTCAGTGTGGACGGAAGGTGATGTGGCCAGGCTGGGGTCAGCAGGACGTGGTTTGCCCTTGATGCCCAAGTACTAGTGCATAGGAAGCAGGGGACAGGGGCTTGGGGAAATGAGCGTCACAAAGTTGAGAGGGGCAAAGGGACTCAAGACCTTAGTTAGATCCATCCTGACTAAGGGAAGTAAAGGATCGAGTCGGGGACAAGGTAAGACAGCAGACGAGTTGCCGTGCTCCTGGGTAAATGGGACCATGCAGTGTCACTCAGTCATTTCTGACCTACGGGAGGATTGGCCAACTTGTCCCAGGCTGGTGTCTGCCAGGAGCATGGCTGGATTCCAATCCTGCAATGTGAATGAGTTTACTGTAGAAATTCTCAGTAGAGACATGTCAGCTAGGGATGTTTCCCTGGCTTCCCATCCCATGGCCACATTTCTGGTTCATTCTGTGGTACCTTCATGTTCCCCCTAGAGAACTAGTCTGCAGCCACCCAGCAGTTCTGCCATCTAGCTGATTCTCTGACCACCTGATTGTCCTGTCTGAGATTGGTTATGTGTTATCTTTCTCTTTGGTGTGTGTTTCAGGACTTGATATTCAAAGCCGACATTCAGCCCTCTAATGAGGCAAATATAACTCGTGTTCTAGTTAGAGTGACTGTCACTGCGAAGGAACACAAAGACTAAAAACTTGCGGGGGGGGGAGGGTTTATTTGGCTTACACTTCCACATCTGTTCATCACCAAAAAAAGTCAGGATAGGAACTCAAACAGGGTAGGAACCTGGAGGCAGAAGCTGATGCAGAGGCCATGGAGGGGAGCTGCTTACTGGCTTACTCCTCATAACTTGGTCAGGCTGCTTTCTTATAGAACCCAGAACCACCAGCTCAGGGGATGGCACCACCCTCCACGGGCTGGAGTCTCCCCCTTCAATCACTAATTAAGAAAATATCCTACGGGCTTGCCTACAGCCTGATCTTATGGAGATATTTTCTTAATTGAGGCTCCCTCCTCTCAGATGCCTTTAGCATATGTCAAGTTGATGTAAAACTATGCAGCACACCTTGTTATTTCCAACAGAATGAGGCTGGGAAAAGTGTTGACCATGTCCCTGGGGAGTGACGGCCCAAGGACTCCAGAGTCTGGGGTGCAGCAGGGAAAGGTTCTGACGGAGCCAAGCTAGAGGGGAGGGTGCCTGAGCCTACTTGTTCTTTTAGACAGGAGGCCCATTCTGGGTGGTTTTCCATCCCACTCAGAATATGCGTGGCAGCAAGAAACAGGCAACCCTGTCTTGTCAGGATTTAATCTCGAAACGGGAGGAGAATATTTATGATCACATGTGTGTACACATAAGCATTTGTGGATGTATGTGCTTAGAAATGTGCACGCATACACAGATGTATGTGTGTATCTCTCTGTTGATGAACCTGATGACATCGTGTGTTTATGGGAATACGTGTACAAGTATCTGTGTTCTGTGTGCATGTATGAGTTCACAAAGCATGTTCACACATGTTTTTGCATACGTGTATATTTATGCATGGTGAGTGTTTACATGCTTGTGTATAAGCTATGTGTGTGTATATATATATATACACACATATGTAAGCACACAAGTATATGTTAATTTATATCTGTATATGTGTTTGTGTTAGTACATGTATGCACCTGTGTGTGTGTGCTCATGCGTATGTATGTATTGAGGACCTAATTACTCCATACTGACCCCTGTGTGGCGGGCTGGGAGAGCATCTTTGTTCTGCAAAGATCAGATAAGTGATCAAGGAAGAAGACCAGGAGCAGACTGGAAGGCCCTGTGAAGGCTTGGGGTCTCTGAGCTCTGCAGAGCAACATCTTTGATGACCGACCTGGGTAACTAGCTTCGAGTCAGCACTGAGGGTCTGCGGTCACAGCAGCAGCTGGCAGGTGTTGTTCTGACTGACTAGGGACCTCACCCCAGATTCTTGAAGCTGGAAGAACACGTACTGGCTTCCAGAGCAGAAAGAGCAGGGCAGTGTCTCCAGGGCCCCTGCTCCAGGCCTCTGCAGTCACTGCTGCTCTTCTCCTCACCTTCCTGGGCAAGGTTCTTCTCAGCTTTGCCGAAATTCCTGACTGGAGCGGAAGGTAGCCGCCCGCCCCCTTGATGCCCCTCTCTGAGCTGCCTTCCATGGAAAAGCGTGGGGCACTGGGATAGGAGCCACATGGGCAAATGGATGTTTGAGGGCCTTGGCGGGACACAGGGATGCCTTGGAAACAGGGAACCCACGCCCTCCCTCTGAGAGCAGGTCTGTATTCCTCATTCAACTGTGTCAGTATTCTGAGTGCTGGATGCTGAGTCCCCATGCCATTTTCACACCTCACCTCAACGGTGCTGTACGCAGATTCATAGAGGAGGAAAAGGAGGTCTTAAGGGCTGTCCGAGCTCTCCCCATGTCTTCCAATCCTTTGGTACACCTCTCTATGTCCTACATCCAGAGATGCTGTTGTAGTTTGAAAGAAAATGGCCCCCATAGGCTCACAGGGAGTGGCACTATTAGGAGATGTGGCCTTGTTGGGCTACGTGTGGCTTTGTTGAAGGGGATATGTCATTAGGGAACAGGCTTTGAGGTCTCATAAGCTCAAGCCTGGCCAGTGTGTCACTGTCTCTTCCTGCTACTTGAGAATCCAGATGTGGAACTCTCAGCTCCTTCTCTAGCACCATGCCTGCTTGCGTGCCACCATGCTTCCTGCCATGATGATAAATGGACTGAACCTCTGAAACTGTAAGTCATCCCCAATTAAATGTTTTCTTTTATACGAGTTGCCATAGTCATGGTGTCTCTTTGCAGCAATAAAACCCTAACTAAGGAAGTTGGTACCAGGGACTGGGGTATTGCTGTGATAGGCCAGACCATGCTTTTGTTCAGAGGAGTATGGACTTCAGACTGTGGATTAGAAAAGCAGTTGAATGTTTTAAGTGGGGCTTAATGGGCCAGACTAGTAGGAACATGGAAGACAGTGGTGCTAAGGGTGATTTTAACTGTAAGGGCTGGCTCAAGAGGTTTCAGGGGAGAAGAATGTCAGTCTGTGGCCTGGAGACTGCTCTTATGATATTTTGGTGAAGAATGTAGCTGCTTCTTGCCCTTGTCCAAAAAATCTGTCTGAGGCTAAACTGAAGAGTTTTGGATTAGTTGCGTTGGCAGAGGAAATCTCAAAACAGCCTAGTAGAGACTCTATTGTGTGGTTGTTAGTGTTCACTTTTATGAAGATCTATAATGAAAAAGAACACGCTGAGCAGGGAAAAAATACAACATGTACAGTTCATGGAGAAAGAGGGCACCAGGAAGTGGAATGGAGCTAAATCCTGTGTTCAAGGAGATAAACAGAGTAAAGGAAAGCCTGACGCTAAGTGGAATAAAGGGAACTGTGACCACAGACAAGATCCCACCAGGTAAACTTTGAACTTGTGAAAAGAAGTTAAAGAAAAGCTCGGAGCTGAATGTGGTAGTGTGTGCCTTTGATCCCAGCACTTCAGAGGCAGAGGCAGGCGGATCTCTGAGTTCAAGGCCAGCCTGGTCTACAGAGTGAGTTCCAGGACAGCCAGGCATAGGCAATGAGGGAAAATGTAGAAAACAGAGAGCTGGTGAAAGTGTATTTGAATGAGGGGGCCACATTCTAGCAAGCAGCAGAATTTGGCAGCATTGGCCACATGGTTTAGAGTCAAGAATAGAAGAAAGGGTTTATGGAATCTCCCTCCATGACTAAGGAAAGCTGCTGAGGTTAGATGTGTGTCAGGGGTGTCCCTGCATGGAGGCCTAGAGAGGCTATTGTATGAAATTATGAATTTAAAGCCTGGATTGCCTTGGAGACCCCAAGATGTTAGAGATGCCTGAGCTGTGGGATACCTGCTGAGGAGAGCTGCTAACAGGGAGTGGAACCAGCCCAAGAGAGAGAAGTGTGTTGCAGTCAACAAAGCTGAACAGAGTTGGAGATCTGAAGGGCATTTGATATCAGACATGGAGATGCAGAGTTTGGAGTTTGCCCAGCTGGTGTTTGGTCTAGAATTTCCTCACTATACTCCCTTCCCTCCCTTTTAGAATGGTAATGTACATCCAATGCCATTATATGTTAGAAGTATGTGATCTGCTTTTTTATTTTGATTTTATAGGGAGTTGCAATTAAGAGATTGCATGAATCTCAGAAGAGACTTCAGACTTTCACAAGCTTGAGACTGTTATATACTATGGGGACTTTTGAAGTTGGACTGAATGCATTTTTACATTATGATATGACTACAAGCTTATGGGGGCCAGAGAGTGGAATGTGGTGGTTTTAATAAAAATGGCTCCCATAGACCCACCAGGAGTGGCACTGGTGGTGTGGCTTTGTTGGAGAAGGTGTGTCACGACAGGGTGGGTTCTGAGGTCTCATAAGCTCAAGCCTGGCCAGTGTGTCACTGTTACTTCCTGTTGCCTGTGGATCCAGACGTGGAGCTCTCAGCTCCTTCTCCAGCACCATGTCTGCCTCCATGCTGCCATGCTTCCTGCCATGACAGTAATATACTAAACCTCTGAACTGTAAGCCAGCCTCAGTCAAATGTTTTCCTTTATAAGAGTTGCTGTGGTCATGGTGTCTCTTCACAGCAATAGAAACCCTAACTAAGACAGAAGTCAAAATACTCCTCCAGGTACACTCACTGAGTCAACCATGACATCTGCCACATAGTTACCATGGCTCAGAGGAAGGGAAGGGCGGTCTGTAAAAGGGTCTGCATATTTCTTTGGGACTGATGAAAATGTCCAGAATTGGATAGTGTGGTAGAGATATCCCTCTTGCAGATTGACCGGGAATTGCCAAATTGCACTTTTTAAAGGGGGGAATATCACGGTCTATGAGTTACATCTCAGTCAAAAGCTAGAAAAATAGGATTTCAAAAAGAAAACGAACTGTCTTGCATAAACAATAACAAAGGTTAAAAAAAGTCTTAGAAATTCCTAGTTTATATTCACCATTTCCTGGCTTAATTTCATTCTGGCCAAAAGGCATTCCATTAGTGTGGGCTTTTCAGTGACTGTAGGAAGTGACAAATGGTGTGGCATGATTTTAAAGTGAAATGTTATTCTCCCAGAGGGCTTGAGGGAGGTTGTAAATTGTGGGAAGAGAACAGAATTGCTTTCTGATGTTGCCGGAGCCCGGCAATTACCGTGGGCACAGCTCCTGCCCAGCTCGTGGGCAGAGGGCGGCTGGTATGTTTGGGAATTCTTTAGTCTCTCATTTCTCCATGAGATGTGGGTAAAGCATCACTCTTAACCACGAGACAAACGTAAGGTGCACAGAACAGGTGGGTCACTCGGAGGAATCGGAGGTCTCCCGAGTCACCGTCGTTCACTGTGTGGGTGGTGCCTGTGTTCCTCCCTCTCCTTTTCTGAAATATTATCTGACAGATGGTGCTTGTGTGCATTTCCCAAGGAAAGACATGGGCAAAGAGTTTAAACATAGACCCAATATCAAATGTGATACCCCGAGGGAAGGAATGTTTGAAAGCATAGAAAGAAAAATCATCAATAAGCAGAAGAGGCACAGAGTAAGAACTCAACAGTTGGGTTCGGCAGCCTCGTGGGTTGCACCAGCAGCAGCGTCTGGGCTGCAGATGGGGTCTGGAGAGGGCTCTGTGGCCTCAGGAGGGTCCAGCCTTGTTCTGCCTTAGCAGTCTTGTTTCTCCAGCCTCCATTTTTTTTTTTCTGTGCAGCATTGGTGTCGCCCTCAGGCTTTGGAGGATTTGGACACCTTGGGAAAGGAGTTTCCATGCTCATGGGCCCCTTAGACCAGGCCTCCTCCGAGTGGCACCACTCCCTTCTCCAGGACTCTTCTGTTCTAAGGACCAGATCAATCAGAACATCTTGGCCTGTGGTGTCAATGGCAGCAGATCTACCTGGATAGTGAGCTAGAATATAAGCGGGCATTGACGTGTCATTAATCACAAAGTAATAAAGATGTCAAAGAGTTCCCAAAAGCAGGAGCATCACTGCCAAGCAAAACCTGCAGGGTGGCTAAGCATCCACAGGTAGTCATGGAGCCCGAGGGCCCACACTCCTCACTCCACCACTCAGGGATGCCCTAGGACACTCAGGACAACTCAGACAGGTCAGAGTGCCACAAGAGGAGCAGGTCCAGTCCCAACTTGCCACACTTGGAAGGGAGCTTAAAGCGTGTCTGAGAATAAGTATTTGCTCGATAAGACCGCCATGTAAAGGATGAGCTGGCTCAGTCCCCAGCGTTTGCCTGGCAAGCATGAGGAGCTGAGTCTGATCACCCAGAAGCTGGGCACGGTGCTGCGCTCTGGTAATCCTGTCAGAGTTCCGGGCCAACAAGAGACATTCTCTCAAAAAATCAGGGTGGAATTGATTTCACCTAAGGAATGACAGCTGAGGTTGATTGCTGGTGTGTATACACACACACACACACACACACACACACACACACACACACACACACACATGCATACACACACATGCATACACACTTATCCACACACATGGGCACCTATACACACTAACATGTGCACAATATAAATACATACACAGACATGCACACAAGCACACACACGGGCACCTGTGCACACAAACACACACATATACATCCATGTACATCCATGCAGGCATACGCATGGGCACTTACACACACACAGGAAATAAAAAAAACGACTTCTATGTAGGGTATGCCTGGGCAGGGAGAGGCCTTTGGGTCCTCAGATGACCTGTAGCCTTCTCTGGAACCTCATCACCAGCAGCAGCAAGAGCAACAATAGCCACAGAAATGCAGCCAGCACCTCCCAGGGGCCGACTGGGGACACAGAGGCTTTGGACAGGAGCGGATGTGGAAGCAGTGTGACAAGATGGTCACTTCCTCTAACGGAGAGGAGGCCACAACTGTAGTGTGACCAGCTGTGGGGAAGGCCTGAGTCAGGCTGGGCCATGTGAAATGGCTCATTTTGGAGTTGAAATTGACTCTTTTGATTCCAACAGTATTCATTTCTAACCATGTTGAGCCGACGAAAGGATGGGCTGTTCTAGGCCGCTGAACGTCGTCGGATTGCAGCGCCATCCAACAGTCCTCGCCGCTGAAAGTTGTCCAGGCCCTGCCCTGCCTTCCTTCTGACGTGCCTGCCCCACTCTGCTCTGTGGACCCTCTGTCTCTCTCCTCCTCGATGCTGCTGCCTGCTCAGGCCATCCTTCTGGACAGGCACTGCCTACTTGGGCTCTGGTGTTCAGGCCCCTCAGCCAGAGCAGCTGGTGACCTGGTGTCCAACAATGGAGGACAGTGGTGTTACCACCTTCATTACCTGTGGCCCAAAGATACAGGATCCGTACACACAGGAAGCTTTTGGACTGGGACCCCCGAGTGGGGAACAGCTCAGGACGACTACACACTCCCAGTCTGCTCCAAAGCATTCGGGGCAGATCTGAGCCAAGAGCAAAGACGAAGAAGAGCCTCTGTCTTAGCATTGCTTGATATTATAGAGGGCAGGTCTTTGGGGAAACTGGTACAAGTGCCAGGGGTAAGCAGCGAGTGTCTCCATGCCTGATGTCCACGGGATAGCATCAGAACCGTGGGTCCTGTGTAGACTTTGGTCTAATGCATACATAGCTTGTTCTTGTCCCACATGGGGGCCACCTTACCTCATGCATGTACTGTTCCGAGGATAAAGCCCTCTGTCTACAATAGGCAGACAGATAGAGTGCAGGGCCTCTGCTGAATTAGCTGGCTCTGGTTGGTCAGCCCAGTTGCCAGGCACACAGCCCCTCCACGTGCCCAGACTAGCTGGCCAAATGGAGTTCTAAAGAGAGTGACACCTGGTCCTCATGTTCAGGGATACCAAGCAGGAAGCCTGGTTGGTGTCTTGAGCCATGTGTGGATGTGTTGACTGGACCCAGAGGGATGTTTCCTTGAGTTATAGCAGCACCCACAAAGCCTCCCATTCCTCTGATTCCTTTGTCCAGGTAGGAGCACACCCCTCCCACTCCCTACATGGAAACCACAGGGGACTTAGGAAAGATAAATTTACATTTGGACATTGTAGTCTCCTAGCCTGGTGAATCACTGTCTGGGTTCACCATTCAGCAAGGACATTGCGCCCCATATAACAAGCAGAAAATATCATCTCAGGTTTCTTCAAAGATAACTTGGATTTTGTTGCTTAACATCCTGGGGAGAGAAACCCCAGACTGTGTGGTAATAGCCATAGAACCTCAACTGGAGGCTCTGTGGCTCAAGAGAGGGAGTGTGATTCACGGTTGGAAATTGGCGACTGGGCACACTTGGTGTGGTGTGCTGCAGGGTTAGCAGGTTAGGGCCAAGTGAGGAGTTGTGCCTGTGGTGACCGGTACACAGCTGCACAGGCTGGAGCCCTGGGAGGACCCGATGGTACAGACTATGCTGAACGCTTTCCATTCCAGTGTAGCAATGACAGCTGCTCACACGGTAAAGCCGGTCTCAGAGACTCCTCAGAAGCCTCGGATGCTCACGCAATGGCGCTCACACAGTGACCTGCTTCAGTTCCCATGCTTCTGGTTCACTGATGTCTCATAGCTTCCTGTTGGCACAAGGAGAGGCATTTTCGTGGACTGAAGAGCTCTCGGGGAGGACTCACTGAAGAGCTCTCTGGGGAGGACTCACTGAAGAGCTCTCTGGGGAGGACTCACTGAAGAGCTCTCGGGGAGGACTCACTGAAGAGCTCTCGGGGAGGACTCACTGAAGAGCTCTCTGGGGAGGACTCACTGAAGAGCTCTCTGGGGAGGACTCACTGAAGAGCTCTCTGGGGAGGACTCACTGAAGAGCTCTCTGGGGAGGACTCACTGAAGAGCTCTCTGGGGAGGACTCACTGAAGAGCTCTCTGGGGAGGACTCACTGAAGAGCTCTCGGGGAGGACTCACTGAAGAGCTCTCGGGGAGGACTCACTGAAGAGCTCTCGGGGAGGACTCACTGAAGAGCTCTCGGGGAGGACTCACTGAAGAGCTCTCGGGGAGGACTCACTGAAGAGCCCTCTAGGGAGAACTCATTGAGAGTCTCCTAAATGATCTGGGGTGGGGACAGGTATTTCTCAAGCTCCTTTCCTGGTCTTTGTAGGTAAAGGTCTAGTGACCAACTTTTGCTGTGTGTCAAGTGTTTGAGACAAGTCTGCCATGCTGCCAGTCTTTGCCCTGCCTCTGGTTATGGACAACCGCTCTGCAGGTGGGCCCGGAATACTGCCTCTCTTGGAAAAGTGGTGGGATCAGCTGGCGTTGTTGCCCATCTCCGTGTTTGTGGGGACAAAGGAATCCTGAGTCAGAATCTGGCTGGAGCCTTGTGCTCTCTGGTGCACATTGATGAGAACTAAGGGTAAAGGTCAGGGCCCATTTGGTCAGACTGTCTCCCCGAACCCCAATGCCCTTCACTCATCTGCCTCACTGGTTTGTTACTAGGCAACGGGGAAGCTGGAGGCTACGTACAGCTGTCACTGTCGTGTCCCTTACATAGCTCCTGGTCATGCCCCTCACCCTCTCTGCCATCCCTCTACCTCTTCCCTGACCCCTGGTCTCTCTTTACCCAGTTTCCTGCCTCTCTCTTTTTTTGTCCCTCCGTATGCAGTCCGTCTGTGACTCTTTGCTCTCTTTCCCTGTCCATGCATTCCTCTCCTTGCATTTCCTCTGCACCCAGCTTCCTTGGCTCCCTAGTGCCCTCTCTCGTTCAATGCCTGCTCCCAGCCCCGTCTCCACCTCCGGCCTCTTCATGCCTCTTCCCCCATAACAGTGGCTCCACGTCACACATTGGACAAAAGCATATAGTCCTCACCATGTGTGTGGCCAGTGGAGACCTGCTCAGGTAGCCACGGTGTCGTCATCTCTGGTCACTGTGACCCAGTGGTACACAGCTGTGAGGTCAGGTGGTCAGTATACACCTGGAGGGCATCTGTGGTAGGAAGGTGAGATGGGGTGCACATGGCCATCCTTTCACTGTGCAGTTAGGGATCCAAGACCTAAAAATTTAGGTTGATGAATAACAGTAGAGTTTAAAGGTATTTTATCAATACTACCTGTGTTAGTATACAGAAACACAATCTGTAAAGAAAATTAGGAGAAGTTGAGTTTTCAAACACCAATTTGGTGAGAGCCAACATTGTCCTGAAGTCCTGAGTTGGCAGGGGATGGGAAGCTGCCTATGACTCGTCTCTTAGGTCCTGGCAAACACTGACGTCTTTTCGTTTAGTCAATTATGACTGTAAGATTTGGGGACTCGAGAAAAACAAGCATTCCTTATAATCATTAATTTCTGAGGGAAGGTACTTGTAAGAACGTTCTAAAGGGGCCTGGGAGATGGGTAAGGTACTTGCTGCACAAGCATGAGAATCTGTAGCACCCATTTAAAGTGGGATGGGGCTTGGTGGCCAGGCAGTCTAGCGAAAATGGTGAGCTCAAGGTTGAGTGAGAGACCCTGTCTTAAAACATAAAGTGGAGAAAGATTGAGAAAGAGGTCCTGACGTCAACTTCTGGCCTCCACATTCGTCTGCACTGGTGAGTGTTTTGTGGATAGGGTTTACTTGAATACATACATACATGTGCGCGAACACACACACACACACACACACACACACACACACACACACACACAGAGAGAGAGACAGAGAGAGATCACACTATAAAGTGATAAGAGGACAACAAGCTGGTGGCTACTACGTGCAGCCTTGGGGTGGAAGCAACATGGGCCTCCAATCCAGAGATGGCGGCTACAGGGCCAAGAGACAGCTTGCATCTGCCCCCACTCCTAAAAACAAACCCTCTTAGGAGTGCCAGGACCAGGAGCCATAGGTCCCCATGGTCCCAGGAGGCCTCCTGGGAGGTGGCCCTCTTACCCTTTGATCTAAGAGGGCTTCGGTCAACACCCTGGGCAGTATGCTTCTTTGTTTTTCATGGCCACTCAGATGGCCCTAGGAGTCCAGCTAGAAGCTCCTCAAGACTAAATGTAGGGGGCAAGCTCTGAAATACCCAACACTGGCTTTTTTTTTTTTTCTGCTTCAAATGTCAGAGAACCACAGCGCAGCTGGCCTGGTTCGCTTGATCTAAACTGGGGTGTGGGGACCACACAGCTTGAGATCCCCTCGCCTGAGTGATGGCTCGTGGCTATCCTCCAGCCCCTGTTCCTTCCTGTGCAATTAGAAGCCACTTTTCCTTGAGCCACAAAGAGGCCTCACTTGGCATGGCTGACCAGGTTTCCTCACCAGAACAGCGTGCCATGCCTGTCAGTGCTTTAGGGTAAGCAAGGCCGCTCCCTGTGGCAGGAGAGGACCCAAATAAGGGGGATAGATGGCATTATGGAGCAGTTATCTTATTCAAAAAGTTGAAGGGGTGGCAATGAAGTCACCTATAAAATTATCATCTTGTGTGTTTGGGTTTATTGCCCGAATGCATGTCTGTGTACCACTTGGAGACCAGAAGAGGGCATTGGATCCCCTGGGACTGGAGTTACAGATAGTTGTGAGCCGCCAAGTGAGTGCAGGGCTCTAACCCGGGGTCCCCTGGAAGAGCAGCTGGTGCTCTCAACTGCTGAGCCACCTCTCCAGTCCTTGATGTTGCTTTTTAAAAAGCCTGGAAGAAACTGTCACTGAGCTGTCCTGAAAAAGACAAGCTGCTACCAAACTTCCAAGAAATAGGGGAAGGTATCAATTACCTTCGTGTGCTGATGTGTTCGCCAAGGTGTCTGGGCCAGGTTGCTACCCACAAGCACATACTGTTAGGAGAAGGTTGAAGTAAGTGTCTTGGGCCTGGGGACAAGGTGGAATAAGGATGCTGGAAATGAGGGAGACTGTGGTGAGCTAAACGTGGACCTGTGTAAGGAAAACGTGCTGTTAATCTTCGCATTTATAATTTGCATAAATTACGTTTGTAGTAATTGTTACCCCCAAATAAAAACCTGTAGAACCCATGCTATCCCATTCAACAGCTTGTTGAACTCTCCCTGCTCCCTGGAGTTTTGTGATGGAATCTTGTTTTTTTTCCAAGTAATTGGTTTTGTTTTCTCTTTCTCAAATTTAAATGGTGTAATTCTCTGCAAAGAAGACTTTCTGAAAACTAAATGACTACCACAAATCACATTTTTAATGAAAAAAAAAAATCTATTTTAAGTGAAGGAATCTGTGGTTTGTTTTAAAAACACCTAATGGGCGCCAGGCACTCTCCACAGGACACTTCATGAATTTTCCCCATCGCTCTCTGAAGGAGGCATCTGATGGCTGGGAAATGAAGTAACTTTCTGAAGATTGTGAGCATTGACCTTGTAGAACCATGGGCATAACCCAAGCATTCAGACATCCAAACCCCTCTGGAATTTAAATTAAAAACCAACGACCAGTTCTTACATGGCAGTAAGAAGTATTGCCATGTACGAGTCAGGATGGGCCGATTGACACAGGCCTCTAAATCATACCCACTTAAATTGGGAGCCATGAGTTCAAGCGGAGATTTTACCAGCTTCAGAAGTATGACTCAGAGCCATCAGACTTCCAGTTGGCCTCATGGAGTCCATCCGTCGCTGCGGGATCTGTGACCCCACCTCAGCAAAGCAAGGTCACTGCTTCCCAGGACAAGGCAGTGAGAAAACTCAGTTACCCGGCTGCTTCAACCAACTGATGGAATCTTCAAACTGTCAGAACATAATTGATGTGTTAAACACATTGGCACCATTTAAACTTTGTCTCCCACATTTAAAGAATGCCACCTTCTCTTTTCTTCTCTGGTATCACAATTAGCAGTAATTAAAATATCAAATGTTTCACCATTGAGGTGATGACTTGTTCTTCCTCTTCTTCTCTTCCTCCTCCTCCTCTTCTTTTTTTCTGTGTTGTCAAGATAATGTCTTTCAGTTTTGTTCTGAAAGGGGGTAGAGGGAAGGAAGGACCAGGCTGACGAGGTGTGCAAGAGAAATCCATCCCTTGAGGGCATCGCTGTTTGAGACTGACTCAATGCGATTTCAGCATCATTAGTCCAAGAATCCGGGTCAGGCTCCCTAGTGAGACTCGAAGCCTGTGAGACGTAATTAGTTAACTGGTCAGGGTTCTTCCTTTCATCGTTGTGGACAGAGGGGACAAGGAAAGCCCCTGCTCTTCCCTCTGCAGAGCTGCACTGAGCCTTCTGCTTCCCAGCCCACTGAGCCTGCTTCCCAGCCCACTGAGCCTGCTTCCTGGCCCAGTCCCGAGTCCCTACTACTGTGTTCCTTCTGTCCACCTGTGATGCATGCCTCCGAGGGAGAGGGAAAGGTGTAGAGAGTTTTGAGTTTGTATTTTAACTGCTCAGCAACCACTCACTCCTTGAGCACGTGCTGACTGAGCACCCCCTACCGGCTGGGGTTGCTGCGAGGCTGCTCTTCCCGAACTGATCTGCACCATGCTCAATGCAGCACTTAGCAGAGGAGACGCTGGGCCCTGACTGCGTTTTTCTGAAACAGAACATGAACAAGCATGGCAGGAGCTTTCTGTTTTTGAGCCTGCAGTGGAAGGAAAGCTGGCTGAGGGTACACAGGCCTTCCTTCTGTTGCAGTGAGGACGCTACTCCTGTGTGGGAGTTCCACAGAGGGAAAGAAAGGCCCAGAACTGAACGGGACATATGTTCAGGAGCGAGACACTAAATTCTCTTTAAAATAGTTTCTAAGACTCCCAAGTATCGATTCATGTTTTTAAGCATCTGCTCCGAACCTTGCCCATGATGACCCAGACTCTTCCTCTGGGGCTGAGGGTGGAGGAGGATCGCAGCCTCTCAACAGAACGAGAACTAATCAAAAGAATGTCACTCGTGGTCTCCCTGGAGATGGTGGGTTCCCAATTAACCCAGTTCAGCAGAATCAGAGGGATGTGGAGCTCTTCTGATCCTCTACAGCAGCCTTGCCTGGTGTGACCAAATATTCTCCTTTCATCTGTGTGTTTAAAATCATTTGGGGACAGCTGACTTCACTGCAAAAAGCCGTAATTTAATAAACTTCCTGGAGTTGGGCGAAAGCTGTAGGAATCGGGGCTGGCCTGAGATTTGTTTCCTGGGTGACAGTTTCTAGTATGCATAGTTTTGAGTTATATATTCTCCCTCTAACACTGAAGTAACCCCCCTCCCCGCCCCAGTCAAAGCTGGTTGCAAGATTGTGCTCTGTGCAAAACCCCTCTATCAATATTGTCTTAAGCTTCAGGCTTCAAGTGGCTCTGCTGTGAGGAAGAGTCACAGGGCCTTAGCTGCCTTCAACTGTTAAGAACTGGAGTAGACACACAATGCTACATGTGACTGATATTTGGTTTAAGTTGCTTAGCACTTAATAAATAGCTTTCGGCCTCTTTGAATGGTCTCTGAGGCTAAAATATTGACAGCACAGTTAGTTTGATTTGAGTCGAATGGAATATTATAATGTATTGATTCTAAATTATGAATAGCCTGGTTGCTCTCCACAAACCGAGGGGCAGGCCCTGTTGCTGAAGACAACACCGATATGACCCATTGAACACGGAGAAGTTGAGCCGCTGCCTATCTAGAGCTTTCTCTTCTACTGATTAGCGTTCATGGTACTGAAGGTACTCTGTATGCTACCAGAGGAGAAGGTAGAAACTGACCTAGTTACAAACCTGTTGTACCACGGTAGTCGCCTACCTGTGAGATAGGCAGGTGTAACAGTGGCGCAGAGCTTGTGGGAGTAACCAACCAACATCTGATTGGACTGAAGGCCTCCCCATGAGACAGAACCCAGCCCTGGCACTGCTCAGATGGCCACGAACCTGACACTAGATAGGCCAGGGAACCAGGGGAAATCCAAACACTACTGTCTGCTAAGGGAACATGGCCACAAAGTGGCTCCTAATGACCTTTTGCTATAGTCATAGATCAGTGTCTTGCTCATCCGTCATCAGAGAAACTCCCTCTTAGAGTAGATGGGAACGAATACAGAGACCCACATTGGGGCAGTGTGCAGAGAATGAGAGACCTTGGAACACTCAGTCCTTAATGGGATGTCCACCAAATCCCTCCCCTCAGGCCTCATAGGACTCTGCAGAAGAGGAAGAAGATTGTAAGAGCCAGAGGGAATGGAAGACACCAAGGAAACAAGGCCCTCCAGACTCGACAGGACTGATGCACATACGAACCCACAGAGACTGTGGCAGCCTGCACAGGGTCTGATACACAGGGTCTACACAGGTCTTAGCCAGATGGGGCCCCGGCACTGAGAGGGGACGTGGACATGAGTCCCCATCCCTAACCCAGAAGTTATCTCCAATTGATAACTGCCTACAAAAGAGAAATTAGTTTTCTCTAACGGAGTCTCACTAGATACACAAACCACACTTAAGGACAAGCCCATGGCCAACTGCAGATGACCAACACAGAACTAACTCCGTGGCAGTTTTGGAGATTCCTTGTCTCATAACACTGTCTGGGCAGTATTTTTATTTCTTCTTTTTTAATTTACGGGTCTTTTGCACAGATACTATGGTTCTGGTATTACGTTTTTAGGGGATTTCTGTTTGTGCAAACGTGTGTCTCTGTGTTTATATGTATGTCGGGTTTTCTTTGGCTCTTTTTCTTCTGTTTTATCCTCTTTCAGGTTGACTTTATTTTATTATTGTTTTTAGATGTCTGTGTTTTAATAAGAGAAAGAAAAGGTGCAGATCTGAGTGGGTGGAGAGCTGGGGAGGATCTGGGAGGAGTTGTACATAAACAAAAATCTATTTCCAAAAAAATTTTAAGGGGGTTATAAAAGACACCTCCCAAAATAAGTTCTTTTGATAAATAAACAATGAGTGGTCTCTATTAAATTTATTTCCACCACTTGCCGGTTGCTCGCATCTCCAATATTGTAAGGTTGTTAAATTCTGCTGCAAAAGTCATATGCATTGATAGACATACATGCAGGCAAAAGACCCGTATACATAAAATAAAAACAAAATAAATCCCTTCCTAAGTTTTATGACATTAATTTGTGCATGAGGAAGTGGAGGCATAAAAATAAAGGACAGGAAGGAGGCTCTCTGTGTCATTTGGCAGAATGTTGACCACAGGGTGGAAAATGTGCCCACAGCTACAGCACGTCCAGCTCCCTGGAATATGGGGAGCTCTGCCTCTCAGTCCTCCATTGTTTCAGCCCTCCTGACGCCCCAAGTGACTGAGTTGTGTAGAACAGAGTCACAGTCCCACTGCAGAGTGTGCTGGGGAGCAGCCTGCTCTGCCTTGAGTGAGGGCGGGACAAGGGGGTGGTCCGTCCAACAGCCAACAATGAAGGAGGCCTGCAGTAGATGTGTGAGTGGCTTGAGGAGACAATGGCATCCTGGAGCCCGAGACTGAGGACAGGACGTGCGAGTCTCCCAGTGGTAGGGTAGGTCACACGTGATGGGACTGTGAGACACGTGAGCATAAGGCCCCGGGGTGCAATGCGATAAGAGCTGATGGGACTGATATTGGACACCTACATTTCACATTCTCAAAGGATTGAGATGAACTTAGGAGGTGAGTAGCAGACATGGCAGCCGTGAAATGTGGCAGAGGAGTCTGGTGAGACAGTTGAGGACACAGTTGGAGATGGATAACTGTAAGACAAATTGCTAAACGGTCCTATTAATAAAAAACCCGGTCTTATTAATAAAAATCCCGGAGCCAGATATTGGGGTGAAAACTGAGAGATCAGAGGAACAGGACAAGCCACAACCAACCTCACCTTACCAACCCTCAGCCTCCAAAGAGACCTACTTCCTGTATACCCATGCCTATATGCCTTTCTGTTCTGCCATCTCATTTCCTCTCTCTGCTCAGCTGCATCAATTCCTCTTCCTGCCCAGCTCTGTCACTTCCAATCTGTCTATACAGACCTCCAGATCTTTATGGTTAAATAGTGCTGGGATTTAAGGCATGTGCCACCATGCCTGGCTCTGTTCCCAGTGTGGCCTTGAACTCACATAGATCTGGATGAATCTCTGCCTCCCTGATAGGATTAAAGGTGTGTGCTACCACTGCCTGGCTTCTGGGGTTTACTATAGTGGCTGGATTTTCCCTCTGATCCTCAGATAATAGTAAGCTTTATTAGGTACATGATATATTGGGGGATACAACATATCACCCCAGATGACCTTTGGGAGCTCTGAGTTTGAGACGTCTGCAGGACACTTCATAGCTCATGGACCTGGCGTTCCATTTCAGATGATGGGGGCTATAAAGGACAAGTAAGAAGGATGCGTGTGGCTTTCAGACATATGTCAAGCTCTTCATTCAGCCCCTCTCATTTTATGTTTATCCAGGGGTGTTTTAAACCTGGAAACAAAACATGGTGAGATTACTCGTCTCAAGTGTCTAATCTGAAACACGCATCAACCAAACATGAATTCACAAAGGCTAAAGTGAGCAAGGTTAGACTTTTCCCTGTCACTTAGGAAGATGTGTCCCCTGCTTCTGCCGTAGGGGCATTCACTTACCCTCTCCAGCAGCCCTTCTTGCTTGTCCTCTGTCCCCAGAATAGATCTCCTTTCATGTTCCATGATCCTGTATCTTCCCACCTACCCCTACTTCTCTTCTTCCCCCAGTCTTTCATATACACTCAGACAATCTCTCTCTCTCTCTCTCTCTCTCTCTCTCTCTCTCTCCCACACACACACACACACACACACACACACACACACACACACACACACACACACACACACACTTAAATCTAGAGCTGCATGTGAGAAAAAATAGTATCTCTGAGTCTGGCTTATTTATCTTAACATAATAATAATATCTAGTTCCAAGTATCTTCCTGCAAAAATGAGCATTTCCTTTTTCTTTGTGGTGGAATAAGATTCCATTGTGTACACATCCTGTTTCCTTTACTTACTCACCTGCTGGTGGACGTGCAGGCTTGATCTGTTTCTGAGCTGTGGCTCTTCACTTTTAATCTAAAACCAAACCCTAAACCCATAGATTTTTTTGTTCATTTTTCTACGTAAATGTTCACTTCTGTATGTGCCCTTGGCCAGCATTTCCCTGGGGCTGACAGATGTTTAAATTTAGAGACCTTAATTTTGGTTTTTCTTCCCAGTTCCCCAGTGAGAAGCATCTCATTTCACCCCGGTAACTGGTCAGCATGGATGGGACTCACGCAATGCCCTCCCCAAGTGCAGATGATCTTGCTCATTCTGTGCCTTGCTGCTGTTTCTCTCCTTCTCTTGGGTAGTTATCTTTCCCTTTGTGTGTTGTTTAGAGGGCAAGGGTGGGCGTGGCTGAAAAGGAAAAGGGACGGGTGGAGTAGATGTGCTTGAGCCAGCAGGTGAGAGGGAGAGAGGCAAGAAAGAGGGAATATGGAGGTGGAGGCAGGGGACTGAGCCCTACAGGAGCCGGGACAGCCTTTATCTGTGCACTAGTACCAGTGTGCCTGGCAGTGTGTTTATGTCAGTGCCTTGTAAATCAGCACCAGGTGAGAAGCATTCCTAAGCTGCTGGGAGCTACGCTGGGTCAGATGGGCATGCCCTGCGATTCATCCTGGAGCACTCTGCAAAGACGAGCAGTTGGTGCATTGACTCATGCTTTCATTTCATCATAACCATGTGAGAAAGATGCCACACACCCACAGTCTCCAGTATGCCACATTGCCTGTCTGGTAACCAACCATCTGACCTAGCCTTGGGATCTAGCGCTCTCTGTCAGCTTGTCAAATGGATGTTGTGGGTCTGTGTGGCATGTCCCTGACTGAATGCCCTACTTGCCTCTTCTGAGAACCATTGTTCCCAGCCTGATGCTCTCCCTGTCACATGTCTGTGAGCCCAACAGGGGAACCTCTGCCCTTCCATCATGGCGCTCCATTCAGGAGTGGGGACTTCACTGTCCTGGGCTAGTAGATGTCTTCCTAACATGGGCTGAAGGTGTCACACCTAAACCTGGCTCCTTCCACATGGAGGGACTGCAGTTCACTGTGGAGAGGATGCTGCACTGGAGCAGAGAAGCAAAGAAAGAGATGGGGATGGGAAGAAGGATGATTCCCCTTCTTCCACCCAAGTTTCCTCATCTAGAATTGGTTCTTCTGTGGGAACAGCAGCTCGGGGTGGCTGTGAGCCTGATGTGGGAAGCAGATGGAATGGTATGGCATGTAGGTGCTTCCTCAAATGGTCCCAAGTGATGACTAGGGTCAGACACTCCCACTGGACTGTGCCTCCTACATGTGGACTTTAGCAGGCAAGGGGACAGAGAGGGACCAGCTAAATATAAGAGTCTAGGAAAGCAAAGACATTTGGGCATTTTCTGGGATGGACTCACCAATATGTTCTGACCCAGCTGTCATGGCTGAATTTATGATCAACCCTTTAGACCTCTTCTCCTATACAATGATATCCAATTAAACCATTCCATTTGAGATGGGAATTTCAAAACTCCCTTAAGATGCCTGCCCCAGAAAGGAAAAGCATCATGCCCAACATGCACTGTGGTGAAGCCGCAGGCAAGCCTGGTGGTGATGTCAGTTTTGCTGCTGGGAGCTACTCCGCTCACTCTGTAAACAGATACTTATTGACAGACGACAGACTGTCGTTGGGAGAGCTGGGCACAGGGCTCTGGCCTGGCAGCCAAGAATGGAGTCTTTGCTTGCCTGTTGTATCCGTTTCTTCCTGTCGCCGATTCCTTTGTTAGGACAGACAAAGAGAAGCAAAATCACATGCACTCTAAACTCTCAGGATCCTTTTCAAATTGGAGAATATGTATAGTGTGATTCATTCAGTTTTCTGGTGCCAGGAGCATTTGCCAATAAGCACAATGAGGCTCAATATTTGATTTGTCCATGGCTGTGCACTGCCAGGCTTCTGGGGACACAGACTGAGAAGAGCTGAGTGCTGTAGCCAGGAGACACAGTGACGGCTTGCTGGTCCAGGAAATGGCAGCGATTGGCCTACCTTCCTTATTGGTCTTTGTCTATCAAACATTGGGTTGTGGCTTGTCTGGCTGTAATCTTTGTCCTGATGGGTCTGGCCAGAGTTAGCACCAAATCCAGGAATCTGTCCATACCAAGAGAGCTTCTAGAATCTGGTTTTTACTTCACTGTATTTCTATGGGCAAAAGTTAGGGATTTTAAGCTGACAGTTATACAATTAGTATCCTAAGAATGGTGAAGCGTGGTAAAAACCATTATGAAATAATTTATTAAAAACAAGTCTTCATATTCTCCGTAGGACCAATAATTTACCTCTGAAATGAAGCTTTTCAAACATTTGTGAATCATGGGCTTTTATTTTTTTATTACATTTGTAAGAGAGATATAGAGTGGGGGGTAGAGCAGAAGGCTGGGTGGGGCAGAGGGCTGGGTGGGGCAGAGGGCTGGGTGGGGCAGAGGGCTGGGTGGAGCAGAGGGCTGGGTGGGGCAGAGGGCTGGGTGGGGCAGAGGGCTGGGTGGGGCAGAGGGCTGGGTGGGGCAGAGGGTTGGGTGGAGCAGAGGGCTGGGTGGGGCAGAGGGGCTGGGTAGAGCAGAGGCTCAGGTAGAACCCAGGGTTGAGGTCAGCATTTCATCACATCTTAACATTTTGTGCAATATGTGGATTGCTCCCTGAGCTTTGGAGGTCGGTGCTGCCTACGTGGATGTGTCCTTCCCAGGGTCCCAGTCACACATCCTCATGTCTACAGTCCTCTATCCCATGTGTCTTCAAGCTCCAAATCATTGAATTTTGGAAGGTGGTTGATACACCTATGTGTCCTAGCACCCTCCACACTCTTCTCAGTTTCAACCACCTGGCTGTCTCCCACACCTAAGGCTACAGCCATTGACGACGTTCACAACACCAAGAATTCCGCAGTCATGACTGTTAGCATACTTCACAAACTCAATGTTACCAAAATGTTTGTCCCCAAAACTGTTTCATCACCAATCCAATGAAGTAAACTTTAAAAATACAAATTAAAGTCAGGCATGGTGGCATACTCCCAGCCACCTCCAGAGGCAGAATTGAGAGTCTGAGGGCAGCTTGGGCTATATAGCAAGACCTTATCTTAAAAAAAAAAGTGCAAATTCAAGCAACCCGAATGAACCCCTCATGACTTTGACAGGGAGTCCTGCTGCTCTAGGACTTTACAGTGTCGACTTAACTCCATTCACATTCCCTTCCATCTTTAGGACTTACGAATCAACATTGCTGTTATCCATTTAGTACACTGAAATTACATTTATCAGAGACTCTTGTATTTTATTTGTTGTCTTGGGTTCATGTAGCTGGAGTTTTCCTGTATCCACCCGGCTCCTGCAGCTGCTCAGACCCAAGTAAACACACAGAGACTTATATTACTTATAAACTGTATGGCCGTGGCAGGCTTCTTGCTATCTATTTCTTATATCTTAAATTAACACATTTCTATAAATCTATACCTTGCCACATGGCTTGTGGCTTACTGGTATCTTTACATCTTACTTCTCATGGCAGTGGCGGCTGGCAGCGTCTCCTGATTCAGCCTTCCACTTCCCAGAATTCACCTCTCTGCTTACCCCACCTATACTATACTTCCTGCCTGGCTACTGGCCAATCAGTGTTTTATTTACCAATCAGACCAACACATTCACAGCATACAGAAAGACATCCCCAGCAGGTTCATGTATTCGCTTCACGGTTGTCTGCACTCCCACCCTGACTGGAGAGAAGACAACACCACACACTGCACAGCATGCTCTGAACAGCCCAGCCAGGGCGCAGAGTGAGAGGGGGCTCACATGGAAGGCCACAGCTGTACCCTTTCCCTTTCTCTTGATTTGGAAGACTCCTTACGTTGCATATAGATGAGAGGGGCAGAGAGTCATGTTTCGGTAGCCATGCTGGGTCTAGAAGAAGCCTGCCATGATCTGAATGGATCTGGAAACTCTCCCATAGGTCCAGGTACTGAAGGTTGGTGACCCAGGGTGCAGCTGTTTTAAAAATGTGGTGGGGGACTTTAAGAGGATGGGCTAGTAGGGGTCCTTAGGTATTTAATGTCACGTCACATCCTTGATGGGAATCTTGGGAGCCCCTCCCATTCCTCCTCCTCTGTTTGCTTCCTAGCTCCGTAGGGATGTGGCTTACTTTGCTTCCCACATTGCCACCCAGCACCCTCGGCAGGAGCCCAAAGCAACAGGTCCTCCTCATTTTAGACTGAAGGCTCCAAGATAAACCGTCTCTCTCGTGGGTGCATTAGGTCTGGTAGACTAATGAAATAACCCTCCTGGGTTCTGCATACCCTCCTCCTCTACAGTCCACAGAACTAATACAGCCTCCAGCTTGCCTTCAAAATACACATACAGTGAACAATTATGAGATGTTTAAAAAAACAAAAACAAACAAACAAAAACCTCAAAGAAACAGGGCTTGGGCTTGGTTACTTTCCTGTCATTGTGATTAAAATAATGGACAAAAGCAATTTAGAGGAGAAGCAGTTTGTTTTGGCTCACAGCTCCAGGTGCAGCGGTCATGATGGAGGGCCTACTGCAGCAGGAACTGAGGCAGCTGGTCACATGGCATCGGCAGTCTCGAAGCAGAGAACAGCTCTCCTGGTTTGCTTTCTGCTGTGATCAAAAACCCTAGCAAACAGCCACTGTCAGGAGAGGAAGAGTTCATTCTGGCTGCAATTCCAGGTCACAGTCCATCACTGTGGGGAAGTCAAGGCAGAAGCTTGAAGGGTCTCATCATGTCCAAAGTCAAGAGCAGAGAGAGAGGATTTTGCATGCTCACTCGTTGCTCAACTTGCTTTCTCTACTCTTACACAGTTCAGAGCCCAAACCCAAAAAATGGTGCTGCCCACTTTAGTCTGGTTCTTCTGCCATCCATTAGCATAATTAAGACAATCTGCCACAGACATGTGCACCCCAACCTGATCTAGACCATCTGTCACTGAGAGTCTCTTCCCAGTGATTCTGCATCGTGTGTAAGGGTGACAATTAAAAGTAACCATCAGGTTATGCTTGTACAAATTCAGCTCGCTTTCTCCCATTTATGCACTTCAGGATCCTAGCTCAGGGAATGGTCTCACCCACAGTGGGTGGACCTTCCAGCCTCATCAATCTACAAAAATAATCCTGCATAGGCGTGCCCAGAAACCTGTCTCCTAAGTAATCCTAGGTCTTATCAAGTTACCAAGTCACATTAACCATCACATATCATGTGTTTAAATTTATCACCATGTGGTAAGAACCAAGGACACCTCCTTTGTAGGTTCATCTAACCAGAGACCAGAAGGTAAGTGTGGAGCACCCACCCTCCTGACATTGCCTTCTTCCTGCTCAGTGAACTAATTGCTTTATGGTTCCTTTTGGCAAGACTGGAGTTCATTTACATTGTAAGCAGACCCAGCAATCATCGGGCTTAGAGATGGTGTGTCTTAGAGAACACTGGAAGAGTCAAGGACTTCTGCTCCACAGTCCTGATCTAATGTCCCGTTCCTTCTCCCTCCAGACACGCCAGTGGTTACAGGAGGAAGGTTGCTCCTTCCCCAGCCTCCATTTCTTCCTCCTGATAAAGAGATCAGAGTGCTTTCTTTGTACGGAGCTACATGGAAAGTAGTCACGAAAGCAAGGCCAACAAGCTTTCCTTTAATAAGAGTGATATTTGTAGAAAATACACACTTTCAAATATTTTTTTTTTAAATTTAGGTTCCTGATACATTTTACCATGTGCTCATTAATCTTAAACTTTACTGAAGCAACCCCAAACATCTGAAAATCCACTCTCTACTTTAAAAGCAGCTCCTCTGTTAATTGACTGACTTCAGTCTGGTGGTCCATAGTCAGCTCTTGTCAGCGGACAACCGTCAGTGTCTGTATTTTGCCTAGAGTCGCAGGATATTTAGTTAGTGGTGGGGCTTCTTATTTTGTCTTGTTTTCCCCTTAGAATCTTCAATATTCCTTGCCCAGCCACTTTATAGAAGTTATTCAAACTACTTGCCTTTAAACAATGCAGCAATTAGAAATAATACATTTTTTTTTCACGGTCAATATTATCCTCTGAAAAATATTCATTTGATACTGCCTACCACATACAATGAGCAATGTATGACATAGTTACACATGACCAATTTTCCCAAAAGAGCTTGACATTGTCTAAAATAACGATATTGCCACAGTAAGTCTAAAACCCACGGATACAGGGCAAAATGAAAAAGAAATGCGAAAACAGAAGTGGCCAAGGAAGCTTTCTATCGAGGGTTTTGATAAGGGGTTGCCTGGCCCTCCTAGCAGGGGGATGGAGGACCATTGGATAGCCCCATGACTAAGTAACCAGGATATGGCACTCCCTTCTGAAGAGCAGGAAACAGAAGGGCTGGAGAAATCCTCTAGAAAGAATTCAGAAGGTCGCAGAAGCCAGTGGGCTTTCTCAAGTGGTGAATTGGCCAAGTGGGGCTTGGGAAGCATGGCAAGGTTATGGGGACGAGAGAGCACTTCCCAACACTCACCGGGCCAGCATGGCTTGGCTGGTTTCCCCAGTGAAGACAGGAAGGGGAGTGCAGAGGGGCTATTGGTGGTTTGTGCAATTGTGAGGATCTTCCATTCTAAGCAGTTTGAATTTGGGCTTCTAGATTAGGGTAGGGATGCCAAGACGGTGTGAGGAAGGGCAGGCTGGAGGCAGAAGTCCAGTTACCAGTTAGTAATCGTTAGATCAGGGAAGGACCCTGCACAGAGCGGGCAGGGGTTCAAGATCCTCAGAGCAGAGGAACTGGGAGGCTGGGAGCATGAAGGAGAGAGGAAACCTCACAAAGACCTGACAAGTGGGACAGAAAAGGATTTTCCTGTTGGAGATGATAGAATTGGGGTCAAGCTTCCGGTTGGTTCCCAGAGACGGCATAAATGATTGGGGCCATTTCTGATAGTGAGCACATTTTAGAAATTGTTGACATGGAAATTCTAGTTGGCCAGTGAGAGTTGTGTGTCCTGAAAAATGCCAGACTTTTGGGGCACATGTGATACACAAAGAGGAAAGCACACCGAGAGGAAGGAGAGCCATACCTTCTGCAGGTACATGAGAGGTGACACTCATGACCTGTTCAACTAGGAAGCCCAGCTCAAACTTCCTGGTCCAGTCAGAACAGACGGTGGGTGTTCTGTCTGAACCTTGAAAGCAGAATTGTCATCAGAACAGTGCTTGGGAGAGTCAGACAGGGATCTCAGACTGAGCCCAAGTTCTCCTCGGTCAGGATTTCTCATTTTTATAGCAGAGATTTTAAGGGACAGTCCAGTTCACCTCTCTTGTACCACCTGTCTTGCCAAGTCCTGAGCCAGAGAGTGCTGGTATGGAAAACTCCATTCCTAGGGTGCTGGTGACAGGCACTCCCTGGTCCTAGCAAGGAGTCTCTGGCAAACCCAAGAGAAAGGCTGTCCACCAAGCAGCCTGTGTTCTGCCAACAAGCTTCCTGACGCTGCTCACAGTGCGTTTATTATTTGAAGGAAACCTCAAGCCGGGTTTTGTTGTGTTTTGGGCTTAGTACTTTGGACTTTCGGCTTGGTTGGAGAATTATTTCATATGCTGCAGCTTGTAGAGGGCCCTGGTATTCCTGTCCCAGAGTTGGAGAATTATTTCATATGCTGCAGCTTGTAGAGGGCCCTGGTATTCCTGTCCCAGAGTTGGAGAATTATTTCATATGTTGCAGCTTGTAGAGGGCCCTGGTATTCCTGTCCCAGGGTTGATACCAATATACACCCAACTGTGGGTGTCACCAGCTGGTAGAGCTCTGTAGGAGCCTGACAATTTGGCCTTCTCTCCCGACAAATGTTAAAAGTTTGTGGTCTTGCGCCATCATGATCTATTTGTGGGATTTGTTCATGAAGCTTCCACAGGCTTTGGGAACCAACTCTATTGTGAAGCGCTGCGTATGTCCACCAGAAAACCCCCAGCATCCTCTGGGAGCCCGCGAACTGGAGAGAATGAGAGGTGGTTCTGACTGGGCAGTGTAGCAGTTAGGGATCGTAGAAGGAAGGCATGCCCAGAAACGTGGGGAGCAGCGAGTTATGTGAGATCCCTAGCTGGAGTTCTTGCAAAGGTCTGTGTGAGGAGCATGAGGCAGAGACAAGCAGTTTCAATGCTTTCAAGTGCAGATATGGCAAAGAACAGCTTAAAAAAAAACTTCTGAAAGCTGGGGGTGGGAGGTGGGGAGGCTCTGGAAAGACATTCAGCCATATAGCGACTTGTTTAGCTGGCTGTCAAGACAGGAGATTGTTGGGATGGCGTGGAGAACACAGTACAGCCGCAGCATGGCCATTGAGATACCAGGGCTGCACTCAGTGTGGCAGAGACACAGGGTTAAGGGGAGGTGGTAACCTCTGCTAGTTCCCACAGTAACAGTGAAGCTGAATGTTCTCAAGGACATGGCCCATGAGCTGTGAACTCATGCACTGCAGTCCTGGAGTGAATACTACACACACTGAGAGCATTTGCTTCAAGTGTTTATGTCCTAGACCTTGGGACAACTTGCTCACAGGCATGATTTGTGCCCGTCATTGGGCACACGCTGGAAACAAGGCTCTCATCATACTTCGTGTTCCCATTTCCAGTGACCTGTCAGAATGTTAGTAGTGATAATGTCTCCACTTCATGTGGAACAGGCGTTTGAACCTGCCGTTCTAACTCACACCCTCATCATCTCAGATGAAGAGGGTGTTTCAAGTAGAGGATGTTTGCATTTTGGTTCACACGATCACTACGGTGTAAATCTTTCCACTGAAGTGGTGACTTCTTTCTTGATCACCTTGGGCAGGTAACTGAGAGGCTTACTGCAGTGGCGTGAAGTGTGAGCACCTGTGTTTTAGAGCATGTACAAGAGACAACCTCCCAAACAATGAGCTGTGCGAACTCACAGTTCCTCCCTACTAGAGAACCTGGGGCAGAGGGAGTGCAGCAGATGCAGACTAGAACAGAGGCAGGACAGACCTCCACTCGGCCCAGGCTATTGAGCCTCCCAGTCACCTGTAGGGTCACCTCCAGGAGCAAAGCTGCTCTTTTGCAGTTTTACTCGGGAACTTGGACCAGGAGAAGGGAAGCCATTTCAGCAAACAGCGCAACTTCTGAGAGGGCTATTGCCACCGGCAGCTGTTAACAGACATAGTTCATGGCATGGAAAGGCACATACTCAGTGGTCATGCTCAGTAGCGCCCTCAAAGCTTCCCCGGGGGGATCTGATAGGAAGGTTCCCTTATGTTCGTCCAGGAAGCCTCAGCTGGAGAGGCTGCCTACATAATCAAGCCACCGCCCGAGAAAGAGGAGCAGAACCAAAGTCAGGGCAGAGGAGGCAGAGGAAGCTGGCTAACTGTGTAGACCTGGGTCTTCTCTGAATGCCTTCATGGCCACCTGAAACAGGAATCCCTCCTTTTCTTCATAGTGAGACCTTCCAGGGGAAATGGTCAGCCCGTGGCATCTGAGCACACTGGATGTGGCAGCAGAAATGGGGGACATAGCTTGGACATACATGGAAGCAGGCTCATGGCATGCCTAACTCCAGAAAGGGTCAGGCCAAGCCAAACCCAGAAGAGCTGTCATGGACCTGACACCCACTGGTGACCTTGGCTTGAACCAGCACTCCAACCAGGCAGTTGCTTGGTTTCTTCAGCTTGAACCACAGTTTCTAAAAGAACCTCAGGGAGTTAAAGCATGTTGTCTCCAGATGTTTCCAGAGCTCTGAGTAACCTTTTTCTCTTTCTGATACATGGTCAACATCTTCATCAACTGAGGCTCTCACTTAACCTGGTACTTTCCTGGTACATCATCTCTCCCAGGGCAAGGCATGAATTCTAGACATCCATTTCTGCTGTGTTATACTGACTGTCACTGCTGTTCTCCTGCAGCAAAGACAGGTGACAATCCAGCCAGTTCTCAATTCTGGGCAAGGGAGGCAAAAAGGCTGGCCCCTGGAGGGCTGCCTGGAACCCAAGTCTGTATTTGGAAGTTGCAGTCTCTGTGATGGAAGGCACTGCGTTGTGTGTTATTAGAGAGGATCCCAAGAGATGACCCTCAGTACTGTCAACAGACTTCCTAGAAGAACCAATAAGAATCATTGGTATACATGCCCACGTCTGTAGGCCTCCCTTAGGAATGTTGTGGAGTTATTTTCAGAGAAGGGTTGGATAACAAAGGCATGAGTTCAAATCATTTGTAGAGATTTAAAGAATATTCTCCTAGCTTTTCCTGTCTTACTCAGACAAGATTATGAGGTAAGATGCAAGCTTATGTACAGTCTCTGAAGAGCTGTGTATGAGCAAAGACTGGGAAATTACAATATGATAGAGTATCCCTAACACTTGAGCCACCCTGCTGGAGTCAGCCACACTAGTAGGCTGGGCAAGGACAAGGTCCCTTGGGTAAAGGTGCCGTGTTATGATGAGCAGTAGCATAAATTCAAGTTGACGTACCACCCACCTGCCCTCTTTCCAGACCTTCAGTCTGACAGAACCCTTAAGCCCTGCTCCCATGGATCCTGTGCTGCGGCCTAACATGCGGTTTGCTCATTTTGTGGGATCCAGATTAAAACTGCCTCATACGAGAGAACACTTCAATAGGACTAGGACGGCAGACTCAGGTACCTCCATCCGGGAGCAGTCAAGAGAACAAGCGTCTCATCCCAGAATAGATTCGAAACCCTGAACGTGGCAGAAGCCTCGCTGTTTGGTCCTTCTCTGAGAGGTTAAACGGCTGTGTGGTGGTTTGCAGGGGAGAAGGAAGTGACCAAGTCAAGCACCACCCACTTATTTTTCTTTGGGGCAGGGAACTGCCCCTGGACCAATCAGAACCACAAAGCAGGAGAAAGATTCTAAAGTATCTATTGTATTTCAGAAATAGGCTCCTCCTGGAACATGGCTTCTTTTATAGAACAGGCTCCATGCTGCTGTGTTTGTTTTCTCCGACACTTGATTTATGAGCCTCTGTGCTCAGTGGCCTTGGTTTTGCCAGACACAAAATGCTCCAGGAGCGAAACTCCTGGGAGTGACTGGCCCTGTGTGGATGGCTAGTGGAAGCTGTAATCTGGCAAAATGAGCTCAGATTTGTGTTTACACGGATCCTCATCTCAGAAATGAGTGCCTACTGATGAGAAAAAATTTTAAGATCTTTCTTTCTTTCTCTCTTTCTTTCTTTCTTTCTTTCTTTCTTTCTTTCTTTCTTTCTTTCTTTCTTCCTTCCTTCCTTCCTTCCTTCCTTCCTTCCTTCCTTCCTTCCTTCCTTCCTTCTCTTTTTTTGAGACAGGGTTTCTCTATGTAGTTCTGGCTGTCCTGGAACTCACTCTTAGACTAGGCTGGCCAAGAACTCACAGAGATCCGCCTGCCCCTGCCCCCTAAGTGATGTGATGAAAGGTGTACTCTATCGGGTTCTGCCCATTTCTATTATTTTTAATTATGTGTATGTGTGTAGATATGTACACATGAGTGCAGGTGTCCACAGGGGACAGGGTCTAGAGTAATAGGATCTGGCCCCTGCCCCCCAGAACTGGAGTTACAGTGAGCCTCCTGATATGGGTGCTGGGAACAGAACTTGAATCCTCTGGAAGAGCAGTGCATGTTCCTAACCATTGAACCATCTCTGCAGCCCCAATGAGGATAATTTAAAACCCAAACAAACAAGCCCAAAATAGTTGCCGAAACCCTAAAGCTCATTTTTGGATCAAGAGAGTACACATGACTGTTGGTCACATCTCCAAGCTCAGTGCAACTTCCACATGTAGCAGCTCCGGAGGACAAGAAAACCACAAGCTCCTGACAGTAAACATATCCACAGGGGCGTGGTCTTCTGTGCGGGGTGAGTGACGGAGGGAGAAGTCCTATGATCAGACAGAGGGACACATGACTATGCCTCTCTGAGCAGGCCACTGGATGGATGAGTACTGGTGACCCTAGAAGTCAGTCTCCTGTCTCTCCACTGACCCCGACAAGGTCAAGAAAATGTCAGCAAAGGGGGCTTGTCTGCCTTCCTCCCTGGTGGATCTTTGGATGAATTCATGCAATGTTTCTAGCAGATGCACAGGACTGAGATGGTCACAGAGAGGGTGAGACTTGGGGGCTCCATCAGACCCCAAAAGGGTGTGTTGCCTTGGAAAAAGGACAGGCAGATGGAATGCCAGCATTTCACAATGACCCTGGCTGCAGTCAGCAGATCATGAAATTTCCTTTTCATCAAATCGTGGAGTCCCGAGGCCAGCTGAAAGCGGTTAAGACGGAGGGCTCCACTCATCTAGGAAGGTGAACTCAGGAAGAGTTCAGGGCAGTGTGTGGCCAGAGCCCCTGCTGTTCCGGGAAGCTTGCGAGGCAGGCCTGTGATCCATCTCTGTCTGGCTTTCAACCCTGACCTTAAGAAACAGATCAGGGCCGGAGGTAGCGGAGGCAGGCAGAGGGCTGACCTGCCATGTGTGACACTCGCTGATGCCAGCACAGGCTGGAGATGTGTGCTTCCTTGCGAGGCCTGTGGGAGGGAGTCTCAGGGACGTGGGATTACCCACATTCTTCAGATGAAGACTTTAACCTCCCAGAGATTAGACCCTGGATCTGCCCTGTGCATGGTTTAGACAAGAGCCAGCTTTGTTACCAGTATGGTGACACGCCCTTCCCCAGTCCCTCTCCTGCTGCTTCTGGGCCTTTGTTTCATAGGCCCCTATTTAAAGAAATTAGTGGGAACCCGGCCTGGTAGCACATGCCTTTAATCCCAGCATTTGGGAGACACAGGCAGGTGCATCTATGAGTTCAAAGCCAGCCTGGTCTGCACTGTGAGTTTCAGGACAGCTAGGGCCACAAGGCAGTGAAACTCTGTCTTGAAAAACCAAAATAAATTTAAAAAAAGAAAGAAAGAAGTGAGTGTTTAAGTAAGCCCTTCCATCCCACCAGTACCTAGCTCCAAAGGGACCACATAAAGCCAGGATCACTCACCTGGAGGCGGTCTGCTGGGGAAAGGGAGAGAACTAAGCAAGGCACTTAAGGACCTTGTGCTTGGTTCCTTTCATGATCTCTCTGTCTCTGTCTCTCTGTCTTTGTCTGTCTTTCTCTCTCTCTCTCTCTCTGTCTCTGTCTCTGTTTCTCTCTCTCTCTCTCTCTCTCTCTCTCTCTCTCTCTCTCACACACACACACACACACACACACACACACACACACACACACACTGTTAAATATATTGCAAGTAGAAATCAGCATGAGCCTGGTCGTGGAAATGGCAGTCTAAGCTTTAAGCAGCCAGCTCGCCCCTGGCCATTCCCAGGGGTCTGTTATTCTCACCTTCAAACCTTTCTCCCTGGGGATTGATGGTGGTGGTTTGAACTCTGTCCCAACTCCTCAGGACCCTTGGCATGCAAAGTGGTCCTAAGATACACTCTGAAGCTCTCAAGTGTGTCCCAAGAGGCATACACAGCGTCCCAGCCCCTGGACTTTGCTCTCCTCTTGGCTGTGCTCCCGCTGTCCGGGACAGTTCTGAGTCCTTCAACCTACTAATGATGCTCCGTGACCCGGGCTCACCTCAAGTTCCCCTGGCTGCCTCCTCCATGCACCAGCCTCACTGTGTGACTGGTTCTTAAAGGGGAAGGCCGGTCCTGCTGCACAGCCTCCGCCCACTCCCCTGTCAATCTTCGCCTGCGCTGTGTCCGCCCACCGCCCCAGTGTACCTCTCCTGACCCGGGGCTCACCTCTCACCGGGACAGCCCCCCACCCCCACCTGTCTCCTTTCCCTTTCAGCCTCCCCCTCACCATACCATGCCAGGCTTTCCAGGTCCAGTGAGAGATTTAGCTGCTGGCTGCCACTTCACCCAAAAGCCCTCTCTGCTGATCTTGGCCCTCTCCTGAGGGCTGAGGGCCCCACCCCCAACATGGTGGTTAACTGTCTTGTTCGGTTAGCACTGGAATGGAGAAAGCAGAACTTGCCAACGAAAGCAGAGGAATTACAGAAAGTCGGGGAAATTACAATATCGGGGCGCGGGGGGAAATTGAAGCGCATTCTTGCAGCAGCTGTCAACATTTTTTTAACATGGGGTTGGAAGAAAATATGAGGACTCTGTAATACAAGCGTGAGTCATTGCTTTAATCAAATATTTCCCCTTAAATCTTTCCTGTCCATCTGTCCCATCATACCCCCCTCCCCCCCACACACCTATTTTTATGTTTTCTTGGCATTTAACTTTTTAAAACAGCGTTTTCACTTTAGAGTGAAGTTAAAGAATAGTTCTTGTTAGACATCGGCTTGTGGGAGCTAAGGCCTCCCCAGGAAGGACTCCTAAGCAGAAAGAGGAAGGATTCTGAGAACTTTGCTGTGTTTGCTCCCGGGGAAGCGGCGGGTCGACTGCATCAGCCCCTTATCCGAAGCCGTGGCAGAGCAGGGACACAGTGGGGCCCTGTGGGAAGAATGCTGGGTGGATGTTTTCATTGTGACTTCTGTGTAGGAGTCATCTCACAGCACCTTGCTGAAGACGAGGCTGTGTGCTGGGCATTTACCTGGTCCGGGAACTGCAAATCAAAACCGCAGTATTGCAGAACACCTCCCCATTCCGAATGACAGAAACAGAGTAAACAGACATTGAGGAGATGTAGGAGCAGGGGACTGGTGCTCTGGAACTGGATATGAAGATGTAAATTAGTTCAGCTGTCCTGGGAAACCCAGTGGAAGGTCCTCGAAAGTTTAAAACGGGGGCACCATTTAACTCTGCACCCCTGTGATTCCGTAAGTGGGGGTTCTGAACTCGGTAAGAATGGAGAAAAAGATAAGCAGTAACCATGCGTTCGTCTACTCTCTCTTTGCTCTTGACTTACATGCGACAAGCCCCTTGGAGCTCCAGCATCTTCCCCACAATGAGGGTCTGTGACCTGGTACCGTCGGTCTTTCAGCCCTTTCTTCCTTGAAGCTGCTTTTTTTTTTTTTCTGTCGGGATATTTTTATCCTAGCAATACAAATGATAGTGGGATGGACAAGAAATAGAAACGTGCGTTTCCATCGACTGACGGATGGATTAAGTACATGCACTACCGCATACCGTTCTGCTGTGGAGAGAACAAGATCCTCTCACTTGCTACAGCATGTGTGGAAGCCGAGACCACTATGCTGTGTGCTGTGCAGCCAGTCAGGACAGGAAGAGAGCACCTCCTAATCACACCCTTCAAGTGTTGATCTCACAGAAGTTGAGAGTGAAATGGCTGTTGCCGGAATGGGGACAGTGGAGAGGAGGGAGGGAGGGAGGGAGGGGTTGAGAGAGGCTGGTCATGGGTACTAAGTTACAGCCGGGCAGGAACAAGAGGTTCTCTGGTGTTCTAGCACAGTCGGGTGACTGTGTAATGTGCACTGTATATTTTGAAAGGCTAGACAAAGGGAAGCTGGCCTCCTCTGTTTTGACGATTTCTTCTGTAAAGAGAGTATGCACACTTGAGGGGCCGCATGTGTTTAATGTAATCTAACCCACTGCAGAATACATCCAGATATCAAAACAGCAAGCGCACTCTCACAAACATGTGCAATTTTCTCTTTCTGTATTAGCTAAAATCACGTACTACGACAATAATAATATGAAGAATTTCACAGAAAAATCCAAGAAGTACTAAGGTCTTTACCTGTGAAATCTAGATGGAAGAGCTGAATGCAGAAATGAGTGCCTTACAGTCGGAACTTGGAACCCATGGCCAGATCCATGCATGGAGATTCTGGTCCAGTTTCTGGTCCAAGCTCTGGTAGCCCTGAGGGCCTGGGGTCTTCCCAGTGTCTTCTCAGGCCAGACGTTTCTTTATAAATGGATTTTAAATGGCAACACAGCTACAGAGTTGGGACATCATTTCTGACTGCCTCCTGGCTTGTGCCCCGGGGCATCGCACAGGCCACAGGCTGTGCCTTCTAGTGGAATCTCACCATGAGTTAGTTACTTCCTTGACTTTGGGGGCCCCCCCGACATCTCAACCTGAAATCAGCGGGGCGGGCCTTCAGATTCCCAAGCTTCATTGTCCCGTAGGCCTGTCCCTATCATCCGCAGGTTCAGGAACAAGCTCGGCATCCCCAACCAGGCTCTGTGGCCTCTCCTTTCCGTGTGAGCTGTTCTTTCGAGGGCAGAGGGCACTTGCACCTCTGCATCGCCACTGACAGTCCCAGCTTGCCGTCTGGTTCCTTCCAGATACTGGCCTGACCACATCCACCTCTCTTGATGTGTACAGCCTCCTGACTTTCTCACACTTTTATAGTTTACAGGTGAGGTGGGAGCAGGATGAGGGTCCCTGGGGCGATGTGTCGTAATGTACGTCATTGTAAGGAGAGGGCGCCTGGCTTACACATCTTTTAGACCCTTACAAACACCAAAAAGGAAATCTGAATCCTCTTTCTCTTACATCTGTCTGGGGCTCCACAGAATGACCAGCTTGGACATTGCAGGAGCGCGCTTGATTTGAAAGTGGTCCTTAGCTCAGTTTTATGAAGCTCCTCATCCTTATTCTGAGCACGTTTGCCGAGCAAGAAGGTGCCAGAGGTCTTGCTGTTATGCAAGTAGAGGCTGAAATATCCTCCTGGGGGAAATTTAACATTCCAAGGCAAGATTTATCTTTAATGTGTGCTCACAAGAATGGAAGCAGGAAGCGCCTGAGAGAGATCTCTGGGGGGGGGGGGGGTGATCTCCTGGCTCTGCTAGTCACGTGACCTGGCTCACCACAAAAAAGCTGGTACCCAGCATAGCAGCTACTCAGGCCTGCTTCCAGTATGTTTTCCTGGGTGGCTGTTCATTCCTCCTCCTTGGGGTTAGAATGGAGTTCGTATGTGTCACAGACTCTGGAGCAGAGACAGCAGGGTTCTGGCATGCTGAATTTGTTGCTTTCATTGTCTCAGTCTAAAGATAAAATGAGCCTCAACTTCTCTAGGTGGTTTAAGATTGAGTAAGGCAATACTTAGTAAGGAAAACCGAAACTGGGGAACTCTGTGACACTGTGCTCAGAGATATGTGACACAGCCTTACTGAGGGACTGGACCAGCTAACAGTTGAAGGAATAATGCCTGGTGGGTTAGAACACAGGAAATCCCGGGTAGTGGGCCAATCAAAGCAGAAAGGGCTTGCTTTCCCCTGGCTCTCTGTGGAAGTCTCCAGGACGTCAGTGGCATTTGCTTGGTAGGTGAGGAGGAAAAGTGTGCTCCCGAGAGGCAAAACAAAACATTGACATACTCACCTGAAACGATTAGGGAGAAAAGTTGTCTCTGATCTCTGTTTTCCAATCGGCTTAGAAACCTCACAGAAAGAGTGAGCTGCCTGTAAGACTTTAAACCAGATGTGGGAGGCCGGGACATTGCAGGGAGGCAGAGGGGCCGGGCAGGATCACAGCATCCCAGGCTTGCTGGGCTCTGTCCTCAGTCTTCTCATTGTCTTCCACTGGCCCTGCCTCGAATCTCAGAGTGACCGTCCAGGGAGATTCAGTGGGTGGGCAATTTTGTTACCGTTTGGCCAAAATTTTAATTGGAATAGCTAGTGTTTCTGATAAGTCTGTTGTCTTCTGTTTTAACTTTATTATCTATCTATCTATCTATCTATCTATCTATCTATCTATCTATCTATCTGTCTGTCTGTCTGTCTGTCTGTCTGTCTATCTATCTATCTATCTATCTATCTATCTATCTATCTATCTATCTATCCATCCATCCATCCATCCATCCATCCATCCATCCATCCATCCATCCATCTATTTATTTTTGAGACAGGATCTCACTGTGTGGCCCAGGCTAGCCTAGAACTACCTTTGTAGACCAGGCTGGTATCTAACACACAGAGATTTGCCTGCCTCTGTCTCTGGAGTGCAGGGACTAAAGGGGGGCCCCACTGGATGCTACTGTTTTTAATTTTTGTCAGAGTCCTTACATCCTCTTTGGATCAGCTACTCTTACTATGTGGTTGCTTTAAATTGAACTCTGAGGGTTAGAATCGTTACTACTGTGTTTCCTGTGAAAGTTTCCTTTTTTTTTTTTTTTTTTTTTGGTAAATGAGGCAGTTCGAAGTTTGTGGAAGTTTTGTGGTCTTTGCTTCCAGCCACTCTTCCTTGACTCGGCAGAGGTGAAGTCTTCTTTGGACATTTTTGTTCTGTAGTTGTGGGTTTAGGAACATCATGTCTGGATTCCGTCTTCGTGTGGGTCTGGGAACAACCCCATTAGCCATGTCCCAGAACATACAGACATTGCAGGGCTGAGTCAGAATCCTGGAGACATCTTCTGACGGCCTCTGTTATGGGATACAATATTCGCTTAACTATGGAAAACTATGTTGCATTTACTTAATTACATAAAGATGTATTGCTGTTTCACCTTGCCTGCCTAAGGCACCTGATTGGGCTAATAAAAAGCTGAATGGCCAACAGTAAGGCAGAGGAGGGATAGGCGTTCGTGGGCAGAGAGAAAAGGGGAGCCAGCCAGCCAGCCAGCCAGGGGCCGGCCAGTCAGACACGGAGGAAGCAGGAAAGCAGGATGGACAGTATGTAGATAAGGTAAACGAACCTCAGGGCAGCACATACATAAATAGAAATGGGTTAATTTAAGTTAAAAAAAAAGCTAGCTAGAAACAAGCCTAAGCTAAGGCTGAGCATTCATAATTAATAATAAGTCTCCGTGTCATGATTTGGGGGCTGGCGGTCCAAGAACACCTGCTACCCCAGACCTCCATGTTTGCACATTTCCCCCACGTCTCTGCTCCAGCTTGCATGAACTAAGATGGAATTTCACAGAATTCATTTCCATTAATTTCTCATGAACCCAAATAGGCAGGTACAACTAGAAACTTCCCCTGTTTACTGTTGCTCTTCCATCCTCTTGAGAAATGTCACACTCTGTCTCCTCTTCTCCGTGCCCTGGAGGGGAACCTGGTGTCTGGCTCCCTGCACAGCTCCAGTAAGCATTTTTACAGGATGGAAAGGGACAAGATGACCAACTGCATCAGCTCTTAATTCAAGCTTCGCCCATTAGTAGAACGCGACCTGAGTTTACCAACCCCATCACCCCACCTTGTCTGCAACATTCTCAGAACAATTAACTGTTCTATCAGACAGTGTAAATAGCATACACATGGACACACACACAGACACAGATACACACACAGACACCCAAAGAGACATATACACAGAGACACACACACTCACAGACACACAGACAGACACAGACACAGACACATACACATACACAGACACACACACTCATAGATACACAGACACACAGACACACACACACACACACACACACACACACACACACACACACACACACACTGAACAAGCACATCCATGGTCCTTCACACATACAATTCTGCTCACTGCTCAGGAATAAGATGTACATAGTGGGTAAATGTCCCTTTTTTTTTTTTAAATTTATTTCAAGATGGCTTACTATCATTTTAAAACTAACTATAAACTGCTTTGGTCATTTGATCAATACCCAAGACATAATAATCCTAAACTCAGTCATATTAAAAATCTGCTTGCCATCAAAGTGAGTGGTTATTACAGATGATTGTGAAATTTTGAGTAAATAATCTTGAGGCTGAGCAACACAGAGAAGACAAGGAGCTACCGCTGCTGTCTGAGGAGAATGCTGTTCCAAGTCCCGGCTCGCAAAATGGTGAATTAAAGGGAAAGCCTTTGGCTCACCTTTTTTGGGGCAGGGAGGGGGGTGGTGTTTATTGTGGAAATCAGGGGCAAGCTCCTCATTACTAAACACATGCATTAATTTACACGGAATAAATGATAGATTAAGAAACATGCCTCTTCCGATCCTTAGAGAAATGACGGATGAGACAAGGATGTGGTCCACCTCGGTTTTCAGTCGATTTGACACAAGCTGAAGTTACCTGGGATGAGGAACCTCAGCTGAGGAAATGCCTCCATCCGATTGGCCTGCAGGCATGCATGAGGTGGGAGGGCCCAGCTCACCCTGAGTGGCACCACAGGCTGGTAGTCCTGGGTGGTATAAGAAAGCAAGCTGAGCAGAGCTGTGAGGATCAAGCCGCTAAGCAGTGTCTTAATTACAGTTTCTATTGATGTGGATAAACACCATGACCAAAAGGAAAACTGGGGAGGAAAGGGTTTATTCGGCTTACACTTCCACATCTATTCAACACTGAAGAAAAGTCAGGGCAGGAACTCAAACAGGGCAGGGACCTGAAGGCAGGAGCTGACACAGAGGCCATGGAGGGGTGCTGCTTACTGACTAGCTTCCTGTGGCTGCCTCAGCCTGCTTTCTTACAGAACCCAGGAGCACCAGCCCAGGGATGGCCCGACACACAATGGGCTGGGCCCTCCTCATCAATCACTAATTATGAAAATGCCCTTCAGGTTTGCCTATAGCCTGAGCTTATGGAGGCACTTTCCTAATGGAGGTTCCCTCCTCCCGGGTGACTCCAACTTGTGTCAAGTTGACATAAAACTATGCAGTATAAGCAGTGGCCCTCCATGAGCCTCGGTTCCTGCCTCCAGGGTTCCTGCCCTGACTTCCCTCAGGGATGGACTGTTACCTGGATGTATAAGCTGAAATAAACTCTTCCTTCCACAAGTTGCTTTTGGTCATGGTGTTTATCACAGCAATAGAAACCCAAACAAGAGAGATAGATGCCTAGTGGGTTATAAAACCACTAGAGAGAAAGATATTCTTAAGGCGCCTCCCACAGTACCACCCCAAGGGACCAGCTTACTTTGAATGGTAAACCACATTAAATAAAGAGACCAGGGGGTCCCTGTGAGTTTGGAACTCAAATAGCATTAGGACAGCCTTCCTTAACAGGTGCTGGTGGCCCATGTCGACCCTCCTGTGAGGTGGCTGTTCCGACACAGTTCACCAGAAACTAACTGAGCTTCCAGACAAAGGTCCCTGTTTGCTAGGGCAGCCTTGTCTCTGGCCTGTTATTTGAGTGTTTGGAGTGTTTCAATGTGGATAACAGACAGGGTTATACCATCAAAACCTAACTCCCCCCATACAGGAAGCAGGAATTTTAAGAACAGTAAAGGGGCACCACAGGAAACAGGGAAACCCAGAGAGTGAAGAGATCTGGGCGAGAGTCCGTGGCTTCTTCATAGCTGGATTCCACAGATGTGGACAGGGAGTGGTAAAGGATGGGATGAGGCCTTCGGGACCAAACAGGCCCGTAGGGACAGAACTCCAGCATGGCCTGCAGCGGCCTTGACTGGGTCCAGGTTTGGGGTTAATGGAGAACAGTTGTTTCTAGATGAATGGAGGTTTACTGCTGTTTTGTGAAGACCGCTTGAGAGGGGGACGGCATTGGGGGCCCTGTGATGGTTCCGCAGTCAGTGACCACACACCACCAGAGTGCTCGCCACACACCACCGGGTGTTGCTGCCTGGTTTTGGGTCTGCCATCATCAGGGAGACCGCCACAGCCAGAGAGGCCGGCCAAAGGCCAAGAAGCCGTGAGGAATCTCTTCTCCAGATCGTAAACCAGTGGGGATGGGAGTGTAGATGCGTTCAAGCTGCAAAGCCTCCTGGGTAGAATCCAGAGACCTCTGCAAAGCAAGCACAAGACTATGGTGAGCACTGAGAATGTGTTAACGTTCCCATCAAAAGCGAGGAAGAAACAAAGCAGCTGAGAGTGCTGACATGCACCCTGTGGTCCCAGTGTCAGGGAGGCGGAGGCAGGAGGATGAATGCAAGGCCAGCCTGAACTGCATAGTGAAATCCTGTCTCAAAAGAAAAAAAAAAAAGCCTGTTTTTAAACCCCACAGACGAGAACAGAAAACTCAAACCTCAAGTGCATGCTGCTGGTCTACCCCACAGAGAGAGCAAGCGGGTGTAGGGTGGCGAGGGCTATAGAATGACACCTGCTTGTCGCCGCGTCTCGGTCCTCGGGTAAGCGTGGGTAGTGAGTGCGTCCCATCAGCAGTCAAGAGCTCAGGGCGGTGGCTGCAGCCGCTGAGCTAAGACAAGGAGCTTGGCTCACTTTTGTTCCAAGAAACTGGCCTCACGTCATGGGCCACAGGGCTTTGGCTGCCCGTGTCACCCATGGGGACACTGGGACGGCTGGGGAGGGTCTCTAAGAGCCGAGGTGAATCGGTGCTCACGGCCGATGGTGGTGTGGGCACAGGAGGGACAGGAGAGGCCATGCAGAGTCCCCAGGAAGAGAGAAAACGGAAAGATGCGGGTGCTGGCGGGCTTCTCCAGAGGGGTGCTCACTTCTGTCTTCTTGGAACCACCCCCAGAAAGTCACTCTGGGCTCTTGGTGGGGATGCGAACAATAGCTGGGAGGAGAGAGAGTGCAGAAAAAAAAGAACTCCCTTCTGACAGTGACATGACAGGCCTGTGATGGCAAAGAGCTAAAATAAGCCATGTCACCTGAGGTTTTCTTTTATGAGAGAGTATCTATATGATCTTAATTTTTGTCTATTGCAGGATTGCGTGCCGTGCGGAAACAATAGGTACATTTGTGTTTATTCATTAGCACCCCCAGTACTGGAAGTTCCCCTTGCAAGAAAGTTTCTCTCACTCCCAATTATTTTTGAGACTCGGTGATCAGTCACACTTCTCCTAAGGCCTGCCCTTCAGAGCGGGATGGCACCCAGCTGGTGGCAGCGACCACAGGCTTATTGTGTAGGGTGAAGTCACACTTATTAAATGAGAAAAAAGTCATGTGTGATGGAATGAGTGTGTGTGTGAGCATAAAGCTATGCGTGTGTGTGCATATGTGTGAGTGTGTCTGTGAGCGAATGAGTGTGTGTCTATTGAGTGTGCAAGCACACGAATGTGTGTATGAGTGTGCGTGTGAGTGCATGAGTAAGTGTGAGTCGGGAACACTACTATATAATTGTGAGCCAGACACTGGGCTGTGGGACCAAACTACACACCGTGACCCTGCTTCTGACTAGCTTTGAAGTGTCATGCACAGTTTCATCTTTTGACTCTTTTTTATTATGAAAATAAAATTAAGAACGGTTTGACAGGATTCCTGTAAATATCCCACGAGGGGCTGTGATCAATGCCGATCCAGGAACCCGACCTTCGAGAATTCTCTAATTAGGGCAGCTTTTCTCATTTCTTTTTCCCTCGGATGCTCTTTGACGGACAAGCGTCTTCAAAGCCTTCTCCACTCCTCCTCAGTTCTAGACAGCCACAGGCAAGACTAAAAATAGAGAGCACCAACCTTGGGCGCATTGATCTAAGTGCCCACCCTTGGCCGTGGCAGCAGGTGGTAATGGCTGGCTGTATAGAGGGGCTGCCTGTGTCCCCTGACGCTCCTAGGATAGGGTGCTGCTGTGGCCGAGAGGGCTGGGATGTCCTAGGAGAAAGCAGAGGCTTGGAGGAGCATGCAGACACTCCCTGGGCAGGAGAGTGGGGACCTGCCCTGCTAATATGGATCCCCACTGGGTGTCCCCTGCCTGCTGGCAGCCTGATACCTGTTCCAGGCAGGAGGGTGGCCTTGTCACTGGTGAGGAGAAGGTTGTCGGCTTGGTAAAAACAACTTCTGCTAAGAACTGGCGTTACATAGTGTTCTCTGTCGAGACCTTGTTTGATCTGTTCGGTGGATCGGCTCTTCATGCTGATTTGAGGCTTTTCACGTCAGATCTGTCACTTCTTACAGTGAAGAGGTGGAGAAGAAAAAAAGCATGGAGGTGGGGAGAGGTGAGAGCTGACAGCTTACCCCACCGCCTGAGGAGCACTCCACTGGTCTCCTCAGACTCAAACCTCCTGAGCTTCCCTCCACAGGTGCCCACTCCTCTCCACCGTGTGGGCCAGGGCGGCCTATAGCATCTCTTGTGAGAGACAGCACAGAGGTTTGCCTTCTGGACACTGAGTTATTATTTTGGAGGCTCTGGGGATTGAACCCAAGACCTGATACTTGTCTGACATTGCTGTGTCCCTGAGTTACAGTCCTGGCCCTTTTTGTATGTTTTTATTTTGAGGTAAAGTCTTTAGAAGTTGCCAGGCTGACCTTGAAACTACTCATAACCCTGGTTGGTCAGGGCCTGTGACCCTCACGGGGCCCTCTGGCCTTTGCCTCTGTGTAGCTGGGATTAGACGCCTGTGACATCACTCCAGGATACATTGGGCTGATTTTAAGCATTCGAGCTTGAGTTACAACATGAGTATCTAATTCTTACGAGGTGGTGGGGCCAGCCATCTGTCTCCCAGTGCCTGTTTGGGTCTATCCTACCAAAGATGAGGTTGGGGACATTTTATTTAATGGGACATCTACTCGTCAGAAAGAAACTCTAAGTCATTAAAATATATGTTTGCCTATACAATATACTGGGTCAATGCCTGACGCCAGGGGAATCCCCCAGAAATGTTATTACACCCATCCTGGTTGGGCATGTTTCTTGGCATGTATAATGGATGCACCAACCTGGACATAGTTCTTAGTAACTAAATGCTTGTGAAGGATGACATTCATCCTGACCTCTCAACAGTGTATGCTTTTTCCTGGGTATCCCATTTTGTTTTGTGACAGGGTGTCACTCTGTAGCCCTGGCTACCCTGGAACTCCCTGGGTAGTCCCGACTGAGTTTGAACTCACAGAAGAGCCTGCCTCTGCCTCCCAAGTGCTAGGATTAAAGGTGTGCACCATTATGCCTACCTAGACTGGGTGCCTGTTTTTATGGAGTTTATCTCACTGTGTGTGCATGTATGTGTGGTGTGATGTATGTGTGTGTATTTGTGAGTGCAGATGTACGTGTGCCGTGGCATGCTTGTGGGAATCGGTCCTTGTCTTCCACCTGGTTGAGGCGGGGTCTTGTTTCTGCCATGCTGCAGACTCCAGGCTGTCTGGCCTGCAAGCATCCAGGGGATTCTCCTGTTTCAATCTCCCATCTTGTCTAAGTATGCTGGGGTTTCAGACGTTGGCCACCACGTCTGATGTTTTCACATGGCTTCTGGGGATTGAGATCAGGTCAACAGGCATTTGTGTCAAGCGCTTTTACACACTGATCCATCTTGCAGGCTATGGGCTTTTTATTTTTAGACAAGCTGTAGCTTTACAGAGAGAGGAAGCAGAAGAGGAAGAGTTCTTATAAACCTTCTCCCCGTGTCCGGCCCTTCTCTTCAGCATGCCTCCCATCCACAGCGACCTGCAATTGTACCATCTTTGTGCTGTGCTTTTCTGGTTTTTGTCAAATGTGTGATGCTGGGTTGCAGCATTGTGGTGTCATTCAGCATAGCCAACAGCCTTGGCTGAAAATCCCCTGAGGTCTACCCACTCACTCATCCTCCCTCCCGCCGGCCACTTCAGTCTCCATGGTCTCGCTTGTCCAGAGGGTCATACCTTTGGCCTCACACAGCATATGGCCTCCTCAGACTGGCTCATTCCAGGTAGCAGTGTGTGTCTAAAGAACCCTGATGCCATTTTGGGGTCTGGCAATTTACTTCTTTATATCACTGAATAATTTTCCATTCTCTAGATGTCCCACGGTGAGTTTACCCATTCACTGAAGGTAGGGCATCTTGGCTGGCTCTGAGTTTGTAGTATTGAAAGTGGTTCTAAACATGTACTGATTTTCACATGGATATGTCTTCAACTCTGCTGTGCAGATACCACGGTGCACATTTGCTGGGCTATAGAGTAAGAGTGTGCTTAGTTCTGCCTAACCAGGAAAGCTCGGTGAGTTAGGACAGCAGGGGCCATGCCCACTCTCACCATCCCCTGCAATTAGAGTAGGGGCCAAACCACAAAAGATCTGTATTAGTTACTTTTCCTGATTCTCTGATACAATGTCTGACAGATGAAGTTTAAGGAAGGGGAAGTCCCGGATGTGAGGGTACCACCCATGCTCAGTTGGAACACAGAGAGAGATTAATGCTGGCCCTCCAGCTCCTTTCCTCCTTCGTGTTCAGTCTGGGGCCCGGGTCCACTGAATGGTGTCACCCACAGTCAAGGTGGGTGCTCCCACCTCATTGAACCTAACCTAGAAACTCCCTCACAGATATGACCAAAAGTTTGTTTCCATGGTGATTCAAGATCTTGTCAAGTTGACAGTAAAAACAAACTACCCTAAGATTATTCTGGAACTTAGAAGACCTCCTTGGATATTGACAGAACACACCTAAGAATCATGTTTTAATTCCGTGATGGCCAAAGTAGGGACGGAGTGGGGTAAGAATTAGTAAGCAAGCTTCTGTCCTTCCTAGTGGTCTGGGATCACATGACAGGATGCCACAGTCCCCAAAGGCACCCCACCTCATTCACAAATGCATGCGGTTTGATTATGAGTTTAAATGACTTGTATCAGATTATCCATATTACAGTGATCCTGAGTCATCATCATTCAGCAGTCAAATGGTTCTTCTCACAGCTGCAAAAGTAACTGGACAGTAGCTCAGCTGGGAGAATGCTTACCTAGCAACCAGGAAGCCCAGGTTTGGTCCCCAGCACTGCATAAACCAGACGTGGTGGTCAGCACCTGCTATCCCAGCAGGCATCTGGTGGAGCTGGGAGTATTAGAAATTCATCCTCTTCAGCTACACAGAAAGTTCCAGGCTGGTCTGGAACACGTGCGTGAGACCTTATCTAAAAAACAAAACAAAACAAAACAAAAACAAGAAAAAAAGAAAGATGGCACGGTCATTCTGAAAGTGTCCCAAAGGAACTTCAACAAATACTAATGTCCCTTAGTGTCACCACACAGGGCTACATTTTACTCAGTTTAAGAATTTGGAAGGCCCCATGTAGCAGCAGCCTGCCTGCCCCGTCTCAGCCACAGCAGAGAGTGTCCATCTTGGTGAAGATAGACTGTGTGGTAGGAGGCATGCAGAGCCCTGTAGTCAGTGCCCACTGCCATCCCCGGATCTGCCCCTCGTCAGGCACAGGAAAGCAGTCTCTGACTTGCTGCCCTGCCCTGAGCTTCGACACACACACACACACACACACACACACACACACACACACACACACCCGCGCGCGCGCGCGCGCCTTCTCCAGGCCTCTTCCTCTGCTCCGAGCTCGTATCTCCTTGGTGTCGGCTGTGGACACAGTGACTCAGAGCATAGGTTCCCCCCCAGGTAGGATGCTGCAAGCTGTGAGGTCATAGAACAATTCAGAAGGTTGAAGAGACGAGTGACCGGATCAGAAGGAGGTGATGAGAAAGGTGTTCGGAGAGGTCGGTTGGCTGGACAGCGACTTATGAACAACTCTGTCTCCGTGGCTCCTGCTCCAAACAGCCTGATCCCGCTCCAGGCACCCACAGGTGGCACCTTTTCAAGGTTTTATGTGAAACTCGCACTGCGAAGAATTGATGGTGACCCCTCACCTCTGCCCAGTGCTTCTCCCTCCATTACGTCACGATTCAAGCAACCGACAATCTGAGGTTATTTTCCTACACGTGCAGCATATTAAACCCCGGGGAGCAGAGATGCAGGAAAGGCAGACGGGGGCCTCTGACAGGCTTGCACGGTGGCTGAAAGGCGGCAGCTCAGAGGATCCAGTTCACTGTTCAGGCTGGATGGCAAGAAAGAGCCTTTTATTTTATTTCTTAGTTTAAAAAAAAGCTAAATATATGCATTTAAAACTTCAAGTGGGCCGGGCAGTGGTGGCATATGCCTTTAATCCCAGCACTCGGGAGGCAGAGCCAGGTGGATCTCTGTGAGTTCAAGGCCAGCCTGAGCTACAGAGCTAGATCCAGGACAGGCACCAAAAAAAAAAAACAAAAACAAAAACAAAAAAAAAACCAAAAAACCAAACAAACAGACAAACAAACAAGAAACTTCAAGTGGATCTTTCGCCTCTAGAAACCCTCTTGGCTAGGTTAAGTCCATGGCTAGGCCAGTTAATTAATGGTCATGGCACTTGGCTTATGGCTCTACTTAGGGAATTCATATTATCTTCTTTCCTTAGGAGAGTGCTTATGTTTTATTCATGTTTATGCCACTTTTTCCATCAACCACTGGCCTTCACCATTAAATAGTGTTTTAAAATAACCATTGGGACTCGTTTGTAGTAGATGGGCAATATTTTAATTACTCAGGAATGAAGCCATAGGGTGTCAATAAGTACTAATTTAATTTACAGGAGAGTTAGTAACAGGCTGATGTTATTATTATATATAAAGACTTGAAATGAGTGACTGGTTTAATAAGGAAATTATATCAATCAAAATTTAAAATATTGAAGATGGAAATATATATACATATATACATACAGATTATATATGTACACACACACACACACACACACACACACACACACACACACACACACACACATATATATCTCCCCAGCTTTATCACTGAGCTTTAAATGCTCATGGGAATATTTGTTACAAGATGCTTTTAATCTTCTAATTTGGGGACTAGAAAAGTGCCTCTGTCTGTTTTATTCTGGTTGAAAGAAATTAAGAGTTCCTTAGAATGTCACAAAAATCGAGGAATGAAATGCTAAGTGCTGCACAATCGGCTCTCTTGGCCTCATGATGTCTTTATCCCACAAAGCTTCCAGAAGGCACTGACCCTTCTGGCTTTCCCATGAGCAATCGTGCAGAAACAAATCCTTGTGAAAGACAAGCTTCTCTACTCCTCACATACAAGTTTACATTGTTTTGATGTTCCCTGGGTCTAACATTTATTCTGTCTTCAGAATGGATTTGTAAGTGTTTTAGAAAAGTAGCACTGCCTGGACCAGGAATGGACTCTGGCCCTCAGAAATCCTCTTTCAGGCCGGGGCTTAGTGGGCTTAAGGACATCAGACACACTCATGCTGGGACCCCTCTCAGCCTCCCCAGCGTGCTCCCTGTGCGCACCCCCCCCCCCATTGAGAATTAATTATGAATCGTTAGTGTGTGAGGCTGCTGCAGGCACGCCCCTCCCTGAGACTATGCCTTAACCTTTTCAGCCCACGACTTGGTTTCTCAGCAATCCAATGGCTTCAGTGAGCTCAAGGTATAAAGTCTGAGACTTAAATCCCTCCTCTTAGAAGAAGGGACTGAAATTTAAAAAGAAGTCAGGATTTACTCAGCCACTGGGAAGGACGATTGTACAAAAAGCAAACAAGCAGGGAGCCAGTGTAGACGGGACAGCTGAGAGACACAGATCCATCACACACAGGTGTGGCTGAGGGACACCCACAGAGAAGGAGCTGGCTGCTGTGGACAGCTGGACAGATGCCTCTCTCTCATCACGGAGGAGAAGCCTTCAAACCCAGTGGCAAGGTGCCCTCCTCCACAGCTTTGGTAACCAGAGAGGAGTACCAGGCTTGGCAGCTACTTGAGAAATACAAGTAATTTTGATTGGCATATTTACAACAGGTTTGCTCGACAGCCAGGCCACATTCACAGCTTTTGAGGACAACCCGGCTTTACGGGGGTGTGGGTTACACACTTGTGGATTGATAAGGCGGGGAAATGTACCAGAGTTCTAGAACGTTTTAAAGGATTGCTATCACTTGCCGGTGAGGTGTCTGGGGGAGGGGGGAAGGGCTTGCTGCACAAGGGTGAAGACCAGAGTTCAAATCCCAGAGCACACTCATCTCTGACCTGCGTTCTCCTACAGTTAGGAGGGAGGGAGAGATAAGCTTCCCTAGAAGCCCATGGGCCAGCTAGCCTGGTGTTCACACAGGTGAGCAACAAAGAGACCCTGCCCCAGGCAAGGTGGAAGTTGAGCTCCAACACCCGAGGTTGTCCTGTGACGTCCTCATGCATGCCATAACCAACAAGTGCCCACCCACTCTCACGCATGAATGAGCGCGCGCGCACACACACACGTCATCACGGGAAAACAAAACACAGCTCTTTCTGTTTTCACTCACTTTTCTTCTTTCTCTTATACTCAGCAATATTTCTTTAGCCTTATTTATTTTTATGTGTACGAGCATTTTGCCTGCACGTGTGTACATGCACCATGTGCATTTCTCATGCCCCATGTCCACAGAGATCAAAAGAAGGTGTCAGATACCTTGGAACTGAAGTTGTGGATGGTGGTTGTAAGCTACCGTGTGTGCGTGTGTGCGTGTGCGTGTGTGTGTGTGTGTGTGTGTGTGTGTGTGTGTGTGTGTTCATGCATGTGATAAGAATTGAACCTGGGTCCTCTGAAAGAGAAACAGGTGCTCTTAACCACCGAGCCACCTCTCCAGCATTGTCAGTGACATTTTAAAACCATGCATTCTTCCCACATAAGAATTGACTTGGCACTGTATATTCATCTGGCTTCCCTACCACTGTCCTATACCAACTGAGTCACAGCGCATGCACCAAGTAGGCGTTCCCAGGGAGTGTGTCACAGGCCCACCACAGGATGCATCCTTGCTCTTTATAGGCACTTGAGGCTAAGAACTCAAGTGGAGTGCTCTCCACCACACGGGAACCTTGGGGAAATATGAATGGAGCCAGTCAGGTTCCAGAAGCATTGTGGGAGGGTAGGACCATTGGGGTCCTGCTTACCCCTGAAGGGCACATGAGTCAGTGAAGCTATACAGGCCACCACCCTGGATAGAGAACCCGCTCTCATCATGGCCGCCTTTGGGGCCCCAGCTACTTTTTAAAAAGACAGCCGAGGATCCCTGTAATCTTGTCCCACACACCCTGAGTCCACCATGGACTCTGACTGCATTACCAGGTGACTTCAGTTAGGTGGGCCAGATACGTTTCTGTCAATTGAAGCAAGGTGGGGTGTCTGTGGCAGAGCCTGGGAGGCAGACTTGCATTAGCAACACAGTTTCTATAAAACGGTAAGTCGAATCGTTAGGAGGATGACAGCAAGACCCCAGAGGACAATTAACTTGTCAGTGACTCACAAGCCATCATCCTTATACCAAGCTGTATGCTAACTTGTGATTCAATGTGGAATTATTAAGAAACTTTTGATTTACAGGCTCTGAGGCGAGCCTGCTTTACCAAGAAGCCTCAGACTTGTGCAGCTTCAGCAGGAAGTCGGGCTAGAGAGCTCATGGGTTTCCCTAGCTTGGGGACTTTTTTGTTTTGTTTTTGTTTTTTTGAGACAGAATTTCTCTATGTAGCTTTAGAGCCTGTCCTGGAACTCACTTTGTTGACCAGGCTGGCCTCGAACTCACAGAGATCTTCCTGCCTCTGCCTCCTGAGTGCTGAGATTAAAGGCGTGCGCTACCACTGCTCGGTTTTCCATTTTCTTTGGCTTGGAGACGTTTGCTTTGGGGGTCTGGAGCCTTGTTTTGTTCATCTACGGCTGGTCTAACAAATGACCATAGACACTGTGGTCAGAAGCATGTCACGTGTCGTCTCTCAGTCTGCACTTGCAGATGCTACAAGCAGCTAAGGATACTAATCGGAGGGGATATCAAATGAATCTAAGCACACTGAGTGTTGTTTTTTAAAAATGGTAAGAGGCACTGCTTACAGTGGGGAAAGGTCATAAGCCATGACAAAACCCAGTATCAGAGCTTTATTAGGAGGAGAGGGGGGAACAAAAGAACCAGGCCTAGGGAAGAAGCACATGCAGAGAGCAGAGGGAGAGAGAGAGAGAGAGAGAGAGAGAGAGAGAGAGAGAGAGAGAGAGAGAGAGAGAGACAGAGAGAGACAGAGAGAGACAGAGAGAGACAGAGAGACAGAGAGAGAGACAGAGAGACAGAGACAGAGAGAGGGAGAGAGGGAGAGAGGGCAGGAGAGAACAGAGAGAGGGGGAGGAGTCTGTGTCCGGCTTTTTAAGGGTTCTCGTGAACATTCACAGGTGGGCTAATGGAGCTGAGCTACGCTACGCGTGCACAGATTGTGTGGCCATGCCGTGCGCGCATGTAATCACCAGCATGTACTGATGACATAAGATGCAAGACCCCTTGCTTAGCTGCTGAACTGCCCATGTGTGGCCATGCAGCTGGAGTGGCGGCAGAATCCTAACACTGAGTTCTCTAGTCCATTCACTTTATTCTTCTAGGTCAGTTCTATCTACACAGTGTCGACCCTGTCCTCACACTCAGCTCCTCTCTGTGCCCAATTTTCCTGTCCTCATAGTTTTAGTAAGCTCTTATGCTTTTGATCTTCATCCTCTGTTCCTTTGTTCTCCATCTATTCTTCCTGGCTCCTTACCCCTGACCCTGATAAACTCTGCAGGAGATCTGCTTTACCCTCTACTGAACCTCTGTCTTCCTCTCTTCTCTGGCCATGCTGTTCTGTGTCTCTGGAATTCCGCTCCAGTCCTTACTGTACCTGGTTATGCAAAAAACCCTATTGTCCTCAATCAGTCTGTCTGCCATGCCCCTAGGCAAGAAAGAAGGGGATGGTATGAACTTCATTTGCAGCCTGCTTGTCTGCTAGGCTCAGCAGGGGAGTTAGTACCTAGTGGAACAGTGTCTGAGAAGCTTTGCTGTTTGCCAAAATGGTTTGGAAGTATTTGGGTACACAAGAATTTCATAGCAGAAGATAGCTGAAATATTAAAAACTGGGTAACACCAAATATTCCATGATAAATGGCTTCCCATTTGACAGACCCTCGGCCAGTCAGAGTACAGCTTTAATACACCGCTGAATCTCTATAATATATTCTTGCGGCCTGCAAGATCAGCAGGCTGTCCTTGCCTTGGTTCTCAGGGGGCCTCTGCCCCAGCTAAAGGCACGTGTCTCCTGCTTCTACCTTCAAAGCCATGATGGCTGAGTTCTCACAGAAATGCTTTACTGGGCTGTCCTCCCACAGCTATGCTCTCCCCCAGCCCCAGCCCCGCCCCACCTGCTCTCCACTCTCCATCTTCCGTTTCTAAGGACCCCTTCCATCACATTTAATGACCCAGTCAATCTGGGTTGATCTTACCTCTCAAGGTCATCACATCTGAAAAGTCCCCTTTGCCACACAAGGTACCATGGTCATTGTTAACAGGTTAAGAAGGGACATAAGAGGTTGGGGTGATATCCTGACGGCTGCCAGCCACTCAGAGGACTCTTAGTGTGAGAGGTCATCTCTCTGCCATGTTATCCTGAGTGGTGGCACCAGTATTTTTTTTCTTCTTTATCTCTGTGCATTTACTTTGGTCTGTTTACTATGATGCAGCCATTTTGAGGATGAAGAAAGCAAAAGGGATAGCAAGCCTAAACAGAGAGCTCTGGGACCCAGCAGCTGCTGAGTTGAAGGACACAATCAAGGTTAAATGCTGGATAGGACAACAGAGTTGGGCAGGTCAGGCCTCAGGCCAATCAAAAACGGGCACAAGTGAGCACAGGAAATGGAAACCTTGTGTAAAAGCGATCCCAGGAGTCATACATTGAGTAATGTGTGATAATAAGAGCTAGAAGATGTGCTTCACGTCCATGCAAAGGGTGCTCTCCAGCAGGGCAGTCATTGTGAAACACAGGTAGAGGTTGTGGGGGGGGGGGCATCCCTTCAGGCTTGTTTAGTTTTTCCTCAGCTGTCTCCAGGCTCCTGGGTCTAAAAGAGCATTGGCCAGATGCCTGCATAGCAGTGGCGTTGTTCTTCCTCATCTTCTGTATCTAACACAGGCCTGTGCATGTCATTTCCAGTAAATCACATCCCCATCATTGCATTAGCCGTTCTTGCAAACTTGTCCTGTGAGGTCATCGGGGTACCAGCTTTCTGCTCATTGTATTACGTATTGGGATCCATTAAATATGGAATGTCCCAATTAGTAGAAAAAAAATGGATCTTTTTGAGTACTCAAAGACTCTTCTGCCTCATTGTGGGTTTGTGCCCAAATCTTAGGCAAAATAAAATAAAATAAATTGTAAGAAATTATTCTTACTTGCTAATTTTTATCTTCCTTAAAAAAACTTAAGTCCCTTTACAAATCAGTTTGAGCTTGTGCCATGGTAGGTTCTTGGCATTCACTCTTAGACCCTTATGCTTGCATGATGTTTAGACCCACCAATCCATCTCCCTGGCTCTGGCTTTGAATTCTAATACAGTCATTTAGGTTTCTAGCTCTAAGGTGTTTCTGGAAAGTATGTGGTGATGTGAAGGACATCCCACAGGTGAGAAGGTTCTGAACAATGGGGCAAGAAGAGGAGAGAGGAAAGGTCTGTCTGGGAGCCAGCGGGGTGAGAATCAGGGTGACTCTGATGGATGACAGATGACTAGAGCTGGTGAAGTGGGCTTTCTGCTGAGGCCACAGAACCTGCATCTTCATTTGGAGACAAGGCTTTCCATGCTGCTCCTCTACTGGAGAGATGTCTCTAAGAGACCCCGAGGAAACAATGTGGATACTGTAGGGTGGGAACAGCTTGGAACAGCTCGGCGATGGATTAAGTCTTAGCGGGAGGAAGATTTTAGGTTAAAAGTATTTTAGAGAGAAGAAAATAGCTTTTCTTAGAGAGAAGAAAAGTCAGGTAAGAAAGTGATTGACAGGGTGAAATAATGCCTGCAAATTTGAACATTCTTAGTTTGAGATACTATTGTGGCTTCCAGGTAGAAGGTAGCGAGACACGACAGAACTTGGGGGATAAATGAGTCATTGGGATGACCCAACGGCCACCAGCCAGGCCCTTGTCTTAAGGTCCAGCCACTTCCCTATAGGGCTGCCCTGGAGATCAGACTCAGAGAAAACTGCAGATCCAAACCATAGCACCGTGTCTTTCCCAAACTGCACACTCATCATGTAGGGCTCACGTTTGCTCGTCCCTCCAGGATGTCCTTAGTTGTCCCAGGACCACTGCACACTGTCTTCCCTGGGGAGGCTGGCTGCCACTTCCAGGCGTGGCCTTTGGTAAGGTGTCCATCTGCTTCTCTCGGAGTGCTGATAGCTGTCTGCTGTCAGTCTTCCATGGCCTGTGAGCTCCACCATGTGAGAACCATGTCCTCTCCGGCTGCGTGGTGCTGGCACTAGGCTCATCCTTATCTGTGAGCTGAACACAGACCCAGATGTGGTGGGTGTGAGGCGACAGGAAGAAGCAGGTGAGGTAGTCCTAGGGAGTTGTCCGAGTCTTCCAGGGATGTGTGAGTAGAGGGTCAAGACTAAGGTCAGAGGTGTTCTTAGAATATCATACACTCGCAGTCAAAACACTTGCTGATGTATCGATGGGACACAAAATGAGACTGAGGGACAGGAAGGAGTCAGCAGGTGGGAACAACCGGAATACTGCCATGCAGGCGTTGCGGTGTCCTGTGGGTGGGTGGAAAGCCTGCAGCTCACAGGGGCGATGAAGAGGGCAGATTTATACACAATCAGTCCTAGAAAGCACAAATGATTGAAAAATGTGGACGAGAGACAAGCAAGAATTCTATACAAGGAGAATCTCAAAAGGTGCCTCATCCGTAAGTTATTAGACAAATAAAAATCTAAATTAGTAATATACCATTGACACCCATTAGTCAGAATTGAGTTCACAAGAATGTGGACCAGTGAGAATCCTTACACATTGTTGGTGGGAAACAGAATTGTCTCAACAGCTCCAGAAAATGAGAGGGCACTCTTGGTGTTAGGGATGGCAATGCCATTCTGGGCATGCTTCTTGGAGAGACTCCAACACAGCTCAGGGACATCATTGCTCAGAGGAGTCCAGCCACAGGAAAACGCATGGGTCAATGTTTCCCCAGGACATCATGGAATGGTATGCAGAGAGCCACCCCCAGATTTTCCATCAGGGGTGACTTAGAAACAGCACCGAGTGAGTGCCAACCTGTGCAGCAGATTCGGCATGACAGCCTGAACCAAGCCCAGCCCTGCGATACTTCACTCGGGAGACAGTCACCAGTGACATGTTGACACAGCGTTTCCGTGTCTCGGCCCCTTTGCGGGAAGAAGAGCAGGGAGGGGGTGGGGGGGCAGACTGGCTCAGACAGTGATGAAGGGCCTCTGTCATCCTGGGGCTGATGACTATTTCCTGGGTGGCTTCATGACAACACTGCTAAGGTACTCGTGTGTTAGGCAAGTTCTTTTGTGTGTTCAGACATCAGACCTCAAACAGCTAGGGTATGGGTGCACTGGGGCAAGTTAGGCACCCACTTTGCCTATCTGTGTGGCTCTGGTAGGGCTTTGTGTGCCTAGAGGCTCGAATGGTGACCACAGGAGAGCCTGCAGGTACTTGATGGGAAGCCGGCTCCGGTTCCCCTCTTGTGCAGTAGCTCAGGATCAGCCTCTCCTCCCCAGACAGGCTGCCTTTCCTTGACTGCAAATATGGACTTCCAGTTCTCCAGAGCCATTCTTCATGACGTGAACGTGAAGACCTGGCCAATCCTACAGCCGAGAGAAGCCGTTTTCCCAGCCCTCAGGCGCTGCTGCCCACAACGCCCACATTCTCAGTCCAGTCTCCTTTTCAAAACCTTTCTGGCCAAGCCTGCTTCAGCAAGATGGTCACCCCACTTTGCCTCTTCTTCAGGCTACACCCCCTCTTTCCCCAAGATGCTGTAGAGGGCCTGGGGTCCAGCTGGGACAGGGCTTGTCATGACAGTAGCTGGGAATTACAGTTCACCGACCACTGGGAACGGGAATAGATCTTCCCTTCTCGGCTGCTGCAGTTCACATTCACTTCCAGTGTCTGAAGGGAAGAGAGTGATGGACAGCCACAGAAACAAACAGAAGTGGTCAGTTTTGTCCCCACTAGGCACACAGCCGGCCGACTGAGGTCCCCATGCTGGCCATGGTGCCTTTCTGGAGCCTCGGTTTACCATGTTTCAAATGGAATAGTGTTTGCTTTGCCTGTAGACCTGACTGCAAATCTGCTTGGCTCCTTAGGCCAAGCTAGGGCAGGGCAAGATGGGAAGGACCAGGGGAAGGGGGTGTTGAGAGAGGGAGAAAGGGAGCCAGCCTGTGCAACAGAAGCCCTGTGCTGAGTGACACGGTGCCCAGAAGGGTAGCCTGACAGAGTTAAAATGATTTGTGCGCTGCTGAGCTGAATGACTGCTGCAGCTCCTGTATGCATCTCAGAACAGCTCCCTGCCCCGTGAGACAGGACAGTGAAATTATATTTGCAAAACATTCATTTCCCCACAGCCACTCACTCGACTTCACGGAAACTGGTTAATGCCTGTGTTGACTTCTGAATCCCTGGATCCTAGGAGAAAAAGAGCAGAAAAACGGCCTGAGTCATCTTACGTTTCGTAGCATACCAACATTTAAACCTGTACTAGACAGATGCACTATTAGTGAGAAAAGGCTCCTGGACGTATAGAGCTCACAGGGATCCATCTAAAAATACGTTTACTTTAATTAGTGTGAATTTCACATCTCAAAGCCTTTGTGGAGAAACAGTTTGGCTATTATTTCTTCTCACCAACTGGGAAGTTTGAAAATGGTTACTGCAGAAAGCAGCTCAATGTGACTGCTGTTTCCCCTAGTTCTTCTGGAATTTAGTGACCCGAGAAAGTTACATAACGATTTGTCTTCACTTAAAAATGAGCTCCAGTTTTGATTTCTAACACTAGTTACACATTGGCTATCGATTAATTCTGCATCCTAGGTTAACTGGGATGTCACAGATATATTTAAATGGTATTGAGATAAATTTAAATATTCCAAATTGGATTAAGCAAGTGGTTTGTTTTCCGTTTTATTCTTTCTGTTAGTGGCAAAGTAATAAAACACAGGCAAGCAATGTCAAGATTTTGTAGGATTTTTCCCCCTAAAAGCCTACAAATAAATTTGGATTTTCCCATTAGAAAAATGTAAAGAAAACACATTATGTTTTGTCCGACGATTCCATTTGCACAATGGAGGATTTGAGGAGGGAGGAAAGAGGAAGCTGAGGAACGCCTGTTTGCAGCTGATGACCTTTGGAAAGTTCAAGAACAGCAAACATTCATCACGTTGCCAAAATAATGATGATCTCAAAGTCAGGGTGTCGAGAGGGTTGCTAAGGAAGTGTTATGGCGGATGCTGTTGTGAAGCCAAGTGGTTGCTATGACGCTGCACACGTTAGACAAATGTCAATTACCCCAAGTACCTAGAAACTCCACCTGACCTCTCTACACACGCAGACTGTGATTTAAGTATTCTTGCAGCAACAGATTGCCTGAGAAACACTTTCGAATCATTTTCATTTGTTTGTTACACTGACTGGGTACCTGGTAACTACTAGGGTAGGGAAAAAAAAAGTTTCCACACAGTCAGCTGGAAGTATTCATGTCGCGTTTCATAGGCAGCTATGGCTCCAAAGGTCAGTTTCAGGGGAGGCTTTGTGTCCCTTAACCCAGCAGGTCCCAGTCTTCATGGTCCAGTCCCTTCTTTCCCCTCTGTTATATCTCCAGGGAAATTTTGTCCATTTTTTTGTGGATTGATTGATTGGTTTGCTTACAGGAGTGACGAAGAACACAGACTTTAAGGAACTTTCCACTTGCTGTTGGGTGTGTTCCTTCTGTGCTAAAACCAGTGGCTGTGAGCCCTAGGTGGTTCTGATGACCCATGAGAAATGGAGCCGTGGGAAATGGGTTTGAGATGGCTAGGACAAGTTAGGACTTCCTCAGAGCAGAAGTGACCAGCCTGAGCCAGGACAGCCATTGGGGAGGCAAAGCCCTCACAGCCAGGACAGGGGCACAGTCTCTCCACCTTGACCACTGAAGGTTACCTGTAACTGTAGATATAAACCAGTTCTGTGTCGGGACAGAAAACATTCTGGAAGGATACAAGAGCAAATGTTTCATCTAAGCAATAGGTGTGGAGGTTGGGGGTTTCCACTGAACTCTTTTCCAAGTGTTTGGTTCCTTTTTAAAATAAGTATGCCATTTTGCAATTCCTAAATCCCCGGGCACTGAGAGATAGGATGTGTCTGGTATGTGTGGATTTTGACTTCTTGTGAGAGAGAACCTTGCAGAGCCCTTTGGAGCCCTGAGTGGAAAAAAACCCTACCCAACTCTTTGCTGGTATTATCCTGTGTGAGTTGACTTTCACTGGGCGATAATTCCATTGCAATATTTGTACTTACGTCCTCCCGCAGGGGTAGAGATGGGAACCAGGTCTCCCCAGGACTTTTCTTTGTGTAGAGAAACTGTGTTCTTGAAATTCAAACTTTAATGCCAGTTTTTTTTAAGTGGGGCACTACATTATAGGAGAAGAATCAAAGTGACAAAATAGAACGTTTCCTTACTTTTCTGGTGACTGTGAGCAAATATTTGGTATGAAGTAACTTAAAGGAACAGGAGTCTGTCTTAGCTCACAGTTAGAGGGCACGTGGTCCTTCATGGAAAAGCAGAACAGCAGGAGCTGGTCACATTGTGACTGCATCACCAAGCAAAGAATAAACAGGAAGTGGAGCTTCAATGCCCATCCCCAGTCACCGGCTTCCTGCAGTGAAGCTCTACTTCCTGAAAGTTCCAGAACCTTCTCAAACAGCATCTCTAGTTGGGGAGGAAGATTTTTCAACACATAGGCCTGTAGCGGACATTCCACATTCAAACCACAACAGGAAGCGAGGGTGACATCTGTATGAAACGGTGTTTCATGGTAGAGACAGTCCATTGCCTTCATGTTGCCATAGCTTCAGGAAGGCTGAGTATGTGGGCAAGCCAATGGCTGAGGCCAAGCACAGAGGGTGGTCTCTGTGCTGCCAACTTCCTTTACACACCAGACACCAGCCTTTGCTGCAGGCCATGTTCTGTCTTATACGTCTATCTGGATGTCGTTTCCATGATGATGTGCTTTCCAAGATTTCTGCAGGGTACATAAAAAACTATTAGCAATGAAACTTTTAATTTTAGTTATATGCTTGGCAGGCAGAGTAGAGGACAGACCCTGCCAGACATCTACATATATGCTTTACCTTGGCAGAGAGAGGAGGCAAATGTCTCTATAGCAAAATGCACTACTGTTTGAGTTATCCAGCTCAGATCAGCCAAGACTCTACTTCAACTTTTTGCCTTTTTGTGAAATGGGTCAACAGACTGCCCTACTGAATCCCCTCCTACTGTTCTTGTGTGTGTGTGTGTGTGTGTGTGTGTGTGTGTGTGTGTGTGTGTGTGTTACATGGGTATATGGCTGTGTGAGCATGTGTATGCAGAGAACAAAAGCTGGTATTGGCTGCCATCTTTAGTATGTCTCTGCCTTAGTTTTTGAGGCAGGATCTCTTACTGAACCTAGAGGTTGCTGATTTGGCTTGATTGACAGACAGCAAAGCCCCAGGGACCCTCCTGCCTCTGCTTCCCCAGGACTAGGATTATAGGTATGTACTGCTCAGCCTGTCTTCGTGTTGGTGATGAGAATGGAGTTCAGGTCTCTGTGCTTACATAGTAACGACTGAGCCGCCTCTCCAGCCACAGGTCCCACTGTTCTTTGAACATATCAGTGACAACCAAATGAGTCAGTGTGATTATAAACCGGCCCTGTCCAGCAGGTAAGTCACTGTGTTTCTGTGGCTATTTAAATTCGACTCAAGAGAAATGAAACTTCAGTTCCTCCAGCACTGGCTACATTTCAGGTTCTCAGCAGGCGTGAGTGGGCGGTGACCTCTGCGTGGAGGGAGCAGCCTGAGTGAGCATTCTGGTCCCGTAACAGGTCCTGTTGACAGCATTGGTCTCCAGCAGACCAGTGACCTAGACCGAGTTGCAACAGTGTGTTCCCATAGCAGTCACAAGGAAGGACAGTGGTACATTCTCCTGTGCCGTCTTACAGCAGGGACGCAGAATAGTCACGAGCTTTGTGCTTTTACAGCAGAGTGCTGTTGACCGCTGTCACTTTACCGTGAAACATGCACAGGGTAAACTGTGTTCCAGCCTGTTCAGAGTGTGTGTGTGTGTGCGCGCACGTGTGTGTGTGTGTGTGTGTATGCATATGTGTGTGTGCATGTGTGTGTGTGCATGTGTGTATGCATATGTGTTTTAATAAAGGGAAAACAATGTGAAAATAACAAAACATGACTATAGTCAGGGTGTTTCTTTGCCTTCGGGATTTGACAAAAGGTCAGTTTTCAGTGCTGTTCTGGGGAGTTTAATATGTGGCCTTTAGCTGATGTCCAGAGAAAAGTGATTTAAGGAGAAAACTTCTTTTTCCTGCTTTTTTCTCCATTGGTGCTCTTTGGATTCCCAATGCTGGGTTAGATTATCGTGATGGCTTACATGTGTGGTACATTAGCGTCAAAGATCTAGGAGCAGGGCAAGAAAGGACCCTCCCTGGAGGCACTTAAGTGCTAGTGATAGTCTCCTGTAATCTCCTTTTCTTATAATACGAAAGTTTCAAAACTGAGTGAAAGACCCTTAATATAAGTCACTATCTTATATCCTATACAAAAATGGGCCCAGATCAACTTCCTAAATGTAAAAGTTTAAACTGCAAAGTCCCCTGGAAGAAAAGGTACACACATCTTTTCAAAACCTTATATTTAGTAATGGTTATTGAAAGACCCTAACCCTTTAGGCTTACACCCACCCCCACCAAGCCCCAGGAGAATGAGGAACTAAAAAGCTAGTTCCAAGGGCAACCTGACTCAAACACCCCTGCCACAATGTAACAATGTAAAGAGATTTCTATTAAGAGATGCGCTCAACTGTGACTGGAATAATTGCAAGTGTTCCAGGAAGGACCACTGTAACCTTTGTGTAAACCTCACTCCCACCCTGATACCCCCCTTGAGGTTTCGGGAAAAATGTGCATGTGGATGTGACTGTACCCACCCTGTGATCAGGCCATGATCTTGTGAAAATAGCCTCTAGACATAAATCAATCGAAATGAAATTGTATGGGAATTGTAATCTTATGGCTTTTGTGGGTTTTTCCTTTAAAAGTACCTATGTGGCTGCAGTAGGGGCGACTCTTGCTCTCAGGACGAGAGGAGCCCGACTGTACAGCCGCATCAATAAACCTCTTGCTATTTGCATCAGCTGGACCAGAGTCTGGGTTCTTGGGGCGCCCACCTGAGAAGGTGGTACCCTGGGTCTGGGGTCTATCAGTTATTAGATAAAACAATAAAAGTAAGACCCACAGAAGAAAACAGCCAAACAAAATGACTTCATAACAACCTAACAGCCCTTGTGTTTCGAGGGATCCTCTCATGAGGGTAAAATAATAATTCATAGGATGGGAGAAGGTGGCTGAGAACTCACGTGACCAATTTTAAAATGAGTCCCAGTTCTGGCTGTCTTTGTCTTTGAGGAAGGACCAAGTGATACATAAATACATGAAAATGTGCTCAATTCCATCAGCCTTCAGGGAAAGCCCAAAGCACAATGAGCTACCTGTCTTAGTTTGGCTTTTTTATTGCTGTGAAGAGACACCATGACCAACTCTTATGAAGGAAAACATTTAATTGGGGTGGCTCGCTTCCAGTTTCAGAGGTTCAGTCCATTATCTTCATGACGGGGAGCATGGCGGTGTGCAGGCAGACGTGGTTCTGGGGTAGCTGAGAGTGCTACAGCTTTCAGGCAACAGGAAGTCAACTGAGGCACTGGGTGGTATCTTGAACATAGGAAACCTCAAAGTTCGCCCCCACAGTGACATACTTCCCCCAACAAAGCCACACCTCCTAACATGCCACTTGCCGTGAGATTATGGGGGCAAATTACAATCAAACTACCACCCTTTCATAGCCAGGAAGAGTGATTAAAATAACCACAGATAACAGATGTTAACAAGAGTGTGATAGCATGAAGGCCCCAAACACTCTCAGTGGGAAAGAATTCAGTAAGTGTTGTGTTGCCATGAACAAAACCTGACAGAAACCGCCTAGCGGAGGGATTATTCATCTTGGCCACAGTTTCAGAGGGCTCAGCCAGTGGTCACTTGACTCCACGTCTCTGGGTTATTTGTCAATTGCTGTGAGGACACCATGACCAAGAGGACTTGTGGAAGGGTTTATTGGAGCTTGTGGTTTCAAAGGATTAGAGTCCGTGATCATCATGGTGGGGAGCAGGGCTGCAGCAGGCATGCATGGCCCTGGAGCAATGACTGAGAACTAACATGGGGCAGAAAGGACTCACTGGGAATGACCTGGGCTTTGAAACCTGCTTCTTCCAGTGACGTATTTCCTAATTCTTCCCAAATAGTTATGTCAACTGGGGACCAAGCTTTCAAAAATATGAGCCTATGGGGGGCCATTCTGTTTCAAACCATCACAGCAGGTAATAACTATTTGGGGTTACTGTTTCTCTCTAGGGATGATGATTGCACAGCCTTGTAAATATGCTGAAAACTGAATGGTGTGCTTTTAAAGGGGTTTGGTGTGTATATTATCTTAGTGCAATATTCTTTGTTTTATTTTTTCTTTTGGAGAATTTCATATGTGTATATATATATATATATATTATTTCTAACCCTCCTTCTCACTCCAACTCCTCTATTTTCTCTCAGATTTATGATCACTTCTATAATTATATTATTACACACACACACACACACACACCCTACTGAGTTCAGTTAGCAGTGCTCTTTTGTCGTGTTTGGGTCTGTTCACCTGGAATTAGATAACATATCAAAGTTCTTATCACTGAAGAAAATTGATTCTTCCTTCCTCATTGCTTGGGGCTCTTCGTCTAGGGGGTGGGGACCTTGTGAAATTTCCCACATCTGCACTGGCGTATTGACTGTGTGATCTGTAAGCAGGTCTTGTATAGGCAGCCATATCATTAAGATTTCATGGTGCAGCTTCTCTATTATGTCTAGAAGACACTATTTCATGGCACATGTCTTGGTCCTTTGGCTTTTAAAGTCTTTCATTTCTTTTGCAGTGTTCTCTGAGCCTTGGATGTAGGGTTATATTGTAAATATTCCAATCAGGACTGTACACCCCACAGCCACTTAATCTTTGTATTTTGACAAGTTGGTTCTCTGCAAGAACTCGTCTGGAGAAAAAAAAAAGCTGAAGAGGGCTGAGAGCTACACTTATCTGTAGCTAAAAGGATAAGTGCATGTGTGTGTGTGTGTGTGTGTGTGTGTGTGTGTGTGTGTGTGTGTGTGTGTAAGTATATGTATACACACGTATGTAGGAATAGCTCTGGCTGACTCTTTTTAACCACCTACTCAACAATAAGTAATTTTTGAGTCCCATCAGAGTCAATATTTTAGGGAAGTTGAGTCAAAGAGAAATCCAAAGTAGAGTATCTACCTGAAATAACAGCAAAATCTAACGGTCTGCCTTTTTGAGAGGATGTAAAGGACAGCACCGCTTTTCACATGAGCTAAAGGTGTAAACTAGAAGTAGAACACGTGATCTGTGAGCTACATTTGATTATAAAAACAGTGGCAAGTTTGGAAGTCTCCAGGAGTTAGCATCTTCTAGTCAAAAGGTGTATGACATAATCTTTCAATGACATGAAAAAGGGGAGAAAAATAGCCACCTCCGAATCACACAGGCTATTCACATGTCTTTGAAGTTTTAGACCAACACAGCAGCACTGTGTCACTGCGAAACACCCAACACCTTCATTTTGATCGACTTGCCACTACTTTGCATTTCTATTTTAGCCTCTCTAAAATGCTTTGCTGCAGAAGGTGAGGGACAGTCTGAAGTGCCAACAAGACCACTGACTTCACTTCCTGGTCAGAGGCAATCCTAGCCTCCAGCCTCAAAGTGTCTTCCACATAACAGACTAACTGTAAAACACAGAGCCTATGTGGTTTTGAAGCCAAGGACTTGAGGGGAATTGATTCAAGTGTGCAGGAGTTAAGATGCCCCAACAGGGTTCCTTGGAACTCCACAGGGCGCTTTGTGGGTTCTTCACCTTGGCTTTGGGGCCGAATTGTCAGTGAGGACAGGGCAGATGAAATCTCCAGATGCAGACTTTGCTGAGGCCTTCTAAAGGAGTTCTGCAGGAGGATGACTCTTGTGAGTCAAGCCACACTTGCTAGCCCACAAACGTGATTCCTGTTCAGTTCAAGGCTTAGCTCGCTTTGCACAGGGGCGTGTCAGTGTTCTGATCTTCACACCCTGTCCTAAAAGCATGGCCACTCCTGAGGCTTTGCAGAGATGCCGCTTTGGAGACAGAAGCTGAGGGGACATCAGCTCAAGAGAGACTGGAATGGAGCAGCAGTTGGGAACTGAAGAGGAGGATGCTGTGGTGGCTGTTTGACCTTGGTTGATGTTTGACTGGCTCTGCTCTCAGAGATATTGGGAGGGCGTCTGGAGAATGGCTCACCAGTCAAAAATACTTGGAATCATGAGGGCAGGAGTGAGTTCTGATCTCAGCTCCCACATAACAAGCCTGTAATAAACCAGGCCTCCTACAAGCTCCTGTAACTCTAGATTCAAGGAATCTGATGCCCTTTTTCTGCCCCGCCCCCTTGCTCACACAGGCATGTGTCTCAAGTGTGTGTGCGTGCACACACACACACACACACACACACACACACACACACACACACACAGAAAGAAAGAAGGGAGAGGGAGGGAGAGAGGCAGGGGAGGTATGGAGAGAGGTAGGGATGGGAGGGAGGGAAGAATAAATAAACAAAAGAACAATTTTAATTAAAAAAAGTATTTCCTTAGAGTCTGGGGTGATAGTTCATTTAGCATTTGGTCACATACTTGCCACACGAGCAGAAAGACCTAAGTTAACCCCCAGAACCCATATAGGAAAGCTAGACATGCTGGCATACATTTGCTATTCCTGTGCTAGAGGCAGGCAGATCCCTGAGGCAGACTGGCCTGCCAGCCTAGCTTACTTGGCAACTTCTAGACCATTGAAAAAATCATGTCTCAACAAAGAGGGTAGACAGAGCCTGAGGGACAATGCCCATTGTCACCCTCTGGCCTCTACATGCACATATACACAGGCACACACTTGCACATTTACACCCCACACACAGTTTCCCCACACATTTCCTCAGGATATTAGAGGGAGTGTGCTAAACAAATAAACAAACAAAAAAAACCCAAAAAACAAAAAACAAACACTTATTTTCTTCCCTAAGAACTGAACTGGAATTTCCACCAATCACTTCCCCGTTTAATTGTTATAAAATATAATAGGCTGTAGCTAAACTTCATTGGTCTTCCTGCAGGGGTAACAATGGAATGTTGCATTGCCCATCTGCCATGTTTGAGTTTCTGCAAACAGATTTTTTAGCACTAGAACGTATTAGAACTGGTGCAATTTCTCAGTAGTTTGGCAACAGCATTTCTCATCACTTGAGTGCACGAAGAAAGCGTGCCAACATCACCCTCACATACCAGATGGTAGAACTCAGGAAGATAACTAGCCCAGGGCTACAGCTGGTGTCAGCGTGAAAGGCAGACCCCACTAGTGTTGGGAGAGTCCCTGACCTCAGCTGCTTCCATATAACTGGAAGACTGGACATTGCCCAGTTTTTCTTTCACCGTCGATGATACAGAAACAGGTTCTGTTGCGTGAAGCAAACTCTTCACAGGAGTTAGACACACTCCTCGGTCCTTCCTCTTCCCTGATGAAGGGAGCGGGGTGATGAGGCAGGATAATCATTTCTGCCCAGTTGCTGTAAGGGCATTGGTTAGGACACTCTTGGGACACAGCCAACACTTTCTGAGGGGCAACTAGCATTTAGAATAAAGCCCTTGGTGCCTGTGACTCACACTACAGGAGCAATGGAGACTGGCTAAGGGGCACGCCGGTGGGCTGGTCAGCAGGTTCTGGACAGGCACACAGGGCACCTGGAGTTCATCTGGGCCTGGGATGTTGAGTCTGGGACTCTGGGGACATTGCAGTTTCTCTTTGGTCATCTTCTCTCCACCTGTCTTGAGAATGACAATTTTAGACTAAGTTCATTTCTTCCCTTATGCTTAGGTGTTTGTGGTCAAATTAGAGTTCGTTTCCTTTTATCTTTCTTCCCAGCCTTGCTTCTTAGTTTATTTCAAGTGTGTGTGTGTGTGTGTGTGTGTGTGTGTGTGTGTGTGTGTGTATCTGTGTGTCTGTCTATGTATGTATGTCTGTGTGTCTCTGTGTGTTTGTATGTGTCTATGTGTGTGTTTGTGTGTATCTGTGTGTCTGTGTGTGTATATGTCTGCATGTATGTCTCTGTGAATGTGTGTTTGTGTGTATCTGTGTATGTCTGTGTGAGTGTCTGTGTGTGTGTGAGTGTCTCTGTATGTGTGTTTGTGTCTGTCTGTCTGTCTGTGTAGATTTTAAGTGCTTGAGACACCAGATGCAGAGCTGGTAGTTAATATAGAGATTTATGGCTGGTCGGGGTCCTGGAAAAAAAAAGATTGCTGAGTGCTCAGCCTTAAATAGGACATCTATATCCTATGGCTTAGAGAACAGTGAGGGAGAGAGGGAGAAAAGAATGTAAGAGCCAAGTGATGGGGGATGTCAGCCCTGCCCAGGGAAGCTAATTGCAGTCTAGGAATCGTTTTCAGTGATGTATCCATGGATGAATTTCCCAGGCTCCTGTGGGTATCTCTGCACCCATGCCTGCATGAATGGCTAAACCCAGTGGTGAGGTAGATTGTTGAATCTACTCTGAGAAAAAAGATGAAGAAATAACAGGATAAATGGGTAGATCACTGGATCTACTCTGAGAAAAAAGATAAAGAAATAACAGGATGAATGGGTAGATCATTGAATCTACTCTAAAAAGAAAAAGGGGAATACATAAAAATGACAAAAGGTAGATTATTGAATCTATTATGAGAAGAAAAAAGAGAGTATATGGATATGATAAGATAAAAAGGGAGATTATTGAATCTACCTTTAGAAAGGAACTACTTGTTTTAAATAGGTTAAGTAATGAAAAATTTATTTGTCTGAGTTAATCAAATGTTACTGGACTGGACATTGTTAATAGATATAATGGAGTTTTTTGTCTGGATCTGTCAAATGTTAATGGACTAGACATTGTTAATGTAATTCTTGACTATATATATTGTGTATACTTATTGGATATAGTTTTTCTTGTATTATAAAAGTTATAAGCTTTTTTAAATTTTAGACAAAAAGGAGAAATGTAGTGATATTGTGTTCCCCAAAATATTGTGCACCCTAATAAACTTATCTAGGGTCAGAGAACAGAACAGTCACTAGATATAGAGGCCAGAAAATGATGGCACTCACGCCTTTAATCCTAGCATTCCAGAGGCAGAGATCCATCTGGATCTCTGTGAGTTCAAGGCCACACTGGAAACAGCCAGGCATGGTGACTCATGCCTTTAATCTCAGGAAGTGATGGCAGGAGGCAGAAAGGTATTTAAGGAACTAGAAGTGGTTAAGCCTTCAGGCTTTTGAGCAACAGTTCAGCTGAGATCCATTTGGATGAGGACACAGAAGCTTCCAGTCTGAGGAAACAGGATCCGCTGAGGAATTGGCAAGGTGAGATAGCTGTGGCTTGTTCTGCTTCTCTGATCTTCCAGCATTCACCCCAATATCTGGCTCTGGGTTTGTTTTTATTAATAAGACCATTTAAGATTCATGCTACACAGTGGGTCACAAACCAAGAACAAAATAAAAACAGAAGGACATAACATTGTGATGGAGACTTGATATGTGTGTGTGTGTGTGTGTGTGTGTGTGTGTGTGTGTGTGTGTGTCTGTGTGTGTGTGTGTGTGTGTGTGTGTGTGTGTGTGTGTGGTGGGGATGGAGGTGTGTACTAGTTACCTTTCTATTGCTGTGATAAAACACTATGACTGAGGTGTCTGTAGAATGAAGAGTTTATGTCGGCCAACAGTGTCAGAAGAATAAGAGCCCACTGTGGCGGGGAGGCGTGGCGGCACAAGGGAGGCATGGTGATGGGAGCAGGGAGCTGAGTGCTCACATCTTCCATGTCAAGCAGGGAGCAGAGGAGTGAACCGGAAATGGCGTGGGGCTTTTAGTCTCAATGCTGGGCCCCAGTGATGATTTCCGCTGGCAAGGATCCCACTCCTAAACCTCCCCCCAAAGCACCAACTGCGGACCGGGCTAGAAGAGGATAAAAGAGGGCAGGGTATGACTGTATTAATGTAAAATCATACATTATATTCATATATGAAACTGTCAAACAATATGATTTGAAGAAACATCTCAGAGATAATCCTGGAAAAACAAATAGATACTACAGGAGAAACAGTGCCGAGCATGTGTGTGTGTGTGTGTGTGTGTGTGTGTGCGTGTACGTGTGCGTGCGTGTGTGTGTGTGCATGTGTGTGTGTGCGTGTGTGTGTGCGTGCACATGTGTGTGCATGCATGTGTGTGTGCGTGCATGTGCGTGCGTGCGTGTGAATGCTTGTGTGCGCGTGTGTGTGCGTGCGTGTGCGTGCGTGTGTGCGCGTGTGTGGTGTGTGGTGTGTGTGTGGTGTGTGTGTGCGTGTGTGGTGTGTGTGGTGTGTGTGTGTGTGTGTGGTGTGTGTGTGCATGTGTGGTGTGTGTGTGTGTGTGTGTGTGTGTGTGTGTGTGGACAGCAGCTCATCAGTGTGTCAAAGTACTACCCAGTTCATGATGATTTCAGAAAAAAGGAATGAAGCTTCATGTGATGGTGCACGCCTCTAATCCCAGCACTTGAGAGTCAGAGGCAGGATAGATCTCTGTGAATTTGAAACTAGCCTGGTCTCCAGAGTGAGTTCCAGGACAGACAAGACTGCATCGTGAGACCCAGTCTTAATAAATAAGTAAAGCCACGTTTTTATAAATGTGTGCTTACTTGACTGGTAGTCTCTGCACACGTGGGTTGTAGTTCACAACAGCCGACTACATCCCACCAACAGCGTCGCTGATTATAAAATCTGATTTTACAGCAGGGCTGCAGGGTGAGACCTTGTCTGCCGTGTCCCTGCCTCCCCTTCTTAAAGAGAGATTTTTCTTTTGCTCTATGAAATAGAATTTTTAAAAAAATTAACCAAGGCGTGAATTTGGCAAATGAAAGGAAATAGTATTGGTATTTTAGTTTTTTTTTTTACATTTATACAGTTTATTTTTGCTATAACATTTTTAAAATGGTACTTTATTTCATGTACAGCAAAGTAATTTTCTTATTAAATATCACTGTAATAGAACAATTTGATATGGTTTTAAACAGATTAGAAGAGAAAGGGGTAAGGATGCCTGGATCCTTCTCCACTTGTTCCTTTAATGGGATTGCTGTGGCCTGTGTGATAAATATGTGTTTAAGATGACCCGCGACGCTAGTGATCTCCTCAGCATTCTGTGTTTTAGCAGTTTAACTGGAGCTGTAATTACAAAGGCTGTGACTCGGATTCTAGCCTGTTTCCTAAGCATCTATCTATGACACGGTGCCTTTGCTTCACGTAGATCGTGATAAATTTGAGGACAAAGCAGCCTGGGGCTTCGTCTCACTTTAAGTTCTAAAGTGAAGGAAAAGTGAAAGATGTAAAAACATGGCCGGCTCAGCAGAGGACACGGGATGGCAGCAGCTTAGGGGCAGGGGACCCAGCTCAGTCGGTAGAGTGTCTGCCTAGCTTGCGCACAGCCCTGGGTCCAGTGCTCAGTTAAACCAAGAGCATTCCGCTCTCCTGTAACTCCTGTGCCCAGGAGTGGGGACGAGAGTTATTGAGAGTTTATTCATATATTTTATATATACACCAGAATAAGGAATCTGATCCCATAACCGACAGTTGTAAGCCACCATGTGGCTGCTGGGAATTGAACTCAGGACCTCTGGAAGAGCAATCAATGCTCTTAACCACTAAGCCATCTCTCCAGCCCTTATTGGGAGTTTAAGGTCAGGCACAGCAACATAGTGAGTCCGGGGCTGGCTTGGGCCATATGAGACTCTGTCTCAAAAATAAATAAGGGAGTGAATGGATAAATAAATGGACTGTTTAGGAAGAAAACCAGCTGAAAGGGAACCTGTTACGCCACAGGATGGATGCATCCACACTTTCTCTGCATGAGGTCCAAGTGATGTACTCCAAGCATGAATTTCTAAAGCATTTTAATTCTTTGTCAATAGTGTTCTTGTGTTTTTCACCTTCTTTACCGGCTGGTGTGCAGCTCTCTTGGGACAGACTAGGAAGCATTTTGAAGCCCGCGGGAGCTGCTGGGGATACAAGCCATAACTCTAATCCCTTTCTGACACTTCCAAGCAGTGCAGCCCATGACAAGCCCCGCGCTGTTTATGAACTCAGTCTTTAAAAATAAACACATTACCTGCCTTGAAGGATGGAACGCCATGATGTCCACGGAGCATTGTGCAGGTGCTTGGGCAGGGCTGGCCTCTCACTGCAAGGCTGGGACGTGGTGATGTCCATGGAGCATCTGGAACCCTGCAGGCGCTTGGGTAGGGCTGGCCTCTCATTGCCTTCCTCACTAGCCAGCCTCAGCTGTGCACCTGGCTATTCTGAGGGCGTCCAGCAAGACATACCACATGAGCCACTCATCCACTCCTGCAAACACTGAGAACCTATTTCCTGACATCTTGGAAAATGTAGGAAAGAAAATCTACCCAAGGACTGGACAGCCATGTTACATGGTAACAGGATTAGTGGGCCCAGGCTCTGGCTTCTCATCTTTGAGAGTGAAAGTTGAACTGAATAGCAGTTTATAGACGTGAGAGGGATGCTGAGAAAGGAGGAAGAGAGAAGGAAACAATGCCAGGTGAGAACTTCAGCATGGAGCCCTCAAAGACAGAATACATTTAACTCTCAGTACGGTCAGGGACAGAAAAGCGATAAGCCCAGGGCTGCAGAGGTGACTCAGTGAGACAAGCAAGCAGCTGCCACTCCAGAGTGAAGACAGAGTTTGGATCCTCAGCCCCGCACAGTCACTCACCTACAACCCCAGTGTTCAGGGGGACGAGGCATGTGATCCCAGGGGCCAAGCTGGCCAGCCGGACCAGCCGAATATGCCAGCTCTGGGTTTAACTCAAGACCGACCTTGCCTTAGTAAGCCGAGAGCAGTCTGGGAAGCACCCAGTGTTGACCTCTGGCTCCCACACACATGCCTATGCTTCTATACATACACAAACACACATCTACATGCATCACACATGCACAAGCAAAAAAAAAAGTGCATCCATATGAAGCTACTCTTCCTTTTTCTTTTTTACATGAAATTTCAGGATTCAAGATGGAAAGAAAATCTAAATTCCCTTTTCTAAAGGGAGCGAGGTGCAAGTCTTTATGGAACCAGAACAGCATCCATGACAAGAGTAGGTGGTGCAGGAGGGGACGGCACTCACGGGGGGGGGGGGGGCACTTGCTAGGTAGTGACAACGCCTGTGGTACAGAGCAGCACTCACGGGCACAGAGGTTAATCACCACAGCAGTCTCAGTCTCCATGAAGGACTCTTCCTGTCCAGAAGTATCACCACCATGGCTGCAGATGCCCAAATACTGTCATTCCCTCGTTAAATAAATATACAAAAAGATGTCAAAACACCCTGCATAGCAAACTGACCCTTCATCCGTAATAAACCTCTTCAGATAAAGTTTAATTTAGCAAATAATGATCCTCAGAAGCTCAGACCTTGACGGTAGTGCGGAAGAAAAGCGGAGAAGTGTCTCTGAAAACAAAGGAATAATCACCGTGCAGATTAACAGGCAGATGTGGCGGGGAAATCAGAAGCCGGGGAGGCTTGATGGGCAAGGAGGATGCTTAATTGCACGTTTGTTCTTCAACATTAGCACAATTAGCCTGGAAACACTTTGGAGTGATCCCCACAGTGCGTTGAAGCCTGGGTTTGGGTTCTGGTGGCTGCGATGAGTGGCACAGGATGCGGGCTGAAGAGGGTGGCCAGCTTCAGTTCGCTCAGTTCCAGGCTGTGACAGAATGTGGAAAGTAAAAAAAAAAAAAGAAACATATCAGAGCTTTTCTGTAATCAGGATGAAAAGCCTTCATGGCAAGGCGTCCTTGATCCACCCTCTGAGCATGGTGAGGGGAGGGGGAAGCATGGTGTGGTGGTCTGAATAGGTATGGCCCCCATAGACTCCTGTGTTTGAATGCTTGGCCTCTAGAGAGTGGCACTATCAGGAGGTGTGGCCCTGTTGGAGGAAGCATGTCACTGTGGAGATGGGCTTTGAGGTCTCCTTTGTTCAGGCTAGGCAGGCCTAGTATGGCCGTCTCCCTTTGCTGCTTCAGACCAAGATGTAGGACTCTCAGCTCCTTCTCCAGCACCATGTCTGCCTGCATGCAGCCATGTGTCCTGCCACGATGATAATGGACTAAACCGCTGAACTGTAAGCCAGCCCCAATTAAATGTTTTCCTTTATAAGAGTTGCCATGGTCATGGTGTCTCTTTACGGCAATAGAACCCTAAGACATATGGTAAGTGGAGAGGAGAGAAGTTCAGGAGGGAAGAAGAGGAAGCTGAAGAGGAGGAGGTAGAAGGAGGAGTGTGGGGAGCAGAATGCTCCTGGAGACTCCTGACCTTAAATTCTACACATTTTATTCTAGAAGTAAGGTTTTACTTCCTGTACCCCATTATAAAACTAACATCAGAATTGGCTCAATACATGGATTTTTATCTATCATGTGACTGATTGGGCATAAGATAATGTCACTCAAGTGAATTAGAAGTCGAGCAAAGGCCACACTGACTAATGAGTTCCAGACTCCATCTTTCTCCTACTTCAAGCACAACTTGGTTTTTCAGTCACAATCACACAGAGAAAACATGTAGCAGGAAACATGAAGTTCAAGACACAGCCCCAGGGGCCTGTCTGAGCAGCTACCAGCCCTCAGGGCAAGCCTTGTCCCCTAGATAGGCCTCAGCCAGCCCCAGGTTGGAAGTTCCTCGGTAGATTGTGGAAAGCAGACTGTCAGCTTTCCTTTCCCCACGTTAGGAGTTGCTGGTCCAGATGGCAGGAGACAGATCCAGAGCCACTGCCTCCTGAGATAAGCAGAGCTTCCATGGACTGAGGAAGCAGCTGGTTGTAGTAACTGAACCTTCAGTGTTCTTTTCCCTCCATGGTTTTCAAAGTTTTATAGAATACTGAAAAGATTTGAACCCTCAAAGCAGAGAAACATATCACATAAGTGACTCAAACAGAGGCTTAGAAGACACTGGATGCTGGAAAGAGAGTGGTTTTTTTTTAAATATCTAGATACTTTTTAAAAAAGGTTTATCTATTTTTATTTTATGTGTATGAGTGTTTGCCTGTGTGCATGCATGTGCTCCATATGTGTGCAGTACCTAAGAAGGCCAGAAGAGGGCATCAGATTCCCTAGACTAGAGTTAGAGACAGTTGTTAGAAGCCTTGTGGGAGCTGGCCATCCAACTGGCATCTTCTGCAGAACTGTGACCTCTGAAGGAGTAGCTGATGCTCTTAACTTATGGGCCATCTTTCCAGCCCTGATTTAGATACTTTAATTTTTTTTTTTGGTGTTTTTAAGTCAGGGTACCTCTATGTGGCCCTGGCTATCCTAGAGCTCACTATGTAGTCCAGGCTAGCTTTGAACTCACAGAGATCCTCCTGCCTCTGCTTCCTGAGTGCTGAGATTAAAGACATGTACTGTCATGTCTGGCTTTGGATATTTATTAATTGAAAAGCTAAGCTGGGAGAATATAAAGTTTGATGATTTTTTCCCCTGCATAACTTTCTACTTGTCATGCACAACAGCTTTGATAAAGAAGATACAGTCAAACAAGAAGCTGTGGGCAGGTACTTTGACTATTTTTTTTTATGGATTTTTGAAAATCTGGAGAACCTCAAGCTTATAAACTCTAGGATTTACTCCAAACTGAATATATCATATTTTTCAGGGGAAAAAAAAACCCTCAGACTCTTAAGTGGTCAATTTTCCAAACTAATTTATGATGCCATTACAATAAATACATGAAAATGGTTCATAACTAGGCAAGGTGATTCTAGAAATCACATGACAAAATAAATTGAGAATCAACCTACTACACATATTAAGATATGTAAATTATAAAGCTATCATTGCTAAAGCAGAACCATGCAGGCAGAAGACTCACATTTATCCTGTAAAGCCTGCCCCCTCCCCTGCAGACACACACACACACACACACACACACACACACACACACACACACACACACACAGAGTCAGTGTATGGGTCTGTGTTTACACACATCAGTGAACAGTGCTGGGGAAATTAGTGGTATCTAGACAGATTGATACCTCATTCTGACACACACACACACACACACACACACACACACACACACACACACAGAGTCAGTGCAGGGGTCTGTTTACATGCATCAGTGAACAGTGCTGGGGAAATTATTGGTATATAGACAGATTGATACCTCATTCTGTAGCCCAGGATGGATTCCAGATGAATTCATTTAAGAGAAAGGAATATAAGAAACACAGACAAGTGAGAGTCCTCAGAAAGGCCACCAAAAGGGCCTTTCTAACTGCTCTTTAGGACAGACGGGCTCTAAAGACCAAGCTGGAATATTCAATTAAAATACTTTTCTTCATAGCAAATGTATCATAAGTAGAATTAAAAACCCAAGGACAAGCTGAGGCCAGGAATGCAGTGTTCCTGGTATCCTGTTGCTGTGATGGAGTACCCTGACAAGAACTACTTAAGGACTTAGTGTGGCTCACAGTTCCAGGGAACACAGTCCATCCCTTGGGAAGTTGCAGCAGAGCTTGAGGCGGTTAGGAAACAGAGAGAGATGAATGCTGCTGTTCCACCTTACCTCAGGCCATGCAATGGTGCCTCCTGCAGTTAGTGTGGATCTTCCTACCTCAATTAGCCTAATATAAACAATCCCTCACAGGCATACCCAAGGGGCTTGTCTCCTAGGTCATTCTAGATCTTGACACTGTTGATCATCATATATCGCTCCCATAAAGTATCAAGAAAAAGAGTTATCGGGAAAAAGAATAAGGATGGCAAAGGGGTGGAGGACAAAGGGTGTGGACACTCAGTGCTAGGAGAAATAAGTGACCCCTCAGCCTATGCACGAGGCCTGTCTTCCTCCCCTAGATGCTGTCTTTCATACAGAGGTTCCTGGCAGATGGAAGGCCGCGAGAACGCATGCGGTCAGCGGGTGCTAAGAAACTTGCAGGCACGTTCCTGCATTGCTGGTGGAGGGCAGTTCCACAACATCCATCCAGCCTGGAAAGTCTTCATATACTTTCCCACGATCTGCTGCCTGTCACTCTGGCAGCACAAAGAGAAGCATGTCAATACTTATCAACCTGGAGCTGGTTACCCAGGCTTCTGGCTCCTGTCATCCGCTACCCATGGCTGCAGTTATAAAGAGTCTCAAAGACACATTACCAAGAGGTACATGGGTGTGTGTTGGATGTGACAGGCAGGATGGTGCACGCATGTCTGTTTGTACACCCACAGAAATATGGAAGGAAACGGACTTCAATGGCTAGCAGTTTACAGAGCAAAGTAGAAAAGGTGAATGGGGAAAACTGGGAGAAAAACATTCATTGATGGCTTTACAGAATTAGAAAAAAAAATTGAACAATGTTGATGAATAATTTTCCCCAAGCAGAACGTTCTAAACAATTTATTTTTAATTCTGTGTATATGTAGGTATGTGCATGTGAATTTAGAGCATCCGATCCCTTGGGAAGTGGAGTAACAGGTGGTTGTAAACCACCTAACAAAGATGCTAGTAACTGAACTTGGGTCCACTGCAAGAACAGTACGTGCTTTTAACTGCCGAACCATCTCTCCAGACTCCTTAACTAAACACTTTTTACTTGCTTGTTTGTTCAAGACAAGATCTTACTACACAACTCTGGCTGTCCTTGAACTCACTCTGTAGACCAGGCTGGCTTCAAACTCACAGAGATCTGCTTGCCTTTTCCTTCTGAGTGCTGGGATTAAAGGTGTGTGTGCCACTGCACCTAGCTTAAACAATTTTTAAAAATAGGACTTTAGCGAGAGAAAAATATTTCTGGATGCTCTTTTCTCCCAGAAGTTCCCAGGCTTTTTCTTATCAATATTGGAAAATAATTCGTCTATAGCTCCTAGTACATCCTTTTATGTCAATAATCCCCACTAATATTGGGTCTCCCTGGTGCCTTGCTTATCTGGTGGTGCTGGGGTGACAGAGTGTATCCACTGGGGGATTTCTTGAGGATGCTAGTGTACTTGACATGTCTAGAAAGGGCTCCTGTGTCTTTCATGAACACTACCCAGAAAAATGCAGTGGAAAGCATTTCTGTGCCACAAGTCAGGGCCAGATGAGGACTTGGTGGGAAGTATGTGCCCTCCAGGTACCCAACACACATCTCCAGCTGCTTCTGTGCTTCCTCAAGCTATGGCTGTGCAGTCCTGTCCTGAGGTATGCCGCTCTGGAGAGCCAGACCTGACCACGTAGCCGCGGTCTGTTCTAACTCCTTTGCAGAGCAGTTGTCCAGTCTCCTGTCCTGCTGTATTTTTTCTGCAACATCCTGCAGCCCAGCTTTCCCTGCAGTTGTCCCTGCTCTAGAGGCCATTATCCCAAGTTAGCAGCCAAAGAGCAGCAGCTTGGAGCCTTTATAAGGAAGTCTAGACACCCCTACTCTCTGCCTTGTGTTTAAGGGAAAGAATGTTTTTGATGGTCGGGTTTTTGAATGACAGCAAGTGACGTACAAAGCGAAGCTTGATGAGCAGGTGTGGTATACAAGATCATCACAGAGCCCTGACTTCCCCAGGGCAACTGTTGGTTTTACAGGGCATTTGAGTGAGTTAATGAAGCAGTGTTGCGCCGCTAACTTATAATTATTATTTTACAATGTGGTAGGAGTCAGGACCCTATTACAGTGAAACAGTAACCAGCAGCAGGCGATTCCTTGAGAGTGCTGTTTTGTGGGGATTCAGCCCACTGTCAGCAAAGCACAAAGATGAGGGACTCTGGATCCCTTCTCACCACCACAGCCCTTGTGGGCTGCCATGCCTGCTCCACCTTGTTCTCCATGAAGGGAGCACACAAACGCATGTGGAGAGAAGCTGAACGAAAAAGTGTCTTCAGGGAGCTCTACTTTGCCCTCCTTTGAGCATATCCAAGGTGGGAATGAACAGTCAGGGGAGAGTGTGAGCCTATCCAGGGTGGGGGTACACAGGCAAGGGAGAGTGTAAGCATGTCCAGGGTGGGGGTGCACAGGCAGGGGAGAGTGTGAGCACATCCAGGGTGGAGGTGCACAAGCAGGGAAGAGTGTGAGCATGTCCAGGGTGGGGGTGCACAGGCAGAGGAGAGTGTGAGCATGTCCAGGGTGGGATACACAGGCATGGGAGAGGGTGCCTGTGTCTTTCTGCTTCTGAGGCTCAGCACCTCAGATAAGAACACTTGGAGACACAGGTATACCATTGCTTCTGCCTCTCCAGACCCGGAGTCCATAATATTAACTAAAACATCATTATCTTTAGTGACAATTCATTGTTACCATTGCCCTCTCTCAACTGGTGGAACACATACACACACACACACACACACACACACACACAGACACACACACACACATACACATATACACACATACACACACAAATATATACATATGCATAGATACATATTCATAGACATACATGTACACACATCACACATCTACAAACACATTTATACACACATACACACCTATACATACACATATATACATAAATGCACACATATTTATATATACAAACATACTCACACATGTACTTACAACTATAAACACATGTAGATGAGCACACACATATACACATACATAGAGATATGGACACATACACATACATAAACACATATACACAAATGTGCATGTGCATACATACAAATGAACACACGGACACTTGAGACACATACATACACATTATTTTTTATGTATATGAGTGTTTTGCCTCAATGTGTATCTATGTGCCACATGTATGATGTGCCTGTGGGGGCCAGAAGAGGGCAGAGATCAGTTCCCTTGTAACTGGTCTTACATATGGTTGTGAGCTGCCATGTAGGTGCTGAAACCAAATCCAGGTCCTCTGCAAGGGTAGCCAATGTTCTTTTTTTTTTTTTTTTTGGTTTTCCGAGACAGGGTTTCTCTGTGTAGCTTTGCGTCTTTCCTGGAACTCATCCTGTAGACCAGGCTGGCCTCCAACTCACAGAGATCCACCTGGCTCTGCCTCCCAAGTGCTAGGATTAAAGGTGTGCACTACCATGTCTGGCTCCCGTGTATTCTTTACCTATATTATTTGTATGGATTTGTTTTTACCCCAATTCTACAGTTAAGAATATGAAATGTGAAAGCATTAGACAATTCTGCTAATTTAATTTTGCCAAATTACTGGTGAGGTGGCTCAGTACATAAAGGGGCTTACTGGGCATGCCTGGTGACCTGAGGTCAATTCCCAGAATCCTCATGGTGGAAGGAGAGATGCAGCTTCTGCAAGTTGCCCCTGACCTCCACACATGTGCTATGGTACATGCACACAGACATCGTCATCATGTTTATCATCACCATCATCAGTACCACCATCATCATCATTATCATCATCATAAACAATGTCTTAAAAGACATGATCCATCAACCTATTTAAACCATGAAGCTACTAAGGTTGTGCCCAGTATGGCTACACTGCAATCCAGGCTACATGCTCCAGACCCACAGATCTAAGGATGCACCCAGTCTATACTGCAATCCAGACTACATGCTCCAGATCCACAGATCTAAGGATGTGTCCAGTCTATACTGCAATCCTACATGCTCCAGACCCACAGATCTAAGGATGCATCCAGTGTGGCTACACTGCAGTCCAGACTACATGCTCCAGATCCACAGATCTAAGGATGCACCCAGTCTACACTGCAGTCCAGGCTACATGCTCCAGACCCACAGATCTAAGGATGCACCCAGTCTACACTGCAGTCCAGACTACATGCTCCAGACCCGCAGATCTGTCTTTCCATTACAGTTCTACAAGAATCCAGCCAAGTATCTAAACACAAATCATTTACACTGCATCTGAGTCCTGGCACTGATGACCAGACAGTGAGAATAATCCACACAAAGCAGATTTGAGTGAATTTAAAAGGGTTCTTTCTAATGGTGTCAGGTGCACAGGGGCTTACATCTGGTTTCTATGGTGAGGAAGATGGATACAGAAACCTAACTATGGGAGATCTGTGCTGGGGTCTATAGGTACTGCAGATTCTCACCACTGATTGCCAAAGGTGCAGCTACTGTCTGCTTCCTAACTCCATCCCTTACATAGAGCTGAAAAACTGTGATTCCAACCTTGCCGGCAGCATTCTATCCTTGGACATTTCCTGCTGGATCACTCATGGGGAGTGTTCCTCAGAAGACCATCCCAGAGGAACAACTGTCCTTTAGTTACTGTTTACAAAGATGTAAGTGTGCAGCATTTTTTGGTCATAGACTTCACAGGGCACCACTCCCCTTCAACATCCAACGATGTAACATTTCCTATTAGCACCTCTGCAGTTTCCTTTCTGTGGCTGTGAGGAAACAGACAGACAGAGACGACAGAGACAAGAGCGGCTGACTTTGCCTAGGATTCCAGATAGACAGACAGCAGGCAGGAGTCGCAGGGCAGCAGAAGGAAGAAGGTGGCTGGGATCAGGCCACAAACTCTCAAAGCCCACGCCGTGACCCACATCTTCCAGCAAGGCTCCTCCTCCTGAAGATTCCAGAACCTTCCCAAACAGAGTCACAAGCTGGAGACGGAGTGTTCAAACACAGGCGCTCATGAGAGACCAAGAAAGTATGAGATCGTCAGTGCACAGTCACACACCTCAAGTTCTCAGTATATGCACAGGGCATTGTAGCTGGAGCTATCTCCAGTCCTGCCCGGGCTGGCAGCCACTAAGACTCAAATAAACACACAGACGCTTATATTATTTAAACTCTTCAGCCTAATGGCTCAGGCTTCTTGCTATCTAGTTCTTATATCTTAAAATAATCCATTTCTATAAATCTATACCTTGCTACGTGGCTCGTGGCTTACTGGTACTTTACATCCTGCTCCTCATGGTGGTGGCTGGCAGCATCTCCTGACTCAGCGTTCCATTTCCCAGAATTCTCCTCTCTCCTTATCCTGCCTACACCATACTTCCTGCCTGGCTACTGGCCAATCAGCATTCTATTTATCAATCAATCAGAGTAACACATTCATAGTGTCCCCAGCAGGGCACTCAGGTCATCAGGTGCCCACTGGGCAAAGATCAAGGACTGGGTAGCTGGACATGTGTTCCACACTGCTTGGAAGGCTGTTTCTCCCTCTCAACAAGGATGTTCCTTGGGATGGGGCCAAGGAAACAAGTCTTCAAAGACAGCTGGGAACTTTTGGCTTCAGACTGTCCTTGTCATGACTGCCCAGTAGCATTGTTAGGACATGGTTAATCTTTTATTGGTGGCTGTTTTATTTTTTGTGGTTTCAGGGTTTGGATCCATGGCTTTGTGTATGCTAGGCAAGTCCTCTGCCACTGGGCTAGGTCCCAGCTCTGCAGACTTGGTGAGCCTTTATATAACTTCAAATGATGTGTACGAAGTGAGCTTCTGTCTACAAAGCTCTTTTACTTCTTGGAGTTGATGATCAATTTTAAATATAAACTTTTATTACTGAAACGAAAGTCTATTTCTGCAGCATCTAAATAAAATTGCAGGTCCAGGTCTCCTGGGAGCCGTGGATTTCCTGTGCCTTCGTCCTAATTCTGGGTTAGTTACAAGATGTGAGATAGGTGTTCAGATAGGAGGGGCGTGTTTGGTTTGGATCCAAGTGGGCAGTCAGTGCTGAGCTTTCCTGATTCTCAGAACGATGTACTCAAGGCGAGAGTGTTATTTCCTTTCTGTACAGATGGAGAGGCTGGGGTTCAGGAGTTGTGGACCAGCCCATGTAAACTGGGAATGCAGTGAATGATAGCTGCAGATGCCAAGTCCCACCCTTGATGACCTGCTAAAGACGTGTAGGAAGTAGCTTTTTGTTGTCCAAACCTGATACAGTAAAATGTAAACACGTTATTTCTTAAAAAAAAAACAAAAAACAAAAAACCTTTGTATTATTTTCTGGTAAAACCAAGTATCCTACAAAAAGTAAAAACAACTCACAGGAGGAAGGGCTTCTTCTCTTGGCTCCTGGAATGAGGATACACAGTCTGTCATGACAGAGAGGCATGGTGGCAGGAGCTGAGGCCGCTGGGCACGTGGGGACTGCAGTCAGGAAGCTGAGAGAGATGAAGCATTGGGTTCAGTTTGCCGTCTCCTTTTATTTATGCATATGTGTGTCTGTGGAGGCCAGCGGAGGTGGTCAGACCCACTGGAGCCTGAGTTACTGACGGCTGTGAGCTGCCATGTGAGTGAGTGCTGGGAAAGGAACTCAGGTTCTCAGCAAGAGTGCCCGGCCCATGAAATGATGCCACCCACGTCTACGGATCTACCACTTCAGTTAGTCTAATCTAGAAACCCCCTCACAGATGCAGGAGATTTGTCGCACATGGATTTCTAGGACCCGCCAAGTGGACAGGCAGGCTGAATCACGGCACCGCTTCCAAGGTTGTCTTGTTTCCTGAAGATTTTGTGTGAAATGTGTCCTAACAGGGCCAGCATTTACTCACAGCTCTGCTCTTTAGTTCTCATGCTGGACATCTTCGTTTCTTCGTCTGTTGTGGTGGTATTGTATTCCCCAAAATATTGTGTACTCTAATAAACTTATCTGGTGTCAGAGAACAGAAAAGCCACTAGATACTTAGGATGGGCAGTGGTAGCACACGCCTTTAATCCTAGCATTCCAGAGGCAGAAATCCATGTGTTCAAGGATACAGCCAAGGAACAATCCATGTGTTCAAGCATGGTGTATCCTTTAATCCCAGAAAGCCAGCCTTTAATTCCAGGGAGTGATGGCAGAAAGCAGAAACTAGAAGCATTTGGCTGATTAAGCATTTGGCTGGTTAAGCTTTCAGCCATTCGGATATGAGGACACAGAGGTTTCCAGTCTGGGGAAACAGGATCAGCTGAGAAGTTGGCCAGGTGAGGTTAGCTGTGGCTTGTTCTGTCTCTCTGATCTTCCAGTGTTCACCCCAATACCTGGCTCAGGTTTGATTTTATTAAAAAGAACTTTTAAGATTCATGCTACAATCTGGTGCTGTGATAACGTTCTCCAGCTAAAGCACCTTAGGGGAGAAAGGACTTATTTGGTTCACAGTTCAAGGCACAGTCAAGGTGACAGTCACATGACATCTATCTGCGCATCCTAAATCAGGGACACAGAGTGGGGGATGCAAACTCGCCTTCTGCTCACTTTCTCCATTTTCCACAGCTCAGGATCCTTGCTCAGGGAGAGCATTCCGGCTCACAGTATAGACGGGTCTTTCCACATCAATTAACTTAATCAAGACAGACTGTCACAGGTAAACCCAGAGGCTACATAATCCCTCACAGGGGTACCTGGAGGCCAGGCTTCTAGGTAACTCCAGATCCTGACAATTAACACAGTCACATGAGTCTTTGTTCCTTCACACTGGGAAATGACTTGTGGTAGCTCTGGAAAGATGCTTCAATTTGTGTCTCAGAAACATTGGAGGCTTCTCTCTAGGATCATGGGTTAGCTCTGTGTACCAGGCAGAAGGGAACAGATGTAAACAAGCTTTCTGGCCCGTCGGAGCCTAGTATCCAGCGGGAAGAAGGACAAGTTAATACATACTCAAAGAGAAGTTAATTTCAGGTGTTGGTGGAAAGTGAGCCGGCAGCTGACGATCTCGTACACACTAGATGATTGTGCACGGTTGTGTTGTGGCTCCTCCTCTCTCAGCACAGGGTCCCATTTGCACACCGATCATAACCTGCGAGGCATCCAGGCTTTCCATAGTGTTCTTAGGCAGAGAGGGGTTGAATGGAGAATGCCCTGTGAGGGATCCGACGACGACAGAGCTGTTGATTGTTGAAACTGTTTATCTGGGGCTTTTGACATGTTGGGCTTTACTGATTATGGTGGACTTGAATGAGAACGTCCGCCCCCCAAGATTATGTATTTTAATACTTGGTCCCCAGTTGGTGACAGTGTTTGGGGTGGTCTAGGAGCTGTGGCCTCGTAGGAAGAAGGGTGTCACTGGGGGTGGCCTTTGAGGTTTCAAAACCCTGAGCCATTCACAGTCCTCACTCTGGTGCCCACAGTAAAGGATGTGTGCTCTTAGCTGCTGCGGCAGCTGCCATCGTGATGGAGATGGGTTCTAACCCCCGGCACCATTAGCCCAAACGAACTCTTCTATAAGTTGCCTTGGCCACGGTGTTTTTGTCAGAGACTAGAAAAGTAACCAAATATCCAGCGATGTCAAAAAACAAAGCAAGTGACCGTGGTATCATTCTCTGTTTCCCTGTCTCTCTTTGCTGCCATGTTCATTCCAGTGTGCGTGGGGGGAAACATGTCGCTATCCCCATCTCCAAGGATGGCAGTACGGTAGACTCCCAGGAATTCTCGGGGATGGATGCGATTTAGTCACTAAAAGGAAGTTTTCTAAAATTTTAATAAGTCCATAATAAATTATTGAAAGTCATCTAGTTAAAATTTAAGCAAGTTAGCATGTGTGCTTGGGGGAGATACTCCAAGCACTACAATTGAAATTATGTCTACTTTTCAGGTTAGACTTACGAGTTCTTAACATTCCTTTTTAAAATAAAACTAAAACTCTACGTTTGACTTAGGAAAAAGGCAAGGCTAGTCACATATGCCTTCTGTAAATATGAAATAGAATTTGGTCCTTGTCATGTGAGGGGCACTGTCTCAGGAGACCTTCTGCATCTAGGAGTCCATGAGTGTTTCCACTCACCCGTTTGCTTGCCCTTGAAGAGCCCGCTCCACCTGCCCAAGCTGCCTGGCCGCTGAGTGCCTTCCCTTTAAGTGGCTGCAGATTTGGTGCAGAATGGTTAAGATTCTAGTGACCAGAATCTCCTGAGCACCTACAATGTGGATGATATAGTTTTACATATCATTAACAGAACATTGAATGATAAACCTAATTACTCCTTTTTTTTTTCATGTGTTAACAGTTGGTTTTTCTTCTTGGTAAGGTGAATTTCATGGGGAATGTATTTTGTGATTGCATATGGATGTATACATACATATTCATATGTGTGTGTATGCATACCAAATGTGGCATGAGGTGGTGGTACCATTTGGAAGACAGCTTCCCCACCGGAAAGGAAGACATACTGACCCTCTCCAGGGAAGACCACAGAGCCGATGAAGCCAGCAGCTGCGGCTCAAAGGCTTCCTTTACGCTGTGTCCGTTCAAGAATGCTAATTAGTGAACAGGAAATCTGCCTCCTGCACCAGGGCCCTTCAGTGGCCCAAGCCCAGTGATGAATCTGAGAATTTTAGACACACCCGGGGTGCAGGCGTTGTAATATTTTCTTAGTGGCAGAGAGCAGAACCAGCTTTGTTACTTATCTGTGGCTGCATGGCCTACTCTGCTGCTTAGCTCCGGTGGAAGACAGCCCCCGAGGAGGCAAACCCATGGTTCTTCCTAACCTAACGCCAGGAACCATGTCCTGTTGTGCTTCTTGCCTTAGCTTCTTAGGTATGTGTGAGCTCACCACGGCCAACATGTGGTGACCCAGAGGCTCCTGGATTTTCTGGGTGAGCCCTGGAATGGGACACCTGTGGGAATCTTGTGAAAATCTGCATGCGATGGATGATTCTGAAAACTGTATCTGTATCTGTTTCCTTAGCCATGATCATCTTTAACATCTTGTGTACACTTTAGCTCCCTTATCAGAATACATAAGAAGGGTGGAATGGTAGTGACCTAATGGGGGACTCTTGGAGGTTCCCAAACTTCATTCCTAAGAGAGGAGTCCGTGGCATCTTTCTTAAGAAGGTGCTTAGTGCTTATTTCTAGGCAACTGTATTGGGTCTCCACACCATGTCTGCAGGATCTCTCTGCCTGCCCTGAGCAGGCGAGCTCCTCGAGGACTCAGGGCTGTGCAGGACTCCCCAGAGGTTAGCAAAGAAGGAGCAGGGTCCTGGCTGGAGGGTCCCGTGCCGAATGGGTCGTCTGGGTGCCAGAGTGCCCGGTTGTTCAGGGTGTTCTGCTGATCGCTGAAGTGTTTCAAAGACTAGACTTTGCTTTTCTGCCCATAGTGAACGTGGAACCACTGGGGCCTTATTTGTACGGGGTGAGAGGTCACGAGGGGTGAGAGGTCATGAGAAAGGCACCTGTCTTTGCTGCCAGTGGTACTCTTAGCATCAACCTTTCCCTCTTCTCCTTCTGGAGCTGCACAGGGACTCTGTTCTGAAGCAAACCTGCCCCGTGGGAGCTGTGGCCCTACCCACGGGCATTTGTGTTCACTCTCGGCTTCAGCCTCTGGGCTCGATACACCTGTGTGCTTGTTTTCTGTTTTCTTTTTTCTGCCTTCAGGAAATCCGAACTCTCTCGTGTACCGATGGCCCTTGGCACTGTTTTGTGTGTTCATCCATCCTTTACTTTAAAATAGATTACTTTGTTGCTTTGGGGCACAGATTTGAACTAGTGTTCTCACGTTCTGGTATCATCTCCTTCGCTCACGGACCAGTGGTGCACTTTTACCTCAGATTCTTCATCTACAACGTGGTTAGTTAACCGACCGCCTTCACAGTGTCTTTGTAAAGAGGTTAAATGCACAGCCCTGAGCCCCATTCGAATTTATGCAAATAGAATGCATCTCCTGAGCCAAAGGATGTAAATGTTTGTTCTGACGCCTGTAGCTAAAGCCTAGGTTTCCTTTCCAGTTTAAATGTGATGTGCATTTAAAGTAGTCTTAATATTCTAAAAAATCAAATTAATTAGGTAATGTACCATTTATTTTTAAGAAGAAGATGGGAAAGAAATATTCAACAGTATCAACTGTTTTCTCTAGGTTGTAGCTTTGTAGGTTTTTTCTTCTAACATTTTATGAATCTTCCAAATTTTATATAATTAACATACAGCCTATTCTCACCACAAAGAATATAAAATGTCTAAAGCAAGACTTGTAATGGTGTGAAAAAAAACTTTCTTTTGCATGTGATATTTATTTTAAAACCACTAACTTTTTTAAGAAGCACTTTTAAAAGTAAAATTATGCAAGCAGCATATTAATATGCCCCAGAATCATGTGGGTTTTCAGAGTTCATGGTGTCATGAGATGTCAAAAAGTTGTAATTTTCTAAAACTTATTAGTTCTATATATATATCCTTATTTTGAAGTATGGCAATCAAATATTGAGATAAGTTGCCAAGCACCTAAATTTTCTTACGTCACCTGGGGAGTAATGGGAGGGCTTAGTGGGTGCACGTGCCAGGCTGGTGCCCCAGTGCTGGGACCATCTGACTGGTTCTGAGAATCTGTGTGGCTCTACCTCCCAGCTCTGCCCACAGACAACACCCAGGCCCAGGGTGACCACTGTCCATCTCTCAGCTCATGTCTGGTGCCCCCAGACACAAAGAGCATCAGCTGGGCCAAGGAAGAGTATCCCTGTTTCCCAGAAAGTTCCCAGCCTGCACTGTTCTCTGCAGATCCCTGGCATGCCCTGTTCTCTGCAGATCCCCAGCCTGCACTGTTCTCTGCAGATTCCTGGCATGCCCTGTTCTCTGCTGATCCCCAGCATGCACTGTTCTCTGCAGATCCCCAGCATGCACTCCTGTTCTCTGCAGATCCCCAGCATGCACTCCTGTTCTCTGAAGATCCCCAGCATGCACTGTTCTCTGAAGATCCCCAGCATGCACTGTTCTCTGCAGATCCCCAGCATGCACTGTTGGTCTCTGCAGGTGAGGTGTTACTCTCTTGTCCATGTGAATACCTGACGTGAGCACATAAGCCTTAGGCAGGCACACAAACTCTACACTCTCTCTCAGTCTTGACCCCCACACATATTCTTGCATTAGTTTTAAGCTTTGAACGCAATTTTTATTATTGTTAATATCTCCAACAGTATACCTTTACTCCAGGTGCACTTTGCACAGTACACCTAAACAAAACTTGGTGATGCTTTGGAAAATCAAAACCACACCAAACAGTACTGTGTTTGGTTTGGCAGCGTGTCCTTTCAAATGCTGGTGTTTGGCACTGATCTGCTTCCCTCCCAAGGCTGTGTGAGCGAGGCTATGTGAGGCTTCATTACACAGACGTGCTCCAGTGTTGTTCATCTGAAGGGTATCGAACTGTCTTCTTCCCTCTTCAGCTTTTTATCTTATAAAAGGGCTTCTGTGAATGGTGTGCCATGCACTTGTGCCTATCTGTGAGACCAGTATTTGATGACACTCAGTCACCAGAGGACACATCTAGACCCCCTACAGACCACCCTATTTATCTCTATGCATGCCACTGGTTTGCTCTCAAGGGTTTAAACCAGTACAAATGGGTCCAAATTCTTCCAAGCATTTTTTTCTCCCCAGACTTCCTCATGAAAACTGCTCAGTGATTCTTTCCTTTTTGTTTACTAGTGGACATGACCAAATTTTCATGTTTACTTATTTGTTTATTTTGTCTACTTTCCATCTTATTTTTGATGTTTTTCCTATAAACTTGACATTCTTTTATATTCTGGATGTTCATCCTCTCCTGCCCCTCCTGACCATGCACTGTCCACCACCCCCTTTTATTGAAAATAGATTTGTTTTTCCTCGCAGAATAAATATATCCTGATTACAATTTCCCCTCCCTTTACTCCCCCTCCCCCTCCCCTCTCCCCTCCCATCCAGATCTGCTCCCTTTCTGTATCTCATTAGACAACAAACAGGCTTCTAAGGGATCATGATAAAGTATAACAAAATAAAATACAATAACATAAAACAACAAAACTGATCACATCAGAGTTGGACAAGACAAGCAAAGAGAAGGGAAGAGCCCAAGAGAAGGCACAAGAATCAGAGACCCACTCGCTCCCACGCTCAGGAGACCCATAAAAACACTTCACAGAGGACCCGGTGCAGGCCTGTGCAGGCCCCATGCACGCTACCTCAGTCTCATATGAGCTTTGATCACGTGCATTTTGGGGGGTCTTGTTTCCTTGGTGTCCTTTATTCCCTCTGGCTCTCCCACCTCCCACCTCCTCTTCCACAGGGTTCCCCGAACCCTGAGGGGAGGGATTGATGGAAGCATTCCATTTAGGGCTGAGTGTTCCAAGGTTTCTCACTCTCTGCATGTCTGGCTGTGGGTCTCTGCATTTGTTCCCATCTGCTGCAGGAGGAGGCTTCTCTGATGACGGCTGAGCAAGGCACTGACCTATGAGTATAGCAGAGTGTCAGTAGGAGTCAGTTTACTGCTACGTTTATTTTTTTTTAGAACAGCAGTATTTGGTTTTACCTTTGTTCCCTGGGCTTTCTAGTCTCCGGTTCTTGGTCACCCAAGCAGTGTTGGGCATGGGTTCCATCTCGTGGAGTGGGTCTTAAGTCAAATTAGATAGAGGTTGGTTCCTCCCTCCAATGTTGTGTTGCCGTTGGCGCCTGTGCCTGTCTTGTAGGCAGGACACCATTGTAGATAAAGAGTCTGTGGTAGCTGGGCGGCGGCGGCACACGCCTTTAATCCCAGCACTCGGGAGGCAGAGCCAGGCGGATCTCTGTGAGTTCGAGGCCAGCCTGGGCTACCAAGTGAGTTCCAGGAAAGGTGCAAAGCTACACAGAGAAACCCTGTCTCAAAAAACCGAAAAAAAAAAAAAAAAAGAGTCTGTGGCTAGCTTGTTCACCATACGTTCCCACTGCTACAAATGTCTCAGTTTAACCCTTTTTGTGCCTTTTAACATAGTTCTTAAATTGCCAGTTCCCGCCTGGATCAACCATTATTTTTATGATACTTAGGGTCAAGAGCTATTTTTATATATTGTCCTCTCAGAGTTCTGATTTTTTTTCTTTTAATGTGAAGACATTTTTTTTTCTTCACTTGTACTGTGTGTGAGACACAAGATAGGGAACTGATTTAATGAATTAATACAATATGGAAACAAATTATCCAAGCACTGTTTGTTTTAAAATACTTTGGACATGTGGCCTATCAGCGTGCGTATGTGTACATGCGTGTGTGTGTGTGTGTGTGTGTGTGTGTGTGTGTGTGTGTGTGTGCGCGCGCGCACGCTCTCCTGTGTGTGTGCATGTTGAAGGTGGAGGTCCATGTTGGGTTCCCTCTTTGCTCTCCACCTAATGTTTTGAGGCTTCCTGAGCCCGGAGTTCATAGTTTTCACTAGAGTAGCTGAATACTGAACCCTAAGTTCTTCCTGTCTTTGCCCCCACAGGGCACTGGGATTGCAGGCAGGTACTGTCAGACCCAACTTTTATGTGGGTCCTGGGGATCTGAGCCCAGTTCTCAGGTCTCATGTGTCTGTGACAGTCCCTTTACCCATGGAGTCATCTCATCTACTGTAGTGAGTGTAGTTAAAAAAAAATGCCTTCTAGACATATAAAAACAGCTCAGTCAGGATCCCCACGACACCCAAGGCTGCACCTGTTAACCAGAACCCAGTGATGTGTGAACCCTGTGTGATGACCCCCAGCATAATAAAATATAACTTTTGTTATACTAACTATGAGTATCTACTTTCTTTCTCGTGACTGTTGGGTAGCTGGCGGCAGGACTTTAGATGATCCTTAGAGAAGGGGAAACTGAGGTATTCCTAGACTCCCCCAGGGAGGAGGGTGAGTTCCTGACTGCCAGACTTCCCTCCATAAAGACTAGGCTTCTGCCTTAAGACTGAGTAGCGGAGAGATGGTCGCAGGAAGGAAGGAAGGAACCAGAACGTGAGGAGGAACCTCTGTGGCAGGAACGAACTCCCATGAAGGCACAGGCTTCTGCCTTAGGACCGATATCCGGAGCAGTTTGCTCAGGGTTACATGAAGGACTGGATAGTCAAGAGAATAGAAAGAAGGGCAGATCTTAAATCTGAAAAGCTGGTAAATCAGGCCTGCTCTCCCAGCAACTAAATCGGTACATCATTAAAAGAGAAGTCAGATTCCTCTATTATTTGTCAGACAAAATGCAGCAGGTAATAAGAGGAGTTTAAGAAAAACAAACGTAAAGGACAAGAACCATTCCAAGGGTGGATGGGATAGATCAGTCGCGTGCAAGAAGGTAGATACAGGTAGTTGGTATGACAAACGTTATATTTTATTATGCTGAGGGTCATCACACTGGGTTCACACTCTCAGCTCCTAACTACAGTCCTAAGCCTATCTCCCCAAGGCTGATCAACTAGGTGACGTATCTTAGCTGAAGGTCAGGTCCCATCTCTAACCGAAGTCTCTGATTCGAGAGTCAGGATCCTGAGGGAGATTCTCCAGCCGCAGGGTGGATCAAGGTGGCGTCTCTCCGGATGAACAGAGCAGAGCATTGCTCTTGGTCTCTGCTTATACTATCTAGTGGGTGTCATGGAGTCTGGGCCTACGTCTGGCTGTCTTGAGTGAGTGATGTCCCTGGGTTCTGGTTATCAGGTTCATGCTCAGGTGTAGTGGGGGTTCCTAACTGAGCTGCTTTTACACATCTGAAAGTTCATTACACTGTGCATCCTATTTTAATCTGCATGGGTGTGAGTTTGCTCTAGACTGTCTCTTCCAGCCTCTCACTCACTGTCACCGTCACCAGAGCTCACATCCTTCTGGTATCTGGGAAGGTGAGTGCTGGACCACTTCACTTTCCTCAAGGTGGTTCTGACTGACTTGGGGTCGCTCTCTCCCCCAGTAATTCAGTATCCTCTCAGCACAAGAACCCTGTTGAGCCAGGTAGACTAAGGTAACTTGAGAAGTGTCGTGGGTAGCCAAAAAGACAGAGTTTTGACACCATCTGACTGACTTGTGTTCTGAGTTCGGCACATTTCATTGTAAGCTAGAGGGTAAGTGGGAAGAATCTGAGCTTTCCGTGCACAAATGGGTCATCAGTTTACCCCCTTCTAAGCCACGGCAACAGTACAGAGACCCCTTCAGTCAGGCCTGAAAGGAGGTGAAGTTGCTCCTCAGAGTTGAGAGTTTCTAACCATAGCAGCAATGTAAAGAGTGGGCTTTGGAACCACGAAAACCAGCTTAATCAAAAGGAAATAAAAAGATAGAAAACAAGAAAGAAAGACAAACAGACCAATTCAGTGTGGCAAATACCGTGGGGGAGGTGATGGGCAAAAGGCAATAACTGTTTCGGATGAGTAGCTGAAGATCTCTGGAGGCTTTGAGCATTTGTTCGACATGAATCCAGAGTCCTGAGTGGCAAAAACTCAGGACTCTGAGTGCCGGCCTTAGGAGACCACTCCATTCATGTCAGGATATGTAAAACTGGTTGAATTTCCTAGTACCTGAATCAAAACACCAACATACTACGATTTAATTCTGCTAAAACTGAAAGACAGGGACTGGAGACGTGGTTCTGTGGTCAGGAGCGCTTGCTGCTGTTCAGAAGCTAGAGTTTGGTTCCCAGCAGCCATATCCCGTGGTCCACAAGTGCCTGGAACTCTAGATCCCTCTAGAGCCTGATGCCCTCTTTTGGCCTCTGCTGGCATCTGCACTCATATGCATACACTCCCACACACATATATTCACAGGATTAAAAATAAAAAAAAAAAACAACTCTAAAAAAAAATCCTGGAAAACATGGTTTTTAAAAACACAATTGAGAGCTGCAGAAGGTGCCTGGAAGTCAGTTTCCTGAAAACTGCAATATTGTGGGTTAGAACAGTACTTTTAAATCCAAGCATTTGTTCCCTTTTGCCCAGGAGCCTTCCACTGCAAACTTACTGTAAAAAGTATCTCAGCGTAACAAAGAGGTCCCAGTGGTTCTCAGCTTTCCCCTAAACCCTGGGCTGAGTGTGTTTCACACTTCAGGGTTTCCTTTTCAGTTGAGAAGTTGTGTGTGTGGCAGGTGTGAGCACAGCATGGCCTCAGGCCACACTCACTTTCACACAGTCCGGACCCTGGGCTGTGGCATGTGTCATCAAATATGATACCTTCCCAGGGAATTCTGAGTTCCGACTAAGGGAAAAGGTTAAATTTTGCTTTGACATTTAAGAAACAAAATTAGTTTTGAGTGTATTTGAATCTCATAGTCATCTTTAAGAACTTCATACCACAAAAAAATAAAGCAGAATATGAACACATTTTATTTACTTGGATTTAGTCATTAGTTTTTATCTTTTTGTGAGTGTCGAGGCATGTATATATGTGTGTGCGTGCATGTGCTTTTGTGAGTGTGCCTGTGGTGTGTGTGTGTGTGTGTGTGTGTGTGTGTGTGTGTGTGTGTGTGTGTGCACATGCATTCACATGTGGTAAACAGTTTTAAATATGGAAAACATGAGCAAATCTCATGTGGTCGACTTTAACACAAAAATTAGTGCAACTGAATAAATCTTTAGCATGAAAATCTGCTGTGTAAAGACTGGAATAGATTTACTGTGGAGATGAAAACTCAATGCCCCTGCCTCATGAACTTCAAACTTAGAGGTTATTGTCCTTTATGAATTACTATTTATAAAAATGGATGTTGTCAACCCCCCCAAACCACAGCCCTCATCTAAAAGGGAGTAAGAGATAGTTTATTGTAGGGTCATTCGAATGACCATGGTCCAGGAACACAGATTTATGTTACTTCAAATTCGTGTTCCCACGTGGAAGCAGTTTCACAAAGTTTTATAGTATTACAGAACACAGACAGTCATAAATCAAGGCAGTCATAAATCCATTGGTGGGGACATCAGAGAGGTGGTTATAGCAAGATGTGGGGAGCTTCTCTATAGTCTCAAGATGCTGTTGATGACCCTCTTAGTTTTTGGGTGGGTGGGGGGGGTAGTAGTCTACTGATGGATCTCAAAGGCTTTTAATCCATTAGTCACAGGATGTTAGTTCAGACACAGAGGTAGGCAAGGAATGGCTGTTCCAAGGGCTAGTGCTAGCCCAAGATAAGGTAACTGGCCTCTGGGCCTGTGACATTCCAACCTCCTCGCGGTACTACAGATCTGTCAGTCAATCCACATCTGCAGACGCAGCTTCTTTCTAGGAGTTCTTGTTCACAATGTTATTTCTGAGATATGTAATAAATCAATTACTTTATATAGTTTTCAGTCATTTTTCCCCACTGCGATGTGGAAACCATCGTAGAAAACTTCTGTTTCAAATAGATTATCCTAGAGCCTTAGTTTTACCCTGAAGACATGCTGGGGAGATTCTAATATATTATCTGAAGTCCTGGTTACCTTTCAGGTAAGTGCTCCTTGTTGTAAACACATACGTGGACAGACACAGGCAGTGTAGCCTGCTCTGTGTGTCTGTGTCATTTAAGGAACCTTATTCTGATGAAAGAGAGAGTCCACAGGACCCATCTTTAATGTATAAAATGTGAAGAATGTGACTTATATCTGTGTGGAGATTAAATGAGCTGGGCCATCATCTGAATCCTGACTTTTCACTTAATTAGCTCTGTGATTGACGCTAATTTAGTAAATGAGATGTTCCGATGTTAATTGTTCATTGTGCTGAGTCTCGGGGGAAGGGGAGAAAGCTAGCAGAGTGTGCAGCATGTGCAGCTCCTGCTGTGTGCACGGGCACTCGGGGCCAGTCTCTAGACTGAGGGACGGAGGCTCGGACAGCCAGCCAAGTGATAACTCAGGTTGCTCCAGGAGCCGTTGCTCCAAGAGCCTTCGCTCAGGGACCGGCAGACTGAGAACGCAAGCTGCTGTGACTGACAGGTCAGCAGGGGCAAGCACAGGACATACTTCCGGCAAGTGCAACTTCTGAAGAAGTGATGTCCAGATAAAGCATGCGCCGCAGTTATTCACACTGCACGGATGTTAATTTCTTGATCTTTGTAAGTGTTCCCTGGTTACGCAAGAGGTTAGAAGTGCGAGGAGGTGTGAGGGCACACGATGTTGCTACACTCGGGCTTTGTTGCTCCTCTGCAGCTCTAAAATTACTTCAGAATGAAAGGGTTTTAAACAGTGACATCAGGGGACATAATGAAATAACTCCACTGCAACAAGGCATTCTCTCTGCTGTCCATGATAATTGCTGACACCTAATATGCATACAACACATACGTATTCAATGATGAGATGGAGGTGGCAGACTTGAATGGACCAGCCAAGATAGGAAGCAGTGTGCTAGATGCTAGGGGCCGCCTTTTCCTAGAAAACCAGCCACCAGGCTCTGAAATAATTTGCTACCAACACTTGATTCCCCTTCAAAAAGATTACAGGACCTCAGAAGAGGCATTAATTAAATTCAAACTGGACATGTGTGGGACTCCGAGTCAAGTATCTCATTTTTATTCTTGGCTTTTGTGGGAAGACTGGAGCTGAGTCTCACGATACTGTCATGTTTAGAAAACAAGCTTATGTTTCAGTAATGGGAGCCTTTATTGGTTACCTGGATGAGAACGATGAGTAGGAATGGAGGTAGACAGGGATGCAGACAGGGATGCAGACAGGGATGCAGACAGGGATGCAGACAGGGATGTAGACAGGGATACAGACAGGGATGCAGACACAGGGATGCAGACACAGGGATGCAGACAGGGATGCAGACAGGGATGCAGACAGGGATGCAGACAGGGATGCAGGGTCCTCACCTAAGAACGACTGCTCCCCTGGTGACAAGTGTCTGTTGGAGTCCTCACTGGAAGGCACGTACTTCGTTTCAGTTTTTCATCAGCTTGTTTGAAGAAACATTGACAGGCAGAACTTAAGGGTATGCTCGTATTGTCTGAGAGACTTCCTCCACTGCGGAGGTGGGAGAGCCTAGCTAAGTGTGGGAAACCCTCCGCTCATCTTGGAGCAAATTAAGTGTGGACCGTGTAGCTGCTGTGACTAGCACCTGGGCTGCAAGGGAGTCAGTTTAAATCCTTAGCGTTGGCAAGTCAACCCTCGAGGGCAGACAGATTGGAAGACATCAGGATTCCTTCACTCATGGGCGAATTGGCCAACTTTGTGCTTTCTGTTTCTTTCCATGTCTGTGGTTCTTTTAACTAGAAGAGATACTACGGTCTAACCTGATAGTCAAGTAAGTTAGGGCAGAACTTACATTCTCTCCCACACCTATGTCACAAAGAATGAATTCATTCTCTATGTACTTAACAAAGCAGATGTGTAGGTCCGTGTCCACACAAGCACATATGCACAGGTATGTCCCAAACATGAATAATTAGCTATGAACTCCCCCCCCAAACACCTAACATTCCTTAAGAGATAGCAATATTAATCAACTTATAAAAATTTGGGGACTGGTAAGATGGATCAGTGAGTAAAGGTGCCCGCTACTGAACCTGACTTCCCGAGTTCGATCCCCAGGTCTCACTTGATGGAAAGAGAGAAATGATACCTGAAGGTTGTTTACAGCTCTTCACACATGTGCTGTAGCACATACATGCACATGCACACAGCCCCCTCAAACACACACTAAATAAAAACAGTGTGATAAAACAGTTTTGGAGTTTTGTATTCTCTGTTTGTTTTTTGAGACAGGATTTCTCTGTGTAGCCCTGGCTGTCCTGGATCTAGCTCTGTAGACCAGGCTGGCCTCGAACTCAGAGATCCATCTGCCTCTGCCTCCTGAGTGCTGGGATTAAAGGTATGTGCCAAACAAGAAATTTTATATAATTATTAGGAAGGCTAGTACATATTTAGTAAATCCAATCACAACCTCATCTAGAACCAAGTTTTTGACCAACTCCGACTATAGGCATCTTTTAAAATTCAAATTTTTAATTAAAAATTTTTATGCTTTCTTGGCTCAAACTTACTTACCACTTGTGAACACATTGCTCGACTTTTGCTTCTTTGTCTGCCCAGATGGGTTGAGTAGACACATTTATCCATCTGCTATAAAGGTGAGAATGAGCACATGAACCATGCTAACCTTGCAGGGACCAGGACTTCAGGGGGCTGCCTTTACATGCTGGTCCGACACTTCCCAGTCAGCATATAGGTTAGACATATAGGTTAGTGTAACTTAGGTTTTGTGACTTAATTTTCTGAGCCAGGGGTTTATCTTTTCTAAGAATGAACTAAATGTTTCCTGTGGGGCAGGTGTGAGGACGAGATAGTGCAGACTACCTACACGGCCCAAGAATGGTCACATCTAGGATGACTGACGTGACTTGAACCAAGACAACATGGCTTCTTTGGAATCCCTTGTTCTTTCATACCTAGATGCCAACATTGATCGTAATTCACATTCTATCCAAATATACAAATAACACATCAGAGAAACTGAAATGCCATCTCCAGGGAGAACCATCTTTCTTGCCATTTGTGGTTGTATGAATGTACAGTCACATGTTGCTGATTTTTTTCAAAAGGTAAATCAGTGTGTCCATTTACGAATAAATCTTCCTGTATGTCTTTAATCAATTTCCACCCTTCTTCTCTCTCTGTGAGAAATCACCACCTGGGGCTGGAGAGTTGGTTGTGGTTATGAGCTGGCTGCTCTTGCAGAGGACTTGGTTCTAATCCCCAGCACCCACTTGGCAGCTCACAACTGTCTGTAACTCCAGTCCTAGGGGATGAATCCAATGTCCTCTTCTGACCTCTGCAGGCACCAGGCATGCACATGGTGCACATACATATATTCAGGCAAAACATACTCACACATAAAAGAATTAATGCATCTTTAAAAGAAATCACCCAATTTAGCAGTTTTCATTCAACACATAATTTTAAACATTTTTAATTTTTAAGATTATAATATAATTGCAATATTTCTTCCTTCCATTTCCTCCTTCTAAACCCTCCCATATAACCCTCTCTACTCTCCTTCAAACTCATAGCCTCTTTTTTGTTATTGCAGGAATATATGTAAATACATATATATTCCTGAATACAACCTGTTCAGTCCACATAGTGTTTCTTGTATGTGTACTTCCAGGGCTGACCATTTGGCACTGGACAACCAATTGGAGTGCTCTTCCCTGGGGAGGACCACCTCTCCTGCTCCCCGCTTTCCTCAGTTGCCTACAGTTCTTTGAGTAGGGTTGAGGCCTCGTGGGCTTTTCCTCATCTGCTTTGGCAACCTCTATTGGCATCATCCTTGTTCAGCTCCTATTTGTACGTATCTGTAGAGAGTAGAGAAGCCCTGAGTGAGTAAAGTCCTGAGTGAATGTGCTTTGTTGACATGGGCACAGCCATGTTGAGGACTCCAGTCCTCAAACCATAAGAAATTGACAGAGCCATTACCCATAAGGCCAGGCTCAGGATGAGCGACAAAACCTTCCCCAGGAGTCCCAGTGTGTATGAATAAGTGACCGTGTGTGCAAAGACTAGCAGGTACAGCCTCCTCTCATGGATGGTTACAGCCTGAGACTGTTCCCTATAGAGACCTTGTAGAGACTAGCTAGCCCTCCCCCTGTGCTGTCCCTAATTACAGCCTGAGGTTCCAGGTTGATGAGGCAGCAGACACCACCCAACTCAGCTGTGTGTCTGTACTTCCTTTATCATCCCCTGGCTGCCCCTAGTCAGGGTGCCAAGACTCAAGCTGTGGGGGTCACAGTACATGTCCCTGTGCGATATGTGATACGGTTACACATTCTTTTAAATACCACTAAGTGGCATCTTAAGAAAATTGTCAAATAGAATTGTTGGGTAGTAGGACCCTCTCATATTCACATGGTTTACAGACCAAATCAGTCTTAAAAATAATTGTATTAACTTAATTTCCACCAACCGTTTCTTCTCACCTTGCGAGTCTTTGTGAACATTTGAATTTGTCAGATTTTACCCACCCAATAAATATAAAATAGCACCTCTTTTTGTTTTAGCCAACCAGTGGTAATCATAAATATAGCATCTCTGATAATAACAAGGCTGGATAATTTTAAAATTAATTTTTCCAGGAAGTTCTTTCCAGGCACGTATGCATGGCGTTTTGATACGTCCACATGATATAATTACCAGTCAAGCTAACAGCATTCATTGTTTTTCTTGTTACTGAGATCTAGGAGGTAAGATGCAGTGTGGTTTCAGAGAGATCAGCCCACCACAGCCGGGAGGGTGGGGAGAGAAAGGATGCTGGTGCTTGGCCACACTCCCCAGCCCTCTGTTTCTGTCTACTGCGTGTGCGTAGATGGTCACTGTCGCCATGAGAGGACAAGTCCTGGAGGCTCCCCTTGGTGACTTGCTGGTGGTACTTCTTGGCGGGTCTTCAGGCCTGTTCTTATTCTGCTGTGTTATTTTACCAACTGCATCTAGGTGTGGTTGCCATGTGACTGAGGGCTGCTCTTCCACCATCATGGAGGCCTCGGAAACTCTCTCAGGGTGATTTTCCTCTATCCGTTGGACTTCATTCTTACTCCTGAGTAGTGGATTAAAGCAAAATGCTCTTTTAACACTGTTTTTTTAACCTCAGAAATGTGAAGGTATCATTCAAATGTTTTCAAGTCTATGAAAAAAAATGTTTTTATGTCCAAATTTCATTCCTCTATATGCCTAGTGTTTTTTTTTTTTTTTTTTTTTTTTTTTTTTTTTTTTTTTTTTTTTTTTTTGTGTGTGTGTGTGTGTGTGTGTGTGTGTGTGTGTGTGGTCATTCTAAACCTTTGCCTTTGTCATTTTTTACTTAGGAACTCCACTAACGAGGAATCCATGATGGCTAATTTTGTGTGCCATCTTGACTGGGTCACTGGGTGTCCGGGTAGTCATTCAGATATTGCTCTGGATGTTTCTGTGATGATGGTTTGGAAATGGATTAACATTTAAGTAGGGGGATCCCTTTATGCTTTGGGAAGCCTTTTCCTGTCTGTCAGAACAGAAACAAAAACTGTTCCTTCAAGCCAGAGTGCTTTCCTGTCTGGCAGCCTCAGAGGTGGGCAACAGATCCCAAGTTGTAGATTCAAAGTTGGTTAGATGTCCAGATTCTTACTATCCTCTCTAATTACATAAATTAATTCCTTGCAATACATCTCTTTATATGTCTGTATATCTGTCCATTTGTTCATCTCATCTCTTATTGTCTGTTTCTCTGGAGGCCCTGACCAGTACGTAATCCAAGAGAGGACACTTACCCTGATTGCACGCCTCATAATTCTGACATTCTTTCATGTTTTGACAACCTTGAAACGTCTCTCTCATTGTGCCTTTGAATCCACCATTGCCAGAGTCTCTGTTTCCTCCTCTGGGTGTTCTCTCTAGATATTCTCCCTCTCTGTGTCATGTATTTTATCGCATGCTTCTTTCACATTTTATCTCCTTCTCTAGGTTGTGTTCTGGAAAACCCTCCATTCTGCCTCCCAGTTTCCTAATTCTCTCTTGAATTTCCTCTTAGGTGCTGGATTTTAAAAATTCAGTAACAGTATTTTTGTTTTATTTCTAGAGGCTGATGTTTGATTCTTCATCAAGCCTGCCTTTTTTTTAATGTTTTGTCTTTTGGTTATGATTTTGAATGACGTTTGTCTAAGGAGTTCAGATATCCTCATAGGGTTTTGTTTCAGCTGGCTTCTGGAATTTGGGGCAGGCTAATCTTATTTACTCTGTGCACAAACTGAAGCATGCTCTCCCCTCCAGATTGGCTTTGTCGGTGTTTCCTCTGACGTCTCTTTGTGGGAGAAGGAGTGTGTGCCCACCCTTGCAATGTCCGTCCAAATGAACCTGCTTATTCCTCTCAGGCAGCCTCCGGGATATCCCTCCTTAGGATTTTTAACTTCCCAGTATATAGTTCCAGCGCCAGACAGATACAGAGAAGCTTAGATTCCAAACCCTTGCTGGGTTACGGGAACTGTGCATTTATTGCCCAAGACAGTGCTTCCCCTCGAGGAACCAGGAGAGAGTCCTGTCTTTGTCATTCTCCCTGTTCGGATGGTGGATCCTTCCAGTTTGCATTTCCACATGCCTGTGGCCCTTTCAGAGTTCTGGCTTTATGTGGACAACTTGGTTTCATCTCCCTATCTCCGCACAGACGCAGAGCCTCCAGCCATATCCATGAGTAGATGTTAGGTTTGCCTGGGCACATTTGTGATGTGTTCTGGTCCTACATAACCCAACCATAACTGCTGGTGCTGATGGTGACTGCCTGCCACAGCTGTTCTTTGGGGACCCAACTGTCCCCTTAGGGCATTCCTATACAGTAATTTTTCATCTCTGGCACTCACCTGGTTACACTGAAGCTTGGTGCAGGAAGAAGAGGTTGTGGGATGCGGTAAGTAATGAGAAAGTGGCATTATATCTTTGAGACAGGAGAACAGTTTAATTTTCTCCTGTCAAACATCTAGGTGTTTTAATAATCCCAGCCTTTTAAAGCCTCAGACTTTTAAGTTTCCTTACATCTCTGACATGATTTCTCTTTGCAATTCCACCCACTCTGTGTGAGAATAATAAGGTGTCGATGCTCTATTCTTCTCCTGTGCTTTTTTATCCTGAGAACTCTAAGCGCTTTATAGACACTGCCCTTTATCCTCACAATACCTCTGCATACTGGGGTAGATTGTTGGCTAGTAGGAGTCTGCATTATGGACAGAGAAGATCAGTCAGCTGAGATACAATGAGTCTGAACCCAAAAGGCTAGACCATGTTACAAAAAAAAAAAAGTCACGTTCAGTGAAGGAAAAAGAAGGGGCTTTGCTCTCTCTCCCAGCACAAAAATCTGTTCCTGGTTCAAAATAGCGTATAGTGGAAGCAAAGTACTCTCCCAGATAGTCCACCAGGAAGAGAACTTACGTGGCAGGTTCTTTCTTGTGTATGCACCCTATCTCAGGTCCCAGTGGAGGTGGCTTTCGGGACTATCTGGAGAGTGGTCACAGAACTCCCTTGGATCCTCTCAGCACAAAGGATGCTTATGTCTCAGGATTCCCCCATTACTGATTAAGGTAGGTGGGAATGTAGTCATGCACCACTTCTGGACCAACACAGGTTCTATGATGGACAACTGGCATGCCAGTGAGCAGTCACTGGGTACCAGGGCCCAAGAGCCAGGCAGCTGTCCAGCTCTTGTGATGAGGCATTGTCTGTTGCAGGATCGAGGCAGGAGAAGCCAGCTGCACACAGTAGATACAGAGACCCATCAACAGGAATGAAGCCCATGCCAAGGAAGTTCTTCTAAGTGAGCCAGGGCTGTTGGGCAGGTGGAGATTCTGCAACTACTTTTTCTCCAGGGGAAACTTAAATTTTAGGCTGAACCTCACCAGGCAGAGCAGTGTCTGCTTGTCCAACCCCATCCAATTTGCCTCTTCTGGAAACCTGCAGAGGCTCAAGATGAGAACACCAGCAAGTGTGTGCTCTGCACACTGTTCCTGTCAGAGCTGAGCTGGCCCTGAATGGAGGGGGGTTGTCAGGCTAGGGCTACAGCTCAGTGGTGACTCTGCTTAGCATCAACAAGGTCCTGGGAACCATCCCCAGGAGAAACAAGGGGACCAGAAGTCATTAGACAGTATCATCAGCTGGGCTTGGCATAGGGCCAGTACTTCTTGGCTAGGTTTGTGTCATGGGTTAGCTGGATCAGACCATGTACTGTTACAGTGCTTAGACTCTTGGGGTCGGGGAAGGGCATGTCCACATGACACTGGTGGTCTTCAAAGTGGGCTCTGCTTGTCTTTAGAGCTGGACACCAGCCTCAAGGCCTGCCTGACCTCCAAGGGTACGTCAGCTTACACTTTAAGGGAGTCTGCAAGGGAATGGGAGATTGCTGGTTATCTATCATGTGAGGTCAGACTAAACCACAGAAATCCCTTAGTGTAAAGTAGGACAAGGGATGGGAAGCTATTGTCAGGACCCAAGGTGAGGTCATTGGCTTCCAATGAGCAAGCTAGCTTCCCCCAAGCCTCCTGATAGTTGAAACAAGAAAGCAAAGGTAACCAGTTGGTTCATTCCCAGTGGAGGTCACTTGCTTTGTGCTCCAGGCCACAGCAGGGATTGTGGTGTGGTAATTACTTTTAAAAAAAAGAAACTCAAGCCGGGCGGTGGTGGCACACGCCTTTAATCCCAGCACTCGGGAGGCAGAGCCAGGAGGATCTCTGTGAGTTCGAGGCCAGCCTGGACTACCAAGTGAGTTCCAGGAAAGGCGCAAAGCTACACAGAGAAACCCTGTCTCGAAAAAAAAAAAAAAAGAAACTCTAGTATTCCCTAACAGAGACAAATCATAAAAATTAATTTTATGTTTCACAGAGAAGGATGGGGGTGTCATTAGTGATAATTTCTTCTCAGATGCAGAGGCTGCTCCACACAGCCCCTTCTTACCTTGGTTCTCCACAGCAGTTAGAGACAGGAAATGTTGAGACTTCTGCTAGCACCATGTGAACAGAGAAACAGTGGTCACTCCCATGGTGTTCCGCCCATGCTCAGTGTCCTGACGACTTGTAATCTACATCCTCCAAGTGGCCTTGGGCCAGCAGCTCACCTACAGCCCCTCAGTGAAAGCAGTAGAAAAGGGCTCAGACTTGAAGCCCCCGGCTCAGGAGGCAGAATACTAACTGTTCCTCAGTGTCCTCTGGACCAGGAAAACGCGGATGGAGCTTAGAGAAAGAGCTCCAAGGCACACTCAAGTTGGGATCCCAGTGGGGATCCGAGTGCTGCCTCGCCTCTTCATAGACCATAAGCTATGGCCTCATTGCTGGATTACGTTGTTCACGAGGAGAGCTCCTTCGCGACCCAATCGCTTCTCAGACGAGCTGTCAACTGGGTACCAAGCCTCCAGCACAAGGCTCCTCTGAGGGACACCATCCTGAAACCATCTCTTTCTTCAGTTCTCACACAGCTGTCCACTCCCCATGGAGGCTGCGCCAGGCCTGCCCCTTCCTGACCCGCCCCTTCCTGACCCGCCTCTGTCACCTCAGCGGCTCGCCATGCACTCGCCTCGCACCCTGGCTTGTGGATGTCTCTCATGTTTGCCTTTCATACCCTCTGCTCTGTCACCGGAGTGATGAGGGTGGTAGGTGAGCCACTCTGGGGCGTGGCAGTGGCCTGTGGCCTGTGGCCTGTGGCCTGTGGCCTGCTGCTACGGTATTGCCGTCTCTTTCAGTTGCGTTTGTGGATTTGTGCTGTAGATGGAGATGACACGGAAAATGTTCTAGGATCAAATGACATGATATACATATATATATATTTAATATATTGACATTTATTAATATAATATCAGTGCTATCATTTATTATAATATAATATGTCATCAATGTATTATTTATTATGAATATATAATCATATATATTAATGTGGGGAACTGGGAGTGAGGTACGATGTCAGAGGAAATACTACTTTTGGACTGACCTATAGAGAGTAGGACTGTTTCCATAAGAACAGCAGGTGCCAAGGTGGCTCTTCATTCCCTGGGGCTCCTGATTCCCCACCTGATTTTGAAACACAGTGCTGAGTTTGAGGCGTTTGTCTGTTCCATCAACACCTTTCAGCTGAGCGGCAGCTTCTGGTGACCATTTTCAGGAAGGGCACGCAGCTGTGTGGCTATGACCTGCGTGGACATCTTTCAGTTGCATTTGAAAGACAGCTCGGCTGTGCAGACTTGTTATTTCAATCTGATATAAATGATTCCGTTATCTCCGGCTGCGTCATGACATCCGGGAGCCTGCAGTCAGTCTGATCCTGTCCTTTAAAATAACTGGGTCATTGTCTTTTCCTCCTTGTAGCCTGCAGTTACTGTGGTTATTCGATAGCAAAGATATTCAAAGACTTTCCATGTTCTGTCATTTACCATACTAGGCTTCACCAAGGAGATGGCTTAAAAGTATTCAAGTAAAAAGATTTTATGATGGGCTAGGGAGATGGCTCGGGGGTGAAGAGCACTTGTTGCTCTTACGGAGGTTCAGTCCCCAGCACCTACATGATGGCTTACAATTATCTGTAACTCCGGGTCCAGGATATAGGGTGCTGTCTTCTGACCTCTGTGGGCACCACACATGCACACGGTGCACATACATACCTGCAGGCAAACAACCATACACATAAAATTAAATAATATGTCTTTAGACAATGAAAAAGTCTTATGACCATGATTTCTACCAACACCATGCTGAACCCAAGCTTCAGACTCGTGGTCACCCACCCAGTGATCTAATTGTTTGAGTTTAGGGATGTTGCCTCCCTGTGGTCAGAGAGGGTAGAGCATGTTTATCACGTCATTAATGTCTTGTATCTTGGGGGAATAGTTTTTTAAAATTGATTACTCTCTCTGAGAAGGTTCTTCAAGTAATTAACATGTGCATATTTGTTTTTTTTAATCTATGTAAGATAGAGGGTAAAATTGGGCAAAAAAAATCTCTGCTATGTTGGGGAGATTTTTCATCTGCAGAAGTCAATATTCAATCTTACTGAAAAAAAAAAATAACCAACTCAGTTTCACCAGAAATATTTAATGATGAGTCCCCCAGTTTACCCTTGAATTGCTTTCATTTCAAATGACAATTCTTCTTGTCACTGCATGCTGATAACTTACACAATATAAACTCTGAATAAAGCAGAGTCTCAAAATTGAAGCATTCAAGGGGCTGCCTCTACCCTAGAACTGCCCTGTGGTTTAAATTTTATATGGGGAGGTCTTCCCCAAGGTCGAGGGTGCCTGCTCTGTTTCCTGCACTACGGCTATCCCACATCTCACTTATCTGGCCTATTTACAGATGACTTAAATTGCATATTTGACCAAAATGTCGCCATCCAGCACCTCACTTTTTGGACAGTCCCACAGTCATGGTGCCAGAGCCTCCTCAAGAGGCACCTTTTGCATCATGATAACAGGCAGGTTGGAACCCAAGAGTCTTTCTGCTTAAACGGTCCCACTTCTCAAAATGGGAATGTTTTGGTAAGCATCTCCTGGGGGCCGTAAGGCCAGTCCTTGAGTTGGGCTAGTGTGGGGCGTCAGGGGCACCCGTGACGGACGGACTGTAGGACGGACTGTAGGTGGAGGATCAGGGGTGAGCTCATGCATTGAGCTCAGGAAGGTTCATCTGGAGCAGAGCCACAGACAGGAGCCCGCCTCTCGCCTGGAGGAGTTCCTGCCTGGCTTCCAGACGCCCTGCAGGGGGACACCTTTTACTTCAAGAAGGAGAACATCTTAAGAAACACATCCAACTCTGACGGTCGCTCCCGTCACTACACAGCTAGTGTGAGGGTGTAGGTGTGAGTGTTGGTAGGGGGCACTTTCTTAGACTGTGAGACACTTTGCCCCAGTCTTCCACTAAAATTAAAAGGCCTGGTGGTCTCTGTAGCAAAGAGAAGATGTTAAACTCTCTTCTCTCTCTCCTTCCCCTCTTCACCTCAACCCCACAAGCTTACAGAACAGCTTTGAAGGTTGTTCTCTATTTCGGATGAAAAGCAGCAAGCCTTAATAGAAGTGCTGGCTTTTCCTTGGACACACGGGTTGTTCAAGTCTCATGTCGTAGATAAACATACTGGGGTTTCTCTTGCCATGAACCGTGTGATTGGACACGATGACATATGATTCCTTCGTGCTCTGAAGTCACTCCCATGTCCTGGGCAGGCCCCTCTGATCTTGAGGTCTTGCTGGACCACAGTGGTGTCAGCCTTAGGGACTGACCCCTGAGCCGCCCACTCCCTGAGCCCCCTCTGGGGTTCTGTGCCATTTGGGTTCAGCTTGCTTTTAGTGGTCCCTTCTTGGACCCTGGGTATTTCTCAGGGATAGGCAAGGGGAAGAGCTAGCACCTGGCTGTGTCACTTTCTGAACCCCTGGTGTTCCAGAAGGTCACCAGTCTGTGGGGAATTCTTGTCCACACTATGCAGTAGGTGTCATTTGAATTGTCTGACCTCTTCAAACTCTGCTGCAACGTCCGAGTGAGAATCGGGAGGAAAAGGAGATGCCTCCCATCTCTACTCACATGGTTCTAAAGAGGAAACCTGGCTTCCTCAAAACGTCTCCTCCACAGGGCTGCTGTCTGAAGACAGCTCCCTGGCCAGGGTGGTGGCTGCTGTGTGGTCAACATGGCTGAGAATATGCCATGCAGGGGGCAAAGAGATCGCACCTGAGGATCTGGTGCTGGGAGGACAAACCATGTCCACCATGCTCCTTCTTCCTAGGATAGGACCATGGGATGTGTGTTCTTCAGTCTGGTTGACGTGCCCAGCCACCCTGCAGGTGACTGCTGCTGTGCCTGGAGCCCATGTGGGTTTCTCCAGTGTGGTCCTGAGTATACAAATACCCTCTCCCCGAGGGAAGCCGGAGCTGATTGGCAGACAATCCCCTGTAAAATAGTGGTGCACGTCTCCTGCAGCGAGAGAGTCACCGTGACTGTCCTCTGGGGAGCCTGGACAGCCCTGAGTGAATGTGTATGGGTATGACCGTGTCCGGGATCAATGCCTCAGATCCTGGGTCAGGCTCAAAGGGATGGCAAAGCCTGCCTCTGGTCCAAGTGCAAATTGTGGTGTCATTTACAGCCTGAGCCTGCTCACCTACAGGGACCTCCGACTGAGGCTAGCTTACCCTTCTCTCTGTGCTGTACCTAACAGGCATGCTGAAGCACCAGGTTGTTCTGTAGTGTGCAGCTCCACCAGAGTGCACACTGCCCACCCGATCCAGCTCTTCTGTACATGTGTCTGAGTGTCTGTCATTCCCTCACCACCCCTGTCAGGTCAATGCTCGAAGCTGTGCGGGTCACAGCCACGTCCTATATCATCCTGATCCCTTCAGTGCAGGGAGGGCCAGTCTGCGTGGAGGCTGTTCCTTACTGTTGTGCCAACTCTGACCATAGGTAACCTTCCTGCCCTTGCAGAAAACACAGCAAGGGTGGCAGGCCAACCATCAGCAGGTGAGATTTCATTTTTTTGCTGATGTGACTTGAAATGCCGTCAAACGAACAATGGCTACTTCATTTCCTTGTGTGTAAGACCCACTCTGTGGTTATTGACACAAACCCTGGAAGATCTCCCTATGTGTTACTCGGCTCTCTGTTAGTGTAAGGAATTTGTTGGGTAATCAAGCTAGAGAAAGAAAAGGATATTTTGGGCTTGTTTCCATCCGGGTAAAGCGGCAATTAACGAGGCAATTCCACGTAGTTTATCTGATAGTCAAAAGGGGTTTATTTTGGGGCAACTTACAATCAGCAAAGGGATCGGTTACAGGACCCAGGAGAGGTGAGGCGCAGTCCAACTCGGTTCTCTGGAGAACTCAGACTTGGTCTGCAGTCCAGCATCCAGGATCACGAGGAACCAAGAGAGCGAGCATCTCCGGTCTTAAGAGGTTCCCGTCTCGGCCATGCCCCGGGCCGGGCCAGGTACCTAGCAGTTAGGTGCTTCAGGGGTGAAGCACAGACAACTACCCCTACATCCGGGGTCAGTTGGCCTCACTGCTTTGGGCCTGTGGAAATGTCCTGATGGAAGCTCACGTTTATGCAAAGCTCTCATGGTGTGACCAGGAGACCAAAGAGAGGGGAAGGAGGAGGTGCTGAGGCCCAAATGTGCCCTCAAGAACACACCCTCCAAAGACCTGGAGACCTCTATCAGGCTCCTTCTCACTAGCGCCATTGGCTGAGGATCAAGCTCTTAACACACAGGACCCTTTGGTGTACATTAAGATCCAAGGTACAGCACCCTGTGACTCTCGAGAGTCATTTTTTCCCCCAGAAAAAAAAATATTTTTTAAAAGTTTTTTCAGTGTAATTTCCCCCCGAATTTGTGTTGCTTGATTTTGGTAAAAATGTTTCTTGGTTTATTTATTCTCTGGCTGCAGAGAGTGGAGAACTTCTGGAATCCCTCTACTCGGCCTCCTGTTTTCCTCTAAGAGTGGGGACTTGTAGCTAGAGTTTTTTTGTCTGGCCCATAGTTAGGTCAAATCTCTCTTACCTGTCAGTTTCACAGTCATTTAGACACGACCAAGTAAACATAGACTTACATTGTTTACAAACTGTATGGCCGTGGCAGGCTTCTTGCTAACTGTTTTTACAGTTTAAATTAATCTATTTTTATTAATCTATATCTTGTCACGTGGCTCGTGGCTTACCAGCATCTTTACATGTTATTTGTCATCGTGGCGACTGGCAGTGTCTCTCTGACTCAGCCTTCAACTTCCCAGCTTTATTCTCCTCCTTGTCCCACCTATACTTCCTGCCTAGCCAATGGCCAATTTGCCATACAGAACATCCCACAGCAGGGACTTGTAGGGAAGGAGTGCTGTGGAGACCCTGCTGGGTTTGCTCTTCCCAGACCCTGCAACTCCACCCTATGCAGCCCCGATACAGCCCTGTGCCTTTTCTTTACACAGTAGTGCTCCAGAATTCACAGCTATTGATGCTGAGCTAAGCAGCAGAAACTTAATCTCCCAGACCACACTCGCTGAGCGCCGCATGCAAGCGTCTCAGACCACACTCTCTGAGAACTGCATGCAAGCCTCCCAGACCACACTCGCTGAGCGCCGCATGCAAGCGTCTCAGACCACACTCTCTGAGCACTGCATGCAAGCCTCCCAGACCACACTCTCTGAGAACCGCATGCAAGCCTCCCAGATCACACTCTCTGAGTGCTGCATGCAAGCCTCCCAGACCACACTCTCTGAGCGCTGCATGCAAGCCTCCCAGACCACACTCTCTGAGCGCTGCATGCAAGCCTCCCAGACCACACACTCTGAGCGCTGCATGCAAGCCTCCCAGACCACACTCTCTGAGCGCTGCATGCAAGCCTCTCAGACCACACACTCTGAGCGCTGCATGCAAGCCTCCCAGACCACACTCTCTGAGCGCTGCATGCAAGCCTCTCAGACCACACACTCTGAGCGCTGCATGCAAGCCTCCCAGACCACACTCTCTGAGCGCTGCATGCAAGTCTCTCAGACCACACACTCTGAGCGCTGCATGCAAGCCTCCCAGACCACACTCTCTGAGAACCGCATGCAAGCCTCTGTGGGACTGGGCGACTGGACTCTATTCTGGTGGGTTATGAAGACCTTGAAGCCAGAACACTAAGGCTGGTTCCTCCCCCGATGCTTTTGCATAGCACGAAGCTAGAGACGTCAAGTTAAAAACAACATGGTGGCCCACGGTAGAGAACATGAATTAAAGAGAATCAACAGAGTGTGGCGATTAGAGATGGGGGCAGCATTATGGAGGGTGACGGTGGATAGAAATGGTGACCTTTCTGATATGTGCATAGGGAATAAAGCTTTAGGAAGATTGAGAGTCAAGGAGCAGTATGAACTTCTACCTCCTGGCTCCTCTCCGCTGCATACTCGAGGCTTGTGAGTCCCTAGAGTGTGCACTGTGGGGAAATGGCTTCCCCCTCCTGTCCTCATCTTGCCTGCCTCTGCAGAGGCCCCTGCTTCTGTCTCTGTAGGAAAGACGGTGCTGGAAGCTGACCTCAGCCATCTCTAGGCTTGCCAGGGTTTAATGCTTGACTCTGCACTGGGATTTTCAGTTTAGTTTTTCTTCTTCCTAATTATTGGCAGTGCACATAAACTTCATAACCTGTTACTATTTCCCAGACCGTGAAGAAACTTAAACAGGCGCCTATTGCTTACTCTTCTATACACAACTTGGTGGGCGTGGTAAAAGAAACAAATGCTACATTTAAACATTCAGAAGCCCGTGACTACAGGAGCATCAAAAGGGAATTTTTCTGATGTGGGTCAGAGTATGGTGAACAACCACTGTGATTTCTAGGTTCTTGTGTCCTGGAATAAAAAACTACGTAGCCATGTGGATAGAGGCAGGAGCAGAGAGAGTTTATGAAGAAGGGCCATTGCTGGGGGAGGACTCAGCAGTTAAAACACTTAACAACCCAAGTTCTGTCCCAGGTACCCACATCAAAAGGTGGCTGTGGTTGGTGGTGAGCATCTGTAATTGCTGCACTCCTGTGGGGAGTGTGCCTGAAACTCTCGGGCAGCTAACCTGGAGTGTGCCGCACAGTGATGGATACAAGAGAGACCCTGCCTCAAAAGCAAGGTGGAAGGAGAATCGGTTCTGAAAAGCTGTCCTTTGACTTTCTCTCTCTCTCTCTCTCTCTCTCTCTCTCTCTCTCTCTCTCTCTCTCTCTCTCACACACACACACACACACACACACACACACACACACGCACACACGCACACACGCACACACGCACACACACACACGATACATGTCCGCAAGCTCCCCCATGCTATCTTATTAATCAATTTGAAAATACACTTCCAAAAGAGGGAGCAGGACAGAGCTGGGAGGAAGGTTAGAAAACAGCCGCGTGGGAACGTCTGCCACAGCTGCAGACTTCAGTATTTGGGTATCATGGGCTGTCTTGTGCTGTGCTCTGTCTGTTACAGACACCCTTGGAGTGGTGACCAGCCTTTTCCCTGTCAATGGGCTTTTTATATACTAACTCACAGCCTATGGAAAAAGCCCCTCAGACCCTGCTCTTCACTCTATCCTGCCTCACTTCTAGTCTACAGTTAGTAAAACAGACTTGCAAGGCTGACTTTAGCCGGCCCCTTTCCTGAGACTTGCTTTGGACCCCTTGGCCTGTCCTAAGGATGACAGTGGTGGCCATGTGATTTCGCCTTGCCTCTGCAGAGCTCAGCCAGTCTGCTCACTGTACTCTCTCAAATGGGGCAATGTTCTTTTTCTTAGTATGGCTCAAAGGTTTCATCATCTGATGTTAGGCTAAGTGACTTCTGATGTTTTGGAACTCCAGCTGTGACTCTCCAAGTTTAGACAAACACTCCGATCATGTGTAATAGGTGTTTGGGGGAGAGGCTGAAATGGGCCAATGGCAGAACCCATCTGGGAGCGCAGTAAAAACAACTGATACACAGTAGCCTGCTCACATGAAGCCCTGGTATCCTAACTTTGATGGGTAATGCACTGCACACTTTAAGTCCACAATGTGTGCCGACCATCCTAGAGTAGTTCGGGTGGCTTTTGCCGTGCTCTGCTCTGTGAAATACTTTCTCTGTTTTCTTTCTTTCAGTATCTCATGGAAGCAGGTTTTACTATTTGGATAAAATCCACAGACTTACACGCAGGGAGAAATAAAGGACTAATTGAACCTTTCCTTTATCCCTTGCTTGCTCCCGTGTCTTCAAAATGGGCTTAAAATAGTCAGGTAACCGGTTGGCCACACCACACATCCGAGGCAGAATGCATGCCTGCAGTATTCCCGCGCTGCCTGCCTCCTCCGCTGGGGAAGGCTGGTGCTATTCATCTCTCTGCTGTTCCTAGAGCACAGACTGTAAGAGTGGAAGCAACCACAACCGGGCTCTATTTTGAGCCATGTGAGTTTCGGAATTCAGAGCTCCTGGAGGCGACAGACACAGTGGGAATCCCTGCAGTTACTTCCCCCTCTGTACGAGCCAGCCCTAGCCAGGCCCTTCCCTGGGCATGAGCTTGGGAGACTTCAAGAGGCGCGGACAGTCGCTGCTTTAGAGCGGGTGTGCCGCAGTATAGGGGTTCTGCACGCACTCCGGGAGGAGGGCTCTCCTAGTCTGTGCACCCCCAGAAGGAGATGTGCCCCTCACTGGGGTCAGCAAGAGCAAGCTTTAGAGTTTGGATGTCACTCTAGGTTTCGCAGCTCTGCTTTCCCCTCCTCCTCTGTCCTCCAAGGCCCCTGTGGCCACTTGAAGTAAGTAGCTGTGTGGCTGGGTGTCAGGAGAACAGAGACCAGAGAAACAGACCTCTCCCCAAAGCCCGGGATGCTCTGTGTCACATTTTTACTGTTTTTTTTTTTTTAATGGGATGGAAAGTTTATTATTCAAACAAAACAGTTCAGATGAAGTTTCTGGGTCCAAAATACATAAAAGATTTATGAAATCAACAGACCTTTCGGTTATTTTACCTTTGATGTTTTGTCTGATGCTTCCTTGTGCTTGTTGAGGATAACGTGTGCCAAAGCACATAGATGTCTTTTTAAAATTTTATTCATGGACATTTTATGTGTGAGTGCTCTGCATATGTACATGCCAGAAGAGGGTATCATATCTCATTACAGATGGCTGTGAGCCACCATGGGGTTGCTGGGAATCAAACTCAGGTCCTCTGGAAAAGCAGCCAGTGCTCTTAACCGCTGAGCCATCTCTCCAAGCCCTTCACAGGTGTCTTTTTTGGTTGTCTCCACTTTATTGAGTTTTGTGACAGGCTGGAGAGATGACATCAATTAAGAGCACTTGGTACTTTTGTAGGACTGAGGTTCGGTTCCCATCACCCATATAGTAGCTCACAGTCATCTGTAACTCCAGTTTCAGGGGACCCAACACCCTGTTCTGGTCTCCACAGCCACTGCACATATATGATACAAACATACATTCAAGCAAAACACTTACACACATAAAATAAAAATAAATAAATCTTTCACAACAGCCAAAGATGGAAGCACCATAGTGTCCCCCTCCTCTACACGGCCGAATCAACAAACACATCATGGTCTATACAGAAAATGGACTATTACTCTCCCTTGAAAAGGAAAATGCTGACTGGATACAACAGCAATGAGTCTTGAAAAGAGTATGAAAGAGAATGACTCAATCACTCTGAAGACAAATGCAAAAAAAAAAAAAAAAAAAAAAAGAATAGTGTTTTAAATATTTTGGCCCAGAGCTATTTCATTCCATTCAGACATCTCAAACAACACCGGAAACCCCCTTCCCTTTCATCTTGAAGGCATCTGCTCCCATCTCCTTTGCCGAAGTGCCAAGGACAAATAAGACTTCCAGTCCATGCTCCTGTGGGCTGAACACAATACCATCCCGTCATGAGTCTGTCTTCAGACCAGCTCATCTCCTAAGGATTTCATTCACCGTATCTGCCTCACTGCTGGGTGTCGGGAAGGACTCCCATTCTTAGTGAACAGTTCAGTTCAGAGGACTTTAGCCTTTGTTGGGTTCATTCTCTGCAGCCTTGGCTAGAACCCGGACTCGAACCCAACCACTGCACTAGGCTGCATAGGTCCATACTAGAGCTTGCTCTGAGGCTCTGAGCCTGCTGGAGGTCTTTCTTTTAGGACACATTTGCTCTTGATTATTGTCAGGAGGGGGACTCAGAGGCTTCCAGGGACTTGAATGGTGAACTTGAACTCCTATCAAGTTCTTGTGGAGGCAAGAAAGAGACATGATGATCTGGCAGACAGAATTGGGGCAGGGAGTGACCTAAAGCGCTCTCTGGTGTACCTCCACCTGGAGGAGACTCTGTCAGCAGGTTAGGGCCAGGCCTCACTCTTTACAGCAGTGCCCAGGAAGAAAGTTCCTGCTGCTGTAGAGTGAGTGACCCCTTGCACACTGAGAGGGACTCAGAGTATGCACAAATTTTTTGTATGTGTGTATGTGTGTGGATGCATGTGGGTAAGTGTGTGTGCTCCTCTGTGTGTACACATATGCGTCCATGTGTGCACACCTCTCTTCCTCTCTCCTCACTCCTTCCCTTCATTAGCTCAGAGTTATTTGTCTACAGGTTCCTTCTCTTCTGGAGGATTACCGTCTTTTCACAGACCTTGCAATCCTTTTAGGGGGAAAATGTCTAAACCTGGCATCAGCTCAAATGTAGCTGATATTTATTTGGCACACATACAACTCCCCTTGGCTGGAGTCTGAGCACCTGGGGTGTGTAGTGAGTGGATGAGTTCTTTTCATTTTACTATTAAAGATTTTAAAATCCTTATTTTCATCTGTACAAAAACGTGATGGCATGTTGCAACTACATCTATACCCATCAATCTGTAAGCCTTGTGAGCTATTGCGTGTAAATGAGGGCATAGTCCTGTGGGCATCTCCCATCACACTTGACCACCAAAGGGCTCCTTGTTCCATTTGTCCCTTCTGGGCTGTTTACCTCTAGTCACAGTCCAACAGAGTGCCCATGGTGTCGTTTGCACCAGGCCCACTATGCCACCCCAAATACTAGTCCCATGGGCCTGGGCTCTTGCCAAGGGCACCCCATCCTGCTGTCTGTCCCAGAGCTCTGGTTTGCACAGTATCTGCTCACGTAAACCAAGGAGAAAAGTCCGCCCCTTATCCATTCCACTCACAGGCTGTGATCAGGGGAATGGGTTCACACCCTAAAATGTCTGAGCTCCAGAGCCTCAGCCTCTGTGTTCACATACAATTTCTTTTTTTAGTGTCCCTGGCTTGGGACTGAGTCATAAGAAGCTGCCATGTATATACAGAATAGCCATTGCCACCTCCAGCCTTGGGGACTGCGTCTGATTGGTCACAGGGAAACTCCTGTACCATTAATGGATGAATCAATGGGTATTCCTTTTGCAATTGAGCTCCTGTTTCTTCCTCTCTGATGATAGACCAGCATAGTCCCAAGACACAGTCTATGTCATTATCCTGAGGAGACTCCTCCCTGTACCTGATGGCAGTGTTGGGTCCTCAGTGTGATCTCCTGGCTCCCCTGAGCACCTTGAATTATGCTACATGACTCAAGCACTTAGCAGCCTTGGTTCACTTTTGTGGTCCAATTTTTCATGGCTGATTTTTAACCTTTACCCACTCCTCTTATTTTAGAACAAAAGCTTGGCTTTGGTCTTTTAGGTCCAGACATCTGTAAGATGCTCAGGACTTTGAAAGAAGTACACAGACCAGACACACAGGCTGGAGGTGCAAGAATGGTGGACACGTGGTTTGTGCTCTTTTCCACAGAGGGAAGATGGGAAATTCAGGCACCCCATTCTGTAGATTCCAGGCAGATTGGGGTGGCATGAAACAGGAAATCAGAACTCTCCGACCCAAAGACTAGTTTCAAGGTTGAGGTATGTGTGTATTGTGGTTGGTCCAATGATGTGGAGTCATCAGTGCTGGATTAGAGAGGAAGCTACTGTACTCCAGCGCTGGTCTGTGTAGGTACTACAAACTCCAATCAAGACATCATGTCCATGACTGTCATGGGTACACTGTACATTCAAGTTTATCCAAGTACTGTCTCCAGGATGGGCAGTTGAAATGCCAACTCTATTTCAAAAACTCTTACCATATCTTTTGATATTATGGAACACACTTCAATCACAGATATGATCCATCGGTGATTTCCCTGTGCCAATACAATTCACTCTTTAGACAGGACAGAGAGAGTACGTCTAACTAGTAGCCATGTGGCTTTTCAGTTTTCTCCTTTTGTTCCGTATTAAGAGGTTCTAGAGGTCCATAACCCCCATTTTGTCATCCCCAGGCACTCCACCCAGGGCCAGTCCTACCCAATGGGGGATTAGATCCAATTTTCTTCAAGCTGTTGGGTTTTCTCTAGTCATCTCCTGTGCCATCAGCCATTTCTGTCACACATCCCTTTGCTGTTGCCTTCCATCTATGCCTTTTCCCAAAAACAGAGACAGATCTGCTAGCCTGCTACACCATGGTTCTCAGATTAGCAGGCCCCTTCATGGGAGTAGACTCCCATGGCAAACCCTAGGGGCTCCTCTGTACTGTCTGGGTTAGACATGGTGGGCACAGGTAGAGGACAAGGTTTTGATGTTTCTTTCAAATGTTAAACATTTCTAAAGTTCAGTGTGGGCTGGGCAGACTAGGCTGCTAAAGACCCATGACCTTGAACTGTGTGTCTCACTGCAGTGCTGAAGCATCTCGTGGTTAATTATAGACATATGACACCCAGTATCACCAAATCACCATCATGTATTGGAGATCCGCTAGTCTGCTGAGGGCATGGCCCATGCCTGGGCTGTCTTTCATAGGTCAGCTCAGCACAGCATGACACAAGCTCCCACTTTCCACCCCTCTCCCCTTCATCTCGTCAACCCAATTGACTGAGAGACACAGCCCACCCCATCCCCACTGTGAGCTGCATCCCAGAGGAGGATAGAGCAACTGAATTACAGCTTCCCAGGAAAAATGTCCCCAGTGAAGTACCCTTCAGAGACTTTCTGAAGGAATCGAGCTAGATAGTTTCCCCCAAGGGTCTTTCTGGTCTTCAAAGATATGAGCCAATGGTTTCAGGCTGGGTTAGAGTTAGTGTGTGCACTCACATTCTACGGATATGTGTTTGGGTTCACCTTGAATCCCACCACGTGTAATGGTGTCGAAGGGGCTCCACGTGGAAGGTGCTGGGAGTCCTCATCACACTACTAACTACACCCTATGAGACAGGAGGTCCTACTTGAGGCAGGATGTGTTTAAGCCATACTTGATGTGAATGCCTCGCCTTGTTCTTCCCAGCAGGCTGCCTCCCGTTCACGTTTAAAGGTGGGAGCAAAGGCCCTGCTCTGCTGGCCCTGCGAAACCGCACAGACGCTCAGGGGCAGATGAGCAATGACTCCACAGAAGGTGCCGTGGACTCCTGCAATGCAACAGGTATGAACGAACCCGTGACGACACCAACCTCCTTGGGACCACACTGCCGTCCCTTCCCTGGGTTCTCTGTCATGATGAGCTGAGACCTCATGAGCCAAGTGCCCAGGAGCGTTTCCCACAGCTTAGAGGGGCGTTGCTGCAGTGTGATGTTAGAAAGGGACTGGAAACAGAGGAGTGGTCTCACCCAGATTTCTGAAGCCTTTGAATGTCTTCTTATATTCTGAAGTTGGAACAGGCACCTTCTTGACAAATGCAACCATTGAATTAGTAATTTAGCCTGATTGTGGGGGTCATTCTTACTCACCAACAAAAATAAGTAGTGTGAAGATAATGTCCACAATTTACATCTGACGGCTTTATTGCTAAACCAAGTATTGGCAAAAGTGCTCTTAATTTAATCTCTTCATAAAACTGTAGATTATCAGAACCTTAAATAAGTTCCCCAAATGCAGAATGGATATCACTTTCTATTCTAGGGTAGAGAACAAGGGACCCTCTTTTGTGTGGCTTTTGTATATGAGGGATGTAAACTTAAGCGTACTCACTCCATGATTGAACAAAGACATGATCCCACCCAAATCTAGCTGGGTGAACCAATAAATACATTATTGAAGTTACTTAACAGAAGCAGGAGAGACTCCAGGACAGCTACATCCATGAAAATCCCACTCCAGCACAGGCCTCTGACTCAAAAAATTGGCTTCCCTTGAGCTCCCTGCCCAACTGGCAGGCAGCTCAACCAGAGGGTCTTCTCTCTCCAACGGCTTACTGCTTTGAGGAAGTATAGCATGTGAGTCTTTTAAATGTCCAAGCTTCCTTTGTGAGGAGGGAATGCTTCAACTATTAATATTAAATATTATCCACTATACAGCACCAACTTCAAAGGTATGTGTGTGATTAGGAACCACCGATGCCCTCAGCTCTCTTTTTGCATGACTATGAAAACCATGTCTTTTGAACATGGCCACAAAGGTCTCTGTTTAGTCAAGTGTACTCCACTGGCTCCTTCTCTTGTAAATACTGTTTTAGTACCTTCTCTATATGGAGTGTTCCTAACGGGGCAGGAGACAATCCTAGCCTCCAGCATTGCCTGCCACCTGGAGCATGTAACACCAAGGGGAGTACAGGGGCTGTACTTCAGAGACTGAGCAGTGTCCTGAAGGAAGACAAGTTCATAAGAGGTCCAGTGGCCAGTGCAGGAGAGCTGCAGGCAGGGATGGTCCCAGATCTCTGGCTGAGTGAGTGGAGCCTGAGCATAAGGTGGCCAAGCCTCACAAGGTGAGCAAACATGGAGTGGAAACCATAGGGCCATGGGTGTGGAGAGGAGCAAGACCCTGCAGTCCTCAGAGGACATGGGAGTTGTGGAAACATGCAAATGAGATGCCAGTGCATGCCGTATTGCAGTGGGTTGCTGTGGACTAAACAGCAGGAGAGTAAGATGCACAAACACCCAAGAAGGTAACCCATGGCAACTCAGAGAGTGATGACCACACCTGGTGTCAGGTGACTCTGGGGAAAGGAGAGAGAGAGAAGGGTCCTTCCTGGGTAGGCTCTGCTTTGGGCTTCTGTCCTGGACTCTGTTGTTTCAATGAGGAAGCTTGGGGAAGATACTGGTGTGGGAGTGGAGACAGTAACGGCTGTGCTTTAGGCATGTTGAGACGGAGGGATCTTTCAGATGCTTGTCCGAATAATGCTAAGCAGACAGAGACATATGCTTTCCCTTCCTTTGGCTTCCTAGAGGTGCCCAGGAAAACCCGTCTTTGAAGGCTTTGTTGTTGTTGTTGTGATTGTTAAGGCAGCGTCTTGGATGGCCTTGAACCCACTAGGTAGTCAAGGGTGACCTGAACTTCTGGTAGCAGGCCTTCTCAGACTGCCACCCCCAAATCATGACACGGAGACTTAGTATTAATTGTGAATGCTTAGCCTTATCTTATGCTTGTCCCACTAGCTTTTCTAACTTAATCTGTTTCTCTTCATCTACATTTTTGCCTCGGGGCTTTTTACGTTTCTTTCAATCTGTATGTCCTACTTTCCTGCTTCTTCCATGTCTGTCTGTCTGGCAGCTGCCTGGCTGGCTGGCCCTGGGCGTCTCCCTCTGTTTCTCCCTCGTTCTCTTCTCTCATTCTCTTCTCAAGCCTAGACTCCTCCTCCTACTCATTCTCTCCGCCCGCCAGCCCCACCTGTCCCTCCGCTGCCTCGCTATTGGCCATTCAGCTTTTTATTAGACCAATCAGGTGCCTTAGGCAGGCAAAGCAACACATCTTTACATCATTAAACAAATGCAGCATAAACAAATGTAACACATCTTTACATAGTTAAAGTAATAGTCCCCAACATCCTGCCTCCACCTTCTGAGTGCTGGGATTACAGGTGTGTACCATCACACTGTTTTATGCAGGGCTGGGGATGGAACCTGGACTAAGTAAGCTAAGCTAAGTAAGTGTGCTAAGTAAGCACTCTGACTGAGCCACGTCTCAGTCTTTGAGGTTTTAATGGAAGAAAAATAGTAATGACGTGGCTAAGGAGTGTCAACAAATTGGGAGTGGCGAGGGAAAGAGAAAGGTCCTTGTCTTTGATTTGGGCTCATTTGGTTCTTTGGTCTTTGTTCTGGCTCAACCCCTATCCTGAGCTTTACAGAATTAGGAGCTGGACTTTAGGAAGTTGTGAATTCATCAGAACATGAATTGTGACTGACAGTATTTAGTCCTAGTCTAGCTCCATTTCTGGGGACCGGGGCACTCCCTCTGTGCTGTCTGGGACACTGCCCAATGCTAAGACATCTAGGAAGCCAAAATGAAAAGTGAAGGTTGCTTAGTGGGCATAGAAAGGAGGTGTCCTGCAGGCCCTTCCACGCCTGCCGCAGAGACATCACTGGAAGATTCCTGTTGCCCAGTTGAGGACGTTTTCCCTGGTGACTTGATTTTGCCTTTCAGAATGCATTGTTTTCCTCTTTCATAGACCTGGGCGAAGTTGCAATAGCGTTAGTTGTGAACTTGGCTCTCTGAGCATACCTATAAAGAACTTCTAGATTCAGATCAGCTTCTGAGACTGATTAAATTAACTGATGCAAGAAGATCCCTCTTAATTGTGGGCAGGACCACTCACTCCCTGAGCAGGGAGTCCTGAACTGTATAAAATGGAAAAAGGGAGCTGAGAATCAGCAAGCTTGCCTGGATTCGGGCAATCTCTTCTCCTCCCTCTTCTCTAGGGACCAACAGTGGGGTATCACAGTTTAAATCTGGGGTCAAGTCTCTCTCTCTCTCTCTCTCTCTCTCTCTCTCTCTCATTTTTTAACTAACGTCTACTTACTGTCACTGATATTTGATGCACCATAATTCTGGCCTGCATATTATTTTAACAGTCTATAAAATTTGCCCTTTTTGCTCAAGATGTGTTTTTGAAGACATACTCTGCTCTCAGGACCAATCTAAACTGCAGGGTATGGTGGTCAGTTTCAACTGTCAGCTGATATAATCGAGAATCATCTGGGAAGACAGTCTCATTGAGGAGGAATTGTTTAGATGGGACTGGCCTGAGGGCACATTTGCAAGAACTGTCTCTCTCTCTCTCTTCCTCCCTCCCTCCCCCTCCCTCCCTCCTCCCTCCCTCCCTTCCTCCTTCCTTCCTCCTCCTCCCTCCCTCCTCCTTCCTTTGTTCCTGACCTCCCTCCCTCTCTTCCCTCCCCTCCTTCCTCCTTCCTTCCTTCCATCTTTTCCTTTGAGATAGATCTCACTATGTAGCCCTGACTGGCCTGGAAATCCCTGTGTCAGCCATGTTGGCCTCAAAGTCACAGTGATCTTCCTGACTCTGCCTTGGAGTGCTGGGATTAGAGGCACATGTGCCACTATGTCCGGCTGAGAGATTTTCTTAATTGGATTGATTGAGATGGGAAGACACACCCTGAATATGGGTGGTGCTGTTCCCCGGGTTTGTGGTCCTGGACTGTGTGAGTGTAGAACGCTGAGACTGGCATGCACACAGTTGTTAGTCTTTGTCCCTGATTACAGATGTGAGAGCACCAATTCCCCAGAGTCCCCGGCCCCTTGGCTTTCCCTCAGTGATTCAAGCCTGGCTCTGTAAGATAAAAGAAACCCTTTGTCCCCTAAGATAACTTGATAACTTTGTCAGGGAATTTTGTCACAGCAACTGGAAATGAAACTAAGATACAGAAGTACACGACAAAATCAGAATCGGGATCTCTGGTTTAAACGGTCTTGTCTTGGAAAGAGTTGTCCATAAGAATCTCTGAGACCCATCCCCACCATTGGGTACCACCTGGATAGCTGTGGGGAGAGCTGCATGGATCTGGAATGTGGATCAGGGCTCCACAGTTGGCTGTGGTGAGAGGACTGCCCTGGGCACATTGCCCCAGGTGCTTAGTGAGATGGATAACCTGGCTGGTTGTTCACAGCCGTGATGAGGGCTACCTGCTGTAATGTCACTTGTCTCTGAAGTAGAGACGCTAGAGTCAAACCGGCAAATGGGTTCCCCAAAGCCCTGCCTTTACCAGGTCATCCACCTCACTGCTACTCAGTGTCTTCTGGGAGCACAGTGTGGTGGGTACTGGTGGTACAAATGCTCACTGAAGAAGCAAGCCTGCCTGCACTATGGTGTGTGTGTGTGTGTGTGTGTGTGTGTGTGTGTGTGTGTGTGTGTGTGTGACACGAGGGGACAGCACACTCTGTGTTAAAAGGGGGTTGGCCCCTCAGTTGTCAAGACGAGTGGAAGACATGAACAGTGAGGGAAAGAGAGGAGGGTTGGCTTGGAGAGTAAAGGGAACCCAGGGGGCCACGATCATGGCTGGGTGTGGGGTCTGGCTGTGAACTTTGCAGTCTGATAGTGGAGTCAATCGTAACTTCAATTATGGAGGCCAAGTACTAAACTAGAAAGATGTTTCTGCCAACCTGTCTGGTTCTGCCTCTGCCATTCTTCCCATGCAGATCCTCATGAAGGATGTTAGCTGTTCACAAATCTACTCAACGGGAGGGACCCTTATTGGCCAACACCCGCTCTCCTTGGTGTCTTTTCAGGAATAATGGAGGGAGTTTGGGAGTGAGAGGATAATGCACGTGAACTCTGTGTGAACTCTCCTAGGAAGAGACCCTGTGTGGTGGTTTGAAAGAGAACATAGGCTCATCTCTTTGAATACTTGGTCCCCAGCTGGTTGATGGTGCTCTTTGGAGAAGTTCAGCAGGTGTGGTCTTATTGGAGGAAGTTTGTCACTGGAGGTGGGCTTTGGGGATTTAAAGACTCCAGTTCGTTCTCTCTGCTTTGCGCTTGCAGCTCAAGATGTAAGTTCTCAGCGTACCTGCCTGCTCTCTGGAACTGTAAGCGCCGATCCTTTTCTTTTTTCCATTGCTTTGATCACGGTGTTTTATCACAAGTGTAGAAGCAAGCATGGCTAACACATCCCCTCTGATGAAATCCAAGACTTCTGGTAAACAGTATACCTCTTCCTTCTGCTGCTGGTTTTTCTCGAAGTCACCTTGACCAGGTGCCCTACCTGGAAGGGCACTGATTGGGTGTGTCTCCCCTGAACACCTGCCACTCTCTGTGGAGTAGCACACGCGGGTCCTACTGAGCCTTTTTCTCTGTGTGAATGTTCAGCTGGCTGTAGGGATTGTTCAAGGACCGTAGCCAACAACACCCACAGTTTGTTCTGGCCCCCAGCCTGTGGACTGGAGCCAGCTCCCAAGTACACACAGGATCTCTAGGAGGAGCTACATGGCTGAATGCGGTGCTCCAGCTGGTCTTACTCCTCAGTGAGTGCGCGCTGGTGCCTCAGGATATGAGTACCGCAGCCCAGACACAACAAACAGGACGGAAAGGAAAGCGCTAGAAGCTGTGTGTCTCTGAACAGGAGGAGGCTGACAGCTACATGTTGCCTCCTTTCACCTTGTTGATGTGGTTTGGGGATCTGAAAAGTCATATCCGTGCTCTGGTGACATCAGACCCCTGTACTGTGGTGATAGCTGTAATCTAAGAAACAAAGCTTGCCTGAAGATCAGAGGACAGACCAGCCACAGAGTTAAACACAGAGGTCAGGCAGTGGTGGCACACATTTTTAATCCTAGCACTCAGGAGGCAGAGATCTGGATCTGGATCTCTGTGAGTTTAAGGCCACACTGGGCTACATGAGATTGGTCCAGTCTAGGAGAGAAACAGAGCCAGGCAGTGGTGGCACACACCACTAGTATTTGGGAAGCACACATGCCATTAATCCCAGCACTAGGAAGGTTGAGATAGGAAGTGAAATGGCTGGGTGGAGAAAGGCATATAAGGCGTGAGGAGACAGGAACTAGAGAGCTTTCAACTGAGGACTCAGGGGCATTCAGTCTGAGGATTCTTGGAGACAGGATCTTCTCTTTTCAGCTGAGGAGTTGGTGAGGTGAGAAGTGGCCGTGACTTGTTCTATCCTCTGATCTTTTAGCCTTAACCCCAATATCTGGCTCCAGGTTTTTATTAAGACCAACTAGGGTTCATGCAACACTGTACTCTCTCTCAGGGAAGCTCCTAGGACTGGAAAAGCAGAGGGTCTCCTGGCCTTCTCTGTCCCTCAGCCCCATATGTTCCTAGCTACCAGTCATGGCTAGGAGGAGCAGGGTGACAGAGATAAAGTGCCTCAGGGTCTAGGTGGAGATGGGAAGTCCCTGGAAGCTTGGGCCATGCTTTATTGCTTTGTACCCAAGGCTACGATCATTGATAGAGAGACGGTGTGATTTCCGAGTAGCTTAGGTTTAGCAGGTTTTCTGAGCATTCATATCTGTAATTTCTGTTATCTCTGCCCTTAAAAGATCCCTCTAGTCCAATCTCCATGTTCCTTTTTCTTAGATTCACTTTGAAGCTTGCTTTAGAACTTACCTTTGAAGCTCAAGCCAGCCAGGATCCCTCTCTACTGTGTGTAGAGGGGGTGTGCATGAACAGCTGAATGAGTGACAAGGGCCACCTGCTGTGTCTTACCTCAGTGCTCTTTTTATGGCCATACTCACAAAAATCACGAGCATCTCTAAAACCTGGGGCATGCAAAGTCTGTTTTGCCTCCCCTGTTCCACTGCCCAAAGAGACAGGTAGAGGCAAAAGCCACAAGGATACTACCTCACACAGAGAACTCTCAAGATAGCCTTCTAGAGGAAGGACCTGGCCACCACGATTCAAGAACCAGATTCAGGTGTTGGGCAAGACTGCAAAGCCTGTGGTATGCTGTTAGACATAGGTGTCATACCCATCTGTCCAGTTAAAAATAATTGACCAGGTATGATCACTAGTATTCACTGTCAATGCAATGGATTTCAAATCATTTGGAAGACAGTTCTCTTAGTGTGTCTCTCAGAAGTTTTTTTTTTTTTTTTAACTACTATTAATAGAACAGAAAACCCACCCTGAATATGGGTATCTCAGGAGCTGGATCCCTGACCAAATAAAAAAAGGAAGTGGGAGAAAGTCAGCTGAGCAGCAGCATCCATCTCTCTGTTTCCTGACTGTGTATGCAATGTGATTGATCAGCTGCCTCATATCACCGCTCTGTTCAGGCTTTCCCACCACAATGAACGGCATCTGCAAACTGTGAGCTTTTCCTTGCAATTGCTTTTGTTGAATATTTCATCACAGCAATGAGACAACTAACCCACCAGATTGCAAACAAATCTGAGACCCTGCCCTGACAACTCAGGGCAGCCTTCATTTCACTAGGGTGAGGTGTTCTTGGAATAAACACAATGTGTACACATCACCTCTGAGAGATGCTGCCTAATGTCTAATCTGTTAGTTAACTTTCCAGTCACCGTGACAAAGTATCTTACAAGAAGGAAACTTGAGGCAGGAGGGGTTATTTTGGCTCACAGTTCGAGAGTCCAGGAAGGATATCGTGGCAGCTGGAAGGGCAGCTGGTCACATCGCACTGAAGAATGATTATGCTCAGGTAGCTTCCTCCCTTTTATATAGTCCAGCATCCCAGGCAGGGATTAGTGCTGCCATTTTTTAGGGTAAGTCTTGAGCTCTCAATTAACCTAATCAAGATGATCCCTCACAGGCATGCCCAGAGGCTAACCTAATCTAAATAATCCCTCATTGACTGACTTGGAAGCTTGTCTCCTAGGTGATTCCAGATTCTGTCAAGTTGACAATACTAACTGTCAAATCTGTGAAAACAGGTTTCAAATTGCAGGGCAGTGGAGGGTTTCCCACGCATTTTGTCACTAATGCTCATTGCAACAAAACTGTTAGTTGTGGTTGATATTTGGTCTTTCCCTTACAGGATGCTGTTGTACGATATTTTGTTTGTGTTCTGACAAATAAAGCTTGCCTGGAGATCAGAAGGCAGAGCCAGCCACTAGCTAACCATAGAGGCCAGGCAGTGGTGGCACACACCTTTAATCGCAGCACTCTGGAGGAGGAAGCAGGAAGATCAGGAGTTCAAGGCCACCCTGGGCTACACAAGATTGAACTAGTCTAAAAGAGAAACAGAGCCTGGTGGTAGTGGTGTACACCTTTAATCTCACCACTTGGGATCTCATGCCTTTGATCCCAGCACTAAGGAGGTAGAGACAGGAATATAAGGCAGGTAGAGACAGGATCTGGTCCCATTCAGTCTGAGGATTTGCAGAGACAGGATACCCATTTGGTCTGAGATTTTGTAGAGGTAAGAAGTCTGTAGTGCCTGCTGCTCTGCTTCTCTGATCTCCAGGCAAGCTTTATTTGTCAGAACACAAACAAAATATCACAGCACAAGATGCCCTTGGTTCTTGTGCAGATTAGATACTGAAAACCCATTACCACAGTGAATGAGGCCCCCGGGCCCTTCAGGGCCCGTGTAGGTCCTTCTCTCGCAGGCAGAACCCAGTCTCTGTCAGCTCTGCTCGCTGCTTCTCTGGTCCTCTTAGCGCTCTTCGCTGTAACACACTCGAGCGTAGCTACCGCTGCTGTCACCCAGAACGGGCCAATTTTCAGTTCTCTCCCGGCCCCTCAGATGGATTCCCACGGTGTTAAAAGCCCCTCTCTTTCATGGTCACACCTGGGATGTCCTGTGTCCTCTGCAAGAGCAGCATGGACCTAACAGTGACAGGTGAAGTCCGGTGCGTCAGAGATTAGAATCCAGCCCTGGGGGCCTGTGATGACGTCTGTTCTCCAGCCAGCTCACTGACAGCAACCTGGTAATGAGTTCTGGCTTTGCCATGGGTTAAAAATCCCTCCAGCCCCACCCACCCACACTCTGGGAAGGAGATGGAGAAAGAGTAGAGTGCTTGTAGAAGATCACACATCAAAAAGGAGCCTGCTCTCTTATCCCCCGGTTTTCTTGGCAGTGTGCGGCAGCTGGAGCAGAGCCCCTCCGAGGCAGGCTGTCAGCTGGACAGCTTCAAGGCATGCAAGACCTGACCCAAGGTAGCTCAGTCTTCTAGGGCTCACATACTGTCTTAAGAGAAAATACAGTTATAAATACAGCCCAACAGCACCTCACTGGCTTGCACATACATCTCTTCCCCGTGTCTTTCCGCTGTCCTTTCTCTCATCCCAAGCTAAAACGGGATTGTTCGTGGTCTCCCACATCATCTCCATGTCACACAAAGGCCCCTCTATCTGAGTGACCCCTCCAGCCTTCAGTTAAGTGGCTGTTGCTTTTTAACATCTGTGTAGGTGTGTCCAGTCTTCAGCCCCTCAGAACTAGGAATATACCCCAGTACAAAATCATAAACTCACCTAAACCATTATGGGATTGTTTTGCAATTTATTTTTAATTACTTGATTCTGTGGTTCTCACGGATGAACTTTGTATGTGATGTCATGTCCTCAGTGTCAGGAGATTGGACCATCCTGAAGGAATCTATGAAGCCTTCCTTCATCTATGTCCCAAACACACACACTTGCATACGTGCATACATATATGCATACACTCACACATATGTGCACCCATACATACAGACCCACAGACATGCATCGCATTCATGTACACGTGCACACCCACATATGTGCATACACATGGACACACATGGACTTTACTACCCACCCCTTTATGACACCAGGGTGTTCCATCCTTACATCTGCTGCTGTCCACCCCTCTCCTTTCCTACATGAGGACTTTCCTGGTAGTAAAGCTGCTTCCTTGATATCTTTAGACTCAGAAAGGACCCAACATGATATCAGAAAAAATATGGCCTGCTCCAGATTGGTAGTGCCTAGTGGCTAGCATGTACTGACTTCTCCTGAAGAAATATAAAGAGGAGCTGCCATGCCTAGCCATGCCTAGCCATGTCGGGGATTCTTTTAGTTCTGAACATAATCAGGAAACCTGTGGGAAATTAGTGAGTCTCCAGATGATGGGCTGGCATCTGTCAGCTGATTCTGGGCACCTGGTGTTCGGCAAGTTTTTTTTCCTGGAAGGAAATGTGGCCAGGGCTCTCAAATAATGTCCTTCCATTTTGGCATACAACAGTGAATGGCTTCGTAGTTTAAATACATACAAGGCATTTAACCGAGCTGCTGTAACCTACTCGGCATAAGGGCCTCCCCTTGTGTCCATGGTGCGTTTGTTTGAAGGGCCCTGTGGATGTGTGAAACTGTCGTGAACCCTGTGACCTGGCGCTTTCCATCTTAGCTAAGCACTTGCCATGAGTCCTGGCCACCATGTTTACATTCTGAAGTGTGGCAACAGAGCTAGCAGGATTTTAGTTCCTTCATTTGTTTATATTCTTGCTCAGTTTCTCTGGCAGAAGGTTCATTCTTACTAAGGATCACAGCAACCCCAGGATGTGGTTATTTCTCTTTCTATATGAAGAGCTTTCACTTTTTAACGTAAGGACAGAACTTTAGGCCTCCCTTTCCTCCCTCTCCTCTCCAGCTTCCTCCCTTCCTTTCATATATCTGAATCACCAACATGTTCTTCTTCCACCCCGGGGTCATTACTTAAAATAGGGGTCCCCTGAACACCACCCCAGTGGTCTGATGCCACCTCAAGTCAATCTGATAACCAAGACAGCCGTTAAATGGCTAACAGGTGAGCAGTAAGCACAGTGCAGATAATCTCCATGAGGGGATGTTCCTGTCTAGGGTGAGATGGAGGGTGATGCCACCAAATTTAATTATATTGCTCAGAATGGCACACAGCTTAACCCTTATGGATTATTTATTTATGGAATTTTCCACTTAACGTTTTCAGACCTCAGCTGACTTCAACTAACTGAAACTTTCAAAGCAAACCCACTGGTAATGGAAGGAAGCTCTATCGTGCAGAGGATCTCTGGCATGGAAAGCTGGTCGTTCAGCAAATTCCCAACCGGCTCTGCGGGCAGCCCGGGCCCAGTCAACACTCACCTCACTGTCTGGCATCTTCTCATCTGTATCTCCCAAGCCATCAGCTTATCCATTCCCTCCTACATCTCAGAGAAAACGTCACACAGGGGTGAAGTGACAGTGTCTCTTCCAGAAGGCTCTAGGGCTCCTCATTGACACCAGGGTGTTGAAGTTCAATCCAGTGTCCATGGGCCCATTCTGTTCTTTCGTGACTGTCAGGGTTTCTTCCTGCATTTTTATAAGTTTTTTTTTTGTTGTTGTTGTTAGATGCACATGTGTTTATATTTATTGTATCCTCTGGGTGGATCAACCCCTTCGTTATAAAACGTCCCTCTCCATCTCTCAGACCCCCTCTGCTGCAGTCTGCTTTGCTGACATCTACTCACTCACGTCCTCCTGGAGTTGCTGTTTACGGGGGTGACCGTCCTTTTCCCCTGAATTTACGGTGTCTGTGTCTTGAAGCCTAAAACTCACCTCCTGCATGCAGTGTGGTCACAGTTTTTATCCAGTCCAACAGTCTCTGCCGTTTGATCGGATCGGAGGCCCATTTATAGATCGGTGTTTTGTAGTCTACATCTGCCCTTTGCTTTCTGTGTAGCTCATTCTTTGTTCTTTTGTTTCTCCTTTACTCATTTCTACAGCGCAGAGTGGGTGCCTTCCAAAGCAGCCTTTTCATTTCCCAAACCGTTTCCTGCTTTCTTCTCATTATCTGGTTTCAACCTCCCAGGTGCTGTTACGTCAAACCACGTCTCAGATTGAGGATCACCAACAGCACTTCCTCTGTTTGGCTTTGGCCTGGGCTAAAGGCTAACTTTAGAAGTGCCTGCCCTCTCTTTACACTGTCCTTTAGTGGGCTCGTGTGTATAAGTATCCACTGGGACAGGCACAGGACTCTAACGTAACATAGTTCTTCTATAGAGACAGAGGACACTGTAGCCAGAGCTCAGAAGCCCTGCTTCTGTGACTGCCTGCACCCCAGCAGCCAAGAGCTGCTCACCTAAGTATTGAAGAGTTTCCCTGTGTCTAGGGGAAGAATTCATGGCATTTAATTTTTCGTTAACCCCTAAGGAAACATCCTCTGTTTGTTCTCATATAAAGAAGGGGCTCACTTTGTGGTATGAAACCAATGCATGGGAAGTGAGATAGAAGTGTTCTGAGGTGCCCCTGCTAAGGGCTAACAGAAACCAAGCTCAGTATGGTCAGAGCAACATGGCTGACAATGAGTGAGACTAGTAAGATGTTTTCTTTCCTATCCTTTTCCTTGTGGTTTCAACTTTGTTTACTGCGCCAAAATATATGTGACACAAAGTTGGTCATTTTCACTGTTTTTAAGCATACAGCTCTATAGAGGTATACCCATCGGTTTTATACAGCCGTTACCACCCACCGTCCACTCCAGGGTATTTCATCTTCCCAAGTAAACCTCTGGCCCCATCCGACACTCCCCACTCCCCCACATTCCAACCCTAGAGACGACCAGTCTGCTGTCTGTCTCCATGAGCCACTTTTTGAAGATTATATCAATGGAGCTATGTTTGTCTTGAAGTGCCTGGCTTATTTCTCTTAGCACAATGCCTTCAGGATTCATGCCCATGTGTAGGATGCATTTGTTTATGATGACTGACGTTGCAGTCTGGGGTAACTTGCCTTCAGCCTGGAAAACTTCCTTTATTATTCTCATGGAAAGGACTTACTAGCATCAAGCATCTCTATTTTTCTTTATCTGGAAAAAGTCTTCACTTTGCATTTGTTTTTCACTTTAGTTTCGTTGGATCTGTGTGATTAAGGCTCTTCGCCCTTGATGCTGTGTGTCCCGATGCTCTGTGGCCCCCTAAATTCCTCTGCTAACTGATGGGGCTCCCCCTGCTCACTTCCACCTCCATTTCTCTCTTGCTATTTTCTCCAGGTCTCTGAGTTTAACCATCTTCACTGACCTATCTGCCCGAGCTCTCTCATTTCACTAAGTTTCTAGATAGTTACTAATTTTTTTATATAAATTTGGGACTTTTAGTCACTATTTTTATTTGAATTTTTCTCTGAAGTTCTGCTTGGTTTTAGTTATCCTGTCTGTGTTTATTTGTTTACTTGGTTTTTTTTGTATGTTTGGTTTGGTTTTGGTTTTGAGACAGGGTTTCTCTGTGTAGCCCTGGCCGTCCTGGAACTCCCTCTGTAGACCAGGCTATCCTCAAACTCACAGCGATCTGCCTGCCTCTGTCTCCTGAATTCTGGGATTAAAGGCGTGCGCCACCATGCCTGGCTTTCTAGTTGCTCTATTTTTCTCTTTTTCACCTGTTTAATTTCTGTCAGCCAAACCTGACTTTCTTTTTGCTTCAGCCCAAGTTTTCTGCTGAGCTTTATGATTCCAGTTGTTGTATTTTTTATCTCCATAATTCACTTGGCTCCTTTGCTAACTTCTATTTTATATTGGTATTTTCTACCTGATGTCACAATGTCATCTAACCTTTTTAGTTTTTGTACTGTATGCACATGTGTGTGTGTGTTGCACTAACATGAGTGTGCAGGAGTGTGCACCATGCACATGCCATGTGGAAGCTAGAGCAGGATGTCGGTTGTCTCCTTCTCTCCTTCTCCACCTCGCTGCCCTGAGACAAGGTCTCTCACTGAACTGAGGGCCCAACTTTCTGTTCAGATGGCAGGCCAGTGAACTCTCCAGATTAGCCTGTCTCGGCTGTCTCTCACCATGCTGGGGGGACGGGCACATGCGGCCAGGACAGGCTTTGATGTGGGTGCTGGGTCTTTGAACTCAGGTCCTCATAATTGCAGAGGTATGAGGGTTTAAATTCGAGCCTTCATAATCTCAAGTAAGTACTCATGCCCACCGAGCCATCTCCCTACCCTGCCCCTTTTCTTTGTTTTAAACCTTCCTTTCCTTCCTATTCGTGGTTTCCGCCAGTTCTGCCAACACGTTGATAATGGCTAGTTTGGCATATCCCATGCTAACCTGACTCTCAGGGACCCTCTCAAGAAGATTCTGCTGTCTGCTGGCTTTTTCACCTCACACATCCATCTGGGGGACGTCACGCTTCCCTGTATGTTAATTACTCTTCGTTGGAAATGGGACATTTTGGTTAATGTAGCAACCCCGAGTACTCTCTCTTCCCATGGCTTGCGTTATCGCTATTCACTGATTTATTTGGCTAATGACTGGCTGTATTAATTTCTATGACATCTGTTCTCCCCTCTGCACACTGTGCCGTACTTCTGAAGCTGCTCCTTGGGGAGGGACTACTGTGGGCACTCTACTCTGGGGACAATAGTGTGATAGGTAGGCCTCTCTTTCCCCTGTAAGCCCCCTTAAGTGCCTTGCTGGCCGATTGCTGGATTGGTTCAGCAATGCCCTGGCAGCACCAGTTACCGGATCACATTTTGGCTCATTTGAAGGCGTTTCCGAGGTCTGTGTTTGATCCGTTCTGAGCCCCCATGAGGGTTTGTTCCTGCCAGCTGCGTCATGGCACATGCTTGGCTGAGGCAGCTTCCTGGCACCTCCTTGGCTTGCCTCTCCTGATACGGAACCACCTTCTCACAGCTGGGAGTACTGACTAGGGCCATAGTGTTGGCAGGGAGTTGTTCTCAAGGTTGAGCCTCCATCTTGTGTCTGTGGTCTAAACAGGAGAGGAGAGCCTCACCCCTTGACTTTACTCACCTGGACTTGGCCTAAGCCACAGGCAGCTGCAGCAAGATGAGAGACACTGATGTCACTCACACTGGTCCTAGAAGAAAGCCATTTACCTGGGTGTTCTTGATTTACCAGGAAGAGGGCTAATGTCTGAGTCCTCTGGGAGTTAGTGGTTTTGTGTCCTTAGCCCATGGAGTGACAGATTTTAGTCTGAGAGAGCGGAGGAAGGTTGTGACCTTGGTCTGAGGGTAGCTGTTCTTAGAGGTCTGGGGGAGGGAGGGTCTGGATTCTTGGTCTGAGGGTGAGGAGGTCTTGTGAACTTTGAGGGGCAGTTCTTGAGCTGGAGAGGGGGGTCTTGTATCCTAGGCTTGAGGGAGCTTGTTCTTGGTCTGGGGCAAGGGACCTTGCCTTTGGTTTCAGCCAACGGCCCGGGAGTCTTCCCTTCACTGAGACAAAGGAAGAGGACGGTCTCGCAGAGCTGTGCCGTTCCTCTACACTCCGCTGGATTTTCTTGAATAGATGCTCCTTCCTTGGCTTCTAGGACTGTTTCCAGAGATTCTTTTTTTTTAAATGAATTTTTTTTTTTCAATAGGTTTCACCAGTTCCACTGGGGAACGTGGCCAAGGAGTTCCATACACTGTCACGCAGGAAGTCAGCAAGTGACTCACTCTTCACATTATGCATGGATTTGTCTCAGGGAAAAAGTCCCACTTGTGTCTCTGTGTAGCAGAAAATGCGTTACAGAAGTGTGGCTGTAAAGCCAACGTAGTTTTCCATTGGCTTCATTTGCAGACGAGAGGTTTACAGGGGTGGGATGGGCATCACTGACTGTGGTGGAGGCCATGGCAAGCTTCAAGGGAGCTGCTTGACTGGTTAAGACTGGAGTTTCTCAATGAGAAATTTGGTTTGTGTTGGTGTTTGCTTATTTTTATTGGGTTTTGTTTTAATGCTGCTGCTTCTCTTTACCACCTAAGTTCTCATTTGTTGTCTGTCCCAGGTAGTTCAAACAAAAGAAAACTTCCCTGGGTGAATATTTTTTGACTCACGGGAAGCCTACAGCTAGACAGGAACTCGGGGGTTTGAGACACGTGGTCTCTGATGGTTGTATGCCTGAGCAAATTAGGGCTATGGAGGAGGGGCTTCCTGATCATTGCTCAGCAGTAAGGTACAGGAAAGAGGGAGCAGGTCCCTGGCCTCTTGATCATTGCTGTGCGTCACTTTGGGACTCAGAGCTGAAGGGCAGCATTAGAATTTCTATCTCGAATGTCCCCACAGATTCATGTTTTGAACATTTGGTCCCCAGCTGGTGGTTCTATTTTGGGAGACTGTGGAAACTTTAGGAGGTGAAGCCTCTCTAGAAGATGTCGGTGGCCGGCAGAAGGTGTCCAGGGTGTATCATGCCTGCTCCCTTCCTGTCAGTCCGCAATCGAAAAAACGGCCCCCACCTGTGCTCCCACTGCTGGGGTGTCCTGCCTGAGCGCAGGGGGGCTGAGTGACTGGAGAAGAGCCCTGGGGAACTGTGTGCCCAAATAAGTCATTCCTTCCTCTAAGTTCTTGTCCGATTTGATCACAGTGACGGAACTGATATCAACGATAAGTTTGTTGGCACATTTGGAGCCAACCTCTGTGGATTTCTGCTGCACATGGCTCCTGTTCCTCAAGCTGCTCCCTTCAAGCCTCTCTGATTGATGAGAGCTGAGTTCACTCCTGTTCACGTGGTTTAAGTATTGGACGGGTGTGGTGAGGTGATGTTAGGATAATGCAGTCCCTCCTTCTGTGATTGGTACAGTCGTCTTTGTCTTTAAGTAACCTGCGATGGGTCAGACCTAAGCACTAATTCCCTAAAAAAGGCGGCCCTCAGAGGATGAAGCACAGCTTTTTTGAATTATGTTATGTTTAATGTGTCTTGAGTAATTAACATTTGCTAACATTTTTGTACACAAGTGTGTTGTGGTTTTATGCAACATTTTGATTTCTATCTATAAAAAGTAAAGTATTTACTTGAATCTAGAAGTCAAGATGTCTAAGGGGAAGACTTTAAAGATAGCCCAGAGCATTAACGGGAAGAATGGGAAGATGTCTGCCTCTTAGCCATGGTGACTCCATCTTGTAGCAAGCTGTGCTATGGTGTTCTACATGTCGGACTGGAACAGAACAAGACATCCTTCCCACAGTGGGATAGTGTTGCCCAAGATCAACAGGATCTCTGGGGAAGGCAAGGTCGGAGTCTGGTTTGACTGTCCCTTGTCACTGAGTCTTTGGCCACCTCTGCTACTGTGACAATAGGTGGCACTCTGAACCTGGCTGCAGACACAGAGCCATACTGAGTAGAGCCCTGGTAGGTGGGGTTGGTGACCCTGAGGAGAATGTATTGTCTGTAGCTATGAGCCTCTTTGTCAGCAACCCCTGACAGACTCATTTTACTCATGAGGATGAACTTGAACAGGTTTGACCTCTTGGTACCAAGAGTTAACCCCCAAAGACTGTCATTTGTACTGAGATGTGAGGATGAGCTTGAACAAGTCTGACCTCTTGGTACCAAGAGTTAACTCCCAAAGACTGTCGTTTGTACTGAGATGTGAGAAAGGCAGTCCTTTAGGTCAGTGTATCACTCAGGTAAGTAAGCTCCTATATCCACATGTTAAGTGTTCCTTGAACCACAGCTACAATAAATAATACTGCCAAGAGGACCAGGGCTGGTTTGAGGACTAGTAAATACATTTTGCGATGCATAGTCTTCTGGTGGAGTGGCAGGGGGTTGAGACAGATTTACAGTGTAGCCCGGGCTGGCCTGGAACTCATGATGCAGACTGTGTCTAGACCTCGAACTTTCAGAGCTCTGCCTCCCTCTGCGTCCCAAATGCTGGGATTAGAGGTGTGTGCCACCATGCCTGATGCTTCTATTCTTGATGGTCTTCAACTCCAAATACTTCTCCAACAAGTCACTTCCTTTCACAGCCCCAGAGCTGATGTGAACGCCTAAACAACATCTATAGGCACTGTACAGAAGTCAAGAACGAACCCTCGGGCTGGAGAGATGGCTCAGCGGTTAAGAGCACTGGCTGTTCTTCCAGAGGTCCTGAGTTCAATTCCCAGCAACCACATGGTGGCTCACAACCATCTGTAATGAGATCTGGTGCCCTCTTCTGGCCTGCAGTCGTACACGCAGGCAGAACATTGTATACATAATTGATAAATAAATCTTTAAAAAAAAAATGCAAAAAAAAAAAAAAAAAAAAAGAACGAACCCTCATCAATGAAGCCACTGAGCTGACACACCACTGCCTGTCACTTAAACAAGAGGACATGATGGCTCTTAAAATTGAGCACCACACCTAGAAACTGACACATCTTTCATACCACTGATGGCTACTTAGATCTATTGCGTCATCTCTGTGGTGTTTAGAGGTGGGGGCGGGGCAGCGTTGTGCTAAAGGCAAACACCGCAGGCAGCCATAGCCAATCCACACCCACTGTGGATTTGCTTGAAACCTGGAAATAAAAACGCGCAAATAAAATTCCACCACGGCCCCTGGTTGTGTTAGATAGCACTTTTCTTTCACATAAGAGTTTTTATTGTACTAGAAACTGGCAGAAGACTGGATATGCTATGACCCAAGAATGCCTAGGGAACGTCACAGTTGCCACATTCCTCCTTAGTACGTCTGTTGCCCACAGCAGGCAGGGCTGGCTCTGCATAGCACACGTCATTGCCAGGAAAGTGACCTCTGGCTGAGGGTTGGAGGAGAACCGCTGCTGCTGGTAGACTTCAGCCCCTGGGGGTTTGGATGCAGACGGGCAGAGAGAACAATGCAGGAGAGAGGCCCAGAAGCTGGCTTTGGCAGCATCAGATACCAGATACCCATGAACACCAGATGGGCACTGCACCAGTGACCAAGAGGCTGAGGTCAGTGTGGTGGAGACACCTGCCAGAGTGCCTGGCGTGGAGTGCCACCCTTCCCGGATACTGAAAGAGCTGGAGATGGCTCTGTTTCTCCCTTTACCCTCAGCTGTGAGCTGAGCGTGCTGACCATCTCATCACCATCTGGAGGGAGAGTGAACCACCGAACGTGAGGTCTGAGCATGCTCGGTCGGCCGGCCCATTGGGCTCCCGTGTACTCTCATCACAGCTTTCTGACGGGCGAATCTGAATCGAGGGTCGAGGGAATATCTTCTCGCCTCGATGTCCCCTGCCCTGCTGTCGTTAGAGTTGCCCCCTTGAACGAACTGTACAGGGACCAGATCTCTGTTTGAGGTTTGGGTTATTAACGAGGCACTTCTGAAATGAATCCCTTTGAAGTTTCTGAGCATAAGCTTCTATTCAGGAGATGATTCATCGTAATGGCTTCAAGAGACGACACAAGCTGTCTGCTTATCCGTTCACTGAGCACGCATTCAGAAAGAATAAGGGAGACAATTAAAATTCATTAATTCACTAAGCACCCAGTGCTTGCTTTAAAAGCATAGATAAAATGATAAAAAAAATAAAAAAGACCTGTGCAGTTCTACCCCCTCGGGTAAACTAGGGGAAGAGGAGACAAGTGGCTAGGCCGCTTGGCTGGGAGGCCAGGTTCCAGAGGGTGGCCTGGAGTGGTGGCTCAGAGAAGGCCCACTAGGGACACTTGAATGAGGTCTGAGCAGGAAGCTGGCAGATGTATTTAGTCTGGATTATCCAGTAGCATAGAGAGCACAGTGTGTGTGTGTGTGTGTGTGTGTGTGTGTGCACGCACACACATGTTAGGAGACAAGGCTTCCTTTATACAACTGTGAAGGCTGAGAAGCTTTAAAATCTATATTCTGAGAGCTGGAGACCTGAGGCAGCTGATGAGGGAACTCATGCCATTGTGAAGGCTGAGGAGAGCTAATGACATTAGGGATGACATCTGCTTCCCTCAGGATGGACTCAAGGGCTCAGATGTTAACCCCATCTTGGAACCCCACAGACACCCCCAAGAGTTCAGTCTGGCCATGCGTCTGGATAGCCCACAGCCCGGTTGCACTGACCCATGAAGTCAGTCATCCTGCTAGGTTAAGAAGCGGGAGGGAGGCAGGCAGAATGAAGTGACCCAGGGGGAGCTTGAGAGGACTGCCTAGAGGCACTCAGGGAACCAGGAGCAGTTCTGAATATTCGGGAGTCCTGTGTGTTGGGAGACAAAGCTGGAAAGCTTCCCAAAGATCCCATGAGGCATGCCAAAGGGCTTGGAGTTGGCCCAGGAGCACAATGGGCTTCACAGGATTTTCAGCAAGGGAGTAGTATGATCAGAGCATCCATCTCCCCAGGTCACTGTGTATAGGAGGCCCAGTGACGTCAGTGAAACAGAACCAGTGAGAAGAGCAGCAGTTCCCGAGAGGGACGTGTGCACATCACAGGAAAATGTCCCACAAGAATGGTGGCTGAGCAGCCCAACATTGAAGTCAGCTCATGGCCTACTGGAAGGAAACCGTGCAGAGGCAAGCAGGCCATTTCATGGGCAGTTAGTCATCCGAGCAGAATGTCTGACTGGGGCTTGGGCCAAAGCTGCTCAACAGTGATGTGAAGTAGGAGGTGGTGGCACACGGGGAGAGAGGGGGAAGCTTTGGCATGGGAAAGCCTCGGATTCAAATTCTGGCTTTACCGGCATTGCCGACAGGGAAGGTGGAAGAAGCCGTGCCTGCTTTATGAATGAAGCTGCCACAGATGCAGACGTGCAGGAAGGAGGCCCAGTGCTCTCTGTGGCTTCCCCTGAGGGTTGGGGACACATCCTTGTAGGTAAGGAGGACATGCACAGTCTCCAGGCACTGAGGGCATGCTGCGGGCTGAACACTAGAAGACATTACCATGTTTAGTCCTTTAAACAACACTGGAGATCAGAAACACACATACACACCACCACACCACACACACACACACTCACACTCACACACACCACACACACACACACACACCACACACACACACACATCACACACCACACACACATAACATACCACACACACACCACACACCACACACACACCACACACACATAACATACCACACATACACCACACCACACACACACACACCAGAGAGAGAGAGAGAGAGAGAGAGAGAGAGAGAGAGAGAGAGAGAGAAAATTCCATCAATTTAAAGGTATTGAAGCTAAACTAGCCACCAAATTATGTGACTGGACCAAAGCGATACAGACAATAAGAGGTTGACACCTACATTCACCTAAACTGACACGCTGTTGTGAGGCCTCCACCAGTGCTACGCACATTCATCCAAGGCAGGTCCTACAGAAACGGTGCCAGCGGTGGATTCTGTTTTTTGGTCTTTGTTTCTGTTTTTCATCTAACACATGACTTAAGAATTTTTAAAATGTTTAAAATTTATGATCTGAAATGAAAACAATATAAAAAGGCACACTTTCAGAAGTCTCACTCCCACACCTACCACTTTCACAACAGAGCCATCTGTTCACACACACACACACACACACACACACACACACACACACACATACACACATGAGAGAGATACACACAGATGCATGTACACACACACACACACACACACACACACACACACACATACACATACACACACGAGAGAGATACACACAGATGCATGTACACACACACACACACACACACACACACACACACACACACACACACACTGAAAGATAGAGAGGATGAGAGAGAGCCAGAGAGCAAGCTCCATTTGTTTCCTGGGTCTTCCCAAAGCTGCTTCCATGCTGCACACAAACATGGCTGATGACGTTCCCCTCTTTTCAAAGCTCACACCATCCGGTCACCATTTTCATCTTGTTTCTTCGGTTGACAATACGCCCTGGAGATCTTTTCAGGTCAGCATCCCCATCGGTGGACTGGGGCAGCTCCGTCAGCATCCCCATTGGTGGGCTGGGGCAGCTCTGTGGTTAAAGCACTTGCTGTGCAGTGTGAGGCCCTGAGTTAGAAGTCTCAGAAAACAGGCTATCGGGCACAGGAGTGCACATCTGCAATCCCTGTGCTCTTGTGGCAGGATGGGAGGCAGAGGAGGCAGAGGCAGAATCCCTTTGAGCTCATCTCACAGGCTTGTCTCAGATGTGCACCATGGTATGTGCCTGCCTGTACACACACACACACACACACACACACACACACACACACACACACACACATGTATGTGTTCATCTCCCTGCGTGGCTGTCCAGTGCATGTATTGATTGGAATTCACCACCTCAGAGAACACAGAATGCTAAGGGATCCTCTCAGCTGCCCTTCTTGGCTTCACGTTGTTGTGTCCAGAGCATGTCACTTCTTCGGTTAGAAGAAGGTTGGGGTATACCACTCCATTCCTGCCCCTGCTTGCAAGAAACTCACCAGCCTTCCTTCTGAGACCAAGTTCCTTTGAGTGTGTTCTCCTTCCCTGACCTTCTTCCACAGCCAGGTAAGATGAGGCCCTTTGTTTCTATAAAAGTCCATCAGTACGGAGAGATGCAGAATTAGAGTTAGTTTCTCAAAGCTTTGACAAGAAGAGAACATCTGGTGGCCTGTGGCCCCTGTGGACTGCTTTCAGTTTCCAGGGTGACCTTGTATCCCACAGTCTGCCCTAATATGTGATGTTCACATATTGGCCTGGAGAAGGGTCCAGATATAAGCTGTGGAGTCCATTATCAGGCCCTGTCACTTACCAATGCAGCAGGAACAAGTTCTCAGCCTTGACATGCCCCTGTCTTTGGTCTCCGTCTCCTAAGGCTGCCTGATGAGTCAGTAAGCAGATGTTTTACAAGTACTTAAAACCATGTCTGGCGAAGGGTAAGCACCACGTTGTGTTTATTTATGAAACAAACCTCTTGGAGACCCTCTGCCTCCATACCCAAGGCTGTGTTTCCACAGACCCTGGGCACATGGAGCACACACAGACAGCTTACCAGAGACTGTACAAAAAGTGGTCGGCCTCCTTCACTGATGTCATGGGAGCCCAGAGAACCTCTCTGCTCTGCTCCCTGAGTAAATGTCAAATTCTTAGAGTCATCCGGAAAATTACTTTCTGATAAAGGAGCAAGGGAACGTCAAATGGGTTAGACAATAGTTAAAATTGGTGTAAGACACCATTTTGAACCAAGGCCTGGTATTTTGTGATCTTCTGTTTTGTGATTCAGGTCATGCTTATCCACGTCAGACATGTGTTCCCATGTGTGTTCCAGGATATCCTGCAACTAGGATGTATCAGTGAGCGAAATACAGATGCCGCTCGCTGCCCTTGGGGATCCCAGCAAGTGGAGACAGTGCAGCACATGCTGGTGAAGCACAGAGAAAGCGGGGTTGTGCCGTGAATGGCCGAGGAGAAGCTAAGAACGTGGTCTAGGGACGCCTCACCAAGAATAGGAGTTTTAAGAGAATCACAGAGCAGATATCCACAGGGGGAAATTGGAGGGACACCCAGTCTGGGCCTGGAGGGCAAACACATCATGCTGGAGCAACCAGATGCCAAGCTTTGTTGTTTGTCTTTGCACAGCTGTAGGAGACACGGTGTGTGGATGACTGAGTCTATTCCAGCTGCTATAACAAAATGCCCTAAGCCAGATGACTTTTGAAAAGGTTTATTTATCATACCTGGAGCCTTCAATGTCCTAGATCAAGTGCCAGCCGACCAGTGCCTGGCGAGAGCCACCAGCTGGTGACAGAACTTTTCAATATGTCCTCCCATGGCAGAGGGTGCCAGGAGCCCCTGGACCTCTGATACCAGGGTCCCATTCGCAGGGGCTCTGCTTCTTAGACCCAGTCATCTCCCAAGTACTCCTTTCTCAAACCATCAGATATGTGGTCAGCACTTCAGCACACACATGTGGGGTGGACGTGATTGCTCACCTGTAGCAGTCCGGACATTTGCTGCTTTTATAGACTGGTAGAAAATCAGTCAAAACAAGATCGAGGACAGCTTGGAGGGATTTCATTGCAGCTGTATGAAATATATAATTTCACACACTGTTCTCATTCCTGTCTTTGAGGATAGTAAGCAATTTTGGAAAAATTAAACTCATTGCCATTAATACAAGTGGCCGTCTCACCCAGTTGGTTTAGAACCTTGGTGAACTTCTCCAAGCATCTCACGGCCTCCAGCTGCTCACCCATGAGCAGACAAGCAGGGGGGCCATAAAACTCACTCATTTGGGGTATAGTCCTGGGGACTCTACAGATTGGAACAGATGCTGGGGACGTAGACAGTGGACTTCACAACATCCTAGATGCCTGCTGAAGTGCAGAACCCCGGGCAGACCCACTGAGTCAGACTTGCAGAGGGAGGAACCCACATTTAAGAAATCCTCCAGGGCATGGAAGATGGCTCATGGAGGACGTAATGTGCCTGCTGCACAGCATAAGGACCTGAGTTCTAATCCCCAGCACCCACAAAAAAGCAGGGAGCTGAAGAAGAAATACCTCCAAGGTTAAAGGCACATACTTCTGTTGCAGGGAACCAGACTGTGTGCCCAGCATCCACAATGAGTGGTTCACAACCTCCTGTAACTCCAGTCCTGGGGGATCTAGCTCTGTCTTCTGGCCTCAGGCACCTAAACACACACACACACACACACACACACACACACACACACACACAAAAAAAAAAAAAAAAAAAAAACCAAAACCAAAACAAAGCAAAAACCAAACTCCCCAATGATTGTGATCCATTGCTTTAATGGAAAATGTGTACAGACACAGACACAAAACGTGTTTTTCTAAGTAATTATTGAGATTGGGATTAATACCAAAAAATGTAAATTCATACTTTTCCCTTAAAAGTCTCTCTTTTTGTTACATGCATGTGTAGTGTGCGAACATGTATGTGTGTGTGCCAGGCTGACATCTGTCACCTTCCTTGATTGTACACCACTTTACACATTGAAGCGTCTCTGTCACTGGACCTAGAGCTCACTAATTCAGCTACCGTGATGAGCCAGCTTGCTCAAGGGATCCCCAGTCTCTGTCTCCCAAATACTGGGATTCGAGGCAGTCTCTTTTCCTGTAGCCATTGAACTACATACTGGGAAACTTTAAAATTTTTCTTTATACAATATTTTTATTATGTTTTGCCCTTGCCCAACTCCTTCCAGATCGTTTCTACCTCTCTACCCACCCAACTTAATGTTCTCTCCCTCTTAAAACAAATAAGAAAACCACAAAATATGAAACAAACAACAACAAAAGACAAAAAAATGCCAAAACAAAACAAAAAGCTCACAAAGAAGCCATGGAAGTTGTTTTGTGTTGGCCGAGTACTCCTAGGCATGGGGCCTGCCCTGAAGTGTGCCTTATACCCAGTGAGACACCACTGGGTAAAACAGATTTTCCCTTGGCCAGCATTTATCAGTTGCAGATAACTTCTTGGTTAGTGGTGAGACCCCAAATCCACTCCCCCCTCTCCATGCTGGAACCCCTTCTGGTTTAAACCTGTGTGGATCCTGTGCATGCTGCCACAGTCTACGCGTTCATATGTGCATCGGTCCTGTAGTGTCCGGAAGATGCTGTTTCCTTGGGGTCATCCATCACCTGTGTCTCTTAAAAAAAATTTTAACCTCCTCATCCACATGGATTCCTGAGCCTGAGGGAGGGGTTTGATGAAGACATCCCATTTAGTCCTGACGGCTCCAGAGTCTCTCATTCTCTGCATGTTGTCACGTTTTGGATCTCTGCATTTCCCACCTACTAGAAGAAGCTTCTCTGATGAGGGCTGAGTGAGGTACTGATCTGCAAATTTCATTTTTAGCAGCTGAATATTATTCCATTGTGTAAATGTACCATATTTTCATGATTCATTCATTAGTTGACCAACATTTTTGGCTGTTTCCAATTTCTGGCTACTATGACTAGATCAGCAGTGAATATGGATGACCAAGTGTCTCTGTAGTAGAATATAGAGTCTGTTGAGTATGTGCCCAAATGTGATAGGTCTGAGGTAGATCTATTCCTAGCTTCCTGAAGGACTACCACACTGATTTCCACAGGGGCTGTAAAATTTTGCAGTCCCACTAGCAATGAATAACTGTCCCCCGTACCCACAGCCTCACCAGCATGTGCTGTGATTTGTTTTATTGATTGTAGCCACTGTGAGATGCAATCTCAAAGCAGTTTTGATTTGCATTTCCCTGATGGCTAAGGATGTTGAACACTTATTTAAATGTTCCTCAGCCATTTGCATTTCATCTTTTTGAGAACTCTCTGCTGGGTTCTGTAACCCATTTTTATTTAGTTATTTTTTTCTTGATGGCCAGTGTTATTTTAAGTTCTTTATATATTCTAGATACTAACCCTCTATTAGATGTATAATTAATTAGTAAAGTCTTTTATTCCCTATTCTATAGGCTGCCACTTTGTCTGAATGATGGCATCCTTTGCTATACAGAAGGCTTTCAGTTTCGTGAAGTTCGACTTATTAACTATTGTCCTTAGTGTCTCTGCTATCAATGTTCTGTTCAGAAAAATCTTTTTTTATGACAATGAGTTCAAGACTATTCCCCACAGCTGGGCAGTGGTGGCACACGCCTTTAATCCTAGCACTTGGCAGGCAGAGCCAAGCAGATCTCTGTGAGTTCAAGGCCAGCCTGGTCTACAGAGCGAGATCCAGGACAGGCACCAAAACTACAAGGAGAAACCTTGTCTCGAAACAAACAAACAAACAAATAAACAAAAAGACTATTCCTCACTTTCTCTTCAATCAGGTTCAGTGTATCTGGCCTTAGGTTAAGGTCCTTGATCCTTTTGGAGTTGAGTTTTGTTCAGGGTGGTAGGTATAGATCTATTTTCATTCTTCTATATACAGCTATCCTGGAAAGTGCGCGCGCGCGCGCGCGCGCGCACACACACACACACACACACACACACACACACACACACACCCATGCAAGGAAAGCCAGAAGTTGAAGTTGGCTTACCATGTGCCAGTAGGAAAGTCTCCTGTGCATTCTAGCTAGGGCCTTGGAATGTGCAGTTTACCAAGTAGTCTGGGAGCCTGCAGAATTACAGGTTCCATAGCAATGTCAAGATGTGAGTGCAAGGGAGCATTTTCCCTAAGTTGCTCACCTAAGCTATACAGAGAAAATAGATGTACTTAGGCAGAAAGTAATGAGGATTCTTTGAAGGAAGCATTTTTGTGTGTATGGTTTACACAGTGGTAGAAATTGTCTGCAGATTGTGACTCAAGTTCAAGGTCAAGTTTTGAAAATAAGAATCTATTATTTTTTTCTTTTTGTCCCCCTAGAAAATGATTGTCTCGGGAGAAAGCACCCCTTGTTGGACTGGACATTTGCCTTCAGGGAAAGTAGAGAGAGCAATTTTCCTTTGTATTCTCAGTGGAAATTGCTATAACTTCCTGCTGATCTTTTTTGCTTTTTTTGGCAACAGTTTGTTTAAATTTTAGAACTGGTAAAATATTGTATATGACCTCAAATCCTTTTTGGCTATATTACTTTCAAAATTTTAGAGATGAAATTCCTTGCTTAGGTGTTCTTATACCTCCCTAATTTGATGTTATACTCCTTAAGAAAAAAAAAACCCAAAGCCCAAGATTCTTAAATACATTTTCCACAGATAGACATCAGTACTTAACAGTACCCACCATGGGTACCCTACAGTACTCAACAACACCCACCACATGCACACAGCAGTACTCAGTAGTAGCCATCACAGGAACCCAACAGCACCCAACAGTACTCATCACGGATACTCAATAGTATCTACCACAGATACCCTACAGTCTTCAACAGCAATGTCTCTAAAGTATCCATGGTAACCAAAAGGATGGCGAGCATTCATAAAAAGCAACTTCCCAGACTTTTCTCTCTGCATCTCTGACTAGACCCACATCATCTGTTGTCCTAAAGGGAAGAAGAGCGCTTCGCTATGTGTAAGGCCAAACCATGTGGTAATACCATGTCAACAGGTCAAAATCACTTGACTATCCGATTACCACACGTCTCTTCCCACACTGTGACGCACTTCCATTGAGCTTTCCCTTCATTGCAGCCCCGTGCCAGCTTAGGGAGCTGGAGGCTTGCCTTGTGGGCGGAATCCTTCCTTGGGCTTGGCACAAAGGCAGGGCGAAGGTTCTCAGCTTCTCTGTATCAACTCAGAAGCTCTGTTTCGTCTTCTGCTGTAAGAGAAAGTGACTGCGTCACGGAAAGAATAGGGTTTACCTGTGTCTCAGTGGGAATCGTCTGTCTGATTTAACCCTTTGAATGGGGTCATTGCATCCTCTCTTGTCACATCACCTGTGTGCACATGAGGTGTGCACTGCACACCAGGGAGGCTGCCCTGAAGGCAGACAGAGATTATCCGGACTTCTCTCAGGTACTGGACCTCAGCTGGCCATCAGGCTGTTTCCCTAACATCCTTAGGAACCTCCCAATGGAACAGAACAAAGGGATTCCCTTCCCCGCCCAGACAACCCCGCTCTTCCCCACCCCATCTAACCATACGCCCCTTGGCACAGAATCTGGAAATGTCTGGCTGTCTCAAGTCTCCCTCCAAAGAAACAAACCGAGGCCCTTGCAGTTCATGTGGTGGATGTTGCTAGGCTAGCATTTCCTCTGTGACTGTGAGAGAATATGCATGCCAATTCGTCATTCAAAGGAGTTTTTTTTTTCTTTTTTTTTGTAAGAGCTAATGTACAAAACCTGTTAGCACAAAGAGGAGGGAGGGAGGGAGCGTGTGGGTGGAGGAGGGCTGCTATCTGGAAGAGAGTGGAGACAGCAGAGCTGCCTCTGACACAGCCAGCCGGGCAGGGCAGAGAGCGTCATATAGAGAAAGCTGTTTCCACACAGGTGTCATAGAAGGGGGCATTTCTAATAACTTTATTTTGGATTCAGTGAAATGGTAATTCAGACTCAGCTTTCCCACATCCAACTTACATTTTAAAAAGGAAACACCAAAGGTTAGAATTGCAAAAAAGAGTGTTTCTTCAGGAATCCATATGAAAAAAAAAATCTGGAAACAAAGGTGGTGAAATCATAATATACCAGTTGGGGTTTTCCTGTGAACTAGAACCAATGGGGGAGGGATAAACAAACACTCTGATGGGTGTGCATACATAAATATGTGTGCAGAGACATATATGTATGCACACGAGTATATGCACCCACACATGCATATGCAAACACACATGTACACATATATGAACATGTTTGTATATATGCACAGGCATTCAAACATAAACTTATATGCACACATGTATCCACACACACACACACGTAAAGACATGTATATGTTCAAGAATGCATGCAGCCACACATGTGTACATATAAATACACATATACACAAACATGAATCTACAGATATATATGCATATATAGAGAGAGACATGTTAGTATGTATTCACACAGACCGATATGTATATATGCATGCATACAGACATATAAGCATATGTATGTGTCTACACATACTGTGTCATTACATACATATGCACATACACACATGTACACAAACAAGTACAAAATGTATGCAAACACGCATGTCCCCACATATATGTGCACAGACACACAGATTAACAGAGAAAAGGCCCTGGTGGTTGATCTGGCAAGCATGAAGTCTTCAGAGCAGGAGGAGAAGCCCGAGGTCCAGAGAAGCACAGAGGGTGCCGGGAGCCTCTGCAGGCACCGGAAGCAGGTTCCGTCTTCAGGGGCCTCTGCTGTTATTGTTAAGACTGACCTGAGTCACACATGAGGCCCACATGCGTGGGGAGGACCAAGGCCTTGATTGACACCCACCGACTGACTAGAAGTTCCAAGTCTTCATCTCAGCCGAAGGGCGGTCCAGCGTGACCTTTGACCCTTACATCAGTCATCAGAAGACTGTTGAAGCAGTCTGTGCATCTCTCCAGGGGTGACTGGAGCACTGTTGCATCTTGGGAACAGGGTGGGGGGATGGAGTTCCTGCCCTGCTGTGGGAGAGCTGTGGCCCAGCAAGGCCTGTGCTCAGAGTTGTGCGAGCGCCCATCCCTGAAAGACACAGTCGGTCAATGACCTTAGGCTGCAACTCAGTCAGGGATGTCCCAGGCCAGGCTGAGCTGTTGCAGGCCAAGTTCTCCTAGACATAGCAAGTCACAGTCTCTGAGCGCGGGCTTTGTCCCAGGCTCAGGTCAGCTGGCTTCCGTAAATGTGGAGCCTCAACCCACAGCATCTGCAGCTCAGGAGGTGAGATCACTGCTCAGGGCGGGTAGGATGGAGCGGCTCCTAGAGGGCACCGCCAGCCCAGAACTCAAGGCCCAGGCTAAGCTTCCTTCTTCCTTCTCACTACTGCGTCTGCAGCCAGCGTCTTTTCCTACTTTCTCCTCTTCCCTCTTTCTTTTTCCTCCTCTGCCCTCTAGGGATCTTGCTGTATCGTCTGGGCTGGCCTCAAATTAACACGGTGTGTCACCATGCCTGGTTTTAAAAGCTTTTTTTTGGTAATATTTCTGTTGTCCTATGCCTACTGCTGGCTGGGGGCAGTGCTCAGGGACGCCTTTACACACAGGATCTTAGATATCCTCTTCACAGTGGGAGAGGTAACTGTTACTCTTCCTTCCCTTCTAAATATGGACCACAAGGCTCCAAAAAATTCTGTGTTTTGTGTCGTGCTGTGCAGCAGGAAAGGGGTCCATGGGAGCCTGGAGAGTGTATCCCTGTGTGCAGACTCCCTCAGCATGCCTGCGTGTCTAAGCAGGAGTTCCTCCCTACCTGAATGTATGCAGTGGGATCACACTTTTCAACACCGAAAATACTTGTTCAAAATATTTGAAATCAGAGCTTTTGCAAACACATTATTTTGTGTTATCCAAAAATAAAATACAACAACAGAGTAACATGTCTGAGATATTCATACCTACTGGGAAATCAAGAAACAACCTTCTATATAACATATATATATATATGTGATCAGATTTAAAACCATCTAAAGGCCAAATGTGGACCTCTGTGAATTCGAAGTGAGCCTTATCTACATAGCAAGTTCCCCAGGACAGCCAGGAATACAGAGACCTGTCTCAAAAACAAATCTAGAATATATGTGACTCACAGACTATTTAATTATGAAACTGTGGGCTCCCTACAAGCACAACTTGGGGGAAATGTTTGGGTGAAAATACCCATAATCCTATAGAACAAAGACAGAAAATAAAAGCTCAAACTGCATTAAAAAAAAAAAAAAGGAAAACAACTAGAAAATAGGGCTGGGGGTGGCTCTGTGGTAGAAGTTTACTCAGCTAACATGGGTAAGGTCCTGGGTTTAATCTGTAGCACTGTGTGTGTGTGTGTGTGTGTGTGTGTGTGTGTGTGTGTGTGTGCATGTAAGAGAGAGGAGGGAGAGACAGACAGAGAAATCCAGAGAGGAGGGAGACAGAAAGAGACAGAGACAGGCAGTCACTGTTCTATGCACCTCAAACTCCCAGGGAATCTGCAACACCTGTTCATAATGTTGTCCTGCCCCTTCTTCTTTTTCACTTTAGTATTTCTGTTCTCCAAAAGTGCAAATTTTCTCCATTTCTGTTTCTTTCTGAGTGGCACCATGCTTTCCGGGTGAGACATGACAACTCTGTGATATGTACGGTGTTACTTTGGGCTTAGTTGCTAAGGGTAGAGTGGTCTTGCAGGGACTTCATTTAACACACTGACAGAGAAGGAGGGCTCTTCCCTCGAATCCAGTAAAGACTGGCAATGCCAGGCAGCGACGGGCGGGATACTGAATTATTTTGAAGAACTTTGGTCATGTAAGAAGAGATGGTCTGTGACCAACAAGAGGCATGGAATAATGCAGACCCTTTGCACTTAGCGAGTTGCAGATAAAGCTCGTGGGAGTCTTAAAAGGCAGAGTCAAGTTCTGAATGCAAGAGTCAATCTAGAGAGTCCCAGGCAATCTAGAGAGTCCCAGGCAGATCTAGAGAGTCCCAGGCCATCTAGAGAGTCCCAGGCAGATCTAGAGAGTCCCAGGCAGATCTAGAGAGTCCCAGGCAGATCTAGAGAGTCCCAGGCAATCTAGAGAGTCCCAGGGTTACTTCCCTCGGTCTTGCAGCTCCACTGAGATCTTACTTCTGTTAGATTTGTTTAAATATGATTAAAGCAAAACAAAACAAGAGACATCACCTTATTTTGTGGTTACTTAAGAAATACAGTTTGTCTGCCTGTGCACTACCATGCTTCCCGCCATGATGATAATGGACTAAACCTCTAAAACTGTAAGCCAGCCCCCAATGAAATGTTTTCCTTTCTCAGAAAAAAAGAAATAACATTTGAGTGGAAGCAAATGAGAAAGAATTTTGTAGCATGTATGGTCCTCCTCGGCAGCATGGTTATTTAATGTGTGATCTTGCTTTATGTGGGAAGGACTTCTTGGCTGAAGCCCCTCTGAAGTGATTTTGTCAGGGTGGTTGTTGACATTAAGTGGCTGGATTGCCCCGTTATGAGTTATCGCCTTATGACTTTATGAGTTTGTGACTTTATCATGTCCCTAAGACCTACAATCCTCGAGTTTACTGGTCTTAGAGGAAGAGGGCTTAAGCTAAGGAGCTAAAACAAAGCAAAACGTAAGAGCTTCTTTCACTCTACTTATCAGGGGGTGACATTTATAAGAAAGTAGACTGTTGCCTTCTGTAGCAAGAGTCTTCTTGACGCTTCAAAAACAGTCAAAGGCTAGAAGAAAGGTTTTTTGAGTGTGGTCACCACAAAAAATAATGCATGTCTTAGGTGCTGGATCTATGTGCTCAAATTAAACGTCACATAGTACAAGTGAGGTTCAAACCCCACGTGACCCCCTATAAACACCTGAAAACACTGTGTTTTCAGGAGTCAGTTCTCAGAAATGTTAAGAGGCAGACAGACACAAGCATGGCCCTCCTGGATCCTGCTCCTTGGCCACTGAACTTTCCTAGCCTCCTGTAGCTGGCTCTACATCCACTGTCCTGCACAAATTCTGGGCTCATCTCTCCTGATACGGCAGACACACGTCAGCTCTCCCCTCTGCAGTGGTGATAGTATTAGGTTCTTTCAGGACAACACCTCCCTGTATACCCAGGCTGCTTTTATTGCCTACTGCTGTGTGACACCCCTGTCCCACCTTGCTGTACTGGGCCACCAGTGTGGGAGTTCAGTGTGGTTCTGGACATTGGGTATAGGTAGTGTTTAGTGGTATAGACTTGAAGTTTGGAAATGAGAAGCATATTGGGAGATGGATGGTTGGACAACACTGTGAATGTGTTTAGTGTCACAGTACTGTATACACCAAAAGTAGTTAAAGCCATGCATTTTCTGTTAAGTGTATTTCACCATAACAAAAAGAGTGCTGTTTATTTAAAATAGTGAACTTCCTGCCTTTAAAAAAAAAAAAATCACCTTTTTTTTTTTTTTAAAGGGTGATTGACATGAATGCATTGAAAACCCATGAAGTTAGTTTTTTTCAACAGCTCAGTGTGATCTAAAAGATGGATCAGACAATCCTGGGCAGTAGATATATTCAGGGAGGTTTGTTAGACTCCAAATATTCAACAGAAGATGTGAACAGAGACACTTTGCAGTCAGAAGGGAACATGAGCAGAGACTCTCTCAAATTTGGAGATGTGACCACTGTCCATCTAGTGGTCCCCATGCCTCATGGACTTTACTTTTGCTTTAGTGCATTTGTGCCCATTCTAATCTTCATGGAAATTGTGGGATACCCCAAGACCCCAGACATCTCTCCAAACTCCTCTTTCATCTGCAAACTGAGGAGCTCACCGATAAGCAGGGGACTGCTTCTAAATGCAAAGCAATGACATCTTTTGCTTCCAAAGGCAAAAAGAAAAGTATTCATAGGAAATATTAAGATTCACATTAAGGTGATTATATCATAACTCAATTGTCAGTCATATAAGAGAATCATATAACAATTACATTAATTTTTGCTTGGTCTTAATTATTGCTTTCTATTTTTTTTTTCACAAAGTAGGGGGATCATTCTGAATGCACATGGCAGCCTAAGCATTTACAGAGGCTGCCTAGAGGTGTCAGTTGAGATGACTCTGAAGTGATGATGTCTCCTGTGTTGCTCAGTGGCCTGGGTAAGGCCTTTGCATTATGGATGGAAAAGCAGCCATGGCTAATTGGTAACTATGATATAATTGTCTCCAAGCCAGTCTGTGCTTCCTGCGTTTTGCTTAAATGCATTTTTGGTGATTCAGATTAAGAAGCATATAAGGTTATGTTTGTTTACATGCAATGGAGCACAAATCCTTGAGTTAAGATACCCACTGAAGAAGCAGGAGCCCAAAAGCAGGTACTTTGGGAAGGAGACAATACAGAGTCCCCCCAGAACATGGAAAATAATTGCTCATCTGGAGCATTCTCTCTAATCCTTTGGTAGCCAACTTACCCAGCAGTGTGTAACACGGCTACCTTGGCTTTGCTGCCAAGTGGACAACTTGAGCAATGGCAGCCCAGACATACTTTCTTATGCATTTAGGCCACAAATTCTATGCTTGGGCTTAGGCCAGATGGTTCCTTTAAAGGTGGCCAATATGACATGGGAAATAAAGCCAACAAATGCCTCCATGCACTCAGTCTTGGCATATCCTTCTCTGAGGACATAATTAGTCTTGTTTGCCACTGTGGTGACCTTCACCTTGAGCCTCTCAGATTATGGCAGTGAATGTCGTAAGAACAAGCACAAAGCAAAATCAGGATTTATTATATACATTTCCAGTGTCATCTGACATTTTAATGTATTTTTTTCAAGTAGTATGTATAGATTTCTACATATAAATAATTAAAAAAAACTTGACAGCAGTGGTGCCTGGCTAAGGGTACAAGCATCCTCAAATATATCCCCTTATTAAAGACTAAAACAAATTTACATATTAATGAGATGGGCAAGCTTATTTATTTCAAAAAGAATTTCAAAAAGATTCAAAGAATCTTAATCAATCTTAGCTCTTAATATTTGACATTGTAGGACCCAGAACATCTTCAGTGGTTTTCAGACTTGGTCAATATGCTTTGGACATATAATTGTCAATGCTGTGAACGTCACTTTAAGAATATTATACAAATGAGCAGAAGTAGATTTTAGGGCAATGCAATAACTGTTGGAAATTCTGTCTTACTCCCAAGTCAAAATTCATTTCAGAATTTTTGACGAAATTCAAGCCAGTAACTTAAGCAGAGGCTTTAAAAATCTAACCTTCAATTGCAATCCATTCCAAAGATAGATTAGGAGCTCCTTATGCTGAAAAAGGAGTAGCAAAGTATTGAAAGTCTGCCCTTCCATAACAAAACCATGATGCTTCTATAGGAGCAGAAAAGCTGATGCAGGATAAAGACACTACAAATCATATCACACAAAAGTCTCCAACCCCCACCAAGGTGTAGTGATATATTGTGTACCCTAATAAAAATTTCCTGAAGATCAGAGAACAGAACAAGCCACTAGATTAAACATAGATGCCAGGCAGTGGTGGCACACACCTTTAATCCTAGCACTCAGGAGGCAGAGATCGGTCTGGATCTCTGTGAGTTCAAAGCCACCCTGAACTACATGAGATTGACTCAGTCTAGGAGAGAAACAGAGCCGGGCAGTGGTGACTCACACCTTTAATCCAGCATTTGAGATCTCATGCCATTTCTTGGGAAGCACACATGCCTTTAATCCCAGCACTAAGAAGGAAGTGATGGCTGGGCGGAGAAAGGTATATAAGGCATGAGGAGACAGGAACTAATGCTTTTCAGGCTGAGGAGTCCTAGAGGTAAGACGTGGCAGTGGCTTGTTCCTTTGTCTCTCTGATCTTTCAGCATTTACCCCAATATCTGGTTCCGGGTTTGTTTTTTTTTTTTATTAAAAAGACCATTTAGCAATTTGTGTTATGACAAGGCATTTCCAGCATGGTGTGGTGTCAGGCTCCATGCAAAGTGCTCAAGGTGTGTGTCCAGAACGGAGGCTACAGTGAGGCAGCAGGTGGTTTTGAGTTAGTGTTTAGTGGTTGAATGTCGGGAAGCATTTCCCTGTTGTCAATTTTTTTTGTTGTTGTTGAAGCCCCACATTCAGTTACACTATTCCATATGGGTCCCACAGTTTAATGAGCTGTGGACTAGACAAGGGTCTCAAAACCTAACATCCAAACCCTTGTAAGACTAGTCTGGACACTCTTCCACTGTAGCACATCTTCTGTGACCTGTGAACTGCTCTCCCTCTGTCTGTCTCTCTCCCCTTTGCCCTCCTGACATTTTTAGTAAGAGAAACTCAGACAGAAAGAGCCTTGCTTTCTCCTTTTTAAAAGCTGCCATCTTCCAAAGCCAAGGCCAGGCATCAGAACAACCCACCCGAACCCTGCTGCAACCTCACACCCTTGAAGGCCCGTCTAATTCTGGTCCAGATGAGACAAGACTTGGTGTGTCTCCTAAGCCCTGAGCCACACTTTACTTACTTTTGAGAAGAACAGGAAGGAATCAATTCCTAGATGGAGGAACCATTTGGAAAGTTTTTGAGACTGAGCTGTCAAATCCAACACTGTTTCTTTTTCTCTTATAACTACCTCAGAGCCCTAAGATACTTGTTGAGGTCCATCATAAAAATGTGACAATTAGAAGTAAAGAGATGAGCCAAGGGAAAGACAGCTCAGCCAATAAAGGTGCTTGCCACCAAGCCCGGTGACCTGAGTTCAGTCCCTGGGACCCACCTAGTAGAAAAAGAGAAAAAAGCCTAGAAAGTTGTTCCCTGACCTTTACTAGTGCCGCCTGGCATATAGATCCCACCCCCAGCACATCCATGCACCTGTGATGTGTGTGCATGTGTAACAAGTTAATAAGCACACAAATTTTACTTTAAAAATTTTGTCAAGAAGATTCTCAAGCAACAAGTGAAGAAAACACACATCATGTGATATCCCGAGGCGGCAGGTGGGAGGGCTCTGAGCTATGAGCATGGAGGGTGGATTCAGAGGCAGTCTGGGCACCTCCCTCACTAATACCTGAATACTCACTGGTACCCAGGGTTCAGAATAGACCATACAGGATGCAACTGTGTATCCCTGATGCCTTTCTGTGCTGGCTTCCTACTCTAGAGTAGGGAATGACCTTCAGTTCTCTGGAAGGATTATTTTAGGTTTATTATTGAGATTTTTGAGACACAATGTTCTCTTTGCTTTGAAATGAAATCATTGTATCTTATTTGCAAAAGTTTGATGATGGTGCTGGTTGGTTAAGCAGAGCTCCTGGCTGCGTTCCAACGACTATGTGGCCTTGAGCACTGAGAAACAGTTCAGGATCCTATAAATGCTGTGGGTCTCTACAGGGATGCAATACTGTTTAAAGGCAAAACTTTGAAACTTGGTTCTGTGTGGTTAAATATCAGTGTCATGTCGGAGTGCTGTTAAAAGTTAACATGGTTATCCCAAGAACTAAGTATTCATTACTATAAAACCTGGACAGTACTTACTAACACCACTTCCCTCGGGACTCAGTACTCACAGCAATTGTGCTGAACGCATTGTCATGAAGGAATTAAACATTACAGTTTAGACTGGTAAAGGTTTCTGCTTAGATCCTATTCCTGCCAAGAAATACACATAGCCCTTTCTTCTGAAGAAATGAACCATTGAGATTTATGTGGAGTACTCGTACTGGAACAAATCAAAACCAAAATAACTAGACAGTATTCTGATATTTGCTACAATATGCAAATATGTAAACTATACTGCAAATAATGCAAACTATACTGGCTATTTGTTTTGTCACATAAAATGACAGAATTGAAACTTGTCTAATAATGAATGCTTAAATTTATAAAGTAACTTTATTGATGACAGAGGAACTTAGGCAGTAAGTGAAAAAGTTACTTTTTTTTTTTTTAACCATCTCTGGTTTGTTTTCAAGACTTCCCCATCCTAGCATTGATTTCAATAATATTTTTCTTACTAGAATTATAATGTTCCATTTTTTCCCTTTTAGGCTTGACTGACAGTACTGTAAGAATACAGCCCTCACTTTAGCGAGGTTTGCTAACATAACCAATAATAGAAATCCGTCACCTTTTAGCAGGTGACAGGGAGGAAGGAGTGTCTGTTCGCCTGTCTGTCTTTTATTAAATGTTATGGGATAGCAAGTGCCCCGGTGCCAGTCAGTTTAAAATGGAATTGTCGATGTAAAGCACACAGGCAGAAGCTTTCTTTAGATGTGTTAGGAAGAACCAAATTCCAGTAGTCTAGAAACACAACTGTGTTGGGCTGAGGGTGGGAGAAATTGAAGGGAACGTCCTGGTAAATCAGAGTTACAACCAGCTCTGAAGAGACTTGTGGGGCTTAGGGGGTCCAGAGTAAGTGCTGGAAAATGAAGTCCGCGTTTTTCACATCAGAGAGTGGTAAACCTTCTTGTTAGGATGCAGAAGGTCTGTGTAAAAGGCACTAGCTGATAAGTACCAGCTAAATGATCTTAGTCTGAGTTGGCAACACTAGTCACCAGCTTTGAAGATTGGTCTCTGCATTGTAAATAAGCTCTAAAAGTTAAAATAAAGGTAAAGAGAAAGAGGAATACACACACACACACACACACACACACACACACACACACACACACACACACACCACAGAGCCACCCAGTCACACAATCACCCACATACCTTGTCTGTTTAAGTCAGTCAGTTTAACATTTAATTAACCTTGGTTTTCATGGGTTAATGAACTACGGTTGTTAGCATGGTAAAAGAGAGAGAAAAACAGCCCCCCCCCCCCGCCAGGTGATACAAAAGTTAACAGGAATTTATTAAAAAACACCGACCTATATAGGTCTACCAAAAAAGTTTATCAAATATTAATCGTGCTGGCTATTAACTTTAGATAATTAAAAATAAAATTTACATCTTTTTAGGAAAATTATCATTTCCATGTTTCTTGGGCTCTGCCTTGATCGATGTATCTTAAGAGTCTATTACATAAATTAGGTGTTTCTGATGTGTGCTGGTGCTAACTGCCGTCTTACTATTCTTTTAGTTTTCAATCCCTGCAAGTTGGGCTGACACTTCACCTGAGGTGAGGAGAATCATTTTTTTTTTTACCAAGAGCGTTGAGACAGCCGGGGCACCTGATCACCTTGGCCAGTACCCCTAACATCCACAGCTGCGGTCGAATCGAACTACAATCCGAGATGTCATTCCAACACTAACTACACAGCCAAGTTTAGGAACACCACCACAGCACTCCTTAAGGCTCAATGATGTGTTTATCACAAGGGGTTTGCAGTGACAAGGTCCAGCAAGGTCCGGGTGTATCCGCAGAGAACCGCCAAAGGGAAGGGAAATACCAATCTGAGACCTACGAGTCTTTAGATCTGTGTTCGGAATTCAAAGTGGCCAGGTGCCTAGAAGACTTAAATGAACAACTATGGACGGCAGTCAGTGTTAAGGGAGGGGGGCGGGCGATCAAGATGTAATTGCCTATGTACACCTCCTCCGAGCTCTCTTCCGTCGTTACACACTTTGTGACTTTGTAATTTGTCCAGGATACTCGTCCCTTCCAGCAAGCAACGCGGGGAACCAACCGGATGGAAAAGAGAAGACTGACTGACTGACTCTGGAAAAGGGTTAACGAGAGTTTGAGTCCTGATCTAACAAAGACTAAGAGAACAAATATTGGATGCTTTTCACCCGCCTACTGCGCCTTCAAGGTAGCTTATATCCACCTAGAAGTAAATTTTTGAGTACCTGGAAAATCGTTTTAATAACTCAAAAACCAACGACCGATAAGGCTTAAGCGGCATGAAAAAAACGGCATGCCTGTAAAGAATGAAACTCAAACGCTTTTACAAGGAGCATCCAGTCCCGGAAACCCGGCACTAACGCCAGCTCTCAGCCACGCCAGCAAGGGTCGGGTCTGGTCTGTGCGGCTCAGAAGACACAAGCCTGAGGCTGCAGATAGAGACCTGGTAGCACCACTCGTTCTGACTATTTTTTTCTTCACAGGGGTCAGGGGTTGGGGAGGGGATGAGAAAAACGACGTCTCTGCACTCTTAGCCCCCAAGGTAAGAGTCACAGTACCATTTTCCTGTTTCCCAAATTCAGGGATTCCCTAGCTAAGGTGGACTGGCTCCATGGACACGCTGAGGCGGTCTGTCCCGGAATTGCCAAAACGCCCCGGGAACTTGATGTGTCAGAGGACACCCGAAGCACCACGTCCCTGAAATGCCACCTGGTCAGTTTGGTGCAACTGTGACTGTTCCTTTTCCACACTTAGGGGTTTAGAGTCGGGAGTCGGGAAAAGACTTCACTGCAGAAGAATGTGGAACTCGCTACAAACCAAAAATCCTGAAAAACGTCTCAATGAAAAAGAAAACTCTGATGTGGAGAAGCGGTCCCTGGCAGGTCGCAAGCCACGGGTCCCAGCCCTGGGTCAGGCGAGCTGGGGTGCTGGGCTGTGGCTTTCGCGCGCTCTCTCCGGGGAAGATGACCCCGACCGTTCTATCAAGAGGCAACCAGGACACTGCCCCACACTCCAACCGGGTGTGCAGAGACGGTCCCTGCAGGCGAGCGCCGAACGCCAGCACCTGCACTTGGGCTTGCAGGCTAGTGAAGTGCGCCCAACTTCCGAAGTTCCTTGTTCAGAGAGCCCAGTGGGCCAGTTTCCTTCTACAGAAGCGGTCTGGACTGCAGGCTGCAGAAGTAGTAGGGGGCAGAAGTAAGCTGCTGGCGACAGATGGCCTCTGGGTTTCAGAGCTATGAACTCTTTAAAGTTTCGTATTTTGAGCCCTAGTTTGCTCTTTCTGTCTTCCAGTCCCGCTGGGACCAAGTGGGCTGGCGCACACGAAGTTCGTTTTAAAGCAAGTATGGGAAAGGGAGTCCCAGGATGAACCGCCTTTTGAGACCTAATGGGAACTCTGCCTTGATCTTAAAACTTCTGCTAAGTGTCCGAATTTGAATTTCCCTCCTGGAGCCCTGGCTGAACCCTGCTCGGTAGATGCAGCTGGCCGGCTAAAGGGAGGATTCCCTGGCTCAGGTCACCCGCAGGCGGATGTGGCTCGCACACTGCTTAGAACAGCTACCAGGCTGTGGGTTTAGAAACTGGAACGCCAGACCCAGATGTGGCACTGCCAGGGAGACTGGCCGGCCTGGGGCACACACCACATGCAAAGTGCCGGGGTGCTGGGGCCGGACGCGGCGGGGCCGAGTCCCAGCGGACGCGCAACGTGGGCGCGGGCGGTGGCGGCGCGGGGAGCGCCTGCTCCGCCAGTGGGCGTTTTCTGCCGCCGCCACCGCCGCCGCCTCCACGGGCAGCGGCACTGCGGCGCTTTTCTCCGCTGGTTTGGAGCAGTCGCCGCGGCTCGGGCTTCGGAGCGCGCACACACCACGCCCCGCCCCGCGGGCAGCGTCCCCGCAGCCCCTCGCCCGGCGGGGAAGGACGAGGATTGTGCGCACCAGCCCGCACCGAGGCGCTGCGACTCGGGACTCGTCCCCAGCCCGGGGTCCTCTTGAATCCCAAAGGAAACATGATGTGAACCCCCAGCCGGCAAGGCACCCAAGACGTGAGCGGCGGACAGGACCGGAGCCTGTGCATCGCGGGGAGGGCTGGTGCTGCGGGGGCGGAGCCCGCCGAGTGCCGGCCGCCGCGCCCTCCCGCCTGCCCCCTTGGAGGCTGGGGAGGAGGGCCATGGCCAGCCCGGAGGAGCGGTTCGCTCCCCGCCCCCAGGCCCCGCTGCCAGCGGCTGGGGACGAGCCCGGTCGCGGCCAAGTCCGTCAGGAACCCCGGCGCGGAGAGGCCAGCGGGTGGAGCACAGTGGGCCTGAGCTTGGCCCGGGAGCTGCCTGGCTGCGGCCGGGAGGAGCTTGCGGCGCCCCCGCCCCTGTCCCGGTCCCTGTCTCCGGCAGGCCACGCCAGCCCCGCTGGGGGCCCCAGCGCCCTCTCCGCGCTCAGCGCCGGCGGCTGCGGCTGGGTGGCGGCCCGCGCTCCCTCGGCGCTCGCCTTCTCCTCCCCTATCCCCTCCTCCTCCTTTTCATCTTCCTGGTACTTCTGGCCGCCGCCCCCCCTGCCCCCTCCCCCTCTCGTCCCCTCCTCATCTGCCTTCCACCTCCCCGTGCGTCTCCCGAGAAGGGAGGGCGCAGCGGCGGCTGGAGGAGGCGGCGGCGGCGGCGATGCTGGCGGAGGAGGAGGAGGAGGAGGACAAGAGGCAGCTCCCTTGAGCGTCCCCCCCGGCAGTAGTCACCGCAGCGGCGGTGGCAGCGGCGGGCGGCGGCGGCTCTTCCTCTCGCCTGCGGTCCTAGGCTTGCTGCTCCCAGCCCGTGCCGGGCCCCGGCTACCGCCGCCGCCGCCGCGGCTCCCCCTCCACCCGGGCGCGCGCCGCACAGACTCCCCGGGCTTTCCGGGCGCCGGCGGGGGCTGCCCTGGCCTCGGCCCCGGCTCTGCCGCCGGTGGCCGAACTCCGTGGCGGCCCCGAGGCGCCGCCTTCCCCCTAGCCACCGCCTGGCCGCTGCTCTTCGGCTCCGACATGGAAGATGGACCTTCTAACAATGCGAGTTGCTTCCGAAGGCTGACCGAGTGCTTCCTCAGCCCCAGTAAGTGGTCCGGCTCCACGCTCCCCGCGGCCCCGGGTGGTTTCTCTCTTGGTGGGGGTCGAGTCGGGGCCTTGGATCATGGGGTGGGGAGGGAACTGCTGCGGTGGTGGGTGGCCGGCAAGGTGCGTGTGTACCCGGCTGAGATCGGCCAGTGGGCCCCAGGAAGCTGGTGGCACCTCCGTGGCGTTCGGGACCGCCGGTCAGCGTAGGGACACGGGGCTTTCCCAAGCCCCGAGTGCGCGCAGAGGAAGGGTGAACCGGAGGGTGTCGGGGAGCCAGACATTTAGAAACTAACCTGCTTCCCCAGAGCTGTCCCTGGCCACTTTGACCTGGCCCATTATTTAGACCATTAAGTTTATCACCGATTATTCCATGATTCTCTCCAGCCTGTGACCACTAGACTGGAGTATAGACGCTTCCTTCCACTGGGGGTCCCGGGGATCCAAACCGCTGGATTCCTGCAGCTGCGGTGGGGGCAGGCAGGGCTCGGGAACCTGAGGCTTCCAAATGTAAAGGGAAGGCTGGGCTCGCGCCTCAGTGTCCATGTTCTGGCGCATGGACCAGTGATATGGAACTGGATGCGCCCACCCTCATGAAGAGGACGCATCCCCCCAGTCCACCTCACACAGATTCTTGGTAGCTGGTGCTGCTTGTGTGGGTAAAGAAAGAGGAAGAACAATGGGGCATTAGCATGGAAGAAAGAGGCACCTCTGGTTCACTTCGACCCACGGGACGACAGGAGCATGACCATTCTGCCTCTCCACTCTCAGGCGCGGGGCTAAAAGCCTTCTGGGGCAGGGGCAGCAGAAGGCGTGTCATGGGGTGGGGGGCGACGACAAGATTGATCAGAGGAGTCAAGCAGAGCTTCCCTGGAAAGAAGGAGGCAGGCAGGAGATGTTGAGGGAAGAGACTCCAGATGCGCAGAGGAAGGAGTCGCTGCGGTTGTTGATGGAGGGCGAGCAGGGTGAGGACCAGAACACTGGGTCGGGAGGGGACTAGGTGGGACCGGGTGGGAGAGTCTGTGCTCTGAGAGGGCACATCCATGGGAAATTGGGAGATTGGCTCCCGCCGGGCCCTGAGCGCGGATTTGGTGCCACAGTCCACCGCGTGCGCACCGAGCCTTTGTCTGCATCTCGCTGGAAAGCCGCGCTTTTAAAGCCTTGCTTTCACCAGGCAGATTCTGCCAGGTTGCAAATTAGCTTTCTTGCTACTGCTCTCAAGTACCACTCACTCCTTGACTAGGGCTAACCTAGGTTCTGAGACATGGGATGCCTGGGTTGAGACCCTCCTCAGGACCAGAGCTGGTCTAGGTGCCCGCCCAGGAGCTCTGAGGGTACAGGCACCAGGAGGACGATCATGTTCCCTCCAGGACCTAGTTGACTCCTGTAATCCTTCCTCCCCAGCCCTGGGTCAGTTCATGATGACCACATGGCCCAATGGCCACTCACACATCTGCAGGCAGCATTCAGCAGAGCTCTGCTTAGAATTGCTTATTGGCTTGATTGCCTCAAAGGGTGTGGACTCTGCTCCCAGCTGACCTCTAGTTCTGACGCTTCCCTCCCCAGCCCCATCCCATGTATTTGTGACTTACAGAGCACAGTGCTTTGAGCATCTATGTATAAGCTTGTGCTCTTGCCCTTGGATTGTGGTCAGCAGAGATTGACTACACTCCCCAAAAGGAACTCTGGGGATTAGCCCTAGGTTGGAGGGGCAGGAGAAGGTGGGGTCCATAGACTCTCTTGAGGTTGTTGGAGTAAACCTCAGGCCTATGACTAGGCTTGCCCCGGGTCTTTTTCCTGATGTACATTTCATTTTTTTTCCTTTACAAAATAAATATCTTTTCTCTTTTGGCAACTGGTGTGTGTGTGTGTGTGTGTGTGTGTGTGTGTGTGTGTGTGTGTGCGCGCGCTCGCTCGCGTGTGCTTGAGCATGTTCAAGTGCACATTTGTAGACCACTGTACCCTTTTTTTGAGATTAGGGTTTGCATTTGTGTATATCTGAAGATGCTGTCTTTGTCAGGGGATGGGGCTGGCATTGTGGTAGAAATTATGGTTCTGGATAAAGATGAGCAACTCCAAAGAGATCTGAATTACCTTGGGTAATAAAGGGTACCCTACCTGAGGGAGGCGGTTTCCAGGGATCTACTCTGTATATAGTTCCAACTGGGAGAAGCCAACCCTGCTATGGCATGCTCACTCTTGTCCCCAAGATAGACTCACAAGGCTCCTACAGCTTTGTATGGGATGCTACTAGGTGGTAAGTACTAGAGTACTTGTAGACAGTCTGTTCTCATAAACCCTTGACTCAAAAGTAGAAGAGGAGGTTGATACCCTGAGGGAAGGCTGCTCTCTGCCTCCGCTGCCCCTGGCACCACACACTTTTAGGGCTTATGTTTTCTGTCTGCAGCCAAAGAACAAGCCACCTGGGTCTCAATTGCTGAAGTATCTGAAACTTGGCAGTTTTCTGGGGGGAGGTGGGGGGAAATGAGCCTTTTGGGAAGAGCTTGTATATTCTCCAAGGATATGAAAATACACAAAGGTGTTCAGATGTGTCCCTGTGGAGTTTGTATCTGTTTCTTCTTTCACTTTGATCTCTTTGTGAGCCAAACAAACTGTCATGTGCAGGCTGCTGAGCCCAGCTGCTACTTGGATAAGTGCAAACTGCAATTCTCCTGTCTGAAAGCGAACCCCGTATGGAGGGGACAATAGCCCCCGTTCTGTTCCCGTTTTGTTCTTCATTTTGGTTCACCTGATCATACACCACGCAACAGACACTTGTCTGAAACCAATGCCGTGTGCTAGAGAGAGCCTGCCCTAGACAGTCCCTTTCACGGAAGCATCTGGAAGTCACAGACCTGTCCTGGGCTAGTAGACCAGGGTGAGAAGGGACCTCCTAAGTGGGACTTGGCTCAGTGTGGATGCTCAGTGCTACAAGTGGTCTTCCTGCTCTTCTGTCTGAATCCACATTATTTCCTGTCCTCTGCTGACCTCTAGACCTCTGCTTCTCCTTCTACTGTTGGGAGAGCTGCCGGTTGAGTAGGAAAAATCTTGTCCATGGAGAGACAACAATTGTTCTGGAGCATCCTCACAGTTCATTTTGCATGGGGCTTGGGGTCACACTGACAGCCCAATGGGAATTGCAGTCAGCTTCCTGTAACAGATACAGGCTGTCTGTGCTATCTAGTCAGTATTGTGGATTGGCATGGCTGGAGGAAGCATTGTCTGGTGAGGGCAGGAGACACACCTGTGGGAAATACAGCTTTATGGATGAGACTCTGAAGCCACAAATACCTCCTGCCCGTAAATGTCTCTGTGTGTTGTGTTTTACCAGTGAACTACTGTGAAGGACAGAAGGAACTCCATGCAAAGGAAAGGGGTGGGGATTGTGGGGGAGGATATAAAGAAAGCAAGGGAAATAAGACCAGAAAAGTTTGTGAATGCAGAACGCAAATGCCTCCCCACTGAAAACTACTGCGTGCTTCCGATATATTCCAAACAGCAAATGTACATTCACGCGACACGCAAGCCTGTCATTTGCCACTCTTACACAGTCTCCTGGGGTGTGAGGACTGCGTGGCCGGCACTAGGATACACTGAGATAAATATGATCCCTGTGAAGGCGAATGCACCCGGCCGGCACTGCAGACAACAGCAGACTTCACAGTTAGGATGTTCTTGTCAGCTCCGTGAAGCTGCTGCTGCTGCTGCAGAGGAGTACCAGGCTCGGGTCTAGACCAGCTACGGCCCCATTCACAGCTTCTCGGTGAGGACTCACGTGGTCTACAGTGTAACTGTGTGTGTGGGATGCAGAGATAGCCCCTCTGCTCTCCCAAAGACATGGCATACAGACACGGGTGCCCCAACAGGTGACCCGAATAGCAAGCTGTGAATTCCTGCCCGGCTGGGTGTGGGCAGTGCACGTCATCAGCTATCCGTGGAGGGGTGAGCTGGTTTTTGGCTGGGTCAGCAGTCCAAAGGGCAAAGCTATTTAAACTGGGTGGTGTTATGCTATTTAGATTATTAATATGTAATCCTATGAAATCCTGCTTTTAATTTGAAACAAACCTATGTGGACAGAGGAATCTCCCGAAGGTTTAAATGAGAAGAACTAGACTATTAAAAGACCGGCCTTCTATCTCAAATTGATACATTGGTCTCAGAGGGATTTTTGCACACAAAGCGTTTTGCTCCCTAGAACAAAGAAGAGCAGGTTGACTATCAGGCAGGTTAACCTTGTGTGGGGAACAGTTTGCCAATTAGCACGATCGCCACCCTGCTTATTTTAAAGGTAACCCATACGACTGGGCAGATCCTTCAAGTCTGTCTGAAGGAAAACTCCCAGGGGCACGTTATCTAAGGCTGTGGCAAAGGGCAGAGCAGGCACCCATCATTTCTCAGGCCTGTCCATCTACAACTGCCCTGCTTTCACTCCTGACGACTGGCTTCCTTTCTAGAAGGCAGCTGGAGAGGACTGTGGACAGGGACTTGTCTGTGTTCTGATGCTGAGGATAAGACAGTGGTGGGCCCGTGGGGAAGGTACATTATCTGCTTGTGTGGGAAAGTCTGAGGTGCCAGCATCACAGAGCCGTGTGTGGGGAAGAGGTATGGCACCCAAAAGGAACCTGGACGCACATGGCCTTTTACCCAGAGTTTACACCAAACTCTAGGGGCCCAGCAAATGAGTTCCACAGAATCAGTCCTCACAGGGCCTGCAGCTTCCAGGAGAGGGTGGAATTTTTGCTCCTGCGTCCCCAGCAAGGCTGGAAGGAGACTCAGAAGGAGGCTAGACCAGACCCCAGCTTGGAAGACCCAGTGGGTGTTCTATCGGATGCCATGCCCAAGTCTCAAGGGAGCAGGGAAGGGAGTTTGTCCAGCAGAAGCCCAAAGAAAACCTTTTGGGTAAAGAAGGCACCTCTAGAAGTCATAGACAGGATCTTAGTCAGCTAAGGGGACAGGATTAAAGGCCTATGCAAAGGCCTTCTTGTAAGGGACAGTCCTCTGAGTTCAGAGACAGGTGTGAAAGAAGGCCAGCAGACCTTCCATGGTGCTGCTGGAGCAGAGAGGTCTCTGGCAGAGTCCTCAGCTGGGGGGACCTTGTACATGACAACACATGGGGAGGCGGAGGATAGAGGGACAGGTAATGTGGTGGGTGGCTGTGTAGACATTGGACACCATGGTTCCTGGACTGGAAAGCTGGGGGTGGGATGGGGTGTATGATTGGGATGGGAGTCAGTCAGTATGTACCTTTGTAGTCGTAGGTGTCTTGGCTTGGGCGGTACCTGCTCTCTACTGCTCTCTAGTGGTGTAGACAGCAACCACCCAGAAACCAAGCAAAACACACCAAAAAAGGTAGGCAGAGAATTCATACAGAGAGCTGCCCTTGGGCTGTGAAGGTCAGTCTGGAAGGATCTGAGCTGTGCAGTATGGCCAGCCGTGGTGTGCAGAGCAATCGGGAGAAGACGGGCCAGGCAGATGGGCCCTGGGCTGGAGGAGCAGAGTGAAAGGTGTACTGCTGGAGTATGGAACCGCAGACTCGATGATGATGTCTGGTATGTGACGAAACCCACAGGTTGGCCAGAACAGGGCTGTAGACATTGAGGAAAACCGAACATGGTTCTCGGTGCTAGGGGCCCTTGGGAGGGTTGTGAGCCTCTGAGTTCTCTGATTCATGTTCTGGAGGCTTATCTGACTGTAATTTGGGAAATGAATCTTGGGGCTGTTGGGGAAGGGAGTGTGCAGAGGCTGTTGAACTATGGGGATGACGGTGGGAGTGAAGTGTAATGGAGGGCCCACGAGGTGTTTGGAGGCATTAAGGGGGCTGCACACCTGTTGGGACAGGGGAAGAGTAGAGAATGCATGCCTGGGCTTCCGGTTACTGGGGAGGGGCTCCACAGGGGGGAGTGAGAAGGTGCAGGCACAGGCAGGTTTGGTGGGTTTGGCAGTGGTGAGTCTGAGATGCTCAAGGTGTAGTAGATGCTAAAAATCCACGCAAAGTCTTCCTCTCCCCAAGGCTGGAGAATAAGGAAAGAGGCATGGCATGTGATGTCCTCATGGGGAGTCAGTCTCTGAATGCTCTGTGTGAATCTGGAAGTTCTGAGACAGACAGATAGCTGTGGTTGCCGGGGGGGTGGGGCGTCTTGGTGCAACGTCGGTCCTCCACTGAAGACTGAGGAATGAGAGTATGGTCCTGGCCTGAAGTGGATTAGAAATAAAGATTATGGTCCCCTAGGACTGAGGCAGTAGCTGAAGGTTCGTTGGAGAGTGGAACTCCAGAGCGAGTAGTGGGAGTGAGAGTCAGGCATGATGGGAGCAGAGAATGGAAGAGTGCACCAGATGGGAGTGGTCTGAGCACCTGGAGGTGACGTGGGACAAACACATCATGGAATTCAAAGAGGGGCCTCGGAGATCAAGTAAGATCCAGGGGCCGGCATGTCCATTGGGTCCTTGACTAGGAGATCTGTGGAGTAAGGGTACCCCATGGCTGTGACTGATGGAGAGCTATGACTTCATCCCACAGATACTGGAGAATGTTTGTCTACTGAAGCAACGGAGTCTGAAGAACTAGGCAAATGAACAAACAGCTCTGTAGGGGACCTAGGATGAGATGAGGCATGGTGACCTGAGAATGCTGAGTGCCAAAGGGAGATGTTTTCTTTAGCGGGAACTGTGGGGACCATGTTGCTGCTTTCTCACATGGGGAGCAGTAAGAAGGTATGAAATGCTTCCTCAGATGCCAGTGTCCCATTACTCCAATTGTCCCGCATTTTGGCCCTTTTGAGCAAGCTAGACAGGAAGGCAAGGCCTGAGAAAGCTTTTAGGGAACAGGGAGAATGAAGAGAGAGTCAGGGGCGTGGAAGGTCTCCTGGGTGCTTGGGAGGGGCACTTAGTAACCGGCAATTAGATGGGTGTGGGGGAGTGACCAGTGACATTTGAGAGTAAAGCAGTAACTTAGGAGGACATCTGCTGGGGGGCAAGGAGAGTGACAGGGTCAAGGGGCAGGCCAGAGCAAAGGATTCAAGATCTTACAGAGCCAGGAAGGCTTCGCGCGTTGTGCCTTTCACAAACTTCCTAATGAGAAGCGACTCACAGGGTGACATCTGACTGTAGTCTTGGAAGAGGAAGAATTTGAGATCTGTGGAGGTGAACAAGAGGAAGATTCCAGAAAGAACAAGGGATGCATGTGAGCAGCGCGCTCCAAGGTGGAGATAGGAAGCCAGGGTTGGGGGAGCATAGGATGGTAGCCACAGCAGTGGGGCTGTGTGGAGAGGGTGGGTGGCGCACACAGAGCAGAGCGGTGGTTCAGCTGTGGAAGAAAACGTCCAGGGTTCAGGTTAAGGGAGGGGTAGGTGAGTATGGTGCGGTTAGATTATGTGATACACAAATCCTGAGTGCCAACTGGGAGCCATTATAGTCCTGATGACGGCAGTCGCGTGTCAGGGAAGGCCTGTTCCTTCCTTTAACAGAGTCCCCATCTTGAGGGACCTGGGTACAGGGTAGTGATGACGCATCTTAATGAGTGACATGGGAGAAGTGGACACTGGAGGGACAGAGTGCTCCGTGGCCTTCTTTCCCAGGAGATGCTTTGCCTCCCTCAGGGCTTCCGGGAATCTGCCTCTCCTTGCCCTCTCTACCGCACCTCTTACCTCATACAGTGTGCCTCATGTACCGACTACAGATAAATAGCTGGGGAGCTCAGATGCTGTGTCGAGTCCTTCTCTCTTCCAGGGGACCTTTTCTGTGCTGACAGCTGCCTGTCAAGGTCTCTCGTCCTTCCCGGGTCTGTTCAGGCCCTCTCCTGTCTGCTTCTGTCTGTCCTGCTGCACATTGCCCCCTTTGGGGTCTGTATTTCACTAGTCTTTGTTTCTAGGGTAGGGCAAATGCTTCATTCATAGACTCTTTGTCCGCCCTCCCAGGACACCTCCAAGCAGTCTGCTGAAGGAACAAGGGAGGGTATTTCAGTGGGAGAGTCTGAGTAAAATGGCCCTTTGACAGTGCTCGTTTTCCTAAAAGGGAAGAAACAATGAAAGAGTGGGGCTGCAGAGCTTTGCTGCACGACTCCAAACTTTATTTTATTCATTATTTTTTTTTTTCCATGTAATCCAAATACACTCCTTGGCACCAGTGGCCAGGCGTTTGCGTCACTACGAACACAATACTTGACATGCAGTGAGGTCAGCGGGGAACAGGCAGCCTGAGTCCAAAGGAAGGAGTGAGTTGTGTGTTCCACATTTGGGTAGACTCGCTTTCCCTGGGCTGGGGCTAAGAGCCTTTGTTACTTAGATGAAAACATTTTCTGCAAAGCCGAGACGGAGTGTTGCATGGGAAGTCCTGAAACAATGCCACGGGTTTGGAGATGATGAATTATTTATCAAAATACAAGCAGGTTTGGACTTTTTGAGACTTGGCAAGTTCTCTGAGAGGAGAAGTTCTGCACGGAGAGCGTTTTTCTTTGATGAGAGAGAAAGGAGGTGACTCGCGGGTAGGAGTGCAGCCTGGTGCAGAGCAGAGCAGTGTGTAGGATTTATGTGACTTTCGTATGGGAAGGCAGCCAGGGTCTGGCCTTGTAGCCTAGGCTGGCTTTGAGCTCATGAAGATCACGTCTTCCTCAGCCTCTCCAGCAACGGGGTTGCAGATGCCACCACCACACCGGCTTCTGTGCTTCTTGTCATAACCTGATTTGTTTCCAGAAGAAGGTCAAATGGTGTCTCAGAGGTCCCTTGCTGTGGTTCCCAGACGTGGTGGTAATGGTGTCTTTTCCATGCTGTTCTAAGGGTCCCATATATTTTCAGATTTTCTCTGTGACCCAGGATCAGAAGTTTGCTTTTGAAAACATTCTTGTCTAGCCAGTCACCGTGTCTTTTGGGGTAATACTCCTGGTTCTTGTGATTAACCGTATCATCTAATTTTTAAGGCCGATTAAAGAGCTGATTATAAAGGCTCATAGTGATTAGAACAGCATGCCGCTGGCCCCAGACGGACAGACAAGCTGGAACAGCAGACCCAGAGACAGGCAGGCACACAGGATTTTGTGCATGTCCCACCTCACGTGGTAGAAGAAAGGGTAGGATGGCTGAAGAGATGAGCTGGGGACAAGATGGTACTGGCTCAGAAGACAATGAGGTTGTCCCATACACTGTATGCCCAGATTAAATTCCACATGGAGAATATATTTAATCGCAAAAAGAAGAAACTGTAAAAAAAATAACAACAAATTAATAAATAAATGAAATACCACGAGGGAATCCTTTCTGGCTTCAGATTAGAGGGAGCATTTTAAATGTGACTCAAAGTCCCTCAGTAATCAAAGGAAATTCTGAGTGAACAAGGAGACAAGAGGAATCCCTTTTGTATGGCTCTGGACAGGAACCCCAAGGGAGTGGCCAAGGGCCTTCCCGCTTTGCGCTGCTGTCAAAGCCAGAGCCAACGGCCTGTCCGCTAACACAAGGTGTTCTCAGAAGTGGTTAAGGACAACCAGTCCAGGGGTGTGAGCAAAGAGTGTGGAAAAAGAGAATAAGTGAGTGGCTCCTTGGAGACAAACACCCCACCTGCCCCCCAAACAGTGTCCTGCTTCATCGTGGGGATGAAAGGCACTTTCCAACAACGCTGGCTGCCAGTTTCACCTGCTGGCGAAAGTTAAGACACTTTATAGCTTTGTAGCACACCATTGGTTGCGGGAGGGAGGCAAACCCTCTCACCGTTTCCTGAGGGGAGTATTAATTGGCGCAAGCCTTTGAAGAGGGCAATTTGTCAGTATTGATCAGTATTAAAAATGTATGTACCGGTGAACCAATAAATTGTTCACCTGGGACGTTATCGTTAAGATGCTCTTCTGAGCTATCATAGTGACTTCCACCGCGGTGCACACACAGCGCAGGGTGGGGCCCGGGCGGAGTGTCCACTTGGAGGGTCCCCTGACGTGGTTTTCATCGAAGTGAAATCGAATACATTGAGACATAAACAAACATACAAAACACCACCACCACCACCAAATAAGGAGTGTGGGACACCAGCATCCACACACATGCCCTCTCAGGCACACTTATATTAGAAAGGACAATAAAAATACAGCTTCCCATTTGTCTCTGATCTCACAAGGAAATTTAGTTGACCTTACTGGGCAGTGTGGGGTGTCAAAAGGGAGAAGCGGGCTTTGCATAGATGGGGACTCAGAGTCAAAGGGAGACTTCACTGTGCACTGCTCTCTCTTCCGGTTTTAAGACCCATTCGGAAGTCACACTGGAGAATAATGGAGAAGGTGCTGAAATGCTGTGTGATGGACCTGGAGGGGCTGGCGGTTGCTGAGGTTTTTCTTTGCTGTTTTTTTTTTCTTACCGTCTTTCTGACGTCAGGCTTTTGTGTATCAGCTCCTGAAGTCTCTTCAATTGCTTTCTGTCTTCTCGAAATGTCAAGCTATGAATATTTAAAAAAGAAAAAAAAACAACAACAACAACACACAGATCACCACCCTCCCTGTTCGTGAATCAGCCCTTTTCTGCGTCACATTTGGATCTGAATACCAAAGCGCGTACTTCTGCTGCGATGTATGTCTCGCTGGTAGAGCCCTTGGCTTTGGACTTGAGGTGTCAAGTATGGCTTCGATGATGTTTGGAGGGTTGCCCAGTCGGGCTAAGCTGGTAGAAACCACCGTGTTTGGCAAGTCTTCATTGTGCGACTGCGAGCTCTGCATGTCAGCGCTTCTAGAGGGGGCGAAATGTGGACTCAAGTGATTCTGGCAAATAACGATACCTCTGAATGGGGTCCTGTTTGTCGTCAACCACCGTGCAGTGACTGCAACCTGGGGACATGCACAGGGCCGGGGCAGAGGGCACTTGTGCCTACAGCTCTCCTTGGCCTGCACTGTGCTAAGCTGAGTGACAGCAGCTGAGTGCTCTGCCGGCGGCTAGCCATCTACATGAGACCTTGAGGGAGCTTCCAGGCTGGGATGGACATGACTAGCCCCTGCTGGGGCCATGTGCTGAGGCTTTAGTTATCCGCATCCTCATGCCTGGCCTCCTTCCTGCTCTTATCTCAGGCTTCAGCTGTAGGGTTGTTCCTCTAAGTAAGTGGGATTCTTTCCTCCCCCAACTCTAACCCCGATCTGGATGACAACCTACTCATTCTCCTGTGTCCTGCTTGTAATGTTGACATTTTTCTTTGTCTTATCACTTAATATTATTTCCTTCTAGTCCACCCATTGGTTTTATTTTAGCCGCCACTTCCTTCCTAGTTACTGGGTTTTGTGAGAAATTTTTTTTTTTTCCTTAATGTCAACCTACTCCAACCCCTGCAAACCTCTCCTGTGGGTGGCATGCTCCTCCCCGGGTTTGTGCAGGTCCTCTGCACCCTTTGACCTTTGAGGGCAGGAACCTGAGTGTCTCCAGGCATGTTTTCTCTCTGAGGAGTGTTTCTGAAACCTCCGCTCACAGCTTGCTCTTTTTGGAGGTCTGGGAACCTGGCCCTTCCTCTCCGCAGGGCACTGTGAGTCTCTCAGGGAAGGCCTTTGTTCTAGAAGTTGCTCTTGATGAATGGCGTTAATCTCTGCCTTAATTTACCTCTCACAGATCTCACTCTTTGAGAGTTTGGTTACCTTCTGTGTTGTGTAATGGGTCTGTTCTTTTTGTCGTAGGGCCCTCTTTGGGAAATCTGTCCTTTGGTTTTTTTTTTTTTTTTCTAATTTATTTTTGAGTTTTCTTTTTGTTTTATGTTGGTCTGTTTTTTTAAATTTCTCATACCTAAATTTTTGAGATTCAAAACTGTTCTGACTTCTTAGGTCTGGAACCCAGTAGGGCCGAAGTGCCTTGTGTTACCTCTTCATCCCTTCTCTTCCCTCTTGAGGGACAGGGTTGGTCTTGATCAGACCTCATGCCTGGGCTGACAGCCTCTCAGTGTTGAGAAGTTGCAGGCTGTCTGTGTGTTGAGCCCCATCAGTCAGGTACCAGAGCCCAGCGCTCAGGACACCTGGGGTGATGACCTGTTTGCTCAGCTTTGGAAGACAAGGGGGGACTGTGCCTCCAGAGGAAGGGCAGAGCAAGTGAGCGGGTCATCATTTCCTGGGTCCCTTCCCCACAGTGTCGGAGCGGAGGGAGCCTGGTCAGGAAGAGAGGAGCTGCCTGCCAGAGGTCTCTGCTCTGCCTGGAAGGTGTTTTCTATGCTTGCAGGAAGTGAAAGCTTCTGGAAGCAGTGGCAGCAGGAAAGGCAGGACTTGTCCAGCAAACTCCACTTTCTTGGCAAGAAATGAAAGGAAAATGTGTTCAAAATAAAAGGGAAGAATTTTTAGAAAGAGAAAGAACTAAAAAAAAAAAAAAGAATAAAAATAAAAAGTAATTGTCACTCGAATTCTTCCATTTAGGGCAGGCTATTTGGAGAGGCTGTGGTAGGCATCTCCCCCTCCCCCCACTTATTGAGACTCTGCCTCTCCAGCAGGCCCTGTCTCTGCCCTGTCCCAGCTCTGAAGGCTTCCAGTTGACTTAGCCCAGACCTGGGAACTTCTGTGGGGCCTCCTACTGTGTGTTCAGTGGAAAGCCAGGGGACTGGCTCAGGTGGGACATGCCTGGTGCAGGCAGGGCACACCCACATGGCCCCATCTTTCTCAGGAGGTAGGCAACAGGCAGGACCCTGTGCTTGGCTTGTAGACGTCCCCTCTCATAAGGGGCTCTGGACTGGAGGACTTAGGGCTTGTTAGTCTTTCTCTTGTCCTTGGGTCTTCATTTTTTTCCCCCTTATAACTTAAGCTCTATCTTGAAAAGTGACGATGTGCAATTGGGTCCTCGAGGACTAGATTTTTGAACTCTCCGAAAAACGTTCTGTATCTAGTTTGCATGTATTAGAATGAAGCTGTCAATAAATTGCGTTAATTTAAGACTGCAAATGATTGGGGATTGCACTTTTTTCTTTTGCAATTGTTTAGAATCCTTGAGTTCTATAGAATGGACACGTACTCTTCTTAAGAAACCACTGACTGGTTCCTGCCTCAAAAAGTTGTATATTGGTGCTAGCCATTACAGCCCTAGCTGTCTTTTCCCTGTGCTCTGTTGCGGGGGGTGGGGGGTGGGGGAGTGGGGTGGGTGCTATAGGTGGCACCTGTGTCCTGTGCAGATACAGTCATCTATTCTGGGAGTTGAGCTGTCTCCCTGGATGACTGAGTGCCCCCAGGGACAGCTTGCCCAGTGGGACCTGGATGCAAGGGTTGCAGGAAGCACTACTGCAGGACACATCTGTGTTGGAGGAGAATTTGCCTCCAGTCTCCCCTCTTTAATTTCTCAGAGCTCCTCTTTGTGGATCTGTGAAGTAGATGTTCAGTAAATGTCGGCTTTCTTCAGTGCCTTCTCTGCCAAAGAGGAGATTCACAGGAGTGTTTTTTGTTTGAGACAGGGGCTCACGTTATAACTCTACTGTCCTGGAACTCACTATGTAGACCAGGCTGGCTTCGAACTCTCACAGAGATCCTCCTGCCTCTGCCTCCTGAGTTCTAGGGTTAAAGGGGTGCACCACCATGCCTGGAGCAGACTTGTTTTTTTGGGGAACTACTTTGGAATTCTGCATGGAGCATAGGAATGTTCTATTTGTAATATTTTGTTTTGACTTCATACTGAGTGAGAGTGTTTAACATAAAAAGAGAGAAGGAGGAAGCAGAGCATTCCCAGAAATCCTTAGGGTACAGCTTTTGCTTTTGAAAGAGGCCCTGACTTCACTTCATGAAAGTCCTCCAGTCACGTCATTGTGGGGTGGGGCCAGAGCTTCACTGAGGTCTGTCTTCCCTCCCATCCTGGGCTGTGTGGAGCCGGCCTGCTCTGTGCCAGTCTGGCCCATTTTCCTGAGAAGACCCGACATGGTCCTATTTTGGGATGTGACCTGCTGTGGATTGTGCAGGGTGCTTTGGCCCCTCTTTATTGTTGCTCCCTCTCTTGCTTACGTAAGGATGCTTGCGGCTGTCCCCCAGTGGGAGAAGCCAGGAGGCTGTCTGCAGGCAGGCTCCGACGTTGGGCTGGTGACATCAGAAACCAGCTGTGGTAAGCAAACCTTTTGGAAATGCTCAGCCGACCGCTGGTTTAGTTCTAGTTCTGGTGGTGTCTGAATTACCCCAGTTTCACCGAGGAAAATTCCTCAAAGTCAGAGCTGTGGTTAAGGCCAGGCCTTCTCGTTAGGGAGGTGATCCATGGCCAGCGTAGAGGGAAGGGCAAACACAACCTCAGGCTGGCAAGAGCGGCTGCTGGTGTCTCCTGTGTGAGAGACACCAGTTCCAGCAGCCCTACCCCACGTGCCCGAGGGAGGCTGCCCCTGACTTTGGCCCCCAAATACTCTTGCTGGAGGTCCAGTGATGCTCCTGGCCTAGCGGGGGACACCGGGCAGAAAGCAGAGGCCAGGGGTGTGCCCGAGGCACAGCGCAGGCTACTCCAGGTGAGTCTGGCATGACAGGGACAGGCCACCACTGCTGAGCCAGACACAAGTGGGCTGAGAAGATGAGCTCGCGAGCGCCAGAGTTTCTGTTTCATTTTGAGGAAGGCAACCCTCTCCCTTGGAACTTCAGGAAGCTGTTGATCTTCTGGGCACACTCCTGTTAGCCACCGCACAGCCATCTTCTCGGACGCAGACTCCAGAGCCAGCCAGGGTGTCCTCTTGATCTTTGGCTCTGGTGGGCGCAGCACTCTGTTCCTACCCAAGTCAGCTTCCCTTGGAGCCCGAAGGACATTTTTAGAAGATGAGAATGTTTAGATTTTTACCTAAATCTGTGTCACTGATTTTCATGTTTCTCAGAATTATGCCCAATATCACTTTGCAGACACAAATCAGAGGCAGGTACGATAAAAACAAATGTGCCTGTTCTTGAACCATCGGACCTGTGTGGAATTTACCTTAAGCAGGATACTTGCATTTGGAAAGTGGTGCCAGGATGGTTGCTGGTTCGAGGCCAGCCTGGTCTACCTAATGAGTTCAAGATCAGACCCAGAGCTGTGAGACACACAGTCCCAAAACCAAACAACAACAAAGCAAAAGAAAAAAAAATAACAGGAGAATGCTTTAAATGCTTCATGTGAGGTAGATCTGGGTCAGAGACAGGACACAGCATCATCCTCTTGCGGAAACTGACATTCCTATTTGGAGGTTGATGACATCCTTAGAATGGCTGACTGGTCAAGAAGTCTGAGTGACATCCTTGTTCTTTTGATCCTAAATAGTTCCTGTTTGCCCTAGTGGAGATTTTAGAAGTGCAGCATCAATCACTTGTTATTTAGGCCTGCCAGCCAGGTCTCAGCAGACCTAACTCATGAGTGCATGACCTATGTCCCTCGTCCATCACCATCAGGGCATGGTTCAGTAACCAAAGTGGAGAGTGACGCTGTGAAGGGGCAGAGCCTGGGAAAGAGGCATTGGCCTCCCCACAGGAGCCCAGGGAAAGACTGAGTTCACTCAGATCCAAGTTCTCTGGGATCTCAGGACATGGAAAGTCTCAGTGGTAACACCCAGAGCTCTGCAGACAAGTCGATGTCTGCCTTCAGTCTTCAGGGAAACTTGGTTCTTTACAGTGAACTTGTCCCAGATGACAATGGTGTCTGTTTATAGGATGTCATGTGCTGATTGACATATATACCCGGGATGATTAAATCAAGCTAAATAATGTCTCTGTCCCCTCACCTCCACATCAAAATCTACTTATTAATCTTGCAATAGACACTATTATAACTGTGGTGAGGAAGACATTCCTCCTGCTTCATGAAAACTTTGAACACTGCACACTACTTCCTTCTCCCTGTGCCCACAGCCTCATCCGGCCTCAGGAACCTGCGTTCCCACTGCCTTATAATGGTGGCTTTCTAGATTTCACATCTAAGCGCCACCGTGTAGGGACTGTCATCTTGCTTGACTTATTTCCTATGTCTCCTCTCCATTTCACGACTGACCCTCTCTTAGTCCCAGAAGAGAAGTCTTTTCAGTCTGGAATCTTAACATATGGTTCTTTTTCTAGAGTGTCGAAACTTCCGGGGCACTGAGCAGTGGTGCAATCAGCAGTTTCTGACCCTGAGGGGGAAGCAGGGAGACCAGGAACAGCAAGGGGAGGGGAGAATTCTGGGAATGTGGGGGGCTTTATTCGCCACGCCAGTCAACTCTTGGCAAGTCTCCTGTCTTCAACTCTCCTACCTTCCTATGTGTCCGTCTGTCCATCCATCCTTGTCTCCACCCGTCAACTCATCAATCCTAGAATTATAATCTAGAAGGGAGACATTGTGGCAGGGTTGGAATGTGTATTTAAATTCCGAATTTATGCTTTCAGTTCTGATTCAGCTGTTTGACTGAACATTGAAGATTGGCTTTCCAAGAAGACTTGCAGTCGAGAGATTCCATAAATGGGATGAACTGCTCTTCAGCTCCATATTTGCTGCGAAAACATGTGGGAACATACATCTTTCCCAACCATTCAAGCCTGTGATAAAAATTTCTTATGTCAACTGAAAAAACATGTGCTAGGGTACTGTTGCGTTTGGAAGCAGGCTGCAGTAGAGCACATGCGCACAGGAGCCTTTGACCTGTGTGTACAAGCTGATTAGGTAAACTACCTGGACTGGAAAGCATTCTTCCACCTGTGAGTGTCTGAATGCCCCCAGGCCCGGGCAGAAATGTCTGGCAGGTGTAAAGATGACGTTCTTTGAGGTTTGGTTGTGAAGCCCGTCAGGGTCCTGGAGGCCTGAGGATGTCTCAGCTGTGAATGTGCTGTCTTGGCACCGGGTGGTCCTTGGTGATTGGGCCCATCACAGCACCCGAGGAGCACCACCCCTCCAGCATCTCCGTCTGTCATGCTTTGTTGATCAGCATTTTTGTGTTTATGTGGCTGTTGCTTCTGTAGAATTCCAGTGCTGCGATTGTTTGGACCACTATGTGTCCACATGGTGGAGAGCAGTCAGTGTCCATGACCTCAGAAAGCCTGCAGTCTGAATGGGACTCTTGAGCCCTGGAGACTGGAGTAGCCTGGGGCATCTGAGGAAAGATGAGGGAGAGGGAGGGGTGGAATTCGTAGTCTGGCATGGGGTTGTGGTAGAGGAGGTGTCTGGATGGGAGTTGCTGCCTGGCCAAGGAGGACACCATTGCATCTGGGTGAGGTAGGTGACAGTGAGGGGCATGGAACCTGCCTTCCAGAGTCAGAGCAGCAAGCTCTTGTCCCCACCGACAAGCAGGCAGGACACAGGTGCTCATGGTGACAAGCTGCTTTGGACCACAGAGCGCACAGCTGTGACTGCGGAGGCTGGGGTCCAAGGCAGGCTGGAAGCTCCTTTATCTTATGACAGTGGAAAGAGGGTGGTTCCCGAGACAGATGGGAGCCCATGCCTCAGCCTGAGGCCTAGTAAGTAGATGGTCTCAGGACCCCAGGACCTCAGCAGGGCAACTTCTCACCCTCTGTGGCCATGCTCACCTCTTAGAGACACCAGAAGTTTGCCTGCCCAGTTTCCCGGCCCTGACTTCTGGGGAGGATTGAAGGGCACTTTTGTGCTCACTTGCTTCTGATAATTCTAGAAATGAGCCATTAAAAATGTGTGACACCTTTCTTCCCTTCTTCTATGCAGTGTTGTGGACCTCATATTTTACTTTTTGGCTTCATGAGCCTTAGTGACTGCCTCTTCACCCCACAGACGGGGCTTTTCGAGGACACCCAAGGGCTCCAGTCCTGTTTGCTGCTACAGTTAATAAGCTGAGAGTCTGAGGCACTTTTATTAATCTGTCTTTGGACTTTTGAAGTTTTTCACAGTGACAGTGCCTCTGATAGTCTAGAAAATGATACAGTCTAGGGGTCTTGATTGGCTTCGTTTTCTCTTCCTGTTAAGGAATGAAAAGGCAGGACCAATGTGAAGTGTAACAGGTAAGAACAGACAGATCTCAAGCAAATAGAATCAACAGCTGAAGGAGGGTGTTTATTGGGGGTGAGGAAACATGGACACAGCAGACAGACATGAGAGAAAAAGACCCTCAGCCAAGCAGGGTTGGGACTTGGAGAGCCGAAAAGTCCAGTCTCTTCTGGAGGCCGAGTGGTGGGGGCGTGGCAGGACAGGGGCGTGGCGTGGCGGGTCGGAGTGGAGGTGGGTGGGTTAAAACCTCTGGAGAGCCTTCCTCCCCTACTTATGGTTGGTCCTATTGAAAACAAGTGTTCTTGGCCCACAACTGTTATGCAACCTATCCTGATAAGGTGAACCTGTTGAGCCAGTCCATCAGCAGGGGGCCAGCCGGCCACCTTTATTACCCAGCCCCGGCCCCTCTCCCTATCTGTCTGCCTACCAGAAATGCAAATTTCCACATTGACAGACCAAGAATAGTTAGGTATGTTGATTTAATACACATTTTTCTGGATAAAGATGTATTGTTTTTTTTTTTTTTTTTTTTTTTGGTTTTTCGAGACAGGGTTTCTCTGTGTAGCTTTGCGCCTTTCCTGGAACTCGCTTTGGAGACCAGGCTGGCCTCGAACTCACAGAGATCCGCCTGGCTCTGCCTCCCGAGTGCTGGGATTAAAGGCGTGCGCCACCAAGATGTATTGTTTTTAATACATATCTAGGAGTCTGTAACTCTGGGTCTCTCACCTCCCTGCTGCTCTCCAAAGATGTGCCGGAGAGTCAACTCTCTCTCCCCTGGATAGGCTGGAAAGGTTGTTAGTGTGCCCGGACTGTGGGAGAGAACTGAGGGCCTGGCGTGGTATCACTTTCTGATGTGTGCAGTAACTCCCGCATTAGTGATATCAGTCCCATGTATGATGCGCATCCTAAGAGTGGTGAGGACATTTCCCCGAAGACACAGTCGAGGACAAAGGGTCAGGGAACACCAAGGCAAGAGACCGCAGCAGCACGGTGTACCTTGTATTACCCCCTGCCCGGCATACGAACTGTCTCGATGAGTAATCTTCACGAACAAGTCTGAGAAGTGCTCACTGCATCTGTATTTAAGTCCAAATCTTTACGCATTGCGAGCGGCGATGTCAGCGCTTTCTCTGACACTCAGTATCTCCATGCAGCTGGAGATTCAGCCCTGCTCCAGGGAACGTCTGGGGGCAGGGAGGGAACTCCAAGGCAGCTGTGAACAGTGGTGAGGACGGGGCATCACTGAAGAGCACAGCTGGCCTGTCTTTACGTAGCGGTGAGCTAAGAGATTGGCTGGATGTTTTGCCTAGTTTATTAAGTGAAAGTACTAACTGTTTTCTGTTTAGGATATACCCGAGTAAGCCTTTAAAATGTGCTCATCTTTCTGGTTAAAGACATGAAATTTCTACATTTACAGACCAAGAGTAGTCAGGTATGTTTATTTAATATGTATTTGTTGGATACAGAGAGGTATTAGGGGCCGGAGAGGTAGTCAGTGGTTAAGGATGCCTGCTGCTCTTGCGGAGGTCGGCAGCTAGGTTCATAGCACCTGTATCACTAGGTGTTTCATAACCATTTGTAGCTTCAGCCTGGAAAGGGGGAAGGGGAGGGGAAGGGGTCCAATGCTTCTGATTCAGTATGGACCTGCACTTGTGCACAAACTATACACATGTACATAATTTTAAAAAATTGAATAAAGACAGAGATACATGTCGAAATATTTGGGGGGGGGTGAGGAATCATTAAAAACTGTTCTTAGATTTAGTGATGGGAGAGAGAGAGGTGTAGAGGCTCAGTGCTCCACCTAAAATGGCAATGCACAAACAGAAATATGTAATTTTTAAAAAGATTTAAAAAATAATAGTGAACAAAAACCATCAGGATGTTTTTTGCTTCCTAAAAATTTCTGCATCTTGAAATCTCATAATACTTAAGCCTGAATTTTTTGGTCCTCTAACGGAAGGGTAACGTGTACGAGGGAAATGTTGCTTCCTTGCCGTGGATGTCGTGGATTGCTTTTCACCCGTCCCTCCCAGCTTATTGGGTGCTGCAGGTGAGAAGTGCGGAGGAATGACCTCTGACGAAGATAAAATGAAGTCTGAGTTTCTGACATTTAGGCTAAGGCAGTGCATGGCAAAGTCCCAAGTCGGCAAGCGGGTAGTCGACAGAACCCTAAGTATCAGAGTGCACGGATCGGAGCTTGAGACGGGCAGCTTGACTACCCAATAGTTTGAACATGGTTTCCTCTGCCACGGGTCGTGTGATGCCAGGCCAGCCACTCATTTCCGGCGACTTTGGTCCTTCCCTTCTCCCTGCTGCCTCTCTCCAGTTTTGGTTGGAATGAAGATAAAATAGTGGATGTGGAAGTACTTTGTAAACTATACACTTGAGCCCAAATTCGATGCCCTGTAGGGCTCTGCTGCAAAATCCGGGGGACGGAGAGTGTGAGGGTTAATAACTGACCTTATGTAATGTTCCTGGGGCGACCCCCATGCCTTGGGTGGAGCCCAGCCCCTGCGGTGCAACCGCTAATTTGTCACATTTACTTGAATATTCTATTTTAGATCGCTAGGTAGGCAACTCAATACATACCTTATTATGCAATGTGGGTGTTGTGTGGGCAACCTAACCTTGGGATGACGAGCTTAACTTTTTATCAGTTTTGACTAGTAGGCACTTAAATGATGGAAGTTTAAGGTTTCATACTATATGCTTTAAACAATTTTAATCCCTTCGCATTTGTTTGTGCAGTGTTAGCAGCGTTAGGCTATGAAGAGCGAGCATTCTCTCAGAAGACCAGGGCAAGGGAAGATGCTCTGAGCATATAGGGGGTCGTGCGCCTGCTTCTCTTCCCTCAAAATTGAGCACAGCGGCAAGAGCTGGTTAGGAAGTTAATGCTTTTCTTCCAAGTCCTGTGCGGCTCCCCCCTCTCCTTCCCTCCTTGTCCCTTGTCACCATTAAGAGGATTTGGCTTTTATTTGCCTTCAGCTTGGATCCCTTCTGTGCTTGGTGTACTCCGTGGTGCAGTCAAAGAGGAGAAGAAAGGGTTAAAACGCTTTCTGAGCAGTAGGCTGAGATCCTTCCCAAAGCATGGCCTTAGACTCTGGTCAGATACCCTAGCTGGTTGGCCCCTTTCACCGGCCTAAAGAAATTCTGACCCATTTCTAAGAGGGATTTCACTGACAGCCGTGAAGGCCTAGATGGAGGAAGTGAGAAGATGGGGGAAGAGCACAGTCCCCCAGGGAAAGCGGACTGTGGCGAATGATTGCTAAAAATCACGTTTTCTTGCTTCGAGAGGTATCGACAGGGCATGCTTTGGAAGTTATTTTTTGGCTGTGGGAAATTTGAGTCAGATTTTGCCGTCTGCTCTGGCTGGGTGCCTTCATTGTAAATACCATGCCGCTGAGAATTCCCATGGCTGCTCTATGAAGGCTCCAGCACCCATCTGGAGGAAGCCTGGCCCCATGGTGAGATTGGGAGGTGGGGCTGATGGCTCCAGCCTGGAGCTTCTTTGCTGGTGCTCGGCTGAGGAGGGTTGTGGTGCAAGGCAGAGGCTCCCACAGACATTGGGCTGCCTTTGAGTTGCAACCCCATTAGCTGGCTAGCAAGTGATGCTCCAAAAACCATGCTGGCTCAATGTAGGCTTTCTGTTCATGTGTACCAAAGTCTCATGTGTGCCAGGCGCCTCCATCTACCAGAAAGCTATTTTCAAGGTGTATCTGGCTGTCTACTCATCTGGTCCTGATGCTGCTCAAGCTACAGGGCCGTGAGAACACGGTAGAAACCCAGGCAGGGGCTGGGGTGTGCGGTCACATTTATGGCGGGGTTTGGGGGGCCCTGGAAGGAGAGCCCCTTTGAGCTGCTCCTGGTGCAGTAGATGCAGTGATCGTTGTTTGACTGACACACTTCTACCTTGATGGGTGTTCTTAAGGGGAGCAGGCTGGGGGAGTGTGCCACCCAGGCTACCACCAGCCAGCTCCCACCCTGGGGAGGAAGGAGTGTGTATAACTTCTTTGTGCCTCAGTTGGGTCATCTACCAAGTGGCAAATGTGATATAGACTGATAAGTCTATTGTGGGACTAACTTAGTTACAATGACCACTGTTAGCACAGGTTCATTAACATCTCAGGCGTGGTCTAGCAGATGTCCTACCCCCAGCCCAGGTCTGTCCTTGTTTCTTATGTGATGGATGCCAACATGGGGTTCCAGGTGTTGTATATGTGCTGTTGGAGGCGACGGGTGGCTGGGACCATAGTTTGGGATCTGACTTGTGAACAAGGAGGGAATCCTGTAGCCAGAACACGTGATGTAGAAGACAGACAGCACCCTCTGGAGCAGGTTCATTCTACATCCAGAGCTAGTGTACCTCAACTGTGCCCCAGGCTCCATCATCTACACCCAGAGTTAGTGTACCTCAGCTGTGCCCCAGGCTCCATCATCTACACTCAGAGTTAGTGTACCTCAGCTGTGTCCCAGGCTCCATCATCTACACTCAGAGTTAGTGTACCTCAGCTGTGCCCCAGGCTCCATCATCTACACCCAGAGCTAGTGTACCTCAGCTGTGCCCCAGGCTCCATCATCTACACCCAGCGTTAGTGTACCTCAGCTGTGCCCCAGGCTCCATCATCTACACCCAGCGTTAGTGTACCTCAGCTGTGCCCCAGGCTCCATCATCTACACCCAGAGTTAGTGTACCTCAGCTGTGCCCCAGGCTCCATCATCTACACCCAGAGCTAGTGTACCTCAGCTGTGCCCCAGGCTCCATCATCTACACCCAGAGCTAGTGTACCTCAGCTGCGCCCCAGGCTCCATCATCTACACCCAGCGTTAGTGTAACTCAGCTGTGCCCCGGTGGTGTGAGCATTTGTGAGAAGTTACCCAGATGGCAAAGTCCTCACCTGACTGTCGGCACTGCCTCTATGGCGAGACACCGAGGGGCAGACTGCTGCTGTTCTAGGCTTCCCAGGCTTTGGCCGACTCCTGCAACACAGGGTTTCCTGTGGGGCTGTGAAGATTTTCTGAAAGGTTGTCAGTCACGAGGTTCAAGTCCTCCTCTACAACCATCGGTAACTCAGCCCTCAACGTTCTCCACCATTTGAAAGTTTGCAAAAGTTACAGTTTCCCGCTTGTTTTGTTTCTCCTCAGAATTGTGAGACCTCTGTGTGTGTGTGTGCGTGTGCGTGTGTGTGTGCGTGTGCGTGTGTATGAGTGAGTTTTCCCATTTGAAGCAGTCAGGGAATGACCTGTGTTTGTGTGTAGAGACGAGCACATGGAGGGCCCTGTCTCAACCTCCTTTTCACCCATGCAGTCAGATGATGTGCGTCTTGTGCTCTGGGTGAACAGGAGATGTTTATTTATCACACCAAGATAAACATCTTTCTATCTACCTGCACATGGAACTATGGATTTGAAATTGGTAAAGAAAAAAAGACGGGCAGGGTGCAGAAGTGTAGATGCCTCAGACGGCCTTTGACAGTTGGTGACACCTTCAGATATGGGGAGGGTGTAGCTCTGTGGCAGCGTCCTTGCCTAGCAAATTCAAGGCTCTGGGTCTACTTTCCAGTGCCACACATATTAAAAAGAGTTTTCTTTTTTTAAGCTAAATGATGACATTCCCAATTCACTTTTTTCTTCATAATGTCCTTAAGTGGATCTCTACAATGTCTATCACGTTTTTAAGAAGTGTCTACTTTATTGACCGACATGGCCCACAGAACTGGAGCCTTTGTACCACTCTGCAAAGTTTGGATTCAGTGACTCACACTGCCCTAGTCCCTCCTCCATGTTTACTGACAGGGTCTGGAGCCCTCGTGCCTGCCAGGGGAATGACAGGGACTTTGACAGGAGGTGTTGTCTGAGGGCGGCATTCAGGAAAAACTTCTGGAGATGGAGTGTTCATGTTGGTACTAGGAGATGAGCTGGCTACAAGTGAACAATACCTCAGTGGGTTATAAAACTCTCTTAGTGCTGTGAACTGTGTGACTGAAAGCCAGTGATAATGCTGTGTTCGACCTGTTCTTTGAGAGTTTCAATTGGTACAGACCCACTCACGTATTTGGATGTGGATGAAACTGTCCCTTCTAGGAACTGCTGCCAAACTCTGACTACATTTTATAAAGTTCCTAAGTGTCCTAGTTGGCTTCAGTGTCAACTTGACACATCTGGGAAGAGGGACCCTCGACTGAAGAAGTGCCTCCATCAGACTGGCCTGCAGGCAAGCCAGTGGGACCTTCTCTTTTCTCCTCTTTTGTTTTTTCATGACAGAGTTTCTCTGTGTAGCCCTGGCTGTCCTGGAACTTGCTCTGTAGACCAGGCTGGCCTTGAACTCAGAGATCCACCTGCCTCTGCCTCCCAAATGCTGGGATTAAAGGCGTGAGCCACCAGGCCCAGCAACATTTTCTTGATTAATGATCAATGTGGGAATGCTCAGCCCATTTTCAGGGGTCCCACCCCCGGGCAGGTGATCAGTAAGCGGCACCCCTCCAGAGCCTCTGCAGGTCCTGCCCTGCTTCCCTCGATGATTGACAATAACCTGTAAACTGAAATAAGCCCCCTTTCCCAAATTTCTTTTGGTCGTGGTGCTTCTCACAGCCACAGAAAGCAAACAGATAGAAAGTTGTGGAGGGGCTACCCACCACCCCCACATTTCTCCAGAGTGCTCTTGAGTAGGAGCTGCAGGAAATATTAGAAGGATAGAGGGGGAGTAACAGATAGAAAATACAGGATAGCCTTGAGAGGGCTTGGATCCTAATCCATCGGGGCCTCGACTGTCTCTGTCCTAGGGTATATAAAGGAATGCCAAGGGGTGGAGCAAAAGACCTCCCCCCAGGACAGCCAAGTGCAGACCATCTCAGACACCTGCACTCAGGCTCGTGGTCCAATCATCCCCTTTATGCAGACCTCCTGCGTAAAGCCACGAGGAACCTGAAAATGGGCTCCCATAGAGAGTAAGAACATGTTTAGTTTCCCACTAATCTTCCTGGGGTAAGCTAGAAGTAGGTATCAGCCTACTCACCAGGGTCCCTTGGTTTTCCTATATGGCACGATTCCATATCTGTTACCATCTTTGCTTTGGACTGAGGATTCTGAAGTTGATTGCTTACAAAGGGCTTTACCTGGTTTCTTTACTGGCTACTTAGGTGTCCATTTAGTGTTTGGTGGTCTGTAACTGATACCCCTGTTCTCACAGCAGTGCTCACATGCTCCCAGCTTGGGCTAGGCACCGTGTGCACAGATCAAACCTCTGAAGTCATGTCTGTGCCAAGACCAAACTGGTAGCAGCATTCAGTCTCACAAACACAATAACCTGCGCTCTTCGGGAGTATGAACCTTCTGAAGCCTTTCATATACACAGCTCTAGGCTAGCAGGTCCTTCTCATTCTACGGTCTTACTTGCCTGGTTGTCTCTCAGGTAATTCCATACGTCTTTGCATGGCGAAGTCCCCAACCCTCCTTAGTGGGAAGTTTCTTCTGGTAGCTGAACTGTTCAGTTCTGCATCATGGCAAATGGGTCTGTCTTTTCCTGGCATCCTGGAGAGCTCCTGCCCAGCTGCTTTCCCTGAGATGCAGTGGTTGTTAAGGCAGGGCTGAGGCCCTCACACCTGCCTGGATGGGTTGTTGAACCTGTCTGTAGGAAGCACGCATCTGTTTGGGAGATATTATAAGGAGAGCATGTCTGCAGAAAGTTTGTTATAAAGGCCCATGGCGGGGGTGGGAGGGGCATCCTCATGCTAACTCTGAGAAAGCCGCTGGGTTTCTCCAGAACATACATTTGCTTGCATTTTAAGGATACCGGGTTTTGTACCTGGCCGACTTCCCCCTAGACTGTCAATATGAAGTTTATCAGCAGAGTGATCACTTCCCCCGAATGTGCTTAGGCTTCCCTGTGTTTGTCTGTTTTACTTCCTGCCTGTTGTCTGCATTCTTCATTTCTTTGTCAGGCGCGTTATCTTTTGCCTCACTGGACGTGTGTGTGTGTGTGTGTGTGTGTGTGTGTGTGTGTGTGTGCGTGCGTGCATGCATTTCTTCTTCGGCGGTCTCCTGAACAGGCGAGGTGAGCACTCCTCATCCGTTCATCACTTTGTATGATGCTGAGGTCGTGGAGGGCAGGGTTCTCCTTTATGGCAACCTGCAGTCTCATATTACAAAGCAAAGGAAGTCAAGTGCAGGCCTGAGGCTCAGTTTAGCCCCCTCCCAGAAAATGCAGACACTCTCAGCCCTCTGAGACCTTTTCGAGGGAGACACACAGTGTACTCATCCACGACACTTCATATACCTGGGCAGGTATGTGAGTACCTGTCACTGATTCAGGACATCTAGATTCACAAGTCTGAGCTGAGACCAGGGCCATCAGAGTGTGTTGCCTGGGGAGCCATCCACTGCACACAGCTCTAAGACCCGCCCAGGAACAACGCCAGCAATGAACTGTAGCTTTCCCTGCAGGATGCCCTGCAGTAGGGAGCCCTTAGGGCCTGTTCACATTTCAGTTCCATTTATTAAGATTTGGTTTTGGTTTGTATCCACCACATCAGGAAAATAGAGGTTGTGGCGAGAAGAGGGATTTAAAAAATAAAAGTGATCTCAACTGCCCCATCTTCTGACTACGCTTCCAAATGCCCTCTCCCAGTTCCCCTCACAAATATGGATACTGAGTTTCAAATCTTTGTGGTCTGACTTCATTTCTTTTGATGGATCCCTCTTCTCTTGGTTTCTCTTCTGAGAGAAGATGTGTATTTTCCTACCGCGTAATTCCCATAGCTGTGAAGAGGTGAACCTGCAGGTAAAGGCTTTCTAGTCTCTACCGCGGCCCCCACCTGTACACTGACCCTTCTAGTCTCTTGACACATGCCGGCTCTGGCCACACGTCACTCCGTCACTGATGGTCCTTTCACAGAAGACGCCCCCCCACCCCCAGCTCCGGAGCCCCCTCGTGACTGTCCTGGGTGAGCACCCTGTGCAGTACCTCCCGCTACCTGTCCGAGGGGTAGTGAATGGAGCTGAATGGAGCAGGGCAGAGGATGCTTGGCACCTAGACCACTCTGCCTTTTCCTCTCAACTTCTCTCCTCAGAGGCTGTGTGGGCTGCCAGGCCTTGTGCTTTTTGCCTATTTTGTAGACAGCCCTCATCATGCCTCTGGAGGTTCCAGAACTTTCCCTTCCTCTATGTGAGCAGCAGACATTCCCAGTGAACACATCTTTGAGAATTTCCAGACAAAACACCTGTCTACACACCCTTCTTCCCACATGTATATGGCAAGGGTGTGGTAATCCAACTTGTCTTAGTGTGTGACACCTGACATGGATGAGACAAATCTTACTCCTCGCCCAGGGACAAGTCTGTGAGACTCCATCTAATTCCCATACAGGTGTGACTCCTTTTAGTTCCCACACAGGTTCAGAACAGAAGCATTTTTTAAAAGGATATTTACATATGCATGGTGCAATATCCTGGGGATGGGTCCCAGGTCTCAGTACAACATTCACTGTTTCATCTACAGCTTAAACACAGCTACAGTCATAAATTTTTAGTGCTCTATTTGTATGTATGTCTGCATAGCAGGAAAAAGGCGTCAAATCCTGTTATAGATGGTTGTGAGCTTCCGTGTGGTTGCTGGGAATTGAACTCAGGACCTCTGGAAGAGCAGTCAGTGCTCTTAACCGCTGAGCCGTCTCTCCAGCCCTATCATTTTTTTTTTTAATACCCCTGCATTTGACGATGGCTCATCACATGGGGTCAGCTATAGCCTTATGCAGGTGCTTAAAACCTTGAAGATTTTGGATTTCTAGATTAGAGAGTTCAGCTGTACTGTGAATTGTTTGGTATTATTAGCTACATTAAGACCAGTGTTGAAATGGCCACACACATGGGCTCTCTGCTTCCGAAGTGTGAAACTTCCCAGGAGTCTGTAGTGACCTGTGTATGAGAGATGTTTCCTGACTTATTGACAGTGGTGTGTGACAGGGACCAAAATGAAAGCAGTACAGTAAGAATGACTTTGGATGAGATCGGCTTATTGTTAGTTTTGATTGAAAGCTATGCTGCTCCTTAGCTGATTAAAATTCTCTAGTGTGCTTTAATTAAAAAATACAAAAAACTCCTAACTCAAAGTAGGCTAATTGAAAGTAGCTTTTAATATTCCTTTATATTTTATTTGGACAGTTTATAAATGAATTTGTATCTAATTAAGGAAACAAAAAAGTTCGTCATTCAAGTGACTTTTTTGTGTGCAGCTGTTTGAACTCATAGATGATGGGATTTAAAAAACACAGGTAGGGGAGCTGTGTCCTGTGGTCCTCAGCTCTTATGGGGGCCCAGATTTCTGGCATTCACATTTCCCAGTTGTTTTTACGTTGGTTGGAGTAGTGTTTGACCGTGGGCCATTTGCACCCCAGTGTTCCTTTGTTCTGATCTGCTCCTGGGCCTGTGGGCACACTCACGCTTGCACATCTCGCATAGCACAGCTCAACTTTACCAACTGTGGGACTCTTCTCAACTTTCTCTTCAAGACTTACTCATCACTTCCTCCCACCTCATCTACCCACAGGCACATCAGAAATCCCAAAATAGCATAAATCATTTATCTCTATAAAAAAACCACATGAAATTCTGATATTAGAGACTGATAATGGGGACAAAATTTGAGTCTTTGTGATCCATGGATTAGTGTGTGTTCTTGTTTAACCAAAGGGTCCTCTCCGTAGTAGATGTAGATGCATGCTCTAGGTTACCTGAGGGCCTTTTCCACGTTAGATACAGAAGTATGTTGTCTATGAACTGAAGGGCCCTCTCCACATCTGGATTGTTTCTTGGGGGCACTCTGAATATTCACAGCATGGCAATTCTGTTACAGGATGTGAAACGTAGTATCTGTAACTCTGGAATTTTAGATTGGTGTGAGTTTTACCCACAGCACCACATTTTGATTTGAAATATTTTCAATCTTGTTTTGAAATCAGATAACTTGGAAATTGGAGCACATTAATATCATCTCTCCCTTTCTCAACAGACAAAAAAACAGGCCCAGGTGCTTATGTGCATATTTCGTTCCGGGCCCTGGGTGTCCTGTCTCTGCACTGTTGCTGAAGCCTCAGCACACTGCCATGTAGGAGTGACGGCTGCTTTTCCCTTGAAAAGCTCTTGTAAGAGGTGCTTGCGTAGCCAGAAGTTTCTCAGCCCTGTGGTCCCGCAGCCGCCTATAAAATAGTCATTCAGAGGCTTCATATTAATTGCAAAGTCTATGGCCTATTGACTAAGCTTCTTGCTAGCTACCTCTTATAATTTAACCCATTTCTATTAATCTATAAGTTGCCGTGTGGCTGTGGTGTTATGGGTCTGCTGGCAGCTTTCTGCTCCTTGGGCAGTGGCTGGTGTCTCCCTCACTCTGCCCTTCTCTCTGTGTCTCTACTTGGATTTCCCACCTGGCTATGAGCTTTCTTGCCATAGGCTGAAACAGCTTTATTTACTAACCAATGGGAACAGCATATATTCACAGAGTACAGGAAAACATCCCACAGCAGTGCTAGGTAGCCTGGCCAGTGAGCAGTTTTGAACGGTGGGGCAGCTGGTTCTTGGTGGCATGGCATGGTTATTCTGTTTCTGTCACCTGGAGGTAATGAATCCATATTCCTCCCTTTATGACTATTTCAGATTCTTGTGATGGATGACCGTTGTCCTTCATCTTGCTGATGGAGCATCTCAATTGGTTGTAGTCTAGTCGGGCAGAGTTTCAGATTATGTGTGGAGCACAAAGGAATGAAATCACTTTCGAAGTTGAGATAGGGAAATGGGTCGGTAAATGGCCTCAGCATCATGGGCTGGACTTGGTGGTAGGTGTGAAGGTTTTTCAAACTCAGTTCCCTCCCTTCTTGGTTCAGAGTTTTGCTCTGGCAGATGCAGAGAACGTGGGGAAGTCCAGGGATGGGATCTCACACCTGAAGGTATGAGAATGAACAGGAGGAGCCATCCACTCTGTAAGCTGGATCTTCCTGGGAGATGGAGGGCTGTCCCGGTCTACTTGGTCTCTGAGCCTGGCACATGCTCAGATGATGGGCAGGGCTTCCCCAGTGGTGTCTGTGATGTTCCAGTTAGTCCCAGGCAGGTCATTTTTACTCAGTTAATCACTGCATGGCCTGATGATTGCTGAACAGTGTGATTAAGAAAAAGCTGTGTAGACACCAAAGAGCCAAGCTTGGAGGCACAACCCTGTAATCACAGCCACTTAGAGGCTCAAGGTAGGAGAACTGCAAATTCAAGGCTGGCCTGGGGAACGTAGTGACTCTTTGTCTTTTTGTTTGTTTTGTTTTTTGTTTTTCGAGACAGGGTTTTTTCTGTGTAGCTTTGCGCCTTTCCTGGAACTCACTCTGTAGCCCAGGCTGGCCTCGAACTCACGGAGATCTGCCTGGCTCTGACTCTCAAGTGACTCTTTGTCTTAAAAGTAAAAATTTAAAAAGGGCTATTGATGTGGCTCAGTGGCACAGTGCTTGCCTAGCACGTTCAGGTACCAGGTTCAATCCCCCAGTGCTGCAAGGAGAGAAGAGGTCATCATTGACATACTATACATTTAAAAGCATCGGGCTATTTTACATTGCCGTCTTCAATACACAGCTAACATATTATCCACTTAATATACATATCAAATCAGTAGAGCACCATTATTTCTATTTACTATATAAAGCCCTGCAGAAAGCGTCCATACATGCTTAGGTGATGGTAGAGTCAGCGGACAGGACCTGGAGATTCTAATCCTGCTGAAAAGGACAGATTAGAACATGGTGGAGGTCAGCTACACACCATCTTCTCTGTCTCTAAGTGGCTTTTAGAGACAGTTTGAGTCACCATTCGAGAGGTTGCTTCCTCTACACTGCATATGGCATGTGATAGATGACCTCAGTCTAGAAGGATCCAGAAGACACACTTAGTGTGTCCCCATGCCTCAGGTCAGGGCCTTTCTGCCGTGGCCTGTGTCAGATGTCCCCCTGTGGAGGCCTTTGCAATAACACCAGAAACAGGAGGAACCCACAATATGTCCTTTAGTTTATGTCTTAACGCCTAATAATAGAAAAGATTATTTTCTGAACTCTTAAGGATCTTAACCATAGTGTTTTAGATAAGGTAGTTATATGAAATGTAGTGATTTCTGCCAGGAAGAAATAATTATCCCCTTTCAAAAAAATGTGTATTCCGAGTGTTTTTTATTAGCTTAGTGAAAAATCTGTTATTTGAATAATTATTCCGTATACTTAAAATGGCTAACTCTGAGTGTTTCCTATATGCCTGTGTTTAGAGCTGTATATTTAAAAGTTTCCTGTTAGATTTAAGGTTACCGATCTGCACATTTTCTACAGTAGAGGTGAAAGGCTGAAGCTTGAGAGGATGGTGGTGTTCACAGAACAGAAATGTTTGCGCGTATTCTAGAGGATCATGGGGAACAGTCAACATCACGGAGGGCAGCCACACAACTGTTAGGCTTTGGAGTAGCTTCCTGGAAGTATCCTGATGTAAGAGCCAAGGGGATGCACAGTAGAGGCCAGAGTATACACAGTGGCCACTTGTATCCCAGAGAGGGGAGCCAGAGAACCTTGGAGATGTTCAGTCTAAGAAGATGGAAGTCAGGGAACATGGGAAACGAAGGCCTGGTAGGTGTGTGTGTGTGTGTGTGTGTGTGTGTGTGTGTGTGTGTGTGTGTGTGTTTGTGTGTGTATGTGTGTATGTGTGTGTGTATATGTGTGTGTGTGTGTATGTGTGTGTGTATGTGTGTGTGTATATGTGTATGTATGTGTGTGTATGTGTGTGTATATGTGTGTGTTTATGTGTATGTGTGTGTGTATGTGTGTGTTTGTGTGTGTGTATGTGTGTGTTTATGTGTATGTGTGTGTGTGTTTGTGTGTGTGTGTGTGTGTGCGCGCTGCCAGGAAGCTCAAGGGCAGAGCCTGGGGTTTCTCTTTGACTTCCTGCTCTTTCCCCTTTATTCTGCCTACCCCCCAACCCCCTACTGTACTATACGGTGCCGTCCACATGTAGGTCAGATGTCCATCTCTCATCCACAGTCTCACATGTCTCTCCTCTCTGGAAGCAACTAACTCCACAGCATGCCCAGAGAGGCGTGCCTTCCCATTCCAGGCTTCGCTCCATCCATCACAAGACATGAAGCATCACAGTGACTCCTGTGAGTGGGAACTAATAACTGCTTTTGGTGAGAGGTATCTGTTTGACAGAGTCAGCCCCCTCCCTCTAACTTCCTGCCTCGGCTGGACTCTTGGTAACTTGGTCCTTGTCTTTCTCATCTCACCCTCTGAATGAGCAAAGGCAACAGGGTCCAGCCAGGCCTCACATTCTTTTATCTCCTTAGTCAATCTCATGGTCTTCATCGATGATCTCTTGGATATATCTATTAGCTTTTCCTAAATTCAGGACCATACACCAGTATATATGTGTATTTAAATCTGGGCATTTAAAACCAGTGCTAAGCTTTTGACTTCAACTGGTTTCTCCTTGACTCTGAAGATGATGTCTCTGTCCTCCAGGTGCTCAGGCCCAGGGCTCCAAGGTCAGCCCGGGTTCTTTTCTTAACCTTAGAAGGCTCTTGGCTCCAGTCTCATCTGGTTTCACTACCTGCATTGCTTTAGGCCTGCACCTTGTTAGGCTGGCCAACAAGCCCTGTTCATGGGCTGCCTGTTTTCCATACAGTTGCCAGAGACATCCTGGAGTGTGCTTAAGTGGTGTCACAGCAGTCAGGGTAGGTCTTGACATCCCTGCAGCTACCCAGAGGCCTGCTTCCTCCGGTACCTGACCTCTCCCCCAGGGTTATGTGTGGTGTCACTGGCACTCTTGGACCACACCATGCCCATTCTTCCTTGCACCCTTGGTGTTGCCTGAAGCCTGGTGTAGGTCTGGACCCAAGGCTCAGCCCCTCTGTACATTGAGGGCTCTGCTGAGGACCCACTCCCAGATGGGTCGAGAGCAGGGTCCTTCCTCTTTTGGTCTCCATTTGTGCCTCTTGCTGGGCTTGGCTTTCATCATGGTGCTTTGGAATTAGATCCTGGTTGGTTTGTTTCCTGTTGTACTGTGTTTCCATGTAGACTTTAGTGCCAGGTACAGAGCAGATGCCCAGCAGTTCAAAAGACTTTTAAAACCGAGTAGATGGCATTTTGCAGCGAGTGGTTCCTATGTATAAGATTAGGATTCAGAACTCTTAAGTATACAGCCAGTCTTGATATTGAGAGACTCAAATTGTGAACCGAATTAGTATATGTTAGACTTTGAAGTTTTGGGAAGGCTTTAGAAGAAAAGAAGAAAAAGCACAAAACACTGTAGGAGATACATAGGCCAAATCAAGCTAGCGCAATAAAAGCCTTCTCTCTTGGAATGAATGTATGAGTTAACATTGAAAATGAAGATGGACACAAAGGACTGACCAGGATGTTCGAGGGAGGCTGATGTGCTCAGTTAGCTAGGAAGGGAGATGCCAACGGTGTGTTAGGACCACCAGGAGCCAGCCTAAAGCCAGAGGACAATTGGCTAGTGACCATGACTCCAGGGCAGTTCATCATGGTAGCATTCAAGATGGAACACTGAAGGGGAAACACAAGCTTCGTTTGTCCGAACACGTACGAGAGATGGAGTTTACCGAGGTGCTGATGGGTGGAGAGCATTGTGCTCCTGGCCACCACTGAGCTGGGGTCGCAGCCACTGGACATTCTCTGGTCTGTCAGGATGCCAGCGAAACATGGCACTGCCAAGGAGCCCCTGCTGGGAAGGAGCGCTGTGTAAGTTACTAGATGAGACGGCATTTCAGTGATCTATCTTCCTTCCTTTCTTTTTTTTTTTTTTCATTTTGTTTATTTGTGCATTGTGCGTTTGCATGAGCCATGGCATATATGTGGAGGTCGGAGGAAAGCTGTCTGGAGTCGGTTCTCCCTCTTCTGCCATGTGGATCCTAGGGATGAAACTCAGGGTGTCAGACTTGGGGCCGGGCACCTTTACCTGTATGCCTGCTCCATTTCAGAGGATAACAATAATAATAAAACTTTTTGTTATTATTATTTTTGTTATTGTTACTTTATTTTTATTGTTACTTTAATTTTCGAAAGATTTATTTTATATGGATGAGTGTGTTGCCTGCTTGTGTGTGTGTGTGCCACGTGTATGCAGTCCCCACAAAGGTCAGATGAGTCCATCAGATCCCCTGGAACTGTAGTTACAAATGACTGTGAGCCAACAAGTGGGTGCTGGAAACCAAACCCGGGTCCTCTGCAGCCAGCGCTCTGGACCACTGAGCCTTCTCTTTAATCCCATTTCAGCGGTCTTAAAGGAGAAGAATTCAGAGCAAAACCCTGGGAAATCCCTGCCCTGGGGTCAGAAGGAAGGTGTTTCGAAAGTGGCAGCGTAGACACGGGTCAGCCGATGGGAGCTCCTTCCAGGCTGCACAGTGGAGACGACTCCTGACCACAGTGAATGTGGGTGTGCAGCAGAGACTGTTCTGCAATGCAGTCACCTTTCCCCTAAAAACCCTTAAAATACAGCAATAGTTTTATTTACCTTTATAAGTACCATTTGCTTCAGGAGGATCCCATTTCTCTGGTGTCCACACCCTCCCCATCTCTCTCTCTTCCTCTGGAATTCCTGTGTCACAGGTTAAACAAGTGAACCCGATGGTGTTCCCAGGTGTCACAGGTTAAACAGTGAACCTGACGGTGTTCCCAGGTGTCACAGGTTAAACAGTGATCCTGATGGTGTCCCCAGGTGTCTGTGACATTCTAAGAGACTTTTCTATAAAATTTCTTGCTAACATGAACCTTCTTGTCCAGTGTGCCTTCTGCTGAGTGTGTGTGTGTGTGTGTGTGTGTGTGTGTGTGTGTGTGTGTGTGTGTGTGTTATTGTGAGGGGGATTTTGTAGGGGAAGTGTGCTAGGCTTCTTCAGAGAAACAGAAGCAGAATCAGTAGAGAGAAGAAGGGGGAAGGAGGGGAGGGGAGGAGAGACAGGACGCTGGCATTCTAGAATTAGCTCTGTAGTCTGGCTGGCGAGGGTGGGACAGGCAAGGCAGCCCGACAACTGGGCTGTCAGACTAGGGTTCGAGTTGCAGCCCCAAGTGTGAGTTCTGCCATGCAACAGGCTAGCTGTGGGCATCCCAGTGTTGTGTTGAGATGTCCATCTACGGAGAGAAACCTCAGTGCTGTCTCCTAAAGCCTTCCACGGATTGGCTGAGGCTAGCCCACACCATAGAGAGCAGTCTGTGTTGCACACAGCAGAAAGATTGAAATGTTGGTCACATTTAAAAAACACCGTCACGGCAACATCTGCACTGGTATCCCCTCAGGCCACTAGACGTTGTGGCCTAGTTCAGTGGACACCAAGTTTACCATGAGAAGAAAGGCAGCTGCTTGGAACATGAGCTGTTGGGAGAAGAAGGGGCGGGGCACTGCCATATGGCCTGGACATGGCCACCGGTGTTCATCTCTTTGGTCACATGCACTCTGTCTGAGACAGTTGAAAGGATAAAAGGGTTTTCAGTCTCAGAAGGGAAAGGGGTTCAATTTCTTGTCTTACATCACATGTTCTAGGACAGCTCTAGGGGTCTTTCTGAAGCTTGGTCACTGTTATGCTCAACCTTGTCACCAGAGGCTCTCCAGAACCTCCTGTCCACCTCTTGCCACCCCCTCCCCCACGTCTTTTGGATGCTTCTTAAAATGCGTAGTTTGTTTACTGGCTTAAAAATCAGTTTGACCCTTTTTGGGGTGATGGAGAGATGGTTTGGCAGTGGAGAGCACTGGCTGCTCTCGCAGAGGACCCCAGCTGGGTTCCCAGAACCCACACGGTGGCTCACAACTGACTGTAACTCCAGTTCCAGGGCCTCTGATGCCCTCTTCTGGCCTCCACAGGCACCAGGCACATGCGTGATATACATCCATACACTCAGACACACATTCATATACAGAATAAACATTATTTTTTAAAGAAGAAAATACATCTTCATGCTAGAGACACTCTCACAACATTAAAAAAAAAAAAAAAAAAACCTAGAATTGCTCAGGTCCATGCCACTCTCAGGCACAGTTGCCTCTGACAGGCAGGAGTGGCAGCCTCAGACAAAGCCCTGGCCAGTGGTGAGTTGCAGCAACGGGAATTTACAAAGGCCTCAGACCCTGACAGGAAAACCCGGAACAACCAACACTTCACAAACGACAGCATCTCCCACAGTGCCTCAGCCTCAAAGTCCACATAAGCAGAGTAGAATAAGCCCTACATCTGGTCACCTGTTGGACTGTCATTGCCGTTGGGGACCTTGCGGTACCCCGGGTGGAAGGATGGGTGCCAGGAAGCCAGCAGCCCAGGCCGGCCTGGGACTGAGGGTTTTCCCAGGACAGGAGGCTCACATGGCTAAGATGGAAAGTCCCAGTTGGTCAACCTCACAGATGCCGACGTGACTAAGGACTGCCACTGAGCAGAGAGAAAGGTCACCAAAGGCTGAATCGCTCTTCAGAACAGGGCAGGCCCAACCGGGTTTGCTTAAAGGGTCCACGTTTCTTTGAACTTTTTTTTTTTTTTTGAGCGGCTGGAATAGGGTCAAGAGTGAAACGCCCAGACAGGAAGTAAGGTCTACGTTTCCCAAATCAGATATGCTAATTACTATGGAAACCTCCACTGCTAACAATACAAGAAGATCGCCCAGAAGGATGCAGTGCTGTTTAAATGTGTATTTGTTACACTGGAGAAAATCTGTGTGTCAGACAATCACATGGTCCGGTACAACTGTGGGCCGTTTAGTGATTTCTTCTTTCTGGTGTGAGTGTAAGAAAGTTTTCCATCAGCTGATGGGCTGAGCAGGTTTTAGTAAATCTACCCCAAGTGAGAAGGTTAGAGCAGATGGTGCGTTTGATGGGGGCCAAGCGACCCTTCCCTCACTGTGATGAAGAACGGACAGAAACAGCCCAGGACAGGAAGGAAGTGTTTATTTGCTAGATTTTGGTGACTTTGGTCCATGGGGGTTGTGGGGAGGCCAAAAGTCAAGGTCCTACCAGTTAGTGCACGCTCCATTTTCCTCGTATCCTGTGGGGCCCCCAGCCACTGGTGGGGGTTGCCTGTGCCATCCTCCGTGGACGTGGCCTCACAGGCTTCAGCAGAGGTCGGCTTTGCAGGTCTCTCTGTGCTTCTCAGTCCAACCGAGGAGACCATCCACATCAGCTGTCACACACACCCTTATCAGCCTTAACATAAATGATGCACACTCAGTTATTCCTGAAGTAACTTTCAAGGTCTCAACCTACAGTATAAACTAGACTTCCTAAAGGAAGACCATGCTTCGGATAACCCGATAATATACTCTGGGTCTTCCCTGCTCTCTTAGTTGTACTATTTGTGAATTCATAGCCTCTAAAAAATAACAACAAAAAAATTAAAAAAAAAAACCAACTTGATATTTTCTGGGCTACAGCTTATTTTATATATTTTAAAAATTTATTTATTTATCTGTATGTCTGTGTACCACTTGCTTGCCTTAGTGCCCCTGGAGGCCCCAAAAGGGAGTCAGATTGCCCTTGAACTGGAGGTGCAGGCAGGTGTGAGCTGCCCTGTTGGTTCTGAGAATTGAATCGAAGTCTTCTGGAAGAGCAGCCAGTGCTCTTAACTACTGAGCTACCTCTCCAGCCTGCCGCAGAATACTTTAAACCAAGGACCAGTATCTACATCCTTATGCTTAAGGATGCCTTACCTAGCTCTCTCTCCTGCCTTGCTATTGATCGTTCAGTTCTTTATTAGGCCATCAGGTGTTTTAGACAGGCAAAGTACCACAGCTTCACAGGGTTAAACAAATGCAACATAAACAAAAGTAACATACCTTAAAATAATATTCCACAACAGTCTCCCATCATTTAGGCTGTGTGCACAAGGGGAGTACTTTTCAAATTGAGTGACACCTACTCAGGATATAGTCATACAGTCATGTTTACAGAGAGCATTTTCCTATTGCCTGCCAAGGACCAGCTCCTTTCTGAACGCCCCACCCCCACCCAACACTGAAGGGACTCCTGGAATCCTACACTGCTGCCTGCTAAGTGTAATTGGGAAAGTCCACTCTTCCGTGCCACAGGGAACACTTATTTTCAAACTGATTTTTAAACTGGCTCCTAATAGGCCTGTGGGTAAGGACAGGAGACTTAGTGAGTCCTGTGTCATATGAACAGAGACAAGGGGACTCAGGCACAGCTGGCCCGGAATGCCTTCCGTGCATTCCTGTAGGAAAATGCAGAAGGAGGAAACTGAGTTCAAATAATTTACTTGAAATTCATTATTTCCAAACTGCCAATCAGGCATAAAACTGAAGGTATCAAAATCCAAATTTGTGGATAAGAGTCAGTGTTTAAAACATCCAGTTTGAATCAATGAATGTAGGCTCTGCCCAGCTTCCCTCGTTTTTTTTTTTTTTTAAGTCGGGGTGTGGATTCCCACATTCCCCGGCAATGGCGCAAGATCAACAAGAACTTGAGGTTAGATCATAGGAACCAGAAAACGAAAGAGGCTTCCAGCAGGGCCTGGGCGAGCCTTAGGGACTCCGAGGAGGCTGTGAGGGTGGAACTAAGCTAAGAAGTCCCCTGTTGAAGTTCAACTTAGCCCAGCCTCACCAAGTCCGTCTTACTGGTGTACGAGGAATAGTCCTCTGCTTCAAAGAGTTTACGATAAAACTTGGAGTGTTTTGGGCATTTATCATCTTTTTTAAGAGACTTGCAAATACTTTATCATTTCAGATAACAAGGTGGTGGTTGTCTTGTGCCTTCATCACAAGCCGACAGCTTTGCCTTTTGCTTCTGTTTGTCACACGTGCAGAAACTCGAGGCTTGTTTTGGGCACACTAGCGTCGGGAACATCTGGTGCAGCTTCCCCAGACAGTCTGATGGAAGGGAGTTTCTAGAAAGCCCATAGATTTGCAATAGGTTTCAAGTCATCATCACAGGCAGTCAACTTCCCAAATTTAACTTCTTTATCTGAAAATAATGACTGGAATGATTATTGTCTTAGATATGGACTTCGGTAAATTTCATCCAATGGCTTTAGTTCCTGGCTGAGATTTTTATTTTATTATATTCTTTGCAATGAACACTTCCCAAGTGCAGAATTCCTTCTTTATGTTTGATTGGGAGAGTCAATAAGCCTGCCTAGGGAGTTTTAAATACTGTCTCCATTTAGAGTCATTTAAGCAGTGATTCAGATATTTACTGACTGCCTACTATGCGTCAGAACACTGGTAGATACTACCAAGACAGCCACAGAGCCGGGCACAGAATTAAAATAGCTCTCCTGTCCGGAGGGGGCACAGGAAGGACTGCTAAGGGCTCACCACAAGAGGCTCACCAGGTCTGTAGGAGCTGGCTGGGGAGGGGTTGTTGCAGGAGCGAGGGAGGGCATTCCAGAAAGTAAAGAAGCAGTGTGAGGCAGAAGTCACAGACAAGCTGAACAAGGTCGGCTGAGACCTGAGAACAGTGGAGGCAGAGAACAGACAGCAAAGTAGGGTAGCAGTCCACCAGGTCCAGGAGCGAGGAACTAACGAAAGAGAAGAGGATCCGTGGAAACTGAGCTGTCTGGTGCTGTGAAAAGTACAGCCCGATGCTCCTAGCTGTGTGTTCCGAGACAGGAGTCCCACACCCAGGCAGGCATCCTCCAGTTCCAGGCCAGGGTGGGTGAATGAAGCCGCAGAGCCAGGGAGCGTGGCTTGCAGAGCAAGGTGTTCAGTGTGGCTCCACCCAAGTGTTTGAAGGACTGTTCGCCCAGACACGCTGAAATCACAGGTGACAGTAGTAGTCAGTGTCAGTGGGAAGTGAGAGCTAGTGTATAGCCTGTAAAAAAATAAAGATTTGTTTACTTGTGTGTCAGAAGAGGCCGTTGGATCCCCTGGAACTGGAATTATAGACAGTCGTGAGCTGTATGGGTGCTGGGTCCTCTGTAAGAGCAGTAAGTATTTAACTGCTGAGCCATCTCTCCAGCTGGTGGAGTATGGTTAATTAAAATGTTTCTCTGTAACTTTTATGTTACTGTTTGAAAGATGAACTCAGTTAAGTACTACAACTTCATGCCAGCTTCAAATAACGTTGTCTCTTGGACAACTCGTTGGTTTTCTCCATATCTACAAAGAGGCATTAAATTTAAGATTATGTTGACTTACTCATTTGTATGTGTGAATGTCCATTCATGCACATTTACATTTACACACCATGGCATAGGCTTGGGTCGGAGTTCAACTTTCTGGAGTCCGCTCTCTCCTTCCAGCACATGGGTCCTCAGCATTGCCAGGCTTAGTGGAAGGGGCTTTTAGCCACAGAGCCACCTTGCTGGCTCCAGACAGGCATTTTAAAACTCTCCTCAGGTCACTATTTGTCCCAATGAATCCTGGATTACTAAATATTGGATGGCTACTTTAAAAGTTTTCCCAAACATGCAAAAGGTATACAGTGTTACTCTTCAAAACGCTTCAGTGAAGAACCCGAGGTTCTGGTTCATTATGTGGTATCAGGTAGAAACAGTAAGAGGTTTGTTGTTCAGTTTAAAATATACCTGTGCAGCCTTGCAGAATTCCAAAGTAGTTCTACTTAAAAACAAGTCTGTGCTGGCTGGTAGAGTGGTACACCCCCTTAATCTGAGCACTTGGGAGGCTGAGGCAGGAGGATCTCTCTGAGTACCAATCTAGCCTGGTCTACATAGTGAGTTCCATGACAGCGAGAGCTACATATAGTGAGATATATATAGTGATACATATATTGAGTATTGAAAAAACCAACTAACCAAGCAAGCACCACCAACAAAAAATCCTACGCAAAGATTAATGGGAAAAATAAAAATTATTCTAAACAAAGAGAAGTTACTGTTTTCTATTGCAGTTTTTAAATATTTTATTTGTTAATTTGGGCTGGGTTTTCACCATTGTGCATGGGCTCTGGTTGCAACTGCAATAGTATCCAAGGACTTGACCACTCATTTTCATGTTATCTGTGTATCAACAAGTACTGATTTATGTCATATTAGTTAACACGGCAAGACTTCACGTTTGTCATGTACTGAATGCCTGGATATTTTGATAGTTATTCAGAAATAAAATAGAGCATGGTCACTCATGTGGGCAGAGGTGTTTTGCGGGCTATTTTAATTTTTTTTTCACGTGGTGTTCTCAGGGTGTATTCACAATGGCAGAATGAAAAGCTCAGGCTTACCCCTCACACCGTTTTCTAGTATGGAACTGTCAAGTGTCTGTTACTGGGAGGAGAGTCCATGACATCCTCTTTCCCTGGGCTGGGAGAGGAGGTGGAGGAGGTCTTCTAGCCAGGGTCAGAGGATAGATAGCAAAGTCTTCCCTGTCGGAAAACTACATTCCTTTCCTCTCTAGAAACACAATTCCGGTAGGTCTGTTTTATGGTGGATAATTTAACATGAGAGTCTTCCGGGGATATTTGTTGCTAATGGTTATCCCTCAGTATGCCATAACTTTTTAAATTCTAAGGATCTGAGGTGTCTCACATGAGATGTTCATATTCCAGGACTCAGGAGAAGTGGAGGTAAGGGGTTGTCTCCCTCCCTCCCCCGCCCAGTAGGAAAAATAGTAACTGAATGGCTCCCTTGCACTGATTACCAATGATGACGTAATTTTCAAATGGGACTTGATAAGTTACTTCATAGACTGAAGAAGAATGCTGATTTTAAGCCATGGACCAAACAGCCTGAATACTGTGACCTCCACCATGAGAAAAATCCAGCCTACTTAATCCAAACACGGGGGTAGCCTTTCCTTTAGAGGACCGTGTGAAGTATTTCTGGAGAATTTCCTTAGTGCTGCTCTCAAGGAAATGCAATATGGAATGTCTGCACCCACGGTGCGGGTGGCTATCGAGGAAGCGAACTGGAACAAGAGGGAAGTCTGTGGGCAGTAGCAATTACTGCTTACTCTGCCCAGCTAGTTTTCTCACGTGCCTTCTGGTGACAGACCTGGCTTTCCTGCCACTTAGAAGGTGTGTGACCTGGGCCCGGCCAATTGCAGTATCTGCTAGCTGGACTCAAGGGTAAGGTCACGGTGGGGCTCAGCAGAGCTTTCTTCCGCTCCCTTTCCTGTGGCTGTGAAACAGGGTGGGTCTGTCTGTAGTCATCCGGAGTCATCTGTCAGGACAAGCTGGGATAGCATGTGGTAAGAAGCCCCGCTCCTCCTCTTGGGGTGGCTTATTAAAACAGTGCGCATTTCCCTTTTACATACAGTTTGCCGTGGGTCCCTGTTGGTTATGTCATTATGAGTCATGTCTTTATCTTGTAGTTGAAAGGGTAAGTTGGCATTTCATTCATGGGGAAGGAACAGTGTTTTAGGAGAAGGAGACAGGCAGAGCCCAGGGGTAGGAATAACAGTAGAAAGAACTCTGACATTAATTAAGGACCACATATGAGCATGCATATATGCACACACGCACATTTTTATGGATCTAGACTATATGTATAAAATTCTAGAGGCAGTGCAGCTTATTAAGGGAAAGCTGAGGTGAGGTAGTAGGCAGGGAATTTGGGCCTCTGGCCAAAAGTGACACAAGAGTTTACTGATGGGAACTTACACTAGAAAGATCTTCTGGCTCTCTAGGACCTTTCTGATCTCTCTCACACAAGCAAACCCACTTTTTGGTGAAGCACAGGAAGGAAATGTGGGCACATCCGGGCAGCAGCATGGTGGGCACCCTGCGTGTAGTGTACGAGAGCTGGATGCGTGTATCTCCGAGGCATTCCTCACGCTAGCAAACACAATACTGAGTTCAGAGGGCTGGTCACAGAAAAAAGGAGTCTTTGAGAAGTGGGGTGCTGTCATCTCGTAATTCCGTGGGTGACGTGGGGCACACAGTCCTCTGAGGTGCTCCCTCAGCTCAGCCGGAGATAGAGACTCTGGGGTGATATGCCATCAAGCTGGTGGGTTTTCCTCTTGCCTGCCTGTCAGGTCTGGGCTTTTGGTTTTAGCAGACCTGTGCGATCAGATGGATCAGATGGATCGAACTTCCTGCTGTTAAAAAAAAAAAAAAAAAAAAAAAGTGCCGGGCGGTGGTGGCGCACACCTTTAATCCCAGCACTTGGGAGGCAGAGGCAGGCGGATCTCTGTGAGTTCGAGGCCAGCCTGGTCTAGATGAGCGAGATCCAGGAAAGGCGCAAAGCTGCACAGAGAAACCCTGTCTCGAAAAACCTAAAAAAAAAAAAAAAAATGCATGCTGCCCTTCACTGCTATGAATGAGTCTACAAAGTAACCAGATGAAAAACAGTCCAGATAAATTGCCAGTTTACTCAAGGCATTGGGCGTGATGTAAACAGCCTCCCACTTCCAACAAGAAGGGCCAGCTGCCCTGGAGAGGGTGGGGTGTGCTGGGAGCATCCTTAGGTTCTCTGGTAGATTGGTTTCCAAGAGTAAAGTAACGTCTTTCTCCTTCTCAGGGGGAAGAAAAAGAAAAAGAAAAGAAAAACATTTAATTTTCAAAAGTAATAAAAAAAATAAAGCACGTGTAATTTTGACAAGTTAACAACATAAACACATTCCTAGTGGAATATGAAGAGCCCTGAATGGGTGCCCGAAACGATCTTGCTAAGATAGAGATTTTACTCTGATACCCTCTGGGTTTCCGCTCCTCACGTGACTGTAAGCGTGGACTCACAGCCTGGGCAGCCAGCTCGCTGTGTGTGGACCCAAGCTTTGCTTGTTCTCCCAACACCACAAGTGCTTCCGGTACTGGCCTGATCGCTACCTGCCCACCTCGGTGCAGCCTCTCTGTTGCTTGACATACCCCACTCACCTGCCTGCTCTAAGCAGTGTTACCCAGTTCTCACTGTAGATGTCAGTGATGAGATTTTTCCTTTAGTATCTCGGGTCTGCGGCAAGGTCACATTTCCCTAGCCCTTTCATGCTTATGATCATGTGACTTGCTGTACCCATCCATGCCCTGCTGTGGTAGTCCCGCCTGGTTATCTTAGTGGGACAGAGTAGGGGTACATGCCCCAGGAAGCCAGAGCCTGTGTAGGGAGTCAGCAAACCTGATGGCATATGTTATTGAGACTCTGAGTTTTATTGGGCCAGTGAACACTCATCCTCGCATGCCTGTGGTGAGGCTCTGAGCTTTTTGAGAATTCACCCATGCAGGCTCTGGGCAGAGTGTTTTGTTGATGTCACCTCGGTCATTAACAGCGTTAATCATTCATTCGAGGTCACACGTGTGTGACTTCACGGACTGTGCCTGTGCTCCTGATTCCCTTACCTGCCCCCTTGGCCATTGTCCAGCAAACCCTGTGAACACCTGCCCGTGTGCCCAGTTCTTTCCACAGCCTGAGGATGGACGCAGGAGCTGGAAGTGGCCCCTGTGGAATAAGGATCCAGGGGGAGAAACTGAGTTCAGTCTCACGCAGATAAAGGGAATATAACCAAGAGAGCTCTGGGAAGACCACTTAGAACCCCTTTCTTTCACCCTTAGTCTTAGATAGGTGCCTCTTTGCCCACCTTCTGAACTAGTCTTCGTGTCTCATTCCTAACATGGGAAGAAGTCCAAAAGTTTCAAGTGGTCAGGTACGGATGGCCACCGTCCTGAGGTACCATGAGTGATGGAAAAAGTGTAGGAAGCCCTGGGCCTCCACAGTCTGTAATAGATGGTTGCTGTTCCAGGAGACCTGCCCCGAGGAGACCGCTCACGGGATGGGGAGTGGAACAGCTGTCCGAGCAGGCGAGGATTAGTTGACTAGAGTTCTACTCTGACAGGGGTAGGAAGGGAAGTACCTTCCAGGCTGAGGGAAACAGGGACTGTGAAATGTTCTGGGAACTACAAGAGACTCATCATTCCAGGAACACCCAGGGCAGGAGCATGGTAGAAGTCACTCTGGGCAGCGGGGCAGAACTCGGCAGGCACAGCTGGCTTAGTGCCGCACACAGGCCACACAGAGTCTCTGTCACTAACCATCTATCCCGGCTGTGGCTTTAGAAAGTGGGTTCTGGGAGCACAGAGGCAATGCAGGGATAGGGAACGCGCAGGGCAGGAAGGGAAGCCAGCCGGAGAGACTGCTGCAGAGTGACTCCTGGGATCTAAGCAGAGCGGGGAGGGTGGACGGGAGGAAACAGATAAGCGAAGTCAAGGACACAGAGCTGATAGGGATGAGGAAAGAGCGGCCCGGACAGACAGAACCCAGCTGGCTGGTTTTGTATCCGGAGAGGTTTGAGGTTAAGCTTGAGAGTACACAAAGAGTTTTGCCTTCAACTCCCTGATTTTCTCTGTAGGAATTATGTGGAGACTCAACTTGCAATGTGTTCATAGATGAAGGAGAAATTACACTCGGCATACACGACCACACTCCTGCCTTACTTCCAAGGCTCTGTCTGAACAACGATCATTTCAGAGAGATATGGCTTCTCTTGCCCTCTTCCCCTGTGGTGTGTTCCCAGGGCCCACATGAGTGGCTTCCCACGGAAGTACACAGAAGGAGGTTGGCTGGAACCATTAGTGAGAGAGAGTGGGTGTCTCCCGGCCCATTAGGGCACTCCTGTCTCTTTATATTTCCTTTCACCAGAAATGCTCCCAAGAACGCCCCCTTTGTGTGTTTGCCTTTGCACACATCCGACAGTCTGGAAGGGTTTTGTGATATGCCTGCTGTGACAGTCAGTGGACAGTGCGGTGGCTGTGTTAGCCAACAGGCAGGACCGGAGGGGCTGCTGTTTCAATGACAGGGCTCCACTGGAGGTCAGTATTGGGAAGACACTGCAATGGGAATGTTGCCTAAAGAAAGCTCCAGACCATGGCTCACTGACTGAGATTATTTTTTGAGGGTCTGCTATTTGCTAGGTTCTGTGTTACCCTTAGGGTGTCAGGGTCCCCATCCTCCTGTGCACAGCTTTACTGCAGGAGTGGGAAGGAGACCATTACATGTATAGCCACAAATTAATGGCCAATGCTGGGATGCTTTACAGATGAGAACACGTGGGTAGCAGATTATGTCCGTCTTTCTTTGAGAATCCCAAGTAGTATTTTCTTCTCGGCTGTGTGTGTGTGTGTGTGTGTGTGTGTGTGTGTGTGTGTGTGTGTAGCTGGAGAATTTCTCTCCAGCTCCCGCCAAGCCCCCGGCAGTCTGACAGCCCACTTATAAAATAAACACACAGACGCTTATTTACAAACTGTATGGCCGTGGCAGGCTTCTTGTTAACTGTTCTTATATCTTAAATTAACCCATTTCTATAAATCTATACCTTGCCACGTGGCTTGTGGCTTACCGGCATCTTCACATGTTGCTTGTCATGGCAGCAGCTGGCAGTGTCTCCTCTACTCAGCCTTCCACTTCTCAGAATTCCCCTCTCTCCTTGTCCCGCCTATACTTCCTGCCTGGCCACTGGCCAGTCAGTGTTTTATTTATACAGAACGATATCCACAGCATGTGTGGACTGAGAGTATGTATGTGAACTACATGTATGCAAGTGTCCACTGAAGCCAGAAAAGGATGTCAGATCCCTGAACCATACAGATGTTTGTGAGCTACCCAATGTGGGTGCTAGGAACTGAACCCAGGTCCTCTTGAAGAACAGCAATTGTTCTTAACCACTGATCCATCTGTCTATCCCTCTCTGGACATTCTTGACTGCTATACTTTGCGTATATCCAGGCTGTGTAGAAATTAGCCTAAGTAAGCAGAAAGATCCATTTGGATGGTAACTCTTTTTTTTTCTTAGCTTTGGCACAGCCTTGCCTGGGCAGGCCACTATTTCTTCAGCATACATTTTCTTTTCTTTATCCTTAGTGGATGAACATGGAAGTCAGATTTCTCACTATTATGAAGACAGTGCTGCTTCAGAGCAACACATACAGACTGAGGTGCAGCTCAGTGGCAGAGGGTTGGCCTCACGTGTACGGGTCCCTGGGTTCATTCAATACCAGCACCTCCAAACAAAACAAGGCCCACTGTTGAGTATGTCATCTTTCTCTGCATGGTGGGTCCTGTCCCTGTGTCAGGCACCAGTGGGTGGGGGACTGCAGGGAAGTCACACTGCTCCGGGTGCAGAGTTTGGGAAGCCCCAGACTCCAGTAGGCGAAGGGCTGCATCTGAACAGTGTGGGAGGAACTTGGAGTGTCTTAGGAAGAACGAAGCGTCTTAGACTCCTGCTCTCTGAAATATCTCTCGGCTGCTCAGACGCATTCACTAGTCATTTCCTGTTTTCCCTAGAATGCCTCCAGCTGCCATGGGGGGTAGAGGTGTCATTGTGCTACTAACTTTTACTCCAAGTGGTGACCACTTCCTGCTTCACATTACAGGGGTCATGACCTCGCTGACCCTTATGTCACCACAGTGCAGTGCTAAATCATGACAAATACCAGGAGTCGTCGTGGCTGTAGCACATACCTGTAGCTATAAGAACTTCATGGGGCCTGTCCTGGAATTCTGTCTGTGAGAGAAGCCCTATGGTCAGCTCAAGGCACGTCTGAAAGGGAGGCACCTCATTAGCACTTACCATAACGTATTTTAATGTGATTATTTTGTCCTTCTTAAAGATGAAACTTCTTTTGACTTCTTTTATACCCCCTTATAAATTCAATCTGAGTTTGCTTCATATTCTGGGATAAACAGCTTCCACAGTCACGCAAAAAAGACCTGGACTGAGGTGGACATCATGAAGCAGTCCATCTGCCTTGAAGTGAGCCTGATCCCTTTTAGAGATGTGATTCAGAAGTCCTGGACTTTGAACTCCCACCAAACGTGTGCTCTTCTTAGGAAAAAGAGTGCTAAACTGCCGCTCTTTGCAGATTTCACTGTACGGATCTCTACTCATTAGTAGGCCCTTGAGCAGGTCAAAGTGTGGGGCCTTGACGCTTAGTTTCTCGGTAGATCTGTTTTCATCCCTTTGTCTCACAGAGATTGAAACTATGCATTTGCAAGGGTGCGTGCTCTCACAGCATTTATTTCCCGAGGAGTCTTCCATTAGATTTGAAAATTCCCTCAGGAGGGACCAAACACTTTAGCCACAGAGGCGAAGCAGCTCATTCTCTAGGCCACCTCCCACAGACTGGAACCTGCATCCGGGAGTGCTCTACTGAGAAAGGGTGTGAGAGTGGGGATGAGCGGGTGGGTCATGAGCAAGGGTGGCTCCTAGAAGTGGGAACAGGGTGGGCAGTGATACCATGGCTGGTCGGGAGGACCCATCCCTAGCTCTGCTACTGACCCTGCTCCAGGCCGCCACTGCCCACTTGGTTGCTTGCTGACCATATGATTTCCTCCTGTCACTGTCGAAGGCTCTGGAGGGTGCTGGAGACCCCTGGAGTTGTGAAAAGAACGGTGGAGAGTAGCAGAGGCCGGCCAAATGGCTCAGCTGGCGAAGTGCCCAGGCACTCAGGCTGAGGACCCGAGCTGGGATGCCCAGCACCCGTGTAAAAGCGGGGTGTGTCCGGTGCGTGCTCCGCAGTCCTAGCGCTGGGGACGGGGTTAGGGTGGAGACAGGAAGATCCCCAGAACATGTTGTGTAGCCAGTTTGGCTAACTGAACACCCTGTTCAGTTAGAGACCCAGTCTCAAAAAATAAGATGGAGAGCGTGAGAAGGACATCTGATGCTGACCTCTGACTCCCTCATACATCTCAGAAGACAGACAGACAGACACACAGACAGACAGACAGACAGATAGACACACACACAGGCAAACACACAGGCATGCACACACACATACAAACACAGACACACAGACACACAGACACAGACACACAGGCACGCACACACACAGACACAGACACACAGAGACACACAGACACAGACACAGGCACAGACACAGACACACACACACCAGGGTGGGGGGAAGGGTAGGCATGAATCACAAAGCAAAACAGAAGTCCGCTGAATGCTCAGAGCTGAAGACACACTTGTCTCACCAACTTATATCATGGCCCGTGAGTCTGATTTGAAACACGGATTTGTAGAGTTTCTCCCCATCGCTTATGTCATCTTGTGTGTGAATGTTGCAGGCAGGACGAAGTTGGGTTCAATGCCTTTACTTAGATGGTGGGGTTCTTTCTTTGGCCTCTCTGAGAGGAGGCAGTGTGAGTGTGAACTGACACGAAGGGACTCACTGGGCAGTGACTGCACCTAGGAACAGGTGAGGCCACGAGGAAGCCGAAGACACCCCACCCGAGGCTGACTGCTAGCTGGTGTGTGATGCACCAGTGGCGTCTGCAGGCCTGGGAAACAGTGAGCAGAAACATCCTCCTGAAGTGTGCTAGAAAGAAAGGGCACACAGGTCTGAAGGAGCCTGCCGGTTTGATTTCTTTTCTCTCTTCCTCTCCCTTCCTTGTTCCCCTTTTTACTTTTTTTTTGGGGGGGGTGGTGGCGAGGATGGGAACTGGGTCTTTTTATGCAGCCCAGGGAGATCCTGAACTCTGGATCCTCCAGCCTCAGCCTCCTGAGTTGGCTGCGAACAGGGAGTCATGCTGTGCCTGCTACTCATGCTTTGCAGATTCCTGAAATCACGTTCCACACTCTGTGGACCTCATCTGTCGAATCCCTCTTTCCACATTAGATATTCCTAAGGACTCAGTCTTTTCTCATCAGGCAGAAGGGGAGCAGACAGCGGAGCAAGACTGCCAGTACCTTTCCTTTGTTTTGTTCTATGAGTCTTGTGTGGTCTATGTTGGTACTGAGCTCCCTAGGTGTTGGAGGCTGGCCTTGAACTCCTGATCCTGCCTCAGCTTCCCAAGTGCTAGAGTTACAGATGTGGAGTCTACACTCAGCATAAACTACCAACTGCTGGTGACACTGAGATGACCCTGTCTGAGCATCTAAAAGCGTGTGAGAAGGCCCTGCAGGGCCTGCTGTGGGGTGATGCAGCAGGCTCAAGGCCAGTGTAGAACTCACGTCCTGCGAGGGAAAAGCCTGATGGAGAAACCTATGAATGTCAGTCTTCTACGGGGAGATCAGTGGCCAGCAGTGAGGAATGGGTGCAGCGCCTCGAAAGACACTTTCTCATCTGTTAGCCCAACCCCCAAGCCTCACCTCACAGAGAAGCCATTCACTACAGCATCACAGGCAGCCTCTCTTTAGAACTGCACACTGGAGGGCCGCCCTTCCCCTACGGAGTGGTTAGCCTCTTGGAAAGGCTGCAGGCCATATTGGCACTCTCTCCCCGAATCTGTAGCTCTGAGAACCCTGTGTGTCCTCCTCTGTGGGCTCCCTGAGGGAGTGAAGGGTGACGGATGACAAGGTGTTGCTTTGGGGCCTCTGGCTAGGGAGGGATGTGTGGGGTGGGGTGAGTTGAAGATTCCGGGATTAGCTGTGATGTCAGCAGCGTGGAGGGGATAAGCTGGGACCTGGAGTGAGCAGTTGGAGTCTGTTGGAGGGCGGTTGGTCAACCCTGACCCAAGGTAGTTGAGCAGTGGGAGACCTGCTGGTGGTGTGTTGCCGTTCGCTCTGGGAAGAAAGAAAGGAGTCTGAGGATATGAGCAAAGCCACATCCCTGGAGACGTCTGTATACCCATGCCAAACCCCAGAGCTCAGCTATTGCTGAGGCCCAGGGGGCAGCCCGTGCCCTCTGAGCTGTTGGCCAGCAAGGCGTTCCTGCTCCAGTCTGAAACACTGGCAGTTAATGGCTAATTATGGCATGAAAAAATTATATGGTGAGGAGGCTGCTTGTTCACATCATCATAGAAACGTGTGTGTGTGTGCGTGTGCGTGTGTGCGTGTTTGTGTGTGTGTGTGTGTGTGTGTGTGTGTGTGTGTTAAGCACACACCAGGCCCTGTCTCAAGGCAGAGTCTCTAAGGTGCTGTCTCAGGATACCGGTTGGTAGCCAATGTGAGTGCCCCACTCTGGGTTAGTGATAGAAGCCATAGCAGCTTTCGGGGTTCTTCATCATTCTCTTTGCTCCAAGAAGAGGTCAGGAGGTAACACAAAGCGGGGCCCTCAACTGATGGCACCGAAACTTGTCAGACAGAAGCTTGGAAAGGGGCAGGGTTGAGGGGAAAGGGAGAGAGGCCTGCGAACACACTCTGTATTCTGCAGCAGTGAAAGTCCCATCCCCTCTGCCAGGGCTTGAGTTGACCCAACAAGGAAGGACTGTATATAAAGATCTGTTTGCCTTTTAAGGTGAGGACTTGTGCTTTCGACGGCTTCCTTTTATTTGCTTGCTCTGTTTTTCCGCTGTTTGCAGCAGAGCGGTTATTGTTATTTACTCGTGAGAAGCACTGGCAGTGGCGGCAGCGAGAAGGCTGGCATCAGATTCACTGCGGTTGCTTGCTCCTTTTCAGACCACTCGAAGTGGCCCCATTAGCTCAGAGATGAGCAGAACGAAGCAGGTGGGCTGGAGTAGTGTGTGGTGTGTGTGGATCAGCACTGAGGTGAGCCGGCAAGTGCAGATGTGGGACTGTCCTGTCCTTTGAGTGGACAAGAGAGTAAACTGTCAGGGAAGAGAGGAAGTAGAAAAGAATGTGCCGTTACGGAGACCTGGAGGGAACTTCCAAGCAGCAGACATGATGGGGTGACTCCAAGGGAGTCACAGGCACCAAGTTCATCGCTTTTATTTTCTCCCAAGTTGGGTCTGCCACCACACTTCTAGCTGGGAGCAAAAGCAGCCTACCTTTTTTCTGCTCCAGGGTTAGTGGTTTAGCCATTTTCCTAACTCGTTTGAAAACTGATGTGAATGAGGTGATTTTTGTTTAAAAAATTGATGTGTTGATTTTACCCAATGTGCCTGATTGAAGGAGAGGAGTGTACAGGACCTTGACTGAGCAATTGCCATGCTCTGCGGCATAGTGTGTTTGAAGTTTTATGTGCGCTAACTGTATTTTCACAGGGATCCTTACAGTAGTGGTTCTCAACCTTCCTAACGCTGCGACCCTTTAATACAGTTCCTCCTATTGTGGTGACCCCCGACTATAAAATTATTTTCATTGCTACTTCATAACTGTAATTTTGCTACTTTTATGAATCATAATATAAATGTCTGATATGCAACTCCAAAGGGGTCACGACCCACAGGTTGAGAACCACTCTTTTATGGGGTCAGTACCGGTTTCCAAGGCTTGAACCTGAGAATGCACCCTTGCAAGAGGGGCATCTGGGAGGGGCTGGACTGTTGTGCCTGAAGCATAAGGGCAGGGAAGAGCTGCCCAAATTTGGGCAATTCTAGACCCAACTTACTGACTTGGCTTGCCTCTAATTTTCCTTGTTTCAAAGAAAATTTGACAGTAAATTGCTAGTGCTTGGCATCGAGGTCTTTAAATCCTATTTTTGGGAGCTCTGTGGTATTTAGTGTTTTGAGGCTTTCTGTCTCCCAGATCTGGAAGTAAGGAGAACAGATGTGAGTAACAAGTCGAGTTTCTTTTCAATTTTGCAGGAACAAATTATCCTCAGATACACTTATATAATTGATAAAAACTTCTATCAGTGTCTTAAGATGAAACCCGCAAGTTCTTTTTCTTAGCAAAAACTAAGGCGGAAACAAAACAGTTTGTTAAACTGCCCGTGTGTGGCCTGTTGCTCCCTCATGGGTGGCAGCTATGTTCAGGCCGCTCTGGCTGCCTGTGTTTGCTTGGTTTATAGGGACAGCTGCCTTACGATGGCATGTAGGCTGTACGCAGGCAGCCTGGTGCTGTCTGCTCTCTGTGGCAGTCGATTGAAGTTAAGGCCCCATGAAGGATGTGGCTAAAACCCAGCATCCTTCTAATTATTCTGTTCTGCTGTAGTTTGGTGCTGCTAAGATCATGTCCATGGTTACTGAGTTGTAGAGAACCACAAATAGAAACTTTTCAAGGTGGGCGTCCCTCTGTCCTTTACCTCTGTCCTTCGCTTCTGTCCTGTGCAATGTTTCTAGATCTTTCTGAATCACATTTCAACTTCTCTGAGGGAGTCCTTCAGGTCAATAGTGTATTAACGTCACTGCCAGTCAGCTCAGGTTCCCTACATGGAGAAAACACTTTTGTGACTAAGATTTGAGTTCTAAATGGGAAAATTTGTGTACAAGTGCAACCATTATTGTTTTTGGTTTGTATCCATGTATGTACTTCAGGAATTGAGGCAACTTTGTGAATAACTCAGCATTTAAGTCCGCATTTACTCTTCATAGTATTCTATATTGGCAGGCACTCGCTTTTAAGAAAAATGTCATCTGCAGGATACTTTTCCTAATCCATGATGTGCACGCATGCACGTGAGTGTGTGTGTGTGTGTGTGTGTGTGTGTGTGTGTGTGTGTGTGTGTCTGTGGTTTGTCACATTTTAATTTGTGCACAGGATTATTTTTTTGGTGCTGATTATTTGGCAACATGTTATTTAGGAAGGGAACACAGCAACAAACATGTATGTATGTATATGTATTTACATATATGTATATATATTTTCCACATATATATGTATGTGTATATATTACACAGACACATGTATACACATAGATTGTTCTGTCTACTGAGTCAGAGAAGGAAGATAAAAACGGGAAGGGGACAAGCAGGAAGCTGGCAACCGGTGAGGATGGACGGTGACTTGGGTTCCAGAAGCGGCAGTGGGCTACTTAGAAATGGAATTGTAGATGTATTTCAAAGGCACCGTAAACAGGAATTCCCGCGGGCTTGGTGATTGGGTGAAAGAAAGGATGCCTATGGAGGCATTCAAGTTTTAGCTTATACAACGCCAAGATCAGGTTTTGGGAGCAAATCAGTGGTTAGATCTGGGGTATTACTATCATATGAGTATATGTGTGCTCTCTCAAACTCCAATGTTGAAACATAATCCCCAAAGCAATAGACACGAAAATGTGCGGTCTTTGGGAGGTGACGGTCGTGAAGACCCCACTCTCATGAATGGGATTAATACACTGAAAGGGACCCCAGAGGGGCTGCCTCCATTTTCTACCAAGAGAGGACGCACAAACAGAGATGTATGAGCAACAGGGACTCCCCATGGTGGCGCTTTGAGCTTGGGTTTCTAGGCTTCCAGAACTGTGAACAACCAATTTTGTTTGTCTGTGAAACTACCCAGCTACAAAAGCTTTTGTGTCTGACTAAGGTGGACATGATAATTAGAGTCACTGAACAGATCTTTGGCTATACAATGGTTAGAGGTCTGGATGTTAAAAGCTGATTACAATGACTTCCATCTGATGTTATAATGGAGCATGAACAAGCATTTCATGTGACTGATTGCTTGATTGTGTTCATCTTAATGACTACAACAGTAATACAGTGATCATACTCTTTCAAATTTGTTCTACAGGCCTGTTGCTACTAATGGTGTAGAAAGCCAGCTATATAATTGATCTCATTTTCTTGACTAGAATATAGCCAAACACTTCTAGACATCTGTTTGTTCATCTTGATCATCAACTTGAGATTTAGAATCATCCTAGAAATCTCTGGTCATACTGAGGAAGTATCTAAATTATATTAAGTGGTAGGAAAACACACCGTAAATATGGGTGGTCTCATTCCATGGGCTGGGGTTCAAAACTGAACAGGAAGGAGACAGCAAGCTGAGCACCAGCATTCCTTGCTCTCTGCTTCCTGACTCTGGATGCAGAGGGATCCACTACCATGCCTTCCCTCCATGATGGACAGTATCCTTGGAACTGCAAGCCAAGACAAACCCTTCACTTCTTAGGTCACTTTGGTCTGATATTTTGTCACTGCCAGGAGAAAAGTCACTAAGAGAGAAAGGTGGTCCCAGGAAGGAGGGACATTGCTGTGAAAAGCTGCCCATATGGTTCTCTGGAACTGATTTGCCAGAAGAATGTGGAAGAGCTTGGGGCTGTGGGCTAGAGAAGCTTCTGAATACTGAGCAGAGCTTAAATGGGCCATTCCGGTAGGAGTCTGGAAGACCAGAAGGCCGAGAGAGATGCAGACAGCAAAGGGCTGAGTTCTGAGGTCTCAAAGGGAAGCAAAGACTCCATTGGAAACTCGGCTAGAGGCCATTCAGATTATGTCCTGGCAAAGAATCTGGTTGCATTGTACCCATGAAAATTTGTATTCAGATGAATTTAAAAGTAGTGGGGTAAGGTGTTTGGCAGAGCAGTCTCAAGGCAGGGTGGTCTTCAGGCAGTAGCATAGCTACTCCTCACTGCTCTTTCCAGGGCTCCATGGAAAGAGATATCTACATGCGCGAGACAGGAAATTTTAGAGCAGAAATATAAGAGCAACGTGACATGCGGTGAGGAAAGATGTATATGAGGGGGTTTGGACAAGGAGTGCCGATAACAAAGAATCTGTAACTGTTAAAAGAGATGCCTGATGCTAAAGAGAAACGTGGTACTCTGCACTGGAGCAAGGGGAAAGATGTCCTGAGGCCAAGACCCTACCCATCAAAGGCTTCATCTTGTGGAAATTCAAGTTCATTTGCAGAGAGCTCCTGAACCGAGAGTGTCATTGAGGAGGTTCCCTGCTCAAAACAACAGACTAAAGTATTTCCTCGGGCTCAGCACATAAAGGCGATGCAGCTGTGGTCCAACAGGGCAAGGCTCCATCCTAAGATGTCATCAGAAATTGGCAGCATGGTCCATGTGGTACTGGTTTTTGCAACGTGAAAGGCACAGAATGGAGGGACGTCAGGGAGTCTTGCACCACAGGTCCAGAGAGCTGCTGAGGCCGTGCTGTGTGATGTAGGAGCAGAGTTCCTGCAGGAAGTCCAAGAAGCCATGAAGGGGAAGCCCAAGTTACAATGGAGACCCCAGAGCATTGGCGAGGCCAAGACCATGGAATGTCTGCCTGCCGAGGAATACCACACATGTGGAGTGGAACCAGCCTAAGAGAGAAGCCATGTGTACTCCAGGCAGCAGAGCTGGAGTACAATGACAATCTAGTAATCCCTTTGGGAACCCGGAAGATTCCACCATGACCCCCAGATATCACCCATGGACCAGAAAGCTTTCTCCGTCTGGGCTTTGTGGTCTTGCTTTGGTCCAATCTTTCCTTGCCATGCTGCCATTTTTCCCTTTTGGAATTCGTGTTTGTCATGTGTCATTGAGTATTAGAAGCTTAAAGCTTGACTTTTATTTTGTAATTCAAAGTGAAGATATTGCCTCGAGTCTCAATGAGGCTTTGGCCTTGGTCTTTCAAGCAGCGTTGGAACTCTTAAAAGGTAGTGTGGACTTCTGAAGGTGTCCCGAGAGGCCACAAGCTTATGTAGACAAGGAGAGGAAAGTCGTGGCTTCAGAGTGTTGTGGACTTGATGGGGCTTGTGGTCACCTTGGAAACAAATCTCTGGACATGTCTATGAGAGCTCATCTAGTTTCAGTTAACTGAAGTGAGAAGACGCTCTGAATGTGGGTAGTACCATCCCACACGTTGGGGTTCCAGAAAGAATAAACCATGGAAAAGAGAACTGAGAAGCACCTGTTGTTTCCTGCTTCCTGACTGTGGATGCAATGTGACCAGGGGCCATGCCGTCCCTGCCGTGATGGACTGTGACCCTGGAACTGTGACCCGCCCCTGCCCCCAAATCAACCCTCCACACCTTAAATTGCTTTTGCCGGGCCTTTTGTTTTAGCAGCAAGGGAAGGAATATGCCATCTTTTCCATAATAACCTGGTTTTGGCAGGGAAACATGTCAGAAAAGAGAAGATGTGTGGAGGGAAGGAGGGAGTGAGGGACCGGGATGACAAGGTGAGCTGCAGTGTCCGTGCATAGTCTTCAAGGAGTCGGTTGACGCTTAACAGGAGAACCCAGTGATGGCTGCGGTTGCCGGGTTGTGCTAAAGAATCTGGGTTTCAGAACCAGGCGCGTTTTGTTCAGGGGCTTTGCAGATAGCGTGATGCCTGATTTTGAGAAAGTTGTTCAGCAGCATCTCTGAATTTCAGTTTCTGTAGTTGTGGGCTGTGGGTAATGATAGCTCCAGGATCCTGATCAGCTTCCTGTGCCGGGCTCAGCTCCTCCATCCTGTCAGTGCATACCTTTGTCAAGGTACGCAGGAGAACGTGAGTCACCAGCTCAGCAGGTTACCATTGTATCACAAGATGTCGTTTCTACTCTGGGTAATGCTAGACTTGCTTATTAGGTTGTGATGGTGTTTGCCGTATGCCCCCATGGTAAAGGTGTTTCTTTCTCTGTTGTGAAGAGCAATCTATGGGATGATACCCTGAGACCTTGGGAATACCATATTTCTCAACATCCTGTCACTTAGTGGGTTTAGCATTGGTTCTTTGCCTGGATTCCCTTTGAGCTCACAAATGACTGCTGTATCTGAGCCATATGGATAGCTTCTGGCAAAGTCTGTGGCAGTGTCCCACATTTGCGCCCCTTTTGCTCATGTCAGAGGCCCACTTTGAGATCGCCAGCTTTCTTAGGGCATGTTAAGCATTATGATGATGCTGCAGGTATTGATTTTGTGTGTGACAAAACCAATTTGTCTCTTTGTACTTCCAGATGGATATTTGATCTCTTCAGAATGAAGATAAATTGCAGACGTTTACATGGGGAGGGGAGAGTCAGTTTTGTGGGTTTTAGTTTCTTTGTGTAAACAGCATAAAACCAGTCGATGGCAGTGCTGGGGGTTGATGACATTCTTAATTCAAATCGGGCTACGGTATGTCGCCCGCCACTCAAAGCCGTTTTTTTTTAAACATCTTGTGATGAGTTGTTTGAGCTCTTCAAATTGTGAGTCCCCAGGATGAGGTGAACTTGACATGGCCTTTTGGCCAAGACTGCAGAGCAGGGCCGGGCCGGATGAGTCACCCTTGCGGCAGCTCGTACAGCTGCGGTGCTTGTTATTGGGAAACCTGGACTTTCGATGTCAGTGAGCAGCTGGGACAGAGAGGTTTGCAGCGGGGCTGTGCAGAGAAAAGCCAGCAACAGGCAGTTTCTGCGCTGGTCCCACCAGCGCAAAAGCGAAACCTTCAGGTTGGGGTTCTTCCTTGAAAGGGAAACAAAAACACGGTGGAAATCTGTGTAGGGAAAGGCCTGAAATCAGTTCTTCTGGTTTGGGGGCTGTGGAAGAAAAGCCCCCCTTGTGCTGGTCATTAGGGCTTAGGGACAGGACAGCTAGAGCACGATTCTCTCCTCTGCGGCACCACTGGTGTGCGAAGAATTAGGGATGATCCTTTGACTTCCTCTCCTGCACACCACCCACTGCTCTTCCTTCTCTCCCACTTCAAAATGCCCTTGTCTTGGTTATCTGCTTTTGTGGTCCAGATGAGTAATGACGTGAGAAGCATCTGGGAAAACAACCCAGCCTCATCGTCTGGTTCATTTTAATTTAAATATTTTGCTCATGGAAGGGAAATGGCTGTAGGAAACCCATGTTGTCCTCATGGTTGTAGTGGCCTCAAACTTCTGATTGACAAGAAAGAAAAAGGAGGCCGTGTTCTCCAAGTGGGCATTCAGTGAGCACTCAGAAAGTGCTGGGAGAAGTCAAGGGCTCTGTTCCTCCTGTTTGCTATGAACTTGCAGCACGGTTCAGTTTGATTAACTGTCTCTATCCCTGAGACTCCAGTGTGGTCAGGAAGCAAACACCTGGGTTTTAATTTCAGTTTCCTTCAGCTTTCTCCTCTGTACAGTGGAGGTAGTAATTTTTATAGATTTTTTTTGGGGCGGGGAGGGCTGAGGGAGAGAATAAATGAGCTGATACTATTGGCTACTAGAATGTTCCTGTACGTAAGTACCCCTTGCCTCTGCATCCGTTTTTTCTACACCATGGGAGACCCGCTCTCACTTTTATCCCAGGGTACTCTTGAGGAGGGAGAAGTGAGAAATATTTAGATAGAAGGATAGAGGGGAGAGAAACAGATAGAAACACAGGATAGCTCGGGAGGGCCTGGATCCTTATCCACTGGCCCCTTCTGTCTCTTCTAAAGGACTATTTGTAGGAATGCCAAGGGGTGGAGCAAAAGACCTCCCCCTAGCTCAGCCAAGTGTAGACCCTTCCAATCACCTGGTAACCACACACGTGGTCAAGCAATCCTCTAATGCAGCCCTGCTGGGTAAAGCAAGCTCAGATCTCACTAGGAAACCTTTGTGGGCTCCACACTGTACCTCTTCTAGACTCTATAAACACCTTACCTATGTCCCCTGAAGCTCAAATGTATAGAACTGAAAACCCAAATTCTCTAAGTATAGTCAAAAGAGTCTATTTTTTAAAAATAATCTTTAGTTTGAAATCAAAACCAAAATACGATAGAATAGATATGCTTAAAGCTAACATTTTATATTTTGAAGCATGTTTTTCTTGACTCTCTAAGTGTACAATTGGAGAAAGAGTTTTAAGCATACTGGCATCATTCTTTTGGTGCCGGAATGGTTGGGCTTGTTTAAACATTCCCCATTGCTTCCCAGTGTCTTGGTTAACCTACAGCTCACACCGTGTCACAGAGGTTGTGGAGCTCAAGCATCTGGGAATGTCTCCCTCATTGTTCATTCTTTCTTTCTGTGGTGCTGGTTTTCATCCCTGGGTCCTGCACACGCTAGGCAGGTTCTCTACCACCAAGCAATACTCATGTCTTCATTCAGTTTACAATTGTCATCAATCTTTTGTTGATAAAGGACTAAGACCTTTTCAAAAGTATAACGGCACATTTAAATATCAAATTACACTATTTTTGTATGTGTTCGTGCACGTATGTCTGTATGCCATGCGTTTGCTCTTTGCCTAGTGCCCATGGAGGCATCAGGAACTGGAGTTAGAGGCAGTTGTGAGCCTCCATGTGGGTGCTGGGAATTGAACCTGTGTCTTCTGGAAGAGCAGCCAGTACTCTTAACCATGGAGCTACTTCTCCAGCTCCAACCAGCACATTTTCAATGGTAGAGCCTTAAAGGAATAAGTAGGCTATGGAAGACCCAATGTTAGATGTGGTCCTGGCATGTGCTAGCTGTGTATGTGAGGTCCCACCTGGCCACCGAGAGCAACAGAGGCCACATTGACACACCGTCCATTGTCATTTCAAGTCATCTTGCCTCTTTTCCTGGCCTTGTCTGGGAAACAGAATGAGCTGATATATAGAGACCTGTATGGGTGGTGCAGCTGTGTGTGTTTGTATTTGAAGAAGTGTGTATTGTTTGAGGCTTCGGCAGTTTGTGCAATGTCCAAGCATGTCCATGTGGATGTGTGTGGTCAGTATGGAAACCTGTTTTACCCTGTTAGTGTTGTAGCCACGACTGATGGGAAAGAAAGTGATTCCTGAATGACTGATTGGACAGTAGGATATCTCTTCAAGTGTATATTTGAAGAGTTGAGTTCTCATGAATGTCTGATTGAAACATTTGCTGAGGAATCTCTTTGCTTTTGGCCCACTCTGGAGCCTCGGCAGATGATCTCCTTGAGCAGTCACAAAAGCTCTGTTGTGTAGGTGGGGACATTCATGGAAATGTTACGTTAGCAAGCAGCCGAGTGAGATGATAGCTCCCATCTTTCTGCTCTTACACCTGTGCTTCCTCTAGGACGTCATGAGGAAATAATGTAATGTTTTCCTTAAGATAGGAATGATGTTTAGCTTTTCGCTAATAGTATTAAATGTTACCATTTCATTTCTAAAAGAGAGTCTGATAACCCCACATGTACTGAGACGTCCTCTTTACAAAGTGGACACCCCTCTAAGTAGAATCCTCCTGGGTTTATGCAAAACTCACTGTTAGAAGCCGCACACCGCTCACATCATAGGGGACGGCTTTTCTGCTTGCTCTAGTCTGGCCCACCCTATCCTCAGAGCAACTTCAGCTCATGTGGAGAAGGCTTTGCAGAGAGCTTTGTACTTAGGTAAACCTGGGAGCCAGCTCCGATTCTTGTAAGCATCAGACGCTGCTGCATTCTTCATTTGGTACTTCTGCCCCTAGGCTGTGCCAGGCTCTCAGGAGGGGATGTGTTGGGAGACAGTGTTTATTGAACGATATTTGTTTGTGTTGTTTGAACTGTTGGATTGCTGTCTGAGTGACTGAAGTGAATATCAGGGATATTTAAGAGCGTCCGTGTCTCTTGCATGTTGCATGAAACGGTGGTTGGGGACAGGAGCACATGGCCGAGTTTCTTAAAGACAGAAATTGAGTAAAGTTCCAGTTTTACTGGAGAAGTTGGAGACTCATTTTCTATTTATGAAAAGATCACACACACACACACACACACACACACACACACACACACAGAGACACACACACAGACACACACACACACACACACACACACACACACACACACACACACACACACACTTTCCTACTCTGTTTAACAGATGAGGAAACGCCAATATGTGTGATTTAACTGTAGCTTGATGTACTCATGTTTGGAATGTAGCTGGAGCCAGTGGGGCCAGAACTGACTTCACTTCCTAGAAAACAGTCAAACAACATTTTTCTAACAGAAAGTGCTAGAGTGGATGTTTTCCTTTGTCCAATATAAGAAAAGACTTCTAAAGGGTATAGACCTAGAGTTAAACACCGTCCACTTTAAGGACAATATTTACTTACTTTTAAATAACCTTATGTACAGAAGACACTTTTTTTTTTTTTTTTGTGGATAAGAAGTTTATAAAGGTCCTTGCTCCCATCCCACATCCAACCAGGACTGACTCTGCTTAGCTTCCAAGAACAGGAGAATAGTTACATTCAGTGCATAATGGAGCCTAACCCTGCACAGACTAATTAAAAAAAAAAAAAATCACAAAAGCCCGTGCCGGTTAAAATACAGTAGTTTAGAGGGGTGACAGCAAAAATAAAAGTTACAGATTCCATAACCAATCTCGCCTTTGGCTTCACTTCTCTGAGCTCAATGCAGCTCTGACAGCCATTGTTGTCTCTGAAGTCACATTGTTTCAGCAATGCGTTGCGTTTGCAGAGGCCTTTATGAACTGTTTAACCTCTGTATGCAACGTCTGTAGCCTGTAGTGTGTTTTCAGAAGGCCAAAAATTAATTGTCCTTTCCTGGGAGATGGGAACAGGACCTCTTGTTTTTCTCACAGTACTTTTCATACCTTAGCTCAACCACGCCAGTAAGGCAAGTAGGAAAACAGCTGATTTGTAGATTACATGTAGAGGAAACTTATCATCTAACATGGGGTGCCATGTGGAGGAAGGGCCATTAAACATGATACTCAGTAGACTCCATGCCACAAGATTGACTCAACTTTGTTCTGTCTAAGAATCCACTGGGCATTTTAGCAGTTTGTTGATGCTGTTTTTGAGACCTCTAAGTCATAAAGCCGTTTGCATATACTGCAATCTCTTCCGCTTCTGAGGCGGTCTCTGAAAATAATTCCACCTGCCCCTTTGCTGTGGACACAGCTTTCTCCTTTCTCAAAGACTAGCCTGGAAATCACTCAGGTAGCCCCAGGAATCCCGAAGCTAGGCCCAGATCACCACCAGGGATGGATCTCCAAAGCCTAATATTTCTTTCTAATTTTACGTGATGAAACATGCCATGATTAAATTTTCTGTTTGTTTTGCTGCTGTTACTAAAAGGAGGCAATGAATTAATTAAAGAATTCCTTTATCCATTCAAAGAGTAAAAATTAAGAATGTTTAGCAAACGATAATAGACTGCCATGTAAGACCTGAGGAAAATAACATATTGCTGTGTGAGAGCTGCCCAAGGAAAGCAACATATCACCATGGACCCAGCAGCAGAGGAAATCACCCATTTTTGCCTTGATTTGAGTTAAGGCTGAGAAATCTGAGAATTGGGTTGAACTTCAAAAGCTCATTTTTGTCATGTAGCTTTCTCCTTGAATTTTTCTGGTTGCTTTCTCCCCATGAATACTTCGGAAGGGGTTGTGGTCTCTCCTCTTTCGTCCCATCTCCATCCTATATACATTCACGTATTCCTCATAATTAAATACCAGATGTCTACTCCACTCTGCACACTGGTATGGACCAAATTGGGACACAACCTTGTCCACCTGGAGGCTCTGGTGCCTTTCTCCCCCTCTCCTTCCTCGTTTTCCCAGCTCTTGCTTTTGAGGATTGCTCTCCCTGCTTGGCTCCATTTCAGTGTTACTCCATCCCGCAGAGCCTGAAAGGGCTCACACAATGTATGAGACCTTGATTCTAAAGGTGCGGATGTCTGAAGTTTTGGTTGCTTGTTAATTATCTGCACAAAATTTTAAGATAGTGTGACTATATTAGTTTTCAGTTACTGAAAAAAAATGTTCATAGTAGTCAGCTTAAAAAGAGGAAGGGTTTCTTTTGGCTTTTGTTTGGAGGGGCCTCAGCCACTCTTGTTTCCTCTGGGCTATGGCAAGGCAGCACTGCATGGCTGGGGTGTGTGTGGCAGAGGACCTCCTGACCTCATGGCTGGACACAGGTTGGGGTCCCACAATCCTCTTTGGTGGTATGTATGCCTCCTGTGACCTGAAATCTCTACTGAGCCCCGCCTTTTCAAGGGCCTACCACTTCCTAATATCTCCAAGGCGGGGCTGTTGGAAGGTGGTCCACATTCAAACATTACAGCTCTTGAGTGGTCATCTTAGATCAACATGTGCTCCAGGCAAACACAGATCTGTATAAGAAAACTGCACATTCTGAATTCACACAGAAAAAAATGTGTTTTATTCAGTTGGTATATAGAGCTCTACACACGGCAGCAGAGTCTGAAGAAACGGCAAAAGCAAGATTTTATTACTTTTACTTTTTTACTATTTGGACAAAGAGTGGTGCGTCCGTGAAGGGAAATGGCTGGAGAAGCAGACTTGGGTGTGAATCTGTGTGACAAAGGATGGCAGTCACTCCAGTGAGGACTGCTCAGCTGTCTTCTGCCCTAGCTCCAGGAGAATACTTTTCCGCAGTGAAGGGTGACTACAGCTCCCAGGCAGTGCAGCGTATAACCCATCAGGGAGTCAAAAACATGTTCTTGACTCCTTCACTAGCTGTCTTCACGGCTGCTTCGGGGTTTGATTTCCGTAACCGAGGACACTGGATAGGTCAAGTTCACTTACAAAGGGGACCATCACAGCTCACTCCTTGTCAACCAGGTATCCAATGCTCATCTTGGAGGGCCACACCCAGTCTCCAAATAAAGAGAGCAGGGAAGCCCTGCTTCCACAGACCCTGTGCAGCTACACAGCCTGCAATCCAGAGCATGCTAGCCCTTCCCTTGAAATGGGATGCAGAGGTTCTCGACATAGGCCCTTTCTCTTAACACTGTTTTAACAGTATTTAACACTTTAAATACTGGGATGTAAAGCTGAATATTAATAGTCTCACACCATATGATGAGGAGGGAAGAAAACAAGACATATATACTTAAATCCTTTTATTCACATCCACGACGGGATGATAAATGCTCACAGTAACTACAGTGACCATGTCCACATTTCCACAGCTGGTACTGAGAGTTCCTACCTCTCACTCTCTGTTCCATATTCTCTTTACCACCAAGCGCCTCAGATGGTCATGGCTCTTTGCCTGTAGGGTGACCCAAACCTTTTGCAGGGCCTAAGGCATTACCAGTCCTGCTGGGGTTGTTAATTGTTAATTTCCTATCGACTTTAAACACAGGATATGACAGCACCAGGTGATGTCCTGAAGTTTCTGCCTTCCAGATCGTTCTCTTTTATGTCCTTTGTGTAGATGACAAACAGGTGTCCAGCTTATTCATTACAATAAGGATCAAAGCAAGATGCAGATCAGCTTTTATTCACTTGCAGGAACAGTGTGAGCAAGAGACAGATAGTGGTCCAGACTCCCTAGGGCGTCTACATCACTGGGTAAGAAGCAGGTGGATCGGTGCAGATGGGGTTAATTATTTGTGGATGAGGTGTTGTGAGCGCAAGGGCCCTGTAGCTAGAGTTTTCCTGCCTGGGCCACAGTCAGGACAAATCTCTCTCACCTGCCAGTCCCACAGCCGCTCAGACCCGACCAAGTAAACACAGAGACTTATATTGCTTACAAACTGTATGGCCGTGGCAGGCTTCTTGCTAACTGTTCTTACAGCTTAAATTAATCCATTTCTATTAATCTATACCTTGCCATGTGGCTCGTGGCTTACCGGCATCTTCACATGCTGTTTGTCATCGTGGCGGCTGGCAGTGTCTCTCTGACTCAGCCTTCCACTTCCCAGCTTTATTCTCCTCCTTGTCCCACCTATACTTCCTGCCTGGCCACTGGCCAATCAGTGATTTATTTATTGACCAATCAGCAATACACTTGACATACAGACCATCCCACAGCAGGGCCCTGCTTCTTTATGGGCTGTTTGGTTTCAAGAAGGGTGAGGGGTAGGCATGTGTTGAATCACAGTGGAGGGATCCTGCCTTGGTTGAGGCCCAGAGGTCACCAAGTGGAAGATGCCTTTGGACTAGTAATAGAAATATTTGTGGGAGTATGGTTGGCCCAGAAGCTGGGGGAAGCCTGAGTCTTCAGTGCAGTCCCTTCTAGAAAACACCAGTGTGCCAAGTCTTTGTATGTGTTTGGGGGATGCGAGCGAAGCTTTAACCCATGAGCAAAGCTCTGCGGCTGCTTGTGACTGGATTGGGCCTGAAGCAAGATTCCTCAGGACTCAGACAAGCCTCCTCCTGGCTGTGAAGATTGGTCACCGGAGCTGTGATGGCTGTTCTTGGTTGTCAACTTGACTCCATTTGGAATTCACTAAAACCCAAGTGGCTTGATACACCAGTGAGGGATTTCTCTTAATTAAATCTTTTAAAATGGGAAGAATCACCTTTAACATGGCTCTTTTGAGGTGCAAAAATCTATTTTTAAACTGGGCTGCACCTGCTGTCAGCCTATATCAAGGACACACACACACTGGCTGGCAAGTCCATTCCTTCATGGTGTTAGAACCTGCTTCTCTGGGATCCCGGCATATACTGAAGACCAGCTGAGACATTCGGCCTCATGGGCTGAACAGTTACTGGATTCTTGGACTTTCCATTGATAGATAGCCATTGTTGGACTAGCAGGACCACAACCTATAAGTCACTCTAATAAATACCATATATATATATAAAATATAAAATTATATTTATTTACAATGTATTTATAGACAATAATATTTATTATATATAGCATACTAATATTTATTTGTGTATATATAAAAATATAGTATATAATTATACATCATATATTAAAAATTAAAATTATATGTTATATAATTAAATATAGTCATATAATATATAATATATTATGGGATTTATTATATATAGCACATAACAATACATCATGTTATATGTAATAAGTTCCATATATTCTTTCATTTCTATTCCTCTAGAGAATCCTGACTAATACACTAGCCAAGCCAGTAACTCCCAACCTCACTTTCTGACTCGGAGGCATGGGGGCCTCAAGTGGCTGACTGGTGGTTATAACTTTCCAGGTTGACATTGTGTTTCCTGGTAAAATGCTTGTCCTGTCTCTACTCAGACCTCTCAGTAGCACAGTGGCAGAGCACAGGTTGGAAGGGTAGCAGCCGCGGCATGCTGCAGTCTACACAGAGAAGCAGTCCTGGATGGTGCCGTCCCCTCCCTCCGCTCTTGGCCTTGGCTTGTGGAGAAACACGTACATTAGGAAGTGATTAGAACGTGATCAGCACACAGTAGGCCCTGACAGATGCTGAGTGAAACTACCACAGGCAATTTGTTTTTAAAAAGGTTTTGCAAACCCCAGATTGCCATGGGATCCTGTTCTTGGTGGATGTGATGGCTCCTCCCAATTGTCAACTTGCTAGGATCTGGAGTCACCCAGAAGACAAGCCCTCAGGCACACCTGTGAGAAATGATCAGGAGTAGGTTAACTGAAGTGGGAAGACCTGCCCTAAAAAACTGGACGGAACCAATCCTAGGGCTGCGTCCTGGATTGTGTACAAAGGAGAAAGCCGGCCGGGCACATTATTTGTCCTCTGCTTCCTGACTATGGATATAGTATGCCCAGCTGCCAAAGCCCCTGCCCCAGCACCTTCCTGCTGCCCTACTGTGGTAGACAGTACTCCAGGGCCCAAAGCCGAAGCAAGTCCTTCACTGAGTTGCTCCTGTCCGAGTGGCTTTGTCACAGCCACAGATAGCTAGACAGCAGTGGATGTGTGTGGCATTTTGCTTGCATTTTTTAAAGTTAAATGAGCCACGTTTATGCCTTCAGTCCCAGGGATGGGACGGTGGAGGCAAGGAGATGATGAGCTCAAGACGCAGCTGAGCCACATAGTGTGCTAGAGGACAGGCTGAGGCCCACAGACTCTTGTCTTAAAAACAGCAACAACAAATGAATTAAGTTATTTGCCACATGAAGTAACATTGAGAAGACATACCTTTTGTACATGTTTAATGTTTCCACAGGGAAGGAAATTAAAAAAAATTCATTGTGTGTGTGTGTGTGTGTGTGTGTGTGTGTGTGTGTGTGTGTGTGTGTCTGTGTCTGAGTGTATGTGTGTATACCATGTGTGTGCAGTGCCAGGGGTCTTAAGAGGATATCAGATACCCCAGAACTGGAGTTACAGGTGGTTGTGAGCTGCCTGTGGGTGTGGGGATCTGAACTGAGGTCCTCTGCAGAAACAGCAAATACTCTTAATTGAGAAAGCTGGTATAAGCATAAAGTGTGTGTGTGTGTGTGTGTGTGTGTGTGTGTGTGTGTGTGTGTGTGTGTGTTGTACAGTTTCAGTATTCGAATGTCTAGAGATTTGAAGAGGATAACTAAGGAGACCTTGTGTAAGAGATGAGAAGTCCATAGCAGTTCATCTATACTTGTCACAATTATAAGATAAGTTAATTAAAATCCCCAAAGAGTAGAAGTCAGACTTGTGTCTGTTCCCATGACTCGTGAGCCCGTGTCCCTTGGTATATGATGATCTGCCCTTTGACTTGGCTCCAGATTTTGTGATTCTTTCTCTAAAATCTTTTGTTTAAAATACACTTTTAAAATTTGTGCTTTTACTTTATCTTAGAAAAATATGCTTAATTTCAGATATAGTCCCACAGGAGTTGTGTTTACAGTGACGTAAAAATGCCCTTCTGCATACTTATGGAGCCCTCCCTATATTCTTTTTATTTCTCATTTTAATTATATTTTCTTTACTAAATTAACTCTTTTAACCATAGTTGATCCACCGACTTCATTGCATGGCAGTGGGCACCCAGTCATTCTCTGTAATGACCGGACAGCCTCCACAGAGAACTCTGCCGCTGTGACAGACAACTGCCTTACAACATCAGAAACTCGTCTCTGTACAGACCTTTGTATTTGTTGAGCATCTTTTCAGAGCTTATTGAAGTTTCATGAGAAGCCCTGGGAAGTAGCTAGGTCAGGCATGGTTACTATTATTTATCTGTGCTTGTTGTTTACTTGCTTGAGTAAAAGGTAAGAGCTATGCTTCTTACTTCTTCAGATCTGGTACCTAGCACATTAGAAATGTAGTAGTAACTGAGAGCTCCGCAGTATGTCAGTGAGTAGCTGGATGGAGACATAAGGAAAATCACCACATGTCCCGAGGTTCCTCAGCTTGTGTCGCAAGCGAAGGAAACCATTATAACCCTCCAGTGTTTGCTTTAAATGTGAGATTACTCTAGGGCCACTCCAATGCTTTCTACCAACAGAGTAAATTAATTTCCAGTCCAAGGAGGACTTAGCAAGTTTGTTCAGCAGAATTCAAAACACATTTCGTGAACTTTTAAAACCTCAGAAACAAAAGATGATGTATCACCTTATTGCAAGGTTTAAGCTTTGGTCACTACAGGAACTCTGTAAACTGGGTGACTTCAGCGGCAAACATCGCCCAGGTCTAGAGGCTGGGAAGACCAAGAGGGAGTAGGTTCCTTCTGAGGGTGCTCCCCCAGGGCTTTGCAGATATGTGGATCCCTGTCTTCTTTCCTGATGTGGTTGAAATTCTCTGATCCTGAAACTCCCCCCCCCCCAAAGTCCACAACCCACCTCCAAATCTATAATACTGGGGATTAAGGCTTTAACACATGGATCTTCAGGGTACACAAGCGTTCAGATCGTAGCACCGTCTATTGAAGTGTGGTGATGGTCCCATCAGTGTTCCATGGGCCCAGCCATTCTTCTTAGCACGGAAGATGTAAATTAGACATTTTTGTTCATGTAAGGGGCAATGACAGGTTAAAATCGAAAGCAATTGCCAGGTTTTCTTATTTCCAATTTCTGCTCATAGTGGTAACATGATGGTTCCGAAAGGAAATTAACATTTTATCACCCATTTTCCCAACTTCATGTGCCACAATTACATAATTTAGCATGTTCAAAGTTGATCTTACCATTTTATTACTTACCAGATAATGATGCCATGCACACAGCTACCCAAACTTGGAAACCAAGACACATCGTCCTTCTCATTCAGCCAATCAGTATGTCTTAAATGCATCCCATTATCTTATACGGACATTAATTGTTGACCTAAAATTAACTGTCACTAGGAGAGCCAGACGTTTTAGGGATTCATGGTGAACTTACTAGAGTTGGAGCATCAGGCATTCTGTAACTGGGTCCCTTGGATGACTCCAAACACCAGCCCCATTGCTGCCTCCAAACTCCAGAAACTTGAGATTATTTGTGGTGCCATGCCTGTTCCCTGCCCTACCCACACCTGTGTCTTCTCATGCAGTGAACCCCTCTGGAAACTAAAGCCACGGGCTTAATTTCTTCCTGTAAGATTCAGCCCAGGCGTCATTTCTGGAAACTGTTTCTGATCCACTCCTCTCTGTTGCTTTTTCCTGATCCCTGTTGTTAGATTCAATGTATTCAAAATTCATTAATTTCATTGTTTATTAGGGGGCTGGGAATGTAAGTCCATGCTAGATCAGTGAGTATGTATCATTCATACTGTCCTTAGTTCAATCCCTACCACCAAAAGAGAAAAAATAAAAATAAAAAGAAACTACCAATTATAGACAAGGCACTGCTTTAGTAGTTTGGAGTATATCAGTAAACAACAACAACAAAATCTTATTCTTGTAATTCATTCCCTTCCGTAAGAGAAACTAAAAGAAAGTTAAGTAATGACTAAGTAATGTAGGATATTAGAAAGGCATAGAGTGTACCACAATGAAAAAGCTCCAATAGAACAGTTACGCTGTTCAGAATTCATTTCAGATATGGCAATGTCAAATACTGTATCACTTCATTCAGGTGACATTACAAAGGTGAGACATTTGTCCACGTAGATATCTGAAAAATGTCATTATACCAGGCATAGGCAGCACCCAGCACGCCTGGGCCGTTGGAGGTCAGAGAGGTCATAAAGGGTGAGTCAAGCAGATTTTGTACACTGTTACAAGGACTCTGACTTTTACGTATGTGATTGTTAGATGGCTTTGAGTGTAGGAGTGAGCTTGCGATTTGGTAGTTTGAGGCCAGACTATAGGTAACGCCATTTAACCAGAGAGGAGCCTTATTTCAGTGTCCAGGGAAAGATGATGATGGTGGCGTGCATGGAGGTGTCGTCAGGTGGGGAGTGAAATGTGTTCAGGTTCTGGATGAGTTTAAAAGTTGTGGAAAATAGGATTTCAGGACGGTTTGGTGAGAAGTCATCGATAGCTCATTCTGCTCACCGGCGGGCATCTAACCAGTGCTCGGTCTTGTCAGGACACATCATCCCTTTATCCCCACTGTCTCTCTGCTGCAGAACCGCGGTAGCTAACTGGCATCCCTGGCTTTAATAAATTCTTCCCCGCAGGAGTAAAAATCATTCTGAAATGTTTATAACCACCTTGAGGTTAAATTCTCAGTGTGTTTTCCCCATTGTGGGCAGATTAAAAAGCCCAAAGTCCACAGCAGGCCGTCATACAGAATCCTTATTCTGCCTCTTGGGTATCTCCATAGTTTTGTCTTTCACCTCTTCTCTGTATACTTTATTGCCTCTTATTTCTGATTTTGTTAAAGGCTCATCAGTCCTGGGAGAGTCCATGCTCTTCCTTTGGTGTGGGGTGTCCCTTACATCTTGTCTGTTAGTGCATTACAAGGCCAGTTTGTGTGTCCCTTGGTCACTAAGAACTTTCTCTTGCCTTGATTTGACACTCTGATACTTTTGCTTCTTTTTCCTGTGGTCTGGCGCACATCTCAGTGGCTCCTAGCTGCTTGTGGTCTACCTCTGACCCTGCCGTGAACAACAGGATAGGACCCGTGGTAGTACTTTTCCAATCATGCGGCATAAACTCTGCCCATAGGCATTGACTTTTCGGCAGTTGGCACGTTAGGCAGAAGTGACTGCAGATGTGTTGGGAACAGGGACACTGTGTTATGCACCAACAGCCATAGCAGAAGTGGAAGAAGCATTTGTTTGGGGCCCCAGCAGGATGAACTCACTGGGTTGGGAGGAGTTGGTTCTTCTGTGTAGCTGTTGTGGAGGACTGAGGGCCACCGACGAAGGGAGCCTGGCAAAGAGAAGGGGGCAGAGCAGAGGCTTTTCCACATCAACATTTTCCTTTTTTTTTTTCTGAAACAGTGAAGAACTGATCAGAATCTTCAAAAGAGAACAAAACCAAACCCAAAGCCTGGCCCAACCACCTCCCCCCCCCCCGCCCCCATCCCAGGTAGATTGGTGTTGTTTTGGTTAAGATGCCCTTTGTTCCTATTCCACTGAGAATCTGGGTTGTAGCAGGCACGAAAGACAATCTGTGAGATGGAGCATACTTTTGGATTCTTCCTGGAAGGTGAGGAATGGAAAGTATGAGGGTTGCTTGCCACTGAAGGAATGATTTTAAATTTTATAGCACAAAGCAAAAGAATAGTTCAAGTAGGGTAAACTTGCTCAGAAGAATGCCAGGAGCTCAGACCAGTCCAGGCTACCCAGCAGGGGCTTTGGCCCCGCCCATCTCGCCTGTGCCCAGGCTCACCTGAGGGAATGGAGGCAAGAAAGGCTATGCAGAGCAGAGAGGCCATAGGCGGCAGGGAGAGCTTCCTCAACGCCTTTGCCAGTAACGCAGTTAGTCAGGGTTTCTGTTGCTGTGAAGAGACACCATGACCATGACGACTCTTATAAAGGAAAAACATTTAATTGGGGTGGCTTACATTTTCAGAGGTTTAGTCCATTATCATCATGGTGGGACATGGTGACATGCAGGCAGACATGGTGCCCGAGCTGAGAGTCCTATATTTTACAGGCAACAGGAAGTAGTCTGTCTCACTGGGTGAGGGTTGAGCATATATGAGACCTCAAAGCTCACCTCCACAGTGACACACTTCCTCCGACAAGACCCCACCTACTCTAACAAGGCCATGCCTTCTAATAGTGCCGCTCCCTTTGGGGGTGCATGTACTTTCAAACTACTACACCACGCTTCAGCCCTGGTCTCCTCAGCAGCTGGGAAATTCCTGTGTTCCGCGTTTCCCTTAGTCATGGCAGAGAGTGAGCCGCCGGAAGCAGGGGTCCAGTGTTTCTGGCGGCATCACTGGAAGTTGCTTCACCCTCCTGAGGTACCTCGGGTGAGGCAGTGTAAAGCTGGGGGCCTCCTGGCCATTATTAGTCTCTCTTGAAGTTCCATGGAGCACCAGGTGGAGGAGTGTCCAGTGAGAAAGAGGAAGCGCCTCAGGTGGACACTGGGCGCAGAGTTCACGTCAGCTCCACTGGGACATCCGGCCCTGTGGGCCACCATGACACCATGCGGTCTCTTCACAGTCCACTTGGCACTGGTATAGCCTGTGATGGTGATACCACTGTGGGACCAGGCCTGACGTGTGAGGTCATGGACGGCTCTGCAGTCACTTGAACGTGAAGTGTGGGTATGGAGAAGGCACTCTGTGGGTGTCTTCCCAGCTGCGCAGGACACCAGTAAGACCATTTAGACTTTGGACCCCCTCCCCAACACTCCTCTCCATCAGAGAAGTGCACTTTGAAGAGAAACGTGAGGAAAGGTGAATTAGAAGACCTGGTGTCAGGGGTCCTATGAGGAGGAAGGGTGAGAACAGGCGCAGAGCCGTGTCGGTTACTTGGAACCCATCGAAGGAGCTGAGTTCTAATTCTTTAAAACTAGAGGGAGCCTTTATGTCAGCACAAGACACCTTGAGGTAAGGCAACTCAGTCATCTCAGCTCTGCACGTCTGTCGGGGACCACTCACCTTCCCCTCTGCCCACTCGCTGTTCTGCTTCGGGCAATAGGAGCACTTTGGCTGTAGACCTGGTGCACACGTCGGAAGAAGGGACTTTGCTGCGTACCACCTAAACAGATAGCTCGAGGGGAATTAGAGTATCATTCTCTCTCTATTTAGCTGGCCTGGGTTGATTCTGAGCTGGAGGAGACGTTGATCCTCCCTCAGAAGAGAACGTGGTGGTGAGCAGAGCTCTGACAAGAAGCAGTTACAATGGGAATGGGAAGGCTGAAGAGGATGCAGAAGTCCCACAGAGTCGGAATGCACAGAAGGCAGCGTTTACCCTAGAGATGGAAGGAGAGGGTGGGCTCAAGGGTATCTGTCATCTGCAACTCAGGAGAAGAAGGAAGGTAATTTCACTTAGAAGAGACGGGGTGCAGAAGAGGAGGCAGTGGTGACGTAAGAGGACTAGAGTGTAGTGATGACTGAGAATCATCTCGGAGTTACTTCATTTTGTTGTTGTTGTTTGTTTGTGTTTGCCTTGTTTAGAAGCTAATGGCAGCATATGGAAGTCACCCACAGAGGTGCTGCTGTTGAAGAGAGGTGTGGAGTGGACGTGGAAGGAAAAGAGTAGGCTGGGGATAGAAGAGAAAATATCCACATTTCACAGATGAGTAGAGGGCCTAAGCCAGCAAAAGACATTGAGAAGATATATCCGAGTAGACTGGATGCAAACTATCAATTTGCTAAAACTTACTTCATTCAAAAAACAAAAAAAGAAAGAAAGACAGAGAGGAAAATAAAACTGTCTTGATACCACATAGTACCACTGGCCAATGCTTGTTGTATTCAAAACTTTGTGTTATTCTGCAAAGTGTAGCTTTTGTTAAAAAATTTGCAGATTTCTATTTCTGTGAAGTTTCATTTTGTCTTCCATGGCAGAGTTGGTCTGCTGGAGAATGTATTTGCATTAGGAAATTGGTTTGGTTAAATGCATCTGCTTTACTGATTGTTAACGGAGGAGTAAATGTCAAGAAAGTAGGAAGTTGGGTAGGAATACGGACAGACTGTCTGACATTGCTACGACCAGTGTGGGGTGGGGATGGAGAATGACTCACTCATCAGGCTGCCATGAAACTTAGGAATTAGTGGAAATTTGGTTCATTCAAAAATGAGCGATTTCAGTCCATTTCAGCCATGGGGCTGAAATCATAGGGTGATGACTAAGGAATTAATTAGGATTAGTTATATGTATTATGTATACACATACATGTATCGAAGTAAGCGACTGGAAAATGCTTGACTTTGGTGGTAAATGGGAAAAAAAGAAGATGTGACTGACAGGTTTTCTGGATTTGAAGGAAGTGTTCTTGTCAAAGGTGTCATTGTAGGATTCATGGAAATGAGAGTGTATTTGAAATCTGAGTAGAGAATTTAAAGGCATGAAATTCAGAGCCGGCAATAATTGAGTGAGCAAGGCAGAGAGAGGGGTCAAACCCAGAGGGAACGAGCTGAGCTGAGAGAGAAAGAGACAGAAAGTGGGTAGAGGTTCAGAGGAATGTTGAAGTGGAAAAATGAATCGTCTTTCTCAGGAAACAGAAGGTCATGTGTCAGGGGGTAATGATGTGTCTGCGTGCTCAGGAGCAGTGGGGCAGGGATCAGGATGGGGAGCCATCCGTGGGGAGTGGGGTGAGTTGGCAGGGCCGTGTTTCTCACACACAGATTTGAGGTGCTAGTGAGGAGGCCTGCACTGCCTGGGCTGTGTTTAGAACCAGGAGCTCTGTGGGGCTCCCCGAGGTATCACGTTTACCGCAGCCTTGCAGAGGCTGGCAAGCCTAGGGAGGGAAAGTTGACTCAGATCACAGAGGAACTTAAAGGGTGTGGGGTGGGGAGTGATTCACAGAGGGGAGAGTGGAGACCCCATAGGGGCAGAAGGAAGAGCAAAGTAAGGAGGATGTGTCTGGATGCAAATCAACAGTGTTTGTTCCAGTTCAAGGAGTAAACTCGAAGGAATGATATACAATGGGTTCAGCGTACTGTTAGAAATCCTCATGAGCCGTGTGCGCAGTTCACAGTGTGGGTGCGAGGTCAGACACGGAGAGACGGCTGTGACTCGTGGCACACGCGCGTGGTTGTTCTTCTTAGTTGAGTTACATGAAGCACAATGTGAGCTAATAAAAGTCAAGCTAGTTTTACTCAAAGCACACGGGCTGATTGAACTGCAGAGTTCATTTTCATTTAACGAGATGTTTCTTTAAATATTTAAAATCTGCTTTCATGTCGTCCTGGCGGCAGAAGCCTGATGTCCTAGCAACTTGAGAGGCTCAGGCATGAGGATCACAAGTTCAAGGCCTGCCTGGGTTGTGGAGAAGGTCAGGGTTAACCTGGAAAGCTTGCTGAGATAAAAAGTGAAAGGAAAAAGGGCTGTAGCTCAGGGGCAGAGTACTTGGTTAGCCCTGGGATTGCGCCCTACATTCCTCCAAAAAAAGATGGATTGAAAGTCATTTTTAAGACAAGGGCATTTAAAAAAAATGTGTATTTACTTATTATTATTATTATTATTTATTCAGACCCATTATTATTTTTTTTTATTTAGGCCCATTATTAATATTATTTTTTATTTGGACCCCTTCAGGAAACTTTCTTAGACTTGCTTAGTGGTGTTTTGAGAGAGATGTGACTGAGCTCCATCTGACCTAATGTGACCACCCCCTTCCCTTGTGTTTAGAGGTATGTATGGATACTGGCCAGATTTTAAAAAGCAGTTTGAATCCTGTTTCCACCCCCAGAAGAGCCTTTTTTTAGTGAGGCTAATATAAGTTACGTGTAGTTTCCTAACATTGCATTTCCTTGCACTTTTCTAAATAAAATTAATGCAAGCACCAGTGAAGAAGTGGTTGTTACACACAGCCAGGTCAATCCTTAATTGGGGGCAGGGACATTCCCTGCCACGATTAATGTAAAGCGCTGGATAGTCTGATTTGCTAGGTTGCTCCAGTGCATAGCTTTGGCTCAAGTCCCTGCACGCACACACCTTCCTTCCCCTGGGGCTCTCGCAGCAATTGTTCAAGTGCCAGACATCATCAGCCGATAAGATAAGGAGCACGTGATCCATTGCCATCAGCAGGGTCCCTCCTGGCCTGCTGACGCACACAGTCCTCCCCTGATGTCAAAGAGCTGATAAGTAGCTGCTTGCCTCCTCGTCCTAAGTGTTGTGCCAGAGAAGACTCTGTTTCAAAAGCAGCTCCGCTGGGGCTTTTTATTTATTTTTTTTTAATTTATGTCTACATATTGTATTTCTCTTGACTAGGCCAGAGTCCTGTCTGTTTAATGATTTGGCAGAAATAGGGTTAGCAAAGATATGTCTAATTCAGTACACATTCTTTGATTTTTTTCTTTTCCTCTAGCCACCTGTAAGGTTCACATTGTGTCTATGTGTGTGTGAGTTTGAGTAGTTTGATGGAAAGGGTGGTCTGTAAGTTCTCACGAAGAGAAGTGGTTACAGCCTGGCCTTTACCCTCCCATTTCCGGAAACTGCTGAGGGGAAGATGAGCTGATCCAGAGCAGCAACACTCCGGCTGCACTCGACCCCGGACAGTCTGTTCACCTCAGCGTTCTTACCATGTTCACACCGAAAGAAGAAGGAAGATTGGGTCCCTGATACAGACCTGCCACCGCCGGTGGTGACCTGCACGTTCTTAACGCTGAATTTACTCGGTTTTTCTAAAATAGCCTCTACATGAAAATCTCTTCAGCCACACTGTCACGCTGATAGTAATATCTGCGTGGGATGCCATCACGTAATTGTCCGTCTGGCCATCTGAAGGCCTCGTTTCGACAGCTGCACTCCTGTTACTTTACAATTACCTTGTTAGAAACTGGCATGCAGGATGTTTGTATTAGGACGGAAGAAAGACCTGGAAACCAGTTAACACATTAGGTGCCGACATTATCGGTTGCTGATTACTTCAGTTCAGCCTGGTGACATTTACCAAGTTCTTCATTATCCTCGAAACATTGAGTTTAAAACACTCTCTAGTGGAATACAGCTCTCACCGAGAATTGTGGACTATAGTGTAAAGCACACAAACCCACACCCGTTCAGGACCAGGGAGAAGAGTGAAATGCGTGTTTTGAGAACGACAAAAGTGACCATGTTAAATGTCTTATTTTTTTTTTCTGAAAGGAACACCCCAGAAATTTGTTCTGGGGGTGTAGACACATCACTGACCTCACAAGATCTACTTTTAAGGGGTGGCCTTTTGTCAAGGCCACTTTCATGAGCAATATAGTGGTATGTCTCTATTAACTAAATACAAATTATTTTTTATACTGGTTTTAGTAATTGCTGACATTGACTGAAAACTGTGTTAAGCAGTTTTTATCTATGATACTCAATCCTTGAAAACAGTCATGTAAGGGCTGGAGAGACGGCTGAGTGGTTAAGAGCACTGGCTGCTCTTCCAGAGGAGCCAGGTTTGGTTCCCAGTACTTACTTATTGGCCCACAGACATCTGTAACTCCAGTTCCAGGGGATCCGGTGCCTTCTGGCCTCAGTGGGCAGCAGGCACATGTGTGAGGCATAGATATACATGCAGGGAAACCTCATACCTATAAACTAAAAATAACTTTAAAAAATTCACACGATGTGTAGTTATTACTGTCTGTATTTCCCAGGTGAGAAACTGGGGGATACAGGAATGGTGGGTGACCCCGATCGTCCGTCTTCACACTTAGAATTCCATGCCGTGTACACTACCTGGTGCTGTAGTACCAGAGGGTTCACTTTGCTGTCCTTGGTGGGTTGTTAAGACTGAACTAGAATTTCAGAGTTTGATGAGTGACAGAAGGAAACTTGGAAGGAAGTGGGAGTGCCGTGTTTCTGTTTCAGTCTCTCCCCGTACACAGAGGTGAGCTCCGTTCTCCTAGGTCCTGCTGCTGCTGAGCCTGGCAGCAATGGGCACGGCCCAGGTACTCGTATTCCGTGCATTACAGTCCCTGGTCACCAGGAGAGTTTGGCTCACTCATGGTGGTTGAAAGACAGCGCATGTCTCTTAATAGTGGAGGGCGGGACGTTTGGCGGCCGCAGAGGACCACGGAAGGAGCGATCTGAAGTAGCTGGGCTCTGTTGGGAGCAGGGGGTTGGAAACCGAAAATGGCCTGGCGCGACTGTGTGTCACGTGCACAGTCCCAGAGTACAGCCCCGTACTTTCCAAAAACACAGAAGAGAGCTCACGTCCTGTGTCAACAGCTAGGGTCATTCTGCAGTACCTGTGGCAGACGTTCTGACTCTCAGGCACGGGAAGGCTTTTCGCAGGGATTCATGACTGGTTGGCCTAGTGACAGGCCTCAAGTTCCTAGGGTCCCTGACGGAATTTCGTGGTACTTGCTCTCCCAGCATCTTCATATGCGTTGGCAAAGATCTGGTGTAGAAAATACCATCTGTCTGTGTGTGTTTGGCTCAGTGGGCAAAGTGGACGGTTGCGGACCAGTTCCTGTAGGCTTAAAAGACTTGTGGGCTGGCATCTCCATTCACTGTACAATGCAGCTCTCCGCTCGGTGAGCCGAGCGTCATGGCGGTGCCTCTGCAGGGATCAGACTAACGGAGTTTCTGGAAGCACCGAGGTGCTTCTGCTTGGTCGTGGTTCCATTCATTCGCTCCGTCTCGAGACACGGATGAATGGCGGTGGTGGCAGTGTAGAAATTCCTCCTTCCTGCATTTGCGGTCTGTGTTTGCAGACTCCCTCAGTCACTTAGATACACTTGTAGCCTGAGAATAAATCCTTGTCTCGGTTCCGTGGTCATTTATAGACGTCTGCGTGCAGAGGGTGTGATGAGTGGCTGAAGAAGCGCGTCCCGAGAAGCTGCTGCTCCTCGTGGGGGCGGTGGTTGTGTCTCCTGATTCAGAACGTGGCTGTGACTAACTGAGGACTGTCTAGGCCCTGGAGTAAGAAGATGAATGTTTCTCTGAAAGCAGTTCCTGCTTTCAGAGGTGGTGCCAATGGGGACAGACCCAACTCAGTGTGCCCCTGTGTAGCAGTATCCTCTCAGCAGACCTTGCGGATGCCTCTCTGTTGGGATAGATGCCGGCAACCAACTGTATTAAAGACAATCGAGCCGGGCATGTGGCACATGCCTGCAGTTCTAACGTTTGAGAGACCGAGGCAGGAGGTTATGAGTCGAGGCCAGTCTGAGCTATGTAGGGAAGTAACAAAGAAAACAACAACAGAAATCATTTTCTAAAATCAATTTCGTATTTGAAAATGTGATTTTTGAAAACATTATTCCTTTAGAAGGATGTTAACGTAGTCTTGTGGCGGTCTGAGCTTAGGTCAAGGCTGCGTGGGATGACAGGGTGCTCTGTTATGTGAGCCGCCCTGATTCGGACTGTTTCCCAATCTTTTTCTTTGAGTGGCTGGAACTGTTTCCAGGCAGTAGGAGTATTGCAGCCTCATATTTGCGTGATCAGAGTCAGGCCAGCCTGGTAGACCTCACATCTGCATACTCATTTTCTACTTGTTACAAAGCTTATTCTGGAGGCTGAGCCAATGGTTCACAGGGGAAAGTGCTTCCCTCTTTCTGACCAGAGTTCAGATCCCCAGCAGCCCAGGAATACTGGGCAGGTGTAGTGGCCTACCTGTTCTCCCAAATTTGGAAGGGGCCGACGAAAAGCCATCTGGCTAGCTAGCTGAATTGGCAAGTTCCGGGTTCAAGTGTGGGGCTTCCGGCCTCCACGTGCACACATATCCACATGTCTACCCTCACATACTAGCATGTCTGCACACACTTGCAGACATGTGTGCACACTTGCACACCACAGACCTAGGTTTTTTTTTTTTTTTAAGTTCATATTGTCCTTAAAGGCAATTTTAGAAATTAACATGATTTTCAGGAAAAGGAGAATTAGCTAAATTATATTTCTTAGAAATTCACACATTGAAGTCCCAATACCCAGTACCTGAGAATGGAACTCTCTGGAGACGAGGCCTTTGAAGAGATGATGAGGTAAACGTGAGGCTTGTAAGGAAGGGAGGTCTTCTATCTAGTCTGAGAGTATTCTAAAGGAGGCCCTTGAAAGCTAATGACCCTTTTTGAGAGAGATCTTGCCATGGATCCCTGGATGCCCTGGAACTGACTATACAGACCAGGCTGGTCTTGAACTCATAGAGACCCATCTGCCTCTGCCTCCCGAGTGCTGGGATCAAACCCACCTGGCCTCTCCATCCTTAGAGTGAGTCTGAGGTTAACCTCTACTCAGGCCTCTGCTCTAACTTCTCCTTGTTTGAAGCGAGCCATTTGTGACTGGGATTTGAATCCCACGGAAAAGTCACCCCTGCTTTACCGTCCTTTCCCTCTCTAGAAAACAGACCTTCTGGCCCTCTTAATGTTTTCCGTTTACTCAAACAGCAAAAAGTGGGTGCACTTTTACACAGCTATATGCAGGACTGCCTTCCCATTCTTCCAAGTATTAATCGTAGTGCCCCCTGTCCAGACCTCAAACACCCACACAGGGAAAGGAGACCAGAACGAGAGTGCCCTTGCTTGTTGGAAACCAGCCTGGGTCCAGCTGGGGCAGCGTACAGGAGTCTGAAGGGAGAAGGAGGCATCTTCCCTAACTGAGCGTTGGGCACATGACAAAGAGGTGGCGGAGAGGAGAGTCGGGGGCTCAGGGAAGCAAAGGTCACTTTGGAGTGTAAAATTGTTGCAAGCAGAAGCGATGATGCAGGGCATGTGCATTTTGGTCTTTGGAGCGAAGCCAGAGAGGCGTGTCTGCAGGCAGTGTAGAACAGAAGCACGCCAGAGCAGAGGTCTCTCCTGGTGATCAGCTGACAGTCAGCTGTGAGGCCTGGGGTGGGGTCCGGCTCCACCTCCTCAGAAGAAACGCCTTCTCTGTGGCTTGGCATTGCCACCATCCTGTTAACTTTTGGTGCCAGTGAGAAGGCTTAATGAGGGGACTGCCAGCTTGCCCACTTTGTGCACCTGTTAAAAGGTCTTTTAAAAAAAATAATCTATTTAACTTTATTTTATGTGCATCGGTGTGAAGTTGTCAGATCTGCTAGGACTGGAGCTACAGACAGTTGTGAGCTGCCATGTGGGTGCTGGGAATTGAACTCGGGTTCTCTGGAAGGGCAGCCAGTACTCCTAGCCCCTGAGCCATCTCTCCAGCTCCTAAAAGGTCTTTTAAATAACTGTCTTTTAAATAAAAAACTGCCATATGCTGAGTAAACTCCTCTTTAGATGGCTTACTGATTTTATTCTGTATTTACAGTAAGCTTATTGTTCCATTCTTTTATAATGCAAGGGAATTTATTTATTTATTTATTTATTTATTTATTTATTTATTTATTTATTTTTTTTTTGGTTTTTCGAGACAGGGTTTCTCTGTGTAGCTTTGCGCCTTTCCTGGTACTTGCTTTGGAGACCAGGCTGGCCTCGAACTCACAGAGATCCGCCTGGCTCTGCCTCCCGAGTGCTGGGATTAAAGGCGTGCGCCACCACCGCCCGGCGGGAATTTATTTATTTATTTATTTATTTATTACAAAAGTACTAGTTGCTGTTAGGCAGTTCAGAATGTTTACTACAGGGATTTGACTTGCTGGGCTATACCCAGGCCATTCTGTTTGGAAAGAGCTCAGTGTCTTTGGACTGAAGCATAAACCTGAAGGTGGTTCCAGCCCAACCCCAAATTGTTATTAATCATCCTATGCAATTTTTTTTGTTTTGTCTGGTTTTAAAAAGCAACTGCTCCTAAGAACAAAAGCCAGAGGCCTCAACGTGGAGGGCAGCCACTCACTGTTTAGAGCAGGAGAGAAAGGTGGGCTGAGCACCCCACAGGAACACTGATGTGCTCTTGTCCTGAGTGCGGAATCTGTGAGTGCTCTTGTCCTGAGTGCAGAATCTGTGAGTGCTGCCCTGTTTGGAAAAGGACCTTGGCAAATATGGGCAACTGTAGGGTCTTCAGCTGGGATCATCCAGAGAGGCAACGGGGTGTGCCTCAGGGGAGTGGACAGTGGCTGCAGGGGAGAGGTGGAAGTTTTGGCCCCAGGTCAAGAACTGAATTCCCCTCAGAGCCGTCATCACTGTGAGAAACGACTTCCATTGTTTTCAGCGGGATGGTGAATGGTATACTCTGTCAGAGCATCCAGGGGAAGGGAGGGTTATTGCTCATTCTGAACCCTGCTGTGATGTGCTTGCAAACCCAGGCTAGACTCAAACCTAGGCTCTGCCAACAATTGTCCAGCATCCCTGGGCAGATCAATTTGTGATGGCAAACCGAGTGAGGACTTTGATCAGGAAAGGGGGTCAGAGTAACTGTTGTGTCTGCCTTTAGGGTTTTGTTATAATTCCTTCATAAAGCTTTAGGGAACAGCGATAAAATTCCCTCTGCACAATCCACAGTGGTGTTGGCTTAGCTTGTACCGCTTTGGTCAGGCTTAGTTCATTTGAGCAGCTATAACAAAATAACCTTGGACTCAGCGGCTGATGAACAAACATTTTTCTTTCTTGTAGTCGGGAGCCAAGAAGTCCAAGGGCAAAGAACTGGCAGACTCCATGCCCTGTGAGAATCTGATTCATGCAAAGATGCTGCCTTCTTGTTTCCTTCTGTGGGAAGATGCAGGACAGCCCTGTGACACCCCTTTCACAAGGGTACGGTCTTATCCCTGACAGCTGCACCCTCATGACCAAATCTGCCCCAAATGCTCCCTCCTGATACTCCTCCTAGGAAGTCAGGTTTTAACATATGCATTTTCAAGGACAGAACATTCAAATCACAGTGGAGACTCAGACTCGGTGACGTCAGTAGAGAAGCAGGTGGACACAGCTGGAATCAGCTCCCCCAGCAGTCACAGTCCCATGGTATTCTTGCCAAAGAAGAAAAAAAAAAAAAAAAAGGAATGCATTTCTCCACGTGGAACACAGGATCAAGTGTGTCAACTGTGTGCACAGTTAGTCAGTGTGCATGTCAGTAATCGAAAGAGAAAGGGATCTCTCAGGGAATGTTTTCTGTGATCGTACTGTCCCAGGAGAGATAATGTGTGAAACCAGCTGGGTGAGGCGTGCACATCTGCGGTCCTGGCCCCAGAGAGGCAGAGGTTAGAGGGTCAGGAATTCAAGGTCTGACTTGGCTACATAATGAGTTCAAGGGCTGTGGGACCCCGTCTCAAAAAAGCAAAGAGAGTAAGTTGACAGAGTGTTTGGAATGTGCGTGAAGTTTTAATAACAGAGTCGACTTGTAATCGGTAACCGATTTATAATTGCTTCGTGACATAGTTTACATCTTACACTTGTGGTGTTCTTCCAAGGCCCACTATGTCGTTTGTATTGGAAGCCTGTTGCTTCTTGGGTGTGGCCTGTTTTCAGGTGCTCAACACCTGCCTGTGCTGATGGCTGCAGTGGACCCAACCCAGAAAGTGTCACTAGTTCTTAGAGTATACTTGTTCCGTGACCTTTGTTTCCTCACAGCCCTGTCTTTGGAGGAAATTATACCGACTAATATATAATTCTTTGAGAAAGCCTTGCTGAGTAGTAACATTGTGTGATGGGCACTCTTCTCGGGTGTTAGTGAGGTAGTCTCGACTTTGGAAGAATTAGGCTGAGGTCAAAGTGGATAAATAGCTCACTAATAGCAAGATCAAATCAAAGAGGGAAGGATAGATAGGATTTGGGATTTGGCTTTGAATCTGAAGCCACATGAGTCTGGGTTATTTGTCTCAGGACTCGGGTCTAATTGAGGAAAAGCTAATGAACAGGTAGCTCACAAACACGCAGTACTTTGCCTCAAAAGCCTTGTTATGAGCGCGTCCAGGCTGTGGGGAGGTGGAAGCCCTTCCTAGTGGCATGGTGACCAGACACCTCCAGAGAGGTGAGCATGAACAGAGGCACTGTGAGTAGAGGAGACGGCATGCTTGAAGGCACACAGAGAATGATGAACTTTTCTCGAAATAGGTCGGTTTTTCTGAGTAGTTTTGGACCTGTGCGTGACTTTTCTTAAAACCAGTTAAACGCAGTTATGAAAGTCGATTCGAGTCTCCCACTGACTGCTAAGCCTTAGCTTCTCTGGGTGGAAAATGAGGCTGGCGACGGCGCTTCCCAGAGCCCCTGATGCCACCTTTTCCCCTTGTTGCTCAGCCTCCTCAGACACGGCCCCACCCCAGTGCTTCACAAGCGGAATTCTGCAGTGTTTACTCTGCCTCACTTTTCTCCTGCACAAGTATGTGCCCTTCACCAGGATTGCCCTGTGCAGTAGCTGTCACACTGTGTAAATACTCTAGCCTGTCCTTTGATCCAGTTATTGATGAGTATTTGGACGTTTCCTGACTTGTTTTACTTAGACTGGTGTTCTGTTGTTTTACTTACTATAACTGATGTCTGTATGGCTTTTCATAGATGCACAAAGCGTTTCTGAGGGGTGGAATGCCGGGCTTGGAGGCAGTATTTGGGATGATCTGTAGTGGATGACGAATGTTTCTCCAGCAGGGCAAGGCCCTGCTGCACCGCTGAGGTGTGAAGCCCACTTTGTCCCGTCCCCGTGTCGGGGTGGCTCGTGCTTCTGACTTGCCGGGCTTCCCACGTTTCACTTCTGGAACCAGCTTTGGGCCTGTTGGGTTTTCCTCAGGCGCATCTTGTACCACTGTGCAACTGCTTCTCGGACCAAGCAGCTCGGGGCTCCCCGGGTGCTTTGTTCTTCTCTAGAAGCATCTCCGTGTGGCCTTGCTCAGCCCTGCCGTGAGTCGGTTCTCCTGTGTTTTCCGGCCTTTGTCTCCATTCGCGTTGCCTTTGCCAGAGGCCATCCCTCTTCTTGCCCAATTCTCATTGGTCCTCTCGACCCAGTTCAAAGGTCACCTCTTCCTGCATGCCACCTGTGCCCTTCTTACATGCTGGCTTTTCACACAGACGTCTCTGACTTTTTCAGCAGGTTCTGGACTCTTCTGTGAAGATTGCAAGGACTGTTTAGCACTTTATTTCTAGTGTAGCTTAGCATCCGCCTCATGGCGCTTGTCAGTCTCCTGGCTTCTAATAGTCTCTTACCTGTTAACCGCCATAGACAACATCCCCTCCCTGCTGCTCTGCCCTGTCTCAGATCCAATGAAAGTCATGAGCCAACAGCCAGCCAGCATTGAGAGGGAGACTCTCTCTGCATGCCCACTGTGTGCTTTTGATAACCCGACTTGCCTTGTTTGGAGGGAAAGGTCTATACCTTCTGGTTTCAACCCACAGCTTACATCTTTGTAAAGCTAGCAGGCCAGGCTAGGCGAGCTGACTGGGCTTTAAGCTCCTGGACACTTACTAATTATTTGACCTTGGAGAGCCTTCTTATTCTGTACTTAGTCATCTGACCTGTAGAATGAGAGTCACCAGGAGAGAGAGGAGGACAGAGAAGAACGGAGATGAGGGAGGGGTGGGCTATGGTGGTGGTGGGGGGAGGATGGCTGGGACCAGGAGGATTAAATGTTGTGAAGACTGTTCCCTCCCCGGACGGAACTGGGTGGCTGGTAAGTGCTGTGCCTGTGAGCACGGAGTATCTGCCCCTCCCTGGTTCACACAGAATGTAGCAGCCAGTGTTCTGTGTTCCGTGTCCGTCCACACCGTGAAGTCGTTTAATCTCGGAGTCTTCACTTTCCTGACCGAAAAGCAAGGGTAATTGTAACAAAGCCCCCGGTGCGCTGCCCTCTCCTGGTTACCTACAAGGAGAGGTTGATAGCAGAGGCCAGGCCTTAACTGTCTTAGGATGCCTGAGACACTGGGCACACAGAAGCACTGGGACTCTCAGCGGCTGGTCTCCTGTTCTGTGGATCAGAGCCGATGCACCTTCGCTGACACACAGAGCTGCATCCCCAGCTCATGCTGCCGCTGCCTTTCTTCTCCTTACTCTTGCGCTCACATCAGCCTGCTACATCTGTAGAACATCTGTAGAATACCAGGATCACGTACGCAAGAAAAGGTTGGGGAGTATAGGAAGCCACTGTTTTTCCTTCCTGATGTATTTATTGAATTAAAAATATGCCGTGGCTCAGAGCAGCTTCCGCAGTTGATCATGTTGTGCCATTGATCTCACTCACCCATTTCTGGTGGTGCTGCTGTGGACAGGCCTGCTGTACTGCCTTGGATCACAGGATGGCGTACGTGGGTGTGCATGCACAGCACAGGCCATTTGGTGGTGACCAGCAGCCACGGAGCCTCCAACACAGAGGTCTGCTGCAAAGCCTCCTCTGTCACTCCTGACTGCCTCCAGAGGGCACTTCTGACCCTCTGGATGTGTGGAAGGGTGCAGGCATCCTGCTGTCTGCACCCAGGGAGCAGTGCCTCAGGAGGTGTTTCTCCGAAGAAACCCTGAGTGAGCAAAGCTGCCATGACTTTATTATGCTTGTTACTCTATGACAGTCTTAATCTATTCAAATATTTAGCTTTAGATTTTTTTCTTTTTCGGAATACTTCCAGGAAAATACGAATTTATTTTTATGATGAAAATAGTTAGGAAGATAAATTTAATTCGTAGCTATTCTCTGTATAGATAACTTTGTCTAGAACAGTCCGTGACTCCAGAGGCAGTCTTCTAAGACATAAACCTGGTTTGTCGGACTTTACATTTTGATTGGGCAAACCTTTTGGGAGCAGCTGGCCGTCAGATGGTGGGAGAGGGGGACGATGCCTTGGGGTCAGTAGGTTCCTGATTCATCCCGATCATCTCACCCAGTTATGAGCTGCCCTTTCATCCCGTAAAACTCCAGTCAGCTGGGTTTTTGCATCTGAAGAGGACGCTCTCCTCTTACTCAAACTGAGTCCGCATATTCAGAAAAACAGCCCTGCCTGTGTGGTCAGCTTTACCAATCAGAACGGCAGTGCTTGGTAAGTGGAACGGAGAAGTGTGAAAAGTTAGGCTCGTTCTCACGGATCAGCGCGGTTCTAGCGCACAGTTCAGACCTGGCCTCGGAAACACCTCACGGTCCCAGAGAGTACTCACCATATGGCGCTGTATCTCTCTGCTGGCACAATGTTGAATGTGGGCGACTCCCTTTAGTTTTCATTCCTGGCGAGAATGAAGACCTGAAAGCACGTTGTACGTGTGTGTGTGTGTGTGTGTGTGTGTGTGTGTGTGTGTGTATGTGTACATATATGGTTTAGGTTTTAACATGTTAGGTTTTACGCAGCTGCCGTAAGCACAAAGTACAGTAGTTCTAACATCCTGAGGAGATGTCTTTTATACTGACACCTGTCCCTCTCCAGCCGATGGTCCCGACTCCTCCCTGTCGTTACAGTTGTATCTTTTCTATAAAGCCTGTAAGTGGAATCAGGATCAGGATCCGGAACCCTGGCTGCTCTCATTTAGCATGATGTCGTCGAGTGCCATCCATGAAGCGGCACGTGCCAGCATTTGTCTGGGACCGCGCAGTAGCTTCTGCTGTGCTAATCTCTGCCCATCGTCGTTGAAGGACTCCAGGTTGTTGCCAGCACGGGATGATTCTGAAGAGAGCTGTGTTAAATATCCACATCCTAATTTTTAATGATCATCCATTTTCATTTTTCAGGCGTGGCACTGCTAGGTCACAGGTAATCGCTTCAGATAATTAGGAATGGCCAGACTGCCACAGTGGCGGCATCATTTTGCATTTCCACTGTCGAGGTCTGAGAGGTCCAGTAGCTCTGCTTGTGTGTTAGCTGCTCACCTGAGGTATCAGTTCTGATAGGTGGAGGGGCATTTCATGGTGGCTCTGATGTTCCTGTGGGTCGATGGCTTTTGTGTGCTTCCTCCATGTCGTAGGTGTCTCTTCAGGTCCTGATCATATATTAGTTGTTATATTTGTTTTCTGTGGTTTATTTTATTTTACTTTTTGAAGTTTGTGGTATATTCTGGACTCAGATCCTTTGCTGTGTATGTGGTCTGCAGGTCAGTCCACTGAATCAGCAGCTTGTATTTCATTCATACAAAGGTTCTTCTGCAAAAGGAATGTTCTTAATTTTGATATTTTTGTTTTGGTTGTGTTAGGAATGCCCTGTGAGGTTTATCCCACTTGGCCTTCACTTCTATAAGGAGTCTTTGGCTAGATATGAAATTTTTGCCTGGGAATTTTTTTCAGTACTTTAAACAGTATTTGGCTCTGTGCTTTATTCTGCGAAGTTGGCTGTGGCGTTAGTTAGCTTTTCATGTCTTTGTCCAAGATCCTTGAAGGGCAACCTCAGGGAAGAAGGATTCGGCTCTCAGGCGTGTCCGTCATCCTGGCTGAGTCTGTGGTGGAGCAGAGCAGTGACCTCACCGTGGGCAGGAAGCAGGCGGCCGTGCTGCTGTTACTGAGCGCTGGTTCCGTTTTGTTTTTCATTCGTTCCAGGCTCCTGGGCCCGAGCGAGGGGATGGTGTCACCCACGTTCAGGGTAGGGCTTTCCCCTCAGCTGATCCTCTGGAGGAATAGTCCTGGAGATGCGGTCAGGTGTTTGCATCTCCTGGGTGACTCTCCTACAGTGATGATGATGTGGTCACCGCTGTCCCTCTCACGGCGGGCCCTCTCCTCGCTCGCTGCCTTCAGAAGTCTGCTTTTCTTTGTTGTCCAGCAATCTTACGTTTTGCTTGTATATTCTTTGCATCTTTTGGAGTTCCTCAGGCTTGGATGCTCTGGTCAAATCTTCTTCCTACCCTTTCTCCCCTGCCTCTCCTGGGGTGGAGCTGTGTATCGCTGTGGGAGGTGGGAGGTGGGAGGTGGGAGGTGGGAGGTGGTTTCCCCCGTAGGTCTCCATTCTCTGGCCTTCTGCTCCCCAGCCTCGGTCACTTGTAGCATAGCTGTCTTCAAGTTCACTCGTGGCTGCTGCTTCCCAAGAGCTCTTGCGACTGTGGCCGTCCAGAGGGTTACGTTTGGACAGTGACCTACTGATGTCCATCTTCCCCTCGCCTCTCATTGCCTCTCTCTCGAGTGTACGGAAGGCAGTTGACTAAAGCTTTGCATGTGACATCTAGTGCTTTCCTACAGATGGAGAATTCCCCTGAATGCCTGTGAGCACACAGAGCCGTCTTCCTTACACTGCGATGGTTTCTGGGTGGCTTACAGACAGCTTGTGTTCACACAAGCTGGAAAGCTGTTCTGACTGCGAACAAACTGATTCTCTGCAGTATTGTTTCTCGCTGTAGGTTGTGGTTGTTTGTGGTCTCATGAGTTTTCTGATCTGTTTTGTAAATTGTTTCACAAAGTAACTTTTAAATTTATTCTTTGTCCTGTAAGATCTCGCAAGTCTCCGCTAATAGTTTAATGTCGTTGAGCTAGTGTGTTGGTAGAAACTTCTTTGTGTGTCTGTGGGAAGATGACTCAGTCAGGAAAACACTCGCCCTGCCAGGATGAGAACCTGAGTTCTTAATCCCAGCAAGGGGGAGGCTGAGACAGGCGGATCTCTGGTTGTCCATAGGCTTCCGCACTACACACGTACACCTACACACACATACACACACACACACACACACACACACACACACAGATACAGATACACACACATACACAGTTATACAGATACACACACACACACACACACACACACACACACACACACACACACACACAAACACACACACTTCTGTGCAACCTTTGGAACTAAACCGAAGCTTTTGTCCTGAGGGAGTGACATAGAATTCTCAACTAGTCACAGTGCGCTCTTCACGCCACCCGACTGTCACCGAGGAGCTGAAGAAGGCACAAGAAGACTTGTGTGGGTCAGACTGTCTTAGAGGAAGTGTCTGCCCAGGTCCCTCTTTCTTCTCCCTCCCTCGCTAGCTCAGAGCGAGGTCTGCAGTGATTTCTGAGGCTCCCTTTGTTCTAACCCGTGTTTTGTTCTCCCACCGACTCTTACCTGCTACCACATGATGTGGGTTGTTGAGCGACGGGATTCGCTGACATAGTAGTCTTAGGATTTCCACACACAGTGCTTTTTAAAACCTGGGAGTCTGAGTTGATGGAATGAAATCATTCTGGTGCGTGTCAGAGTGTAAGTTTGCCTCTTTTTTTCCTTCTTCCTCGGTGTCCTCCTGACCTCTCAGTAGATACTGTGGTGTGAATCAGCAGCAACGATGCTACAGGGAATTTTGCCCTGCTCTGGGAAAACTTACTGCGAGCTTAATTCTAGCTGACTCCGCCTCCTCCTTTTCTTTTTTTCCTTTTTGTTTTTTTCTTCCTGGTGACTGAGGCTCAAACCTCTAGGCCTCCTCCATGCTGTTATTAAGGAGGCTGGGGAGGACTAGTTGATTCTGCCCGGCTGTGAAGAAACCTTGACTTACGTGTTGCAGTTTCTAATCTATAAATGGAGGACAAAATAATGATCTATGAAATGCCCACGTGCTTCTTGTCAGCTGCTTCACTCTGCGGGATTTAATTTTGAATATGTTGAATAGATATGTCTAATGAAATGACCACCAATTAAAATCACGTGATATGTTTGAGCGCGAAGGACGTCACCCTTCCTTGCACCAGGGGCTCGTGGGCTTTGCAAGGGTGGGTGAGGGCAAAGCTTGTCTACACTGGCTGTCACTGCCTCATGTGGGCACGTGCCAGAGCGAGCGAGCGAGCAGCCGTGAGTGATGTTTTCCATTCCGAGATCCGAACAGGCTCCGTGCAAGGTTTTATAGAGAATGTGTATCTGAAGTGTCCGTTTTATAAAGATTATCTCCGCATCATTTCACTGTGTCCCATCCGACTGTGAAAGGTCCCGCTGGTCTTGCTCTCACTGATGCTCAGGCAGAAGTCCAAGAAACAGGCCCAGAGAATCCTGAGGTTCTTCCCTGCTGCCTGGTCCTTTGTGTGGTAAGGAGCAAACGTCGGTTCTCGAGACTCAGGACTCCTCAGCGACTCTGCTCTGACGAGTAGTTTGTTCCTCTTGGGAGTTACCTCCTTGAAAAAAAAATGTATTGGACAATCCCGCTCTAAATACTTAGCCTCCAGGAAGAGCTTGAATTAGGGACTTTTGTTAAAGGATTCTTGGGAGAGGGAAGGCATTTCAGCCAAGGATTGCAGCTTAGACATGTTTATTTACTGGAATCACAGTGTCTAGATCCTTCTGTTTGAACATCTTGAGTCTCCAAGTGGGAGATTGTGTGTGTGTGTGTGTGTGTGTGTGTGTGTGTGTGTGTGTGTGTGTGTGTGTACACATGCATACATATTGCAGGTCTTCATTTATATATCGTAACTGTAACTGTGATATTGAGTCATTCTATATTTTTCATGCGTTATTTCTAAATCTAATGGAACCTATGAGTGAGATAATTATCATTTTATATATCTAGAAAACAGGGTCCTCTGGAAGCACTCAGTATTGTGAGCTTAGAATGTTTCTGTTGCAAAATGGTTTGGAAATCTTAGCACTTACAGAGAAGAGACTCATTTAAAAGACTATATATAATTTAATTAGGGACATATACTCGCTTTGAATTTTTCTAGAGAGCCTTAAACTTTTTCAGATGGGATCATATGCAATCTATTTTTCTTTCACGATTTCTGAAAAAAAAAACAGTATTGGGCAATAATGGGAATTTATGTTTTCTCTGCTGGATTGAGTGGAATGAAGTATTTTTAGGAAATGCCGGTCGTTTTAGTGTGTGCACGTGCACACACACACACACACACACTCGCACCACACCTGCTGGCACTCATGCTGGTGTGCTTGCCCATGCAGGTATGTGTGGAGGTCTGCCACTGAACCCAGAGCTTGTTGTGGAGCTCATCAGGCTGGCCGGCTTTTGAGGCCCCAGTCCTCAGGGTGCAGATGCAGGTTTCCATACCCATGTTCTGGGTGGATGCTTGGGGTCCTCAGTTGCCTGAACCCCACATAACTCTCCAGCTCTTCTCGGTGCGGCCGACTCGTGTGCATCTCTCTTAACCCTGCGTCCTTCTGAGCTGCGGACTTATGTTCCCGAGACCGTAGACGTTTCCACGTAGACAACCGAGGTTTAGCATGTCTAAACCTAGACTGTTTTTCCCCCTCCAGGACCTCCGGTATTTGCTGTCCTGTTTTTGGCATCATTGGTCACCACTATTCAACTAAAGTCACTTTTGACATAGTCTCCTGCCTCATTGTCCTTAAGTGGTCAGTACAACCTCTTGTGAGGCTCAGAGTGTGTTAAAGAGACCTTTAATAAAGTTAGGGGTGTGTTGCTGTATGCTGAGCACCAACCACAGAAGTGACTGGCTTGCAGAAGGTACTAAGTACATGTTTACTGAGTGACGAATAGGGCCTTAGCCTCGAGAATGGTCTGCAGCAACATGCTCTAGTTCCTGTGAATGGGCTGTTGTGTTGGATGTGAACTGTCTCCTCCAGGCTCACTGCACATTTGCTCCTCAGCTGGTGGTGTTTAGGGATGCTGTTGAAGCCGGGGCCTAGCTCCAGCAAGTGGATGACCAGTCTGACTTTGGGAGTTCACTGGCCTGTGCTGCTTGGCTCCTGACCTCAGTCTTGCTGCCTTCACAATGTGGGGTACGCCTGCTGTTGGGCCTCCCTGGCAGTGATGGAGCCTGTTCCTTGAAGTAGGAGCCAGGGTAGATCCATTCTGTAGAGTGTTTCTGTGACAGAGGAGATAACAGTAACTTACGCGCCCTTATCAGCCTTGCAGTGTGTTCATCTATTTATTTATAGTGTGATTTTAATTCTGATTCATTCTAAGGCATGATATATGCCTGATAGTCAGGCCCCGATGCTATTAATAAGCCAAATGTTGAGTCAAAAAGTTGTGAATAGTAACATCATTTTATAAGTTAATTCTAAAAAAAAAACACTTCTAGATGACTTTATGATCAGACTTTTTAAAAAAGTGTGTTGTTTTCTTTTCCTCTCTCCCTCTTACCTTCTTTACCCTCCCTCTGCCCCCCTCCATCCCTCTCTTTTGAGACTGGGTCTTGCAGTGAACCCACATTGACTTAATGCACCTCACACTGGCCTTAAAGTTTCCTGTCCTAGTCAGTCTTCCCAGTGCGGGGCTTACAAGCATGTGCCACCATGTGCAGGAAAAGACATGTTTCCCAGTTTTCCTGGAAAAAATGATTTTAGCTCATTCCGAGATTGTCACGAATTTTGATTTTCTTTGTTTCAGATCTACCAGTCACGTCTTCTCAAACCCTTTTAACAAATGCAAGGGGTTGCTCCTGAGAATTCTCAACAAGAGGGTGCAGGGTTTTCACTTTTAGGGTTCCGTGGGGCTTTAAAGGAAGGAAAACAGAGGTGAGGCACTTTTTCTTTTATCTGTGCACACATGGGTGTTGACAGGTGTGTCCCCTCGAGGTCAGGGCTCCTCATCTGTGTGCACACGTGGGTGTTGACAGGTGTGCATCGCTCGAGGTCAGGGCTCCTCATCTGTGTGTACATGTGTGTTGCTAGGTGTGTTCCTGTGGAGGTCAGGGCTCTTTATCTGTGTGTACATGCGTGTTGGTAGGTGTGTGTGTCGGTGGAGGTCAGGGCTCCTCATCTGTGTGTACATGTGTGTTGCTAGGTGTGTTCCTGTAGAGGTCAGGGTTCTTCATCTGTGTGCACACGTGGGTGTTGTCAGGTGTGTTCCTGTGGCGGTCAGGGCTCTTTATCTGTGTGTACATGTGTGTTGGTAGGTGTGTGTGTCAGTGGAAGCCAGGACTCCTCATCTGTGTGCTCATGTGTGTTGGTAGGTGTGTTCCTGTGGATGTCAATGCTCCTCATCTGCTGCCTTCTGTGATTGAACTCCAGTTCGGTTTTCAATATTCTCTCCCTGAACTTGCTGCTCCCTGGTGCTTGGCTAGACTGGTGCCCAGCCAGGCCCTGGCATTTTCCTGCCTCACTGCCTGGTGCTGGGATTACAGGGCTGTGCCACTGCAGCCATGAGTCCTGGGAATCCCAGCTCGGTTCCCTGTGCTCATGTGGCAATCACTTTGCCCACTGAGCCATCACCGGCCCAGGTAGGACTTCTTAAGTCGTAATTTGATCCAGGTAGTAAATACCCATAAGAAATGATAGCAGTTACTCTACTTTTCTTTATAAATTTAATGTTAAAACCGTGCATGGCCATTTTTTAAATTTCTGAGTCTTTCTGCACATTTTCTGTTACTTTCTCTTTGGAGGGTGTCTCCCTTTTCCTTCATTGTTCTTATTCTTTCTTTCCCCAACTCTACATTAAATTACGTGACACCCATGTTTCCTTCCTTCCTCTGGATTTTAATGTGTCTTTAAAACATGGCATAATACTGTACAATTTGTTTCTGTTGGGGAATTTATGGAACATTTTTTAAAAGAACCTTTATCAAGTGCCACCCTGAGAACTCAGGAGACAACGATCGATGGAAAGGTTCTTGCTGCTTCAAGTGCGGACATGATTTGGCCGACAGGCGAGGAGGTTGCGATCCCTCTTGGCAGTGGGCATACTCCTCCACAAGTTCACTGTCCATGTGGTGGTTGAGGTGGAACGTGCATCCAAGGTTGCCCCGTCACGTTGCATTTCAGGCCGTCGTCCAGGCATTAGAACACGGCTGTATTTGGTCTTGACTTTGTGACTGCCCTATCACTGTACGCGTCACGTCCATCTGGAATCGACTGGACTCTAGTTTAGTGGCCAAAATTAACTGTTTCAGTTTGGTCACCATTTGAGCCAAGTTACCTTCAGGTGGGAGGAGCTGTGTCCGTCCATCCCTGCTGGCCTGGGGCTCTTCAGTAGTTCCGTCTGTAAGGCTTGGTTCTGGTTACTTCATCCAGGAGTACTCATGCTGGCTTACCTGTCAGCCTTTGGGATTGTCTCCTCAGCACACACGCACTGTCCCTCCAGCTGGCTGTCACTGTAGCCCTGGGCTCCCCTTCCCGGGTGGTACTGCTGGCAATTCTAGGGACTAGCTTTTGGTCAGGCTGATGGAGTGGTCAGTTGGGTAATTCCTGCATGGCTGCATCTGAAACACTAGCTATTCTGAAATGCTGTTAGATGCTAGCGCGTAGCGGGCGGGATATGAGTGTCTTGAAAAATGATACCACTTTAAAACAGCAGCCTGAGATTTTCGAGCAGAAAGGTGCACCTCGGTTTCTTGGTGGAAATGCCTTCTTTCTGTAGAGGATGGGTGCGCTTCAAGTAGCCGTGGATCGGTTGCACAGTACATGCTCAGATCTTCACATCTGTGTCACCTGTGTGTGACGGACACAGTGAGGTTTGGAGCGGACTTCTGGGGAAGGTGGCCTGCATTTATTTGGGCATGTGTCTGCTGACGAGGAGTCCTTCGTGTGCCACCAGGTTACTGTAAATTTAAGCTGAGAAGTAAGGGTGTAAGACCTCCCCACTCTACACTTTCTGTGGGCAAAATAGTCGAGGCTTAATCTTACTCTTAGGAATTTGCTCAAAAATCAAAAAACTGTCTTCATTTTTTATCTTAAACCATTAAGCGACAAGTCTGTAGTTAGATTTCTCAAAGTGACTTTGATTGCTTACCTCAGTGGTGGTCTTAGGGGCCATGTGGGAGGGGTCTTTGATAAATGTGAATGAAGTGGCTTTGAAACTGGGTGGCCCTGCAGGCTGCTGATGCAGAAGGAGTGAGAGGCCCCAGCACCAACAGCACATCTTACCAGGGTCAGCACGTGAGCCTGGAAAAAGCCCCCATCGGGAGGGTGTGCTTGGGCAGAACAAGAACGTGTAGATGGCGTGCATTTGTGAGAGACAAGCTTAAGTTTTATGAGACCTTCGTCCTAGCTCTGCTTCCTGCTTTTCTCCGTCATCACAGAGACATTTCTGGCATTGTTTCCTCTCTAACCTCAGGGCTGCCACGTGCTCGTTTCTGTCTGGACTTTGCCTTTTAAAACAATGCCAAAAGAAATGCGTTTAGAGCCCGTTAATCTGTTCCTGTATTTGACATGAAGGAACTATGTCATAAACCCTTACTCCCATACCCGTCTATCTAAGCACGGCAGGCAGCACACTAAGGACACTTTTGTAAGATGGTGCCATGCTGGTGGACTGAGGATGTCAGAATGATACTGATCGTTCACAGTCTGAAGTTACTACTTTTCCAGGCAATTTCACGTGGACATTGGGGCTCTGTGCAGAAACAAAGAGGAAATGCATGTAGGAGAGAAAGACTCATCAAGGCTAAGGCAGCAGTAATTGAGGTGGGAGCAGTGGACCGCCAAGAAGACTCCCTCACCCAGCACTTGCTGAGGGTGTGGATTGCAGGCCGTCTCTGGGATCTTGTGGAGCTGGGCAGTTTCCAGCAAGCACAGCTGGGCAGCCACCACCGCCGCTTTCCGAGTCCTCTGCTAACTCACAAGGCAAGCGTTACTCACGGATTCCTTCGCTGAGGATGACACTCTGAGTGCCGTGGCCTTTAGGACGACCCCTGAACTTGGAGTCACCAGCGTGACTCACAGGGCTCAGCATAGGGTTGTGCTCGAGACAAGTTGACGTGCGCGCGGGCGCGCGCGCGAGCACGAGTCATTTCTCACAGCTTCACTTGGAATCTCTGAGAGTTACTATAGCCAGAGGGCAGAGGGGAGATGTGTATCAGCGAGGTCCAGGGGACAGCTGGCTCATGCTGCCAAGGGCCTTTCCTCTTGGGGTCACCTGGGGTATTCTCGGTTCCTCCATCGCTAACTTGTGATGTGTGTTGTGAACTGCCAGGGGAGCGGGTTGGAGATTCAATACTCAGGCTTTTTCCGGGGGCTTTGGTCATAAGATACCATATAGATACTCTCTGCCTATACACCCCCAGAATTTTAGAAAGAAAGCTGCTGACACAGGCCGTGCTGTCCCCCAGTGACCTGGCCTTTATTTATCTGTGGACTGTACATACCCTCGAAGCCTGGTCCCTCCTGTGCCGGCCAAAATCTGCCCTGCGAGCAGCCGTTCTCGGAGGGGATGCTCAGGCCTTGCTGTGACTCTTGGAGGTGCCTGCAATGTGGCGACGCAGACAGACTAGTTTACCAAAGTTTTTTAGCCTCATTTGAAAAGCTGGCGTTTGGTTGGGGATTTAACTCAGTGGTAGAGCGCTTGCCTAGCAAGCACAAGGCCCTGGGTTCGATCCTCAGCTCCGGAAAAAAACAAAACAAAACAACAACAAAAAAAAAGCTGACGTTTGGTGAGTGATCGCTCAACGCAGAGGAGATTTCATTTGACAAGCGGGAGCGGGGTGCCGTGTGAGCTTGATGCTCTGGGGCAGTCAGGGCTGAGGGTATGGTCAGGGAGGGGTCCCTGGTCAAGTTGCTTCTGGTCTGAATGCCTCGCGTAGGCAGATGAAGGGTGAGGAGGGGTCAGGCAGGTAGCAGCATGGCCACGAGTGTGGCGAGGGCTGGTATACTGGAGCAGAAAGCAGGGGGCGGGCGGGGGGAGCCCCAGGGAAGTGGGGCTGTTTACAGACCACTCCTTCTCATCTGAAGGTTGTTAGTCCAGGGTGAGCCTGGGGTGGTAGAGACCTCCTGCTGACCCTTCCCTTCCGCTTCCTTACCAGAGCATCTTTTCAGTGTGTACTCTGAGTCAAGCGTTGCTCCAAATCAGGGGTAGCGCTGGCCAGGAGCAATCCCGAAAACTCAAAGTCTCGGAGGGAAGGAAGTCCAAAGAGAAAGGATGCAGTTGGGCTTTGTGAGATGGACCGTTGGGCTGTGTCCTTGTTCTGGCCCTTGTTATCGTCTCTGTGGTGATCAAGAGATCACGCATCCAAGAACTCCACACCTCTGCGCTTCTGTCCTTATTTCACACTCGGGACTGTGACTTGCATGGAGTGTTTGCTGTGTACCAGATACGTAATTCCCAGAGGCCCAACAGAGCCGGTACATGGATGGATCTCAGTGTCAGCACGTGGAACACATGCCTGCATGCCAGCTGCACCAGAAGCGACCACGTGTTAATGGCAAATGCTATTTAGCCATTTTATCATTTCTGCGGGGAAGCAGTTCAAGTGGCCAGAGTGTGGCTGCCAGGAAAGAAAGACCCTGGGAGGAAAAAGTGGATGAAATCGGGTTTTGGAATTCTCAGAGCAGATGTAACTGGATTTTATGTTTGACAGATTTTGTGTTAAGGTGCTAGCATTACTCATTTATCTTGCAATTTATATGAAGGAAAACTATTTCTGGTGTGTATTTTGGAACTGCCTTTTGACACTAATTAGAATTGTTAAATAAATTTGTGTCTGCATCCAGCTCTGTGTTCTTAGACAGCAGGGGTTCTCAGGCTGTGAGAAGTCCCCCAACAGCAAACCAGTTGTGGAAGAATGCGCTACCTGCCGGGGAGGGTGTTGCAGCTTTGAATTGTGTCCCAAGACATCTACCTGAGGATTGCCAGATTGTTAATCCTACTCTTAATCATTGGACTTAAACATGGAGAAACGAAAACCAAATCTGAGAACCCAAACTATATAGCACCGAGGACTGAGCGGAATCATGACCCAGAACCAAGTGTTCTCCACCCTGAACATCCGCACCTCTTCATGCCATTCGCCACAGGATGCACCGCCCATCTCTCATAGATCAGCTGACCTTCAGGGATTGAGAGCTTCTGTGGTACAATATTTAAGAGTGGGGAGAAGTATTGTTAAATTGGCCTCACATGTGGGCAGTGCTCTAAGAAGGGAGAGTGGTTTATGTTCTGTTCCTGCCCGGACTGAACACAGAGGGAGCTATACCACTGGAACAGTTGTGATATTTCAGAGAAAGACTCAGTGGTCGTGTGTACCTTAGAATTAAAAGCAAGGCTTGGGGCCTATAACTTGTGGACCTGGTACCTAATTTGTGATGAAAGAGTCTTGGTTGTGGGGAAGAGCTGAGTGAGGGGAGTGTGTGGGTCTGTAGTACAGTGTCATGGGCCCAAAGTGTGATGGGGGTAGAAGGGCAGGCTGGACCTCTGCTGCGTGTGTCTGTCCCTGAGCTCTTCCTGCAGGTACAGCATGCACTGAGGACTGGGAAAGCGGCGCTTTTCCTAGAAAGTGACTGCTGAGCTTTGAATCTGAAGTTCCATGAACACAGTTCTTAGGAATCTCCAGGCGGTTATACTCAGGCATGGCTCCCCCTTAGCGCACGTGGATCCCATTATCGAATAAGAAGTTGTTAGGAAGAAACACTTAAGGTTGTGTCTGATTTGAATCTAAATGTGCATCTAGTTGATGTCTAAACTGAGAGGTAACTGTTGCAGCAGGTGTGTTTATAACCTAATGGGATGTGTCCTAAAGGACAAAGCACCCGTCCCCTATGCTCACAGTGATCGCACACTATCGTGCGAATAAAGAGCAAGTGAACTAACTGTACACGGTGTGAGACTCACCGCAGGGACTAACATCCTTACATTTTTGTCATGTTCCACCTTCCGAGCCCAGCCTTCTGTTCTGTAAACATTGGCGTGTGTCTTCTTTTTATTCATTGAGCTGTAAGGTTCTCTGGGTTTTGACAAATGCATAGTGTTACATATTTACCACCATAATATCACAGAATAATTTCTTGACCCCACGAGATCTGCTGTGTTTCACCCAGTCAGCTTCCATCCATTCTTCTTGGATTTAGACAATTGCTAATCTCTTTTTTTAGGGCTAATCCTATTTGCCCTAGTTGGCCACCTTCTTCCTCCTCCTCCTCCTCCTTCTTCCTTTTCTTCTTTCTGTGCTGCACAGTTACAGTTATTTAATGTACGGCCCTGCAGGGTAGCTTATCCCCTTGTTAAGAGTCATCCACGTCCTTCCCTGGCCTCTCATCATCTCTTCTTACCATGAACTAGCATTGAGTTATGTACAAGTTTGTCTGTGTCTTCGCTCACTGGAAGGCAGCCTGGATGCCTCCAGAATTAGCAGATCATGGAAGAACGTCCTTCACGTAATGTTCCCATGCAGGTATCTATGTGGACGTGGGCTTCCATGTGAGCTGGGCCAATATATGGAGCATAACGAGGGATGATATTATTGTGTCACACAGAACACCTTTTTAGAAAATGTGATAATAAACGAACAACCCATCTTCCCAAACAGCATCCGGCTTGGATACTGACCAGCAGTGAGCAAGGACTGGTGTTCTACCTCCATACCAACAATTAGTGCTCTGGGGGGCGGGGGGTGTTGGACTTCAGCCATTGTAATAACTATGTAGCTGAGTCTTGTTTTTCTGTTACCTTCAGTTCACTAATGACCAATTAGTGCCTTTTTGTGTTTATTTGTGGATATTCACATCTTCTTTGTTAAGGTGTTTGTTCAGCATTGTCTCTATTTTTAAAGGCCGGCTGTTTGCTTGCTTATGGCTGACTTTGAAGAGTATATTTTGGATGCAGGTCCTTTATGTAATATACAGTTTGCTAACAGGACGTAGCTGTAATGTGCTGAAATAACAAGGGGTCCAACTTACAACTGTTTGTGCAGCCCGGCTTTCTGGGACCTAGGAAAGTAATCGTAATAGGAAAGGGGACCTGGGAGATAAAAATCTCTTCAGAAAAAGTGTGTGTGTGGGGGGTGAGTCCTTTCGCCTGGGGAGACCAGAGATTGAAAGCGTGTTGAGAGTCCTGATTCACAGTGTGGGCATCCTGGTGGGTGGGTGACAGGAACACTGAAGTCAAGGGCATCTGGGAAGTGAGTGAGGACCATGGAGTGTGTCATCAAAGTGGTAGATGGGAGTCTGAGGAATCAACTTTGTGGGCATAAGGAGAAGGAGGACTCTTTCCATCAGTCGTCTCCTGCAAGTTCCCCCTGCTACCGCCTTCACTGCAGTGCCCAGTTCTTTCTGTATCTAGGCGTGTGCCTTGCCATGCCAGGTGTCCTTTGTCTTTACCATCTTGTGGGAAATTTCTAATTGGATTCTGTTCCAAAGGTGCCCTTTGCCCTGTGTGGAACCCGGCGGGTCTCCCTCCCTCCTCTCGTGTGCTCTGTGTGTTGTATGTGTTGCAGTCAACCATTTAGTGCCTGACTTCATTGAAAGACGCCATCTGCCTTCTCAGCTACCCTGCTCTACTGTAAGATCCTCACAGCTGTGACTCAAGTGCTCAGCAGAATTAATTAACACGTGTGGATTCTCTGCTTTGTGGAAATGTGTGGCCTACTCCCTGCAGGGACAGAATTAGACTTAGTTTCCTTCTTTCCTGTGTCCCAGTCAAGTTTCTCCTGGTGCTGCCCTCCAGCCGTTCCTGTGGACGGCCATTCACAGATCTCAGTGAACATGGGGCAGTGAGAACAATTCTCACACCCAACTCGTGTTTGGGATTATCTTAATCTAAAAAGATGTAACTTTGTATTTTTGATATGAAAATATATCAAGTTACTTTGTCTTACCTATGGCCAGCAGTTTTCATTGGACAGAAACCTCAACCAAACAGCACTGGGGAAATGGCAGGAGCATTCTGAACCGACGCTGGTTGTAACACTGGCTTTAGTGCGTGTGCAGAGGGAGGAATTGGAGCTGCCAGCAGTAACGATGAACAGTGACTAACACATTCATCAGTCACTTTGGCAGCCATCCATGGTGTATTGCCAGGTTTAATGGATGGTAACTATTGACCATAGTGGTTTATGCAACCTAACGCACAACAGAAAGGCACAGCCCAGCTCAGGTGCCGTCGGAACTGACAGGTGGGGAACAGCTGTCTGGTGTGACTTAGCATCTCCCATCTAAAACTGCCAAGTTCTGACTTTCCGTTCCTGGTTTTACTCTTTTATTATGGTAATAACATAGAATGCCGTCTTAGCCTTTGAACAGAAGCAGTTAAGATTTCCTGACATCTTGTCATCGCCCATAGCCCACATGCTCCCAAAGCTTTGCCCTTTTGTCAAGCAGCAACTGTCTCCCCACTAAGTCATACTGTCCCAGGGAGCGCTCTCCGTCAGAGGGAAGGTCCTGAATCCTAGCACACTGTGTCTGTCTACTCTGTGTGCCCTGTGTGAAGATGCTGCATGGGTGAATCTTTTTCTTTCTGGTTCCTTTGCAGGTTTGACGGATGAGAAAGTGAAGGCCTATCTCTCTCTCCACCCCCAGGTCTTAGATGAGTTTGTTTCTGAAAGTGTCAGTGCGGAGACTGTAGAGAAGTGGCTGAAGAGAAAAACCAACAAAGTGGAAGGTAAGATGCTGAGGGCCCGCCCGCCCACCCGCCCACTCGCTCGCTTGCTCGATTGCTCGCGCCAAGGGCGCACAGATTTCAGACCGAACTTTGCTAGCCCAGAATGGGACAGCATGTTTTAGGAAACAACACATGTTTAATCCCAGCACTCGGGAGGCAGAGGCAGGCAGATCTCTGTAAGTTCGAGGCCAGCTTGGGCTAGAAAGCGAGTCTAGGACAGCCAGAGCTGTATAGGGAGAAACCCTGCCTTGAAAAAACAAATCGAAACCTAAAACAACAACAATAACAACAAAAAACCAAGCAAACAAAAACCCATGAAATAGAGATGTGCATTTTATTCCTGTCAGTTTTATTTATTTACTTTTTAAAAGATAACATTGTTAGAAAGAGGAACTAAATAAATATGAGAGAAACATCCTTAATTTAAAAAAAAAAGACTTGGCAAATAATTGCTGAGAATTTACTTAGTGCTTATGGTATTAGTCAGCTTGGAGTCACCGCAGTGTGGCATCTGAGGCCGTGAACTCAAAAGAGAAAAGGTTCATTTGTTTCCAGTTCAGGATAATAGCCTCATAGCTTTTGGCTTCTGGCAAGGACAGTGGATGTCAGTGGCAGGGACCAGTGTCCCAGTGAAGAGCTCTCATCACCAGCTGGGAAGAGAGACTGAGGGAGGAGACTGGGGTTACACATGACCTCCACATCTGCTCTGGTGGCTACAGAGCCTTTCATAGGCCCTTCAACCTGATGGGCCACAGCACACCCGGGACAACCGCTTTGTGGGCTGAGGGAACACTGTCTGCATGCAGACCATACCAGTGATGAGTATTGATTAGGAAACACAGTTCACGTTCCTATCTCTAAATACTGCATTTTACACAAGGCTGTCTGAAAACACCGTGCAGACTGCAGGAAGAACCTGGCTTGTCTTTGACCCATCCTTCCTTCCTAGTCACGGAGACTGCCAGAATGGAACCTCCAGAGGTCAGATGAGGATGGCCCTTTTGGATGCAATGTAGAGAGAGGAGAAGGACTCAAGAATGTTTTAAACTTCAGATTCTTTGATGGGCTGCCTGTGCTCTGGTAAATAGTCTCCCCCAGTGGTCACACAGGTAACGCTGTGCAACCTCAGTGGGTCATACACCAAAGACAGGCTTGCCAGTTTCAGTGGAAGAAGGCTGAGGAGGACCGAAATCTGTTAGGTGGAGGCATGAAACTGAAAAGAATGAAAAATAAAAATGTTCCTGGGATTTCAGGCATATTGTATTAAAATTTATGCCAAATACCATTTTAGAGGAGGGCTCCCTTTGTGTGTTTCTCTCTTATTCTCAGCAATCTATTTATCTTTTAAACTAATCAGTTACTTTTGCAGTTCAAAGAATAGAAAGTAGAGCTGCGCATGTGCCAGGCAAGTGCCCTGCCAACAAACCACATCTCCAGGCTTTAAAAATGCATTTATTTTAAACACAGGTTGCTTAAGAAACAGTTGTATTTATGAAAATAAGAAGTGTAGACTCAAAAGGTATGTGAGGTCAAATTCATTTCCCCTCAAACTGAGTCAATGTGAATGTGTTTTCTTTGAATATTTCGGAATAATTTTCCTTTATTTCTAAGTGGATATATTTGGCTATCTGACCAAATTTGCCCTCTCATTTTTATGAATGTTGTGTTCATAGGCACAGTTAATTTTACTTTTGTGTTAACACCAAAATAGTAGTTCTGGGGGGATCTTCTTAGTGTGCTAAACATCCTAACTCCTGTCTGACACACAGAAGTGGGTGTTCTAAAGATGCAGTAGAAATATGGGCAGTTTCCATGCTCTGGATAAGTTTTTATAGTTTTTGAACATATAATAAAAACAAATATTTTCAAAAGAGAGCTTTCTTGCTGAGATGTGAAGCAGTTTTAAAAGCAACCGTAGTGATTTGTACAGTGTCTACGAGTGTGAGTGCGTGTGAGCATGTGTTTTAAGAGAAAGAAATGTAGAAACAAATCGGAGATCGGCATTTTTGTCTCAGTCCAATCCTGTCATTGATGATTAAGAACAAAGCTTAACCACCGTGTCCCATCACTGTGAATCAGAGACTGGAAAACAGTTTGAGATGGTTGACACCTTGCAAAGGGTGGCTGGGCTTTGAAGGCATATCCTGAAGAATGGTGCATATTTTGGGGCAGGGAAGACAGCTCAGTCCTGCTCAAGTGCCTTCCACAAAGCATGAGGATTTGGGTCCAGATCTCCAGCACCTACGTGGTGTGTGTGTGTGTGTGTGTGTGTGTGTGTGTGTGTGTGTGTGTGTACATTCATGCAGAGACAAGAGTTTGGCATTGGGTATTTCCTCAATCACTCTGCCTCCTTAGAAGAGGCGATTTCTAATTTGGTCAGGCAGGCTGGCCAGTGAGCTTTAGAGACCCAGCTGTCTTTACTACCACAAACACTCTCCTACTGGGGTTACTGGTGCACCACGCACAATGGGCGGGCCACTCCCACATCAGCCACTAATCAAGAATCATGTACTAACTACAGTCTTACTGACAGCAGGATCTTCGGGAAGAATTTTCTCAACTGAGAGCCCCTCTTCCCAAACGACACTAGCGTGTGTCAAATTGACATAAAACTCGCCAGCACAGAACATGACATTAAATTTAGTTCTTACAAATGAATTTCCATCAACTTTAGTGTTTATGTTTAGTGTTAACACTAAACATTTTTATTAGGGCTTGAGAGATAGCTCAGTGGTTAATAGCAAGTCCTGCTCTTGCAGAACCAAGTTTGGTTCCCAGCACCCACACGGGGCACTCACAACCCCTCGCTTGGGCTCCAGGGTATTCAGTTTCACTGTCCTCCTCTGGCACCTGCACTCCTGTGCACTTACCAACAGAAAAACACACACACACACACACACACACACACACACACACACACACACATACACACACACACACACACGGTATCAGTTACTTTTCTGTTGTTGTGAAGAAATGCCATGAACAAAAGCAGTGTATGGAAGGAAATGTTGATCAGGCGCCTGGTTCCGGAGCACAGAGTCCCATCGCGGCATTTGGGAAGGCGTGGCATAGAGGCAGAAGCAGGAGGGTGGCTGGTCATTGGCCAGGTGGTTCTTGCCAGCCCTTGGTCACTTGTCACGCTGGTGCTGGGCAAATCTTTTCCCAAGCTCATTTGAAAGCTTCCTAAGGGAGTGAATTGTACTAGAAATGTTGACTATTGTTTATACCAACTGTGTGGGACCAGGTATCAGATGTGTCTCAGATGTTGTTGTTTCTCTGTCTGTCTGTGTCTGTCTGTCTGTCTGTCTGTCTGTCTGTCTCTCTCTCTCTCTCTCTCTCTCTCTCTCTCTCTCTCTCTCTGTATAATATTTGCATTGACTTTACACTTAATTTGAAAATCTACAAGTAGAATTTTGAATTAGAAGGGCCAACTTGTCCCTCAAGGCAACTTGTAGGAAAATGGTGTGTTGCGCTCTTGCTGAAGTCTCCAGAGCACGTTAAAAGGTCACTAGTCTTGCAAATAGGAGAAAGTCGTGATTCGTTGCTTTCTTTTGGGAGGTCTGACAGCCTGGTCTGTCTCTGCAGTTAGCTCGCAGTCAGGGAAATCTGATGGGAGAAGGGGAGAGAACGGGGCTCCAGGGTGGGGGTGACCACTGGACCATTCAGATGAGAGCTTGAGCGGTGTTCTTAATGTTTTCAGTACAATCATATTGCTTCCTTACCATTTCCACTTCAAATGTATAACATTTTACATGCAGCTGAGAGGCATCTCTCTGTGTGTGAATATGTCTGTCCGTCTGTATGTGTGTATGCATGTGTGTATAATAAAGATTTTAAAATTGCGCCACCCCACCATACTATGTGATAGCCGGAGATTGAACTGCATTTAAACTGGTTAGTATCTAACAGATGGCTCCTGTGCTGGTGTGGAGTGTAACAGCATCTTAAACCAACGAGGCACGAGCTCCCATGCCAGAACACACAGCCTTGCAACGTTGTAGTTTGTAGAACACTAAAAAACGATGTGCGCATCTGAATAAACAAACAAGACATGTGTGAATGGTTTTCATGGATCATAACTTTGGACACCTCTCTTTCTTTTTCTTGCAACTAGAATGATTTTTATCCTATTACAATTATTTTACCTCAGCAGTTGAAACTGCATTATCAACATGAAACTTTCAAGTCATGTGTTCATTTCCTTTTGGCAAATGGAAGTCATGCGTTGAACGCTTTGATGTGAATTATAAATAATCATGAGTCTACCAACTGTAAGCAGGAGAGGAGGCAGCACTGGCAGTAACTGATACATTGTATCAGTTCTATTAATTGTGTGTCGATTACTCACTCTGACGACGTGTCTTTAAGTGTGTGGCTTGTGAGTGAGGTGGCTCATGATTCTGAGCCAGACCTCAGGTCGAGATTCTAATAACATGAAAAATGAAGTCTCATCATTACACCATTGTGGGTGCCTGGGAAACCGATCCAAGTGTGTTCCTTTGCTGTGGACTAGACTCATTTCTGAAGCTGTGTCTGTATTGTCTTTGAAGCTGGTGGCGGCTCTTAGTTATGCACTAAAAGCCATTATGTTTTCTAAGCAGAAGTCTCACTTCTGAGTGATTCAAATGAATAAAAACTTGATGAACCATTAGGTTTGGGAAAATACTTGTTTTCATTGAGGTTTCTCTATACTGTTTGTATTTTCTAGTTGCACATATAGAAAAAGATGTTTAAATGTTAGTTGTTGTAATTCTCAGCATTTAAAATTTTGTTTCACCTACGACAGATTAACATAAAAACTCATGAAAAATAGTGGTACAATAACTTCCCTTGTTTTCAAATCTACCTCTTAAAACCTTTCTGAAAATTAACAGCAATCTAAGTTGACTTCAGGTTGCATAGGCCGTTGTAGAAATGTCCTTGAGAGGCTGGTGTCTTCACTAGGTTTTCTGTTGTGTAACACAACATCATGACCAAATGTACAAAGAGTGTATTTCATCCCACAACTCTCGGGTCCCACTCGTCACTGAGGGATGTCAGGGCAGGGTCAGAGCAGGGACCTGGAGAAGCAGAAGCCACAGAAAGACTGCTGCTTACTGACTGGCTGGTGGCTTGCTGCTTGCTCAGCCTGCTTTCCTAGACTGCCCAGGAAGGCCTGTCTAGGAAGGCTCTGCCCACAGCCAGCCTGTCTAGGAAGGCTCCGCCCACAGCCAGCCTGTTTAGAAAGGCTCTGCCCACAGCCAGCCTGTCTAGGAAGGCTCCGCCCACAGTCAGCCCCGCCTTCCCACATCAGCCACTAATAAAGACAATGCTCCCATAGGCTTGTTCACTGGTCAGTCTGGTAGGAACATTTTCTCAGTTATGATCCCCTCTTCCCAGATGACCCTAACCTGTGTCAAGTTGACAAAAGTGCTGTGATAGCTAGTTGTACTTTGAATGTGACCCAGGGTGACACGCTTTCCAGGCTAACCATTCAGTTACCAGTTCACAGATACTTACTGATTGCCTGCTGTGAGTGTGTGTGGTGGCTTGAGTAAAAATAAAAGTGATCTCTGTAGGCTCCTAGCGAATGACACTGTTAGAAAGCGGAGCCTTGTTGGAGTAGGTATAGCGTTGATGGAGGAGGTGTGTCACTGGGGGAGGGGCTTGAGATCTCAAATGCTCAAGCCGGTCTAGGGTGACATTCACTTCCCATTGCCTGCCAATTCAGATGTAGAACTCTCAGCTCCTTCTCCAGCACCCTGTCTACCTGCACACTGTCATGCTTCCTGCCATGATGATAATGGACTGAACCTCTGAACTGTAAGCCAGGCCCAGTGAACTGTTTTCCTTTATGAGAGTTGCCGTGGTCATGGTGTCTTTTCACAGCAATAAGACCCTAACTAAGACAGTGTATAATTGTAGAAATAAAGAGCGCACTCTTCTCTCAAAGCTCATTTGTTCCAGAGAAGTCATCTTAACAAGCGTGTGAGCAGAGAGTAAGATTATTTTAGCATTGTCGATTGTATATACTAGAGAAATCTAGTGTAATGTCTAGCATAGAAATGCTTAATGAAATTTTCAAATCTGGTGTTTGCCTTCAGCCAGTTAAACGTGGCTTTGGTGTTGAGAACTGCTGTCTACCTGGTGTCCCGGGCTGTTTGCGATGCCATGGGAGCAGTATTTCCTGTGCTTTACGGTGGTAGATGTATGACATCATCAGAGCACAGGGACCAAGGTGGTGGCGTTTGAAGACATCACCGGGAGAGGAGGTGAGTTATTAGGGGGCTCGGTGTCATCAGTGACTCCTGGAAGAGGGAATCGTCACCCCGCAGCTGGTCAGATTCACTGTGTCCATCTCACTCAGACTTCCGGTGGCCTGGTTTGCATGGGCTCTGCAGGACTTCCTGTGGATTGCTGGGTTTGAGGGCCAGCGCTAGGCACCAGGTCACCTGGAAGACTAAAGGTAGTGCTGACGTGGGCGGAGGGGCTCTGAGAAACGGCAAGAGCAGGAGCAGGACTTGGGGCTTGATTTCTGAGAGGACTTAGGAAGCAGCGGAGCAGTGGTGCTCAGACGAGGTGGCCTGTGCAGCAGTTCAGCTCAGATGATGGCTGGGGTGAGACAATAAGCGTGGGTGGCTCATCTTAGTTCACTCTGGAGTGGCAGCTGTGATGCGCTGTCCTCTGAGAGTCCCCAGCTTGGAAATGTTTTTTTGTTTTTGTTTTTTTTTGTTTTTTGTTTTGTTTTGTTTTTGCCTTTTAGTCCCCCCTCCTCATATTTGAAGCTGGTGTGGAGGTAGGGGTGGGGGACACATGGCGGCAAACTTTCTGTATTTGTTCCCCCATTCTGTATCGCCCTCCTGTCCACGTTCTCTGCTTGGTTTCCTTCCTTGATTCTGTTGTTTCGATACCAGCCCTCCCGACTGCCCAGAGCTGTGGAGTTCAAGGGCAGTGTGTACCTAGTGCCTCTGGCCAGATCAGCTCTTATCTCGGGAAGGGAGGGTCCCTGAGAAGATAGAATTTAGTCCTGAGAAGGCCCCTCGAAGACTGAGCTGCACCGGAGGGTAGTTATGAGAAAACTTCAAAGCAGATGCAGGCCTTTGGGAGCATCACAGCAGCGGGAGGCACTGGTCAGGCTCCACCTTCTGGGGCTCACTTCTAAGAACAATGCAAATACCTTGGAATTGAGATAAGAACCTTTGAAGATTTGATAATGTGAGTTTCCTGAGTGAGCTGTCATGGCATGCCTGCTGGATCTCCTGTGTTAGGAACAGGTCAGTCAGGTTTCAGGGTTCTGGTCACCTGTAGCCTCCCCAGGTCAGCCCACACATCTGCTTCAGAGGTGCAGTGGCTGTGGGAACTGAGGACTTGTCTCAAAGTAGTGGCTCAGCTTTTGAAATGGAAGCAAGACTTTCCAAGTATTTTTGCATTACTGCTCCGAGATGTAAAGGCCTGATATTTGGTCAGAGGCTGTTAGAAGGCCAGTGTGACTTTAGTGTTTTCAAGTGGAATCAATGGCTATTCCTTTTGGCTTAAGCACACTTTAAAAACTTAAATATAAAACACAAAAAACACTTAGTGAAAAGTACAGTCTGAGCAAGCTGTATATCAAGAAGAGGGTCTACACTCACTCTGAGGAAGAATGTCATAGCCGAGCAGAAGTAAGCTGGCTTCAAAATTCCAAAGCAGTGAAGCATGACAAAAATTATGAAAATAATTAACACTAAGAAATAATAACTGACAAAGAACAGCTGTTGTTCAGGATAATTGAGAGATTAATTTTCAGCTAAACGCTTTGTATCAAACATAGTCAAAGGCACCTGTAGTCCGAATGAGCATGGCCCTCGTAGGCTCCTATATTTGTACGCTTAGTTCCCAGTTGATAAACTGTTTGGGAAGGGTTAGAAGGTGTGGCTTTACTGGGGTAGGTGCCTTTGATGGAGGAGGTGTGAAGTTTCAGGAGCCTACACAAGGGTCAGTGTCTGTGTGTGTGTGTGTCTGTGTGTGTGTCTGTGTGTCTGTCTGTCTCTGTCTGTCTCTGTCTCTCTCTCTGTCTCCTTGCTGGCTGTAGATCAGGGTAGCTGTAGCTCTCAGCTACTTCTCCAGCACCGTGCCTCTCTGCTTCCCACCATGATGATCATGGACAAACCCTCTGAAGCTGTAAGCAAGGCCCCCGTTAGATGCTTTCTTTTATGAGCGTTACCTTGGCCACAGTTCCTCTTGACAGCAACAGAGCAGTTAAGGAGGGACATCCCTGTAAGCAGTATTTCGTAGGTGTGCGGAGCACTTGCTTTAATATCACTTCCTGTGTCTGTAGAACGACTCACTTGGGTTTCTTTTGAAGGCAGAGGGCTTGGAGTTGTTCATGTTGCATCACGGGAGTTAAAATGTGTAGCCCACGCTGGCTGAAGGACCATCTGAGAATCTTGTGATAAAGTGCGCTTCGAACTGGCCTTCAACCTTCTGTGTTGATCTGTTTTTATCACTTGAAGCAGGCTGAGTTAATGAAAGAAAGGGGCTCATTTCACTTACAGTTTTGGAGATCCAAGGGCATAACACTGGCCCGATGATGTCGCAGCGATAGGAGGACATTTCTGTGTGGGTAGAGATCCTGTTTTGAAAATGGATCTCCCAGAGGCTAGGCTCCCCTATGTCTCTTCAGAGTGTCCCCTTAATGACCCCACACTAGGTTCCCTCTTTGAAAGGTCCATGGCTTCTCACCACTACACAGAGGACCGAGGGCTTCCAGCCAGCTTGCTTGATGCTGAGACAGAGACTCTGACACCCTTTCAGGGTGGTTTGACCTGGGGCATCCGGCACAGAAGAAGGTGGGTATTTGGAAATCCGCCCTAGTGCGTGACTTTGACTGTTTCTCCTTGGTTCCTCTCCCGCCCACAGTGAGAATATGAAAGAGAAAGATGGAAGGCTATGTGCTTCTTTTATAAGAAAAAATACATTTGAGCCAACATTGGTGGCTATAGCAGAGCCAGAAAGGCTAGAAATGAAACATTTCAGGACTTGAAAAGGCTAACAGGTGAGGGAAGAGTTCGTCCTTCCCGGACTCCTATTTCCAGGGTATATTTCACGTGGAAACGTGTGGTGGTGGAAACCCTGGTGGCCCACAGTCAGGACAAATCTCTCTCACCCTCCAGTCCCACAGCTGCTCAGACCCAACCAAGTAAACACAGAGACTTATATTGGTTACAAACTGTATGGCCGAGGCAGGCTTCTTGCTAACTGTTCTTACAGCTTAAATTAATCCATTTCCACAAATCTATACCCTGCCACGTGGCTCGTGGCTTACCGGCATCTTCACATGCTGCTTGTCCTGGTGGCAGCTGGCAGTGTCTCTCTGACTCAGCCTTCCACTTCCCAGCTTTATTCTCCTCCTTGTCCTGCCTATACTTCCTGTCTGGCCACTGGCCAATCAGTGATTTATTTATTGACCAATCAGCAACACACTTGACATACAGACCATCCTACAGCAGTTGTCTTTTGTAAGTATACGTCGAAATGTCTTTGGTGTGGAAAAGCGTTCCTCACCCACACAATTGCCAGCACCTGCCCCAGGAAGAGCCACAGGTGATAACGCCTGGTTTGTGCCCTCCCAGGACCTGCACACTGGCCTGATTGGCACTGTGTGGCCAGGGGTCTGTTGATTCTTCATCATGGGTAGGCAGTGTGAGCAGCGAGGTGAAGTCTGAACTCTGCACACCACACATCGCATGCTGTCGTTGTTCTAAAGCGACACCATCCTCAGTGTGAATGTTCCAGAACTTAAAATACGCAGGTGATGGTTTCATGGCAACCTGTAGAAACTGGCTCTAGGCTGTCAGCCTCTCGACTTTTTTTGTGTTCGATGTTCTTTTCATTGCCGGGAAGGATTTTCCTCAACGGGACAGCTAATCAGTTTCATCTTTTGACTTTGTGCCCTCTCTGCACATTCCTGGTTGGCTCTGCTCTCATCCTTCCTGGCTCCAAGTTCAGCCATGTCGTTGGAACAGGAAGAGTTCTTATGACAGTGCCATGTTGAGTAACATGTTTTGTGCAGACTTTCAGCCAGGCAGCTCAAGATTGGGCTCAGCCACTAAGCCTTGTCTCAGCAGCCTTCTGAGCCAGCTTCCACACCCCTCACACAGCACTAGAACCTCTTCAAAGACTGAAGCAGGGTCTGTCAGCCTCTGACACAGGTGACCTCAGACGACAGCCAGGTACATTAAAAAAAAATACTTGGCTATTAATTTTCCTGGTGTATGATTCTGCGGGTTTTAAATCATCTAGGTTCATGTGACCACCAGACAGAGGACACGGCACACCTGTGACACGACCCTCTCCCCTCCTGGCCACACTCTGTCCATCTGATTCTGCAGTAACCAAATGGTTCTCTGGTGCATGGCTTTGTTTTTCCCGGTTCTGTAGATGGAATCAAGTGATGCTTAACCACTTCCAGTCTCTCGTGTCTCTTGGCAGCTTGGCTCTGAGATTCACCGGACCTTTGGTGTACATGGGCTGTGTTCTTTGTTGCTGGGCTGTCTTTGGTTGTACACGACCGTTTTGCATCCCCAAGCCTCTGCTAAAGCACAGTTGGCTAACTTCCAGTGTTTCGAAGTCAAGAGCAATAACAATATGGCTTTGCAGTAAAAGTGCCCGCCACGCAAGCCTGTTGATCTGAGTCCCATCTTCGCAGCCTGTGGTGGAAGGAAAACAGCGTCACAAAAAGCTGCCCTCTGACTTTTACGTACAGACCATGCCACACATGTGCCTGCATTCAGATATGCATATCACATACAATGACAACAACAACAACAATAAAAAAAAGGGTTTTAAAGTACATAGAGGAAGACACCTGACATGGCACTCTGGCCTCCACACACACGGGGCACACGTGCCCATGTACCTGAATATACGCTCGATTGTGCACACACACACACACACACACACACACACACACACACACACACACCCCCGAACCTGCGCTCACGGACTATACATTACACATACACAAATAAAAAAGAGTAACATTTATGCCACTTTACATTGTTTTCCAAGGAGTGCTGAGAAGGTAGGAGGTCACTGGCCTGTTCGCTTGTTGAAGAAACTTGTGTGTCTGTCTGACATGGGCTTTGACATGAGGGAGTTATTGTAAAATGTCCCAGTCTTTATAAATACCCTCTGTTTCGTGTTTCTGCTGCCTACGATTTACCATACATGTAGTTCTATGATGTTTTATAAGCTGTCAGCTCTCAGGAATTGTTTGGTGGCGTAGCTTGCCATCCGTTTACTAGCCTTTTGTGTCTTACGTGGTGTTTGGCATGGCAGGATAGAGATGATGTTCATTCAAGGAACAGAGACTGAGGGACTGAAGGGCTAATTTGGAAGCACTGCACTTGTCTCCACAGAGTTAACTCTGTTCATGGTCAGACAGTTTAAGGTTGTATTTTTTAGCACATTGTGTAAAAACAGTTCTTTGTCACTACACACTGGCCTTTAGAGTAACTATCACCTGCCACAGGAAAGGGTCATCTTTAGCATCTCAGGGCTCTCTTCATTCTGTGGCCTTATTGCTGTTTGTAAGAGTGAGGTAAAGGGAATACACATACCATTCAAAGTGTGACGTTACAGCCATCTGACACACACCATTCAAAGTGTGACAGTTACAGTCATCTGACACACACCATTCAGAGTGTGACAGTTACAGCCATCTGACACACACCAAAGTGTGACAGTTACAGTCATCTGACACACACCATTCAAAGTGTGACAGTTACAGCCATCTGACACACACCAAAGTGTGACAGTTACAGCCATCTGACACACACCATTCAAAGTGTGACAGTTACAGCCATCTGACACACACCAAAGTGTGACGTTACAGTCACCAAAGTGTGACAGTTAGGATTGTCAGAGTTTTTCTGAGTGATCCGAGTTGGACCAGTGGTAGAGGTGAACCCGGGGAGCCGTTCTGAGGCTGGAACTGCTCCTCTGCCCTCTCCAGTCTCACCTCTCGTCAGAGTTAGTCAATACCAAGTGGTCAGCCCTGAAATCGCACACATGTAAGAGAGATTGAATGGACTCAACGGGATGTATATGTATGTGTCCATTCATATATGTAACAGTAGCATTTAAAGAAATAGCAGCAATGGATTTGAGAGGGAATGAGTTGGGGGATGTGTTGTGGGGAGAAGAGGGAAGGGAGGAAATGATGTAATTATATTTTAATTTCAAAAATTGTAAGTAAGCGCATTACGACACTTGGAAGCCGCCTGCGGTCTACCTCGAATTCTCCCGTGTGAGGTCGTCTCAGGTGCTGGCAGCTGCTTATTATCAGCAGAAATTCTGCTGTCACATCACATATGGCTTTAGGAGTATATATGCTGGGAATTCAAGGTTCCTAGGTCTGGATCGATCAGTAAAAGCAGGGCTGCTAGTGCCCAGGTCAGAGGTGTCTGCTTGTCTTTGGGAATCATGTGACTCAGAAGCCAAAGACTGGGCACAGGGAGCCTCTCAGAGGTAGTTTGAAGGACAGGATCCAGGGAGGGGTGGGCCCTGGAGGAAGAGGCTCCTGTTGGTACCTTGGGAGGAGAGACTTCTCCCATACTGGTGGGGAGTGTGGCAAGGGGGTGAGGGGAATTACTGGTGTAGGAGAGAAGGTAGTTGCTGGAGTGTGCTACTGTTAAGTAAGTGAGTGGGAAACAGAGCCAAGTGGAGGGAGTGGGCACAGGGAAGAGGAGAGGGTGGGGTAGGCTCAAGGAGGAGAGGGTGGGGTGGGCACGGGAGGAGGGAGGGGTGGGCACAGGGAGGAGGGGGTGGGCTTCCAGTGAGCGAGGATGTGCGAGTCTCTGTAGTGATGACTTTGTCCTCTGGGTCTGTCGTCAAGAGGGAACAGTGCAGTCATATGGTAGCTCAGGTTGTTGTTTGAGGACTCCCCTCCCCCATGATGTTTTCCAGAAGCTGCAGCAGTTTACACCTCCACCAGCAGTAGATAAGACTTTCCCTTTCTCTGAAGCCTCATTAGCATGTGTGCTTGATGAAAGCCATTCTGACTGGGGTAGGATGGAATCCCGAAACAGTCTTCTCTTACGGCTAAGGAAGTTGAACACCTTTTCAAGTATTTATTGACTATATCTCCTCTATTGAGACTATCTATTCCATGTATTAGTCTTTTTACTGGTTGGCATGTGTGTGTACAAGTTGGTGTATGTAGTAGATATGTGTGCATGTATGTGGTGGTGGAGGTTGACATGGGGTGCCCTCTATTGTACTCCCCCTTATGTATTGGGACAAGGTCTGTCACTGAACATGAGCTCATTGACTTGGCTAGAGTGGCCAGCTGTTGAGCTCCCAAGATCCACCTGTCTCTGGCCCCCCAGCACTGGGATTATGACCATGTGCTGCCCCGCCTAGCTTTTTCAGTGTTGCTGGAGACCCAAACTCAGGTTCCCACGTTCTTCCATTAATTCCAGAGTGAGCACGTAACAGCAGCCACAGGAGCACGTCAGGTCTGCCAGCACGTTTGGATTTCTGTAATCTGTTGTTACAAGTGTGGGTCCATGACTGTGATTCCACCTCACATCCAGGAAACATGGAAAGTGATCACAAAATACAAATATCCGCACAGTTAGAAAGACATAAAATATTTAAAGGGAGTATTTACTGTGAAACTCAGTACTAGGAAACCCCGAGGGGATGCTTTTCCTCCAGACCTGGTTCTTGCTAAAGCTTTTAAAGATCATTAAGATGGAGTTTGGGTGGAGAGATGGTTTCCCCTTTCTGAAGAAATACATTTGTCTTTAGCACGGGCGGTCATGGCTGCGCAGCCGATACTTGTTTCCTTGTTCGTGTGTCTCAGTGGCCTCCACGGCTCCTAAGGACAGGGCTGAGTGCCTGGGCACAGGCTCCTCAGTATCTAGAAGCTGCCCAGGTGTGTAGTTAAAGAGGAGGTGCTCTTCTGCCTAAAGACCTGGGTCCTCTGCTGTGAACCTTTCTACTGATAGTTTGATGCTCACGAATAATTTAGTCTGTTATCCAAGTCAGTTCCCTCTTTCCCACTACCCCTTCCTTACCCAGCCATTCAAAGGGAGCTTGGCCTTTATTTAGACTGTGTGCAATACCCACCAGCAGGTCAGTTGTGAGTGCTGCTGGAAGCCACCAGGATGGCATTCCAAACTGTGACTCTACCCTGAATTCCTCTGGCCTACCAGCAATAGTAACAGTCTGGGCTGGAGGGGGCAAGTTTCTTCTTCGTTGTTATTTAGTTTTGGAAGAATAACTCTGTTTTTCAGTAACGGTTCTCATTGTCAGGATGGTGTTTCTCTGGATGTTTTCTGGCTCCCAAGTATAGCACTTTCCCAAGGGAGCACTGCCAGGCCCTGCAGACCCCAGCTTGCCACTGCTTGCTGGAGAGCCTGCACTGCTCCTGAGGTGCTCCTGCACTGGCCCTGAGGTGCTCCTGCACCGCCCCTGAGGTCCTCCTGCACTGCCCCTGAGGTGCTCCTGCACTATGGAATGGAATTAGACACTTGACTTCTACACATTTGACTCTCTGGGACAGGAGAATTCAATAAATGAAATTGCCAAGTACGGGAAGAGGGAACGTGGATTTCTTGGTGACCCACAATACAACATTCCCTGTGTGTAATAGACTTGACATTCATTTAGCACAAGTTATAAGTGCTAAGTCAGGTGAAGAGGACAGGGAAGAGGAGGGGGAAAGAAAGGGGGAGGGGAGGAGGCAATATTTCTAAATTCGTTCCAAGGTAAAAATCCAGAAATCATCTGTAGGCAAAAGTTTTTTTTTTTTTTTTTCCTCCAAATACTTTAAATTGCCCATCGAGCTGAAGATGGTTGGTTCTGTAGATATATGCAGGCAGTGTATCTTTTACACACACTAGTTTGAGAAGTAATATGCCAGATCTTGAACTGGTTAGTACTTGCATAGGAGCGATAGGCCAGGACAATGAGAAGAGGAGGAAAATATTTGTTAGCAGATGTGAGACTCTGAAACTGTTCTCTGTAATGATGGAGGGAGCTAAAGTCCGGGGCCATGCTTGATTGACACCCAACCCCACCACACACTGTGACTGCGAGTTGGATGCCTGTAAAGATGATTGTGTTTGACAATTAATTAATTAGTTAAATTTGAGACGTGCTTTCACTCGACAGCGTAGGCTGGCCTCAAACTTACAATCCTCCTGCCCCAGCCTCCCTCTTTTAATCCAAGCTTACTGAATTGCTTAGATACAGTTTTTTGATTACACTAATCCAAGCCTTTATAGCTTTAGAGTGCACTAATAAGCTGATAATAGTTTAATAGTTCCATTTTCAGAGAGATTCAGGAAAAGACAAATTGGGAGGTGAAGAGTAAGTGAAAAACCCCATGATGCTCCTCCAATAAAGAAGATTGGCCAGGTGGTGCACGCCTTTAGTCCCAGCCCTCGGGAGGCAGAGGCAGGCGGGTCTCTGAGTTGCAGGCCAGCCTGGTCTACAGAGTGAATTCCAGGACAGTCTGGCTGTTACACAAAGAAACTGTGTCTTGAAAAACAAAAAAACAAAAAACAACAACAACAAAAGGGTTAAAAAGTGCCTTTGACCTGGTACATTCTTCATTCTTGCAGCAATCTCACGCAGTACCTAAGCTATTCATCTGCCATCGCCCACATCCAGTGAGCATACCCTGGTAGAGCGGGCAACCAGTTTTGGAATCGAGTTGTCCGTTTTGAAAGCCACAGTGTACTGTGGGACTAGACTTGGTATGGTAGTAGAAATGGCTTCTGGGACACACTGGGAGCTGGCGATGGTTTGATGGGCACGCTGAAAAGGAGGTTCAAACCTGTCTGAACGTGGGGGCTGGTACACACACACACACACACACACACACACACACACACATGCACACATGGCACAGTCAGTTTCTGGTGCAGGTGCACTGTACTTGCAGACAGACTTAGATGGCTGGAGGTGATGCAGGACCCGAAATGAAGATGCTTGCAAAGGTGTAGTTTATTTCAGAGAAAGGGTACAGCAGTGAAACAACATGCCTGCCTGCTGGGTGTGGAGAGGTGGGCGGAGCTTCAGCAGCTGGCCAGCCACTCTGGACCCTGTGCCTCACACCCCGGAGGTTACACTGGCATCTCCTTGTCTAAAGCCAGCCCTAGGGGCAGGGCCCCGGGGGCCTGGCTGAGACTAGCTGCCAACCATTACTGTCACTTCAGCAGTGGCTGCCAACGATCGGGCGTGCGCTGCTTGCCTGGCCAGGGCACTGCCGTTGCAGGGAAGTGGCCAGACCCTTTCATGCCTGCTGGCATGACTCCTCAGCGCTCCTGCACTAAGGGATCTGTGGTGCATTTCTGGGGGTTGCAACTTTCTCCTCCCGCGGCTTCGTAGCGCGTCAGGTCTGTAGCGTTGAGTGTGTCTGTGTAACCGCATTTCCATTTTAGAATCTTAAAAATGTGACCTGCACCAGCGGCGGCTGGGTATTTAATCTCCCCCTTATTCTCTCAATTCATTATGTTTAACCTTTACAAGACTCTCAGACTTCCTCAGAGGAAGCTTTGCAGAAGTGTGTCAGGGGTGAACACATGTGCTGTGTCTCAGTGTGCCTTCCGGATGCTAACTGTCTCTCCTTGCTTCTCCATCCCCAGATGAATCGGCTCCTAAGGAAGTCAGCAGGGTGAGTAACCGAACGCAGTTTCTACAACACTGTCCCGGGACTGGAAACGTGAAGTTCCCTTCTCTAATTTCCGTGTTGTCTTAGCATTGAGGTGAGAAAAGCACAGCAGAAACTCTGCACCCTTTCCAGGGTGTCCCCAGGGCAGCCGTTGCAGAGAGAGGCTGCCCACGAAAGCCCCAGGGCGGAATACCCAGATGAGGCACACACGTGCCTGCACATCTGGAATTGTGTCACAGCTAGGCTCTTAAGGCCAGGAGACGGCTGGATTTAGATTCTCCCGAGGAACCGTCAAGGCAGCATTTGCCAAGCATCCTCATGTGGAGATGTCACCTCAGCCCTGGCTGCAGAGGCCACCCTCAAGCCATCTCCTCCCCAGGACACCACAGCCCACCACTGAGCTGACTCCCTCTTGAACCTTGCCTGTGAAGATCCCTGGATCTCAGCTCAGTCATCTTACTTGTGGAGGAACCAAGACGGATGACTGTGGTGAAGGCGTGATAGTGCTCAGCACCCCGAGGCCGTCAGGGTCGTCTCCATCTAGAGTAATACGGTTAAGGGGTCTAGCCAACATAGCCGCCAGCAGGCAGACCGGGGACAGCCAAGACAGTGAGGTGCCTCTGGTGCACACATGAGGACCCGTGTTTGGATCCCCAGCACCCATCTTAAAAGAAAAGGCAGGGGTGGCAGTGTGTGTCTGTAACCCTGGAGTGGTAGGCACGTTTGAGGGATCCAGGATTATCCATATGCTTGTTACCAGCCATGTTCCTGTCTTTTCTGTTTCGTGATTGGCACTTAGAATGATGTTCTGAGCAGAGCCAGCGGTAGTGGCGCTCGCCTTTAATCCCAGCATTTTGGGGGGCAGAAGCAGGTAGATTTCTGTGAGTTTGAGGCCAGTTTGGTCTACAGAGCTAGTTCTAGGACAGCCAAGGATACACAAAAGGAACTCTGTCTCAAAAAACAAACAAACAAAACAACTAAAGACAAAAAAAAAAAAAAGAAAGAAAAGTAAAAGAAAGAAGCTCTGACCAGAACAGGGAGAGACAGCATCCATATAAAAAGCGATCTCAACTCTCAGTTGCTGGAATGTGCCGCCCTGTGGGCATGTCTGAGGCTCCTGGGGGCAGAATACTGCAGCTGTGTGCTGCTGTGCTCTCACAAATGGACTGTGGCAGAGTGGAGTGCATTTTGAGGTTTTCTTTTATAATGTTGATATTTTTTCTCTCCCCTGAGTATTTATAAAAGGCTGCTGTTCGCCCTTGGAGTGAATGGCGTTCATGTTCATTAGGATCTTGGTAAATGCTTTGGTTTTTACTAAGGCAGCCTGATGTGGGGAGTGTCACACTTAGCTGGAACCCATCTGTTTGGAGTGCTCTCACTGGTGGTTCCTGGCACGTCAGCCCTTCACGTTTGTTGTCTCTTGGCCCCGCTGATCTGCGGGACTCTGTAGACCCCCAGGGCCACTGTGTGCCCTGCTGATCTGTGTGTTCTGTAGCAGGCTGCCCACTCCCCTGGTCCTGTCCACGCTTTTGCTCACATCGGACCGTCACAATTAAAATTGTGTCTGTGTTTCCGCCCGTATGGTTAACCCATTGATAATCCTTCTGTGGACTTGAATTCTCCCGAGAAAACAAAACAAATGCTTCCCTGAAGTTCGTTTTCCGTAGGTCCTTCCTCACACAGAAGTTAGCCTTTGTCCCACGTGTGCTGCTCACGCTGGGGTCATGTGGACAGACCTCAACAAAACCTTTACATGCAGTCGCGTGTCTTGGGGGTCACTGTTTCTGTTTTAACTGACTGTACCCGTGGGTGGCTGGCTAGTTTCCCCACACATCTTTGCCGTTCATGTCTGTGTCTTACAGAGTCTCCTGACAGTGGAAAGGGTGAGCCACATCACTTTCAGAGCTCAGTGATCAGGGGCCTTGAGGGAACGGGCTTAGAATGGTCCCCAGCAGTGTGACTGCCCGGTTTTTTCCTGAGTGGATGGGACAGATTGCTTTTCTGGAGTCCGGATCCCATTCTCTGGCCTCCACCTTCCCTTGGCCTGGCGAAGGCGCTGACCACATTGCTTCTGTTTAACGCCTCGGTGTGCTGAGGGAACGGTAATGTTTGCTGTCAGTCCAGTCTTGGGGCCACGCCAGGCTCTCCCCATGTTAAATTGGAGTCCTGTGTCATCACTCTCCCCGGGATATTGTTCTTTACTTCCCAAGTCATCCTTTTGGGAAGAGGATTTTAAGTCAGCCCCAATTTTTCAGCTTGACTCTGTTGGTCTTGAACCTTTGGCAAAGTTGCCTTTAGACTCCCGGATGCAGCAGCCATAGCCGCCCAGACTCACCACGGCTTCAGATCTCTCCTTGACTCGATTTGTGTGGGATTTAGTTAAGAAAGAGAAGGCCAATAACTTTAATTGCAGCTTTCTTCCTTCTCTGTGTAAATGAAATGTCCATACCATCGTGGGACTTTCTGAATGTCCTGTCTTTGACTCCTGTGAGCACACAGTTGAGTGTGCTGTGTGCCCGTCCTCAGTCCTCAGCTCTGTAGGGAGGGAGGTGGCCACAGCTAGTGCTGCTCTTCCCAGAGGGACTGGGACAGAACAGGTGTGTAGATGGTGAGGAGTTCCCAGGCACAGGAGGGGTTGAGAACCGGGAAGGTGACAGTCCAGGGGCAGCCGGTGTGCCTGGGGACCTCTAATATGAGGTGAAGGCTCCAACGGGCTGGAAACAGTGGTGTCAAGAATGTCATTAAGATTGTACCGTGTGGAGTAATTCTTTTGTTGAACTCACAGCATTCAGGTGCTTAGGCGGTAAGGTGGAGACAGAGCAGCAGGGTTGGGACCTCCCTCAGCCTAATGAGCAGCAGAGCACGATTTCCTGCCTCCACCGTGCTTTGCTACATCCCGAGCTGAGAGCAGAGCTATGTTTTACACAGAAGCAAGTGTCCAGCGGGGCTGACACTCATTCCTTTGGGGAATATTTTCTGACTTCATGCAAATGATTCTCACCTTGGTGTTTACATCCTTTACATTTCTTTGCTTACTCTGTAGTATTTATTCTTTGAAACTGAGCCTGTTTTGGTGGGGAATACAGACCTGAAGCTGGGTCGGGGAGCAGCAGGGGCAGGGAGCACACAGACTGCTCTTTCAAGGGCTCCATCTCCCGGAAAGTGAGAGGGGTCCCTGTAGAAGATCCTCCACCAAGGATCACTTGATCCTGTGAATAGGGTCAGACATCTTCTGATCCCTAGAACTGGAGTTAACAGATGGTTGTGAGCCATTGATGGGCATGAGAAATTGAACCGGGATCCTCTAGAAGAGCAGCAAGTGCTCTTAACTGCTGAACCATCTCTCAAGCCCCTCAGGAGGGGTGTTCTAATGGCTGGGCAGAAAACCTAGTTATAACTGAACATATAAAGCCGAGGAAGGCGGAAGGTAAACGTACCAAGACTCAGAGCTTCTCTGTGAATGAGTAGGAAATGGGGTCTTCTGTCTAGATGGGTGTAAAGTGAAGTAGATTGCCTCAGCATCCCCAAGGACAGGTAAAGTTCTATTAGCACTGAATTTCCTAAAAGTGCAAATATACGTTAATGTGGCTGATTTTGCAGCCATGCTCGGTCAGTTCTGAAGCAAAGCATTAAAACATGGTTCATTTCTCAAGAGTGACAGTGACCGCACAGCACTAGACTCAGGAGGAAGGGGAGGAGTCACTGTGCCTCCCTCCAGCCAACAGCCATAGCTGACATGATACCGCCAAGGGTAGAACATGGGAGACAGGGGCAGGAGCAGGAGGCTGGGGAGTTCAGGGCCAGCCTCTACCACATAGTGAGTCTGACGCCAGACGGGCTGCCTTGGAGGCTATCTCAGAGTAACAAAAACTAAACAAAACAAAACAAAAGCAAAAACAACCCAACAACAGAAAAGAACAAAGTGAGGACGTGGAGAGTGAGAACACGCATCCTTTAAAATCTAGGTAAAGAAGTAGCAATTACATATAAAACCTACAGGCTGAAGTGTGTGTTAGTGTAAATACATGTCAGGCATACTATGGGTGTGTATGTATATGTGTGAGTGTGTGTGCACCTGTGCATATGTGTGTGTATGTGTATGTGTGTGTGCACCTGTGCATATGTGAGTGTGTTTATATGAGTGTGTGTATGCATGTCCATGTGTCTGTATCTGCATTTTCCGGTGTGTATGCGTGCCTTTGCCTTTGCCTGTGAATGTGGGGGGAGCATTAGCTATGAGGTAGCTTTGTATGATTCGAGATAATACGTATGGACAAGTGTGCGGAAGGCCAGCAGAGAACCTGTCACTTTGATAATTAACAGATCCGTAAAACTTGGACACTGTATTAGTAACTTCGCCCACTGCTGTGGCAGAATACCTGGGGTGGACAACTTGAGGAAGGAAGGGCTTGTCTGGGGTCACGGTTTGGGGGATGCTGGCAGTCCTCTGTGTTGGGAAAGCCATGGCAGCAGCGTGGAGCAGAGAGAGATGAATTCCAGTGCTCAGGAGCCCAGGACCCCAGCCCATGGAATGTTACTGTCTACATGCAAGCTAGGTTTTAGTTGGTTGTTTTTATTCCACTTTTTTGCTCTTTGGGGGCCCGCCACCCAGCTCCTAAATAAATACATGGAGACTTATTCTTACTTATGAACGCCCAGCCCTTAGCTTGGCTTGTTTCTAGTCAGCTTTTCTAACTGAAATTAGCCCATCTACTTTTTGCCTCTAGGCTTTTTACCATTCTCTATTTCTGTATATTTTCCCTCTACTTCTTAACTCTATGTCTGGCTATGTGGCTGTGTGGCTGGGTGGCTGGCCCCTCTCCTTTCTCCTTTTGCTCCTTGATCGCTCTTCCTGGATTTCTCCTCCTATTTATTCTCTCTGCCTGCCAGCCCCACCTGTCCTTTCTCCTGCCTTGCTATTGGCCGTTCAGCTCTTTATTAGACCAATCAGGTGTTTTAGACAGGGAAGTAACGCAGCGGCATCACAGAGTCAAACAATGCAACATAAAAGAATGTAACACATCTTTGTATTATTAAACAAATATTCCACAGCTCGAATGAATGTAACACAACTTAAATTAATATTCCATAACAGTAGGTTGTTCCACCTCAACTAACCCACCCTAGACACTCCCTTTCAGACATGACACCCAGAAGCTTGTATCTTAAGTGCTTTCTGGATCCTATCAAGTTGATGGCATTAACCAGCACAACATCTAAAGAACACTTAAGAGATGCCATGCCCCAGACAGGTAAAGAAAAATAGAAACATTCTTTATTCTGGAAATCAAACAGCTCAACAAGTGTTTCTTGCCTAGAAAGTCATTACACCCTGGTGAGGAAGAGCCCTTGGAATGCCTGCAAAGGGAGCCCCTCCCCCTTCTCATTATCAAACATATCACATGAAATGGCTTTAGCCACTTGAACTTGTGAACGTGGGAAAGAACCCTTCTCTTCTTAGGCCGTGGGTTGTTTGTCTCAGCCTTGGCTGCTGGTTACTCAGGCAGCCACAAGAGCTGCAAAAGCCCCCAAGAAGCTCGCCCCTGAGTGTGGCAGTGCCCTGAGTAGATCTGATGTGAAGCATTCCCCAGGGCAACCCAGTCTGTCCTTCTGCCACCTAGGTGAAGCTCTCACTGTTTGTTATTGGATCTGCTTGCTTGCACTTCGGGCAGAGCCCACAGTATCCGCGGTAGACTGAACACACGGACCATTTGTCTATGGAGAATTGTTTCTGATTTCCTGATGATGGTGTTACATAAAAGACACATATGTTCTGTGGTGGTCAGTGGAGGCCATTTGGTCTGAGGCTCAGCACTAAACCATGCCAGACAACTAAAAATGGGAACCGAACAACATTCCCTTTTCACAAGATTTCAAACTGTTTCCCGTTTGATCCTACCGTTCTCAGCAGCCGCAAACCCGCACCAGGGTGTACGTATTTAAAGATACTACAACAGGAGAATTGTTTGAAGCCCAGATGTGCAGCCGGTTCTGGTCCACTGAACCCCAGGTGTCGTGAACATTGCTGTTCAACACACATCTTTATTGTAAAGAAAGGAATACAGAAAATACCTTGAAATAGTATACCTTGATGGATCCAGCTGCTCTTGTGTTGCAGATTCTCATTAAGGCGTTTGATTTTTTTTTTTTTTTTTTTTTTTTTTTTTTTGTCAAAGAGACGGGCTTTTTGCTCATCTTCTCTTATTTATCCCCCTCAACAAGAGCTTGAAGTCCCCGAGAGCCAGAGCTTGGGCTACTGCAGTGTGCTTGCACGAACCTTTGATTACCAGGGACCCGCACCCGGAAGCCCCTGTGCCGGCCCGGCCCTTCCCCTACATCTCCTGACTCCTGTTCTCATCATTCCCCTCCACAGCGGGGTTTCTAGCAGTGACATAAGCATCAGAATCCTTTGCGGTCAGTGGTTCCTGACTGTCGCTTCGTTCTCCTTTTCCTAAGTTGTTATTCGAATAGCCCTCTGCGCCCTGTTGTTCTTCCTGAGTTAAGTTGGTTCGTGTTATTTAACAAACCCTTGAATTCATCATTCTTCATTAGCATGAGTTTTTATTATTTCTGTTTCTTTGCATCGGGTTGATGGTGTGTTTTCAGAAGCAAACCCTGCTTGTGTGTGGAATCCCGCCTGGTTCCCCAGCTCGGTGTGAATTCCTCGGGTGGTGCCTGATGTGGTGGAGGACACTGCTCACTCCCGAGCTGGTGTCCTGTGTGGCGTCCCTCTATCTGTCTCGCGTCTTCTCCAGCTTTCTCCGAGTCCCTGACTGTGTTCCCAGGAACATACCTGCCTCCTTCACTGAGGGTGTTGCATTCCTCAGAGTCGCTTTCCAGGACTGGCAGGGCAGCTGCCTTTTCCCCTCTCCCAGAACTCTAGGGTCAACCTCCTGTGACCCTGTCAATTGCTATTCTTACTTATTTTTCAGAGGTGTCGAAGGTGGGTCCCTGGGTCTTGCAGATGTTAGGCGAGTACGTACCACCAAGCTGTTAGCCTTTTTCAGTCTACTACTGAGAGTTTAAAATACATGCTGGAAGCCAGCCTCTCACTCCAGACTATCAGTGTGCCTCCGCCTCCGCCTCTGAGGCTCCTGGACTTCATTGGTCCTTCACTGCCAATGCTCAGTTGTAGAGTCGTTAGGATTCTCCAGTTTACGGTGTCTGTGTGACCAAAAAAAAAAAAAAAGTCTTTATTTATAGCTTTGCTTACTTGAAAATGTCTAAACTGAGCCGGAGACACAGCCCGGAATGTAGAGTGCTGAGTGTGCGGGCTGAGGATGCGAGTTCAGTGTCCAGATCCACACTGCAGACAAGTGCCAGATGCCCCAAGACACCCCAGTGAGCCCTTAGTGACGGTTGGGGACACAGTCAGATCTTGTAGGGGACACTGTGACGTCTGTTGGAGAGGACTTCCCACGCTTGGTTTTTGTGTCCTGGTGCTGTCCTTGTAAAGTGCTGTGTTTGGTGGTTGCACTGGTAAAGATTGTTCTGCAGGAGGTCTGTGTGGACAGACACTGAAGGTGAGGATGGCCATGCTCATCCCAAGGTTTGGGAGCTCATACAGTTCCTGCCTTCCTTTGCTCTGGATCCCAAGTTGTCGTAAAGGACAGATGTTACTTGACACTCACTGTGAACTTTATGAGGGGTTGAAAGTTTTGAAGATGGTTACGGTTCATCTCCCTCTCACACAGATGAGAAACTAGGAGCCCGGAGATGATATTCCATGATAAGTGCTCCATCCCTGTCCCGGTGTGTGTGTGTGTGTGTGTGTGTGTGTGTGTGTGTGTGTGTATGAGTGTGTGCGCATGCGTGTGTATGTGTGGTTTGTGGTTGGTGACAATTGATTCTTGTCCAGAAGCGATGGAAAGCTACTGGGCACTGACCTCAGTGGGGGCAAAGACTGTTAGCAAAGGGTATGGCCAGGCTGTGAGGAGGGACTTGCTGTGAAGTCATTTGTACCAGGGCTCAGTAGCTCATTTGTCCTCTTGCTGAATCTCCCCCTCCCCACAAGAGACACAGAAACGCGTGTGTTCATGGAAGAGAAACATCCAAAGGCTACGGAGTTAGCTCTGGCAAACACGAGGTTCAGGGGTCAGTTCCCAGCATCCAGACACACGCACAGACGAAAACCTCACAAAATAAATAAACCCCAGCTGTCTAGTGGGGCTTTTGACCCGGTCACTCTCTCCACTCAGCTTTCCTCCTGGTCAGTGTAAGTCTCAGATTAGCCCTTTCCCAGGACGTGGGGAGACTTCAGAGCCAGTGTTCGGGTTAGCAGTAGGGAAGGGCATTTGTGACAGTAGAAAATTCAATGGCGTTCTTCAGAATGATCCACAGAGGATCCTTCACAGGCAGTAACCTGCTGGGTGCTGTTCTGGGGACATCGGGATTTGAACTGCTCGTGACCCCTATTGTCATCTCACTGGTGCCCTTGTGAAGTGGGAGTCGGGAAGAGTCTCAAACTAGAAGATAGCTGGGGGTCATAGCAGTCTGTCCCTGCGACAGAATCCGGCAACCAATCACCACAGACACCGTCTGGTGGCCGGTGGTCAGAGGGGAGGTGACGTCCAGCGATCCTCCCGTTTGGGTAACTTCGTCATGCACAGGTGTTGAGGTGGGAAGCTGCAGGCTTGTGGGAAAGGAGGGAGATGGTCTGCCTTATGTGTTGTTGGTTGGGTATCAGTGTCCTTATTCCTCTGGGCCCCACCTCCCATTCTCGATTTGAAAGAGTCAGGCCTATGAACTGGCTTCCTCTGAGAATTCATTGACAAGTCTGCTGTGGAGATCAGGTCGTATTTCTGCTCCCTCACTGAGAACTTTAGGGTTGGAGACCCGAAAGCCTGTTAGCGGGCTGCCCTGTTGATGAGCAGGGACACCCGATCGATCGTCTGGCCAGGCCGTCAGCTCTCTGCAGACCGGGCCATGCTGGCTGGTGGCGGCTTTGATCTTGTCCCTTGTACTCTCTTTGTCTCTGGACACCAAATGCAGCCACTTGGCCTCCTGCCACCCTGAGGTGTCACTTGTGACGTCAGGGGATCTAGTCTTCACGCTTTTTCCCAGCTTACTCCAAGCACAGGCTCTTCCCATAGCCAGGCCCTTAGGGATAGCATCAAGCCGTGGCTTGGGGTGGCAGCCGGGCCTGGTCCCTCACTCTGGCTGACCAGCCCTGCTGTCTCTGGCAGTCATCAGGGAGGTGCTGGGGTTCTCTAAGCACCTCTGGCCCAAGTGGTCCAAGCTGGGGGCTCACCGGGTCCTCTCTTCCTTTACACTTGGAGCAGATGGGGCTTAACTCCTTACCAACACCCTTCTTTTTTTTTTTTTTTTTTTTTTTTTTGGTTTTTTGAGACAGGGTTTCTCTGTGTAGCTTTGCGCCTCTCCTGGAACTCACTTGGTAGCCCAGGCTGGCCTCGAACTCACAGAGATCCGCCTGGCTCTGCCTCCCGAGTGCTGGGATTAAAGGCGTGCGCCACCACCGCCCGGCACCAACACCCTTCTATGAGAGTGTGAACAGCAGAGGAACTGTCCCGTAGGTGTGCAGGCAGGGTGGTGTGGGCCGACTGCCCTGATGGAGTCCCTGGTTCGCTCCACAGACAGGTTTCACATCTGACACTTGGAGCAGATCTTTAGAATGAAAGATGTCTGAGTGGCCCCGACACAGAGAGGTGTCAGAGTTGAGACCCTGAGCGTGCAGGGGGTGGATGGTAGCAGTGTTTGCTGGAGGCACTGGTTGGTCCATTTCCCAAGTGCAGTGGGAAGCCTGGGAAGGTTTTCAGCTGAGGAGTCAACAAATCTTGTTTTAGTTTTAGTTTGCAACGCTTGCTGTTTGGGAAATAGGGTTTGTAAGTTAAGCACGGGACAGGGAGAGCAGGGAGGGCCTTCAGCTTCTGTCCTTGATAGAGAGAGGGGCAGTGTGGCCTGACTGGCCAGGATCAGATGAGCACCCTTCCTGCTGGTATGACAGCGTGTCCTGCAGTGACTGCAGTATCAGGGCACACCGCTCACCCCTGCTCTGCAGGGACCTGAGCTCATGGAGTCCTATTTCACCCAGCACTATGTCTGAGGATTTTCCTAGCATGGTGTCACACTTTCCCTCAGGCGGCCTTTGAACTCTCTTACCAGTCAAGCTGTCCTTATGGGTAAACGTTGCAGTGTATAACATTTGATGTTCTTATATAAATAAGCCGACAACAGATTGCAGCTTGAAGACAACCTTAACAGAGGAGACCTAGCAGGTTTAGTTTTCAACCTGGCTGTTTGATAACTAGACTGTGCTTAGCTGCACCCTCTAAGCCATCCACAGCCAGAGCCTGAGGTGGTAGAAACAGCATGCTTTATTATATGCCGGGGTTCTGCTTGTCCTTTAACCACGCCTCACTTCTGTTATCTCTGTGTTCAAGTACCAGGACACGAACATGCAGGGAGTTGTGTACGAGCTGAACAGCTACATAGAGCAGCGCCTGGACACAGGTGGGGACAACCACCTGCTCCTCTATGAACTGAGCAGCATCATCAGGATAGGTAAGGCACACTGCACTCCCTCTCGGGTGGGGTCACTTCGCAAAGAGTGACAAGAGGCCTCTGACCCGCGAGGGGGATGGGCCTCTTGGCTGCCTTCTGTTGCGGGGGTGGGGAGGGTGGGGGGGGGTGGGGGGGTGGGGGGGTGGGGGTGGGGCTCAGTTTGTAGCGGAAGTATTTGAGTGTGAAACTACCAGAATGAATAAACCCACAAATCTCCGGATTATCTGAGCGTGTTATAAGTAAGCGCCTGCCTGCCTGCTATATGCAGTGGCTCCCACCTGGGGCCAGCACCTGCTTTTTTCTTTGTATCCAACTAAATTGCATCTTCAAAAAGGAAGAGGCCAGGTTTTTAAAAGAGTGTTTTAATTTATTCTTTGACAGTTTCATGCAGTCTATTTTGAGCATATTTATTCCCCTCTTCCAACTCCTCCCAGATTCTCCCCAACACTACCCACCCAGCTTAGCTGTTAATTTTTAAGGGAGACAAGCATGCTTTGAACTTACTCAGGCAGCCAGAAATGGCCTGTATTGTAGCCAGGATGCTGAAGTCTTCAGGGCATGGTGTTTTCCGTCGTCCCCTATGATGCTGAGTCTTTCAAGTTTTTAATCTGAGAATCAAAACGCCTGGACATGTGGATGGCAGTGTTATGACATCACTTCCTGCTAGGCACTCTGCAAGCTACCGCGTGTGCTGACTGGCTCGTTTTCATCCTCACTTCCCAAGTGAGCCTGTGACCCCACTGTTTTGTTGATCAGGAGGCTTCAGATGAGCCAGGCTAGATACCCACCCAAACACGCACAGACCCAAGTGAGTTATAGGGAGTTTAAATCTGGGTGACACTCCACCCCCCCAGAACTTAGAGTGTTCGTCATGATAATTGCTTTTGGATAATCTTGAAGAAACATGTAAGTTAAAATCGGTTCACTTCATTGTTATGTGTATATTTACATTATGATTTTGGTGGGCACTTAATTATTCAGTATTCTTGTGGATTTTTTTAATACTTAAAAATTAAGTGCAGTGCGCCTCTGTCACACTGTGAGGATTGAAGGCCCAACAGATGATATGTGTGAGGTGTGTAGACTGCACTGTGCATTGGAGGATGCCATGAACCTATTTGCAGTCAGAGGTGAAAACTGGGAATCTTGTGATTATACTGTCGGGCAAAGCCACACATTACCCTGTTCTATTTATGGGCATCGGTTATGTTAACCAATCCATGCAAAGGCTGGAACCAGAGTCTCGTTGTAGAATCCACGATGTTACGTTCTTCCATTGAGATTAGTCTCTTCCTTCTTTTTATTGCTTTGGCAGCCACAAAAGCCGACGGATTTGCACTGTACTTCCTTGGAGAGTGCAATAATGTAAGTATCTATATTTAGATTTTGGTGCTCTAGTTAAGAAAGTCTCGCGAGTGCTCTAAGAATCTACTCTACTGCAAACAGCAGGCGTGTCGTAATGTGTACCTTAAGGCTTGTTTGGTTTTGGCTTGTATGTACAGTTACTGCCTGTCAGTAACAGCCCTGCAGCAGACAGGCCTAACATGCAGTTGATGCGTGTGTTCTTGCTCTGGTTTATAGTATCCTGTACCATGTGTGTTATTTCTAGAATGTGTTTTTTTCCTATAAAAGTTACTTCAGTCCTGCGGGCTGTGGTGCCACAGAGGGGAGCCTGTGTCCTTTCTGCACTTCCTCTACCTCAGAGTAAATAAGAACAAAAGGTTAGCGTTGTGGGATTTCTCTAGGGTTTGAAAAGTGAGTCTGTTAAAAAGGACTGGGGTGGGGGTGGGAGGGGGGTGGCCACTAAGCCTGGGCCAGAGTCTCTGACTCTGTGGCTGTTCCTGGATTCCTGATTGAGTACATGTGACACGGCCCGTGGTCACCTGCAGGACACATACGTGCAGACACATTTCACTGACTCCAGTATTGGTGTCTCATTTGCTATGTCCTGGCACTAATCTTAATGTGTTCATTGTAACAAAGTCCGTTCATAAGCTCATGAGGTAAATGTGCTGCTTTTATGAGTTGGGCCGCACCATGGTGATTTGTGGTGGGGATTTGCCACATGATTCCTATGTTCTTGAGTCACTAAACATATAGCATTGGTGTTAGAGAGCATGCTGGCAGGAAGACTGAGGAAGGGCTCTGAGATTTGTAAGGCCCTGTTCCCGAGTAGTACAGTAATGCAGTGAAAGCGGGCTGTGTCCAAACCTTGGTTGGCTTGCCTCATAACCAGTCCTCTCACTGTCCACAGCCATCGTTAGCCTGTGTGATGTGACAGTTTACTAATGTCTCTCTTCCTGACGTCACAGCTCATGTGGGGTGAGGACCTTTGCCAGCCCTGTCCCCTCCCCTGTGTCTGTCAAAGGAACAGTGAGACAAGAATGTCCACCAGAGTGCGTTATTCAGACTTCAGTCAGCTTTGAAGGCTTGGAATTGTACTGCAGTGTTTAAGATGGCTAATCTCCGAAAATAAAGAGCTGTATTCTTTCTCATTTAAAATCATTTTTTTAAAGATTGCAGAGATAGTCTTTAATTTAAAATTGAAATCTTATTTTAACTGACACACACACACACATAGAGAATGATCATGTCAGTGAGGTGTATCATGTGAGCCCTAGTCAGACCTTTTCAGCCGTCAGTTGGATGGGTTCACACACATGGTCCTCTCGGGGCAGTTTTCATACTCCTCTCCTTCCAGCACCACAGTGGCTTGTGTTGGATGTGGTTTCACATCTCTTGGAATATCAGGATGTGTGGCTAGAGCATAGCCTGGGTAGGGGTTTTCTCTTGTACCCAGGGGTTCCTGTTAGAGAAATGACTTCCTCAGCCCTCCAGATGTTACTTTCCTTTTTTGCCATCTCACCTTCATCTCAGCCTTTCCTTAGGGTCATTGTCTTCCACCTGAGGTTCTTCCTGTAGCTCCTCTCAGGGAGGGATGATTGGTGGGAACCCTGGGTGAATGTGTCTCATTTCACCCAGTTTCTTCAGTGATTCATTTGGTCTACAGTGGATTCAGGCTGATGGATTTCTGACTCTGAAAGTCAACTGAAAGCTGTTGCTTGCCTGCCCTTTCAGCTCATCATCCTCCAAGGATGGTTCTTATCCCTAGATGGAGTTAAGTTCACTTTCTGCTTCTTCCAGTTTCATTCCTTGAGTCTTAGGAGCTTCCGTCTTCTTTCCAAATTGTTTCTTGTGCCTTTGTTCACAGCCCCCTCTCCAGCACTGACATAATTGTGCACGTGTTTCATGTGCCCCGCCTTCCCTTCCTATCCAGAATAAGATACTTCTGTATCTATTCTTCTTCCAACTGTTTTGTGCTTGGTGTTGAAGCTCCTTTCTTGTGCTCTCCAGTGAGAGCTGGGCCCCTTAACTGTGTTGTCCAGGTGAGATATCCATCACAGTGAGATGGACAGAGCCTCATACATCCTAATTTCAAGGTCTTCTTATCTCTTTTCACGTTATTTCCTGTCCCGTTGGCCTGTGATGACAGAGCTGTGGCCTACGTTTGTGTGTTTGGCATGGTGTGCACCTGCATGCAGGGTGCCCTGCATCACCCCAGGAGAGCCGCATTACTTACTGTTGTCTTGGGAGGTTCACACATTTAGACTTTAGTTGGTACCCAAGAAAAAGGCAGCTGTGAGATTTTGTTACCTCCCAGCATCCCTTATTTTCTTCATATTAGGTTTCCGGGGAACTATTTTCATTATTCTCTGTCCAGTGATGCTCTTAACAGGTTAAGAGCCATTCCTGTTCTTCTAGAAGACATGAATTCAGTTGCCAGCACCTACATTGGGTGGCTCGCAACTACCTGTAACTCCAGCTTCAGGGGATGGGATGGCCTTCCTGGCCTCTGCTGGCATGCATGTGCATGCATGTACACACACAAACATTCATGTAGATACACATATACATGAGTGAAAAAAAAACATTAAATTATACGTTTTCCAGCTTCTCTAAATGATTAAAACTTTTTTTCAAGAGTGTAATTTCTCGATCTGATCCTGCTGGTGTTTGTGAAAGGTGGTAGGTCTTTGCAGCAGATCTTACTTTCCATGGGGAAGTTCTGCTGCTGCTGCAATGTGCTCACACATCCTTTTTGTCTGTGAGAGGTGGAGCATTGCGCATAAGGAAAGTGTTTTGTTGTTTTTATTATTTTAAAAAAAATTATTCTTTGTTTGAGAATTTCATACGTGCATGTAATGCATTTTGATTGCATTATATGCAGTCCATCCCCTTTTCTTGCCCTCTAGTTTCTCCTCTGCTCTTCTCCACACTGTTCCTTCCCACTTTTGTGGGCTCTTTACTTAAACCTCCTGGGTCAGCTTAGTGTATATATAATGACAGTCTGCTGGAGCACGGGCCAATGCTCTGTCCCCCAACAGCCTTCGGCTGATAGTGGAGCCTCAGCTTGCGGATGGGGCTTCACGAGCCCCTCCCCCATGCCTGCTTTGATTTTTGTTGACCCGATCTCCTGCAGGTCTTGTGCACACAGTAATGGTTGCTGCGAGCTGTGTGTACAAGATACTGTGTCACATCCAGCAAACACTGTTTTGTCATAGATGTCCACTACCTCCAGCTCTTACAATCTTCCTGCTTCCCTCACCCCTGCTTCCATAATGATCCCTAAGTCTTGGGGCAGGGTAAGGGATATGACATAGCTGTTTCATTTAGAGTTGTGGAGAGTTCCACAGTCTCTTATTCTCAGCATATCAACAAACTGTAGGCCTCTGTACTAATCGCTGTCTACTATAAAAAGAAACTTACTCGATGAGGGTTAATACATACACTAATCTGGAGGTTTAAGAATAAACACTAGGGGGACTGTATTGCTCTGTTTATTCGGTAGAATAATAGTATTAGGTTTCCCTCTAGGGCCTATGGCCTGGCCAGTCTTGGTGTTTTGGCCAGGTAGCAGTACCAGGCATGAGTTCCTTCTTGTGGGGTGTGAGTTGAGTCTGATCAGAAAGTGGTTGGTTACTCCCTTGCACGCCGCTGCTGCACCAGTGAGCTTGTATCGGCAGGGCTGTTGGTGATCTAGTTCCCAGGGTTCACCCTTAGGAAAGAAAGTGGATTCTTTTTCTCTGCTGGCAGAATGCAGAGCATCCTCCAGCACTATGAAAGGTAGCCAGTAGGGATGAGGTTCCTAGGTTAGTACCAGCAAGATTTCTTCATGTACTGTGACTCAAGAATGTGGTGTTTTCAGCAACAGGGACGTACAATCAAGTTCTGGAGGATAACCAAAGCATTGGCAATAGCCTATAATATTTGGGGGTCTAGGAACTCACCAGCCGACCATTCCAAAAGAGCTAAATTATTCCCGGCACTGACTTTTTTATTTGAATATATATCTATATCTATATATATCTATATAGATATAGATATAGATATATCCTTCTACATAAAGAGGCTCAAGGACAGAAATCACAAGATCTTATTATTAGATGCAAAAAAGGCCTTTGACAAGACCCAACATCTTTTCATGATAAAAGTTTTGGAGAATCTAGGGATATGAGGGACATATCTCAATAGGCAGTATATAACAAGCCCACAGCCATAATCATGCTGAACGGAGAAAAACTCAAAAAAGTATTCCCACTTAACTCAGGAGCAAAAGGATGTCCGTTCTCTCCTTTCCTGTTCAGTATAGTACTTGAAGTCTTAGCTAGAAAAAGAAGACAAATGAAGGAGATAAAATACAAATAGGAGAGGAAAAAGTCAGATATCTTTATTTTCAGATGATATGATTCTATACATAAAGACATTAAAGACTCCATCAGGAAATTCCTACAGCCTGTAACACTCTAAGCAAAGTAGCAAGTTAAAAAGTTAACTGTGGCCTTTTTCTATGCAAATGACAAACAGACTGAGAAAGAAATCAAGGAATCAATACCTCTCACAATAACCTCAAAAAAAATAACTAACCAAGAAAGTGCAAGATTTGTATGATTAAAAATTTTAAGACCTTGAAGAAATTGAAGAAGACCTCAGAAGATGGAAAGATCTCCCATGCTTAAGGGTCAGTAGGATTAATATAGTGAAAATGGCCAGTCTACCTAAAGTAATCTACAGATTCGATGCAACCCCCATCGAAATTCCAGCACAACTCTTCACAGAACTTGAAAGCATAATTTTCAGATTCCTGTTGAGACACAAAAAAAACCCTGTTAGCCTAAATAATCCTGAATAATAGAAGAACTGCTGGAATTATTACCATCCCAGATTTCAAGTTTTACTACAGACCTATAATAATGGAAACAACTTTCTAGTGGCATAAAAACAGAGTTATGGATTAATGGAATAGAATTGAGAACCCATATGCAGACCCACAGCCTCCCAACGGCCACCTGATCGTTGTTAAAGAGAAACACTAACCACACTGGAGAAAAGCCGCATCTTCTACAAACTGCACTGGTCAAACCAGATAGCTGCATGTAGAAGAATAAAAGACATTCTTATCTTTCACCCTGCGCAAAGCTAAACTCCACTTGAGCAATCACCTGAATCTGAAGAAGTGAAGTAGGCTTCCTAAACTCACCATTAAAGTGTCTTCCTTTTCTCTGGCCCCCATGGACTTGCTCTGTAGCTTCAGGCTAGTCTGGAACTCGAGGTATAATGGGATCTGACCTAGCTTGTGTTGCTCCTGCCTCAGCCCCCTATGTGCTGGGGTTAGAGGTATGCCTCACCACTCAGGACAACACAAACTTCAAAACAAAAATGACCTTTCAGTTGCAGAATCGTAACAAAGTAACTGAAGCAGGCAGCTGAGATGTTAGTTGATCGCAGACGCTGAGGGTTAAATAAGGTGGGTCTAATCACGGAACTCTGAACTTGGGAAGCTAGCTTCGCTTTACATTTTCATAATTGGGCCAGTAGAGATGACTGGATTTCTAAAATCAACGCTAAGGAGAAGTGTAATTTGTGAGTGGAATTCGGTCCTGCTAACCAAATTTAAAGTCCGTGTACTTGCCAGAGAGACAAAGAAAACAAAGTTAAGCAGAAGATAGGAGCCAACAAAAACTAAGATAAAACATTCCGAATGGCTGTGGGATCATTATGTACAGCCTCAACACCGTAAAGCTACCAGGGCAGTAGAACCAGCTGTTATGACGAGAAACAACCTACACTTGCTGAGTATAAAAAGCAAAACAGAACCGTTTTATTCTTCGGCAAAGAACAGAGACCTGGTGCCACAGCCCAGCAGAGCGTCACTCAAGGAGGAAATGACCGGCTTGGGAAAAGACTTCTTCTTCAGAAGGCAGAGTCTGCAGCTATGGTGAGGCTGCATTCGAGTTTACGCCCTTGGTGTTTTATACATTGCAGTTTATAAGCGGAGCAGTCCCTTAACAGAGAGACGGTAGCATTTCCAGTTGTTGACCCCAGAAGCAACGTGAGGAGCAGCAGCATTTGCTAAGTCCCAGAGGAATGTGTTGCCTTGTGAAGCCTGCGAAGATCATTCCCCTCTTGAGAGAACACGTACTTAGAGCCCTGACTCAGGTTCCTAAGCTGTGACCTTGGTACAAAGAGCAGCCCAGGCGCTTCCACCCAGGGGGGTAGCCTCTGGTAAAGAGATAGACTTTGCCTTGAGTTATTTATTTATTTATTTACTCATTGTTAAATTTTATTCTAAAACGGTGAAGGATTCAACTCATAGAATGTTGTTTGTTGGGTACAAATCGGAGCGGAATGGAAAAGCAGGGAAGCCCAGTGTTTATGTTAGTACATAAAGCTGCAACCTGAAAGTGTTGGAGTTTTTATATTTAGCACTGATAGTTTACTCTCATTGGGATGTTTTTCATTCAACTGTAGAAAAAATTCTAACCAGCATTAAAAAGTGCCTTGCCTTCCCTGTTCGAAATTCCCAGGAACCTGGCACCTTATTTCCAGTAGACCACCTCTGTCTGAATTTGCTTCCTAGCACTGCCATCTAGTGGACAATAGCACAAAGACCTGGGTTTTTGTCCCTTGGTGTTTTTTTTAAATTTTCACCCCCTCCTATTTAATTAAAAATTATCTTTAAAGTTGAGCTGTTTGAGAGTAAAACCAAAAATGTCAACATTAAGATGAAATTTTATGAATGAAGTGATCTTTGAATTATGTGTTCCAGAAAATGTCTGGAGTGTGCGTTTGCCACTGAAACAGAATCTGGGTGGTTGATATCAACAGGGCAGATTTCCCTACCTCATTTAAATGGTCTTATGCTTTTCTAAATTGCATTAGTTTATAATTATTACATTAACTATATTTGTCTACTCCCTTGTACATTTCCACTAAATTTATTTCTCCAAATTTGATATATATTTATAATTTTCATGTTTTTCTCCCTTCATTGAACCCAGCTTATTGGTACCAATCTTGTCCAACTTAGATTACTTATCTATATTTATATCTATATCTGCTTTTATCTCACAAATTTTGGCAGGTTCAGGGTGGTGTTCTCACTGAGGAGCTAGCTCTCTGCTCACCCCTCTTACTCCCAGGCATATCTCCATGCTGGTGGCAGTGAGTCCAGTCTCCCTGGAAAACATGGAGGAGGAGGTGGAGGCTTAGAGTTGGGCCTTTCCTTGTGTTTAGACTTCTAACCTCTGAAGCATTCTTGTGCTAATAAAAGTTGTTTGTACAAAATTAGTGTAGGGATTAATTTAGTGTAGGGATTAATTTTGGAGAGTTCAACACTAGATATTACAGAAAATTCGATATTAATATATGTAAGGAGTATTAATAGTATGTGAAATATTGTCTGATGGTATTCATCTATGAAAAAGCTGAACATAGTATTTTACTATCTTTATCCCCCACTACCCCCCCAAGAGAGGATTTCTCTGTGTTCCTGGCTGTCCTGGAACTCATTGTGTAGTAGACCAGGCTGGTCTCACAGAGATCTGCCTGCCTCTGCCTCCCTGAGAGCTGGGATTAAAGGCATTTCCTACCACTGCCCAGCCTGTGGAAGTTCTTTATTGACATTTTTTTTTTGTTTGTAGTAGCATCTCCCTATTCTTTCATTCACTTTTTAAAAATCATGAAGATTGTACTGTCCCAAAACAGGTTATTCCATCCATGATTGACCCGTAATCAGAAACTTTTGAGTAGGTGGTATGTGTTGAGTTAAAAAGAAGGATGGAGAGCCGGTGAGGTGGCTCAGAGGGTAAGAACCTTTGCAGCAAGCCTCAAGTCCTGAGTTCAATGTCCAAGACCCACATACAGGTGGAAGGGAAAACTCTCTCCCGTGAGTTGTCCAGTGTCCTCCATATGCAACTATGGTACATGCCTCAACAGTCACACGCAGGATAAATAAAGAAATGAAAGACAAATTAAGAAGAAGGTGGTGGCACACACCTTTAATCCCAGCACTCGGGAGGCAGAGGCAGGTGAATCTCTGTGAGTTTGAGGCCAGCCTGGGCTACAGAGTGAGTTCCAGGAAAGGCGCAAAGCTACACAGAGAAACCCTGTCTTGAAAAACAAAACAAACAAACAAACAAAAAAAAAACAAAAAAAAAAAGAAGAGAAGAAAGAACAGGGGCCCCTCATACAGAGGAGAGAAGTCAGCCATAGGGACGGCTTCTAGGCTTCTGTCCTGAGCCCTGGGCTTTCACATATTGCAATATTATCATGATTTTAACAGTGGTTTTTATTAGGAACATTTCTGTCTTGTGAGTTTATGAAATCACAAACTTGTTAGCAAAGCCAGCATAACCCCCACTGTAAAGGATTAGTCTTTCATAATTACCCCCAAGGAATTTTCAAATTCTAGCAGATAAACAAGCATTCTGTACCCTTCTCTTTGCAGCAAGCCTCATCTAGGGATGGTTTTCTGTGGACACAGCTTACCTGAATCTTTTATACTGTTCGCCCACTCTCTGCATGGGATTGCCTGGGAGTGTGGGAACATGTGAGGTCTGTGAGTTCAGGACTTTGCCTCCAAGGCATAATTAAGTGTGTGGTTCGGTAGCTAATTGCCAAGCCTCTCAAAAACCGTACATTGTATATCTCCTGAGCTAACGACTACAGCCTGAAACAAAGTAGAAAATGCAAAGCTTCCTTCCAGAGCTTGCTCTAGACCATCCTTTCTGTGGTCCACAGCCCTTTCTTTGTCTCATCATGAAGTTACACCCAAGTTCCTCCCCTGCTGCTGTCGTGGATGCGGAAAGGACAGGTGCTTGGAACCTGGCTCCTGACCTAGCTGCTGTCTATTCTGTTTTATCTTCCTGCTAAATATACTGTGTTCTTAATTGTTTTTCTCTTGGAATCATCTCTTCCTCCATCATTCTCTGCTCTTCTGTCTGAAGAGAGCGTGACAACTGGCACATCAATGACCTCCAGAGCCGATGGTGGCCTCCCTCCCACAAGGCCATGTGTCCCAGCATACAGTAGAATTATCCTAAGTTTAAACACAGTGCCACCTCAGGGGTGAGCTACATCCCTGGGGATTCTTGGCCAGGGAGGACCCTAAGTCTCCCCAAACAAGACAGTTGGTTGCCACTGTTACTGGTTCCCCACCAGCAGTACATGCGGTGACAGATGAATCAAGCAGGCCCTGAGCTGGAAGCTTCCTCCCTGCTGACTGACCCTCCCCAGGCGGGGTCTCTGGCCATGGTGAGGAAGCTGCCGCCGCCGCCGCTTTGCTCCCTGGACTTGAGGTACCCAGCCAACAGCCTTCTACAGGTTGACCTTTAGGCCCACAGTCAGGGTTCCCTTCTTCTTTGGCCAGAGAAGCTTCTTTGTGGTGAACAGGGACTCAGAGCTGGTTAAAGTGGGGTGAATACCAGCCCTGGGAAGATCCAGGGCTGCATATAATTAACACATGCTAGCAGTTTTTAAAGTCAGTAGCACTGATTTCTAGCCCTTTAAAAAAAATAAATAAATAGGGTGCGCCGTCATTTATCATCTAATCTGTTTTCATCTCTAAGTGTGCTCTTGTACTTAGGCATGTGGGATTCACCCTTTCAACAGAACTATGGAATTTCTCTTCCACATGCACTTCATTCAGTAACAGATACCTCTGGAGCTCGGGCCTGTTTCTCTGGGCTTGGGAACACCAGATTTGAATGAAGCTTCGGGCTTTATTCTAAAGCTGCCGGAGTTGAGGAAGCTCAGCTCTGGCCCTCCCTCTCCATCTCTCCCCTCCCCTCCCTCCCCTCTCTTCCCTCCCTCCCTCCCTCCCTCCCTCCCTCCCCCCTCTCTTCTTTTCTTCCCTCCTTCCCTTTTGGCTTAACCAAGAAGCTTAAGCTTGAAGGATTCCCTCTCCAGGAGGGTTCTCTGATAGTGGAAAGTGGAGAGCATGGAAAGCAGGCATCAGCGGCCAAGTTAAAAATGGATCTCGGTCTCGGGTTAGTGCTGCCTCCGTGAGTGCGGGGCTGACCACAACTCAGTAGGTTACATGGGTCAGCTGGCATGGGCTGCTTTATCTATAAGGTGAAAGTAAGGCATAAATAGAATTTCCCAGAACCTCCTGAATAGTTCAGAATGGGTGGATAATCATGATACAACTTTGCTAATTAGAAAATAATTTCAACATTTTATTAAGTGGAAAGTAATTTAAAATATGGCTAGATTTTGTCAAAATGATTGATCCTAATATTTTTGGGAGTGGATTAAAAAAAAAATCAGAAATCTTTGCCCAGAGTCACTCAATGAGAGGCAATCACTAAGACTAGCCATGGCTTTGCAGTGTGGAAGGCGCCTTCTCAATTCATGGTACCCCAAAATGTGCAGTTCCAGCTCAAGCAGTTTGAGTGCCAGGGTCTTAAAGCAGTGGTCTGAGACATTGCACTCAGCCCTGGGCTTGGCATTGGTTGGTTGGCATGACAGAGTCTAGGGTCCAGTTGCAAGATGCCATCTGTTTTTCCTACCATGTCTCATTCCAAAGAGGAGGCTAGCTTGAGAGTTTCTGTGCCTGTATGTTTGTGAATTCTGATTTAAAACGTGCATTCTGTGTGAAGCAGGAACAGGAGACTTTACTTTAGGCTCCCTGTCTGCTCCCCGTGAAGTCTTGCATCATCCCGTGTTTTTTCCTGTGATTGGCTCCCAGACTTACTGGGCCTAATTAGGTAATGTTCTACCATTGCTCTTGAGTCTTGTGGATATTGGACAAAGGCAGAGGAGATCATCTAAAATGTTGACTTTTCTTCTTCCTAGAGTCTGTGTGTGTTCACACCTCCCGGAATAAAGGAAGGTCAACCCCGGCTTATCCCTGCAGGACCCATCACCCAGGGCACCACCATCTCTGCTTATGTGGCCAAGTCTAGGAAAACGCTGCTTGTGGAGGACATCCTTGGGGTAGGGCGCTTTGACCCTCATGGTCTGATGATTTAATTAAGAAAGATGATATGTAATTTTGATCTTATCATTTAATTTGTCTTAAAATTAACTATAAAAGCATTAAAAGAAGATACAGATCAATAATGAATTTGCTTGTAGTTGAACTTATTATATTTAGAAAATTACACCTGTTGTGCTCCCTGTCAGACAGAGCCCTTATTTCAACACATGCCACCACGGGTAAACAGAAAAAGAAGTCTATACCCACGCGAAATGGACAGTGCCTGCTTGGTAATTCCCATTAACACTGCTGCGGGACTGATTGCCCCATCTGAAGGGTGTCCTGCAGTGGCCAGAGGCCGGTTCTCAGGAGTCTAAGGATGGCCATTCTGTTGAGGTGGGCCTGTAGGCTTCTGGGTAATAAGCCAGAAGTCAGCTGGCCATGAGTTAGCTGTGGCTGCTCTCCAGCCACCAACCTCGGCTTTGCCGGCGGCGTCTCTCACTCCCCACCTGTGAGGCCAGCATGGCGGAGTCTGAGGATGACTGGTCAGAGGAGGAATGAGAGCCTTAAAACCACGGCTGACACCTCATTCCCTGCCTTCCCATTAGCCAGAACAGCAATCACGTGAGCAGGCCTGAGCCCAACCTGAGCCTCCTCGGTGCCAGAGGGTGCCAGCGAAGATGCGGCAGCCAAGAGAGATGACAGACAGATCCTTGGTGCAGTCTCTCAAGTGTGTGCAGGCACGATGTCTGATGACTGTCACCGCAGGGGGCGTGGGCTCCACAGGTGACAGATACAAGCAGTAACACAGGCGGGGGGAGTTTGTTCTGTGAAACTGCTGAACTGCAGACGTGGAACCTGGCTTCCAATTTTTTATTTCTGCCCATGATTTAATCTAGAACACATTAACTGTTGCTTTATTGAATTGAAAAGAAAGAGAGGGTCTAAAGTGGGGTGGGGAAAAGAAGCAAAGAGTAGGTGCTCTGTGGATTCCCATTTGGAAATGTTCCGTCCCGAATGCAGGCTTTCCAAGGCTAAAAGCCACATGAACATTTTCGTGTTGCTCTTGATTCAGGGAGGGTTTCCTGTGTCCTGTTAGCTTCCGGCAGATGGTAGAAACTGAGTGCATAGGATTGCCAGCTTGATAGTAATCCTTCCCATTTCATTGTCCTGGCTTGCAGAAATTTTAGCTAAGACAGAAAATGATTAAAGTCGAGTCCATTTTCATTGTAATGATAATTGGTAAGGATGGCTTGAATGCGTAATTTGGGCTCCTGAAGTTCAACTCAGCTGCAGTAGTTAGCATGACCTTAAAAACAGAAGAGAAGGCGGGTTTGTGTACACCTCTCTTCACGGTGTTTGCCGCCTGTGCTGCGTACACCTGCGAAGCCTGGGGTGGTTCTGGCAGAGAAGGCGAGGGAACGGGTGCCAGACTGGCAGGTAACCTTTCTTACTATCACGCGGAACCGACATCCGTTGTTCACTCGTAAGGTGTGTACGCACAAAGCTAAGATGCCGAAGTTCGAGTCTTCCCTTGTTTGATTTTTTTCAGGATGAGCGATTTCCGAGAGGCACTGGCCTGGAATCAGGAACTCGAATCCAGTCTGTTCTCTGCTTGCCCATCGTCACTGCCATTGGAGACTTGATTGGCATTCTTGAGCTGTACAGGCACTGGGGCAAAGAAGCCTTCTGTCTCAGTCATCAGGAGGTGAGGCTCAAACGCTGCTCGCTGGGGGCTGGAGAGATGGCCCAGGGCTTAAGAGCACTTGTTGTTCTTGCAGAGGACCCAAGTTCAATTCCCACCACCCACACGATAGCTCACAGCCATCTGTAACTCCGGTGCCAGGGGCTCTGACACCCACCCTCTTCTGGCAGGCACACATGTGATACGTGGACAAAACCCCCGTACATATGAGTTAAAATAAGTATTTAAAAAAATGTCTTTTAAAAATGCATTTTTAAAAATGTTACAAAAAAACCCATGCCTTTTGGCATCCTGCCCTTGTTGGCACCCACCAGCGTTAAGAGAATACATGAATGAATAGTGAAGTCACTATTTGCCTGACCATATTTGGCTGTGAAGAGTAGTGTGTTCTTAAAAACCTGTTTTCTTGAGTAGCTGTTATTAGAGGAGACTGGCTAAATTAGAAATACACTTTTTTTTTTCCTATATAAAAATACATTAACAAAAAAATGTGCTTTGGTGCATATGAAGCCAAGTGCAGGATGGCATCCTGGTTGTCTTGTGTCTTTCTAAAAGCGCCTCTTCCCCAGCTGTGTGCACGCTCCACGCTCTAGTTGGAGTTGACTCTCCAGCTCCCGCCAAGCCCCGGCAGTCCGACAGCCCACTTATAAAATAAACACACAGACGCTTATATTATTTAAACTGTTTGGCCTAATGGCTCAGGCTTCTCATTAACTGTTCTTGTATCTTAAATTAACCCATTTCTATAATCTATACCTTGCCACGTGGCTCGTGGCTTACCAGCATCTTCACATGCTGCTTGTCATGGTGGTGGCTGGCAGGTCTCTCTGCCTCAGCCTTCCACTTCCCCCAGTTCTCTTCTCTTTGTCCCGCCGATACTTCCTGCCTGGCTACTGGCCAATCAGTGTTTTATTTACTAACCAATCAGAGCAACACATTTGCCATACAGACCATCCCACAGCAACTCATTCACACTGAACACACGGTATCACCACTGTGGGCCTCTCCCATGGTGGATGGACTGCTGTGGTCTGGTTCCGCCCGCTTCCTGAATGACCTCCCCCTTGTTTCCTGGGCTGTCCCCCACTCCTTCCATACCTCGTCTCCCCGCACCCCATGAAGAAGCCTTGCCTTCCGGTGGCATGGAGTGCAGGCCCTGTCACCTCATGCCACCTGCCCCAGGTGTGTCCTGAACCTGTGTCCCTCCTTCTGTCCTGCTGTGTGGTCCCTCCTTCTGTCCTGTGTGGTCCCATGGAACCCACCACTGTTCTTCCAACTACACAGGACACTTGCGTCCCGTCCAGCCTGATCTTACTTCCTCCTTTGTCTCCAGCCCCGAGAGCTAGCACCTAGTGCCCAGGAAGGACTTGCCAAGTGGAAAACAATAACAGAACTAGACTATGGGCTGAGGTGTGTTGGGGGGGCTCTGTGGACAGTGTGAGGATCTGAGTGGGTTCCCCGGCACCCCTTTAAAAAGCCAGGTGTGGCAATGTGTGTGTCCGTGGTCAGTCCTGGAGAGCAGAGGCAGGAGGGTCCCTGGGACTCCGTCCTGCTAGTACAGCCTAATTGCTGCACTCTAGGGCAGTGAGATCTTGCCTCAAAGGAGGTAGACGTTTCTGGGATTTTTCTCTGGTCTTCACGCATGTGTGTACATCTGCACACACACGACACACATGGGAATAAAAAGTAAAAAACATGATTGGAATATAAGCTTCAGTCTTTGAATGCACAGAGTATACACAATGGTATCTTTCCCTCTTAGGGATCCCACACCAGCTTAAAGAGGCAATTAGCGGCATTTCAATCACATTTTTGTCAACCTGAAAAATGCTACTTCATGTTAAAACAAAATAACTTAGACCAGTGAGACGGCCCCACAGGTAAAATGGCTTGCTGTGCGAACCTGACGCCCTGAGATCAAGTTTGTCTGACATACGCAAATGTGTGTTTTGTAGGTTGCCACGGCCAATCTTGCTTGGGCTTCCGTAGCAATACACCAGGTGCAGGTAAGTCTGGGCGCTCTCGCCGGGACAATGCAGCAGTAGTGGGGGCCAGAGTCGAGGCCAGCACGTGAGCTCAGGTCTTGGTTTGGGATGTAATGTTTTATATCTGAACAATTCATCTACGCAGTCCCTTATAATTCATTTGTAAACCGTCTCAAATCTCTTGGTGCAAGTACACACGCGTCGGTTTTTTTGCATGGTGAGAAGAAAAGTGTAATTGCAGGTTGATGGCATGAGTAGCAGGGTCTCCTCGGGCCACCAAGTGTGTTGGGTACATGCCAGGTGACAGATCTGGAAGTGGACGTAGGTGTGTAACTCCTTCAGGGTGGAGAGTGTGTCTGTGAACCTCTCTCAGCTCTCTGCCTCAGCTAGGGAGTGTCTGTCTCAGGTGGCGGAGCTGCACAGCGACCACGTGAGATCGTAGACACAGGGAACCGTGTTTAGCATGGGGCACTTTTCAAGAAGTAGGGCTGACAGCGACTGTGTTCACAGCACTCTGGGTTTTGTTCCTAAGCCGGCAGAGCTCCCGGGTGACTAATCACTCTTGTACGTGTGGCAGGTGTGCAGAGGTCTCGCCAAACAGACGGAACTGAACGACTTCCTGCTGGACGTTTCAAAGTAAGTGTTCACCTGGGCTGCTTCTCCTGGCCTCGGGGATAGTGGTGAAAGGTGCAGCTCTCTACAGTGGCACGTCTCCATCCGCTGCATGGGCATGCAGACATTCTGGGAAGAGACATTCGTCACTTTGTGGGTTACAGAATGGAGTCTTTTGTCCATGGTCAGCTTGTATGTTAGAAATGACAGATGTATGTGTGAGGCTCTTAACCTGACATTTGTTTTTGTAAGTAGAAGATGCTGCCACCGATCTCTTTAGCTTTTCCAAGATGTGTGCTCTGACATTTTCTAACAATGTCACTTTACACAATGCTATTAATAATGCCATTGCATTTCTATGTGCAGTGTCTCAGTTGTGATTTTGAAAAAAACACCCCGTTTCTCTGAAGCTTGACCTAGATCTCCTCCCCGGGTTGGTAATGAAACTGTTACAGATATCTATGAAATTCCAGGTTTGTGTTGGCTTTGCCTGCTACAGGGGGGACCCTCTGTCAACACAACCCACCTCATTAATAACAAAGCCTTGAAGCTCAGGATACGGTCACCTGGGTCATGTCCTCCTACCAGTTCAGTAAATTGGGGAGGCACCTACTTGTCCCTGGCTTCTGCGGGCACTGTGACAGGCACTGGCTTCTCCTGTCCCTGTTGGTGCTTCCTAATTCCTTACCAGAACAAGCTGGAACCCTGATGAATGCTCAGGCTGGAGCTGCCGGCTCACTCTGCGGCTGCTCTCTGGAATCTGAAATTAGAGACATGTCACTCTATAGTGATTGCTCAGTCAACTCTATTTTCAAACAGTTAAGCCCTGTCAGACGTGATGGGGACCGTGATGATGTTAGCTTCAGAGCACACAGAAAGGGACGCTGGGCTTCTCTGTGGTAAACACATTTGCGTAATTGGAAGTGTTCCAGAGTCAGCTAAATGCCCGCGTGACACTTTATGACTTCCTGCTTCCTGCCTTCTGCTCACTTGGGAAGCACACTTATCCCATGCTAGCTTCTCCTCTGCATGAGCGCGCAGTGCAGTGAAGTCCGCTGTCTTGCGGCTCTCATGCTAAGGAGAGCTTCCTGTATCACTGTAGCATGGTATCACCATACACCACACACACCACGTCTATTTCAGAGCGTGGCTGAAATCCTCACAGAGCCAGCAAAACTCACAGTGAGTAGTTTTTGATATGCTCTGTGATGGCCAGCCATTGACTCACCTTTGGAGGTTACATCCTAGTAGATGTCGCATGGTCTCTACAACACACTCCTGCCATGGAACGTGTGTTTTACTTTAATTAAATAAAGTAATGAAAGGTCACTGGGTCCTGACCACTTGCATTATGGGGTTTCTTCTCAGGCCAATTCTTTTGATTTCTCAGTACCCTTTAACTTCTAACCTCTCCATTATTTTTTCAGTGATCATGTGTATTATAATTGTGTTGGTGGATATAATAAACTTGAAGAGTGTTTACTTGAGACCATTCATGAGAATGGTGACCTGAATCCAGCCCTACCTAGTTTTCATTCCAGCCTCTCTCCCACCTCTCAATTGAGCAATGATGTCATTACCGGATAACTCCACTGAGATTAGTCTGTACTAAGGCAATGATCAGGCTTCATTGAGTTTTTAAAAAATAATATTTATTGCTTCTGTAAGCAGACACAAATCAAATGACATGTATATTCATTTATTTAAATGTGGAACCCATTAAGTATGTTCAGAGTTTGACTTGCACCGTGATATCAAGTAGGTTCCTCACGGATTCATGTGTGTTTGTGTGTTTGTTTTTCCAGGACATATTTCGATAACATAGTTGCCATAGACTCTCTACTTGAACACATCATGGTAGGTGTTTCCGGTTTGGACTGTGACTTTCTTTAAACCCTTATGTTCTTGGTCTTCACTCATGGTGTGACACTGTGTGTGTGTTAGACGAACACGCTCTGTTAATTGTGGTGAGCTACGGCAGCACTACAAGATCCTCCGCCTTTCTTCACCTCTGTTGAAATCTTGGGGACAAAGCTGATTCGCACAGCTTTGTTTAAAGGTCTGCACTTGGGGAACGCTTGTCTTCACTTCCTAGTCTCCAAGGCGCTTTCTGTACAGTCACGTTGGGGAGCCCCCTACTTGAATTAAGTCTCAGCGTCCCTCTCCTGGAAGTGGGTGCTCTGAGAAACGTTCTCAGGTGATTCCAGTGGCTGCATGGTCTGTGTCCTGAGGTTCTTGTCTTAGCCCTTCCTCCACCCCTGACTCTCAATTCAGCCTCTTCAGCACTGGTCGTGCTCAGTGTTTTTCTCTGAGTTTTTCTAGATGTGTCCCCCCACCCCACCCCCACCCCCACCCCCACCCCCAGTGCCTGCTCGGTCGGTCCTCTGTTGACAGCACTTTCCACTCTTTCTTTTTGGTGGCGGACTCTTATGTCTGTGTTCGGTTCTTTCCCAGAAGCTGCTTCCTCATCGAGTTTTCCTCCACATCGCTCACCTTTTACCCACTTTGTGAGCGATGTTGTCCAGCTCCTGAGTCACACACATCCCTTCATTCACTTGCTTATTGGAGCCCTACATCTGATCATTGATCATTTTGGGAGGCAGATCCTAAACTATTTCCTTAGCGTTTCAGCCCCCCCCACACACACACACATTGTCCTCAGCCTGCACACTGGGGAGCTGGGGGCCTATGGAGCTGTTGTGGTGGCCGGTCTGCTCATTTTTGTGTTTCTTCATGCGTTCCCCACCCAACCCATCAGTTGGGATGGCTGTTCCTCCAGGCCTTACTTCCCCACTGTTTCCTGTTTATTTTACGTGAGTCTCCCTGGTGTCTTGTCTTCACTTGGGTGTATGTAACCACGACTGTTTAGGGGGAGGCTGACTGAAGTGACAGGAAGTGACCCTACCTTGACAGAGCACTGGGTGACAACACACAGTGAAGGAAGGACTCATGTGCTTTGGAGGCAGAGGCGTTGGGAGGCTGTGGGCAGAAATGTAGTCGATGGTGTTTCAGAGTGAAGGATATTCACAGTTACAGAGTAGAAAGAGAATGGGCTGGGGAAAGGAGGAGGGGGTGAAGGGCTGGGAAAGGAGGAGAGGGGGTGAAGGGCTGGGAAAGGGAGGAGAGGGGAAGGGCTGGGAAAGGAGGAGAGGGGAAGGGCTGGGAAAAGGAGGAGAGGGGGTGAAGGGCTGGGAAAGGGAGGAGAGGGTGAAGGGCTGGGAAAGGGAGGAGAGGGTGAAGGGCTGGGAAAGGGAGGAGAGGGGTGACTATGAATGAGAGAGGAAGTACGTAGGCAAGAGGATTAGAAGTCATAGGAAACATTAGGACGGGTAGGAGGGAGAAGACGTTTATAAAAGGCTACTTGGGCACAAGCTAGAAGATGACTGCAATCACCAAAATGTAAAAATGAGAACAAAAATTAAGAAATAAAAACGAGGGGCTGGTGAGGTGGCTCAGTAGTTAGGAGCACCTGCTGTGGTTCTCGGCACCCATGCCTGGTGGCCCACAACCACGGGGATCCAACGTGCTTCTGGCCTCAGTGGTTGCCCACATACCTCTGCACGTACAAACACACACAGATTCTAACAGAGGAAGTAAGTGAGATAGGAGCAATCCGGTCTGTATTTCTTCTCAGTTGGGATAACCGCAGTGGCACACCTGCCTTGGTGGTTCGGGGAGCTAGCTCTGTAGGTGGAGAGAGGGCTGTAGGTGTCAATAATTCAAACAAGTGGAAACACACTGGCCGGTCTTGGAACCCTCCCAAGAGCAGCGTCTGTTTTGGACTCAGCCTGTGTGTGCTGTGCAATGCTTTTCCAGCTGAGACCCCTGCCTGCCAGTGTTCTGGAACCCTGCTCGCCACAGGTCCTTTCTCACCTTTGGAGCCTCAGGTAGAGAAAGCTGGGAGGCAAGGCGGGGCTAGAAACTCTGGTGCTCCTGAGCTCGGAATGCCGGCTCCTTGTGCAGGCGCCGCCAGTGCCTGCGTTACATATTCATTGTTTAGTCAGGGTCTCACTGTGTAGCCCTGGCTGCCCCAGAAATCAGAACTCTGTTTGCTTCTGCCTTCAGAAGGCTGGGATCAAAGGCATGGGCCTCCATGCCTGGAGTATTTCACATTCTTTCCTGTCACTGTTCATAGATGTCAACCAGGCTGAGTGGGCAGCGCTGGCCATAGTGCTGACCGAGACAGCCCAAGACACCAGGAGCATCCCGAGAAGCTCCTGGAAAGAGCTCAGAGAGCTTGGCCAGCAGCTGAAGGACTGTGCTCTAGTATTTCCACACCAGCATGAGCATGGGCACCCATGAACTGTTTGTTTCTGCCCTGTCTGCGGGGATCAGCACACAGACGAACTTACACATAACCTGCATTGTCCTTCATCATCTCTACCTGTCTACTCACAGTCCCGATTCCCTCCCCAGCCCAGAGTAGCCGAAATCGAAATGTGTAAATCTTAAACATGCTAAGGTTCGCTGTGCCCGGCTCCCGTTTCCCAGCGGTTTACCCTGGTTTCTCATTTGTCTCAGATATATGCAAAAAACCTAGTGAACGCCGACCGCTGCGCGCTCTTCCAGGTGGACCACAAGAATAAGGAGCTGTACTCGGACCTGTTTGACATTGGGGAGGAGAAGGAGGGGAAGCCGGTCTTCAAGAAGACCAAGGAGATCAGGTACAGCCGGAGTGGCCGCCGTCCCGGCTCTGACGCAGATGCGCAGGTCTCCTGCCGCCCACGTCTCTGTGCCGACTCACAGGTGTGCTGACAGCACTTGTCATACTGTGATATCATTCCCACCAGGACCCGCCTCCTGAAGGTAGTGCTTCTGGGAATGGCATTGCAGTGCCGGGGAAACCGCGCCTAGGAAGCGTTAGCGTCACTCCTGGAAATGCCGTCTTCCGGAGGCGGTCCTTTTGGAAATCATGTTGGAAAAACTTACTAGTGCTCCCAGGTAGGTAAAGGTCGCTCCAGCGGCAGCAGCCGGCAGCAGGGCAGGCTCCTGGGTCTAGGAGCAGGGTGAACTTAACTAACTTGGCCCCTGCTGCTTCCCAACCTGTGAGGACCCATGGCCCAGAGGAGAGGAAACTGATGGCTTGAACACCTCCTGGGCCTGGCCGGTTTGGCGGAATCAGCTACCCTCCTGCTGCATTTCGAAATGAAAGCCTTCTTGGTACCATAACTGGCAACTACTGTCGTTTAAATGGACAGATGGCCTTTACTTGTTGATGGAGTGCTGGTGGCTCAGCCTCCGTCACAGCCTGGAAGCCTGCAAGGAGCACTACCAGGAGGAGTAGTTGAGCATTGTGCACAAGTCAAGTCCCTTTCAACATTCGCCTCTTCTTCTTGCTTTGTGTCCACTTTAACTTTCCACACATCCCTGTACAATCCTCTAGGGAAACACCGTGTCCTCACCAATGAATGCTTTTCATTTGGCTGCGTCATCACGTTAGGGAACTAATACCACGGAACAAAATGAGGCCAGCCACAGGCGGTCGCCGCTCTGCCCCTGGCACTTCCAGCTGTTTCTAGGGTGATGGATCCTGTGTTACGTGGCCACCTAAGGCTGACGTAAAGAAAGGCGCTGTCAGAGTGCGTGGAGCCTCACATTTTGTTCATTTCTTGGTTTGGTTCTAGCTCCGGACTTGCCAGTCCGGTGACAGTCACCCAGTTAAACTGGTTTCTCTTGCCTTGAGTTTGGGGGTTGCTCACACTGCGGGTGCGGATCTGATTGTGGCAACAGTGGCTCCTGTGTACGAGCCCGGGAGGCAGGAGCGGAGGGAGCCAGGCTGTGGCTTTGTGGGGACTGGTTGATGCTGGCCTCCAGCACTGTGGGCTTCTGCTCACTGCGGGGGGCGGGGGGGGGGGAAGCCACCAAGAGCTGAAGGGAAGTTCCCCTTCGTAAGGCTCTCAGACTGAGTTAGACAAGTATATGTCATGAAGAGACTCTGGCATGACTTGTGGTGTCTAATTGGTTCTCCTGAAAGCATAGGGGACCGGGAAGGTGTACCTCATGTAGTGTTGGTCCTTTGGGGATATTATAATTCCATGTCGGGTCAGTACCCCTTTGAGGTTTTGAAAACTCTTAGTGTGAGTTGTAGGTGCATTTCTTAGTTAACCAAATTTTGAAATAGACACATGGATGATTATAATATAGTAAATGTGAGAAGTGTTATCAGCATGATGCTTTATTGCAAACATATAGATACAACCAGCTCGTGTTTGGATCCTGATTGTTTCTAAAATGAGCAAATTAGAGACAAATTTGTACCGTTTCTGCATGGTATGTGGGTTACAGACGACAGATACTCCATGTGTTGTGTTCAGGACGGTCTACGGAGCTGGGGCCGGGTTGTATGTGTGCAAGTTAGTGAACCCCACTGTGTGGGTAACCCACTAAGAAAACGCACACACTGTAATCGATGAGGTGATTTGCAGGTGTGGGGAGATTATTGTTGGCCAGTGCTTGAGACCAGCTGGAGAGTGTTCAATTTCAGTTTGCAGTCCTTTATATTCTCAAGTTATTATGCATTACGTATTCAAACAAGGTTCTGAGCTATCACTCTAGGGCGTTTTTCTGCTTCGCTTTGACATGTTTTATAGGATTATTTAGGATACATAAATGTAAAATTAATATGTGTACTTAAAGGTTCAGTTCAACATTTGACATTAATGAAGTGCTTCATTACTATTTTATGACGTCACTAATTATCACGTCCCTCTTTTTTTGTTGTTTCTGCAGATTTTCGATTGAGAAGGGGATTGCTGGCCAAGTAGCAAGAACAGGAGAAGTCCTGAACATTCCGGATGCGTACGCAGACCCACGTTTTAACAGGTGAGGGGGGGGTTGGCCCTTGTCATTTCTCCCTTGAGGTTCCAAGGCTGAAGCCCCTTTGAAGGAGTCTGTTGTCTCAGCCTGCTGTCAGTGGTCCGAGTAACCAGACACTTACATGATCTGAGGCCATTCCTAAGTCAGCGTTCCCTGCTGGGGCCCGACAGAGTGTCAGCTGACAGAGCAGTCACTTCTGGTGGTGGTGTCATGATGTCATCATATTGTGCTCTGTCTCAGGGTGTTCACAGCTGCTGCACAGGGATAAGGAATTGGGCTTCAGATCGTCATGTCTGGTTTCGAGTTAAGGACCTGCCATTTATCCACTGTAGACAGAACTGGGGCCAGTGCTCCATGGCTCTGCGCCTCAGTTTCATCCTCTTTTAAATGGGTATGAGAATGCCTACTTGGAGTTGTTTCTTAGGACTGCAGATCATTTCCCTAAGAGCTCTGGAAACTTCACTGCACACAAAACAGGAACTGAGTAAGCCACACAACTGAGGTGTAGTTACAGTGCGATGTTAAGATGGGCCATTTGAGAATGTTTTTTATTCATTTCAGACTCTAGGCAACTTGAAATCAAAGTGTATGTTTTATTCAATCCTTTGAAGTTAGAAGTCACAAGGTGGATACGTGACAACACTGTTTAGTTGATACAGACTCATGACTTGCATTAAAAGCAGTGTAATTGTCTGGAAGTATTTCCTGTAATTAATGATGGATGTCAGATATCCAAGACACATATAGAAGTTCAGCTGTATTCTAGTAATGTTTTACCAACAAGTTGAAAATACTAATAGCATTACTTTTCACCCCAACAAGCTTGCTTGTCCTTACTTACACTGCTTAAATACCGAAATTATTTATCATCATTTAAAAATCTTTATGTAAAATTGGTGAGTCAGACTATTGGGAATATAAAAAAAGCAGCCATCAGCTTGAGGGGGACACTGGCCAAGCATGTGATGCCATCCTCTTAATATCTAGATTGTATGAGACCTCCTCATAAAGGGCAGAGAATGTCAGGTGCTTCACCGAAAAGGACGCATGGAGAGTAACCAGGGCCCGGCTCTGGCAGGCATCTTCTAGTGTACCCCAGGGCAAGTGGCTGAGACTTTCCGATTGGCATCAGGATGAAAGGGCAAGGATTGTGGAGTGAGTAGGGACCCTCCCGCTTTGCTGGTGGAAGTAGATGATGATGAGACAGCCTCTTGGGAAAAGAGTGGTACAGTTTTGACTGTGAGTGATCCGCCAGTCTGCCCTCCTCCTCCATATACACTCCAGGAAAAATGAAATCATTTGTGCACCCAGAGGCCCAGATGCAAGTTTTCCCAACAGCCCTACTAATAATAGCCGATAACTAGCTATGAACCAATGACGTTGTCCATTAAGTGGAGAATGTATACATGAAACGGGCCTTCAGTGGAGACTGTGGCTCAGCAGTGAGTCCTGGATGGTTTATAAAGGGTAAGCAAGGGAAGCCAGGCATTGAGGACTCATGCGTACCCCCATGCTGGGTCTGTGGCTGATTCTGGGGAAACCAGTCTCCTCAGATCAGGAGTCAGTAAAGCCTCCGCTCTGAAGGATGTGAGAGTGAGGAGCTCTGCTTCATGAGCCTAGCACCCTGATCACGTGACCCACAGATGAGTGTGGCCTTGTGCTGCTTGGGGAATAGGCTTAGTTATGGACGCCTGCTCTAAATCTTAATGTGACTATTCCCATTTAAAATGGTTTAGGAAGTTACCAGTCTCATAAATATGACCAAGTTCAAAGGAAGACACTGTTTACCGGACTTCCTACACTTTCCCCTGAATCACCCACCTTGTCTGTTTACTTAGTGATCCCGACGCTGAGAGCCAGGAGTCTCCAGTAGAAAACCATCGTAAACAAGATCAAACAAGCTTGGATAGTTGTGAAAATGTTTTAGTAAAGCACTCTCACTTTTACCCTGTCTTGAACCCTCAATGCCATCCCACCACCCCACACACAGGCTATAAAAGCCGTGTTGAGACTTAAGGCGGGATGTACTCTTTGTTCCTGCCCACTGGCCTTTCGCTCCGGTGACGGAAGCTCTTCCTTCCACTCCCACAGGGAAGTGGACCTGTACACGGGCTACACCACACGGAACATTCTGTGCATGCCCATAGTGAGCCGCGGCAGCGTGATCGGCGTGGTGCAGATGGTGAACAAGATCAGTGGCAGTGCCTTCTCCAAGACGGACGAGAACAACTTCAAGATGTTTGCTGTCTTCTGTGCTTTGGCCTTGCACTGTGCTAACGTAAGCGTGCCTCCGGACCCGTGTGCCGCCCGCCCGCCCTCAGGTTCAGGCTGCTTGCCTTTTCTCCTTTCTGTTTCCCCTGTGAACTGTGAGCAGGGATTCCTGCTCACGCCTGCTCTAGAAAGTACCTTTCCGTGCCTGCAGAAAACTCTCTCCTGAGACTTTGAGTGCATTTCGACGTGCGAGTTTGTTCCAAAAGAGTTGGTGTACTGGGGCAGTGTGAAGCACTGGTCTTGTGCCTCATGTCTGCTGGGAAAGGGGGGTGTTGCCTGGTGTTTGTCAGACACGGCACCTTAGGGAGTCTTTGCAGGGTGCAAACAGTAGCTCACGTCTCCCCACTGGCCCGGGAAGTTGTGCTTGCGAGGAAAATCAGGGTGCAGTTCAATGCATGGGTGTTACCGTCATGAATGACACCCTCTAGTCCTCTTGGCCACTTGGTCCTGTTTGAGGAATAAAATGAGGCTCGGTTTATACTCCGAAGCTTATCCTCTATCTTCTCTGTTGCTGTATTTTAAACGAGTTGAGCACGTAATGGTCCATAAACTAATAATCCTATAATGGCATTGTAGAGCTGTAGTTAGGGAAATTTTTAGGACTCTCATTGAGCAAAGTTACACCAGTGGGAGTTGGCAGGGAACCACTCTAGTAACCTAGAGAAAATGTTTTTGGGAATGGGATTGAGTCTTTGGAGCACCTGACCTCACCCAGCCGTGCTGACCTCTCAAGGCGGCAGGTCCTGCATGCCTCCGCAGCCAGGCACAGCTCACACCCTCTGTTCCTGGGTTGGGCCAACCTGCCTTCACGGGCAGTGATGGAAACGCAGCAGAGTGGCTGCCATTCATTCTGATTTTATTGCTGAGGTGTTTCTCCTTACTGAAAGTATATAAAAAAATTATGTTACCTTTGAGGTTTTCTTCAACTCTGAAATATGAGAGCGGTGTGAAGCTACATGTCTCCTCTCCACTTGGCCTGCCTAGGCTCGGACTGCGGTAGGGACGTTGCTCGCTTATGGGAAAGCCGTGCTTCACATCAGAAAGACGAGCACTTCTAGATGCCCCTCAAAGCATCCTCATGGACCAAATGGAGAAGAGACAGCCCGCCAATGCGACGGCAGCAGAGCCCTCCCTGTGGGCTTCTTGGAGCCTGGCTGTGTGCAGCTGTGGGAGGGAAGGTCCAGGGCCTGAGGGTGGGCGCTGCTCTTGTGCTTCCCTGGTCCTTTCGGAGCAAGCCAGCCTTGCCGTGTTGAGCGTGTTTTCAGTAGGAAAGGCATCTTGCTGAGGACTGCCCCGAGCAGGTAACTGGACAATGTCAGCTCCCTCTCTCCCCTGAAAGCGTCACTTCTTCCTGAAGAACACTCCCGTTTATGAAGATCATAGATAATGAAAAGGCTTTGTGAGGTATAAAGCGGCCTCCAGTCCTTGACTGTTGCTAAGTCTAGCTGCACGGGATCCTGGGAACTCGGGGCAGTTTTCCTCTTGAACAAAGAGCCCCTAGGCCCCTAGCTGCTTCTAACCCAAGTACGTGGTTTGTAGTCAGGTGCCATGGTCCTCTTGAATTGAGGTGCTTGTACATGAGAAGAGGCAGGCCACAGGACCACGCTAACACTAAGTATGCTTTTATTTCCTTTATCTTTGGACCTACCAGACTACATCCTGTTGATGGAATTAAAGTGCATGCCTGGCCGGCAGCACCTACTCTTCATTTATTGAGCTGATAATTAAAAGTGCTTTCAATGGAAAAACGACCATTTAGAAAGGCTAGAAGTCTTTGGAATTGGTAGAATCAATTAGTCTTCACATGCCTCATGATTTTAGAGAAGGTTCTCAGTGTAAGAGATGAAGATGGGCCTGGAACAGGGAGGCCCTGAGAATAGACTGACTCTGTGCCTTTTCTGTCAAAAGTTTCTCCACACCTGGGAGGCATGAGAAGATCACCTTTGTGCTGCTGAGACACACCTGACAGCATTGTCCTGGTCTCACAGCAGTCATATAGGTGACTCCCCCAAACTCAGAGAAGCTGGGCACATAGAATTTGAATTTGAACAACGTGTCTGAGGCTGCAGAGTAAGCGTGTGACAGAGCCAGGGCTGATTGGCAGGCTCTTCCTCTGTCCTTCTCAATGCACCTTGCATTCAACACAGCTCTTTACCAAGCATCCTGTAGGAAGACTGACATGGAGGAGTGATGTTAAGGCCTGGAAAGATGGTTCCGGTAGCCATAAAACCCTACAGTCTGAGTTCTATCTCTGGACCCCACACGGGGGTGGGATGGGGAAAACTGACCCTTGCAAGCTCTCAATTTTCCTCAGGCCTCTACATGTGTACCCTGGCGCACATATACCCCAACCAAAATGAATAAATAAATAAACACAAAGTAGTGTCATTATGTATCACATAAAATATAGAGTAAGTGGCCCTTATAGGGTTTATTACAGTTCTCTAGAGACAGAATCAATCAGGAGCACAAAGTGACAGGTATCACTTGAGAGATGGGACTTGACAGAACTGGTTTATGTGATGACAGTGGATGTGCAGTCCCAAGACAGGCCTCATGTAAGCTGCAGAACTCAAGAATCCCAGGCCAAGTTCAAAGGACTCAGGACCAAGGGAAGTGATAGTGTGACTCAGTCTAGCTAGAGGCCTGAGGACTTGAGGGCTGCAGTTGTAAGGGCTGGAGTCCAAAGCCTGGAACCTGGAGCTCTGGTGTCCAAAGACCACAGGGTGTCTCTGAGAGGGAGATAGAGAGGAAGGGGAAGATGGGGAGAGAGGGAAGGAGGGATGGAAGGAGATCCTGGGGCAGAGGTTCATTTGGGTGAATGGATCTTCCATACCCATCTCCAGAAACATCCTCAAGGACATACTGACAGGAATGCCTTTCAGGCTCTGACTATCCCATGAATTAAGGTGACAATTCAAGCTAACACCACAGTGCATGTGGACAATTTTTACGGAAGTGGGCATGGTCAATGTTCAGGATAAGCCTTCACAAGCGGCATAGAGAACAGGACAGAGGTGAAAAAGACTTGGGAGTGGACAGTTTGACAATCAGGATGAATTTAAGAGAATGATGTAAGTTAGGTGTAGATGATGGTGTGGCTGGTGTGTGGACTATTAAAGAATACCGTGTACCCCTGGCTAAAGACTTCAGAGAAACACCTGAGGTTGATCTTACGCGGTAATATAACAAAGCTGGCTTCTAACGTCAAGCTTGGTTAGTGGCGTGATGACACATACGGATAGGCACAGACTCACGGCCAGCCAAATCCACAAAATCCATGACTTGAATCCCTAGATATTCCCAGACTGCCTCCTTTGGGTACCACAAAAACCAAAATATAGCCCTTCTCCAAATTTGTCAGGGAGATCAAGTGTGAGTTGGATTTTGATGTTTTTTCTCTATCTAAGCTTATGAAGTTTATGGTGTTAGGGGTGGTCGTTTCACACATAGGAACTGAGCACTCCTCATCATGTTAGACATGATGCTAGGGCCATTCGCCAGCCCCTGAAGCTTGGGAAATGAACATGCCCCCCGTGCCCCCCCCCCCCCCCCCCCCGTGTGTGTGTGTGTGTGAAGAGTCAGTAGACTCCAAAGTCTGGATAATGATCCATCCTGTGTATTTATATATAGGTCGAGTCACTAGCCCTTGAAGCCTAGGTGAATGTATATCCCATAGGTACACACAGATGTATGGTAATGTCATCCAGTACTGAATGTAGGATAGTTTTCCATTCCTTAGTTGGTCTGCAAGGGGTTTCCAAAGTGCACATTTGGTAGTGGACGTGGCCTTTCCTCCCAGTGTCCTTCTCTGTGCCCCGACTGTCATTCCCTGACCAGTTTCTGAATTCTCAGTGCGTGCTGTCACTCAAGATGAGGCGGATGTCCACTTCAATGCTTGCTTTGTGGCTTTGCAGCTTTTTAAAGCCTCAGTTAAGTTAGCCAATGCCTCTGAGCGTCGGTCTCCTCAGCAGGCGGCATCAGGGCTGTAGATGACAACGTCTGGGCTCTTAGTCTTCGGCAGATGCGGTCTTCTCCCTTGGCTTTCTAGTCTAATTGGTTCTGATACTGCATCTTGTGAGGTCTCAGCGTAGACAGTTCTATGAAATCCCAGTTCATTCTTTAGTGGACAGCCGGAGAGTCTGCATCGGCTAAGCTGCCTCTTGTGAAGGTGGAGGCTGAGATCCAGGACTTGCTGGAAAATATCACGAGAAAGATTGCAGAGGGACTGTTGATACCCATTCTGAGACAAAACTGTACACTCCCAGGTGGCAAGTCACCAGTTCCCACCGTATTTATGCTTTGTCTTGGTTTCAAATCAAGGGAAGGGTTTGGAGAAAGTCCTCCCACGTGCCCTATCCAGTCTGAGCAGAAGAGGAACTCTTTCTGATGCTACGCAAAGTGTGTGCTGGGGTCTGTCTTTGGGAAAGAAATTTCAGGTCCTCTAGCCCAGGGTGAAGATGTAGCTCTCTTGAAAAGAAAGACGTATCCCGTTTGAATGACTTTGTGCTGTGGCCATGGCCGTGAACTAGAAGGTGAGCTGTAGGAGGAAACACCAGCTTCTGTGGTTTGGGGCAGCATCTTTAAGTCTCTCAGTTCCCAGGGCAAGCATCCCTCCTTGGGTTGTCTCCTTACTTCCTCTATTTCTTATTCATTCTTCCATCCATATGCTTACTCCAGTTTATCTTGGATAATTGCCTGTGGGCATTCTGCACCCAGGACTGCTTAATTATTCTTGCGTGTGTCCCAGGCTCTTACTGTTTGGAGCCCATTTGAAATTCCTGTATACGTGAGTAGCATAAAGCTCCGAACTCCAGCTTCCTCTTGTTCTGTCCTGGTCTCCACGCCCTCACTGCACGAGGACAGTCGTGCATCTCGAGCTCCATGCAGCGGCAGCTCCTCTCCCAAGTCACATGTTCCGCTGGAGACTTCATTCCCAGAGCCCCACAGCCACCTCTGCTGGTGTGGGGTTCCTTCGGCCTGCTATAGCACAGGTTTCTCATTCTGTACAGTGAATGTTTGGTCTTAAGATTTGTGTAGAGAATCCATTTCATATTATTAGTGGTATCATTTAATGCTACTGAAAAATAACATGCTGAAAATACCTATTTTAAGAAGTTATTTTGCTATCATTTAAAATGAAGATTAGATCACTGGGAGAGGGTCCTCAGTGTTTCCTGATTTCTGTTGTGCGTTTCCCCACTGCTGGCAGGTGTAGGTTGCCCACAGGAAGTGTTAGACAGGAAGGGGAGGCTCGGTTGGCTCCTGCATGACAGTACAGGGCACCCCTGTCACTCAGGAGTGGCCAGGCTTTTCTTGACCAGCATTAGAGGAAGGTGCAGCAGTCATGGGGAGTGGCATCGGAGACCAGCACAAAATCTTAACAGCTTCTAGCTCTAAGACCCGAGCTGTCATCAGCCAGTGGCATCAGTCCTTTATACCCCCACGATTGGTCACTACAGTGTGCTCACTCCACAGATGGGGACCTGGGTTAAAATAATTAGGAAATCTGCCTACATGCCTGAAGTTAGTTCATGGCAAAGAGATTCAACTCAGGGAGATGACTCCAGAGTCTACATCCTTGAGAACTGCTCCACCCTGAAGTGACTAGGTGTCTACTGTGAGCATTAAAGACTTGCTACCTCTCAAGTACCCCATCTATGAGCGCCACAGGACTGTCATGAAAATTTAGTATACAGACAGGTACCTCTGAACAGCAACTAGTCAATGGTTTCTATCTGCTAAGAGGGCAGGTTCCATTTGATGAACATAAAGGGTGTGTTTTTAGTTTATGGTAGAGGGAGGCCACACTCACGTTCTCAGGGTGTCTTCATGTTGGGATCCTGAGGACCTGTGCCCTTTCCCTGTCCCACTGCCGATAGGTCACCTGCACAGACATCAGTGGTGGATCAGCAGCAGTTACTTCTTCTAAACGTCTCTTCTGCTAATACAGAGTCCAAGATGAATTCCCAAGTATCGTATGTAGATAACTGATGAAGAGCTGAAGAGTCGTATAATTGTCTGCCTTCCTTGGTGTACAGTGAGATCCTAGATTGTATAATTTGCTGATGTTCACATTGAAGGTTATTTACCAAATGAAAAATGAGTAAAATTTCCAAAACTTTTTTTTTTGCATGAAATTAAACTAATTTATGTTGTGATTAATTTTAGAGTAAGCACAACATAATATGATAAAAATACATGCATAAATTTAAATAAAGTTATACACTTTAGTGTATTTGCATTATAACTTTATAATTGAAAAAGATGACAGAAATCTTCAACCAAATTGCAGGTCACCAGCTTGTAAGAGACAGCGGCAGAAACAGGAGTTTGAGAATCGAATGATGTTGTGTTCAAGGGACCGATATTATTTGTAACTACTGTGTTGTGGCCTTATACCTCATAAAGCTCACATGTTGCACAACCCTGTCCTGTTCAGACACTGTTTGCAAGCTCTCATCAGCCTTGGTGAGGCGACTTTCCCATGGGCTTCCTGCTGCCTGTGGGTCTGCAGTTTGTGCATGGTACCTGGAGCATGTGTTGAATTTCTCCATCATCCATACATTTCCTTGACAAAAAGACATCTTTCAAATGTGCTGCCCTCTCCTGGTAAATGTGCCAAATTTTCACACTTAGAAGATAGTATTTAAAGGAATAAGCAACATTTCAGAAGTTTCTGCTGCTACAAGCACCAATGAGAAAATGCAGAGTTGATCCAAAGAAAGTCACGCCACAGGCAGAATACTTTGAAATAGACACCTGACGGACCTGCCTTTGTGTGTAGTTCTCTCTCTCTCTGTCTCTGTCTCTCTCTGTCTCTCTGTCTGTCTCTGTCTCCCTCCCTCCCTCCTTCCCTCCCTCTCTCTCTCTCTCTCTCTCTCTCTCTCTCTCTCTCTCTCTCTCTCTCGTGCTGTTTTTTCTCATTCTGTGTGTTTAGTTTTGACTCTAATGCAGCATGGGCAGGTACTTCCCTGGCCCTGTCCTTTTAGTGTTCTGTGAGCCTCACATACCTGGATGGATAGCTTATTATCTAGATTTGGAGATTTTTCTTTTCTTATTTTATTGAAAATATTTTCTGTGCCTTTGGCATGGAGTTCTTCTCTTTCATCTATACCCATGATTCCTAGGTTCGATCTTTTCGTGGTGTCCCAAGTATCTCGCCTGTTCCGTTATGTGTTCTTTATTTTCTCTTTATTGTTTTCCTTGACTGAGTAACCCGACCCCTTTCCCTTGTCTCCAGGATTCACAGTCTGTGCTGCACACAAGCTGTGATGTTATCGAGGCTCCCATGGAGCCTCTGATTGGCTTATTGAGTGTTTCATTTCCAGCTTCATTTCACTTTTATTTTTCTGCAGTATTTCTCCCTTTATTGAATTCTAATTTTGCATCCCAAATCTACTTCCTTATTTCACAAAGCTGTTTGCTTGTATTCTATTGGAATTCATGCAGGGATTTATTCCTGTCCTCTTTAGATTCATTTAGACATTTATGTCCTCATTGAATTCATGGACATATTTATAATTGTTGGGGTTTTTTATTCTTTGTAATTTATTCCAAGTGGTTTTCATTAGGGACCATTAAGATGGGGTTGGTAGTTTTAGGGGCAGACATATTGCCTTATTTTTTGCTGTTACATTTTGTGTTGTGATTTATGCATCTAGAGCTGGTCAATTACATCTTTGGCCTAAATTGCTGGTCCACTTGCAATGAATGGACATTTTGGTCTGACTTTGGTGTTACCATGTCTTAGCTGGGATAGAGTCTATGAAGTGGTACTCAGAGCTTAGTCATGGAACAGTCAGTGCTGATTTATGGTTGGAATAGCTTGGGTGATCCTAGCTAGGCTAGCTGTTTTATGTGCAGAAAGTTCTCAGGTTACTTGATGGGCAAGGCCTGGGATCACCAGTCTCTTACAGGTACCTTGACAGTACAAGTTCTTTCAGTTCATGATAGGAACTTAAGGATGGGTAAGGACCTAGACAGAGTTGTGGGTATGTGGCCTCAGACAAGTGCTGCTGAGGCCAATCTAAGCCTGGGAAGAGGGTCCTGGGGCCATGTGTCTATGATCTAACACAGGTCTCAGTGGGAGCTGGGGATGGGAGGAAGTCTGGCTGTGTTCAAGTGTCTATGATCTCACATAGATGCTACTCTCAGTGGTAGCCTAGGCACGGGAGGACACTGTAGATTATGTGAAACAAAATGACAGAAGTATGTTCAGAACCATCTCAGAAATTGTTGAGAATTCTACACTAACCACAAGCCAAAAGTAATTCAGTAATTCTTTTAAAAATGAAACTTGTCAGTAACTCAAACAGCAGTCTTCACACAACCCAACCCAAAGTATGCTAATATGATAGTTACACACTGAAATGATGCCTCAAACATTGTCTTTTCTTCCCGTAATTAAACTACCATGTTTCTATAAGAGCAGGTAGGTACACCATCATGCACATAGCAAAGTATGTACTTTGTCCAGAACCAAGGCTGCAGTGAAGGTGTGTGAGGCTCCCAGGCAAAGTCGTTAACAAACACCCCAGATTCGTGGTGCCTTTGCTTCGTAATGAATTATGTTGTTGTTGTCTGTTACAATTGTGTGTTACAGCTACACTCAGTTATTTGACCCTATAGGGTGTCACAGTCCATAGTTTCCAAAGCTGTGTGGTCTAGCAGACATTGCTAAGAACTGTGACAAATAGTTTTCGATGATATAAAAGACACCTTGATTTTTTTTTTTTTTTGGTTTTTCGAGACAGGCTTTCTCTGTGTAGCTTTGCGCCTTTCCTGGAACTCACTTGGTAGTCCAGGCTGGCCTCGAACTCACAGAGATCCACCTGGCTCTGCCTCCTGAGTGCTGGGATTAAAGTTGTGTGCCACCACCACCCGGCGACATCTTGATTCTTGATGCATATCAAGAATGCATGTGTCATTCATATCATGACATAGATGATGAACATAATCTTGCATGTAGAAAACAAGCTGTACTATACTGATGTCACAACACAGTGTGAACTATGGGAGAAGCTACTAATCACACACATTAGTTTTTATAAAGGGCCCGTTTTCCCCCCCCTATAGTTTCTCTCCAAATTAATCTTACATAGTTACTAGTTCACACATGTAAACATTGGTCTTTTTACTGGCTCCATTGCTTTTTAAATTTTTATCTCACATATTCGTGTATAATTGCAAAACTATATTTACATGCATACAAGTATACATGGTCTTACTAATTCAGTAGGACAATAAACCACACCTCTTTATTTTCAAGTAGGTCCCCTCCCCACCCCCTCTCTCCAGATGAGGCCCCTGCACCTGCTGGGCAGGCACTCACCACTAGCTATATGCTAAACCCTCAACTGTCTGTCATCGTTGTCACTGCTTCGTGTGCCTGCTCCATGGGCACAATACTGGACAGTGTAGAAATCCGTCACACATTTGGATTCATTGCTGTAATGCTGGAAAACCCCAAATTCACTTAGGAAAGGAAAAAAATACAATTAAATCAGAGAAAGAAAGGAAATCCTCCCAAGGAAGCCAGTTTGATGTTCTGGGTGACATGTAATTATCAAAGTGTTTGTTTTAACAGATATAGAAGTGCCATAGGTCTTAGTCATTCACTCACTGATAATACACACACATTTTATTTTTAACTCTTTTGTTACTTAAGTGGAAATATAGTATAGGGCATTATAGAAAAGACAGGCAGTGATTTCTCTCCCTGAGGTGACATGGGGTAAGAGGATATTTGTTAAGGAAGACGGAACCCAGATGAGTGCTGTCTCTTCAAGGTTGTCTGTGTGCACAGCTCCCGTGTGTCTCGACTGCGAGCAACAGGGAGTCTATCAAATTTCAGCCATAGCTCTCATCCCAAGTCTGAACTCCAGTGCCAGAGTGCTGTCCATATTGTCCTAACTGGTCCCCCATTCCCTTTCCTCTTGCCTTGCAGATGTACCACAGGATCCGCCACTCAGAGTGCATCTACAGGGTTACCATGGAGAAGCTGTCTTACCACAGCATCTGCACCTCAGAGGAGTGGCAAGGCCTGATGCGTTTCCACCTGCCGGCGCGCATCTCCCGAGAGATCGAGCTGTGAGCATCTCGTGCCATTTTCCCTGGAGGAACTAAAGCAAAACTGACCGTGGAGTCAGAACCATAGTTACTGTGGTTTCACGTGTGGCTCCTTCTGCTTGCCGTAAATAACAAACTAAAACGGAAGCCCCGTGTGGTGGCCCAAGCCTGCGATGGTAGTGCTTGGGAAGCTGAGGCAGTAGGGACTCAGAGCTCAAGGCCAGCCAGGGGGGTCTAGTGAGTCCTTGTCAGGGAACTAAATTTGTAACCAGTCACCTAAATGCTGGCATATTTTTATTACTCTATTGCATATTCCAAATGACTTTTAATGTTACACCCAGATCTCAATTTCCAAGATAAATGAAAGAATTTAGTGATAATTGATTCCCTCTTTGTGCTCCTGTTTGCCAGAGCTTGGCTAACATACTTCAGTCTGGAGAGGCAGGGCCTTGTGGCAACGGTATGCCTGTGGCAGCCACCCTGTCCCCACGCTGGCATTTGCCTTATATTTGGAAACACACCCCTTTGCCACTACCCATTCTGGCCGGGGGTAAGTAATTACATTAGTAAACGAGAACACAGTTACTGGTATGGTAACTTCAGGAGTTACAGTTATTCATGTTTCAGCTTAGATGGAAGGCTATTTTTGATGAGGTCCCCTGGACGGTGTGCTGTGTGTATATGTTAGTGTTGATGACCCCAATGACACCTGTGTGCCCTGGACGGTGTGCTGTGTGTATATGTTAGTGTTGATGACCCTGATGACACCCATGTGCCCTGGACAGTGTGCTTTGTGTACATGTTAGTGTTGATGACCCCGATGACCCCCGTGTGCCCTGGATGGTGTGCTGTGTATATATGTTAGTGTTGATGACCCCGATGACACCCGTGTCCCCTGGACAGTGTGCTGTGTATACATGTTAGTGTTGATGACCCCGATGACACCCGTGTCCCCTGGATGGTGTGCTGTGTGTATATGTTAGTGTTGATGACCCCGATGACACCCGTGTCCCCTGGATGGTGTGCTGTGTGTATATGTTAGTGTTGATGACCCCGATGACACCCGTGTCCCCTGGATGGTGTGCTGTGTATACATGTTAGTGTTGACGACCCTGATGACACCCGTGTCCCCTGGATGGTGTGCTGTGTATACATGTTAGTGTTGACGACCCCGATGATACCCGTGTCCCCTGGACGGTGTGCTGTGTGTATATGTTAGTGTTGACGACCCTGATGACACCCGTGTCCCCTGGATGGTGTGCTGTGTATACATGTTAGTGTTGACGACCCCGATGATACCCGTGTCCCCTGGACGGTGTGCTGTGTGTATATGTTAGTGTTGATGACCCTGATGACACCCATGTCCCCTGGACGGTGTGCTGTGTGTACATGTTAGTGTTGATGACCCTGATGACACCCGTGTGCCCTGGATGGTGTGCTATGTGTATATGTTAGTGTTGATGACCGGAATGACACCTGTGTCTGCTGTTTGAACAGATGACTCTGTAGAGTCCTGCAGGAACCCTTCCCTTCAGTCAGGGGTTGCAGGGAAGGCAGGGGCAGGGACAGACCATCCATGCCTTTGAGGACTGGGATAGATAAGGGGTGTATCGATTTTCATGTCAGCCATGCTCATCCTAATTGCACCTGATGATCCACTCCTCTCATTTCAGATTCCACTTTGACATCGGTCCTTTCGAGAACATGTGGCCTGGGATCTTTGTCTACATGATCCATCAGTCTTGTGGGACATCCTGGTATGAGCGGCCTGTGTGATTCCTTTTGAACACTTGTGATTCCTTTGCACACTTGTACCCAACAAGGTTCTTTGTATAGTTACGGTAAAATATAACATTTTAATAAACATTCCAATAAAAATCAGCTGAGCTTGTTGGACAACTATGCAGCTTTTCCAAATGCTCCAGGGACTGCCGACTTCTTGGCCACTTGGGCTGGAGCCATAGCAAGACAACTGTCTAGGTTTTTGTCTTGGAAATGGGTAACCTAAAATGTAATGCTGGCATTTCTTACACTCTGTCACACATCCCAAATGACTTTTAATGTCATGTAGGCCATGCAGTGGAAGAGGCGGGACCCACCCTTAGAGCAGTGCCATTGGACCATACGCATGCCTGTAGCATCCACTTGGGGTCCCATCTGTATCTGTTAGGCTAGGCACAAAGGAAAAGTCTCTCAGGGAATGTGGCAGTGACCACAGGCTGTTACTCTCTCCAACTGTCCTGGCCAATGTGGGTCTGTGACTTTGTGTGTGATGGTTTGTATCTCACTCCCAGAGGCTGAAAATGCAAGGGCCGTATTTGCTCATTTACAACATATTTATGCTTTGCACTCAGCCAGGTGAGAGTCTTTTGGTTTCTCTGGAACGACACGGTCCGTCTTCTTGAGCTCTGTGTCTTCTCTACTTTTATCAGTAGTGAACGCGGGACCAGCAGCTCTGGTTGCTGTGTAGACAGTTGAGGGTTTGGCTGGAAGTCGTAAGAGGACGACAGACCTTTTACTTCAGGGTCAGTGAAAGTTTTCAGTGAGGGACACACAAGCTGTGCGTACTCCAAGTTTTATGAACTCTTAGTCTTTTAATCTGCCTTAAACGTATTTTGAGAGGGGTAGGGTCTCATTTAAGAAAAATAATAATAATCCAGTGACAGTGAACAATAGATCGGTGTCCTCCTCCTCCATGTACTGTGTGAATAGATTTGGGTGTGGCTGCTTTCCACTTGCATCATGAGTGTACCTCAATGCCTTGGATTCATTCTGAAAGTGTAGCCGGGTGCAGAGAGTATTGTAATATGTGCTTGGCATTTGTGGATCTGAGCACGCCTCCTAGAAGTTCTTAGCTGAGGTTGCCTTTGGCCGGGAGGATGCTGTATGTGGCTGGCTGAGCTCTCTGGAGCACAGGAAATGCTCCTAAGTGCAAGGAGCCCGTAGAGGGTAAGAGGGTAGACTGCACGCTGACTGGCTGAGTGGAGCTGTCCGGGTGGGTCTTGGTTCTTTTGCTGCTTTCTGGCTACAGAAGGAACAAGGAGAGGGAGCGGCTACAGAGCTGTGGTTGGCCAGGAGGGAGTCCACAGGTGTGTGAGGGAGCCCACAGGTGTGTGAGGGAGCCCACAGGTGTGTGTGAGGGAGCCCACAGGTGTGTGAGGAAGCCCGCAAGTGTGTGTGAGGGAGCCCACAAGTGTGTGTGAGGGAGCCCAGAGGTGTGTGTGAGGGAGCCCAGAGGTGTGTGTGAGGGAGCCCAGAGGTGTGTGTGAGGGAGTCCACAGGTGTGTGAGGGAGTCCACAGGAGTGTGAGGGAGTCCACAGGTGTGTGAGGAAGTCCACAGGTGTGTGAGAGAGAGCCTGCAAGTGTGTGTGAGGGAGCCCAGAGGTGTGTGTATGAGGGAGCCCACAGGTGTGTGTGTGAGGGAGCCCACAGGTGTGTGAGGGAGCCCACAAGTGTGTGTGAGGGAGCCCACAGGTGTGTGAGGGAGCCCACAGGTGTGTGAGGGAGCCCACAAGTGTGTGTGAGGGAGCCCACAGGTGTGTGAGGGAGCCCACAGGTGTGTGAGAGAGCCCAGAGGTGTGTGTATGAGGGAGCCCACAGGTGTGTGAGGGAGCCCACAGGTGTGTGTGTGAGGGAGCCCACAGGTGTGTGAGGGAGCCCACAAGTGTGTGTGAGGGAGCCCACAGGTGTGTGAGGGAGCCCACAGGTGTGTGAGAGAGCCCAGAGGTGTGTGTATGAGGGAGCCCACAGGTGTGTGAGGGAGCCAAGAGGTGTGTGTATGAGGGAGCCCACAGGTGTGTGTGTGAGGGAGCCCATAGGTGTGTGAGGGAGCCCACAGGTGTGTGAGGGAGCCCGCAAGTGTGTGTGAGGGAGCCCACAAGTGTGTGTGAGGGAGCCCAGAGGTGTGTGTGTGAGGGAGCCCAGAGGTGTGTGAGGGAGCCCACAGGTGTGTGAGGGAGCCCGCAAGTGTGTGTGAGGGAGCCCACAGGTGTGTGTGTGAGGGAGCCCACAGGTGTGTGTGTGAGGGAGCCCACAGGTGTGTGAGGGAGCCAAGAGGTGTGTGTATGAGGGAGCCCACAGGTGTGTGTGTGAGGGAGCCCATAGGTGTGTGAGGGAGCCCACAGGTGTGTGAGGGAGCCCGCAAGTGTGTGTGAGGGAGCCCACAAGTGTGTGTGAGGGAGCCCAGAGGTGTGTGTGTGAGGGAGCCCACAGGTGTGTGAGGGAGCCCACAGGTGTGTGAGGGAGCCCGCAAGTGTGTGTGAGGGAGCCCACAGGTGTGTGAGGGAGCCCACAAGTGTGTGTGAGGGAGCCCACAGGTGTGTGTGAGGGAGCCCACAGGTGTGTGAGAGAGCCCAGAGGTGTGTGTATGAGGGAGCCCACAGGTGTGTGAGGGAGCCAAGAGGTGTGTGTATGAGGGAGCCCACAGGTGTGTGTGTGAGGGAGCCCATAGGTGTGTGAGGGAGCCCACAGGTGTGTGAGGGAGCCCGCAAGTGTGTGTGAGGGAGCCCACAAGTGTGTGTGAGGGAGCCCAGAGGTGTGTGTGTGAGGGAGCCCAGAGGTGTGTGAGGGAGCCCACAGGTGTGTGAGGGAGCCCGCAAGTGTGTGTGAGGGAGCCCACAGGTGTGTGTGTGAGGGAGCCCACAGGTGTGTGTGTGAGGGAGCCCACAGGTGTGTGAGGGAGCCAAGAGGTGTGTGTATGAGGGAGCCCACAGGTGTGTGTGTGAGGGAGCCCATAGGTGTGTGAGGGAGCCCACAGGTGTGTGAGGGAGCCCGCAAGTGTGTGTGAGGGAGCCCACAAGTGTGTGTGAGGGAGCCCAGAGGTGTGTGTGTGAGGGAGCCCAGAGGTGTGTGAGGGAGCCCACAGGTGTGTGAGGGAGCCCGCAAGTGTGTGTGAGGGAGCCCACAGGTGTGTGTGTGAGGGAGCCCACAGGTGTGTGTGTGAGGGAGCCCACAGGTGTGTGAGGGAGCCAAGAGGTGTGTGTATGAGGGAGCCCACAGGTGTGTGTGTGAGGGAGCCCATAGGTGTGTGAGGGAGCCCACAGGTGTGTGAGGGAGCCCGCAAGTGTGTGTGAGGGAGCCCACAAGTGTGTGTGAGGGAGCCCAGAGGTGTGTGTGTGAGGGAGCCCACAGGTGTGTGAGGGAGCCCACAGGTGTGTGAGGGAGCCCGCAAGTGTGTGTGAGGGAGCCCACAGGTGTGTGAGGGAGCCCACAAGTGTGTGTGAGGGAGCCCACAGGTGTGTGTGAGGGAGCCCACAGGTGTGTGAGAGAGCCCAGAGGTGTGTGTATGAGGGAGCCCACAGGTGTGTGAGGGAGCCAAGAGGTGTGTGTATGAGGGAGCCCACAGGTGTGTGTGTGAGGGAGCCCATAGGTGTGTGAGGGAGCCCACAGGTGTGTGAGGGAGCCCGCAAGTGTGTGTGAGGGAGCCCACAAGTGTGTGTGAGGGAGCCCAGAGGTGTGTGTGTGAGGGAGCCCAGAGGTGTGTGAGGGAGCCCACAGGTGTGTGAGGGAGCCCGCAAGTGTGTGTGAGGGAGCCCACAGGTGTGTGTGTGAGGGAGCCCACAGGTGTGTGTGTGAGGGAGCCCACAGGTGTGTGAGGGAGCCAAGAGGTGTGTGTATGAGGGAGCCCACAGGTGTGTGTGTGAGGGAGCCCATAGGTGTGTGAGGGAGCCCACAGGTGTGTGAGGGAGCCCGCAAGTGTGTGTGAGGGAGCCCACAAGTGTGTGTGAGGGAGCCCAGAGGTGTGTGTGTGAGGGAGCCCACAGGTGTGTGAGGGAGCCCACAGGTGTGTGAGGGAGCCCGCAAGTGTGTGTGAGGGAGCCCACAGGTGTGTGTGTGAGGGAGCCCACAGGTGTGTGAGGGAGCCCATAGGTGTGTGAGGGAGCCCACAGGTGTGTGTGTGAGGGAGCCCACAAGTGTGTGTGAGGGAGCCCACAGGTGTGTGTGTGTGTGAGGGAGCCCACAGGTGTGTGTGTGAGGGAGCCCATAGGTGTGTGAGGGAGCCCACAGGTGTGTGTGTGAGGGAGCCCACAGGTGTGTGAGGGAGCCCATAGGTGTGTGAGGGAGCCCACAGGTGTGTGAGGGAGCCCGCAAGTGTGTGTGAGGGAGCCCACAAGTGTGTGTGAGGGAGCCCAGAGGTGTGTGTGTGAGGGAGCCCAGAGGTGTGTGAGGGAGCCCACAGGTGTGTGAGGGAGCCCGCAAGTGTGTGTGAGGGAGCCCACAGGTGTGTGTGTGAGGGAGCCCACAGGTGTGTGTGTGAGGGAGCCCACAGGTGTGTGAGGGAGCCCACAGGTGTGTGAGGGAGCCCACAGGTGTGTGTGAGGGAGTCCACAGATGTGTGAGGGAGTCTACAGGTGTGTGTGAGGGAGTCTACAGGTGTGTGTGTGAGGGAGCCCACAGGTGTGTGTGAGGGAGCCCACAGGTGTGTGTGAGGGAGCCCACAGGTGTGTGTGTGAGAGAGCCCACAGGTGTGTGTGTGAGGGAGCCCACAGGTGTGTGTGTGAGAGAGCCCACAGGTGTGTGTGAGGGAGCCCACAGGTGTGTGAGGGAGCCCACAGGCCTGTGAGGGAGCCTACAGGTGTGTGTGTGAGGGAGCCCACAGGTGTGTGTGTGAGGGAGCCCACAGGTGTGTGAGGGAGCCCACAGGTGTGTGTGTGAGGGAGCCCACAGGTGTGTGTGTGAGGGAGCCCACAGGTGTGTGAGGAAATCCACAGGTGTCTGAGGGAATCCACAGGTGTATGAGGGTGTCCAAAGATGTGTGAGGGAGCCCAGATGTGTTTGAAGGAGTCCACAGGTACCTGAGGGAATCTATGGGTGTGTAAAGAAGATGATGTGTGAGGTAATCCATAGATGTATGGGAGAGCCTACAGGTGTGCGAGGGAATCCACAGGTGTCTGAGGGTGTCCACGGGTGTGTGAAGGAGCCTACAGGTATGTGAGGAAGCCCAGATGTATGTGAGGAGTCCTAGATGTGTGTGAGGAAACCTGCAGGTGTGTGAGGGAGCAGACAGTGCACACCTCAGCGAGATGCTCTCCTGAAATGCGTGGTGCTGTGCTGGCCTCATCATAGTCCTAACCGTCTCCTTTCCATACAGCTTTGAACTTGAAAAATTATGTCGTTTTATCATGTCTGTGAAGAAGAACTATCGACGGGTTCCTTACCACAACTGGAAACATGCAGTCACGGTGGCACACTGCATGTATGCCATACTTCAAAACAACTATGGCCTCTTTACAGACCTCGAGGTGGGTGTGCACATCCTCCTAACCGAAAACCTCAGTGATACAGTGACTAAGTCAAAGTGCTTGTATGGCATGAACTTAGTGCCAGTACCCAGACATAAATCACACTTTATTGGAAATGCTGATCTAGAAACTTCAACTGTACCCAAATACCCCCAGGGAGAGGTGTGTGTGTGTGTGTGTGTGTGTGTGTGTGTGTGTGTGTGTGTGTGTATGTGTGTGTGTGTGTGTGTGTGTGTGTGTGTGTGTGTGTGTGTCCATTCTTCCTTATTAAAGCTGATAGGCCCTGCATGTATTTAACTGAATAAATTTTTCTTTTCTTTCTTTCTTTTTTGTTTATGTTTTTGTTTTTCGAGACACAGGGTTTCTCTGTGTAGTCCTGGCTGTCATGGAACTGGATTTGTAGACTAGCCTGGCCTTGAATTTACAGATCCGCCCCCCTTTTCCTCCCGAGTGCTAGAATTAAAGGCGTGCACTACCACCACCCATCTAGAGTGAATTTTTCTTGTTGCCCCTGTGCCCTGGAAAACATAGACTTATCTGGATGATTTGAGAACACCGAACACTTAGTATATACTAGTGAAGACATTAGTTCCATTTGGGAACTGTCTTTGAGGTACACAGCTAGTTCCCCAGGCTCCACATACCCAGAGCCAATGCCATACTGGAAGGTTTCACAATTCCAGAGTCAGAAAGGTTGGAACCTCCTCATTCATTCAGCTACCGTCGCACACTACCAGCCAAGTGCTGAGTGGTGGGGATTAGTGTCCGAGCACCAGTGATGCTGAGCCCATTAGACAACCAGACTTTGAGCACGTCCCTTTGAGCTCCCAGCCTGGTGGTGTCCCTGACACCACAAACCCAGGCCTCTTTTCTCCCTGTAAAGCTGTGTCACACTTCTGACTGCAAAGGACAGCACCCTCACCTCTAACATAATACATTTTACTTTCTCCAAGGTCACACTCAAAATAGATTCACCCTGTGCCCTTGCCACCCTGTCAGACCAAAGTCATAGTTGAAACAGAAATCATGGAAGGTGGATTCCAGAAGTGGAGAAAAGTACCACCTCAAACCTAGTAAAAAGTGGGGCTGGAAAGGTGGTTCAGTGGGTGAGAGTTGACTGTGGGAGCCTGAGGGCCTGATTTAGATCCCGGCACCCACACAAGCTGTGGGTATGGCCGTGTGCCATTTAACCCAGCACTGTGGGAGACAGAGATGGGTATTGCTGGGGTTTCCTGGCTACCAGCGCAGCTCCAAGTTCACTGAGAGACCCTGTCACAAAGAAATAAAGCAAGAGGCAATAGAGCAGGGCATCCAGTGTCCTTCCCTAGCCTTCACATTGACACAAATGTGTGTCCCCCCACCCCATGCATACATACTATAGTCACATGCACAGGCATACAGAGGAACAAACTCTATTCTTGGTTGTTGCTTATTTGTTTTCTAAAGTAATCTTTAGTTGTAGCAGAATTTAACAATATATTATTGACTTCCTCCCAAAGATTCAAATGAAATATGCTTTTTGTTCATATGAATAATCTTTTCTTCCGTTGAAATTTGTATTCTAGTTGGGGAGACTTTCAACATTTTTTCCACTTAACTCCTTTTGCAGTCACAGCTTTCCTGGGGCCACAGTGGCCACTCCTCCCTCAAATTGCTTTGGGAACCTCTTTCCTCAGGCTCCTTAGAATTGGAGTTCATGATTGCTCAGAATTTCGCCTTCCTCTGTTCTCACAGGGCTTTGGCGAATTCCACCATTTCCTTTCTCCACGCAAGGCCAGTTTGAGGCTCAAGCAGCTGCCCACCCAGTTTCCCCTTGCCCATCACTTAAGAGTTTCATGTCACTCTTGACCCGGACCCTGATGGTCTACTCACCTGCGCCACCTGCAGGATTTCCCACACCTGCTGCTGGTGTCCTTAATAAGGATCACACTTGACCTTGCTCACCTTGCTTTTCACAGCCAGTCAAGGGAGCCCACTGGAGTGCCTGCGAACCGCGTTCAGACTTTGCTCACACCTTTCACACTTCTGTCAATGTCCTGCTCTCACCCTCCTTGGCCTTCCCGTGATTACTGCAAACCCTCCCAGAGAATGCCTTACCCACCACTAGACAGTTTTCTGAAACTGCCAGTTAGATGCAGACACTGCTGTACCCCGCCCTAGGTCTCCAGCCTGCTCCTGACCTTGCTCAGGTGTGCTCTTCTACCGTGATCTTCTCAAACACCGTCTTGCCTCCTCCCTTCTTCTCACAGGTCTCTGTTGGTGTCTGGCTCTTGCTGTGTCTGGCCCAGACTGCTCTCTTTAGTGCAGGCTTGCCTCCCTTTGGCTCCACAGCATTTTTCTTACTCCAGTGTAGTGTGCTGTTTTCACATGTCTTCTGTTTGCACGTTGTCTGTGTTGGCTGAGAAAAGCAGTGGCCTTGTTAGAGCCAGGAGCACCCAAGCTGCCTGCTGCATGCATGGCTGAGCTTGCCCATAAGGCTTTGGTGCATCTGGTACCCCTTGCCCCTACTCCAGAGTTAAAGAGGAAAACTCATTGGCTTGTCAAGTTCACATGCAGAACAACAAAGAACGGGGTTCCAAAAAAGTTTGTGATTTCAAGGACTCCTGTGACTTTGGATATATCAGTGGCAGAAATGAATATGATGTGAATGTAAGCCGTGAGTCTCCAGGTGTCTCCTCGCCATGTTTTAAAACATGTCTACATTCTGTTCTCTCTTCAAGCGCAAAGGCCTGCTAATTGCATGTCTGTGTCACGACCTGGACCACAGGGGCTTCAGTAACAGCTACCTGCAGAAATTTGACCACCCCCTGGCCGCACTGTACTCCACCTCCACCATGGAGCAGCACCACTTCTCCCAGACAGTGTCTATCCTGCAGGTGAGGTGCCAAGCTGCAGTGTCTGAGGGGAGGAGGGGGGGCTCCACAAGGGACTCTGCAGGCACTCGGCAGCTGCAGGATCCTGCGCTAGCTTATGCTTTTTGCAAGTAGTTTTTAGGATGTTATCACCCAAGCTTGGTTTCTGTATAGCCCATAGCCAGTGCATGGTGTCTTCAGCACCAGGATCTTACGGGCTCGTTATGTGGGTGACCAACAGTGCTAGCTGTTGTTTTGGAGACCTCTGAGGCCTCTCTGACCAAAATAACTTGTAGGGAGGTATCCCACACCTGGCAGTGTGGTTTTATTTCATAGTCCATGACTTCTGGGAATGGCCTTGCCCACCCATGCAGAATGCCTCTATTTGAACTCTTTTTTAAAAGTTGTATTTTGGAGTTAGCTTTCTAATTCTTGGGTTTCCATAAGGCTTAGGTTAACCCACCTGCTACCCTTCCCCCCTTCTCCTCATCCTCCACACCCCCAGTATTCCTCACTCTCCTCTCATCCCTTCCCTTACATTTTCAGTTATATTGTGAAATAATAGGTTTTCATGTGCTTTTCTGTCTTAGTCAAAGTTCTATTGCTGTGGGGAGACACCATGACCATAGCAACTCTTATAAAAGAAAGCATTTAACTGGGGCCCGCTTACAGTTTCAAAAGTTTAGCCCGTTAGCATCATGGCAGGAAACATGGCAGTGTGTAGGCAGACTTGGTGCTGGAGAGGCAGCCGAGAGTTCTACATCTGGATCCACAGGCAGCAGGAGGGAGGGAGGGAAGGAGGAGGGGGGAGAGAAAAAGAGAGAGAGAGACAGAGAGAGACAGAGACAGAGACACTGAGCCTGCCTTGGACTTCCTGAAACCCTAAAGCCCACCTCCAGTGACACACTTCCTCCAACAAGGCCACACCTACTCCAACAACATCACACCTCCCGATGCCACTCTCTATGAGCCTTTGGGGACCATTTTCATTCAGACGATCATACTCTCCTTTGGGCTACCCTTTAACTTCTTCCATACTCTTGCGTTCCCCCAAGCTTAAGCCTTTGCACCCCCAGCACCCCACCTCTCTACTTCTGTTTAATCCACAGTCTGCTCTCCCGTCTTCCATGAGTAAATCCCCCCACCAATGGTCCCTTTCTACTTTCCTGGCTTCCACTTGATGCCCAAGTCTTTTGTGGATGGCTTCTACTATGGTAGAGCCACAGTGTCTGCCACCCATCTGTAAACCCAAATTATACCCTCTGCTGCAGCCAGGGCGTCCTGTTTTTCTGGCTTGGTGTAGGCATCCTTCTCTGGTAATATCATCTTATGACACCCCCACATAGCCTGGGGGCACAGACTTGCACCCCTTTTAGTTATCGCCAAGTACCTCAGTGTTTGTACCTCTTGGGGTTCTTTTTTTTTTTTGCCTCTTGAAGTTTTTCTCTTTCAATTGGACATTCCTGGACCTTCAGTGACTGTGCCTAATGTGTCTACATCTCATAAGCTACAGGAAAGTGGTTTGCCATTTACAGTGGGACCTGAAGTGGTTGAGGATATAGATGGTTTTCTAAGCATGAGTTTCAGTACAGCATGAAATGACTGCAGTTAACTGGCCCCAAAGAAAAAGCTGCTGGTAACTTCAGTATATTTCCTAGCCTCATCACTATAAACACACATACACACACACACACACACACACACACACACACACACACACACACACACACACACACACACACAAATAAGGTATAGTAAAGTCACTTGGGGTTTGTGGTAGCAAGTGGTATCCTATGGGCAAAATGGTCCACATAAGCAATGGCTCTATCAATTACAACTGAACAGTCCCTTTGTTTTCCCGAGTTTTCCTTACGGTGACATTTGGCATTGTTTGTTGTCCATAACTGTTTCAAATAACTGACGATGCCTTGAGCCTAGGTGTGGCTGCCACTGGTGGTTTTCCTCTGGTCTCTCTGTAGCTGGAAGGGCACAACATCTTCTCCACCTTGAGCTCCAGTGAGTACGAGCAGGTGCTGGAGATCATCCGCAAAGCCATCATTGCCACTGACCTCGCCCTGTACTTCGGCAACAGGAAGCAGCTGGAGGAGATGTACCAGGCAGGGTCGCTGAACCTCCACAACCAGTCACATCGGTAAGGATGGCGTGGCAAAGGCTACGAGCCTGATGCCTGAATCAAGAACTGTAATTTGGCGTGTGTGTGTGTGTGTGTGTGTGTGTGTGTGTGTGTGTGTGCGTGCGTGCTTGCGTGAGCGCGTGCACTCCATGGAGAACACGTGAAGGGTGATGGGCATTTTGGTGGTGGTTCTGCCATTTCTCCAGAGGATGGTTTGCAAAGTGGATTCAGATTCATGTCCAGTGTGTTGTGAGCCACTCACCTGCCTCCTGCCTGGATGGTTCTCAGGTCGCTCACGACATTCACTGTTGTGATTATCTATATCCAGTCAATCTCTCCTGGGTGGGGCTATCTTTATCCTAAGGTGCACGGACAGCTACTTACTGGTTCTGCCTCTGTCTCTTCTGGGTTCCATCCAGACCTGATCTTTAGAGTTCTTGCTAGAGGATGGTCTAGAAGTTCACTCGGATGCCCGGATGTGAAGCAGATGGGTAGAACTGGAGCCCAGCTCTTCGGAGTAAAGGGCATCCTTGTAATGATGTGGGTGCCTCAGCCAGCAGTGGCTTTCCTTCACACCAGGGCTTGTCCACATTCTGCAAGGCTCAAAACTTACACGGTGTGTGGAACCGTCTTTCGGAAGAACTGCAGGGGAGGCCCTCCTGCTTTCTCACACACAGCAAGGCCTTGCCAGGACTACATGAGCCATTGCTGACAAAGTTCCCAAGGGGCCATTGATACCTCTAGTTCCTCCTGCTCCGCCTCCTGGAAGTTCACAGAGGCAATGTGCTTCAAGTCTCCTCTGCTCACAGTGTGTGCAGTTCTTGTGCTTAAACCCTGCCAGGGACGGGTGTTGGTTTGCATGCTCTTTATGGCACCTTCAGAGGGATATCCGACCCTCATGAAGCGTGCGTGGTTTCAGAAACCCACTCTTCTACTTTTTCCTTGGATGTATTCAGTTATTTTTAACTAAATAGTCTCAAAAATTAATATATTAATATAGAAAATTTAAACATCAAATTGAAAATCTATTTTTCATGCTTGATGCATACGGCCTCTGTGTTGGTGGCGTGAATTAGCCGTGACTAGTTTGTGTTGGTTAACAGTTTTGAAGGTAACGCTTGTTTGTCCTAATGCACTTCAGGACGAAGAAGTATGCGCAGGAAAGGGAGAGGCATTCTTGCCACTGCCCTCAGATGCCATGTGCCTGCTATGATGTCGTCCTCTGTCCATTCTGTTCCTCCAGAGGTGTCACAGTGTGCCCGCAGTGTATACTCAGCTACGCGCCTTTCCGTTCCCCTTTAAAAGATCTATAACACCGTGTAACACAGACAGTTGTAAAGGTTCCTCTCCAGGTTGACGGTGACAGTTTCTAGAGTTTTCCGTTATAAACAATGATGCAATAAACTTTGCTCACGTGATCTCTCCTATGAACTTTGAAAGTACACGGCATAGAGCTGGAGAGGTGGCTCAGTGGTTGAGAGCCCTGGCTGCTCTTGCAGAGGACCTGAGTTTTGTTCCCAGCACCCACATGGCCGCTCCCAACCAGGGAGCCAGTGTATTTTTCTGGCCTCTGCAGGTGACAGGAAGGCACGTGGCGCACAGACACACATGCAGACAAAACACGGATGCACATGAAATAAAAAAAAATAAGTATATATGGCATATATTGCTAGGAATATACATACATTGAGTTTTAAAACAAACGTGCTAGGAATTCACACATCTTCTAGCATGAGGGTGAGAACTGTTCCGTGACTGCCCTGTGCGCTGCGCTATGCCGTCTGGTCATGTCTGGCCTGTCTTTCGCTGGTGATATCGAACTTCTGTGTTCTTCACAAATATTTTTAGGTGATTTACAATATTCATTATGTTCTCTCTCTCTCTCCCAGACCCCACCTCTCTCTCTCTCTCTCTCTCTCTCTCTCTCTCTCTCTCTCTCTCTGTGTGTGTGTGTGTGTATGTGTGTGTGTATGTATGGTCTGAGGATGGAGCCCAGAGCCTCATACATGCTAGGCAAACCCTCTATTAGAGAGTGACACTATAGCCCCAGATTCTCTGTGGGGAACAAAGAAACCTGAGTTCATGAAGCCACATCTGTTACTTGTTCTTATCCAATCCCACAGCAATGCAAATACTTCATCCATTTCTGTGTGTGTTTTCTAGTTCAATTTTTATATTTAGCTCTGAATTATTATATTAATAGTTATATTTCTATTTCTTCTTGATGTATTAAATCAGCATCACTTAATGACTAATTCATTTCCCCCCACTGAGTTGAATATGTAAGTGTTTTGTAACCTGGGAGGTCTCCTTAAGCATCTCCACTAACCATCTGACCCCCCCACTGCAGTCCACATCTGCATTATGCTGCAATTCATCTTACATATCGGCAGGGTAATCTCCACTTGGCATTTATGTATTCATTTATTTATTTAGGAATCCTGCAGGGATTCACTGAGTAACTCTCTTTTCTGAATGTTTTATGTGTACATCTCAGGGCTGGCAGAAAAGTGACGTGGTCGATTGTGCGCTCTTGTTGCCTAGATATTTAAAAAGTCACTAGTATGTCCCTCTTCTGATTCACTGTGCCATTTCAAATGAGTTACAGGGCATCACAGGCCTGCACCCCTGCACTGAAAATGTTTCAGAAGCAAATGGGTAATCTGCTAAAGATTTTTCTAATTATAAATATCCACTCGACATTTTAGTTGAGCTATATTACATTTAATTATTTACTTGAAAGAAGAATACAATGTCATTTTCCAAAAATATCATGTGACTTTCTAGTCATGAGCTATGTTTTGTGGTTTGTTTTTTGCCCACCCTATAGGTTTTTTGATACAATTACATGTGTTATTTGCCTTTCCCAACAAGAAGTTTCTGTGAGAGCAGAGCAGGATCCAGAACTGCTAGATGAAGTGAATGGGGCCAGAGTGCTTGAAGTTTCCGAGGGACTGTGAGCACATTGTATTCTGAGTTGCTTTGGGCTTCCACTCTGGGGTTTGTGGTGAAAGATAGGTCACCGTGAGGTCATGCCAGAGTGCTTCCTAAACAAACCCCACTCCGGCACAGCTGTCCCATAGAATGCTTTCAGGGTTGACGTCTAATTCCATTCATGAACAGAATAAAACATCCATTTGGGCATTTCTGAGTGGTCATGACCATCTAACTGATTTATAATTACGAATAAAAACAGCAATTATACTTAATATGGACCCATGCCAAATTTCCAGGCTGTTTACTTCCTCGTGAGCAATAAAATAACAATTCTGCACTGTGTTGTCTAAATAATTCTGACAGTTCTGATCCTTACACCAGCAGTTTTCTGTGTGGGGTTATTTCCAGTGGGAAAGGTTTACACATTTTACAAATCCCGGTGCTGTTATCATTGCTTTTACAGAGTTCTGAAATGAGAAATATTTTTTTTCCAGGTTAAACTTTATTATACTATTTAGCATAAAAATGTTGGGGGGTTTTGGTGAAAATTCATTGAGTGAGATTGACTTATTTCAATTTCATGGAAGAATTATTTGTAAATACAACACTAGTTTTCATGGTCTCCATCTGTCTAATGCATTTACTAATTGAGAAAGGAATGACAGGCAGCCGTACGTGATTGTTGAGTGTCCCTCGGTTATCCGCCCCGACCTGTAGCGGATGGCACAAGCCCTCTGGATGTTCCCTTTGAAAAGCCAGGCTGCCAGTGAGAGAACGAAACGAGATGGGCCGATGTCACACGGCACTCTGTGATGTGGCACTCGGGAACCTGTCATGAGAACTATTGTGAGAGCCCTCTGCAACCCTGACAGATGATCCTGACAAACCGTCTCCATTGGTCCGGGCTGTGTCCCTAACGGAGAAATCCCCTGTGTCCTTTAGGCTCACTGAGGACACGTGAGCCGGAAGTGTTGGTGCTATCTCAGCTCTGGCACGGTTCTGTATCTCTGGTGATGACTGGTCTTTATAAACGTTGTTATTTTCTCCAGTTAAGGGCAGGACGTTATAATTTCTTCCTTCACTTCGCCACACTAAGAATCACCGCAGAAGACTCGGGAAAGTCACAGGGAATATGTTTCTTGGAATTTTTAAGCAATTATTGTTTTTCTTTAAGAGAAAAGATTTAGCTGTGCTTAGGCAAATAGCAAGTTGGATGTGCTGTGCATCGCTGTAGATACTAAGAAGCTAAGTGGAAAACTTGCTTTGGCAGAGTCTGAGTTTGAACATGCTTTTGCTAAACAGCATGGCCTTGGAGGAACATGGTCCACCCGACTCTGCCTGCAAGCAAACCCATTGTAAACCCAAGTCCTCGTCTGACCCTGGTCATGCTGCTGCTCCCTTGAAGAAGTTTAGCATTTTTGTACACCTCAGACTTTATGGATATAGGATGAAAGCATGGGGCAGGTTTTCTCTTTGGGTGACATTAAACTTGCAGAGTCCGTGAAATGAAAGCTTGGCCCATAGCTCTGAGGAGGACCAGACAGTCTGTAAGGTAACAGAATGCTGCCTGCTGTGTTTGTTCAAACAGGGATACCGAGGCACCAGGAGCACGGAGCACACTCCTGTGTGACTTGTGGTAGAAGGGCCTGATGTCGCCACTAAAGCCACTCTGCCCTCTAATTCTACGTTGCTGACGTGCCTGCCAGACTACATGGTTCTGCTTCTAAATGCTTTTTGGGTCATCAGGAAGTAATGCACAGGCAAACCTCACTCCCGATGGTGCCTGCACCCCCGTTCCCCATTGGTCTCCAGACAAAGTGCAAATACTGCACTCACCAGTTTTCTACTGTCTTCTAGAGACCGTGTAATCGGGTTGATGATGACTGCCTGCGATCTTTGTTCTGTGACGAAGCTATGGCCAGTTACGAAACTGACAGCAAATGATATCTACGCAGAATTCTGGGCTGAGGTGTGTCCTTGATTCTTGTGTTTACTCAGACATGACCAAGAAGTGGGAAGGTGTTTCAGCAGAAATCAAACACGGTGGCTAGTCACTCTACCCGATACCTGATTGGTCATGTTCACAGTCACCTTGGACAGCTGTGGTCAGTCACACACCATGACACATTTAGCAGTTATAACCATGCAGCGAGAACTCTGTTACAGTCTACCCGACTAAGGGCGAGTGCCCTGACCCCCACAGAAAAAGTTGGGGACCGTGCTCACTGAGCATTGCTGCAGCGACTTTCCTTTCCTGATAGCTGACCTTCGCTCACTGGGTGTGTATTACTGGATGCTGCTTTAAATATACACTGGGCACGGAGGGTTCTGAAGCCCTGGGCTGCATCTCCCACCGGTGAGGAACTGGGGAGAGTCATCCTTGTTTGCCTCCGGCATAAGACAAAAGTGTGCTCACTGGCCAGCTCAGGTTCTGCCCTCTGTGGGGCAGCCAGCCTCTAGAGAGTGGTCCTCAACATGTAGGTCGCGATCCCTCTGGGGATTAAATCACTCTTCACCAGGGATTGTCTGAGACCATCAGAAAACACAGCTATTCACATTACGATTCATAACAGTAGCAAAATCACAGTTATGAAGTGGCAACAAAAATAATTTTGTGGTTGGGGGTCACTACATGAGGAACTGTACTAAAAGGGTCTCAGCATTAGGAAGGTTGAGAACCACTGCTCTAGAGCACACGCGCACACACACACACACACACACACACACACACACACACACACACACATGCACACTTTTTTTTTTTTGTAACAGAACCTGTCATGCTTAATTAATGAAAGTGAGATACACAGTTCTCAAGTGCACTAATCCTTCACTGCCTCGGTTGGCTCGGGTGTATGTGTGAGCTGCAGTACAGTCTGTAAACACCACCTGGGAAAGCTGGACCGTTGTTACACCAGGTTTTACATACTATGCAGATCATACTTTTCCAACAACGTTTGAATTCTAAGCTGTGAATGAAGGTGTGACAGGCACACAGTATAGGTTCCCTCTCTGCATACCCCTTGCCGATCACCCAGTCCAGGGCGGATAAAGCTCCAAGCATTGCAGGCAGTCTCCCGGGACCTTGTCCGTGGGAGGAGCCACAAGTAGTTTCCAGGTCCTGTGGGTTGATTTACCCCCCTGAAGTCCAGTGTCTCCTCTCCTTCCCACCATGCTGCTGCCTCCTCCTCTACCCCTTTCCCACCTCCACATTCCTCTCCTGTGCCCTTCAGAAGGAGTAGCCATGATGAAGCCTGCAGTCTTGGGTCATGTGGCCCCAGAGCACCGTTGCTTTGGCCCTTAGAGTGTCACCCTGGGCAGTCAGCACCCCCTGTCGGAGCTTCCCACCAGCACGGGGATTCAGATCTCCACCCCACCCCTCACTTCCATAACCTGCCTCTGCCCCCTACAGTTTTTGAAGCTACTCCTTGGGTGCCTGTCCCTTGCTTGTCCCACATCCCTGGGTTTCCTTTCCAGCGTCGGGCTGCTCTAAGCACACACTGACGCGGCTTCATTTGACTTGTGATGTCATCCTGGGCAGGAACTTGGTAGGCTTCACCCATTTGGATAGAGAAGAAAGCAGCGAGACCCACCGGTTTCTGAATTTAAAGCAAGGAGCTGAAGCATTGGAGCTTTGAGGACCTGGGTGGTACAGGGCACGTTGTAGGGCGCAGTGCTTAAGTGAGGGGTATAGGAACTCCTTTCTGACTCTAAGGAATCCTAGAAGGTTTCAGTGTAGGGTTGTGATTTCCGAAGGGGGAAAAAAAGTTCATTTAAATGATGAAGTATGCATCATTAAGAAGATTTCAACAAACTTTAACGAAACAGAAGCTAGTGACTTTGTAAGAGCTGTAAGGATGCTGTGAGCATCTTGTAGCATTTCTGGAGGAGCAAGTGGAATGATACAAACACTCATCCCAAAGTCTAGTGTGCAGGAAGTCCCTTACAGCGTCCACTCACAGCAGGAATGCGGTACCAAGCTGTGTGTCAGCCGCCCCGGATCCTCAGTGACAGTTTTGACAAGCCGCTCATCATCCCTCCGTCAGTACCCTTCAAGCCCAGCTTCCCTCCCTTCACACAAAGGAAGAACCGTTTGAAAACGAAGCAGGGGTAGCCCTTCCACCTTTTCATACCTCTCACCCCTCCTGCTGTACAGTGGCACCAGAGGAGACGTTTGGGTGTCCAAGAGCTTGGCAAAAAAGAGTGTCAGAACACAGTACCAGACAGTGACACATGATTGCCATTGCTTTGACCACATGTCTCTTGGGGCGTGAGACATTTTAAAGAAAATTTTCATTAACACCAAAATTTTGTATGACTCTTTGAAAACCACGGATAACTTCGCCCTGTCTATTCTAGGGCGATGAGATGAAGAAGCTGGGCATACAGCCCATCCCGATGATGGACAGAGACAAGCGGGACGAGGTCCCTCAAGGACAGGTACGGAGGACAAGAGCCGTCTCTATGGTTGTCTGTCTGTCTGTCTTCCCATCATCTGTCTATGGAACTTGGTGATTTGGAGCCCTGTGTGGACGGTTCTCAAACACAGAACTCCCTGTTTGTGTGCTTGTCTGGTTCCTGGGTTTGTGGGAACCTGTTGGGGTCCTGCCCATGCTGGGGTACAGACACCTGACTGACTCCCCTTCACGGCTTCTTTTGTTTCCCTGTTTTACATTTGGTTATGAAATTATTTGAAATACATCTTGTCATTAAGGAAGGGATCTAACAAAGTCTTTCTAAACAGTTGTAACAGAGTCTGTCCCCCAAAGGATTCCGTTTTAGGATTCTCAATTGGAAAGATAGTTCCTTTTAAAATAGACTGGGCTTTGCCAAAAGAGGGACTCTTTTTGTAGCATGCGGGAGTTTTAAATAGCTCTGAGATCCACAAATACTTTCCAATGCTTCTAAATTCTAAATAGATCACCGTGAGGATATTTTGTCACGACAGTGAAGTACTCCGTTCTCCGGGACATAATCTTTTTCTCAGGTGTTGTAGCCCAGTGACTCCTTGCTCAGATTTAGAATAAGAAAACACCTGCACGTGCTATGAAACTAAAAACAGACCTGCTGAGGTGGTTCATCCCTGCAGCCCCAGCCCCCGGGAACCTGTGGCGGGAGGTTCGTGAGTCCCAGGTCCACCTGGACTGTAGACGAGAGAGATGCTGTCTCAGACTTATGTCCAAAGCGGAAATGTCTGAGCACTGCTCTCGCATGAAGGCTGTGACCCCAACTACCGCAGGAGAAAGCAAAGCCGAACCACTTGGAACCCCTGCTGCTTCTGCTCTCTAAAGAAGCTGCTGGGCTGGCCGAGGGAGCCAGTGAGGCCACTTCGCCGTCTGTTGGCCAGTCATGAAGTGGGGCTCCCCAGTGGAGGGCAGTGGTCTGGGCTCTGGGCAGTCCTACAGTGATCCATGTCTGCCCTTCACTAGGTAGGCTGGGTAATGTCAAATGTTAAAACTGTAGTGGGGGAGAGAGAGAGAGAGAGAGAGAGAGAGAGAGAGAGAGAGAGAGAGAGAGAGAGAGAGAGAGAGCTGAGCTGAAAGGCAAAAGTCTGAGAGAGGGTGGGGATGGCACAGGGCTCAAGGTCACAGAAGAAAACCAGAAGTAATGTCAGCTGCCCCTGAATGCTGAGCGGGAAGAGAGCAGGCCGGGGAAGGACTGTGGACCTGACTCTGTGATGTCCACAGGGCAGCGGTCACGGTCACGTTAGCACAGGATCTCCACAGGCCTTGGATTCTAGTCTGACTAGTTTAACCTGTTCAACTCACTCAAGTTTTGAGTCCCGTGGGTGTGCACTGCAGCAGTGTATTAGGGATTTGTGTGTGTGTGTGTGTCCTTGGCATCCATCTGAACGGTCTGTCAGCTAGGCAGCACTGGTCCTCTCGGCCCAGAAGACACGGCACAGGCACAGCACACAGTACACACTCAGCACACACACACACACAAAGCACACACACAGCACACCACACACACCACACATAGCACAACACACAGCACACACACACAGCACACACACACAGCATACAGCATACACATACACAGCACACACATACACAGCACACACACACACACAGCATACAGCACACACACACAGCACACACATATACACAGCACACACACACACAGCATACAGCACACACATACACAGCACACACACACACAGCATACAGCACACACATACACAGCACACACACAGCATACAGCACACACATACACAGCACACACACAGCATATAGCACACACACACAGCACACACACACACACACACACACACACACACACACCCCAGAGTGGCTGACTTCATACTTAGGCTTCAGGGACAATGGGAGCATCAACATCCTAACCATGACCTTGTATCGTTTTCCCGACCTCCCTCTGCGGCAGCTTGGATTCTACAATGCCGTGGCCATTCCCTGCTACACCACGCTGACGCAGATCCTCCCGCCCACAGAGCCACTGCTGAAGGCCTGCAGGTAGGCACAGCATTCACTCACCAGCCTGTGGGCATGTGGTGTGCACAGTCTATAGTGAATCTTCTGATCTGAAGCTTGTGTGTTTGCTCTGCTGTCTGTCCATTTACTGTGTGCAGTGGGTCTTGGGTGGGCCCAGCTGGCTGGTTTCCTCAGGAATGAGAACCCCACTCTGCTTTCTTTCCTTTTTTTTTTTTTTTTAATTAGAGTTGAATCTCAGACACTAGCTGATGCTAAGGCATCCTGTTCTGTAGCTCAGACAGGACAAATGGTGCCCCACACATGCCATGGACCAGGGCAGGTCAAAGGACAGCTGTGTGCACAGGAACCCTCAAAGTAGGGGTCTCACCCATGCTCCTTGTGAGCCAGGCATGAGGCGTCTCCCTGAAGGCAGTGTACCTCTTGCCATAAGTGGCTCCCTCCTAGACCTGTGAATGTCCTGTCCGTGATCTGTGCTGACGGGACCCCGACTCCCAGATCCCTGCCAGGCAGCACCCTGCAGCCTCCGACACCCAGTGTGGCCTGCAGACACTCAGACATGCCTGTCACAAATCTCAGAGCCACCATGCATCTCCTACAGTGACCTACATAGTGTATGAGGAGAGCATGCCCATTCATTCCCTCCAGACAGAGCAGGAGGCCCTGTCCCTGTGCAGAGGAGTGTCCAGCACTGCATCTGAGGACAGAGCTGTCTGCTCAGGTGATTGTCAGGGAAGGGGCTTGGCCTAAACCGCAGCAGGAACTGTGAGTGGAAGAGAGAAAGCTTGGATGGGCGCCCTTCCTCTTGGGGGTGCTTTGCCTCCTCCCATGTGCCCTAGCCGCAGATCCCCTCCACCTCTGCCCCACCTCTTCTGAGATCCCAGCTCAGTTAAGAACACTGACTTTTTAAAGATTCTAATTTTCTTTTTAAGAGAAGTCCCTCTCGGGAAAGCAGGGGGTGAATGGTGTCCAGGCTTTCTCACGGCCCCGTCTTGCCCAGGCTGGGCAGCTGGAGTGGGCACTAGGGAAGACGTGGGCATACGTTTAGCCAGAAGTGTTAGAGAAAACCCAAATGCGGTGTGCTCCAGCCTCTGCTGTGGACATTCTTGAAAACACCAAACCAATAAAGCCAACAAGGAGGGCCATTTTGACTCATTCGTTTTCCTGTCTGAGAGACAGCGTTTCTTCCATCCAATCCTGGAGAGTGCGACACCTGGCCTGTCTGGTTGTGCTTCAGCAGCCCGAGTCATAGGGAGTTCCCAGGAATTGATCCACAGAGGCCAAGAAGGATGGCTCCACACCTGGGCTGTGGCTCACTCCCTGAAGGAGCCACTCACAGAAGTACTGGCATCAAGGGGGAGCGGGGATAGCAAATCATCTGCATCCAGACCCTAAGTTGAAAACCCCTTTCCTATCTGGAATGCCATGCTCTGTAATAGATATTACAAGCGGGCAGGGTACGTAGCTGTTGGGCCTTCAGGCACAGGCCTGACTGCTGTGGCACTCAACACAAGCAGCCTGGAGAGTGTGGTCAGTGGCTTTGGCTAACCCACCTCATTTCTTAAAGACCATTCGAGTGTTTAAATATTTTGTAGACATGAAGACTAAGGAAATTACCAAATTTAGTGTGTGTCATTTCCAAACATATCAGACTATCCCTGAGATCCAGGAAAATGATACTTAATGTTATGGTACAGATTAAGAGTCTTACTTGGCTTCCATTGTATGTTAGGATATTTTTTTCCCCCAAAGGTATTTTAGCATGCTTGCTAATGAAAGAAAATTAGGGGATTTTTTTTAGTAGTGTTGTGTATAAATTTTGTCAAAGCTCCTTTCTGAGATTGACTTTGTGTAAAAGAAAGTCAGGTCAGGCAGGGTAGGGTGGGGTGAAGAACTCTGCCAGGCTCACAGGGCAGGCTCGCACAGGAGGCTGTCACCATCGCTGGTTATAAGGCCATATGCCTGTGGTGTTCCAATTGAGAACAAGGAGAAAAAAGATTAGAGGTCAGTAGGAGAACGGGGCTCCGATGGGAGGTCACCAGAGCAGAGGTTCTGCTTCTGCAGTGGGATGTTCTGGAAGTCCAGGTCAGGGAATTTGAGATGTTTTACACACGAGAGGCTGTCCAGATTAAACGCACCAAGGAGCGCCTAACTGGCCTTCCGAGGTCTGTGTCACTTGGGTGGTATCATCCCGCTCTCTCACCTGCGACCCACCCCTGGCTGCCCCTTGCCCCGATCCGCCCCGACCAGGAGCCCTAGGTACCACTGCTGACTCCGTCATCCTCAATAATTAGGAAATACGACCCTCGATCCAGCTCAGCCCTTGTCTTCGCAGCCAGTGGAACAAGGTGTCCAGTGCTCTGGTGGCTCTGGTGCTCACTGCTGAAGAGCCGTGGCAAGAGGCTGCCTTGCTGCCCCACACCAGCCACTGTCAGCATCAGAATGACCCTGACAAAGCTCAGTTGTCCCACATGACGGATGTCACTTCTGAAAGCCAGTCCAGAGGTCATCTGTAACTGTGTCCTTTGTTCCTAGGGATAATCTCAATCAGTGGGAGAAGGTGATTCGCGGGGAGGAGACTGCGTTGTGGATTTCAGCCCCAGCAGCTGGCAAGGGGGCATCTGAGAAGCTGCCTGTGAAGGTTGATGACTGATCCTGGCGAGGTACTCGCCCGGCGACTGACCCTCATCCTGCTTCTTTGACTTCGTTCCTTTTATTTTTAAGCGGGGGAAACCTCTCCCAGAAGGTACCATCATACACACACACACACACACACACACACACACACACACACACACACACACACACACACACACACACACACACGTGAAGCAGACGACCTCTGCTTGCCGCTCACGCCTTGGACAGTGAGCAACCCAGGCTCCACCTGCCTTCTGAATGCCATCTGCGAACAGGCCAGTGGTGCGCTGGCCTGGGAGGTGGGCAGAGACCACAAGAGGGCTTCTTGCCTGGGTCCTTCCATGAGGGTGTGGCCAGTACCCTGGTTCTGTGCTTCGTCTCTGCGGCAATGCTGCTTGGTGGCATTGGTTATAAATAGGACATGTCACCTCCTTGTTGTGGCCTGGGACATAGGTAACGAAGGTCACAACCTGCGGGTGATAGAGAAATTCAAGTTGCTGATTGTAGGCAGACTAAGGGTGTGTTCTTTCAGTTTATTTGGGGGCACACAAGCAAGTCAGCTCCACGGAAGGAAGAAGACCTCTGCCCTTGGTCGAGGAGACACAGGGTACATCCCAGGCATCTGAAAAGTGCAGCTCTCACTTCAAACCATGTCAAAAATTAAAACACTTTCCCCCTCACTGTAGACTGTAGCCTTCAGCAACTTTAACCAAATCCTTCGCACAAAGAAAATAAAAGCAAGGCATAGAAATTTCCTCCAGCAAGAAGATCTGTGAGTAAACAATGTGAATTTTCAAATCAGTTTCTTTATATTTTTATTGTGTGCTAGGGCAGCATTTTTATCACATCCAAAATGAAAGATGATTCTAAATAATACCCCCTTTCATGCCGTACGCCCTTCACAGGTGCCAGACAGTGCAGCCTCAGTTTCCTGGAATTCCAATCTCTCCCTCACTGTGCGGTCAGGCCCAACAGGAGGAGGTGCAGGGCCACCACATGGACCGCTGATTATGTCCTCTCTGCCACTCTCATATCCAGTCCTCCTCAAAGAACCTCAAGTGTGAATAGTTCTCGTGTGTGACTTTCTGGGGATTGCTGCTGTGTGAAGTTTGAGAAGGCAACAGAGCCCTCCGGGCCCTTCCTGCTGAGATCTATGGAAGTCCCGGTTCACACCGTGAGGATTTTCAGGACAGTGGCATGGAGTCCCTTCTTGGTGGTTCTCACTTAGTGAATGAGTCTTGAGAAGGTGGAGGCTGGTCAGGAATGAACGGCTCTCTCCCCACTCTGGCAGGCGTGTGAAAAGTTGCTCTGAAATGAATTTCTGAAATAGACTTGGATGTGCTCGATACTGTATACACCACTGCTTAGAGAAGCTTGGCATTTGCAAAAATCTGTTCGGTTTTCTTCTACATACTGATTGATGTAGTAGCAGGGTGGGCTGAATACAGACCTTGTTCTCATATTCACACCACGTGTTCAGTTTCCTCACGGGCTTCTGGGAAAGTCTCCCTCCACACTCCTCCATTTGCTGTTGTCCCCATATGAGGTAAAAGGTGATGCCAGCGAACACCAGGGCTGTGCACACACATGCACACACGCACACATGGTGTGGGGACAAACACACAGATGTATATATGGTGCACACACCAGACAAAAGGAAAGAAAGACCCCCGTATTCGAAAGCGGTGATTTCTCCATGTTGGGAAATGAGGCCATGAATGACGTGTCGCTTCTGTGAGTGTTCACAAGTGGAAGGCTGAAGCAAGTCCACTGTCCTCATACCGACATGTCGCACTAGATTCCACAAAAAGCCGCTTTATCCACACAAGTTGATCAGTCATCTGTCTTGGAAGCTGGATTGCAGGAAGGGGCGGCCTTTAAGATGGTTGCTTCATTCTGGCATTTTGAAGGTGTGCGTGAAGTGAATTCTGTCCCCCGAGTATGGAAAAGGATCCAGGTGGTGGGACTCCTGTGGCTGCTTTTAGCATTTCATGGTTGCTGTGGTAATAAGAATATTACAGAAATCTCTTTGAATTTGACCTAGCCAAGAATATTGTATGGTGTGGCCTCTCCTGGGGCAGTTTTGCAGAGGAACCTGCTAGGAATTTGCTGGTTAGTCCGTCTCTTGTGAAATGTCAACATGAGAAGCAGTTTGGGTAAAAGATTGTAGCTGATAAAACTCTGTAACATTGTTTTCACCGTGTATGAGACTCAGGAGGCCTAAATTTGCCCAAAATAAGAGAGGCCAGGATGCAGCCGTGTTCAGTTAACAACTTGCTTTTAGAATTCATGCAGTCAGGAGTGGTTTTTGTGTCTTGGCAAATATATTTAGCAGACAGGCACTTGAATCCTGCCTGAGTTTTTTCCCACCTCTTTTCTCACCGTGTTTTCTCCCACCAAAGATGTCCAGGAATTTCTCATTAGTGTCTGATGTAAACTCAGTGACTAGTAATGAATATAAACAGAATGTTGCATTTACCGAAATTTGTTATCATCATTTTAATGCACAAATTCTATAGTCGTGGTGGTTGTTCAATTTCTTTCCACATGTTGTGGTACCTTTGTGTCTGGGAAAATGTTCTCGGATACCTAAGTGCATGCCAACACTAATGTGAAGTATTGAGTCAGGGCGGTGAAGTACAGTCCTAAAATTTGTAAACATCAGTTAGTTGATTAGATCAAAGTAGAGGGTGTGAGCAGCTGTGGAGGCGGTGGGAAGCGTGCCGGGGGTGACGACAGCTTCCTACCTTCCTAGTATGTGAGACACAGGAAGAGGGAAGCGGAATCCTATCCCCAGCTCCTTCCGGTTTGAAGAGTATGCTGGCGCCTGTCACTGTGAGGCTTCAGGTGACTCATTCTCACAACAGACAGAGTCAGTTTGCCCTGACCTGTTTAGTGTCGGGTTCCTCTTTCTAGCATGTGTTAGCGTTTTTATTTTGTACACACGCAGTGAACTCTGCTTTTTTTCCCCCCGCTGTGTTCATGTATGTGCTGGAAGTGTGAGCACAGCCTGCCTGTTACTGCATGACGGCCTCAGGGACCGACCAGGTCTTCCAATGGGCTTCGCTTGGCCTGTGGTATTTCTGCTCTCTTGGGTCTAAATTAAGATCTCAGTTGAACAGGACTGAAGTATTCACCCTGCCTTGGCCTCGGGCCCTTCTTTTAAATGCTGACTTTCCCCCTCTCTCTCATGAGCTCATCTTTGACCTTTCTCAAGTGTAAGGGACAGTGTGTGTAAAGGGGCATGTCCCTGGTCAGGTCCACCTTTGCTCATCAGGTTCCTGTTGTCATCGCATGTCCCTGACACCTACCCTGGGGTCCTCTTGTTTGTTGAGAACTGTGGCTCCAGTCCGAGGCACGGATGGATCTCTGGGGTTCGCGGCTCCTCAGCTGGCTTTGGTACTGAAAGTCACTTCTCTCTGTGTATTCCAAACCCGCATTTGCTTTGCGCTCCGCTGGCCTTGTATGCAGGGGCATTCTTGGAAGACTGTTCATCCATTCACAGTCCCCTTCGGTTTCAACTGTCAGTCTGACTTGACAGTCAGTGTGAAGTTGGAGTTAAGTCACGTGTGCTGACAGCTGTGGCTTCCCCTTGCGTGACAGTTGCATTTCCACATGGGAGTTTTTGTTGCTGCCCATTGAGCGGCATTATTTACACTAAGTTTAAATTAGAGATGCCCAGTGGAGTACAACATTCTTACTGTTAAACAGAGCTGTACAGTGTGATCAATAGAAGTATTTAAGGCGTTTTATGCATTGACAAAAAACAGAGCAAAAGAAAGAAAAAATGCTTAGAGGTGTCCTTGTTGCCAGTGAGGAGTATAGAACCACAAAGCTGATGTCTCCTTAAGAAAAACACACTCAGAACCCAAAGAAACACTGCCTCAGTCACCTGACTTGTCCCTGCTCAGTAGTGGAAGTTGGTGCTTTGTGGGCTGTGAGCAGTCTGCCTGCTGTTCCTGTAACTGTGAGGATTTGTAACTGAAACATCATACCTAGGGCTGACCCTGGTTGGGGGGCACAGGATAATGCCCACACACCAGGGCGGAACCTTAGCTGCATACAGAGTCGGCCACAAAGGAAGTGAGCACACACATCTCAGTGCTTAACCTCCAGGAATATACATTTGCAGATGTTTTATCTCTGATGTAAATTAAACCCCTAAACACTTGTTTTTGTCTAGCCCACCTAAAAGATCACTCTACCATGGGCATCCCCACTCTCTTCTTTGGTTGGGTCACCTTAATCCTCAGTCTTATGCTGTATCTAGAATAGTGAATAGAAATGGTGTGTGGGAATACTGTTTCCATATGATCTGTTGTATGGAGTATATGCTACATGTTCATTTACTGTACAAAAGAAGTGCAGTTGATTGACGCACAGAAGTATTTCTGTACAGGGCCCTACCTATTTAAAAATCACGTACTTGCCCAGAACACTGTGAAACACTTTCCAAACTACAAGTGCAGCATCTGGATTCTTTCTGAGAAGAACAACTTTCTCCACATGAACATAGGAACAAAAGAGATTCTCCATCCACACCCAGCCAAGGCACCTCAGAGGTCACGGTGACAGCCTCCTCGCTGGCCAACACCTGCGGGAACAGGAGCACAGGTCCAAGCAACTGATCCTCGGTGGATGGGTCTGCAGCCAAAGCCTTAATGGGCTCTCTTTTGGAGGGGGAAAGAAAGAATTCCAAGTTAACAATATCCAACATTATTATAGTCGATGAGTTAGTAAATTCCAAAAAGATGATTTTATATGTATGAATCTTTGTAAAGTGCGCAAGTGCAATAATTTAAAGAAGTCTTATCTTTACATTTATAAATTATAAATATTGTACATGTGTGTAATTTTTCATGTATTCATTTGCAGTCTTTGTATTTAAAAAACCTTTACTGTTACGTTTGTATAATAGAACAGTAATCATTTATTATAACTCGGGCAAGGTGTAAATAAATTCATAATTCAAGCAGCCAGTATATATGCATATATGGGTGTTACACTGCAAAATCTCTATCTTTGTTCTACCCACATGCCTAAAGCAGTAACGAATCTTTTGTGGATATGTAATTATACATATAAAGTATATATATATGTATGATACATGAAATCTATTTAGAAATGTTCATAATTTTAATGGATATTCTTTGGTGTGAATAATTGAATACAAAGTTTTTAAAGTATCATCTCTCAAGTTTGCTCTCTTGTTTGTGGGGAAGACGACAGATGCTCCGAGCGACTGCCCACAGGTGGCGGCCAGATATTCTTCCCACAGGCGCTTGACTGGGAGAGGCAGGCTGCACCCGACGCTGTAGCACAAATCTTAAAAGTTCTTATTAATAAAAACAAATCTGAGGCCAGGTATGGGGTAAATGCTGGAAGATCAGAGAAACAGAACAGGCCACAGCCACCTCACCTTGCCAACTCCTCAACCGATCCTGTTTCCTCAGACTGGAAGCCTCTGAGTCCTCATCCAGAATAAAACTCAGCTTAATTGTTGCTCAAACGCCTAAAAGATTAACCAGCCAAAAGCTTCTAGTTTCTGGTCTTCAAGCCTTATATACCTTTCTGCTTTCTGCCATCACTCCCTGGGATTAAAGGCTCACTTCCTGGGATTAAAGGCTCTTGTTACCACACCTGGCTATTTCCAATGTGGCTTTAAACTCACAGAGATCCGGATGGATCTCTGCCTCTGGAATGCTAGGATTAAAGGCGTGGCCTCCATATCTAGTGGCTGTTCTGTTCTCTGACCCCAGATAAGTTTATTAGGGTGCACAGTATTTTGGGGAACACAATACCACCACACGACGCAGCTGCTGAGATGCTTGGTCTCTGTGGAGAGGAGCCAGAGGACAACCTCTTTGTATAAATGTGGAGTCTACTCCTGGATCATACCAGGGTTTGTGCTTGTTAGTTTTTTTGGTGAGTTGACAAACAGCCACAATTGTCTGGTAAGAGGAGCCTCAACTTAGAAAATGCCATAATACTTGGCTTGTAGGCAAGTCTGTGGGGCATCTTTTTTTTTGAGTAATGATTAGTGTGGGAGGGTCCAGCCCACTATGGGTGGCACCATCCCTGGGCAGTTGGTCCTGAGTGCCTAATAAATGAGGCAGAGCAAGCCATGGGAAGCAAGCCAGCAAGCAGTACTCCTCCATGGCTTCTGCATCATCTCCTGCCTGCAGGTTCCTGTCTAGCTTGAGTTCCAACTTCCTCCAGAGATAGAGTGTGACCTTCGAGTTGTTAGGAGAAAGAAATCCCTTCCTCCCAAGTAGCTTTTGATGGTCGTGTGTATGACAGCAATAGAAACCCAAGACAGAGGTGGACTGCAATGTCCACTGCTCCCACCCACCTTCTTGTCCTGTCTGGCAAAGGCAGACTTTCCTCTGTGGTTCCACACACACACACACACACGCACATGCACACCCCACACACCATCACTCTGCTGCTAGGTAGGCTAGAGGAGTATGGCCCAGTGGTAGGGCATCCGTCTCCAAGGACCTGGGTTCCAGCCTTGCATTGTAGAAGAATGGTTAGTTCCCTTGCACACCACACCTTGACAACCGGAAAGCACTATGCAGTTACTTTTCAACAGTGCTGGCTCTGGGTCAGGATTTACTGCCGAAGTCATAGGTCAAGGTCAGAGGTCATGGTGGGCAGCAGCGACTCTGCTCTCCGAGGCTTTCCACAGTGCATGCATGGCCACTGCTGCTCAGGAGGCTCCTTCCTGGGAGGACCCAGATGTATCTGGTCCTTCCATCCCTCGGCCTCCAGATGCCCCCAGCACCACGTAGAGGGAGAACACGGAACAACGTGGGTAAACCAGGGATCTGCTTCCAGAAAAATCCAGTTTGGTTTTCACAGGTCAGTATGTTGCACAGATAATCACTGAATATACTTCTCGTTCAGTCGCTTTGATGGAATATTAACAGGAGAGAGTATGGGGTCTGCTGTATTCTTAAGGCCCGACAGGTATTCGACCCCTGACATTCTGATTTTGTCACCTAGGGGATAGAATGCCTGCACTGACATAAACCATGGCTTGGAGCAATTCTTTCTGGCTGGAGAAAAAAAAAAAAGGATGGCGTGGGTGTACAAATCAGAGTTCTTTCCTCCCTGCCCAGCCTTGGGCACGTCACCAGAACTCTAGCATCTCAACTGGTGACTCTGTCATATCACACCACAGCCCAGCGTTACTTTAGTGCCCACTGCCCTCTGGGCTAGAACCAAGGACTGCAGCGGGTTCATCGGGGACACCACAGGGATGAGTTACCTCTTGTCCCCAGGCCCTGTAATAACTCTGCCTAGTTGCTTTCAAATCCGAAAGCATGTTTGGTCTTGAAAGGTAAAGCCAGTGAGCATCCCTCCCGTGCTCCCAGGCAATACTCACAGGCTTGGCTGAGGAACGATGGGAAATGCTGGCTACCCTGCCACCCTGTGGCTGGGCCCCAGAGCTACATTGTGGGGGAGGGGCTCAGAATGTTTACTGTTCCCGTGGCAACGGCAGCCTTGGCTCGCAGTTGGTGACAAGAGGGTCGATGGCTAAGGATCAGGAACCTGATTGTAAGTTGTCTGTCCCCATTTTTGTGTTTGCCTGGCTTAAAGTTGATGTTTGATGGCCCAGGAAAGCCCGTTTCTCAGAAGCGGTTTTGAAAGTAAAAGCCTTTCCAGGCTGGAGGTCAGCTGCTGGATCAGATTGGTTTGCTTGGACTCAGAGACACGGGGGTGCTTTCAGAAGTTGAGGAAGCCCGGCCATTTCTGTCCACAACCAGGACCAGAGCAAAGGACACGTGTACACCAGTGTTCCATCCAGCTGACTTTTCATTCGGTCCAGGGTCTGGCCCAGGAAACAGGGTGGGTCTTCCCACCTCAGTGAACCCATTTAAGAAAATCCCTCAGGGCATGGCCATAGGGCAACCTCATCTAGACAGTTTCCCTCCAGGGTTCCTATTGGGATTTTATGTTGGGTCAAGATGTCAATCAAAAGTAACCATCCCCATGGTGTCTGAGCTACGTTGTAGGATGTGTGTGAAGGTGTGCATGTTAGTAAGTACAGTGCCCTGGGGGGAAAGGTACGGAGGGACTCACTATACTGGCTCAGTGTTGGTTTGCTTTCTTTAGAGCCGAGCTTTGAGAAACTTCCTGTACCACACTGCTGCTGTCTTGGAACATGACTTACAGGTCACAGAGAGGCAAGCAGTCGGGTGTCTTTCTCGAAGGCTTAGTTTATTGGCAACATAATAAAAGAGGGGAACAATTCACATGAAATAAATCTAACAACCTGACAATCCAGCTCTAAGTGATGACACCGAGACCCAGAGGCAGAGTTCACTCGGGGACAGTTGGGAGAGGTGGTGGCACCAAGCAGATTGCAAGTCTGAAGGCCCAGTGCCCACAAACCCCCACGGCCACACCCACTGGTGGGCAGGACAGTGAGTGGACGCTGGCTCCACTGCAGCCTGTGGAGGAAGCTTAGGACAACATAGGTGTTATTGATCTCTAGATGGACTAAGATATACCAAGGCCAGACACCTGCACTATCACTTCTGGTTCACTATAATTCTTCCGAAGGGTTTTGATCTAACAAGGCCAGGCACCTGCAATTCTGCTCTGTGAAAGTTCTATGAGGACACTTTGTCTGGCCAATATTTACCTTGTCAGTAGCTAAGGATGGAGAACAAGACCTCTAAGTGTCTACAGTCCACATGGAACAATAGATCTAGTATGAAGCATATTTTAGTATGTTTTCATTCATAAAAATTGTGCAGTTAAATAAGAAACCATCTTCTAGACTATCCACAATCATGTGTGCCCATAAGATTGAGATGCAATCGTGAGAGTACATGTACACATAACATGGAAATGCACAGACCCTGACATTCTCTAGAGCAGCGGTTCTCAACCTTCCTAATGCTGAGACCCTTTAATACAGTTCCTCATGTTGTGGTGACCTCCAACCATAAAATTATTTTCCTTGCTACTTCATAACTGTAATTTTGCTGCTGTTATGAATTATAATATAAATATCTATTTTCTGATGATCTTAGGCAGCCCCTGTGAAAGGGTCATTCTACCCTTAGGGGTCACACCCCACAGGCTGAGAAACACCGCTTTAGTACCAATTGGAGGGAAAATCGAACAAGTAAGCAACCCCTGTTTACTCCCTGGCATGTTTTATGGATCACATTTTAAAGGTGACTTTTCATCCTTACTAAGGAAAATTAGAATCACACGTAAAACTTGCCTTCTAGGGGAAGCTTTGCTTACGTTGTAAGCAACACTGTCACGTGCATGCACTTCATCTCTCTCCTGGTTGGTGGTCCTTCCATTTCTTTTACTGTGATGAAAATACCCTGACAAAAAACAAGTTTAAGGGCTAATGGGTTTTCTGGGCTTTGGATTCCAGGCAATAGTCCCGCACACCACTGAAACTAAGGGGGCAGGGACTTCAGTCACATCACACTCACAGTCAAGAGCAGAGGAAAAGGAATGCACATGCGTTTCTAGTCCTTAGTGCTTTCTCTCTGCTGCCGCAGTCTGAGACACGGAGCACAGGGAATGGGGCTGCCCGTAGTGGGCCAGTTCTTCCCACATCCAGTCAGGTCATGAAAACAACCCGGGACAGATGCACCCTCAAGCCAACCTGATCTGGACGTCCCTGCTTGAGATTCCCGTCACAGGTGATTCTACTGCCTCCCATGGACAATCAAAACTCTCCAGCTTGGCCTTGAAGGGTTGTGAGTTTTATGCCTATAGGAGCACCTGGGGCACACCCACGTGCTCTTTCTCCTTGGCTGCACCTGAGGTGGCCACAGGTATGTCCGACTTATAAGGACGGAGCTGGATGCTATCTTCTTGTCCTCTTTGAGTAGACCCCTCTTTTCTGTAACAGGCAGGCCACAGGGCTGCTTTTCCGTGGGCTCAGCGGGGGCCTCACAGCTGTGTCTTCTCTCCTGAGCAGTTTACCTCAAGTGGAAGCACTGTGAGACCTATGGCGTCAAGACTCTATGCAACCTGAGGGAGCTCCTGACCCGACTCCACAAGGACCACAGGGATGATATCTATGTCTACACCTCTGGACACCTGAACCCTGACAAGCTTTACGGGCCTTCCAAGATCATCACTGAGCACTGGCACAATGCCAACAGGCCAAAGGAGCCACGAATCTTCCCACCCTCTGTGTCCAGAGACAAACAGACAGCAGAGATGAGGGACGCGTGGGCTTACTTCACGATCAACACGGCCCTGCGTCCCGATGACAGCCACAACACAAGGCTGTTCAGGTATTTGAACCCACGGATGGTCACTTCCCATGTTTCCAAAGAGGGTGTCACCTCGAAGGTCCCACAGGAGGAGGAAGAGGAGGAAGTCAGGGAAAGACGCGTGCTTTCTCGGGAAAGACACAGGAAGGAAGAGCTCAGGCTGCCCGAGATGAAAGTGCTGAGGTACCCCGCGATACCCTCCAGCCGCCAGTGTGCCAGGGCTGCCTCGGGCAGGGATGTGTATCGGTACGTCAGCTCCTACTTAGCTGGTATAACAAAGGCTGACAGATACAACAAGTTCCTGAGCTTCCAAAAAGAAGTGCTGGCAAAGGAAGGTATCCCGAAGAGTGATTTCACGGGGAGCAAAGTGGCTGAGAACCATGAGAAGAAACTGAAGGAGGTAAGCAGAGTGGAGCTCTGGGTGATGCTCTCAACATGGGGCCGCAGTTCAGAGACCCTCAGGGGCCCAGACTCAACCTGAGTACCTCAGTTACCTGTCCAGGCAGAATGCAACTAATTTACTGGTGCCCCCCAGTACCCAGCATGGTCAATGAGAATTGAGGTGAATGGGGAGGACGGTGACATTCAACAGGGGTAAGCTGGGGGTGAATTTATGATCAGCAGTATTCAGTGATCGATGGGAACAGCTTTGGAAATGCTCGATCTGGGATACAAAAGAATGTCCGCCTTACCTCCTAGAGAAGATGGGTGGGAAGAACCCTGGAAAGAGAGATGATGCAGATGCTGGTGGGTTCGAGTGATGGGGGCATGCTGGTGGGGGCTGATGTGTGAAGTGACTGTGGGTAGTGGGTTAGAGTGATGGGGGTGTGCTGGTGGGGGCTGATGTGTGAAGTGACTGTGACCTGAGAGGGAACCTTACCAACTAGAGCAAGAATTCAGAGGAGGGGAGAAAAGGGGCATCTATGTGTCAGAGAGCCAGAGCCCAGGGTTTGGAATGAGCATACTGTGAGAAAGGGAAGGGTCTTCTGTGCATGTCTGTGGCGGGGTGGGGAGGCAGAAGATGAATTTCTGAGTGCAGGAGGCAGGGGTGGATAAGGAAAATGACGGGAGCAAACACCTGCGAGTGACCAGGCTCTGAGCAGCTGTGGAGGACCATCAGAGGCCCCTGGATTTACCACCCACTCTGCAGAGCCCGGTATCTGGGTTGCCTTTTCCAAATGACCCCTCAGAAGGACAAACTGTTCTGAGGGGAGCATGGAGACCCTACCCGCTGCAGGGGCTGACTCTGTGTCTTCCTTCTAGGAACTCCAGAAGATATGCACCTGCAACCCTCAGCAGTTCAACAGGCTGCAGGTCTTTGGGGAGGTCTTTGAGGATGTTTGTAACAGCTCTCTGATCTTCGGGGACCTCCTGAAAGAGGTCAAGGTAACAGCACACATTCTCCTCATAATGGCTGAGAACTGTCCACAGGAAGCGGCGTGCACGAGGGATCTCGGGCCTCACAGGAATCACACAGTCCCTAGTCCACAGAGGATGTCACCCGGCAGCGACTCAAGAGAAGCTGCTTCCTGTCCTGTCAGTCCTGTGAGCCGCGGGAAGCAAGCACCGAGTGAACTTGCTGCTTAGGCCTGTAATGTCCCACCTAAGCTTCCCAGTTATGAGTTCAGAACAACATGGCATACACACTTTCAGAACTAGGCACGTAGAAGTTATGAGGAGTTAAGTTGCTTAAAGCCTGTGTTAATTTTCTGTTGCTGTAATAAAATATCCAAGCTACAAGACAGGCATGGAAGACAGTCTTTATTTTAGCTTGTGGTTCCAGAGGGGTAGAGTCCATCACGGTGGGGAGTCACAGCAACAGGCAGGGAAAATGTGGCGGCAGAAGCCGGAAGCTGGCTGATCATATTTCCATCCATGCACAGGAAGTGGAGAGAAATAACAGGAAGTAGAGCCAGGCTATACATACATACTTAAAGCCTGCCTTCAGTGGCTCACTCCCTCCAGCAAGGCTTCACCAACTAAAGGCTCTATAACCTTCCTCAAAGTACCCCCAACTCAGGCCCATGTGTTCAAATGCATGAGCCTGGGGGGGGGGGCGATTCTCATCTAAGCCAACACAAAGCCCGTGCTTGCTCTGGTTTCTGTAATGACAAGGGGTGGGTAAGGATGGCAGTGTGCTGCTTGTCTCCTGGGGTCCTTGCCGCCTCCCCTTCAGCAGGTCTCAGAACTAAACATGGCAGGGGAAATTACTGTTGGATTTGTGTCAAGGTGTTTTGCGACGGCGTCTTGAGCTGGTCAGTAGCTGGTAGTCAAAATAGGGTTCAGTGACCCTTCAATTTTATAAGTTTGTGTGTATGTATGTTTTAGCGCATTGCAGAATCAGTTCATATGCTTCATGTTTGAAGTGATTTTAACTGACATCCTTCATACCTATGGGATTTACACATGTAAAAAATAATCCTTGGGGCTGGGGGAATAGCTCAGTGGGCAAAGAGTTTGCAGGACCTGAGTTTCAATCCCCAGCACCCACATAAAATCTGGGTGTTGTGATATACATCTGGAACTCCACTGCTGGGGCAAGTCAGATACAGGAGGATCCCCAGACTTGTTGGCCAGCAAGTTTAGCCAATCTGTGAGCAAGCGTAAGGTAGGCAGTGATAGAAAAAGACACCTGATGTCAATTCTGGCCCTTGTTGCACACATGGGTGCCTGTGCACATGTATGTACACATTCTCATGCACCCCACTCCCCATACACAAGCCCTTACATCTGGTGACATTGTTTTCTTTTCCCCCTACAGGATGAATATGAACTCTACATGGCAGTTCTTCTAGACTCCCAGCCCACAGCACAGTATAAGGTAATCACCACCAGGAAGGGCACAGAGTGAGCCTGTGTGTTCATGGCTTCACATTTCAGGAGCAGTAGGATGCTCTCAACCTGGAAGTCCCCATGTGTTCCTCTGTCACGCAAAATAGCTGGTGCTTTTCTTTTAAAGGGGTGATCTCTCTCTCAACCTAAAGTATTATGGGTAAAGATCTTTCCTGAACATTGCCACAGCACTGGGTCATTCCCTAACCACAGTCACCACACATGACTAGGAACATACATGGCATTGCATCAATAGCATCCTGTTGTTACTCTGCATAGGTGGATTGTCACAGCAGGTATACCCAGAGCCACAACACAGATCACTGTCACCTCTAGTCCCTGCAGGGTCAGTGGGTCAGCATGCCATGTTCTAATAAGAAATGTCCCATGGGAATGACAGACAGCTCCAAAAGCTCCAAGAAGCCTTGAATTAGTAACCATCTTGTGAAGTAGAAAATGTAATTTCTTTATACGCACGCACACACACACACACACACACACACACACACACACACACACACATATGTACATATACACACTATAGCATACAAAGTCAGTTCTAAATTACATCTTAATAAAACACCACGTGTGGGCATTGCATTCTGTGTTCTGAGACTTTTCATGCTATTTGACAATAAGTTTTGAGGGCATGGAGAGGTGGCTCGGCAGTTAAGAGCACTGGCTGCTCTTGCAGAGGACTCAGGTTTGGTTCCCAGCACCCACATGGTGATTTACAACCATTCGAACCTCCAGTTCCAGGGGATCTGACACCCCGTTCTGACCTCCACAGGCACTAGGCATGCATGTAGTGAAACAACATACATGCAGGCAGAACACCCATACATATCAAGATTAAATCATCAATTGATAATCAATCGATCATCAATCAATCAATGAAATCAGCATTTGTAAGTAAAATCAGGACTGAGTAGCGCCTGCAGTCACTGGTGTACTCTGTTCCTTACTCTGAGGTGGGGCAGAAAAGGAAAACCCCACATCTCAATGGAACACCCTAATGAGGGGACTGGCGGGCTTCCAGGGATCTCTCTGTCTTCCCATTCCTGAAGCCCAGATGGCCACCTGATGAGGCAAAGGCCTTTGTCACCAACACAAGCCCCACTTTCTTTCTGTCCACATAAAGATAGGTGGTTAAGATTGTCTATCAAATATGTGAAATAGATAGTAATGATGTGCCCAGACCTTTATTCTTCGTGTGTCCCCAACCCAGCTCCACGAAGACCGTGAAAGCCCTTCTTAAGAATCCTTAGGAAAATAAAATTTCATTATTGTGAAAATGATTTTACTTGGAACTTTGCCATTACCTCCTCCTGCCCCCAGCCCTCCCAATGCACTCGCTGAGTTGGAACGCACACTTGACTCCGGGATACCCGGGCCCTACATGGGTAACAGCCTAGAGCACCTTACACTCTCCCTGACCACCTTACCCTTCGTGGGCCTTGTTCCTGGCAGCGGCTCCTGGCTGAAGTCAAGGGGTTGGAGAAGAGCCCTGTGCACAGCACAGACATTGACCAGGCCAAGGAGCGGCTGAGGAAGCTTGAGCAGGCTGCTCTGGAAGCCCTGGAGCAAAATGACAAGTAAGGCGCCAGCTGCATGATTCTGGGGAAGTTTGCACCGATACTCAGTGTGACCTGAACACTCTGTGATGAGCAGCACCCACATTTGTCTGCATTGTTGTGTGTGGCGTGCTACCTGTACCAACATTGTCCTGTTAACCTGGACTCTTCCACTAACAAGGGCATGTATGACTGTGGTGCTGGACCAAATGCAGTACCCTCAGGGCAAGCCTCTTAGAGGTCTCTGAAGGATCCTCCTTGAGGACTTACTGATAGGACCGAGGGTGGCAGGGCCAGAGAGAGTCTTCTGATTTTAGTAACTTAGAAAACCCTGTAACCTCTCTATGGTGGTGTGAAAGAAAATGGCCCCCAAAGGGAGTGGCACTATTAGGAGGTGTGGCCTCGTTGCAGGAAGTGTGTCACTGTGAAGGTGGGTTCTGAGGTCTTATTTATGTTCAAGCCACGCCCAGTGAGACAGACCACTTCCTTTTGCCTGCCAGTCAAGATGTAGAATACTCGGCTACTTCTCCAGCACCATGCCTGCTTGCATGCCACCATGTCGCACCATGATGATTTATTTAGTTTTGTACCCGTGTGCTATAGGTGTGTGTTTACACGTCGGTGTGGATGCATATTATTGCACATGCCTTTGTGGAGGCGAGAGTCAAACATTGGCTGTCTTCTATCACTCTCTACCTTATTCTCTGAGACAGTCTCTCTCACTGAACCTGGAGCTCACCAACTGGTTACACTGGTTAGCCAATGAGGCCCTGGACCCTCTTGTCTCCACCTCCATGTGCTGGGATTATAGGTGTCCACTTTTCCCATGGATGCAAAGGATCACACCCAGGTCCTCATGGCTGCAGGGCAAGCACTGAGCTACCTAGCTATCTCTCCTATGTGTTTTTTTCCCTTCCCTCTTCTCCTCTCTTTCTCTGTGTGTGTGGGGTGTGTGTGTCTGTGTCTGTGTCTCTGTGTGTGTCTATGTGTGTCTGTGGGGTATGTGTGTGTGTGTGTCTGCATGTGTCTATGTGTGTGTGTCTCTGTGTGTGGGGTGTGTGTGGGTGTGTGTGTGTGTGTGTGTCTGTGTCTCTCTGTGTGTGTCTGTGTCTGTGTCTCTGTGTGTAGGTGTGTGTGTGTGTGTGTGTGTGTGTCTGTGTCTCTGTGTGTAGGTGTGTGTGTGTATATATATACATGCAGCAGTGTATGTATGGAGGTCAGAGGATAATGGATGAGTGTTAGTTTTCTCTTTCCGTCATGTGGGGCCCAGGGATTGAACTTGGATGGTTAAGTACCTTTATCCACTGAGCCATTGTGTTGGCCCTCCCATTTGTTTATAATTAATGGATTTTAATGATATATGTAATCTTAGTGGGGAGATGCCCTTACTTGTTAACTGGATTGGATCAGGCTCTTTACAGCCATCTTCAGAGTGTCCTCTGTGTCGGAAAGTTTGAAGATCAGTATTTATTTCTTAACTGAAAAGACTTGTGGTGTTGGGGCTGGGGAGTAGCCCAGGAAGGAGACTATTCAGATCCTTAGCACCCATGTAAATTCAAGTTAGGTGTGGTGGTTGTCCTGTAAACACGTGTGGGAGGCTGAGACAGAGGATCCTCCAGTGAAGCTTGCTAGCTGGACTAGCGGAATACTTAACTTTGGTTCAAGTGAGAGACCCTGGTTCAAAGTATGAGGTAGAGAGTGGTTGAGGAGACACCTGACATCAACCTCTGGCCTCCACAGGTGTGTGGGTCACAGGCACATCCACACTGGCATACACAAGTGTGTCCACACAGTGCAAGCACACACACACACACACACACACACACACACACACACACACACACACACACCTTGTGTTATTTAATGGACAGAAGCAATGAAGCCCGAATAGGGGTTGCTGTTCCTGATTGTTTTCCTATCAATTTTTAGACTCAGAAATGAACTGGAGGCAGAGAGACTGTTACTGCAGTCTGCTAAGGAACAGTCAGGTGAGTGCCTTCCAGAGCTGCCTGCTGCCCTTCTAGAGTCTTCTCTGGGAATCTCAATCCACCTCCCTTTCCTCCCTCACCATGCACCTACCTAATTCCTGTTTCCACTTCAGCCTCAAGTTCCTCGGTCTTCGGCGGGTTCTCCTTAAACCCAATCCAAACTGCTTGGTGTTCACGTGGCTCTCCCCAGGGCACCCCCTACCCCATCATTTTCATGTAGTTTCTTACCAGTATGCACTATTAGAAAGATAACCTGGAAGAGGTTCTGGTCACCGTTCACAACTGCCCCTTTCCACCTAGTACAGACTCTGCAAAACTAGGCATCCATTGATACTTACAGATTATGTGACTACTTCAAGAAGGAGTATCTTATTTCTTTGGAACAGTTGATTTTTTATTAATATACTTGTTACCCTACAGTTATGTTATATAATATAATCATATACATATATAGTTACACTATAGTTATATGTAATGTATGATATCGTTACACACATCACTGTTAAGAAGTGTTGAGATATTAAAAATAGTAATTGCTTTGCTTTCAAAACCATTTCCAGAAGCTTCTGCTAGAAACATAAACAATGAGGACCAACTCACTCTGATTGAGAAAGTTGAGAAGAGGAGATGTGAAATCCTTGAAAAATGGGATGAAATGAAAGCGCTTGAAAAACACATCAAAGAAACATTGGTGCATTCCAAAGTGTTGGATATCACTGAGAATGGGATTAAAAGTGTAGAGGTATGCAAATTATCTGTGTAAATATTTACATGTGTTTTTCTTAAAGATGCTCACAGAACAGTTTGATTCTGTAACAGGGTAAAATCTAATGAAGCTTAGTCCAAAATATGCTTTCACTTCAAAAGGTGTAGTGGCTACATAGAGCATTGAAGGCCTCACTAAAACAAGAACTGAAGTGATGTGAGTCTGTGGAGCCCTATGAGTGCTTGGAACATATAGATACTGCACAGAGCTTGTATGGAATGTGACCTGATAGGGCCCCTTATGGCTAGTTCCATGTATTTTAGCCATACTGTGTTCTTTGTTTTTAATGCAGAATAAGAATTACAAAGTGCATAGAAGGTAATGTTGGTCTAAACCATGGGTGGGTAAGTTGATTCTCCACAGAGCACAGTGTTATCCCACTGTTCCTGTAACTGCTCAGTATAGCTACCTGGGACCAAGCTTATGTGCCCTTTGCACACAGGCCGTGTATGTTGTGCAAGTGCTTACAAAGGCAGGCTGGAAGAGGTGTTGTGTTCCCTGGAGCTGGAATTACAGGTGGTTGTAAGCTGCCTGGCATGAGTTCTGGGAACTCTGGGCCTCTAGAAGAGCAGGAAGTGTGCCTAACCGCTGAGCCGTCTTTTCAGCCCCCACACTTTGAACCAAGTCCCATTAAATCATCAGTTCTTGCTGCTGTTGTGTGTGTTACTTATGGATGCAAGCATACCCTGGTGATGCTGTGGGCTAGTTTCTAGACATCACTGTAAAGCAGATACCACAATTAGGTGTGTTATAAGAATTATTCAGTTTCTCAGTGCATGTAAAGTTATGGTTACACTCTATGGCAGACAATCACATGCTTAACAGCGTGCTGTTGTAAACACAATGTACCCAAATCTAAAATTAACCCTTGCTATGACATGCTGAGGCTCATTAGGACTGCTGGACATGCTTGACACAGGCTTGTCACAAACCTTCAATTCCTAGGAAAAAGAAACAAAGTTTGTGAAGTAGGATAAATCAAAGTGCACGAAGTGAAATATATTTGTATTCTTTGGTTGTTTTGAGACAGGTTCTGTGTAACCCATGTGACCACAAAGCTAAGGGCAACCTTGAACTCCTAATCTTCCTGCTTCCACCTCCCAAGTACTGGGTTATGCTCCCATTCCTGACTTCTGCATTTATATTTCACCTTGTTTCTAGTAACAGATAACTGAGGAGTTCTAGTGGGCTCAGTATCTACAGGGTTTAACTCACAGGTTCTTTCCCACTATAGTGTCTCTTATTTAATGGTTTAAATGTCTATTTTATTGTTTTCTTTTCTTTTAAAATATATTTTTAAAAAATAGCCAGGCGGTGGTGGCGCATACCTTTAATCTCAGCACTTGGGAGGCAGAGCCAGGTGGATCTCTGTGAGTTTGAGACCAGCCTGGTCTACAGAGCAAGATTCAGGACAGGTTCCAAAACTGCACAGAGAAACCCTGTCTCGAAAAACCAAATAATAATAATAACAATAGTAATAGTAATAGTAATATAATATGTCCTGATTATGTTTTACCCTCCCTCTACTTCTTCCAGTTCCTCCCCAGATCCCCTCCTATCTGGATACACCTACTTTCTCACTAGAAAACAAACAGACTTCTATGGGATAATAGTAAAATAAAGTACGATAAGATAAAGCAAAAACTGACACATCAGGATTGGACAAAACAAACAGAAGCAAAACAGTCCAAGAGAAGGCACAAGATAAAGAGACCTACTCATTCACACACTCAGGAACACCATAAAAACACTAATCTGGAAGCCATAATGTGTAGAAAAGGGATCTGTGGGGGAAAAGAGAGAAGAAATGTAGGTAGAATTTCCAAGAACCACATAGAGGCTTAATATTAATTATAAATGCCTGGCCAATAGCTCAGGCTTGTTACTAGCTAACTCTTACATTTTAAATTAACCTATATTTCTGATCTGTGCTTTGCCATGTGGCTTTTCTCAGTATGGCATGCCCACCTTTATGGTGATATTTTATTTGTGCTGAAAAGTGATTTTATTTGTGTTAATAAAAAAAGTAGCCTGGGGGTCAGAGCTAATAGCAAGCCATAGCAGAAGCCAGGCAGTGGTGGTGTACATCTTTAATCCCAATCACATGACAGGCAGATCTCTGTGTGTTCAAGGATACAGCCAGCATGGAGACACACGCCTTTAATCTCAATATCAACCATAGAGACCTAGAGGTCTGTATAGACAGGCAGTGACGAGGAGGTCATGTGGTTGGGTTTACAACCAATAAGAAGGCAGAACAGAAAGTCAATAAAAAGACAGACACACAGGAAGTAGGTCTCTTTCTGAGGGGAAGGACAGCAGCGGCAGTGAAGGGTAAGAAAGGGTTTTAGTCTCAGCTCTTAGCCACTGCTCTGACCTCTTGGGCTTTTTACTCTGCATTTGGCTCTGTGTTTTTTATTTAATAAGACCATTACATTTACACATCTTGTTTCTCTCTACATCTGCAAGATAATCCTTTGACTCCGCCCTTCTCCTTCCCAGCGTTCTCTGTCTGGCTCTCCTCCAACCTTATCCTGTCCATCTATTGGACAGTCAGCCTCTTTATTAAATCAAACACAGTGACATATATTCACACAGTGTAAAGGAATATTCCATAAAGAAAAAATTATATAAATAAAATAAAAATAAAAAACAAGAATTAAAAAAAAATAAAAGAGCCCTGACACAGTATTGAGACAAGGAACCTCCAATGATGCTGTTTTCTGTTGTCTGTCTACTGCTGGGCATGCAGCCTACTCTTAAGAGTAGTCTGTGTGCCCAGTGAGACTTCCTTGGAGGAAACTAAATTTTCATTTGCGAATGGTTATCAATTGAGATAGCTTCTGGGATAGGGATGGGTGGCACGTGTCCAGTTCATCATCATCTCTAGAATCCTCACTGGTGCAGACCTGTGAAGGCCCTGCACATGCTGCCTCCATCTCTGACTTCATATGTGTGTTGATCATCTTGACTCAGAGGGGTTTGTCTTCTCGGTGTCCTCCACTGCCCTTTGCTCTTAGATTTTTTTCTACCTCCTTTTACATAGGGTTCTCTGAGCTCTGAAGGGAGGGATTTGATGGGGACATCTCATTTAGGGGCTGAGTGTTCCAAGGTCTCTCACTCTCTGCATGTCTGGCTGTGATTCTCTGTATTTGTTCCCATCTGCTACAAGAGGAAGTTTCTCTGATGATGGCCAAGCAAGGCACTGATCTATGAGTATAGCAGAATGTCATTGGGAGTCATTTTATTGCTACACTTTTTTTTTTTTTAGAACAGTGGTATTTGGTATTACCCTAGGTTCCTGGTCTATCTAGTCTCAGGTTCTTGGTCACTCAAGTAGTGTCAGATATAGAGTGGGCCTTAAATCAGGTGGTTGGTTACTCCTACAAATGTGGTGCCACCACTGCCCTAGCATAAATAGCAGGCAGGACACCATTGCAGATCAAAGGGTTTGTGGTTGACTTTGGTAGCATGCAGAGTACCTTCCTGTACCAAAGATGCTAGCACATAGATGTGAAGGCTGTGTGTAGGCACCCGCTTAACTTCTCTGGGTTTAACAAGTTGTGTAGGTGTTGTCTTCAGCAATAGGGCCTTACAATCAGGTTGTGGAGAGCAACTTCTCGTCTTGTCAACAGCTTCAGTTGCTTGGGGACTCCCATGGGACTCCTTTGGCCAACAACTTAATTAGATGTAACTCGTTTCCGGTACTGAAAGCTTCATTTGGTGTCCAGTTGGGGCTTTGTCTCCCCCACTATTTGCCAATTCCATTTAGATCTCTTTCATATAGGTATATATTTTAGGAAGCTTCTACTGTGTTAGGTTTCCATACTAACCCTCACATGGCCCTTAATTTTAGCTCTCTCTTCCTTTAATCCCCTCCCTTGTCCCTCTCTTCCATCCCCCTCTCCACTTAATCTCCTGTTCTACCCCCAAACATCCACCTATAACTGTCTATTCTATTTCCCTTTCCCAAGGAGATCTATCCAGCCCCCTAGTCTCGCACTCTATACCTAATCTCTGTGAGTCTCTGGCTTGTCACTTGGTTCTCATTGACTTAACAGCTAATATCTACACAGAAGTGAATACATAGCCTATTTGTCGTTCTGGGTCTGGGTTACCTCACTCAAAATGATCTTTTATCTAGTTCCATCCATTTACCTGAAAATCTCGTGATTTAATATGTTTTAATGGCTGAGTAATATCCCATTGTGTAAATGTACCACATTTTCTTTGTTCATTTTTTCTGTTGAGGGACACCTAGGTCATTTCCAGTTTCTGGTAATGATGAATAGAACAGCAATGAACATGATTGAGCAAGTGTCTCTGTGGTAGGATGAAATGTCCTTTGGGTAGATGCTCAAGAGTGGTATAGTTGGATCTTGAGGTAGACGTATTCCCAACTTCCTGAGGAACTGCCATATTGATTTCATAGTGTCTGTACAAGTTTGCACTCTCACTGGCAATGGATGAGGGTTCCTCCGACTCCACATCCTCACCAGCATAAGCTGTCACTTGTGTTTTTGATCTTAGCCATTCTGACAGGTATAAGATGAAATCTCAAAGTAGTTTTGATTTTTATTACCCTGATGGCTAAAGATGTTGAACATTTCTTTAAGTGTTTCTCAGCCATTTGAGTTTCCTCTTTTGAGGATTCTCTGTTTAGATTGCTACCCCATTTTTAATGGGTCATTTTTTTTCTTGATATCTAGTTTTTTGAGTTCTTTATATATTTTGGATACTAGGCCCCTGTCAGATATATAGTTGGTAAAAATCTTTTCCCATTCTGGAGGCTGCCACTTCATCCAATTGATGGTGTCCTTTGCTGTGCAGAAGCTTTTTTTGTTTCATATGATCCCATGTTGATCTTAGTGTCTATGCTGTCAGTGTTCAGTTTAGAAAATCTTTTCCTGTACTAATGAGTTCAAGGCTATTCCTCACTTTCTCTTCTATCAGGTTTAGTGTATTTGGTTTTATGTTGAGGTCTGTGATCCACTTGGAATTGAGTTTTGTGCAGGGTGGTAAGTATGAATCTATTTGCATTCTTCTACGTGCAGCCATCTGGTTGGACCAGTACCATTTGTTGAAGATGCTGTCTTTTTTCCAGTGTGTATTTCTGTGTGTTTTTATAAAAAAAAAAAATCAGGTGTCCAGATGTGTTGATTTATATCTGGGTCTTCAATTAAATACCCTTGATAAATATGTCTGTTTTTATGCCAAAGCCATACTGTCTTTTTTACTGTAGCATTGTCTTATAACATGAGATCAGAAACAATTAGACCTCTAGCAGTCTTTTATTGTTTAGGAATTTTTTTAGTTGTCCTAGTTTTTTGTGTTTCCACATAAAGCAGAGAATTTTCCTTTCAAGATCTGTGAAGAATTGTGTTGGAATTTTGATGGGGATTGCATTGAATCTGTAGATTGCTTTTGGTAGAATGGCCATTTTTACTATGTTAATCCTACTAACCTGTGAGCATGGGAGATCTTTCCATCTTCTGGCATTTCCTTCAAAGTCTTAAAGTTTTAGCATACAGGTCTTTCACTTGCTCAGCTAGACTTATCTCAAGATATTTTATATTATTTGAGGCTATTGTAACAGGTATTATTTCCCTGATTTCTTTCTCAGTCTGTTTGTCATTTATATATAGGAAGGTTACTGATCTTTTTGTCAGTTAATTTTGTAACCAGCTAATCTACTGGAAGTGTTTATCAGCTGTAGGAGTTCCCAGGTAGAATTTTCAGGGTCACTTGTATAAACTGTCACATCATCTTCAAATAAAGATGCGTTGACTTTTTCCTTTCCATTTGTATCTCCTTTATTTCCTTCAGTTGTCTTATTGCTCTAGCTAAGACTTCGAGTACTACATTGAATGGGTACATAGAGAGTGGAAACCTTGTCTTGTTCCTGATTTTAATGGAATTTACTTGAGTTTCTCTTCAATTGAGTTAATATTGGCTATGAGCTTGCTGTAAACTGCCTTTATTATGTTTAGGTATGTCCCTTCTACCTCTAATCTCTCCAGAAGCTTGTATCATGAAGGATTTTGTCAAACATACCTAATGAGATGATTATGTGGTATTTTTCTTTCAGTTTGTTCATATAGTGGATTAGATTTATTGATTTTCATATATTGAATCATCCCTGTATCTCTGGGAAAAAGCCTTCTTGATCATGGTAGATAATCTTTTTCAATGTGTTCTTGTATTGTTTTCAAATATTTTATTGAGATTTTTTGCATCAATATTCATAAAGGTAATGGGTCTCTAATTTTCTCTGTTGGGTCTTTGTGTGTTTGGGGTATCAATGTAATTGTAGTCTCATATAATGAATTGGGCAATGGTCTTTCATTTCCAGATTTCCCTCAGTTGGGGTTTTCTTTATTGATTTTATTTCTACTTTCAGGTCTCAAACTGTTTTATTCATTTACTTCCATTGTGTTTTCATTGATTTCTTGAAGGGGTTTATTCATTTCCTTCTTAAGGACCTCCATCAGATGCATAAAGGCTGTTTGAAGGTCTTTTGTCTCGTGCTTCAGCTATGTTGCCGTACTCAGGGCCTGCTGTGGTTGGGTTGTTGGGCTCTGGTGGAGACATATTGGGCTGCTTGTTTTTATTGTGTTTTTATGTTGGCCTCTAGGCATCTGGATTTGGGAAGATTATAATTCTAGGTGCTGGTATCTGGTCTTGTCTTTGTTGGGTGGGTGTTTTGTTCCTTGGTTTCTGTTTCCCTCTCTGGTTCTTAGGAGAATGTGGTGGTTGTGTGTTCTCTGGTAGGAAACTCTCCTGGGATCCTATAGGTGTGGCTACTCAACTGTGTTTTCTAGGTTCTGGGAGCTGACACTTAGGAATGGATATGGACTAGGAAGAATGGGGCTGAGGGGGTCCACTGTTGCTGGTTGTTTTTACCCTTTATTAGGGGGCTCGCCACCTAGCTCCCAAATAAATCACTCATGGAGGCCTATTCTTATGAATGGCCTTGGCTTGGCTTGGTTTCTAGCCAACTTTTCTTGGCTTAACTTAGCTCGTCTACCTTTTGCTGTTGGGCTTTTCCCGTTCCCTTCCTTCCATAATCTTACTCTTACTCCATGACTTGCTGGTTGTGTAGCTGGGTGGCTGGCCCCTGATTTTCTCCCTTTCTCTGGCCACTAGATCACTTTTCCCAGTTTTCTCCTCTGTATATACTCTCTGCCTGCCAGCCCCACCTATCCTTTCTCCTGCCTTGCTATTGGCCAGTTCTTTCTTTTTAGATCATCAGGTATTTCAGACAGGCACAGTAACACAGCTTCACAGAGTTAAACAAATGCAACATGAACAAAAGTAACACACCTTAAAATAGTATTCCCCAACAGTCCACAGGAAGGTAGGAAAGCAAAGTATTCCACCAGGATCTGGGAATGGAGGTGGAGAGCGAAGAGAAGCCATGACAGGTAGCCTGCTATACAGCTGGGGATGAGACTGGGGGATTAGCTGTGGAGGAGAGAAGGAGGAGTGAAGATCTGAAGCTCACCTACCTGCTTCCCTGGTCCACTTGCTTCTCTGACAGGCCTGGCTGGTGGTTTCCCAGGGAGTGCCTGCTGGAGCTGGGGGCTGGATGACAGGATGAGCATGGGAGCTCATAGAGGCTCTCTGTTGTTCAAGATCAGAGAGTCTGAGCTTGCTTTACCCAGCAGGGCTGCATAATGGGATGATTTGGTCACGGGCGTGATTGCCAGGTGTTTTGAAGGGTCTACACTTGGCCGTATGGTGTGCTTTGATCTTGCAAGGGGGAGGTCTTTTGTGTGGAGGCTGCAGCAAGTGGTCTGTTACAGAGATGAGGATGAGACTGGGGGATTGGATTTGGAGGAGCAGAGGGAGAGGTGAAGATCTGCAGTTAGCCTACCTGCTTTCCTGACCAGAGTAAATGTCTATTTTAAAATGATGCGGCTCTGAGCACGCTTAAATTCATAACCACACCAGTCTCATAATGCTTTTTTAAATTTCACAAATAGAGAAAAAGTCTTAATGTTTTTTTAAATTGCTTTTCAAATCATTTTCTTTTAGAATGAAGCTTTGAAGTTGGAAACAACAAACAAAATCTTAAGAAAGAAAATAAAAGTAAGATGTCTTTTTAATATACAAACTAGTGTCAGTCTATAGAAACATCTCTCAACCTGTCTGTTTGCCTGTGTCATAGGTCACACGAAAACGCATAACTTCTTCTCGTGGAATAGCTTTCTGCAATGTTAGCTGTGTCCGGCTGGCTGTCCAGACCTCAGCCTAGAGCCGGACTCTCATGTTCAGTGCATTCATGAAAACACACATCATGATGATGGAGTGCTCCAGTCTTAACTGCTCCTTTAACTTAGCCACACACCTTGCCACTCAGAATAATGAATAAAACAACCAGCAACAAGGAGTGGAATGCTCCAAACACACATGGACAATTGCTGTTTACATCACAGTTCTGCACACCGGGGCTGTGTGTGCCTCGGATGTGTGTGCCTCTGAGCTGTGCGTGGTGTGGTTAGCATACCATGCCCGACAGAGTCACCAGTTCTGATTCCATCTCATTGTCATTATACATGACCAAGATGTTGGTGTTCTCGATGACTGAAGGATTTTCAAATCTCCGCAGGTTATTGAAAACCAGGTCAAGCAGCTCATAAAAAAGAGTAAGATCGGCGACACAGAGAGGCAGTAAGCATCGATACCATGTTCTAAAATACACATGTGTGTGGTGTGTGTGTGTGTGCATGAATGTGCTTTTACACATGTGTGCAGGTGTGGCCGTGGAGGCCCCAGGTTAACATGGGGGATTCTTTTACTCTCCCTCATTCATGGAGGCAGACTCTCATTTGAACCCAGAGCCCACTGATACATCAGTCTCCTTGGGTTGGGTAGCTCGCCCCAAGGATCCTGTCTCCACCTTCTGAGTGTTAGGATTACAGGCAGGTTGCCTCCATGCCTACCTGGCATTTACATGGGTTCTGGGGATATGAACTCTGGTCCTTACATGTGCATGGCATGTGCTTTGCCCACTGAGAGATCTCCTCAGCCCTATGCCAGATACTGTGATAGAAAGAGCTGGAGTAATATCACTCACTCACCATGAAGTAGATGGCGCTTTGACAGTCCTCATGAGGGCCGACTTTCATACTCATGCATTGTCTTGCCCTGTGATCACTGAAGATCTAGACACCAACATGTACATTTTCTCTACCAATACACAAGTAGTTTCATTAGAAGCTAAAGGATTGTGGTAAATTATCAGGGGTAGAGACCAGGAATGTGAGGGTAGCATGTGGCATGGGTGGCATTCTTTGCTCAAATTGCAGGGCTTTTAATGGCAATGAAAATTAAAAAAAAAAATCCTACGCACATCTAAACTTTCGATTTAAAAAGTCAACAGGGACCAGTGAGATGGCTCAGCAGGGAAATGTACTTATCCCTAAGGCTGATGAACCGGAGTTTGATCCTTGACCTCTACATGGCAGAAGAGAACTGACCCCTATAGGCTGTTCTCTGACCTCCACCTGTGAACTGTGGCCTGGGCCCAACAGTGTCATCCTGCTTATCTAACTCTCTGTGCATAGGGGATTTTCCTCTGTAGCAGTTTTTAGGCATCGGGTTTGTGTTCCAAGGCAAAGGACAAAGAGCCAACCTTTTTCTCTCTGAGGCTTATTTATTCATTATTTATTTATTTTGCCTGACGCAGAAAGATGGCCTTCTTCAGGGACTTCCTCCCATATCTCACTGGCTAGCATTAGGTCCCAACATCACCCGTAGTTGTAGGGAAGGGCAGATAACAGAGACCACACTTCCCCTCCTCATGTGGTCGAGGAATGTGCAAGAATGAGGGAGCCTGGCTCACTCTCTCAGCTCCTTATGTCATGCTGGAAGTCAGCAAAGGACAGGAGGACAGTAACAGTTGCTTAGACCCCACTGGGAAGCTGCTGCTCCATTCTGGCTAGAAGGTATGTCGTCTGCACAGTATTGTCAGCCCAGAAGATGCTTTGGGGGTACCCCTCAAATGCCAGAGAAGCCCTGTGGCATTCAAGGCCGAAGCTCTGATAACAAAATTACTAAAAACAAAAGTTGTTGATTGCAATCTCATCTGTTTGCGTACATGTGACCCAAAATAGATATTTACTGGGACTTGTTCTTTTCTCCCTATTGTATATGTTTTCTCATCCATTGCATTTATTTCTTGTGTATTTTTAGGGTTCTGTGGGATCTCATTAAAGAATATGCAGAGTTACAAGATGTAGAAGATGACTCTCGAATATTTGGGAAGTGACACAGGAGGTCTCCACCTCTGAGTCCGCTGCCTGGACAGGTCAATGAGGATGTTTCTTTTAGTCAGCTTTCCCACTAATAACGTCAGTGTGTTCACAGGTGCACACTCCCTGTGATTTCTTTGACCTCTTTATATGATGTACTGGCCCTTAGTTCATCTTTTATCAGTAACTTTCAACTGGACAGAACACTTTTGAATATTTAGTAAGAATGAAGATGTAACCTGCTGTGATATAGACCAGCGCCATGTAAGTGTGGACGTATTTCCATATGTGCATTTAATACAATAAACGCCACACCCTTGCTGGTTGCGTGCTTACTCCTGTGGCCAAGAGACCTGGCAAACAGCTGAAGGGAGCACTGTGTTCGGCCTCATGATCTCAGGGGGTTCACTCCTTCATGGTCGGGCAGCTCGGTTCACCACTGAAGGAGCATGTGATGGAGATAGTTCCCACCAGCGCTGACCAGGAAGCAGAGAGCATGATGGGAATGAAGAGCCACGTGTAACCATCAGCAGCCCATTTCTAGTGGTCTACTTCTGCCAGCGTCTGTCCACAGCCAGGCAGGTTCCATAGCCTCCCCCAAACACTTGCCACCACCTGGGGACAAGTGCCTCAAACAGGAGCTTGTGGGGGCATTTCAGATTTAAATGGTATTAACAGTAGTGCCTGAATAAATACCCATTTAACTAAATAATGTTTGCTCCTTGTTGGAATGTTTGCATGGTGGCTGGCACGTACCTCAGTCATTTCTGAACTTGGTGACGTTTCTGAACTTGGTGAACACTTAAGATTTCTTCTCAACTCTTTGGGTATATGCTAGTATAAGCATACATATAAGCATACACAAGGAAATAATGACCTTAGTTCCTATGACCATCTATAGCAAGGATTTGAGGATCAAATGTGAGTGGTAAAGTACGAACATGAGAGAGTCCAACCTAATTTAGAGTATTGTGGAGGGGAGGGAAGGAGGAGAAAGGAGGGGGGAGGAGAGGGGAGAGAAGAGAGGAGGGAGAGGGAGAGGAGAGAGAGAAGGAGGGAGGGAGGGAGGAGAGGAGAGGAAAGAGTGTTGGTGCATTGGTTAGTGTCTCCTCCTACCCCCCTCCCCCCCACACACACACACACAAACCCTAGCCTATCTGGGAAGACAGACTCTCAACTGAGGAGCTGTCTCCATCACATTGCCTGTAGGCAAATCTGTGGGGGGCATTTTCTTCAGTACTGGTTGATGTGGCAAGTCCCAGCTACCCCTGGGCAGGAAGGACTGAGCTGTATAAGAAAGAAGACCAAGTGAGTCACAAACCAACCACAGATCCCCTTCCCCATGATGCCTGCTTCAGTTCCTACCTCGGCTTTCCTCAAAGATAGACTATAACCTGCAAGCTAAAAATAAATAAATAAATAAATAAAATCAAAACCTCTCCTCCCCGGAGTCGTTTTTGGTCAGTGTTTTATCACAGCAACAGGAAGGTAAAGGAAGACAGGGAGAGAAGAGGAGAGGCGGGTGGGGGGGGAGGGGAGGGGAGACCAGCAGGAGAGGACCCTGACAGCTGACCGAAGGCTTTACTGTAGCAGGAAAGAACCGGATTTCCGTTGCCTGCTGTTGGTGATCTGGGAGAATCCCATCAGAATCTAGGTTCCTCGGAGGTGAGGGAGAGGATGCTATGGGAGGCCTCTAACCGACTTGCTCAAACTCCCTGTGTGTGGCAGAGCTAGAAAGGGACCCTGTGTGTGGCTGATGGGATTCCTGCAGTCCATCACCTCATCGTGTTGCTGGTTACTATTATTCTTTGTCAACTTTACACAAACTGGGGTCATCTGGGGACAGGGAACCCTGATTGAAAAAAAACTGCCCCCGTCAGATTAGCCTGTGTGCAAGCCTGTGAGCATTTGTGGATTGATTGTAGAATGATTGACGTGGGCAGTCCAGCCCACTCTGAGCAGGTGGTTATGGGTGTATAAGAAAGCAGGCCAAAGAAGCCACGAGGAGCAAGCCACGAAGCAGCGTTCCTCCATGGTCTCTGCATCAGCTCCTGCCTCCAGGCTCCCGTCTGACTTCCCTTCGTGGTGGACTACAACGGTAGGCCCACATTAAGTCCTTCTGTCCCTCCCCAGGTTGACTGTGGTGAAGGTATCAGAAGCTATCGAGAGCAAACTAATGCACTCATGGTGGGCGTCTGTGTTCACAGGCTTTGTGACAGACACCGACGGCATTTCTGCACTGCCAGCAAGTGGTGGAAAGCTCAGCAGAACTTAAACGCCAGCCGGGTTTTGGTCATACAAGGGCAGAGCCACCCACACAAGGCTCAGGCCACGGTGTTGGCCGTATGGAGCTGGATAGTCATATTCATGGATTTGGGGTATCAGGGTCCAAATAGGTTTGTGGTAGGGATAAGAAGATTGAAGAGTAATTCATGGTTTTTGTTGGATTATTCCATTATTCTGGCTAATGTCATGAAAACAGGTTTTTTGTTTTTGTTTTTTTTTTTTGAGAAAGTTTGATAAAAGTTATAGGACAGCTTGGTCAAGATCAAAATTTGTAATAACTACCATGAGTGCTTCCTCCTTGTGACTAAAAAATTATTATTATTATTATTATTATTATTATTTTTGAGACAGGGTTTCTCTGTGTAGTTTTTGGTGCCTGTCCTGGATCTCACTCTGTAGACCAGGCTGGCCTCAAACTCACAGAGATTCGCCTGGCTCTGCCTCCTGAGTGCTGGGATTAAAGGCATGTGCCACCACCGCCTAAAAAATTATTTTTAAAGTAGATGAGAGGTCTTCCCGTCCATTCTTGATGTCAGCGATTTTCATTCTATTAGCATTCCAGTCTTAGTTGGCCAGCTGTGTGTGTGTGTGTGTGTCTTTGTATAAACTAACAGGAAGTGATGTCAATCCTCAAAAAAATCTACAGTTTTGAAAACTGACAGTGCGTTTATGTGTGTGTCTCTGTGTGTAATCAAGTGTACCACAGGGTACATGAGGAGGAGGTCAGAGGATAATCTGAGTCAGTTCTCTCCTTCATCAGGCAGAGTCTCCTTCCTCAGGTGTTCTAGTCATCAGGGGCTCCTGTGATGGGGAACTGCAGTGGATAGCAGGACCATCACACCAGCAACAGGAGCTCAGACCCCCAAGAGCTCCTAGGAATCCAGGCAAAAACCACATCTTCAGGGGTGTGTGTGTGTGTGTGTGTGTGTGTGTGTGTGTGTGTGTGTGTGTGTATTTCCTTCCTCCTTTCCAGCTTCCTCTACAACACCCAGGGATAGGGAGGAATGGAGCTCTCATGACCCTCCCTGGCCCTGGTAGGATGTGCTGTTTCTTCTCTGGGTCCAGCAGGCTGTCTTCTAATTGGCCCCCCTCTTCACACACCCAGCCAATCAGGGTCCAACTGAGACTATACACATTCTAGTTTCCACAGTCTGGCACATGAGACTCAAAGCTCCTACTGTAAGCTGAGGATTGTTCTTGCCTCAGACTCAGAGACTCAACCTGTGGCTGCTCACTCCTTTTTGGGGGACTGACCCTCCCCTTTCCTGCCCAGCCCATTCCTAACCCCATGAGCCTCGCTGCTGCTGAGACCTACTCTTCACAGAAGATGCTCTGAGATCACAGTGCTGGAGTGCTTACAGCCTCTCTTGCTTGGCCTCCTACTGCCTTGAGGACATCATTGCTATGAGCCTATTGGCAGGTAGTCCTGTGTTTGTTTACACTCCACTGTGCCTCGTTCTCTATTCTTATAAAGAGAGAAAGACCATTCTGCTCCAGAGTAAGAATTGACCATCTTCCCTACTTCCATGCCCAGCAAAATTCATGTGTGTCCACTATGTCTTGTGTGTGTGTTCTGGAGAAGTGCATGAGACTGAGTTTCTTAGGGAAGTGAATCCTGTTTACTGTTTTACATTCTGGATTTCCAGACCATGCTGCATGCATGTGAAATCTAATCACCGTGTTACTTCTTTTAATTATTGGAAAGGGCTGGTATGGCAGACATTTCTAACTCACCAGAGACACAGAACTTAGACTCTGCAGGACTCAGGCTGCCTCCCCTGTCATCCTGAATGGCAGACAGAACATTGAGCATGGGGGAGGCCAAAGTGCATTTGCTGGGTGATGGTTGTTTCCATTGCTCACTGTTGTATAACATTCTGTGACAAGTTGTGTCTTTGTCTTGGGTCCTTTTAGGACTCCTTAACACACAGTTTGTCTTTGCAAAGACTAAGGAACCTCCTTAAAACTTAAAACAAGGTTGTTCATTGGAGTGTTCTCCAAGAAACTCTGGGCATGTACTTGGCCTTACACTGATGGCAGGGAAGGGTGGGGTGTGGAAGTGTAGGGGGTTCTTGAGACTCCAAGGACTAACCAACATTCTCAAGTGTCACCCATTTTACCTACACTTCCTCTGTAAGTCCTTTATACCATCTCTGTCTCCTTCCATCCCTAATTTTAATACTAGTTTGTGGCTAGTACTGACTACACTCTACTGGCTCCCTGATCTGATTTCATTTATGCCTGCTCCTCACTTCCTCATTTCCAGAGACAGGGAAAAAAGTGCCTTCATGTGCACCCCTGAGACATATTCTATGCATGATAGATGCTTCTACCATGAAGGCTTGGAGGGGTAGACCTGTGATCACCTTTACCCAGGAAGCTGAGGCAGAAATACCATATCAGCCTGTGGTAGCAGGTACCATGTCTCAGGGGCTCTGTAGTACAGAACAGAACAGAGCAGTCAGAAGGATAACTGTGCTGTGGGATGTCTTTCTGTACATTGTGAATATGTGTTGCTCTCATTGGTTGATAAATAAAGCTGTTTTGGTCAATATCCAGGCAGAATAAGGTTAGGCAGTACATTCAAACTGAAGTCGGAGATGAAGGGTCGAGTTGAGCCAGATGTGATCCAGTCACCCAAGGAAAAAAATGTCAGAGAACTGGTAAGCCAGGGGCCATGTGGCAATGCATAGATTAATAGAAATAGGTTAACTTAAATGTAAAAGGCAGCTAATAATAAGCCTGAGTCATCAGCCAAATATTTATAATTAATATAAGCCTCTGAGTAATGATTTGGAAATGGCTGAAGGATGGGGCAGGACAGAGAAAAGTCTTCAGTCACATAACTGGCAAGGTTGAAGGTCTCTTAAGTTTTCAGATGACTTTCTTATCACACATATCTCAAGTGGGGGGACAGGCAAAAGTAACTCATTCCCTTCTTGCATCATCTTCTGGGATGCGGTGTGAAGATGCAGGGAACCTTGCTCCAAATCCTAGAGGTCTCTCCCAACACTGACAACGACGACGACAAGCCCAGGAGACATATGCAGAGGTAGTGTGAAGGATGGCTGCACCAGGGTATCTCAGCTGCTGTGGAGACTCACATGGAAACTGAAGACAGTGTTCCACATTAGCAATTACTGTCACACAGCAGAAGTTACCACTATGTGTACTCAGTCACAATGTAGCTTTGTTTAAAAATATCCTGAAAAAACTACATTTCTTTATGTCTGTCTATTATCTATCACTAAGTATGCAGATAGCCTTGATCCAGCTATCTGTCTATTATCTATTTTTCATATATCCAGATATTACGTATATACCCATCCATCCCTCAATTTTTATCTCTCCTTACTATGTATGTATGTATTGATAATATCTATCATGTGTTTGTATCTATTTATCTGTGTATAAATCATCCATATATATATTCACTTCTACTTATCTATAAATCTCTCCATATCTGTACCTATCTCTTCATTACTATATAGATCTATCATATATATGTGTGTATCTCTATGTATTCATATCTACCACCTATCTGTCATCTATTATCATTCATGTATTTATATCTATTATCTGTCATTTATCTATCACCTATTTTTATTTATTACCCATCTCATTATCTATTATCTGTCTGTATGTTTACATCTATTATCTATCTATCATCCTCTTACCATCTATCTTTATCCCTATCCATAAGTGTGGTAGAAAATATTGACCAAATAATCATCGTGAGTGAAGCAATGAGAATTCTAATCAAACATCATTGTCTTTTTATGAATTATCTTTTCCAAATTTAGTTAACAAAATTAGAGTTAGTGAGTTTATCTTCACTTGGATTTGATCCTGTGGTCTGATGTGAATGTAGTCATTCGAGTGTATGGAACTAAATTCCAAGGGGGAGTATTGTTGGCAAGAATGAGCCGCACAACACAGTGTCTGCTTGCTATGGCAGAGACATGAGCAAAAACCAGGACTGTCTTGGAGTTCACTTGGCTTTGGTGCACAGTTCAACCTTTCAGTTGTTATGTTTGGATGGACATTTGTTTTATATTCATGGGCATGCAAATCCATTTGGCTAAATCACTGAAATATGTGTTTGTAGGTGGTGTGTTAATGGGTATTACTTTAAAGAACTATCTAATTTAGTCTGTGAACATGACATTCATCTCATATTTTCTTCTTTCAAAAACATAACAGGTGAAAACTCCAGGGTCAGTTTCCAGATTTCTGTCATTGTGTGTGGCATTTTTTTTTTTTTTTTTTTTTTTTACGTTTACAAAGTGTAGCAAGAGCCAGGGCACTGAGCAGCTTCCTGTGTTCTAACAATGTAGGAGGATGTGTACAGCCCTCTGACAGGAAGAAATGGCTGTTGATTTTACTGCTGTCCCCACAAAACTGCTCAGGAAGCCTCCTTGCCCGATCTGCACAGAACTTAACGAGTCCCTGTTGCTAGGTAGTTGCTCTGGGTTCTCCTTGATCTCAGACTCTTCTCACTTGCAAAGAGCTCTGGGTATTTTAATGAGCTTCTTCAGCCACTTAACTTCACGTGAACTCCAGGACTCAGAGACACCAAACCGTGATTTGTCTGTACTCCAGCACCGCCCATTACACCCTGTCCTTTATCCTTGCTTCTCTCTTCTCTGGTTTTCAAAGAAACATGACTCCCCCTCTATCCTTCTTCTTTCCACCAACCAGCACCCATTACCCACTTCTGCCTTCATGAGGGACTTGTGTATTAAATTATTGCAAAGTTTCATTACACATATCATCATCAAAGCCTCCTAACACAGCTGACGTGACCTGCCCTCTATCTTCATGAGTGGATCCTAAATAATTCCAAGTTGGTAGTTCTCAATATTTCAAAAGATTCATTCAGTTTTATTTTATGTGTATGAATGACTACAGGTATGTATGTGTGTGCCTGTTGCATGCCATTGGAGGCCAGAAGAGGGCATTAGATCTCCTGAAACTGGAGTTACATGGTTGTGATTCACTGGGTGGGTGCTTGGAATTGAATCCAGGTCCTCTGCAAGAGCAGCCAGGGCTCTTAAGTATGGAGCAATCTCTCCGGTCCTGGTGGTTCTCATTTTTATCTGGAAATTAGACTCATTTACAGAGATTTTCTTAAAAATATGAGTGCCTGGGGCCCAACTCAGGCCCAACTCAGGCCAGATTTATCAGGAAAATGTTGGGCTATGGGCACTAGGACCTTTAAAAAAAAACATAGTTATGCTGATTGGTAGGCTATGGTGCCAAACCCTCCACCTCCCCGTGGTTGGTAGATATTTTAGTTAGGCCTTTATTGCTGTGAAGAGACACATTTAATTGGGGCTGGCTTACAGTTTCAGAGGTTCAGTCCATTATCATCATGGTGGGACATGGCAGCGTGCAGGCAGACATGGTGTTGGAGAGGTAGCTGAGAACTCTATATCTGGATCTGCAGGTATCCGGAAGAGAAGTGAGATACATTGGCCAGGTTTGAGAAACAGACCTCAAAGCCCACCTCCAATGACACACTTCCTCCAACAAAGCCACACCTACTCCAACGAGGTCATACCTCCTAATAGGGCCACTCCCTATGGGCCAATGGGGCCATTCTTATCCAAACCACCACATTTGGGTTGTAGGCTGCACCATGTGCCTCTAATTCATCTAGGCATGGGAGCAAAAGTTAAGCTATTCAGACCAAAGGGAAGGGTTTCATTTCACAGTTGTCAATGGGGTTCTGAAGTCCACTCCCTGTACTCATTCCAGTGTGAAAGGAAGATTCCATCATCACTGGAGCCATGCTGAACTCACCCATCTGCAGCTGGGAGCTTAAGGGCATGCAGCTCTTGAGCTGATTCCCTTTTTTTGCTATTCAGGAGCCAGCACACCCTTGAGTCATGTCCTGCCACTGTCTTGCTGATTTTCTCACTTCCGGTTACACTTGCTGCCGTCAGACCTCTGCCCCTTGTGCTGGATGGACACTGTCCTTGCTGAAGTGGAGAACCGCTTTCTTCGGGTCCTCTGTTCCCCCATCTTCCTCCATCAGTCACTCACAAGTGCTGTCCAAAGATCTCTGTGACTTTGCAGAGGAGGGCTCTCTGGAAGGAGCACCCTTCTTCTCTTCCTTTTAACAACAGTCAGTAGTTTTAATCTTTACAACTCCACTCACATGAGCCATCCTTCACCTTACCAGAGCAGGCACAAAGCCCCTTCTGTGTGGATAGCGTGACAGACCCAGCACAGTTCTGTTTGCATGCCACTCTCCGCTGGATGTGAGGCAGCAACCCAGGGAAGGATCTGAGCAGCCATGTCTGAGCTCTCCTTGTTTCCATCCCACCTGATATGTCTGAATGACTGGGGTTATGTACCCCAAAAGACGTACTTGTACATGCATGTTCTCCCTGTGCATATGTCTGATTTCACCCTTATAGAAAGGCACAGGGCAGATTGGGTAAGGGGCCACCCTAATGATCTCAGGTGAGCTTAGTCATCCGTGAGTAGCTACTTCTACACGAGGCCACTCTCTGAGGTGGAGGCTATATCTACATCTTTTGTGGTATCCCAGAAGCTGGAAAGTGGGAAACAGGTCTGTCAGATCTTCCTCTAGCATTGTTAGAAGGGGTGTGGCCCAGCTGATACCCTGATCTCACACAGCTGGCCACCAGAACTCTAGGGGCAGAGATTTTCAATGTTGAAGCCACTTAGCCTGTGGTCTTTTGCCACAGAACTCACCAGAAACTGCCACACCGAGGAATGCTGTGTGATTGGCAGAGTGTGGTGGTAAGAGCTGGGAAGCCATGCTTCAATCCAGAGAAGGCTCTGCCTCTGCACTCTAATCATAACCAAGAACAGAAAGGTCAGCTAAACACAGCCAGAGGAGAGCCGTCTTTCTCTGTCTCTATCTTGGACTCTATCAAGACTAGGTTTATTATAAGCCAGTGGTTCTCAGCCTTCCTAATGCTACAACCCCTTAATAGAGTTCCTTGTGTTGTGGTGACCCCCAACCATAAAATTTTGTTTCCACTTTATAACTTGTAATTTTGCTACTGTTATGAATTGTAATGTAAAGTCTGATATGAATAATATCTGATATGTGGCCCTCTGGGAAAGCGTTGTTCAGCCCAGGGGTCGGGACCCAAAGATTGAGAACTACTGTTATAAACCATGATCTCATGCAGTCACAGAAACTGACAAGTCCTATGGCCTGTCTTGTGGAAACTGGAGACCAGGAAGGCCAGTGTACAGCCTGGGGGCCTGAGGGTCAGGGGTTAATGGTGTAGGTTCCAGGAGTGCCAAAGGCAGAAAAAATGTATCCAGAAAGTGGATAGTGGGCCTCACCTTCTCTGCCTCTTGCCCTGCTGGGGTCTTCAGTGGATTGCATGTTCACTCAACACTGGGGCATGCTTTTGCTTGACTCAGTTTACCAACTCCTGTGTCAATCTCCCTTAGAAATATCCTCACAAATCCGGTAAGAACTAATGTTTAACCGCTGGCCACTGGGGCATGCCTTTGCTTGACTCAGTTTACCAACTCCGGTGTCAATCTCCTTTAGAAATACCCTCACAAACCCGGTAAGAACTAAGTTTAACCGCTGGCCCGGGCATCCTACAGTGTGCTTAAACTGACATGTAAAATTAACCTTCCCAGAAAGGCTGGGGAAGTGGTTTGCTCAGTGAAGGGCTTGCTTTGTAAGAACAAGGACCTCCGTTTCATCCCCAGGACCCACGTAATGGAAAGCCAGGCACAGTGTGGTCAAGTTCAAATCACTTTTGTGCAAAGTTGCTGTGAGCATTGGAGGCATCATTTTATACACTAATCCTTATCCCTCGTTTTCAGTTAAGAAAGCATTTTTTTGTATCTATCTTATTTACATTTTTTATTGTCTAACCTTTTAATGATTGATCCTGGACTTTTCTGGACATGCAATTGCATAATTAAAATCCATATGAGGTCATTTTTGCCTCCTTATACTTTATATTATAAATCCTCTGGTCCTTAAATTCAAGTTTACCTGTGTACTGCATGCCCAAGCTTTTTGCTTATCTCTTTTTCATAACTGTTGATATGTGAGTTTTGAAGGGAAGGGTGAGATTCTCCCCATGTAGTACAGCAACATGGACCTCTACTGATGTTTTCAATCTCAAAGATTCTATGCAAATAAAACTGGCTCCTACTCTTGTAAAGTCAGTCCATGCTTGTTGCTAATTGCTCCAGAAATCTGAGTACGGCTTAACTCTTTGAGGAGAGCCCACTGTCACATTTTCAACCAGTCACGTTCCCTTCTAGTGTGGAAGCTCGCCCTGTGACTTCTCATTTCTTCCTAGCCTAATCCCCACAGGTTCCCCAGTCCCCCTGGCATGACACATGGAGCTGAGGTGACTGAAGGTTACAGGGAGGAGCCTATACACCACAGGTGCTTCATGGGGGCTTCCCAAGGTGAAACGATGGAACACACAGCACCCTGTAGTCAGCCATGTGCTAGGCTGGACTGATGCACTGGGGAGCATCATGACAGGACTTTGCTCCTATTCTGGAGCCTCCTTCCTCTGACTCCTGTTTCCAAGCTGATGATGTCGGTAGTGATACCTAATGTGAAGATCAAATCTGACTCCATGCTGCTTTCACAGATTTCAGCCATTGCAGAACCCTCCTTTGAGGGATTCCTGCATGCTCCCAGAAGTGAGTAGCAGGTGCCAGTCCCTGAGAATGCTGGATGATTTAGTAATCTGGGATCACCTGACAGAAGTCAATGACTGTCTAGTTCACTCTCTAGGGCACTTGAGAGCCCTTTTGAGGCAATCTACAAATGATCCTGTAAGTACTGCTGAAGTCACCCACCAATCTCTGATTTCTGCCTGATGAGATTTGCTCTAGAGGTGCCTCATGACCTCACCCTGCATTCCCCACAGAACTTAGCATGCCTCTGTGCCCAGAAAAAGATCTGAAGCAGGAGACATGGGTTAGGGTGGAGAAGAGTATGTAAAAACCTCCTAGGAAATAGTAATCATATCCTATGGAGGAGAGAGTTGTGGGAATTGATGTTTCTGCTGTTACAGTATAGAGAGAAAGGTGGGGAGCAGAGAGAGTGGAGGGGATGTAATCTTGTCCCCCATCAGGTTGAGAGGTGGTGTTGAGCCCATGAGCATGGTGCTGACTTGGATGGGTGAGTCCTGGACAGTCTCATATTCAAGAAGCTTTCCTTTGCCCAGGTTGGTTCATAGGATTTACATATTTGCTGATCAGGACGAAAGAAAAGGGTATAGGCAGAATATCTTGTCCTGCCAGCCAGCTCCCAAATAACCACACAGAGACTTATTAATTATAGATGCTCGGCTGATAGCTTAGGCTTGTTACTAACTAGCTCTTACAACTTAAATTGACCCATATTTCTTATCTACCTTCTACCATGCATCTTTCTTTAACATGGCATGTTCATCTTGCTTCTTCCTGAGTCTCCTGGTGACTCCACCCTTCTTCATACCAATGCTCTCTCCCTGTCCACAATTCCTGCCTAACCTCTTTCTGCCTAGTTGTTGGCCATTTAGTTCTTTATTAAACCAATGAGCGCAACGTATTTTCACAGTGTACAAAAAGACTATTCCACAATAAAAGGGGGCTAAGTATGAAAATCATCTGGGTCCCTTGTCACCTGAAGATTTGTTTCAACTGAACATGACATTTTCCCCAAGCAGCTGAGCTCATCATGCACATACAATATTTCAGCAGGTTTTCATATGTTGGGAATGCAGACTCATAGCCTCACTTACTGGGAAAAAAGAAAGTGTGAATGCTCAGAATGGCTCCCATCACCTCAGGGAAGGAAGTCTGGGCTACATCCTCCCCCATGTGCTGACAGTCTTGCTTTGTTAGCAAGCCCACCCTGAAGTTAACCAAAGCAAATATTCTGCTTGCAGTATTTTCTCATCCCTCTACCCACACCCTCAGGAGTTCTTAAATTTCAACAAGAAAGATAATTTTCATCCTGGAGACAGGTTTATCTTTCTTGAGAGACTGTTCCACTGGGCCATGGTGGCTCATGCCTGTGACCCCAGCACTTGGAAGTATCAGAAGCACAAAATTGTTCTTGGCTATCTAGTGAGTTAGAAGAGACCAGCCTGGGCTACATAAGACTGCTGTTTGAGACTCAAAAAGAAAGGATTGCTTGCAACAGCTAATGTCAGGCATGACTGCCAGAGTTAAGTCATTTTAATGTTTAGACATCTGTCTGTTTGGAGATTCAGACAAGGGCCATTGAGTCTGAGGCTCTCCTAACTTCATTGTTGCACCTGCTCCCCCAAATTTCTCTGCAGATGTGAATTCCTGAGTGAAAACAAAAGGAATGTGCACTTGTTAATTGATACAGGTCACACACCACAGTTCTGGACTAGACTTTCCTTCAAGAGATACTGATGAGGATCTTGGGGCATCTTTCACAAATGCATGCTGGGTGTCCATGGCCTCGATATGGTCTGCTCCTTCAGAGGAGGGCTCTTATCTTACTTGTGGGTATCTCTGTTCTGTTGACCATTGCACAGTACTAACATTTGCAGTCTACAGGGATGTATCAATGAAACCTTGCTGGATTTATCATGCTCATAAGGAATGCCACACAGATTACTACCCTCTGCCGGGTGTGGGGGATGAACAGCTGCATGAGCCACAAGCACTTCAGCTTCTGGCTCTCAGGGCTAGCAATCATTGCTCACCTGCTATGATAGAACTTGAGCGGATGTGATGGCTATTGAAAGTCATATTAAAAATAGTTTCCCTTGCCTTGTCCGTAGTTAGATCAGATGGCAGGTCCTCACCTGCCAGTGCCACATACATGACCTACAGTGTGGCCTAAAGTATGTCAGTGACATTTTCCAATGAGGTGATTTGGAAGGCCCCAGGCAGCTTTGAGTAAAACTGGCTGGGTTCAGAACCAGGGTAGGGCATCTCTCCTTGGTGCCCCAGCCTGACATTCATTCATTCTGGAAGGGGGTAACCCTCGGGAACCTTCTGCCTTGTTAAGTTCTTCCCATGCCTCAGGTTCCCCCAAGGTTGCTCCCACCAATTGCACTGCCCCTTCCACTCCCTGATGAACTCTAAGGGAAGTGGCCCCTTCTGGCTCCCAGGATTCCCAAGCACATGCTGGCAGTGATGCCCTATCCTGCCCCTGCTTCCAGACTTCACATCTTCCTTGGTTCTGAGCCCAGTGAGTTTTGCTTCAAGCTGTCTCATTGGGTCCATGTCCCCTCATTCTCAGGTACTGCATTCTCCTGCCACCACACCTGCTTTGATTCACTGCTTAATTATCTGTCTGGCTGAAGATGCCCGAGTTATCCCAGCCAGAGGGGCTTCTAACTTCCCCTGGCTTTTACATTTACTTGTTTATTTGGGGTACGGTCAGTCAGCTTCCTCTTACCTGAGTACCTGCCACAAATGTTATGGGTGTAAGTTGGTATGATCCACTCCCTGAGCTAACAGCAGAAGCAGCTGTGAGGCTGTGAGCACTGGTTCTGATGCATCTGTGCCTTCTGTACTCTGAGGCATTCCATTCTCACACCCCCAGTAAAGCGCTGAGTTCTGTCCTTGTCTATACATAGAACACCATAGCCAGCACTGCTTGGCCTCCAAGCATGGCTGAGGTCATGGAGCCTGTGAGTATGGAGGGGCCTTGGCTCTGAATCCACAGTCCTCCAACACTCTATGACTACTCAAGAGTCCCGACATGTGTTGATGGATTGACACATCCACATAGATTTGGCTCTATGAAAAACAGCACAAAGGAACAGAGCTGCAGCATGATCCAGCCATACCCACTGCTGGCTTCACACCCCAAAGGACTGGAGTTGGTGAGAGGGAGACATGTTTTTCCATGCTCATCACAGCCCTCTTCACAGCCACCTGTACATGGAGAGAACATGTTTATTGATGAATAAAGAAAAAGATGTGTATACATAGCAGGTGTGACTCAGCCTCACAGAAGGAATCCTTTGCAATAGTATGGATGGATGCAGAGGGCAATATTTTAGATGAAATAACAGACTCTGAAAGGCGGATACTGACTACTATCACTCATGTGGAATCTGCAGCCTCAGGATGCAGCATAGAATCTGGTTTCTAGGAGCTGAGAGTGTCCCGGGGAAACGTTGGTGACAGGGTATAAAGGTTCGGTTGGATAGGAACTGCCAGCTCTAGACTGTTGTCTAGTGTACTGACAACAGCTACGGATGACCAAGAGGCTGGCTCTTAGACGTTTTACCACAAACACAGGGAAGGATGTGTGGTGATTGGTCTATTAATTAGATTCATGATGTAAGCACTGACCAGACCAGTGAGTTGTGCCCTGAAACACACACAGTCCACCCATCTCTTCAGGAAGCTGGAGAAGAGCTGGTAGGTCTGGTCCAGGGCAGTCTGTGTCTGGCCCTTGTCACTTTGGGTATGATTCTTGGTCCTAATCCCACAGAGGATGAGAGCCAGGGGTGAGTTTTCTCCAGACACACATGTGGAGACTTTAACATGTGCAATTATTATCTTCTATGTTCTTAGTAGGTGCAAGAAGTTGGATCGAGGCCCTGTCATCTGTTCTCAGTTTTGTTCATGTCTCCTAGGACGACTGTAAAACTCTGGACTCAGGCCTCGCTGTTTGGTGAGTGGATCAGTACCAGGTTTCCTTCTGTTTAATCATCCCCAAGTGTTTAGGGGAAATGCTGAGTTGTCGATTAATATTAAATCTAAAAATTAAAGCATAAAGTGTGAGCACAGCAATCATTAAAACTAACAGAGACAATCAGTCTTGTGTTGGTGTGTCTCTTGGTTCTCAGGGCTTGATGGCAAGGCAGTGGTTACAGGGATGATATATCCCTGTATTGTCCCAGTCTAGCCTCTGAGCATGCTGAGGTACCTGGGTCTTGGGTGTCAGGGTTGGCAGTGCAGAAAGCACTGTATGTATGGAAGAGTTGCTTTCCCTGCACAGCTGGCAGAGGCCTCCACTCGACCTTTGGCAGTGGTCCTGGCCCCGGGACCCCTCGGGCATGCCTAAGGCCCCAGCTGCAGTCATCACAGTAGTAGATTGGTTTTACCTGCGCCAATCCCCTATGCTGCTCAAATTACCTTCAGCAGGAGGAAGAGGCCAGGGGACAACTGGGGACTTTGTACAGCAGGGCGCAGTCCCCTTTTCCGGCTGTACCATGAAGGCAGCTTCCTCGGGCCTTTGTGCTGCCCATGCTCTCCTGCAAACGCCCACTGGACCTGTGCAGAAGGTGCTGACTTCCGAGTGTGCCTCGGGCTTCCCATCCTCACCCCCACGGGCCTTTGTGCTGCCCATGCGCTCCTGCAAACGCCCACTGGACCTGTGCAGAAGGTGCTGACTTCTGAGTCTGCCTCGGGCTTCCCATCCTCACCCCCACGGGCCTTTCGGAGCTCTTGCCATCTGGTGTCTGCTGGCTCTGGTGTCACTTCCTCAAGCACTTGCTGCCGGTGAGTTGGGGCTGCTTTTCCGTCTCTGTGGGTTAGCTCCGTGTGGGTTGAGGAAGCAGGTTTGGGGCCTTCTGCCGACAGCTAGGCTGTGAGGATAGCTCTTGGCAGTTTGTAGCAGCGAGAGGCGGAAAGGTGAACTCCTTCCTCTAACCAAATGAACACTACTGACTTCTGACCCGTGAACGATCAGCTACTTCACACACTGTTGGAAAATCTTGGCAGGTCTCTGTCATGGAAATCTTATTGTTACTTTGTTTTGAGGGAGTCTACTGACTTAGAGAGTTCTCATTTGTCATTGAGAGATGGCTGTTGCTTGCAGGAAATGCAGAGAATACACCCCACCCCCAGACAGGAACTGTTAAGCCTCCAGCCCCTTTCCCTAGAGAATAAGGGGGAGAAGGTTGACCCTCAGTGCTCATGGGCCAGGCTGCTTGGTTCCAGTAGAGCACCTGGTACTGGGAACTCTCTGGATGGGTTTTGGCTCGGTTGTCTGATCTGTGTCATCCCAGACTGGTCCACCCTGTGTCTGCCTGTAACTCGAGTTGCTAAATGGTCTTTTTAATAAAAAACCCGGAGCCAGATATTGGGGTAAATGCTGAAAGATCATAGAGACAAAAGAACAAGCCACAGCTACTTCTTACCTCAACAACTCCACAAATCCTCTGACTGAGTGTCTGAGTCCTCAGCTGAAAGGGTTCCAGCCAAAAAGGCTTCTGGCCAAAAGTCTCCAGACAAAAAGAGCTCTAGTTCCTGTCCCTCACACCTTATATACCTTTCTCTGCCCAGCCATGTCACTTCCTTCCTAGTGCTGGGAATAATGGCGTGTGATTCCCAAATACTGGTAGCAGAGGCATGAGATCTCAAGTGCTGGCATTAAAGGTGTGTGACTCCCAAGTACTGTGGTTGAAAGTGTGTGCCACCATTGACTGACTCTGTTTTTCTCCTAAACTGAGTCAATCTCATGTATCCAGGGTGGCTTTGAACTATCTGAATCTCTGCCTCCCAAGTCCTGGGATTAAAGGTGTGTGGCACCACTGCCTGGCCTCTATGTTTAGTCGAGTGGCTTGCTCTGTCCTCTGGTCTTCAGGCAAACTTTATTAGGGTACACAATATATCACCACACTGCTTACTCACCTTTCCCAGTTTGGTGTGTCTGTTCTTTCTGCTTTCCACCCTTACTCCGGGCTCTCTGCAGAGACACTTCAGACAAAAACTTAAGACAAATCCTTACAGTGACAGGTGACGTCATCTCAGGTCTCCCTTTCTGTTGTGACATCTGCCAGAGTGACACAAATGGACAGGAAAGGTCACAGAAGTGCTTTTTCTGGGGAAGACAAAATGGAGGTTGTTAAAAGCTGAATATTTGTAGGTATGATTGAAATGCTTACACACTTCATGAGATAGTTATTAGACATTCCTTCAAGCACTTGCTTTATTGTGGTTGTGGTTGTTGTTTTTAATTAAAATATAATTATATCATTTCTGCCCTCCAAGCTCTGCCATATTTTATCTCACTCCTCAAATTTATGGCTTCTTATTCTTTAGTGTTATAATATATACATATATTACAGTATACATATATATAGTATAGACATATATTACATGTATACATATGTTATATATAAATACACATGCATGTCTATACATACACACACACACACACATGCAACCAGTTGATTGCATTTAGTGTGGCTTGCATGTATATGTTTTTAGGGCTGACAATGGGATTGGATAGCCATTTAGGGAGTTCATCTCTGGGGAAGATTAATCTCTCAGCAATGTTAATTGCCTGAAGCTCTTCATCTAGAAATGGGGTCCCATGGCATATTAATGGTATTGTCATGGTTCAGGCCTTGTTTATGCAGCTGGACTGTTAACATTTCAGGAGTGCAGATCCCCTGTTATATATAAAAAACATGATCTTACTGTAACCTCTTGGTCCTCTGGCTATCACAATCTTTCTGCTTCGTCTTCCATGATGTCCCTGAGTCTTAGCTGCAGGAGTTGTGTTATTGATGTATCAATGGGGCCGGGCACCCGATGGTCAGCTGTTCTTTGCATTTTGCAAAGTTGTTGCAGATCTCTGTAATGGTCTCCATTTGCTGCAAAAACAATCAATGGTGTAGAAAACCGAGTATCTTTAGGTACAATTGAAATGCTTGTACACTCCATGAGATCTTTGTAGATGTTCTTGTAAGCAGTTGCTTCCTTTAAACATATTTTTACATTTATCTTATGTGTATGAGTGTTTTGCCTGGATCTGTTTACCACATGCACACAGTACCTTCAGAGACTAGGAGAGGGCATTAGATCCCCAGGAACTGGAGTTACGAATAATGTGAGCCACCATGTGAGTGCTGGGAACCAAACCAGGCTTTTCTGAAAGTACAACCAGTGCTCTTAACTGCTGAGCCATCTCTCCAGCCCCAGGTGCTTCCTTTTTGAAAAGAGATACTCCTTTAAGTTGCCTTTGGCTTCATGTGTAAATTAAATATATCATGCAGACCCAAGAATAAATGTCTTTATTCCTACTAATTTTTTCAGGTTAATAATTTAGAGAATTCAGAAGAGATACTAAAAATTATTTAGTAAATCATTTTGCTATTCATGAATTTTTTTACATGTGTTATTTGTAATAGCAATAAAATTACTATTACAAGATTAATGGTTTTCTGGGCTGGGGATGTAGCTCACTTGGTTGAGTGTGTGCCTAGCATGAAGGAAGACCTGCACTGGATTCCCAGTACCACATAAAACAGGTGATGGCAGCCGGGCGGTGGTGGCGCACGCCTTTAATCCCAGCACTCGGGAGGCAGAGCCAGGCGGATCTCTGTGAGTTCGAGGCCAGCCTGAGCTACCAAGTGAGTTCCAGGAAAGGCGCAAAGCTATACAGAGAAACCCTGTCTCGAAAAACCAAAAAAAAAAAAAAAAAAAAAAAAAAAAAACAGGTGATGGCACATGCCTGCGACCCCAGCACTCTGGAGGTACAGGCTGGAAGATTAGAAGTTCAGTCACCCTTGGCTAGACAGAGAATTCTTTTGGGACCAGCCTGGGCTACATGAGACCCTTTCTCCAAAGATAACCAGACAACGAACAAGTTTAAGGATTTTTTTGTTCCAGGAAAGCTGGAATCCTCGTGTAGGGGCCTTGCTCAAACCTTGACAAAGTTCTGCACACAACTTCCTGACAACCAGGTCCCTGTCCAGTCCATATTATCCAATCATACACACTTGAGTGAAAATGATGTGTCCAGACTAAGGTATTAACACACTTCTAACGTCCTCAGTGGATCAGAGAAAAACCTCCCGTGCCACTGTGTGGTGACCTGTGTCACCCTGGATTCTCCGTGATTCTGGATTTGCTCTGTTCAGGGAAACCTTAGCACTTGCTGTGAACGCTCCTTCACTCACTTTGTCCTCTCAGCCCTTCAGATGGATTAGTTCACGGGTGGTTTCCCACCCTGAGAAGACACAGGCAAACCTGTCGGTCGTGGGGATGTTGTGCTCTGACTCAAGAACCATCGCAGACCGCTGTTCTGTTTCCTCTGTTTCTAATCAAGCCGCAGAATAAAGAAGGAAAAACAAATGGGCCCAGGACAGACTCCTAAATTAAGTGTGTTTCATAGGCCGTTTTCTGTGATGTAAAATGTCCACTTCCTGCTTTTCTGATGAGCCCCTCACAGGGAGTGAGCATTGGCTGCCCAAGACACCTGTGCACCCCAACTTCTCCTGCCTAGTGACAGCCACAGGCCCCAGGAAATCCTCTCAAGCCCTTTTCTGTGTCCTTAAACCTATGCTCTATGGGTCTAGGCTCCCGTCTGCCTGGGTGAACCCTTCCTTAGCCCTCTCACCGACTGCATGTCTCCTTTCCGGCACCCGAGAGGAGGGATGTTCTAAGTTTATATTCCTTTCCAGTATTTAATCTCTAAGGGTCTCACAGAGGGGTTCCATTCCTACTTTAATGACACTGCCCTTTTTAATTTTTTTTTGAATACTTTGAATTTCTTGAGTATTGGAAAATTCAGATTCCTAACTTCGACCCCAAGCCCACTGGCTCCAAGCGTCCCCTCCGAGCACGCAGCCTGGGAGTCTGTATGTCCTCTCCCTGCTGAGAGCATGAATTGCTCGCCCTTGGTTGGCATTTTCTTTTATTCTTAGTTACAGTGGGACCTGGCTTTTAAAATGTTTGCGTGCGATGGAGAAACCAGTCAGGAAGTGTTAAACAGTAGAGGCTGGAAGGAGAGAGAACAGCTGTCCTCCAGGCCTCAGTGAGGTGAGCAGCCTCACCTACCTGCACTTTCATTTCAGATCCACGAGTGAATGAACTGCTTTGTTTAATCTTAATCAGTGGGTCTCGACCCCTTTGGGGTTGAAAGGCCCTTTCACAGGTGTCACATATCAGACATCCTGCATATTTGCATATTAGATGTTTAGGATTTGTAACAGTAGCAAAATTACAGTTACAAAGTAGCAATGAAAAGAATTTTATGATTGGGGATCATCACAACATGAGGTACTTTACTCAAGGGTCCAAGAGTTGCAGTATTAGGAAGGTTGAGAACCACTGGTGCTCACCTGTAATCCCGGCACTTGAGAGGCTGAGCAGGAAACACTCTGAGTTTAAGGCCAGCCTGGCTTACAGAGTGAGACCCCATGAGGAACATGGCACAGCAGCCACAGGGTGATGATACGCAGAAGTTTTCACTGAGTTAGAAAGCCTGACAACCTGGGACGTTCTATGATTGATGGATTATCCAGGGTTAGAGCGACTCTCCTGCAACAAAGATGACCCAACTGGTACCAGGTGTTAGACAAGAGATGGGTGGTCATCACCCCTCCTAGAGAAGGGGGAATGAGATGGTCCTTGCGGTAGTGTGGGTGGTCAGAAGTGAGTGACCTCACGGAGCCAGAAACACAATGGTGCTTGGAGAGGCAAACATGGTCACAAATTGCTAGGCAGAGTTTTAGAGAGTTGGAAGAGACAAAGGAAAGTGTCCAGGCATCTGCCTCCACTTAGCACCTGCACCGTGTGCAGCATGAAATACTAGGGACCTTAGAACTGCTGAGCTCTGGAGATACACAGTTCTCAGAACTCACACAGGGCTGGGTTGTGAGGCTATGAGTCTCACGAGCCATCAGGTACTTGTGACACCTAGAATATGAAGCACAGGCTGTGGGGGTGGGGGTGGGCAGGAGTAAAGGCCACTTGGGAACCAGCCCATGGAAACATGAGAGTCAAAGGATCAGCTGGATCACAGTCTGTCAAAAACATCTGAGCAATGTGACATTTGCATTTTCTAGAATTCTATAAGAAATGCCAGGCTGAGTGTGTGACTCGGGCTATAGAGTATTTGTTTAGCATGCTGAAGGCCTGAGGTTCATCCCCAGCAACACAAACACCAAAGCTTCCATCATCTCGTAAAGCCACGTCGCTATTTGGGGGAGGACCATCCATGTCTAAGTGGCCCCGCCTTCCAAGAAGACTGTGTCTCCTTCCCCTTGCTGAGCAGCTATCAAGGGCCAAGAGCATCTCCGTAAGGGCTGAGGCCTGGAGAAGAAAGGCTGTGTGTAACTACCTGCCTTTCCACAGCCCTGTGTCCCTCAGATGGGGACTAGACATCAGATTCTAATCTCTGTGAGGAAACACTGCACAATAATAAATGACTGTCGGTTCATACAACCACAGGGATGGATCTCAAAATCTTGGTGGGTGTGAAAGATGTCAGGGAGCAAAGAGAACCTGTGGTAGGAGTCAATCTATAGGATGTTTTAGATAGAGTGTGTCGGTATGCATATTATACATATACTCTATATATACGTGTGTGTGTGTGTGTGTGTGTGTGTGTGTGTGTGTGTGTGTGTGTGTGTGAGAGAGAGAGAGAGAGAGAGAGAGAGAGAGAGAGAGAGAGAGAGAGAGAGAGAGAGAGAGAGAAATAGATTATGTCCGTGGCTGGTGTCTAGTGGTGAGAGCTAACAACCAAAGTTCTTTCAGCCATGGCAGGTTCTGTTTGGTGTGTCCATTCCCAACGGGGGATTTTTCTCCATATTAGCCACAAGGTGTCAGGGCAGCCTGCTTTAAAACACCTCAGAATGTTCCACCATGGATCTCCAGAGGTATGCTTACAATGTTGGGAGTCAGACAAGGGCCTTTTGAGGTTTCCCACGGAGAACTTCCGTGTGCTGGGACAAGCAGGATGAGGGACTCCAGCCAGGCCTTGTCCTTTGAGAAGCGGCACACAGGGACCTTCTGTAGGATTTGCATTTTTATTCACCTCCCAGTGCCAGGCTGACGCCTCAGGAAAACGCTGGTGCCGAGACAGGAAGGCGGCAGCATCACTTCTCAGGCAATTTTGCCTGTGTATAAAGTGAGCGTTTGGAGATGCCTGTTACTATCATTTTATCCAGAATGCACTGAGCGTCTGTACTCACAGGTCTTCCGTGGCTGGGTCATGGGGCTGCATTCTAATTAATGTTTATCTTGGAGCTGTCCAGACTCTGCCTTACTCTTCCAAGGGCCTTTCACACCTGCCACTACTGCCTGTAGAGTGGGGTGGACAGCGGAAGGACCCAGAAGCGAACAACAGTAGGACCTTATTCTTTCTGCTGGCTGGGACCCAGGGCCGCGGCGGGTCTGCTCCACAGACAGAGGGCTGTCCCCTCTGCCAGCCAGAACTGTCCCCAGAGCAGAAACTGTGACATGGCTGGAGGTCATCATTCCTCTAGCCCTGTGTAAGAAGGTGGCAATGTTTAAGGAGAAATAAATAATACCACACTGAAAAGCAAACAAAGCCATAGACCTGGCAGCAAGGGGCCAGCATAGAAACAAAACAAAACAAATCTAACTCAGCCAAGAGGTGATTCTTTGTGTTACTGTGAGTCTCTTTCTCCCCTGCCCCATATACTGTCTCCGAGAAACATGTGTACATATAGATGCATACAACGCAACTGATTTTTCTGAGCAGTGTGGCCCTGATTCTCAAAAGCGAGTCCTTGGTGTGTTTTCCTGGAGATCTGGACATTGAAAGAGTACCAAATGTTTGCATTAAAAAAAAAAAAAACAATTTTAGTTTTACTTTTTATTTATAGGCACATATGTGGGTGTCTGCAGAGGCCACAAGAGGGCATGAGATCCCCTGGAGCTGGAGTTACAGGAAGTTGTGAGCTGTCTGTCTTGGCTGCTAGGAACCAGTCTTGGGTACTTTGAAAGAACAGGGAAGTGCTCTTAACCTCGAGCATCTCTCCTAAGCTAATGAGCAGTAGCAGCAGCAGCAGCAGCAGCAGCAGCAACAAAGTGAGCTCCTGAAACAACAGAACATAAAAATAACTCCAGGCAGAATCTTAGTGGTCCTGAGTAGTCTAGTGCTCTCTCTAAAGCTAAATTGGTGATTTTCTTACCTGTACAGAGAGAATGTGTGACCTTCCACATGGGACCTGAAATAGCCTATGAACCAAGACAGGTGCTTCTAGATGGGAAGAGTATCTGTAGGATGAGGTATTGTCAAATGCAATAATTTTTCTCCTTTCCATTTGTGTGTGTGCACTTTTGTGTGTTTGCATGTGTGTGGTCACACGTATGCACACTCCAAGCCTCGGAGTTGATGATGGTTGGTGTTAGGATTCATCTTCTATTGTTCTTCCATTGTATTCTTTGAGGCAGGGTGTCTCAGTCAAATGCAGAGCTCATTGATCAGGCTGTTCTTACCAGGCAGGGTGTCTCAGTCAAACCCAGAACTCATTGATCCAGCTGTTCTTGCCAGTTGCTTTGCTCTGGCGATCCTTGGTCTCCTTCTCCGGAGGCTGGAGTTACAGGTGAGCCCTCTTGTCTGCCTAGTATTTATTTGGGCTTTGGGGATCCAGACTCTGATCCTCATACGTGTCTGGTAAGTGCTTTAATTGGAACCACCTACCCAGAGTGTGAGAATTTAAAATAAAGTCTGCTCTACCCTGGAGGATGGCCAGGGACACTGGCTTTGCCTCTGACCCAGTCCTCTGTGGGGTGGGGGATACTCATGCCCCAGGAATGCTTTGCTGTTGGGGATTTGCTGTGGGTATTGTAGGCTCATTGAGAGACCTGAGGGGGTGAGTTTGAAGGGTACAGATAAAGGATCATGCCAAAAACCTTGGGCACCTGCCAAGGAAGTCAGATCCCCTGAGACTCAGGTTTCAAGTGGAGGAGCAGGGACACACTGGGGAGGAGCTGGTTCAGAGGCCAGCTGAACATCACCTAGCTCTCACAGTGGCTACAGTCATAGCCTTAGGTGATGTGAGCAGCAGTGAGAAGAACTGCAGAGGATCTAGAACCCTCATGGCTGTATAAGAAGAACCACCCTCAGGAGGAGTGTGACAGTGATGTGGAGCTCAGCAGGAAAAGCTTCTGCTTGGGATGGGTTAGGCTGTGAGAGTCTCCTCCATTGTTCTTAGGTTTGGTCTTTTCACGGTGATCAGATGGTTGAATACCCTGTCATCACAGAGCCCTCATCCAGTGACTGATGGAAGCAGATGCAGAGATCCACGGCTAGGCGCCAGGCCAAGCTCTAGGAGTCCAATTGATGAGAGAGAGAGAGGAGGGATTCTATAAGCAAGGGACATTGAGACCATGATGGGAAAGAGTACAGAGACAACTAGCCAAACTAGTGGAAACACATGAACTGTGGACCAATAGCTGAGGAGCCCCCATGGTACTGGACTAGGCCCTCTAGATAAGTGAGGTAGTTGTTTAGCTTGAACTGTTTAGGGGGCAGTGGGATCAGGACCCATCCCTGGTGCATGAGCTGGCTTTTTTGGAGCCCAGTGCCTAAAGTGAGACACTTTGCACAGCCTTGATGCAGGAAGGAGGGGCTTGGACCTGCCTCAACTGAATGTACCAGGTTCTGCTGACTTTCTATGGGAGACTTTGCCTTGGAGGAGGTGGGAATGGGAGGTGTGTTGTGGGGGAAGTCTGGGGGGGGGGCGGGAGGAGGGAGGAGACAGGAATTTGTGGTTGGTATGTAAAATGAATAGAAAGTCTCTTAATAATAATAATAATAATAATAATAATAATAATAATAATAATAATAATGAGTCTCCTCCATGCTGGCTGAAGAAGGCTGTGTGCCTGAGCATTCCAGCAGGCTGTTCCAGGTGTAAATGTGGGAGCCCCTCAGGTTGGAGCTCTAACAGATAATAAGTGCTTGCATCAAACCACTTTAGACAAACTAGCAAGGTGATTTTTGTTGTTGTTGTTTGCTCATTACTATGCCGATTATACAAATGAGCACACACCTTCTGAAGAGCAACTCCACAATACTCCTTTAAATGATCGATCGCTGCTTTTATTCTGTGGGTGCCTCTAAGATCAGAGGGAGGCACACTTCTATTACAAGAACAGTGTAAAAACAGTGCAATATTTTAAAGGAGCTGTTTAAATGATGCCTATTATACTAATGCAATAAAATATTGAGAAACAATTAAAATATATAATAATTAGAAAATATGGCTCTAATTTTTGGGTGATTATAGGGGAGTTTCTCTCTCTCTCTCTGTCTCTCTCTCTCTCTCTCTCTGTCTCTCTCTCTCTCTGTCTCTCTCTCTCTCTGTCTCTCTCTGTCTCTCTGTCTCTCTCTCTCTCTCTCCTCTCTCTCTCTCTCTCTCTCTCTCTCTCTCTCTCTCTCTCTGTCTCTGTCTCTGTCTCTCTCTTTATCCTTTTCTGTATTACCCAAATTTGCTGTAATTCAGAGGAGGAGTCTGGGGAAAAGAAACCTAACCTAGTCTTTGATACAAATTTTATCTTTAATTATATGATCAAGAAATCAGCACATAAGCATTCTCTATTTCTGAGTTGAAGCCAAAAACAAAATTTGACCAAATTAAGATGTCAAAGAGAACTGGTTCCAACTATTTATTAATCAATGCTTGCAGACAGTGACAGATTTAGTCCCTTGATGAGGCTCACGGAGTTTGTGTTTCAAATGGATTTTGTACAAGTTCCATCAAAATATTATTTCTTTTAGTAACAAGTTGCTGGCAAAGAAAGTGTTTAATTTCTTTAACTCGTAGACACCTCATTGTGTAAGACAGTCAGTGTGCATGATGTAATACAGGAAAATCACCGGAAGCGTTCCTCCCCAGATCCCCATGTTTCATTTACAGCCAATCAGTATTAAGCTATAATAGATTGTGTGCATTTTATTTTCTTCTCTTGGGAGATGTTTGCTACATGATGGCTTTGGTAATTGCAAGATAAGGGCTGGCTCCGCAGATGTCCCTGAAGGATGCATGTCCTGCTGAGGATGGGGTTTTAGCAGACCCCTAAAATCCAACATTGGAGGGATGGTCCTGTGGCTGAGAACTAGGCAGAAGTTTGAATTTTTCAGCGTGCGATTTTTAAAGTACACTCAGCCTTTTTTTTTTCCTGCTCCTCCTCCTGTAGACTCATTTCCACCTCATTAACCTCCCTTCAGTTCCCGGCGCCATATTCTCTCTCTGTGTTTCTGCTATTCTTTTGCTCAACATCTACTCCATCCCGCCTCAGCGCTCTTCTGTGAAGACTGCTTCATTTGGTTTCATTTGTGAAGGGTTCATTTCTCTGGTTTGCCAGACAGTTTGGGGCTGTGATAATGAAACTATTTAACCGCGCTGAATGAACCTCTCAAGCAGCTCTCGCGCACGGCACACTTTAACATTTTTAGAAGAGAGAACTGACAGCTGATTGATGAGCAGTCAGGAAGCATATTGCAGAAATACGAATATTTATTGCTTGTTAGATTATTGGTATAATCGGAATGTTTCAAGCTAATAATGTTTATTTGGTTTTATGTATGGCTAGGAAAATTATGTTTAAGTAGAGTGGACTAGTAGAAAATTCCAAATGCATACAATCCCATATTTAGTAGGTTTACATATCTGTAATTATTTTAAAACATATGCTTATTAGTTCTCTGAGAATTTTGTGTGCATATGAATAATTTTCATCCTCCTCAAGTTCTCCAAGTCCCCCCTCCTCTTCCCTATCCACCCAGCTTTGTGTCTTAAATATAAAAAAAATCCCATCGCATCCAATTTGTGTTTCCTAAATATTCTTGGACGTGTGGCCTTCCACAGAAGCATAGCTGACTCAACAGAGACTATACTCTAGAAAACAGTCCCTCCCTCTCCAAGCAGCTATCACTTGCTAGTAACTCCTTGCCTAGGGATTGTACCCAGCTCCCATCTTCGTGCTCTTACTGGGACTTGTTCAGATTTACACACACCTTGTATGTGAAACCATAACTGTTGTGAGATCACACGTGCACAGCTCTGCTGTGTCCCTGAGACACTGTTTTCCTTGTAATCCTCATCCACCATGTTTGGGTCTTCTACTCTCTCCATCCCCTCCTTAACAATGATCACTGACCCCTTGTGCAGCCTTGATGCAGGGGGAGGGACTTGGACCTGCCTCAACTGAATGTACCAGGCTCTGCTGACTCCCCATGGGAGGTCTTACCTTGTCTGAGGAGGGCATAGGGGAAGGGTTGAGGGGAGGAAGGCTGTGGGGGGGCTGGAGGAGGGAAGAGAGGGAGATCTGTGGTTGGCATGTAAAATGAATAAAAATTTTCTTAATAAATAAATGAATAAAAATAGAGAGAAAAACAATGATCACTGAGCCTTGGGAGGAGAGGCGTAGTGTAGATATGTTCTACCTAGGATTGGACATCCACACAAGTGTCTTCTCAGCACCTTGGCCAGTTGTGGGTCCCTGTAACCATCGTCATCTACTGCAGAAAGAAACCTCTCTGATGAGGACTGAGACACACTAATCTATGGGTATGATGAAGAGTCATAACGAGTTGGTTTAACACTATGCCCATTTAGCAGAATGGTAGTAGCCCGTTCTCCCCTAGGGCCTATGACCCATGTAGCCATTGGTTGCTGGCGTGATAATGGGGCCATGTATGAGCTTCAGATTGTGAGTTGGGATTTAAATCCAACAGAAGTTGGTTGACTCCTCCCATGACATTGGGCACATCTTGTCAGGCTGGCCATTGTTGTAGCTCTTAACAGGTAGGTAAGGTTGATGATTACTTTGCTGCTTGAGTCACAGAGCATGGTGAAGTCAAGCAGGTACTGATCTGGAAGCTTCATACTGGTGGGTAGCTTCCACAGTTCTGGAAGGTGCTGTGCATGCTACTGGAGGAGAAAGATCATCCGTAATGGTTTTTTTTTTTTTTTTTTGGTTTTTCGAGACAGGGTTTCTCTGTGTAGCTTTGCGCCTCTCCTGGAACTCACTTGGTAGCCCAGACTGGCCTCGAACTCACAGAGATCCGCCTGGCTCTGCCTCCCGAGTGCTGGGATTAAAGGCGTGCGCCACCGTAATGTTTTTTAAAAGAGAAACTATACCTGTTTTTTCTTTCTAGCTCATATGCCCACACACATATGCAAATGGAATATATGTACAGTCATATGTTTACTCAGTGTTATCTGTTTATCCTCCTTACATTCTTAATTAGTTTTGAAAATTCTGAAATGACTATGAATAACAAGACCATACCACTTACATGTTACAAAAGTGGCAACCATGCTGAGATAAAGCATAAATATTGGTACAGGAGGACTTCAACAAAATCTGTGACTTCTAGGTTATTGCACTTAAAAGTAAATCAGTTTTAAAAGTAAACATGGTAAAAGAGTTAATTCTTTTACCAAATGATTGGTAGGGTAGTGCTTGTTGATTTTAGATCAACCTTCATAAGAAAATATGTTTCTCAGATAGAAACACATCTTTGCTCTTGTAAACAAATTGCTGATGAAGAGTTTTCACAGATGTATTTGGACATAAAACTAAAATATAATATTGGTTGATTTTTTTTTTACTAAAATGCATCTTCTTATGAGTAATTTATGGTAAAACACACTTTTAACGTTCTACCAGTAAATAATGGAGATTGGTGCAAAAAAATTCTCATGGTTTTTTTTTTTATGTAAAATAATTACAAGTCAGTATTGTGAGTCCAGGAATGTTATCAAGGAGTTATAAGGTTTACCACAGAGGAAATGTCAATGAAACCACAGCTTGAGCACATTCAGAGAGAGCCAGCACTTTAGGGAAACACAGGGGAAGATCACAGAAAGGCGTATAATGGCCAAGGCTGACATGAAGGAGTGTAGTTGCAGAGTGCTGAAGAGCAGGCAGAGGGTCTGGGATGCCATGCTCCGTAACTCACATGCCATGAAACCCACAGCACTACAGGAGGTTGGCCTAATCTCAGAATCTCCAGATGTGCCTCCCATGAGACCCAGACTTGGATCCATGATGTTCATTGTTCTTGGGTATTTTTTCAAGAAATTGAAGGCGTATACATGCAAAGACTTGCACACAAATACTCATAGCAGCTCTATTTGCAATACTCTAAAACTGGGCTGGGACAGTGTCCCCATCCCCAAATGTCCACTGAAGGAAGAGTAGCTATGGAAATTCACCCAGTGAAAGACTAGGTATAAAAACGATTAAACTCTTCCAGCTACAGCCTAGAGGAACCTCAGAAAGATTGTACAGAGTGAAAGAAACAACAAAATATTATACTGCTTGCCTTCCTTTATATAAAATTCTAGAAAATGCATGTTTATCTATAGCGACTAGGTGCTGTTTTGTGCTTTGCGTGGGACAGAGAAGATGGGGGAGAAATGGGAAAACAGGATTTTGAAGTGGTAGAGGGTGCACTCATGGATCCATGATGTCCACTGTGGCGTAGAAACTTGTCGAAATTATGAACAAGTATTCCTGAAAGCTGTTGCATGTTCTGCAGCTGCTAAAAATGCACATCAGAATTAAAAGTAGTCAAAAGCACACACAAGAGAATATGGGCTATCTATCCCACAATATAAAGTAATTGCTGTTTTAGAAGTTTTATAGCATGGTACCTCTTTCCTATTTTCATTTCCAGAAGTCAGGCTCCCAAGCAAGTCCCTCTAAAAGTTCTGAACATGAAGAGCGTCTAGCACCCTGTAGAGGAGGAAGGGCCATCCCAGGAGAAGAGCACACCAGAATCGGGTGACTGTGGTTCCAGCTCTCCACTTTAAGCTTTGGTTATGTTGTTCTCCTGTCCAGGATGCATGTCAGGACCAGCCACAGCCACCTATTCTATTGGCAGTTTTATCTTTGTCAAATGTCCCTTTATTATTGAAGGAGTATTCAAAGCAGTCCTTGCCTATGGCTTCAAGTTACGTCTTAAAGGGCTGGTCCCCATCTGATGGACAAGTGATAGAAGCTTTAAGAGGTGGGGCTCAAGGAAGGGAGTGAGATCACTGGGGACATGTCCTTGAAGAGGATGTCAAGACTGGCTCTTCACCCCTCTGTTTTCTAGCAGCCGCGGGGGGAGAGGGGTAAAGGCTTTGTGCTCCTTTGTGTTCCCCACTGTAGTGGGTAGCTGTTCCAGCTTTGATCTGGAAGTTCCAACCCCCATTGAGGCTTCAGTAACTGTCACGCCTCCAAGGCAGGGCCAAGACAGGAGCCCTTAAGACCCGAGATCCAGATGTGCCAGCTCTCTTGGTTCCTGGATCCTGGACCCTGGAGGTAGATTGGGCAGAGTTCTCCAGAGAACACCTTTGGACTGCGCTACACTTTTCCTGGACCCTGTAACCTATCCCTTTACTTGTAAGTTAACCCACAAAATAAACCTCCCTTTTAACTATGTGGAGTTGCCTTAATACAACAACCAATACCCCACCATGAGTGTTACCCCTCAACACAGGCAACAAGACCAGGACCAACTACCAGAGACCAGAAGGGCAGCAGTGTAAACACAAACACAACCCTTCCTTGTTTTAAGTCAATCTCTGGTGTGCCATCGCTCAGCAGAAAGCTGATTAACTCCAAGAGTTGATTCTGGAACAATCTCAGTTCCTAACACATGAGCTTCTATATGTACACACATGCCCCTAGACAACTTGCATCTGTGTCCTGTTAGATCTGTAACTAGACACTCGCGTTAGAGTGGCCTGCATTGAAGCTGTTCTCTGGAGGGTCAGATTACAACCTGCCTTTTGTTAGAGGTGGAAAACATACCAGAGAGACCCTCAACGTCTTCCCTCAGCAACTCAGACACATGTTTCTGACACCTTGCTTTCTAAGAAGAGCTTGGTGTCCTGAAGCCTCAGAGCTGATGAGAAATTAGTCATTCTGGTCAACACTCTTAAGCTTTGATCTTTCCAGCAGCAATGTGAATTTTACATATTTTTTTTTCCACTGGCATACTTTGTTTTTATCACAAAGGACTGAGACTTAGCCTTTGATAAATTCTCATTTGCAGAAATAAAGTAAAAGGGAGAAAATCATTTAGGACCTTATGAAAAAGCCAGATTTACCCCAGCTTGCCCCTGAGTGATTGTTCTGAAGTTTGGATCGCGCGCGCGTGCACGCACACACACGCACACGCACACACATCTCCAAGCATGGGAAGAATTTGCATTAAATCAGGCACATGAAAGGATGGGACCAAGGAGAGCTCTCTGACAAGCCTGCTCTTTATTCTCTTGGGCTAATTGTGTCACTTGACACACTGGCATCCGGAATAGTGAGATTCTGACAGGCTAATTTCAGCTTGTGCTTCCGATGAAATGTACATAAGGCACCTGTTATGTTTAGTGACAGTCCGTGTCATTTTCTGTTTAAAAGCATTCCATTCGTGTGGCTGCCTAGGAGTGCAGGAGCCAGTCCTTTGAGGGACTGGGAAAGAGATCTGAAGGCTACTGATAGTTTGCACAACATCAGGGCTGAGGCAAGGGAGGGGAGGCCCGGATCAGCAGGCTGCTTGGGTGACCATGTAGGGCAGGGTTCAAGGAGATGTCATCATCACAGCTGGATGTCTGAGGGTAAACAGGAGCCCGGTGCCTGCCGGTGGCTTCCCCATCGGCAGTAAGATCTTAGAGTCTTAACAGCAGCCAGTCAGATGGGGGTTTCACTTGCGTATTGGTCCAGCTTGATGCGGCGGTGGAGTAGAAAAGCTAAAAGGGAGGTCTCTGTGGGGTCAGAGGACACAACACTTACTAGAACAGAACAGCAAAAACAAAATAGAACCCACGAAGGCTAAAGGACATGCACAGCCAGCAGGTGGCACCATCAGACCACACAGAAGCCTGCTTCCTGGCCGCGCGCTGTACTGGGGAGATTAGAGCCATATACAATTTCCTGTTGGCATCGAAGGTGAAGTCAAGGGTTGATATAAAGAGCATCATGAGGCTTTGAAAATGCCGCATGCCAGCAGCAACCCAGGCTCAGCCTTAAGAGAACTTCAGAAGCGAGGGCACCAAGGCGGATACTGAGTCATGCTCCCATCGAAATAGCGGCTGATGTCACTGGTGCAAATAGACCTGGAGATCTCTTCTGTTTATCTTGCTGTAAAGAGGTGGCATTCACTGGGTGACTAGAGAGTTCATTTAATTACAAAAGACAGAGCCATAATCGAAAAGCAGGATGGGACTTCCTTGTCTAAAACGTGCAGAGGATATTTGGAACCGTGTATTTCCTAACCTGTGGTCTATGGCGTCTTTTAAAATGTTCTTTGCGAAGGAAACAGGATTTGGAACAGCAAAGATTGCTCAGGTCAAGACAGTGTGTAATTACAGTGCCAGATGGAGACTATTTCTGCCAACCACAATTCTAATTTCGTCTTTCTCTTTATCCAGTACTAAATTGAGTCTACTTAATAGAGACACACACTGCCAAAGCCACCCACAGCCCACAGCCCATTCTGATTTCCCTCCTATCTTGTGATATTTTAGACAAGCCCAGGGTTTAGACTGAATGAAGGCAAGCTGCAGTATCATAGGACTGACTGATCTACAAAGGATCGGGGAGACTTAAACAATGCGTACAGGAGGCTGGTATAGTCCTCTGACCAGAGAAGCCTTGGGAGAGGAACAATCTGATCATGCCCCTGTTGTGGGTTTAAGTTGCTATTTCCTTACACTGAGTCTCAACTATCCCAGCAGGAATTTTGCATAGAAATCTACAGAGCCAATGTCTTCTCGCACTTGCTGGGTGCCCCACTTACTGGGTGTGATCCTTGGCTAGGACTTTCCTAAAGCCTCCTTTCCCCCAAATCACTGTGGTTTCAGGGCATCAGATAGGACGAGGTCATCAGTGTGCTGCTGCTGGTGCTGCTGGTGCTGGTGCTGGTGCTGCTGCTGCTGCTGCTGCTGCTGCTGTTGCTGCTGCGGGGTGGTGGGCTGGCCATGGAGATCTGAAATCTAGGATCTAGCTTTTCCACAGAGGTGTGTGGGTTTCTGTTTGTAGGGAATAGAAATTAAAGAAGTAGGGCTGAACAGAAGGGAGGGATGAGGGATATGAGAAGGAGGAGAGGGGAGGGGAGAGGGGAAGGGAAGAAAAGGGAGAGGCGAGGGGAGGAGAGAGGAGAGAGTGTCTCATCTCCAAAGTCTGAGCAGTGATAAAGACATACAGCCCAAGCCTGGGAAGTGTAGTTCTGGAAGACCCCGTTGCGCTCAGCTTATTTTCTTTCTTATCAGAGTGAGCTGCTATTACCTCCATCAGAATCCTATTTAGGCAATCATGGCAATTTTCCAAAAGGGATTTGGGATTGCTCAGTTTCATAAACCCAAGAGCTGAATTCTCCCTGGTTACTCATCTGAGTCCTGAAGCCAACCCAACCTCTTTCCACATCTCTCCATTCCCTCACCCCTTGAATGACAGGCCTCTTGGGACTCCGCTTTAACCAAGTTCAATGAGTGTTTCTCATGTGCATATGGATGGAGGGCCACCCACTGGGACATGGACGTTTTAGCAACCACACCCCTGAAAATAAGGGACTCCCCATCAGCAGCCGAGCTCTTCAGCTGGAAGTGAGGCCTTGGGAGCCCCCCCCCCTCCACGTTGCAGGGTTGACTGGTTTTATCTAGTGCAGTTCCTGTGAAGACTACCACAGCTGTTAAGAGTTCATGGGTACCACAGACATGTCACCTTCGGTAGACGACCATCAACTCACAGTGTCCTTCCCATCCTCTGGCTCTCAGGACCTACTGCTCTCTCTTCTGAGATGTGATCTGAACCTGGTGGGGAGGAAGTATGATATAGATGTTTAGAAGGCAGTTGGATACTGTATCTATTTAGCAAAGTGATAGTAGTAGGTTCTCCTCCAGGGCCTGGGTCTGTGACCTCTCTAGCCACAAGATCTCGGCCAGGTGTATAGTCCTTTGAATGATGGTTGTCCAGGACTATCGGCTTTGAGTTCTCCTGATGCCTTCCTCCAAGGCAGGAACTGCTGATCCTGGTCACAGCCAGATGAGAAATGATTGGATATTTGGAACACGGCATGTGATTCTGTTCCTAATCTGCTATGATACTTCTTCAGCTAGGAGTCCTCTTTCCCTCCGACCCTTCCCTTGAACAGAGGGTGTTGACTTCAGAGGCTAACCTCCCTGCTGGCTTCTCTATCTCCATCAAAGTTTCATCTTCTCAGGCTGGCCTGTCCATCAGGGATGTTCTGCCTTACTTCTTGCTTCCTTCCCACATCCACATGTACAATTAGATGATGATTTTAGAGAAGGAAGCTTTGACTCTCTGTGACCTGTGATTGGACATTACTTTTGTTTTGTTATTGTTATTATTGATTATTTATTATTTTGCAGTACCAGGGACTGAGTTTGGGGATGGGTGCATGGTAGGCAACCGATCTAACACTGGACCGCAGTCTCAACTATCAACCATTGATTATAAACACTAAAACTGTGGCTTTTGTTCTGAGCACCTCCTGAGGCTCTCAGAGCTTCTCCCCGGACATTGTCAGTAGTCACATGACTGTGTCTTGACGTCTGTGCTCACCCCTTCACCTGTGTTCTCTACAAATCTATGTGAACGACTTCATGGAAACATGCATCTGTTATGTCATTTTGGCTTAGAATACCCCGGTGTGTTCCAATCACTCCTGGAACTGTACGGGTCCCTTCTCTGTTTAGGATGGGCTGGTCGAGCTGCAGCCTCCTTCCATGTCTCTCACACAAGCTCTGTTCCCTTGCAGCCATTCCATCTCCTGTGAGTGTCCACACATGTTGAGCTGTGTGCACAGAGGTATTTGAGTTTGCTGTTCCTGCCCTGGGGATGCTTTCCCCCAGTTCTACTCCTGGCATCTACCTGCCAGCCCCACAGAACCTGGCTCTTCCCTTCCCAGCCCTGCCTTCTCTAGGTGAGGTCTCCACTAAGACATGGTCCATGAAAATGGGAGTGGTTTCTGTGGGATTCACATTTCCTTTGTTCTCTTGACACAGTGTCTACTGTATTAGAAACATCCACTGGGACAACTATTAAATGAATGGGTTCATAAGCCAAAAGCCGAACTGATTTACCCTCTGATTGGAGCCCCTGAAGCCAGGTTTATGATGTTCTCTGAATATTTCAACTCTGTTCTTCTTGCTCTGCTCCGTGATTTCTTCAGTTGGATAATAACCTCTTCCATCTACTCATCACCCCTTCTCTGTCTGTTTCTGATGTCCCTTTCTTATGTACTATTCTATGAAGCATAATATATCAACATGTACTGTTAACCAAGAGATAACTTCTCAAGAAAGCGTGATTTCTCCTCTCAAATGGTTTTGCTTTGAGGATGAATCCTGTGTTTATCATCTTTCCATTGTCCTGGAGCCCCTTAGTGCTGTGATGATGGGCTAATGGATGTGAGAAAGATGGTTTTGAAAGAGGCCAGCACGATGCTTCATCCTTCATCGGGATGAAATGAGCCATGCGAGGCGAGGCTGAGTACCTGCAACTCTCCTAACATGTCCCCTATTCCCAGAGCTCCTTGGACTGCTACAAAAAGAAGATGATGTCAGAAATGATATGCCATGTCCTTCTGCTCTGGGACAGATATGAGGTGCCAGGTACCAAAGAGTGTCATGTCCTCAATCTCCAACCTTGAGTGCTCCATCTTGAGAGCAGAAATTCACTCTCCATTCTATTTAATTTGACAAATGGAGGTAGGAGTTAATAATTTAGGGCAATCAATGAAGGGAATCTGGTTAGGGAACCAGAGTATTGCTGGGCTGGGATCAGAAGGGGTCCTGGATGAAATGTCCAGGAGATTAGAGGATGATGGAGCTTGCCAGGGGCTGTGTGCAGTGACAATGCCTTGGGTCCGGTTCATCCTGACACTGCAGTCTTGTGCCTGTGGTCACAGTGGTGAGGACCTGGTGACACTCAGTTCAGTGCTATCCATGGTGAGAGGAAACAGTAGCTGAAATGAGTCCAAAAACTCTGCAATGTGGCTTCCAGTCATCAAGGCAATGACAGAAGCCACCTGTTGTTGCTCAGGTCCTCTAGGGGCTGTTTCCTTCTGATGAATACGAAGTTGAACAAGGCATCTGAGGCCATTTTGATGGACAGAGAAGGTGTAACATGGATCAGAGACACCCAAGAGAGTCCGACACTGAGTTGCTAGGTGAGAACCCACCACCATCAGCCACTGGGAAATGAACAATGATGGAATATCAGGAGCCAGTTAGGTTAAACCCAGCTAATGAAGTTAAGTTGGGAGCCAGTGTTGAAGCCTGTCAGCCCAAGGACAAAGTAGGGGAGAGGGCAGCCTCTTGTCTTCGCTGCCTCTTGAAGGGAAAAGGAAACAAAGGAGACAGACCAGGGCTCAGTCTGTTCTCTATGCTCTTCCCCAAACTGCTTTCCTTTGGGAAGAAATCCAGAACCTTTGTTTCTATACTTTCTTGGTCACTGATGATGTCTCGTGCTCAGTTCTCGACCGGTGAACTAAACAGAGAATGTCTCCATGGAGAACTTTGTATCCTAGGGGTGGGAGGTACCAGTGACCGAAGGGCATAAAGTGACACAGGCTTGACTTATATAGATTAAAGCTTATGAGAAAAAATACGAACTGTGAGGTCAGGGGTTTGGTTGTAGGAAATGAGAGAGAAGACCTTGGCATTTATGTTTTGAACGAGTCATCAAACATTGAAATGTGTGTGACTGTGTTGTATCATTTTTCTTTTTTCAAGGGGTCACCTTTTTTAGGGATAGACAGGAGGTAACACAATTTTACCTTGTTAACCTACCCTAATACAGGCCCACTTGATTCTCATGCAGAGATTTTTCTATAGCCTAAATCTACCTAACGAGACTCACAGAGGAGTTGATAAGAGTGTGGGTCAGGTGGTGAGGATCCACTTTCAGCTGATGGGCAGTGTGTTAAGTATATTGTTGGTTTTTGGTCCCCATGCCTCATAAGAATACTGGGGAAGTTCACCTGGTGGTTATAAATTTCAGTGAAGCTAGATGGACAGGAAGGGTACTTCTTGAATCTCAACCTCATTTATGTTACTTGCAGAGACATTTAATTTGATTCAAGTGCCATTTATGCTGACCTTAATTAGTTGAAGGGCTGTATCCAAATGGATTGTTAAGCAGAGAGAAGGAGGCTGTGCACCATCGGTGAAAACAGAGTGCCAAGAACTCCCTGGAAAATGAGGAAATGCACAAGATGTAGTTCAGAACAGGTGAGTAAAAGGAAGATCTGGTCAACCTCAGAGACTACAAGAAACAACCAGTGCTCACACATTGCCTAGATGAAATTCGCTTCCCTTTAGGAGCAGACCATAAAAGGGCAGGATGAAGCTTTGTTTGGTTTGAACTGGATGATTTGCCCGTATCTTTGAGGTGTTATAGTTTCCAGAGTTATTGGCACACTGATTCCAATAGGAACATTTATTTTGATGGGATGAGTCTGAGTCTACAGGTAGCATGTCACTTTAATAATACAACATAACACTCAGTAACTTCTTTGGAACAGAAGAAGAACTTAGATTGGAAGATAAATGGGTCTACATGGTGTCTTAGTCTCTTGAGGTTCTGGGAACAGCAGAAATTTGTTCTCAGAGTTCTGGAGGGCAGAAGTCTAAGCAAACGGCTGACACATTGAGTGTTGTGTGCAGCTTGTCTGTAGGTTCATAGATAAAACCTCCCTGCTGTGGTGAGAGGGGCAGTGAGAGGGATATGATGTCTCTGGGCTCTCTTGACTCAGCTTACTCTCCAGTCCCATCATAAATGCTCTGTTCTCATGATCTAATCATGTCCATGGCAGTCTCTTCCTCCTGTGGTTATCACCTGAGAGGTTAGCATTTCAGTGTATGAATTTGGGGGCCTCACACATCAAGACCATTGCACATGGTGAAGCTTTTAGCAGCAAAACCAGTGAATAAAGAGGAGAGAAATTACTCCAGTCATGACAAGTCTCCAGACCCTGTGCCCAGTGTGTTGGTTTTCTAGACCAAAGCAAAGCAGATTGCTTTTCCTGGTGAGAAAGGACTTCATCTGAAGATATAGATAGAAGGAAAAGAGTTAATCTCTCTGAGCAGAAAGGAATCCTTCCTGAATTCTTGCCTTGAGCTGAACATAAGTTCATCTTTCCCCTAAACTGATATATTAGTCCTTCTAAGCTAAGACTGTAGTCTCTTGTCTTTGGATAAAGACATCATTGGATGTTCTGGGCTCCAGATTGTGAACTGCAGCCCTTGGGACTCATCAGCCTCCATAAGCTTGCCATGTAACTCATTATAACGCCCCCCTCTGTCTGTCCCTCACTCCCTCCCCCAATGCACACACATAAACATAAATCATATTGTACACATAAATACACATTACTATTGTTTATATTTCTCTGGGGAAACTTGAATAATACAATACTTTTATTATTTTATCTTGTCCCTGACTAACTTAGACTATATACCAAAATTTAAATTTTAGCTTACTATTACATACAGAATTTTATGGGCAAATATTTGCATAAGTAGGATATTATAATAAGAACTCAGTCATATTCTCCATCAGTGGTGTCATAGAAAACAAGAAAAGATATTCAGTGGGTTGGAGGCAATAGTATGGTCTCAAGATTGGGAGAGATGGGTGAAGAGGAGAAAATCAAGAGGCACAGAAACGGTAATTGAAAATGTGAGGGGTGAGTCCTGTGTAGTTACTACATGGGGCTGGTTGAAAGTACTGTGAGTTGAGGGAGTTAGTTGTGCATTTGAACAGGTACTGCACATTCTGGGCTGGTGTGCACAGTTGGAGAAGGATAACATCTGAAAGAAGTCTTGGCCCCTCACATTCAGCTGTGAGGTTAGTTCTAAGCCAGAGGCTCTTTCAGAAGAGGCCTGGGCAGGGTGCTCTGCATGTCTGTACAACTGGAGTCACTATTCTGTGCCCATACCTACCTTCTACTCATGTCCCCTTCATGTGGCACCATAAGTTCATGTCCCCAAGCCAGTGTGGTCCCAGTGTGGCTCTCTGTGCACAATTCCCAAACTCCTGAATCACCAGTTCCTTCCTCTCTGCTAAGTTATTTCATTAGCACCAGAGTGTTCCCAAGGAAGAAAGTACCCTCTACCTCAAGTGCCCATCCAGTGAGTCCCCGTCTTGATCCAAGCAAGACATTTTAACAGCACTGCCCATCTTCTCCATCTTTGTTCTCTAACAGTCTCATTTCTCAACACTCCAGTGACCTGGCTTTCTCAGGACCTGACATTGACCTCCAGATGGCAAGCCTGAGATCTCGTCACTTTCTTGCTTTTGACTGGTACTATGAGTTGACAGTTCCTTTGTCAAGGGCTCTAGTTCTCAACTAGAATAGTTTTGCCTCCCAGGGGCTTCCAGGTAATGTGACATTTCTTGTTGTTTCAATGGTGTGTGTGTGTGTGTGTGTGTGTGTGTGTGTGTGTGTGTGTGTGTGTGTAAGCACATACATGTGTATGCACATGCACCATCAATGGGCAAGAGGTAGGGAGCCTGCAGAACAAAGGGTTTCTGGGCCACGATGTCAGATCCAAGAATCCATCTGCTGACTGCCTAACACCTTTGCTGGGTGCTCCCTCATCTGAAGGATGGCTTGTCTTTCAGGTGACCTCTAAATATTTGTTTTTTTCTAAGAATTGCTTCATTACGTATCTTCATTCTTCCCATGTATGACAAAGGGGTGCTCATCTTTTTAAATATCATGATTATGCTGATTACTCCAGTTCTGATTTCCCAATGGCCTCATATGTCTGATTGCTTCTATGACATCATCCTTTGAGTGACAGACCACACAAACGATACATGCAACATTTCACTTTAGCTGCTCTTCTAATCCTGCTGCACTCTGACTTCCTGTAAACAGTGCCAAGGCTTCCTCAGCATTCGGGGTTCTGGCTGGCAGGCTTGGCTCCTCTCCTTCCACAGCCTCCCACCACGAATGCTGGGAGATTCCTGTGTGCTTGTTTATCAAACAGGCTTGTGTCCTGAATGACCAAGCCTATTAGTCAGGTCTCCTGTTGCTATGACAAACCACCAACTAAATCAAGGAAGGGAGAGTTTACTCAGTACACCATCTGAGTGCACAGTCCATCATGGTGGAAAGGCAAGGGGGGCAGGAGGCAGTCAGCCACACACTGCCTACTCATGGCCAGGAAGTGCAGAGGGATAAGTGTGGGTACTCAGCTTGCCCTCCTGTTTTTCATTCAGTCCAGGAGGCTAACCTGCGGCATGGTGCTGCTCACAGTGAGAATGGGTTTCCCCCACCTCTGCTAAGTATATGTGAAACTCCCTCACAGATGTGCCCAGAGACTTATTTCTATGGGAATTCTAAGTCCCATCAGATGGACAGCCAAGGTCAGTCATCACAGTGGGCCACTGTTTATATCTCCAATCATTGCACTTTCTCTGCTTCCTGTCTGCCAGCCCCTGTGGTACACAGGCAAGGGTGAACCTCTATCTATCACTACCTGGACACCCCACTCTCCCTGGTGAGTCTTAAGCCATTTCTATGAAGATTAAAGTCTGTCTCTCTATTTATTGACCTGGCCTGGCCCAATGCCAGCCCTGACGAAAGGGTCCACACAGGAACACTGTTGGGCCGGTTTGAAGTCTAGGCAGAAGGAATATTCTCCTAGAGTTTCTCAGATCTACATGTAGACACAATTGTTGCCCTTGGGAGAGCAGAGAAGCCTTTTGGATGAGTGATGGGAAGTCATGAGTATAGCTGTCCGAGATTGAGATACCCCCAAAGACCCAGAGTCTGGCCATCCGTGCTAGCTCAGGTGACAGCAGGCATGCTGCCCATCTGAACCTGCCCTGATTGCTGCCTCCTGGAACTGATAGCCAAGGAAACAACGTTCCCCAGAGACCGCCATGCACAGGGTTTGCTGTGGAGAGTAGCAGCCTTCTGTCTGTTCTTGTAAGGGGTAAAGCCTGTGTGCTCCTCTGGATCTTTGTCCTGGTTCTCTCCATAGAATACCCTGTTCTGATATTTTTCATCTTAGCAGATTCTGAACCTCTATCATTAGATGCTATTTAAAATCACTCCCCTGGTTATCTGGTTATCTTGCTCACTCCAACATCATCTTTACGACACCGTGCTTCCTTTCTCCTTCAGCTTCTTGGGTGGTATATTGGGCATACTCCTTTTGTTACTCTCTCCTGCCTGGCAGACTGCTCTTTGAAATTGTCCATCTCCTGAACCTTCCCAGGCTACTTCCCAAGGTGGCTACTCTAGCCATGAAGGGCACTTGACTGGCCACTGTCTGTATAGTTATCTTTTCTCACTTGTCAATCAAAGACAGAAAGCTCCTTCTACTTCCTTTTAGACTTTTTTTCTCTCTAAGTCAGGTACCTAATTTCAATGTCTTTTAAGGTTTTTCTGATAAATTCTAGCCACATTCCTCTTTACCTGACTTGAAGGGAATGCACCCTCTGTGTGGATCAGATGGGATAAAGAGTACCCCTAAACACACTCTGTGGGGAGACTGGAGGTATAGTCTTTCTTCCTGCACAGAGTCTGAGAACAGCTCCCACAACTTCTCAGTGTGCTCAGAGACTGCCTTGCAGAGGCTTGTTTTTCCTTAGAACTCTGTGCACCTGCAAGGAGGCAGCCTGGGAAAGCCTACATGTACATGTTGAGCATCTCATTTCCTTCAAAGGGAACATAGATGTGATTGCTGTGTCAGCTAGTGTTAGAAGAGGCTTGGAATCTGTGGTGTGCTGGGACAGGCTTACACTGTTTATCCAGAGGGCAAGACATGCTTGTAACCAGGCTTTAAGATGTCCCCAAATAAGGGCAGCTGGTGTCACCTGCATACAATGACATTCTATAAGATATCCCCAAATAAGGGCAGCGAATGTCGCCTGCACAGAATGACACTCTATTGTCCTTAGTATTTTATGGCAGAGGCCTATCCTAGCTTTGTAACTGTTAGTATATTCCAGGCAAAAGAAGGGGAAATATTTTGATTAGTAATACGGACAAAAAGACTATCACCTAGTAAACATGTGTTTTATTTTCTGTCTGTGATTTGATAAATAATTCTAATTATAAAGTTTTCTTCATTGTACATATGCTGATGAGTAGAATAATAATTAACTTAAATACCCATATGTTAGTCAATTTAATGTTCTTATCCCACTTAACATCTAATTATCATCTACCATGTGATGGTTATTTTCTTTCATTTTTGAAGGGGGCTGATCCCACCCTGATACATTTAAACTTCTGCCTGGTGTGAGCCATCAGAAACTGTAACTTGGGTCTGGAGAGATGTCTCAGCAGATAAAACCACTTGTTGCTCTTCCAGAGGACTGGGCTTGGATTCCCAGCACTTACTTGATGACTCATAACCATTTGTAACTCCAGTTCTAGGGGAGTGGATACCCTCTTCTGGCCTCCATAGGTAATGCAAGCACATGGTGCACATACATACATACATACATACATACATACATACATACATACAAACTCCCATACCTGTAAAATAAAATAAATCTACCCCAACCTGTAATTCATGAGAACATTCAACCCTGCTCCCTGTATTTACAAATGCATTCCCTGAGTCCTTCAGGACAGCCCTAAATCTTTCCATTGCATCTGCTTTTATGATGCCGGCCTCTGATATCCCAGCTGCACGAACATGTGCTCACTTGGATGGAGACAGAAGCACCACAGGTGAGACTCCAGAGCATGCAGCCAGTGTTCCCTATCTACAGGCCCAGAGGATGTAATGGTTGGCAAGTGTTCTTTAGTCTACGTGGAGATAAGAGGTTGGTTTCTTACCCTGCAATTCATCATTTCCCTTGGAATGTTTATCCAGCGCAGAGAGAACAACCCCAAGCATCCATTTCCTCGTTAATAGCTTGACAGTTACAGGTGCCCAAATGACTTTTATGTGTCCAGATAGCCCATTGTCATTACTTTCACTGTCTACTGATGAGGTATTGCTGAGGTGACAGACTCGACTGAGACCTTAAAATATACAACAGCCACGAGGTGATGGGAGCTCGGATTTGAGATGGCTGGGTCTGACAGTGCGGGATTCTATCTGCTCAATCAGACTGTGCCTTCTCTTGGTGGCAGAATGCAAATACATGAGCGTTATGGGAGCAGCCTTTTATATCAGAACTAATGGGATGCTGAGTTTAAACCCAAAACAATCACAGTCACACCACGAGAGCGCCCACCATGGTGGCAGCTGGGCTGACATGCTGCCTCTTCTCCTTCTCCAAGCCTGTCTGTGTGTGCACTGTCAGAGGGTCATGGTCGCTTACAGCTGTGGCTCCCGGAGCCTTTCCATCAGGATAAGTAGCTTTGCGGTGAGGCCATCTGCCTCCATTTATCTCTGCACAGTGTCCAGTTTGGAAAAAAAATGAAATATCTGCCTGAGTCAAGTCTTTAGGGAAGTGGAAGCCAAGCTGAAATCTCTATTAATTAATTTCCCCTGTGCCATTGTCTAATCTCCTTTAAGATGGTAAACATGACATGTACCCAAGTCTGCAGAAGACACAGCGATGCTGTCCTTCCGAAGGAGGGAGTGACAAATTCCTGTGGGGTCAGTTATTAATATTTCCTGTCATGTGGGACCGGAAAAAATAAACAGCCAAGAGCGAGTCTCGGTGGCTGCTCCGTACCTCCAGACGGAGCCATTGGAGATCAGTCAAGTGACCGGAGTGAGCAGGGAGCAGTGTCCCTGCCCCCCAAACACACACACACACACACACACACACACACACACACACACACACACACACACACACTCTGCAGCATAAGGGTCTAGAAGGCGACTTCTTTGCAGTGAGGAGCCCAAGAGTAAACGCCCAAAGTGACATCATCAGGGATGATGGCATCAGGGATATTAGGTCCACAAAATATAATTAGCTGAACTGAAAACTGACCTGTAAACAAGGACAGATGCACCCTATCTCAGGCCGGGTTTTAACAGGCCTCTAAATGAACCTGCCTTTGCCTGGGCTTAGCAGGCAGCTGAGACGTTCGCAGCCGCAGTGCCCTCTTCACCCAGCACCGTTTTTATTGCAGATAGTAATTCGGACTCAATTTCTTTATATCTACTGCTCGAGACACATTAAAAAGTTTCTTACAGCCACCACCGCCGACACAGCAAAGCACTGGAAGCGAACCTCACCGCGGCAGGGGTCAAGGGCTGCGGAGAGAAGGAAATACCAGGCGGTGCTTTGCAGAGCGTCTCTTTTTCTGTTTCTGCTCTTTTCTTTTTGCTGCTGACTGAGCTCCAAAGGAGGCAGAATAAATACAGTGATGGACAGTGTTTCAACTGCCAATGCCAGCTGTTGCTGGGGGCGTGGAGTTATCGCTGCAGCCTAATGCATCAGCGTATCATACACACACTTCATGCGCTCGAGCGGATGAGCCATTCTCAAAAGACTTCTGAGCCAGGCAGAAACTATTCTTCAATCTGCAGAGCGAGAGCTTCCAGTTCTCAGAGTGGGGAGCAGAGGCAGGACAGAGTGAGAACGATGGAGTCTTCTAGAAGATTTCCAGAGGTGAGGACAGCCTCGCTGAGCAGGAGCTCCAACGCCAAGTGCCTTGGGAAGCGAGGGCAGCAGCAGAGGATGAGGACATGGTGATCTGAACACAGACATCTGTACCCATCACTTTGCTGTTGCTGTGACAAAGTATCACGACCAGAAGCAACTTAGGGAAGGGAAGGATGTATTTTTCAGTTTGAGGGGATACAGAGCACAGTAGCAGGGAAGGCAAAGGGAGAATGAGGTTAGAGGGACCACCAGGAAGGAAAGCGATCACATCATCCACACACAGGAGGCAGAATGAGACTAGAAAGGGAAGCCACACTATGAAACCTCAAAGCCTGTTCACAATGATGTACATCCTTTAGCGAGACTGTTGTCTTAAAGGTTCGGTAACGGTGATATCCAAACAGTGATACAAACCAGGGACCTAGCATATAAAATACAGGAGTCTGTGAGGGACATTGCTTGCTTACAGCACCACAGCAGCATATTGTGCTCACAAGTGCTTATCTCTCCAGCACTGTGTTTGGTAGTGTTTATACTATGTGACCAGAGACAGCAGTCAGTGCTGAGCGTCTTCCCCTTCACTCTCCAGCTAGTCTGTCTCTTCCCTTACCGATATGCGTTGTGGCTGTTTATGTTCATTTATATTCTGTTAGGTTAGAAGTGACGATGGGCACCATAAGCAGGGCTCTTATCTTGAACAGAATGAAAGTCTAGTCCGGAGCTAAATTTGAGTGATCCTGGCCTGGGAACATAGATTCAGGTCTCCCCAAATACAGTGTTCCAATGTGGAAGAAGTTTCATAGAGTTTTGATAGTGGCAGAATGAAGGAAATTGTAAATCAAGGCATTTGAAAACACATTGGTGGAAACTTTAAGTGGGTAGTTGCTGCAGGCAGAGGAATCTCACCTATAGGCCCAAAGCCATCTGATAGCATTCTTAGCCTTTGGATTGGTGCAGAATAGGGCTTTGTGAAGTTAATACGTTCTGAAGATCTTTAATCTATTCAGGGTGTTAGGTATGACACAGAGGTGGGCAAAGGATGGATTTTTAGAAACTAAAGATAGCCCAACGGAAATTAAAATTGGGATATTCGATCAGATATTCCAAGCTCTATGTTCATAACCCAGAGATGACTTAAGACATATAGAAGGGAGTGTGCGGATTCTATCAAAAACTGATACTGTTGAGTGTAAGAGATTTGAGCATCATGGATTTTGTTATTCGTTAGTGGGGAGTCCAGAAAACTATCCCTCACAGACAGTGCTGGGGGATACATGCTCGCTCCCCTGCCCTCTTTCTTACTCACTTGGCAGCTGTTATCTAAGAGTGGAAGACTGGTGAGCTCACGGTCTGTTTCTATGAGTCAGATCAGTACAAATGACAGTCTTTATCCCCAAAGCCCAAGTCTGCGTTGCTTTGAGGCCTGAGACTACGAATACTGACCCAGTGCCAACGTGACCTTAGCTGGCATCTCAGATTGGAATGTGTGCCCAGGTCTGGGTCTGCAGCTGTTGCTCAGGGTTAGCGTTCTTGCTTGATGTGCACAAAGCCCTCATACCATCCTCAATACCACACATAAAACAATAGCAGCAACCATCACCAAACTCAGAAGAAGGTACCTCCTGTGTCAGATGATGCTCAGCTATGTGTAAGATGGGTGTGAAATGAGAACTTGGGTTTACACTAGGAGCCACACCTGTGATATCTTGTTATGTGTGTGGAAATATCCACAGATGGAAAACCCTAAATCTTCAACATGAGTGAGTTCTCAGCCAGTCACCACTCCTGTTGCTGAGGATTCTTTTAGATGCTGTGCTGGATTCTTATCTACTTGCTTATTTCTCCTTTGGCTCAGCCTTATACAGGGAGAGGTTCAGTATGAGTCATTCTGCAGTGAAGAAATCTGAGATTGTGTTCTGGTTTACTCTATGTTGCTGTGATAAGACACACTGGCCAATGACAATGTAGGGAGGGAAGGGTTTATTTCAGCTTATGTTTCTCAGTCACAGTTCATCACAGAGGGAAATAAACAAGAAACTCAAGTAGAAACTGAAACACAAACTATGGAGGAATGCTGCTTACTGGCTTTCTCTCCAGCTTGCTCCCTGCTCATGCTCAGCGAGCTTTCTTCAGTAGTTCAGACCTGCCTACCTAGGGACTGTGGCACCTGCAGTAGCCTGGGCTCTCCCATATGGATGAAGACAATTTCTTGAAGACATCACCATCAGCCAGTCTGATCCAGGCAACCTCCTAACTGAGACTCGGGTGATTCTAGGCTGTATTAAGTTGACAGCTATAGCTAATTAGAACACATCATTCCCCGGGATTTTGTTGGATTTGTCTTGATTTAATCATATACTTTAGAATACCTAGGGGTCAGCAATGGGACCATATAACCTTGTTATATGCTAAAAATCGTCATTAAACACTAAAGAGAGCTCCTAGTTTGGGAACCAGGCAATGTTCATTAGAGTTCAACTTCTGCTTCTTGATGAATTTGGACAAAGTAAACATCATACAATCTTTCCTCTCATGCTCTGCTCTGCTTCCCAGACCCCCAGCTCTCCCCAACTTGCTCACCAGCCTGTGCCATGCTGCACCTAAATATTCTGAACAACACAATCTGGGGATAACTGTTGAACCCAGACTTGACTCAAAGTGAGGGGTTTTGTGTCTAAGAACCCATGATTCCCAGACTTTCCAACTGAGGGACAATGATGTCTACATTAACCTTTGCATGGTACCAACTACCATTTTCTCAGCACAATCTGTGAATGTATTTCTCTGTGTGTAGACCTAAACTGTATGATGACCTTGTACTGGAGGAGTCTGAACACAGCAGAAAGTGACGTCTTGTTCTTACAAACCTTTAAGCTCAAGGCTCCAGATGAAGCAGAGCTGAGAGACCCAGCCAGGTTCCTTGGTGCTGGGGGTGACATGCATCTTCTGGTTTTTAGCAGCTGGTTGATGCATCCAGGTTTCAGAGAACATGACTCCACTTGGTTCCCATCAATTCACTCATTACTCATCTCTGTGTGGTGCTCCACACAAGGGAGCAGAAGCTGTCCATACTGAGGAGCCCAAGGCTTCACAGTGGCGCTCTGATGATGTAGCCTGTCAGCAGACGACTCCTGGACGTGAATAAGGAACCTTCTGTCAGAATGTCTTGCCAATCTTCAGCTTGCAAACTTGCATACATGGGAGTTTTTGATGTGATTCCGTGAAATGGCTCTACCAACATTCTGCATGGTGCTGTGCTGACCTGTGAGCTGTGAGCACATGACCGTAATGAAGTCCCTGTGAGTCTGGCCTTTCTCAGAGCCAATGAGGCAGAATTTGTGGATATGTCAGAATGGGGTAGGGAGCCCTGAAAGTGGGAAGGAGAAGGATTTGCTGTTGTTTTGTCTTCATAAAAGGCCAAGAACAGGTTGGGGATTTAGCTCAGTGGTAGAGCACTTGCCTATCAAGCACAAGGCCCTGGGTTTGGTCCTCAGCTCTGGGGGAAAAAAAGGCCAAGAACGAGATACTTAATCCATGTGTTGTCAGTTATCAGGCCCATCTATAAGACTATTAGAACCACACGTATTTCAAAGAGAGAAACAGACCAGATACTACATGCAGTCAAATCCCCTTCTTGCAAAATAAGAAATATATTTTTTAGCAGGATGAAGTTAGTGTCTCTGGATGATAAAGATTGCCAAAATTAGACCCCCACATAGGGCTATTTATGCCTTGAAAAGAGTAACTGGATGCATTTTTTCTTACCAACTTCTAGCTTGTAAAATATTATTTTTTCATTTCTTGGCTGTCACATCAGCTGCACGGAATGCCCCGTGGCTTGATAATTTATGCATTAAATGCATTAACTTCTTCCACTTCCTTTCCTGAGCAGCTTATCAAAAGTGATACTCACTCCAGTGACTTGGTAGGTTTCTGAAATGGAGCAAAGATTCGTGACATGAGTTTGTGAAATCTGGTTGACAAGGAGCCACAAGGGACTTCAAGACAAGGAGAGTCCTAAAATATGAAGGAGCACTCTATGGTTTATTAAACTCTGCTTTTCTGGAAAGATCCTCCGATGATCCAATTTTAAATAAAGAACATTAGGGTGAAAGACAGAGCTGTAGGTTTGGGGCTGACTGGGTCACCTGCTTCTGTAGCAAACACCACAGTGACCACAGGATCAGAGCCTAGCAAGTTTGTTTTAGCCATTTTATACAAACTAATGTGTGCTTAGGTGTTATCATGTTACATACCCTGATAATTTTTTTTAGACTGAATCTCATGCACCCCAGCATGACCTAACTTCTCTAAGTAGTTGAGGGTGGTCTTGAATTCATTCAGCCTCTTATCTCTCCTGAGTATTGGGACACCTCGCTATTTATAGGTAGAGATTCTGGGGACACAATTAGTAGCTGCTGAACATATTACTCACCATCTCAGTGCTGTGATAAAACACTCTGAGAGAAGCAAGTTAGAGAGTAAAGGGTTTATTTGGGCTTACGCATTCCAGAGGGAGAGTCCGTAAGGACAGGGAAGCATGGCTTGGCAGCAGGAGGCAAGAGCAGGTGGCTGGCTGATCACAACTTTGATCAGCACACGGGAAGTAGAGAGAGTAAGAAGTGGAGTGAGGCTATACATCTTCAAAGCCTGCTCTTGATGTACTTCCTCCAGCGAGGTTCCACTTTCTAAAGGTCCCATAACCTCCCCAAACAGCACCACCAACTAAAGACCAACCGTTCAATTATGTGAGCCTTTAGGAGACCTTTCTTGTCAAACCATAGCACTATAGAAAACAGAGGGTCCCGCGTCTATTTCAACTGGTTTGAGAGAAGTGGATCACACTACCCTCCTCCTGGCCACATCTCAAGTGTTGGCACTTATGGAAGAAGAAATGGATGCTGGAGTTAAGGAAGAGTTTGAATAAAGCTGGCCATCTCCAGACAGTGTTAGCTCTTGAATACGGATTGGTGGAAAGGGGACCTTATCCTTTCAGCCTCAGAGCAGAGTACATGTTGGTACTGGGTCAGAGATACGGTAGGACATAGAACAGTTCCCTCTCCAGGTGGCAGGTGGAATGATAACTCCTATTTCTCATTTCTAAGGGACAATTGTCTCCTTTTCCAGAGCTAACCTGCCTGGTCATTCAATCAGATCATTCCTATGTACTGTGGTTGTGAATGTTACAGACAGGGCAGAGGAGTTGAGCAGGGGTGTCCTCACACCACACACTTACCCGCTGACACATCTTTGCATTCCACACATGGATCTTGAGTACCTGATGTGTGGAAGTGCCTCTCTGAGTGTCATGGGGCACCAAGATGATAAGACACCAGTGGGCCTTACATTCTAGGAAAGGGCAATACCCTAGTTGTTGTTAATGCGATCTGAAAAAGAAAACTCCAATTCCCTCTCAGTCTCTCAGTCACTGTCTCTCTGTCTCCTATCTTTCTCTCCCCTGTCTCCCTCTGCACATGCATAGACATACTTTTTCTATAATATATGTATATATATTATGAATGTTGGTGTCTAGCATAGTCATAAAATGGCAAAACTCTTAAAATTCACACACATTAAATCAGCTCCATAAAAGCACCATATTTCCCTTGTCTTTTTGATGCCCATACAGAAGCATTTAACTCACAAGAAGATGAAAAAAATTGCAGATATTGTTAGAAAGCTAGCAAATTAATCTGTTTTTTTTTTTCTGTGACAGAATGAAAATTCTAGCTACCCAGGAAGGTGAAGGTTTGCATGGTCTGCGCTCGATGCAGCACCTTATAATCAGGCACGAGGTGGAGCAGCAACTGTGAGAGAGAAGCAGGCACACACTGAAAAGAAGGGCCTTACGGTGATCCATTCCATCAGGCCGTGCTAGCTGCCTTCCAGGCAGCTTCGGCTCAGCCCATGCCACACAGATGGTTTCGGGCATTCTAGTTCTAGATTCTACTTTATTTTGTTGTATGCATTTATATTTTTTGTCACATCCCATTCTCACCCTCTCTCTCCTTATACTTCTTTGTGTCCCCACATACACAAATATGTGCCACAGAGTGCATATGGAAGTCATAGGACAATATGCAGGAGCTGGCTATTTCATTCCACCGTGTGGCCCCTAGGGATCAAACTCAGCTTGTTGGCTTGGCAGCAAAAGCCTTTATCCACTGAGCCATTGCATCCACCATCGCTTTATTCCCAAGAGGAGAATGAGAGTTGTTTCTTAAGAATGAAGGCTTAGTTATGTGTCAGTTCATCACAATCCTGAGATCTTTCTTTCTTTCTTTCTCTCTTTCTCTCTCTCTCTCTCTCTCTCTCTCTCTCTCTCTCTCTCTCTCACTTTCATTTTTAGTTTTCATAGAGGAGGATATCATATAGCAGAACTAATGGCAACATGTGAACTGAAAACCACAGGGGTGTTCAAGTAGCCTTGTCTCCATGGGAGGAATGACCTAAAATCAGCTTCTTAGTTTTCATTCAGTTTCAACCAAAATTCACATCATGACTGTGATGATTAATCTCAGTGGTCAACTTGACGAGATGTAGAATCATTTGGGAGACAGACTTCTAGACATGCCTACCAGAGATTATCCTGACTGGGTTAAAGGAGGTGGGAAGACCCAACTATTGTGGTTGATACTGTTCCCTGGGCTGAGATTTTGGACTGTATGAAAAGAGGAAAGTGAGAACTCATCGCAAGCATTCATCATTCTTGGCTGCTTGATTATGGATGCCTATGACCAGTGCCTCAAGCTCTTGCCGCTGGGACTTCCCCACCACATGGACTGTACCTTGAACCCCAAATAAACCCCTTTTCTATAAGTAGCATTTGTTAGAGTATTTTATCACAGCAACAGGAATATAAACAGAGACAATGAGTTTAAGAAATAGTGTCACTTAGGAATTTACTTACATGGTGGGATTTTTTCTTACTTATTTTGTTCTATTATGCTTAATTAAAATCTGTTCAATGTTTTGTTTTTTTTTTAAAGAAAACAAGATATCATGGAAGCATATACATTATAAAAAAGGGTTTATTCTAGCAACTCTATATATTTGGTGAGGTGGTCATAGTCACCCAGAGAATATCAAAATTGAATGTCTCTTTTTTGTTTGTTTTTAAACAATTTAAATAGCATATATTAATTGTACAAAATAGTAGGCTCATTAATAATGAACCATAATAATGAACCACCATAATGCAGTGTTTTCCATAAGAATTTTAATATCTACATGTTTCAGATTCCAGAACTCTTGGAGTTGTGCAGCAGACAATTAGAGAAAGGGAGAAGTGGGTAAGGCCAACTATGGCATACATCCCGTGGACTTGGGTGAGATGATGTGATTCTACAATGCAGGTACTTGGTCTGCAAGGTGACTGTTGATACAATGAAATGACTCAAACCTCCCAGCTGAAGATGTGAACACATAGCATTTTGTACCACTTCTAAGGATCACGTTCCTTTCAATGGCACAGCTGTGTGCTTTGGGCTTTATTCCTTGTTAACAGTCTGAAGACATGATGGACAGGAGATCAACTTTCGAGCAACTGCTCAGACGAGGCTCAGTGCCTTGCCACACAGGCCTTGCCTCTTCATGGGGCTGCTTCTAAGAGGGATGTGTCCCCCAAGCCACAGGTCCTAACAAAAGTATATAGTATATGTGTAGAGATGGAGGGAGAAAGGAGGAATGAATAGAGGGAGGGAGGGAGGAGGAAGGGGAGGAAGGGAAAGATGGAAAGAGAGTATCAGTCTGTGGAATTCCAGTGTCCTGTACTGTCATGTAGTACCACACTAGATGGAAAGAGTGTCACTGAGCTCATCTTAGAACAAGTCTGGACGAAGTCAATTCTAGGGTCCTTCCAATCCTTTACTCGATAATTGTATTTATTTGGAATCCAGTATCCTTTCTTTTTTGACTTCACTGAATAAGGAGGAGTCTCAGTTTCTTTCTTTTTTTTTTAAATAAAGACCACATGCCAAAGTTACTTTTTCATACTCACAGTGGCAGAACATGTTTCTGTCAGCTTCAGTCTCACCGGGGACAGTCTAGATATCCTAACAGAGAAGAACGTGTCTGGAGCTGGTAACATACATTTTCCTCCTAGCTAAGGCCAGGACCAATTACTTAATACATAGTCAATAGAAGATCCCAGAACCCTGGTGGCATCAAGAGTAACACTCTTTCTCAATTGTTCAAGCCACCAAGACCTTTGGGAACAGAGGGTAGAACACTCCAAGTGGAGGGAGCTATGCAGGTGTGCATAGACGTGATCTTGGTTAAAGCCGTTGTGAGTGTTCACATGTAAGTCCACGGCACATGGGTCCTGGTCTTTCTCCTTGGCAAACAAACCCTGGCATATGTAGTGAGTCAGGCTGAAAATCCAAGTGATTACACTCACCGTCCTTCTCAAAGCACCTTTCCGTCATTTAGGCTCTGGCTGGGATCCCCACACAGCAGGCTTCTGCCTTCTGCTCTGCCAACCCAGGGAAATTGCATCTAGTGGAATGGAAGCCCATTGTAGGATGAGATTAGTGATTATGTGAGATTATGTCCCATCCTCAGGCTGTAAGAGGCTTATGCGGTGGTGGAGATCTGTGTAAATGTTATTAACTTCAGCTAATTAGGACCCTCTAAACCTGAGAAATCTGGATTCCAGAAGCAGACATGAGAACACTTGGACCAGTTTGCTGAATTAGAAAGTAGCTGACATTTGCCTGTGCCCGGGGCTTGTGTAAATCCTTAGGCAGCAGTAGTCTGAGCCAAGGATATGGTATCTGTTATGAGTGGCTTCCTGTATAAGCTCTGGGGTTTCCCCTCTGCTGCTACCAGGACTCACTTTATGGCTACATTGTAAAAGTGAGTCCACTTGGCCCAGACCTTCAAAGATGGGAGGATATCCTCCACCTGGGAACCCCAAATAAAAGAAAGTCATTACTGAACATGAGAGCAATCAGTGAACATGATGTAATCTGCTTTCTAGATGAAGAATGGGCATTGTCATGTTAGACATGCCCAAGTGGTCCTTCTTCTGACTGAAGGGAGATGTCCTGGAAATCATAAATCACACCATCTTACTCGTATTTGTTGTTTTGTATTATTATATTTTTCATTTAACTTCATTATTCCACTCCACACGCATACGCACGCGCGCGCACGCGCACACACACACACACAGAGTGTACTTTGATTATATCTGGTCCCCGTTACCCTCTCTCATCCCTCCACCTCTGAACCCCTTATTTTTCCCTCATGCCCCATCCTATATTTATGTCTTTTTTTCCTTGTGACCCACTGAGTTTGATTAGGGCTGCTTGCATAAGCATGGGGTGGAGCTATATATCGGAACAAGGGCAACTTAACCTGAAATGACTTCTGCAGCGACCATTGACTGCCTCAGGGAAGGGTGGAGTCCTGTAAGTCCTTCCAGTACACATGATGGAATGCTGATGAGCTCAGTCTTGTGCAGGTAACCACTGTGTGCTGGGTTCATGTGTGCAGCAGTCCTGTCAGACCTAGACACCGTGTTTCACAGCATTCTTCCTCATCCTCTGGCTCTGGTATTCTTTCTTTTTCCTCTTCTGCAATGCTCTCTGAGGTTTGGAGATGATGTCATACACGTCTGTCTAGAGGTTAATGGATGAACACTCAGCCATCTCTCGTCCTCAGCACTTTGAATCGTTATGAGCCTCTCTATTGACTGCTGCTTACTGCAAAAAAGAATCTCCTGTGAACTTATACAAACTTGAAGGCTGATTGACAGTTTTAGATTCCCCTCTAGAGTCTATAATCTCCCCAGCTATGGGCTTTTGACCAGTTTTACATTGTAAGGCATGATTTCCCTCCAATGGAACAGGCTTCAAATCTGATCAGAAAGCCATTGGTTATCCCCATAACAACCATACCACTGCTGCACTGATGAATACCTCTTGCCTGGAAGATTGGTAAGGTAGCAGAGGGTCTACCTCTGGTTAAGATTGTTGATGACTTTTCTTCCTCAGATGACTGCACATAACTTTTTATTTTATGAAAGCTAGCTAGCAGGGGGCACGTTTCCAGTTCCTTTCCATTTTGGTTTCCGCATGTCTTGCAACTAAAGTGTGTGATGGCTTCTGCTATAGGGCCTTGTCACTACTTCTGTGGGCATCCTAGAGCAATAATAGCCTACATTGCATTTTGAGACTTAGAGGCCTCCATGACTCACAGCTCATGCACTGAGCACCTGGTACCAGGATTTTCACTTATTAACTTATGGCTTCTGGAAACAGAATTACATGCTAATTGAATTGGAGGGGTTCAGTGTGATATTTTAACACACGCACACAAGGTATAGCTAATCAAATTAGAGTTATTAGCACTTCCTCTCCTTATCTTTATGTTCAGAGTCCTTGAGTTCCTCCCTCTGTGTCTTCATAGAATATACAGTTCCTTGTTGCAAACAGTGGTCATCCTACTGAGCTGCAGAGCACCCGAGGAATTTTTTCTATTGAATTGTGCTGTGTTACTTATGTTCGTATTCTCCTTCTCTCTTTCATCCTTCTCAAACCCTAGTGATTATTTTTCTATCTTCTTCTTTGTGATGAACATTTTTTTGCTGTTAAATTTGAGAAAGAACTAACAGTATCTGTTTGTTCTTACCTTGCTTAACAAAATGTCTTTCATGTCCATGTACCTTTCTGTGAGTGACAGATGTTCATTCCTTGTTATGAGTGAAAACATCTCATAACATAGCATAAATGTACATGTCACTTGACCCTCCCCTTCATCTATTCAGAGGCACCTTGGTGACTCCATACCTCAGCAACCATGGACAACGTCCCAGTAAACATGGAAGGGCAGGTGTCCCTTTGGTATGCCGAGTTTGTTTCCTTTGGGTAAATACACAGAAGTGACATCATTAGATCAAATGGTAGAACCATTTTTGGTGTTTCGAGGAACTCTGTACTGCTCTAGTGGCTGTACAAATCTACATCCAGACCAACAGTGTATGTGTTCCCTTTCATTTACAACCTTGACACTGTGAAGTAAATATTATATTGTTTGATTGACATATGCTGAAACACACCTGCATTCCTGGGGTAAACCTGGGATGATCATGTACTTTCTCTGCCTTTGGATTCAGTTGCTAATGCCTTAAGAATCTCTGGTTCTATGTTCAACTTGGTGATGGGTCGCAGTAGTTTTCTTTCTTGGTTTTGTCTTTGCCTGATTTTCTTGTTAGATTAATGCTGAGCTCATAAAATGACTTTGGGATGCCCCTCCTATTTTTGAGACTATTGCTTCAACCTCATTACTTGACACAGGTCTGTAAAGGGGGTTTTCTGTATCCTCAGGGTTCAGCAGCCAGTATCCAGAAATTCACTTTCTCCTAGACTTTACAACTAGAAGCATGTGGTTGGCTATGGCAGCCTCTAATGACCCTTTGTGTTTCTGTGGTATTACTTGTAATATGTTGCCTCCTCAGCTCAGACTTGATTTGGCTCTTCTCTTTTTCCACTTCTCTATAAAAGGCTTGAATTTTATGTTTTAAAAGCCAGCTCTTTGTTTCATTGACTTTTGCTACATCTTTAGTGTTTCCATTTTTTCCCCTGATCTTTTTGTTGTTGACAGTTTGGTTTGTTCTGAATTATTGCTAGGAATTGTTAGGTTTGTCCCTTGAATCTATTTTTTTCCTGATGTACTTACCACTCTAAACCTCCCCCTAAGCTTCCTTTTTGCTATATCTCACAAGTCTTTGTCTCTTGTGTTTCCATTTCCTTTTATTTTGAGAGATTTTTCATTTCTCCTTTGGTTTCTTCAGGGCTCTGTGTTGTCCTGTTTCTGTGTATTTGACTATTTTCAAATGTTCCCTTGGGTAGTGATGTCTAGTCTTATTTTAGTACCAGTCAGAAAACATTCAGGAGATTGTTTCAGTGGTTTTGGGTTTGCTGGGCTTCTTTTGTGACCTAATATATTTTTTATTCTAGAGAATGTCCCATATGGGGATGTGAGGGATGTGTATTCTGTAGTTGTTGGATAAAATGTTCTGTGCATAACTGCTGGGTCCTTCCATTCCACTATGTAGACTGATGCTGATGTTTCTCTGTGGATTTTTTTTTTGTAAGGAGGATGTGTTCATTGATGAAAATGGGGTGCTGAGATACGTTAAATTTGGGTTCTGGCATCCCTGGAAGTGGGTTTCTGGGGTTCCTGACTGCTGCTGTTTTGGTGCTTCCTTCTCCCCAAAGATTGAATAGTATTATTTTATGAAATTAGACATTTGGTATAAAGAGTAGGTACACTTATAATCACTATATGGTGTTGAAACAGTTGCTTGGCCAGCATTTCTGTCTCCTCTTTCAGGCTCTCTTTATCTTCCACCATTTGCAGGCTCTTGACTCGAACACTGAAGTACTCTGTGTCCCAGGCTCTTGTATACTTAAAGAAACATGCTTTCATAGTACATATGCAAACTGCCTGGGTAAGCAGGAGTTAGTGGTTGGTTAGTGGTAGGGACAAGGTCCCATGTCCTGCTATGGACTATATCACAATGACTCACACCCTGGGGAACAACTCCTCTAGGTTTAAATGTCTCTGTCCCCACTATGGCCCAGATGCCTTGAATGCTGCTGGTTTATACTGTGGCTTCTCTATGGGAAGGTGTGTTTTAACTGGTAAATGGACTGTAGTACTTTATATCTGATTCCAGTAAATTATTTCCCCAAGAGTCTTGCTCCTCTCTCAGCTGATGCAAGCCAGTAGAATGTGATTTACACACACACACACACACACACACACACACACAATGCTGGGCCATGCTGTTACCTACTTCATTGTGTCTTGTACCATCCTTAACTAATTTTCTTGAACATCTAGGATGGTAGGTAAGAAATGTACCTTTGAGGACACACTCTCCAAGACAGGATCCTGCCTTTCCTTACAGTGTCTAACTTGTATGCCAGTTTTTCTCCTGTGAAAAGCAGGTATCTATCAATCTGTCTTTCTGTCTGTCCGTCTGTATATCTATCCATCCATCCATCCTTCTATCATCTATCTCTTGTCTGTCTATTTGTCAATCATTATCTATCTATCTATCTATCTATCTATCTATCTATCTATCTATCTATCATTTGTCCACCTATCTATTCATCCATTAACTATCTATCTTTGTATCTCTCATTTATCTATCTATACACATATCACTTATCTATCTATTCATCATCTATCTCTATATTTGTTTCTACCATCTATCATTTATCATCTATCTATTATTTATCTATTCATCTGTCAATCATTTAACTATCAATCTATCATTTATCTATCTATCCATCCACCATCTATCTTTGTATCTCTCATCTACCTATCTCTCTCTATATATATATCATTCATGTATCATTTATCTATCATCTATTTGTCAGTCAGTCTGTCTGTCTATTATCTATCATCTATGTATCTATCGTTCCATCTATATCTATCTATCCATCTATATCTATCTTCTATTATTTATCCATCTATTCATCCATTCACCAGCTATTTTTGTATCTCTCATCTATCTGTCTATACATATATCATTTGTTTTTCATTTATCTACCTATTCATCATCTCTCTCTCTCTATACTTCTACCAGTCTATCATTTCTCTCTCTCTATCATTTATCTATTGCATCTATCAATCATTTAACTATCTGTGTGTCCATTCCTCTATCTGTCCATCCATTTGTCTATCATCTAGCTATCTACCTATCATCTATCAATTACTTAACTACTTATCTATCTATCATCTATCTATTTATCTATCTATCTATCTATCACCTTTCTCTATCCATCTGTTTATTATCTCTCTGAAGTCTTCATTATCAACTATCTATCCATCCTAAGGATAGGTAAGTACAGTCAACTAAGTTCTTAGGACTGTGCCTGATGTACAGTAAGCATTGAATTAATAACGATAACTTTTAAAATACATTAGTGGGAAAAATAAAATAGACTAGTGATTCCCTTACATTCTAGATGTTAATGCCCATTGTTTTCCTTCTCCATTTTTTTTACTATTTATCCTGCTTAGTTGCTGCCATATTTATAAGGATTTTAATTATTTTAAATAATTACCTGCATGTATGTCTATGTACAACATATGTGCCTGGTGCCTGCAGAGGCCAGAAGAGGGCATTGGATTCCCTGGAACTGGAGTTATGGATGGTTGGAACAACCATGTGGGTGTTGGGAATTAAATTGGGTCCTCTGCAGGAGCAGCCAGGGCTCTTAACGGCTGAGCCATCTCTGCAGCCCCGTTACTGGCATCTTTCACCCTTGTGCATCTGTTCATTTTCCTTTTACTGAAAGACAAGAAGGAAGGTAGAAATGTTCTGAATGACCAGTTGGACTCCATAAACATGTCTATGTACTTAGTAAATTTCCAATAAGAATCCATTTCTTCTTCCTCAGAACTTGGCAAGTCTTTTTCTCAAGTTCACAACACAGAAACATCTGAGAATAAAGTTACTTTGTGAGTTAATAGTAAGGTCCTTGTTACTTAAAACATTGCACTGATGCCCAGAGTCAGATAATGACAAGATCTCACAGGTGCCAGAGATGCACTCATATATGACATTAAAGAAGGTAGCAAAAAGTTATCAAATAATAATAATAATAATAATAATAATAATAATAATAATAATAACAACAACACCTAGGTCCATCCACTTTCTGCTCCTGCATTCCAGTATCTCACTCTTCCAGGATGGGTTTATGGGCCATGAAGACCTGGAGACCAGGTAGAGGCATACTCCAGCAATGTAACTGAAGGCATAATTACAGCATCAGTTAGAGCAGGTGAAAATTACTCATCTGTGTCTCACTACACGAGGTATCTGCTATAAGACCAAGAGTCTACAGACAAAGGGCGAACTTTCACAGCACGTGTTCATTATTCATTTTGCCTCAACCTTCTTTTGGCAAGAGGTTAGGACTGTCTCCCAAGACATTCCTAGGACTGAGCAGACAGCTGTCTGCTGGAAGGGCCCTGTTCCAGGTCTGAAGAGACACGATGAAGTGGTGATATTTAAAACAATATGAACTGACAGAGTGGGCAGGCATGTGTATAAAGAACAGCACTTCAGATTGGGGAGGAAGGGAAGCATATTCGGGAAATTATATTTTAGTATCATTAAACATTTGTTGGATTTTCTAAATGATAGTTTTCTCTTTTATTTTATAAATGACTTTCTATTCCTTTTCTGGTGGTCTAGGGATCCTGAGTGTGACCCTGCTCTAAGATGCGGGGGATGTCCAGATGTGGGTACCGTAGGTACCGTTCTCCGTCAAATGTTTGAGATTATATTATTCGGCACAGTGTCAAGGTCAGATGCTGGAGAAATAGGAAAAATCAGGAGAAAATACTCTCACTTTAGTTTTAAGTTTTCTGAGGAATCCATGAAATTTGCTAGAGGATATCTTTTTACTCGATATTTTAGACACTTTTGTTGCTAAACTAAACCTTATTTTATTTAGTTATTTTTAAAATTCAGAGCCACCTTCAGGTGTCTGCTCAGTCATGGCTTTGATACTGGCGTTTCTCACTGTTTCATATGGAACACTTCATGAGTTTGCGAGCCATTCCTCTGCCAGGGCCATGCTAATCTCCGTATTTATCCAGTATTATTGTAGGAGGTGGAGAAGTGGACTCTAGGGCTGTGTCCCTAGGCACTCTTCAACACGACCCTTAGTGACACTAACTGTACTTATCATCTTCAAAAGCAGGCCACTTCTCAGTCACCGTTTCTGTCTTTTGAGCTCTATGCCTAATCCAGTTTTGTGGCCCCCTGGAGACTGAGCTCTGGTGTGTTGCTCACTGGAGAAGCGTCTCCTCTGTCAGCATCATAGGTACATATGTTGACAGCACACGTATGTGCTGCAGTCTGCTGGCCTCGCCCCCAGAAGACTGGGGTGGTTTCAGTCAGCTTCCTGGAGCTTTGGTTCGAGGCTCCTCATCCCCTGATTTACAGAAAAGGAGGAAAAGACTGCAGAGCAGATGTCAGAAGACCTCACGAAAACCAGGTTAGGTCTGTGTATGGGAAGGTTGGAAGGAACAGCCTAGGGCCATTCCTGGCTGGAACAATCAAAGAGCCACAGGGCTTTCATGTAATTTGTTATGCCCTCTCTGAGTTACGGCTTTGCCACTAATAATTAATTTTTAGCCAAATATAATTGCATATTTAATGGTCAAGGGATATTTGTAGGGAAACTGTTTCCTGTGGATAACAGCCAGCGGACACTGAAGGAGATATTTTTTCAGAACATATGCCCTGTCTTTTCTACCCTGTATGAATTAGAAAGCTCAGTCCGTGATTGCTTTAAATAATAGGATCTAATCCTACTGCCAGACAGTCACATAATTACCAAGTCCTCATCCATTGCCCACTAATTTTCCATTTGTAATGTGTCTATTTTGGAATGAGAAGAGAATTCTAAAACAGGAAGAGGAATAGGGATGAAAAAGAAAGCTCTAGCAGAGACTAAAGATGCTCTCATCTTATTGTGCCTTCGGTGTGCATCACCATCGCTGGTAGACTGGCAGACCTGTGATCTTGCAGGAGGAGGCTGTTTTCCCAATGTAAAGAGGGGAATTGGATGTTAGTATCACGTAACCTAAGGAGGGAAAAGTGAACATATTCAGTAGTAAAGGCTAATGCAGCAATGCTGACTCCTGGTTTTTCTCATTCATATTGCATGAATTTCACAGAGCAGATCAGGACTACTGAGGAACTGAGACCATTTGTTATCACAAATATAAAAGCATGCTAAAGTCACTTTAATGCCCCAGGTCGTTAAGACAGCCTAGTTCTCTGAGCCAGTGGGGTTGGAGGCAGTGTAGGGAGGAAGTGAGGGGACCCAGGCTGCTTGCACAATCCTTTTCTTGCCACTCATTGCTCTCCTCACTGATCAAAGCAGCACTGGATAAGTCCTGTGGGCATCCTGTATTTGCAAATCCCAGCATCCTCACACATGTAGGGATGCTAAAGGAGGGTCACATGGACACTTTCCTGAGACAAGTTAGGTTCAACCTGCTTGTTCCAGGCACCATGTTGGGCGCAGTCATGATTTTTTTTTTCACATCAAGTAACCTTTATTCATTTCACAACCAGGGAAACAAAGGCACAGCATTTAATCAAACTTAGGGCCACATAAGTAGCCAGTGGTAGGGGTGACTCAGAACTTGTGCAGTGGTGCAGTGTCTGACATTGCATAACGTTGCTATCTGGGTTGTGGCTGGTATTCATAAATGCCAGACCAATGAGTGGTTGATAGATCACTATGGGAGGTCACGTGTGCTGTGGCCCATGGGCTTCACTTTATAAAGGTGAGAATTCTAGGAATATGAAATGCAGTGGAAAAGAAAAGTGTTGCTGTATAAAATTACCATGATATTTAGACAAGTTGAACTGTAATAAAATGTCAATTGTAATTTCCCAGGGAACCAAATTAACTCTGGAATGCAGTAAAAGCAACAAGGCAATTGAAGTGCCATACTGTGATACATCTAATTGATATAAAAATACATAAGCAGAGAAATAAAAATCCACAATTATATAAAACAGATCAAAACACAAAGATTATGGTCGTAAGTTTTATGTTTCATTAGTAATTGCATTAAAAGTAAATGGATCAAATTGTCTATGGACTTCGCTTTACCAATATTATTTAAAATGTTTTCTTTATTCTTGATAATTTTTACATGTATGCAATAAACTATGAACATATTTCCTCCCTATTTTCCTCCCCTCTTCCTCTCCCCATATATTCCTTAATATATGCCCCTCTTAATTTTTTGTCAATCAGTGGAAAAATAATTCTAGACAAAGAAATACATTTTTCCCTTTAGCCTATGTGTATATAGCTTACCATAGTTAGTGTTGTCTCTTTATACTGTTGCTGTTTGTATACCTCTTTAAATGTGACCGAACATGAGCTCTCTCAGGTCTCTCATGGATTTGAAGTTCTGCAAATCCATGTGGATCTCTGGGTTCCCAGGAGTAGGTTGGAGCTTCACAAACCCTTCTCTCCCTTTCTCTGGAAATTGCGATGTTTAACAATATCTACTTATTGTTTTTGTGCCTACAAGTAAGATAGTCACAGGTATAGAATAAAGGAGAGTCTGGGAAGTGAAGGGTTTTTAGGGGGGTAGTTATACACAGGAGGGCTCCAGAGAGCCTGAGTCATTCTCCTCTGTGGGACTGGTTGGCTAGTCTTCAGATCTCTGTTGGTTTCTTGAGAGCTAGAATTTAGACCCCTCCAGAACTTCCATAAAAGCTGGGCAGGCATGGTGAGTACCTGTCATCCCAGCGCTCAGAGCACAGGGACAGCATAGGCACAGAGGAGGCAGCTTCTGAGGGAAGCTGAGTGAGGCTCACAAGCTAAAGCTGGTTTGGGAGAGCAATGGAGAAGTGTGATATCGGAGGGTGTTTAATGACATGTTAAGGCATTTGGGCCTTGAAACTCATGCATGTAGGTAGTTGAGTCTAACTTCCTCCAAAACTCATAAAAAACTTTCTTAAAGATACTTTTATTCTTTGCTTGAAAAAGGCAAGAGCCACCTGACAGTTTTTCCAGGCGGCCAGCTCTCGGCTGGTGTGGCGAGATAGGACCAGTCCAATTTCAATTTCACTATCTCTTCTCCAGACACATTAGAGCGTGACCAGGAATAAAAATGGAAAACACACCCCACGGGTTGATAAATGCCTCTTGAGAAACACCCGTCTTCCCAGGGGCAGCTGCATCGCATAAGTTAGAGGGAGACTCAGAGAAGAGTCACTTGCCGCCCGCCCATCCCTCCACAGACTGGAGCAGTTTGGAAGTAAAAATGCATACAAGACTTCATTTGAAAGTGTCCTAATTACATAGTATTGTCTCACGCAATCCCTCCACAGTGTAAGCATATGTGTCTCATTCACACAACAATGGCAGGATAGCTGCTCAGAGACGTTCAGTCAAAAACGCTAACACGGAGACATGCAAACTGTGAGCGTGACTGGTTTTATGTCATGAGGAATTTAGAGAGCAGAATCTATAAAGAGGTATACAATTATGTCTGTACATTATAGTCATCTGCGCTGGACGCCATAGAAGTCCCAATGACAAAGACCTGTGGCAGTTCCCCAGACTGTAATTTTATGCTCGACCCTTTGAAAATGGTCATGAAATATCTTATTTTCACACAATTAATATTCTTAGGAAGAACACACTAAGTTGAGAGTCAGGAGAGACATCTTCTATTCGGTGCAACAAATCACACTTCTTCCGTACATATTTTTAGAGGAAAAAGAAAAAAAGAGTAATTGAATTTTTGCCTATGGAAGAAATCAACTAAGTGGAAAAGAAGGTTGGGACTGAAGGAGTGTGCGAGCGCCCGTCAACACTCGAGTTCCATCTGCTTCCACGCATCGCTCTCAATATTTAATCAGCCTGCAGAACCACATACCTTTATTTATGGCTCTAGTAGACTGTGGGGTAGGATGGCGGCTTCCTGTGATCACTGACCTGTGTGCTAACCAGAAACCCTCTAAAATATTCACTTCTCAGTGCATAAAACATGAGAGGTCTAAAGCTCCCTTTCCATCGCTTAGCATCTGTACATGGTACTTCTAAACACCACATTTCTAAATAGGAACAAAATGAAAAATTAATATATTTTCCCATTTTGCTCTGGGAACATACTTTCCTTCCAGTCAGAAATTTTAGAGTAATATTGTGCGATACACCCTTCCACACTAACTGTGGATGACTTAGCCATTGTTGTCATGTCTGAGGAAATTTTACATTTTTGTTGTTAATAGATAGCAATTTAAACATCAGCAGGGTGTGAGAGGCTTCCATTTTGGGCAGAGAAATTCAGTACAACCCAGATGTAGATGAAATCATAGTAAGTCTTCTTCACCAGCTGAGCACTGTCACTTACGTCTGAATTTCCTTCCTCGTGAGTTTTGAGTAGAGGCCTTTGTGGGGAAACCCCATGTAAGTTCCAGAGTTGATTGCATGTGTACATTGTTGTATTTTTAATTTTTAGTGACACAAATTTACATATATAATGGAGCACATATTCAGACAGAATTCAGTCATCTCCATAAGCATTCACCATTGTGAAATCACACCCAGTGAAAACAATGGAGGAAATCCCCACTGATCTGGAAGGAGTCCCCAATTCCCTTGAAGTATTGGCCTCCCTTGACCCTGAGCCATGGCAATCCACACTCCACTATCTGTCCCTAAGACTTGGTTTTGTCATTTTGTTTAGCTGTATTCTGTAATACTTCTTAGATTTATCCATGCTGTTGCTTGATACAATGGTTCCTTTTATTGTTGGATGACATTCCCTTATATGGATTGCTTTGTGTAAAATAGTTTATCTTGGGTGGATTGATGAGGAGCACTGAGTTGAATGACAAGTTCACATTTAGCTTGTGAGAAACTTCCAAATCACTCTCTGAGGCACAGTCCTATTGGCTGTCCCCACTAACAGTGCTTGGGGCTTTCGGTCACTCCTCCATGGTCTAGTATGATGATGGCTTGTTGCTTTTAACCTCTGTGGAGCACAAGGAGTAGAGCTGGTCCTTGAAGCCCTAGTTTGTGCTTATTATAAGTACTCATTTCTTGTGGTATTTAGAGATTGATTTTTTCAGTTTCCAGCTGAGTGTTGAGTGTTTTTTGTCTTCTCATTATAAGTTGTAAGAGATCTTTACATAATCTAAACCCAAAATTTTTATTGGATATGCATTTTAAAATATCTGCTTCCAGAATCAAGATTTCCCTTGAATTTTAAATGCTGTTTCAGAGTCCATTTGGACTCATTTATCCTTTCTGTTTTGTTTTGTTTTTTAATACACACTGACTGCAGTTTCCCCTCCCTGCACCCCTCCCACCTCCCCCATTCCCCTCTGCCCCAATCCATTCCTCCTCTGTTTCCCTTCCATTTTTCAGCAAATCACGTTTAAACTCACACACAGGACACCAGAAGGAAAGAGCAAGGCAGACAGCATTTTCTCTGTTTAATCTTTGTTACATTTTCTAAAGTTTCTTCCATGAACAAGTGCTCTTTTTAATTTGAACATTGCTGATATGATAGGAAATGTGCTTTTTTTTAATTTTCTCCTCAAAGACAATAAGCGAGCCTAGCCACTATGGGGAGGTGGATGGTGGCTAACGAACACGCTGACCTCAAGCCACAGCTGTCCAAAAGAGCAAATACAGTGGAAAGGAAGCAAGTGGTGCCCAGAGCAGCAGGTGTTCCAGAGAAGGGCCGGCCAGGTGTGCCCCCACAAGTAGAGTCAAAAGGATGTTTGAAACTTTTATACTTGTGATGCAAAGAATGGACGATCCTTCATCTGTGAAAATGGGGGTTCATAGCTGAAGAGACCCAAAGTACAGTCTCCTTCAGCAGCTTCAGCACAGCAAATATGCATAGAAGGTAGTCACAGAGTTGGCAGAAGTTGGGACTTAGAAGTTTGAGGTTGTATAGGTTTTTGCATAGGGAACAGCTTTTTCCTTGCTTAATTAGAAAATGTCAACAGAATACAGACCTCAATAAAAACCTTTTTTAAAATCTATAAAAAAAAGTGTAGTAAATTTCTGGTGTTTTGGAGTAGACTATGTTCTTTCTTATTCTGACTCTTTCTCAGTGGTTCAGACAGGTTATTTCTATCCACCATCTTGTCCTGATGCCCCTCACTGTCACCTTTCTGACAACATCAAATAGGAAAGCCTTGTTTCTCAGGCTCTTCTCTTACTATGTCCCCTCTTGCCCGTTCTCAGTTTTCTCCTTTCTCTCCATGCCGAGCCTTCAGTCACTATTGAGCAAATACAGATGGATTGAGTGGCTTTGGCAAGGCATTGGTAATAGTCAAGAACTTCTATCAGGAAGGGAGGGCCTGTGGTCAGAGAAAAGGCAGTGGACTTGATGGGTTGACTTGAAAGGCAGAACAAGAGTGGAGATCTGATGAGCATTATGTCCCTCGGGAGTCTGGAGGAATGCAAATGCCGGGGAGGTCTTTCTGTATGCTGTGAATGTGTTGCTCTGATTGATGGTTAAGTAAAATGCTGATTGGCCAGTAGCCAAGCGGAAAGTATAGGCGGGGCAAAGAGAGAGGAGAATTCTGGGAAGTAGAAGGCTGAGTCAGGAGATGCTGCCAGCTGTCACCGCCATGAGAAGTAAGATATAAAGCACTGGTAAGCTACAAGGCACATGGCAAGGTATAGATTTATACAAATGGGTTAGTTTAAGATACAAGAACTAGATAGCAAGAAGCCTGCCATGGCCATACAGTTTATAAGTAATACAAGTCTTTGTGTGTTTACTTGGGTCTGAGTGGCTGCAGGCCTGGGTGGGACTGGAGATACCTCCAACTACAAATGGCACCCAATGTGGGGCTCAAACCTACGACCCTGAGATTAAGAGTCTCATGCTCTACTGACTGAGCTAGCCAGTACATGCAAACATTTCATATTCACTGTAAACCAACTACACTGAAGGTTGTTAATGTTGAGATGGAAACTCAAAGAGCCAACATCCCTGTTCACATCTCCCCCTCTTCCATCATCATCCCTGGTATGTATCTACCAATACTTTGGGCCCCACCCTGGTCCCCATTTCCTTCGCTTGTGATCCCAGCTAGGCAGGTGACACAGGGTGACATCAGAGAGATGTGAAGTGGTCCTGGTCTTGTGTGCAGACCCACATTGCCTGCATCATCTCATTAACCTCAGTTTATCAGCTGCACTTCCCCCGATGGAATCTAAACTGTTTGCTTGCTACCATCTCTCTCCTTTGTTTCTGATCAAACTTGATCTAAGTATTCTGTTCTGAAAATCCTATGTTATTACACAATAAAATGATTCTTACTTGGAATTCCTTCCCTGCCTTTTATGATCTTACTTTTGGTATTTCTTTGCTCACTAATGAAAACTCTCATCCAGAGACTTTACTTTCAAAACTCATTCAGAAAGATAAATATTTTCTGACAGAATTTATAGAGATCAGATCACACACAGAGCAAGCCTGAAATACTGGGAGATTCACAGTCTCCTAAGCATGATCTGTAATGTCACTTTCTCCTCCTTTTGATCGGTAACACCCCTTTCTCCATCATATCAGAGTGTAGATACCTCTCTTACATGTGCATCCCTCCAGATCCTTCCCCAGTGCTCTTTGACGATGTACTAACCATTAGAGGAGGCCTACAGTGTTATCTTTGCATTTACCCCTTTCATGCTTCCATATCCTTCCCCAGTGTCCTTCCACAGTACACTAACCCTTACAGGAGGTCTACAGAGTTGTCTTTGTACTTACACCTTTCATGCTTCCAGATCCTTCTCCAGTGCCCTTCCACAGTGCACTAACCCTTACAGGAGGTTTACAGTGTTATCCTTTGCACTTATACCTTCCATGCTTAGCAAGCACACATTTCCTCTGCCCTGAATTACAGGAGTTTGTAAAAATTCTCCTCCATGGAAGGAATCTAATATTCACAAGGGTTTTTCCCAAATCTCCTAATGCAGCAGATCACATGGCATGTCCTTATCAAATCTTTGATGAATAAGCTTAAGCTAGAATAAAGAAAGCATCAAGACTGAAAAGAGAGCCATAAAACCAGGACTAATAAAAACCACGTGAAATTCCAACCATGGCACTCGGTCCTGTACCCAGGATAAATGGTCCAGAGAGGCTCATTTCCTCATGTAAATCTGCTTAGCAACAGATCTTGTCTTGGTTCCTCCTCATTAGCGTCTATTAGCAGAAATACACTTCGTGCGCATAGCACTTCACATTAAGCAGGAACCTCAGCTGATGGCACAATGTGTTAATGCCTCTCACTGTGAAAGGATACCTTGAGGAAATTTCCCTAGAAGCAACTCACCAACTATAAGTGGTATAAGGACAGAATTTCATGTCTTCTTCTCACCTTAATTAAGTTATGCTCACAGAAGTTCTCAAATGTTTGAAGTATCGTTCCTAAGTATATCTTTCTCACACATGCACCTGTGGACACATACACACAGTTACACACAAGCATACACATGCATGCTCACACTGGCACACACATACACAAGGCCTATGTGCAAGCACACATGCCTGCAGCATGCACAAACAAATGTGCTCCCATGGGTACACACATACACATACACTTATTTTACACAAGGCCTACATGCATGCACAGATGCCTGCAGCATGCACAAATGTGCACACACAGGGTTAGTATTCTTTCCACAATGTGCCTAGCATCTACCACAGACATTACAGAGAAGACACACGCAGTATTTTATACTCCACAGCCAACACTGCATTGCAATGCATAAAATATGTACCTGTTTAAAAAAATTGGAACACAAAATGCAGTGGTGTGTGTATGAGATCAGTGCATCATGTTGTAAGACACAAATACTTACTGTACTCAGCAGCCATTTCATCCTCAGCATTACAGCAGGGTCTGTTAATTTGATATTATTTAAGACATTAAAGGGATTTTATAAAACTTCAGCTTAAGTGTTTTCTCTCAAAATTCTGCTTGTATATTATGTGGTAGCTAGACTCTGATCCAGGGTTGAATTTTGTTGTTGGTCCTTTACCTTTAGTTAAGAAACTGAAGAATTATCTTGACATGGGGCCCCTGAGCACATTGAGTTATGAAACCTATGAGATATGAGGAGACAGGAATGCTGGAAGCGCTGTACCTGAGAAGAAATCCAATTATTGCAGATCAGTTATACAATGTAATTAATTATGCATTTTCTCACAAAAAGGATACATTAAAACTAATTAAACTCTAAATGGTTTAGTTTGTAAGGCAATGAACCCAGTCTTTAAATGACAGATGGTTAAATCTATACTATCCAGTTGGTGTTGAGGGGAGGGGTTGAACAGGAATGCTTTGGTATGGCTGAATTTTATGGAGTTATCTAGGCAAAGGCATTGGTTGTTATCAACAGATAAATTGGCCCAAGAATATTGATGTGAGTGTTCGGGTGTGAGGGTGAAGTCAGCACAGGCAGTGTGCTTGCACAGAATGGACTCAGTCTGACACACAAAAGGAAAGCTAGATCCCAGACCACACCTTAATTTTTCTCAGTGTGCACCTTGTCTCATGCTGATGAGTTTTACAGATTTTACTCCTATTCATCAAAAAATGACTTTTCTATAGCACCTGACTTTATGTTTTGCTATATTTTTAATAAGACCTTATTTTTATTATGATCTAGGATTATGAGTTGTTACAGAAAACTGTTGTGTGTAGAGATAATATGGTGTCCTTCCCCGCAAGCTTATAAGAAAATGCCATGTGTAAACAGGACCATGGACAGCACATGACCTGGGCCTTTCCAAACTTTAGTTAGCATTGGGATTTTAATGATTTTTTTCCCTCCCATTCATGTTCCTTTGTTCCCTGTTTTTTCCCCCTTCAGAGTCTGCCTTCCAGTATATTGGGTACTGTGGCTTTGTGTGTGTGTGTGTGTGTGTGTGTGTGTGTGTGTGTGTGTGAGAGAGAGAGAGAGAGAGAGAGAGAGAGAGAGAGAGAGAGAGAGAGACAGAGAGAGAGACAGAGAGAGAGACAGAGACAGAGAGAGAAATTATTGAAGAAAGTAATACAAGTAGTACATAATCAATTGGGAAAGTTGATTGTGCTTTGATACATAATAAGTCAAGTGTTCCCATCTTTCAAATTCTTTTATTTGTATCACTGTTTCTTTTGAACATTTTATGATTCAATTATTGAAATTAATTTTCCTTCAAGTACATAGAGCTTTAAATATTTTATGAAGGATTGATAAATAATGGATTTCTTTGAATTTTCCAATTTAATTCTGCTTTTTAACCTTAGGTATTAAAGGTCATTCAGCATTTTATATACTCTTTGGTATGTTATATACTTTGTGTTTTTGTATATTATGTTTTGAAAAAAAAGAAGCATTAAATTAAAAAAATAGGAGTTTGGAGAGATGGCTCAGTGGTTGCGAGCACTTGTTGCTCTTACAGAGGACCAAGGTTCAATTCCCAGTACCCACATGGCAGCACACAACAGTCTCTAACTCCAGTTTCTAGGGATTCAGTGTCGTCTTCTGGCCTCTGTGGGGACCAGGAAAGCATGCAAGGCACTTAGATACGTACAAGCAAAATACTGATACAGATAAAATAAAGCCTGGGAGGAGGGGACTGGATCTGCCTGGACTGAGTCTACCAGGTTGATCTCAGTCCTCGGGGGAGGCTTTGCCCTGGAGGAGGTGGGAATAGGGGGTAGGCTGGGGGGAAGGGGAGGGGGCAGGAGGGGAGAGAACAAAGGAATCCGTGGCTGATATGTAGAACTGAATTGTATTGTAAAATAAAATTAAAAAATAAAAGAAAATAGAAAAAAACTAAAGAAATATTTAAAAATTAAAAGCCATCGGGTATATTTTGTAGCTGTAAGACCACATTAACATGAATATTTCTAAGAAATAAAACCTGACTTTATTATGGTAGGTTATTTCTGCCAAGGCCCTTCTCCTGGGTGTCAGAGGGCAGCCTTCTCAGGGTGTCTACACACGCATTTCACCTGGGCACCCCTGCTCTTTCTGTTCTTGTAGAAACACTGACCACACAGGGACAGGACTCTGCTCTTACCATCTCATCCCATCTTAACTGCCCACTGAGCACTTATCCCAATTCAGCCCCATCCTAAAACACTGTGGGTTAGAGCTTCAACACTGGAATTTAGTGAGAACAAAGCCAGTCTCCAGGAATAGAAATTCAACAGGATAAATAACCTAAGATTTTCTACATTTTGTGTGGATGAGATGGCTTGACACCGAGGTATCCTGTACTCCTAAAATAAAGTTAGGTGCTCCACTGATAAAATAGTTAAATAAAAATAAAGCTTTCCACATTGGATGGTAGGTTAATTTTACTCTCTCTCTGATTTTGACATAACATTGATAGCAATGTTTACATATAAATTAGAAATGAAATTTAATGTGTGCCATGGAAGGATCCTACTCTTCGCATGTTTAAATCTAGATAGTAGGGTTTTCTGGTACTCATGGGATAGTTCTTATCTAGCAGGCCTGTTAGGATCATTGTTTGAGCAGCAATGATAATATTTTTATTTTTTATTCTTTTGGTGTTATTGAATTTACTACCAGGCCTGAACACAGGTCTTCAAGTCTCACTGTAAATTTCTCTTTGGGCTCTGATTCTGACTCAGTTTCCCCTCTTGCCACTCACCATGTGTTCCCCAAACTCCTTGTGCTTGCTACAGTCACAATGTGTTAGAGTCCACAGCGCATTTTCTCTGTTCCCTCCATTTTCAATGTGGTCTCTAGAATTGTTATTTGTCTTTTTCATTTGCTATCATGCTATGTCTTCAGGGAATAAATGTCCAACAAACGTGGGTTAGCTAACTGCCAGAATGGCTCCCCCTCTTTTTATCTTTCCATTCTCCCTTTCTTTCTCTCTCTCCCTCTCCCCTCCTTTCTGTTTTTCTCTCTCTCTCTCTCATTTAATTTGGATTTTTTTTTTTTTTTTACAAATTTTCCTGGACAGTTTCACCTTCTGAATTTCCCATATTCTAATATATATAGTTTTTCTGTTGTTGTAATGCTATGACAAAATCAACTTATAGAAGAATTTATTTTGGCTTATAGTTTCAGAGGGAGAGGGTCCATCACAGAGGGAAAGCCTCCTAAAAGTTCCACAACTTCCCTAAACAGCACCACCTACTGGGGACAGTGTTCAAATGCACAAGACTATGGGGGACATTTCAAACTATCACAGTTGTGTAAATGAATAGGCTTGCACAAGAGCTGTCACATATCCTTTATTGGGTGTAACAGGAGGCACAGCTGACCAGCACTGTGTCTTATGGCTCTTGCTGACATAGAGAATGCTTACACAGAATGCAAGTTGTCTTGGATTAGTTCCCATGGCACTCTTACTTTCTCAGAGGCTGCCTCAGTTGATCGCACCTGAAGCTCTTCATTTCTGGTGTGCTAATGCCAGTGAGAGACTTGAGGATTCTGTTTTAGTCTCTATGCCCTTTCTCTGTCTCCACTTTCCCCCCTGTCTCTGCCTGGGTGTTATTGCATCTACCTCTCTTCTTGCTTTTTCTTTTTCCCGTTAGCTCTGCCTTTCTATCCCTCTGTTTCTATGCAAAAACATTTCCCTTTTTCTCATCTCCCCATACCAATTTCCTGTATAACTTGATTTAAACCTAGTTACAGGCATAAAGCTTGGGAGCCAATGAGCAGATGGGATTGACAGTTTCTGTAGCGTTGGCATGGTTGTTTGGCTTCTGAATCTGAAGTGCTCTTTTCTTTTCCATCATCCACCAGATGAGATGAGCAGCTTCTTGCCTGTAAGGACCTGGCAAATATGGTCTTTGGTGAGAAGGACCCTGCTGATGTTGGCAATGGAAAACTCTCATCCTTGCCTGGAAGTTTGTATGGTTTTATGTGCTGAGTTCTTCTCAACCCCTAGGAAACGAACACAGTCAGGGACTACTGCATCCTGATGTGGTGCAGACTTGCTTTCTGCGGCTTTCAGATTCTCTCTGGCAGCAGCCTGGACAGGGCTGAGCATGTTGATACAATCCAGATTGCAAAGCATAGTCCCAGATGGAAAGCAGGAGCTTGGCTTGGGAGATTTTGTTACTGGGATGTAAACACTGTCTTTCCACGGTTCCCATTATTGCTTTGCACCATGACCTGTTTTTATTTCTCGGGTAGTAGCCTGAAAAATCCTGCATGCCAAAAAATGCCATGTTATAGAAAGATTGATTCAGAAAATGCCTTGTATTCATAGACAAGTTACTGGAATTGAAAACTTTAGAAATAAAAAAAAAACTTAGCAGTAAATAGTCATAAGGCCTCCCCCCACCCCAAAGTTCCCACTTATGGGTTGAGAAGTTAAATCAGCATCACCTCCAGTTGCTTCAGCAAGTGCTGTGTCCTTTCTTAAGTAGACTGGCAAAAACTAACACCCAAAGGTCACCTTTAGTCTCAATCAAGACAGAGAAGGCATTTCTTGTGGCTAGAAAGTTTATTCAAAATACAAACATCTCAAGAGCTACAATGACATTTGTCAGAATACTTCCACATATATATTTTTCTATTTCCCTTTAGATATAGCAATTCTGAAAATTCATGGAGATGTTGATATTCCAGATAAAGGAAACAAATACTTGGAATGCCCCCTGAAGAGTGGCGGGTTCACTTCCGAGTTAGGCAGTTACACTTCAGATGATAGAAGGCTTTTGGTGAATTGACCTATAGGAAGAAAGAAGCCTTTTGGATCATAGTTGCAAGCTATGGGCCTGAAGTGAGGACAAGGATCGTGGATGGGAGTGTGGAGGAGCAGAGCTGTGTTATCATAGACACTGGGCAGGAGTGAGAGCTACTAGAATGACAAAACATCCTCTCAATGTCACACAGTTTATGACCAGCTTCTCCCAACTAGGGCTTACCTTCTAAAATTCCTATGATCTCAAAATAGCACCATCACTGAGGGACCAAACCTTCCACACAATGAGTTTTTGATGCACGTGATACTCAAGCCCTAACAATCCCCACAGCTCAGTGGACTGTGGGAACCTTAACTGGCTCTGCTGACATGATATAAGAGGCATCTAGAAGTTGCTTTTCTTCATCAATTCTAATGGCAAAACTGGTTGATTTATTTCCAAATTAGAAGGAAAAGTTGTTCTCCTCTCCCCCCTGCAAATCATACGTGTGCATATGCACACACATACACGCATGCACGTGCGTGTGTGCACACACACACACACACTGACATACATTGGTTATCACACTTGGTGCTTTCACAGTTTTTCAGCACATTAATATGTTGCCCCACCCTGTACAATCTGGTAACAGCTCTGACCCTGGTTGATTTGTGTGATTTCTCACTATTCCAGAAAGTCAAATATATTAAGGGATCTTCTACATTCCATTAGAGGAGGGGGTAGTTTGTGTTGGAGGTCACTGAGATATAAGAAAGGCCATTGTATAGGGTGAATATCCATTATTTACAATGCTTGGGGTTATGACTGTTTCCCTTTTCAGATTCTGCCTTCCTTCCTTCCTTCCTTCCTTCCTTCCTTCCTTCCTTCTCTTTCTTGAATTCTGAGATCTTTATATAAACAAAATACCTTGGGTCTGGAACCCAACTCTTAAAACAGTATTTATCTAAATTTTGGATGTACCTTATATACATGGCCCAGAGATAATTTTATATAAAGTTTATGACAGTTTGAATTGTCAATTAGACAAAATCTAGAATTACTTGGGGGAAGGGCCTTTGCAAATGTCTGTGGGGGATTGTTTAAATTATGTTAATTGATGTGTGAAGAGCTGCCTACTTTGGGTAGCACTATTCCCTGGGCTTGGGGTCAGGACCTGAATAAAAAGTCAGGAAGGAGCTGAGCACCAGCATGCATTCATTCCTTGTCTTCTCCATCTGGTTGTGGGTGCAATGTGACAGCTGCTTCAAGATCCTGGTATTTTTACTTCCCTGACATAATAGACTGTAACCGGAAGCTGTGATCTAGAACCAGCCCTTTCTCCCTTCAGCTGCTTTTGTCAGTGTTTTCTCACAGTATCAGGAGAAGTAGCTATGAGGATCTTCAATAATGTATGAGGACTCACGTTTCACAGTGTGGAATTCTGCACGTGTTGTCATATCTGCCCTCTGGAAAGTTCTAAACCTTGGAGCATCTGTAATTCAGATTTCAACACAAGGGTTGTCCAACCTCAACTGTGAACTACTACTTTGAATTTTTTCACAGTCCCCCCGCCCCATTGAGCTGAGAGATTAAAGAGCTCTCGATTTGTAAGGAGACATTTCATTTCACAAGAGATGGGTGCTATGGGGAAGAGGAAATAAGAATAATTGGTAAGGTACAAAAACATATTGGTTACATAATTTTTCCCAGAACCCCCTGGACTATGTTTCAAAATGGTACAAAATGAAATCTAAGGCAACACTGTTGCACAAAGTCATGACCCGATCATCCATCAATCATTTATATCCTGTGAACCTGCCCTGCTACTGATGAAAAGTATCCTTGTCACATGACTAATTCACTTCAAATTGCATGTTCTGCCTGGCTATTGCAGTTCAGACCAGGAGAATGTGCAGTAGCCAACACATTCTTATTTTGTTGCTTTATTTTCTGATCCTGGCATAGACTAGAGTATCAATAGCCATGTCTTCAACAATTAAAATGCAAACATCTATTTTATGTAGTCTTTTTTTCCATCTGAGGGAAGTGTCTCCTCCGTAATCCTGGCACATTGTTTCTGTTGATAATAAATAGCAATTTATGCCTCGCATTATGCAGAAGTAGTCACAGAGAAACCTGTGAGTGCCACAGACCCCAGCAGATAAAACAGGGCACTGCAATTATCATCCAGCAGAAGCCTGGGAGAGGCATAAAGCACAAGAAGAGGGTGTGCATCTCTGTTCTGGAAGGATTTTAAGAGAACTAAAGCAAAGAAGAATATTAAAGTGGCAAGATAATGATTTCTTTTATAAGTCTACCCGGATACCAGTGACCATTGTAATCTGTGCAAAAAAACATTCATTAAACATCTAATGGGGCACAGAAGGATAATAATGTTAATTCAATATTTTAGCCCAGAAATCATTTCCAGAAGTTGTTACCACCATAAAATTCACCCTGGGAAGTTAGAGTCAGATCCATGACTGTTCGTGAGTGCAAGCAACTCAGTTATTCGAAGCAGCAGCTTAGTTCTCCTGTTGGATGTGGAGTCCTTTGTGGGATGCTATCAATATCTCATGGTTGCTGAAGGAGCACAGCCAAGATGATCTGTACTGTAAAGCAACTAATTTGACCGTGAGGATCCGTGAAATGGTTGAAAAGAGGACTATGCATTCTCTGTCATTTTCTGTGGGGTCACTGTGAGTCTATTTGCTCGGTGGGAGGAAATCAGACACTTATTTAAGTATTTCTAAGATTATGAGTTTATATCATTTTCTATTTCCACACAACCAACAAAAGACACAGTGACAAGTGACAGTCATGATCTCTGTCAGCATCACCTGCCACCTCATCCCCATTCCCTCCCTCATCCCCATTCCTTCCCTCATCCCCATTCCTTCCCTCATTCCCATTCCCTCCCTCATCCCCATTCCCTCCCTCATCCCCATTCCCTCCCCCATCCCCATTCCCTCCCCCATCCCCATTCCCTCCCCCATCCCCATTCCCTCCCTCATCCCCATTCCCTCCCCCATCCCCATTCCCTCCCCCATCCCCATTTCCTCCCCCATCCCCATTCCCTCCCCCATCCCCATTCCCTCCCTCATCCCCATTCCCTCCCCCATCCCCATTCCCTCCCCCATCCCCATTCCCTCCCCCATCCCCATTCCCTCCCCCATCCCCATTCCCTCCCTCATCCCCATTCCCTCCCCCATCCCCATTCCCTCCCCCATCCCCATTCCCTCCCTCATCCCCATTCCCTCCCTCATCCCCATTCCCTCCCCCATCCCCATTCCCTCCCCCATCCCCATTCCCTCCCCCATCCCCATTCCCTCCCTCATCCCCATTCCCTCCCCCATCCCCATTCCCTCCCCCATCCCCATTCCCTCCCTCATCCCCATTCCCTCCCCACAAGCAACCAGGATGCTGAATTCAGAACAACAGGTAGATACTGGTTGTTTATATTTCACACACCAAGACTTATCATATGTGCCTATATGCACATATACAGGTTTTTTTTAATTTTCTACTGTCACCCGGCGTTATATTTTTAACTTCTTTTGGGTTGTATGTGGTACAATCTTACAGCTTTCCATTGCCCAGTACGGCTCCGTTGTATTCCACAATTTAAAATGACATACTTCATTTCACTATGAGAAAATATCAGCTAAAGCCTAAGTGATGCTGACCCAATTAGTCTTCTTGCTTGAGGTATTTTGTTCACATATACACTGTATGGAAAACTTTATGTAATTCACCCTGACACTCAGATTTTCCCCACAGTGGTACTTTTGATGGGTTCTTTTGTCATGCCTTGTTTGTTTGAGCACTTTCTTCCAGAGCAGCAGGATGTTCTTGGAACATTGTTCACTTTCACAGCACCAGACCTGACACCAGCTTTATTCAAGGGCTGTGGTTCCTTTGAGCAGAAAAGAATGTTAAATGAACATCTGTCCCTAGAAGGCTCAGCCATACAGCCAGGCATGATGGAGTAGATGGTATATGAACTCATGTGTACATCTGTGTGGACACATCTGTGTTTGCCTCTACCTATCTATCTATCTATCTATCTATCTATCTATCTATCTGTCTGTCTATCTATCATCTGTGTTTCTGTGTTATAGATTGTTTATGAGATTCATTTATTGCCTTCCATTTTTAGTTTGGTGAAATATTTTCATTATAAATAGATGTATTAATTTTTTCTAAATTTATCAATTTAATTGTATGGAAATCCCTACTTTATTGACTTAGAGAACATTGGTTCAATGTTTATAAAAGACCCTTCTTAAAAGGTCATTGATCTATCTCAATATACTATTCTTTTTAAAAATTTTTTGAGATTTTTATACGTGAGTATTATATTTAAATTACTTCTAGCCTCCTCATCCTCTAATTCCTCCTTTGCCTTCTGATTCCTTTCAAATTCAGGATTCATTAATTATATATTAATAATATATATAAATATACATTACCGAATTATTTATAATCATACATGTATATATAAATATATGCTCACATATATAGTTATACATATGATTCAATAATATATATGTGTTATAGACATATAATAAGCTATATATCTATATTGTGCTGAGTTCATTTAGTGTTGCTTATCTACACAAGTGTTCAGGATAGATCACTTCAGATTAGGTAGTCTGTCAGGGGTCTCCTCCCTGGAGAAGATTGATTCTTACTCTGAGCAGCCATTGATTGCCTGTAGCTCTTCAGTGGAGCCTTGTGAGATTTCCCCAAGCATGCCAGCAGGTCAAATGGAGGTATCATTGTGTAGGTCTCGTTTAGACAGCCATATTGTTAAGATTTCACTTGCTGTGTGTGAAAAAGCATGTTAGTACAGCATAGAGTTTGGGGTTTTGTGTCTGTGATCATGAATGGCATTGGTCTTAGTTTCTTTGCTTGTAATATTGTTACTATTATTTCTTTGTTAAGGGCCTGATGTCCTTCACTCTTCTGCAGAAGAGTTTCTATGACATTGTTATTTCTTTCCTTAAGAATTTGAAGAATTTATTGGTTCAATTTTTTGGACTGGAGATCTCATTTTGGAAAAGTTGTAATTACAGGTTTATTTACTTTTTTAGTCATAATGATGCTATTTAGAGTTTCTATTTTTATTTGAATATGTCTTAAAAGTTTTTTCTTTGTGAAGCATTTTCTAATTTTGTCTGAAACTTTAAACTCAGTGATTACTGCCAAAATAATAGCAACTGGCATCAATATCTCTGCTCTCCAAGCTGTGATTTCAGTGAAGGCAAACAAATGCATTAGCAGACTTTTAAACAAAAACTTAGATAATGAAAAGAAATTGGAGTGCTGCTACATTCCTTGTGATTGAAAGGCTGTAGACTGGGAAGTTCTGTTGGAGGACAGAAGACATTTATTGGAATAGACACCTGTCAGTCATCTCTCGTTGATCTTTAGGGCTCTGTACAGTGAGAAGTGAGCATTAAAGCATTCTTGTAGATTGCTCGAAGGTGAAAGGCTATGTTCACACTCTGATCCACTTCGTGCAAGCTCCATGGAAGACGTAGAGGGAGGATGAGATGAGGCTGCCCAGCTGTTTATTTACCGGCCACTGAGTTTTGCTGATCTAGGTGTGACCCACTGTAAGCCAGTCTTTAAGAATATTTTCAAAAGATCTATATTTGTGTTTGCACACATACACACATGCATGCACAAATGCATGCACATGCATGAGTTCAGGTACCTGCAGAGGCAGAAGAGGGCATTAGTCCCCCTAGAGCTAGAGTTATAGACAGCTGTTCTAAGAGTACTGGGAATTCTAGTCCTTTGCAAGGGCAGCAAGCACTCCTGACTGCCAATCCCCAAGAAAAAGAACAAACCTCAAAAGGTTAGGCAGAATTCATTTTCCACACACCCCTGCATAGAACTTACAGGTTTACTACAGGAGAGCAGGGAAACCAGTAGTCTGAAACAAGAAGACCTGAGTCAGCAGCAGAAGCATGCTTGTGATCTGTCTGGATGTTTGGGGAACTCATCTTATACTGAAGTTGCTATAATATCTAAAATATTAGGGTTCAACAAAGTTTTAGGCATGTAAAGGAATAAAAATGTGTCACACAAGCATGAGAAAGAACACTCAATAGAAAATGTCCTTGGTAGGCTGAAATCGGTGAATATAGAATGAGTGGCTAGGGAAATAAAGGAAAGCTCAGTAATGTTTCAAAGTCTAATGATACAGGTTATATATAACACATAATGCATTATATCTATCTATATATATCTATATATAATTCAGAAAGAATACTTGACTAGTCATGGACTGCACATATCTTATTGCCAAAACCAGCTCATATTTATCATTGCTGTCCTACCTAACAGACATTTACTCTATGGGTGCAGGGTCACTGCGATATACTCCTTACATACTCATTTATGGAGTCAGTGTGTGCACTCTTGGACATGAATACTTGGGTAATGTGTCCGAAGGCCACTGCAGATGTGGGTGCTTGGATTGGAACTTATTCTTTTACACCTATGCAGTGAGCTTTTTAGCCGCTGAGCCATCTCCCCATCCCAAATTCACTGATGTCAGATTAGGTTAGTTGTGGCACAGTGATAATGCTCACATAAGCACCCAACTGTGTGGTGTGTCCGTCATTCTCTGTCCTAGGAAATTGAGCGCCAGTGCTTTGATAGAGCGAGAAGAAGCGCTTTCTGGATACATGCAGCTGTGCTCTTGAACTTGTGCCATTTAAAGGGCAATGGCATGCTAATGTGACTAATCATTCCGAAAAGAGTTTTTGTAGCGTTCTACGTGAGACCCTAGATTCTCCCTGATGGACCTTTAAAAAATGACTGAATTTGACATCTTGGTTTGCAGAGACTGAAATATGGAATCGCTGTGGATCCCAATGGAAATAACAGGAAAACAAAGGCATTTCTACTGCTCCATAAACAGGTTGTCACATCCCTTTTCCTGTGTAAGGGAAAAAGCCTGTCAGAGTAGGTGAAGTACATCTCTGAAGACACGGTGGTCTGTATTAACTTTTTGAATTACTTGGGGAGGTGAGAGGTTGCAATGCAGAGAGCATTCTTCCTTGGTAATTGGTTTTTGTACTTGCATTTGAGCACACAGATCTGTTTCCAGGGCTTATGTATTATAATGTACCTTTAAACAAGGATGCTTACTGATGACTATAATGCATGGATTCTGCAAGGTCTTCATCATCACTTGAAACCAGGTCACCACAGCTGCACTGACTGAGTGCACAGCTGGAAATTGTTCCAGCAAGAGTCCCTGGACTGAATGGGAACATTGCAGTCAAGAATCATTGAAATCAGGATGTTACGGAAGTCATGACACATAATTACCCCAGAAAATAGCCTATTTTATGGAGGAAAAAAACATGCATTTAGCTATTCAGTCATGTCTTATCTAACAATAAGGAGTTGGTGATGGAAGAATGGTCACTAAACACTGGAATCAGTGGCAGGAAGAGCAGAAGGAGGCATGGACGACCTTAGGCTCGGGAACACACAACAGTTCCTTCAAGCAGTAAGAGAGTGAACAGGCCCTGCTGACCTCAGCCCCTTCCTGTCACTGTGGGTGTGGGCATCATGGAATAGAAGAGGGGGGTAAATGAATCTGTGGGCTCCTCAGTTGGCCAAGTGGGCAGGGCCGCTGAGATTGGGGAATGGCTGATTGTGGCCTGCTTCTCCAGAGGAGAGTCTCCATTCTTCAGGTCTCCCTCTCTGAGCCCTAGGTGGTTGACCTGCTTCCACATGGACTCTGCCAACAGTAGCCATGCTGACCATGCCTGAGTTCAACTGGCAAGCCCCCCTTGGAGTACTGAAGCCTAAGATTCTCCTCCTTCCCTTGTCCCCTTCCTGAAGGTTAGGCAGGGTTGGCTACAGCATGTCTTGTCTAAGAAATAGCTCTTTGTCTGCTGTGGCTCACTGTGAATTTTGGGAAAAGCCTCTTCCTGCCAGAATCACAGTGCAAAAGACTTTTGGCTGTCCTAAGCCACCAGATGCCCCTCACTTCTTGTGATTTCTTTAAACTCCTCACAGTTGTAGAAATGATCCATGCATGGAACTGTTTTCAGTAGTTGTATATGAGTGGATTTTCCATCCTCTGCCAGAACCATGATGCCCAAAGCAAAGAAACAGCTGGCACCCTGGATGCCAATCCCCAGGGTTTCACACCCCCTGTGGCACTGTCCAGTGTGGGCTCTCAGCCTTTGTGGGCTGCAGGCTCTGGGGTCAGGTTTTGTCTCACTCACTTCATCATTGGGAAATGATACTACATACTTGATAATCTAAAATTAAAAGTGGGGAAAGATTATGTGAACAGAGTCCGCTACTAGAAATAGCCTTTGGCGTTGAATGTCTGTGAAGATTAGTGAAGGTCTCACAAGACTCTGATGAATAAATAAATGAAGAGTTAAGAATCTCACTAGTGTGATGGCCAGAAATTCCACTTCAGTGTGTAATAGGATAGGAAAATGGCGTCGTGGATCAGAAGGATGTGTCCAGGACCATCTCTTCATCATCGCAGCAACCATTCTCACACCTGTGTGCCGATCAGAAAGCAGGCTTCCGGTGTGTCTCTTAACTCACCACTGTGGGCGGCAGAGGGCTGGTGCAGGCGGAGGAGAGACGCTGGTTTGACAGGCAATGATGGAGCAGGCCAGACACCATTGCCCCACGGCCAGTCTGCTAACTGCTCAGGCACCCAGCCAGTGCGTCACAGACTAGAGGGTTGTGGCTTGTAAGCGAAGTTGCTTTCTGTGGCTTCTCTCATGAGGCGAGGAAACCAAGTCAGCACCTGGGGGCACAAAGTGATTAAAAAACCCTCGAGTGAGGAACAGGCATATCTTTGCTGACAAGAGTGTATGCGGGGTGCAGCCAAGAGAGGAACAGACTCTCACCTTCCATCCTCTAGAGAAGCCAGTTAGGGTTAGTGGACAGAGTGTGTGGAATCGTCAGGTAGGATGTTATTTGCCTGAACACAAGCCTGATGATTGCATTCCTAAGTTTCAAGAATCCCAACCAGTCTTTCTTATCCTTGAAGTCTCATGGGCTGACCTAGCTCTTGTTATCCCCGAGCTCACACACACACACACACACACACACACACACACACGTCAGTCCTAACACTCTCACACTGCGGGGCCGAGCAGAAAAGGGGCTACTTGTGCATTGCGCTTACCAGCTCCAGGGGCATTCCTCCCTCAGCGGGGTCTCTTTTAGCCTCCTCCGTTGTCCCAGAAGCCTGGAGCGGCTGCACATTTGAGTGCCATCGGAGGTAATAAATTTACTCTGCTGGGAGTTTGGGGCTGCAACCCAGGACAGTTGCTGCCTGTGCGCATAGCTGGCATTACGATGGGTGGCCAAACGGTCTGTGGAGGCCTGAATGCTGGAGGCACAAAATGTGCTATCCCTCACCTTCCCCTTCCCCACAGTGACAAGCAAGGCAGGCAGAGACAAAGCTGAACAGAGAGGTGCCAAGGGACTCTCGATTACTTGTGACCCTCGAGGATGGGTATTCACACCCCTCACTAAATATGGTGGGAATAAACTCCATGCTGTGGAGGAAGAAAGGTGCTTTGAATGAGAGACTTGAGGGAAGAAAGGGGTGAGGAGTCATGTCCCTTTCTGCGGTGCTGAGAGGGATTTGGGAGACTGCAGGCAGGGTGTTGTGTCCTGTCCTTAATCACAAGGGGAAGGAGGGAGCAAGTAGGTCAGTTAAACTCAGCTTAGTAAAAGTCAGCAGGGGAAATTGTGGATTATAAAGCACTGCTTGATTCTCTAAGAAGTGTGGGGGTGATGTGCAGGGCTTGTCTGGAAGATTACTGGGTGTGAACCCAGGTTGACTTTTATAGGTGTGTGTGCGTGTGTGTGTGCATGCATGTGTGTGTGCACATGAGTGTGTGTGTGTGCATGTATGCACATATGTGTGTGGTCTGTGTATGTTTGCATATATGTGTGAATGTGAATACACGTGTGTGGAGGCCAGAGGTTTATATTTAATGTCTTTCTCTATTACTCTATTTTTACCGAGCAAGGGTCTCTTGCTGAACCAGAAGTTTCTAGATTCAGCCAGTCTAGCTGCCCAGATCATCCTGAGGATCCCCTGTCTCTGCTTTCTGATGGCTGGGATGACAGGCCATCCAGCACACCTGCTGACTTTTATGTGAGTCCTGGGGTTCTGAACTATGATCCTCACTCTCCTGTGGCAAGAGCTTGGTCTTCTGATCCATCTTCCTGGCTCTCGCTAGTTCATTTTATTTATTGGCTTGACTCTAGGCTGGTGCCTGAGCATTTGGTCGATCAGCCTGTGTGTTGCTGGACATGTTTTTCTTTTGTTGTGTTTATCAGATGTGATTAACATTCACAATCAATTGGCCTTAAGTGAAGCAGGGTTTTCCTCTGTAACTTAGGCCACATTTGTTCAGCTGAAGGCTATAAGCACAGAGAAGGATGTTACTCAGGGACAGATAAATTCTGCCTTCAGAATGCAATGTAGAAATGCTGCCTGCAGCTCTAGACTTTGGGGTTAAGACTATCACAACATCGACTCTTAACCACGTCTCCGCCCTGGCAGCTTGGCCTATGGGTAACTGAGTTGGCAGAATCTGTAACTGTGCTAGCCAATTAAAAGCTCTTTAGCTATTTCTCCAGACAGACACATATGTCTTCTGCCTCTCTGAGGACCACTTCTGCACCGTAGAAGAGGGCAGCAGAGAGGAGCAATGGGGCGCTTTCCTGGCGCTTCTGTGACCGAGAGGCTCCTTTGGCTCCTTACAGGATGGGCCGTGCCATCGAGATGCAGCCACTGGTGGAAGAGTGCCACAGCTGTGTGGGAATCACCAACCGCTTTCTGTTTGGATGTGAAGCCAGTTCCGTGGGAGGGGATTCACTCCTGGTGCTGGAAACTTGTTAAAAACTTCCGTGGTTGGGGAGTCATGGGTCCTGGAGGGGTGGCTTACTACTTACTCTTTGCTAAATGGACATGGGGTCAAACTACGTTCCGACTATTCGTCTTTATATCCTTAGACTAGTGCTGCTCCCAGCCTTGATTGGAAGCTTTTGTTGGCGATGGGTGATGGTTAAGGCAGAGACCCAAATTTGTCAAATTACTGAGAATAAATGATCTTTGCGTGCTTAGCCCTACATAGACAGGGCGTCTATACCATCCCCTTCTAGGATCAGGGAACAGTGTGGAAGAGGAGTGAGAAAAATCGGAAGAGCCTTTGTGCCTGCTCATTGTGCCAAGTCATGAGTCATCAGAAAACACATGATTTGGAATTTTAACAAAAACACTGTAAGATAATATCCAGGGAGAAGCCATGATGTCCTCACCACTCAGCCCAGCCGTACCCTGCCAATGTCCTTGCAGACTGCTCCCACAGGAAGGGAGGAAGGGAATGGCCACAGAGAGTATTTCAGATAAGGGAGGACTGACTTGAACATCTCAAGGAGATTAAAAACCGAAAGACAGCGGTTTTAAACCCCCAAAGGTTGTTGAGCACATCTAGTGTTTTCATTATTAAGTAGAAGCTGAGAGTCAGATGAAGAATAGAAGTGATGAAAAGCGTAGGGTATTTTCCTGGAACTCGCTCTGTAGACCAGGCCGACCTCGAACTCACAGAGATCTGCCTGCCTCTGCCTCCCGAGTGCTGGGATTAAAGGTGTGCGCCACCACCAGTGCCCGGTGTCCTTCTTCCATTTAGATGAACTGGACACAAGATGAACTGCTTTGAAGGGATGGTTCGATGGTGTCTCCTCTAGTACACAACACCCTGCAGCTGTCACTCAAAAGGAAGTCCTTTCAGCAGTGTCTGCTCATTTTCCTCCCCTGGCCACCACAGCCTGGGGGGGGGGGGGGGCTCTGTCTCTGGACCTTCTGATTATGTATATGCTCACCCTACGATGAGTCATGTGACTGTACCATGCGGGCCCTTTGTGCATGGCTCCTTTCACATAACAGAGTATTACATCTGTCTACACTGTAGCTCCTCCCTCCTTTACATGGCAAAACTGTCACTGTATTTACTCAGCAATGATTTGTCCACTCATACATTAGCGGGCATTGGCGCTATTCCCGTCTCTGACTAATGTGAATGATGCCGTCTGAACATCTGTGTCTGGTGATATTTTTCCCTCGGCTGAGGTGGGAGGGATCCACCAAAGGTCTCCTGTAATCCAGGGATCCCTCTTATTTCCTGTGTGTTGAGGATGAGCACAAACTCCTGCTAGTCCTGCCTCCAGCTCCCAAGGGCTGTGTGTACAAGACCACACTAGGCTTTGATGATGTTTTAAACTGCTTTTTGCAAGGAATTTGCCTGTGAGTAGAGTTGTTGACTCATATAGTAATTCTCTAATTGATATAAAGAAAAACCAAATCATTTCCCACCTTGTTGAGCCACTTTGTATTACGCAGTGAGGCATCGGGGGCCCACATCCTCTTTATCACCACAGCATTTGTAGCCTCCTCTTTTTTTATTTAAACTTTCTCTCAACAAGGCTGTCCTATTTGTGGCTTTAGTTTTTATATTTCAACTATTGTTTCATTTTTAATCAACTGCTGTGTGTGGTTCGAGGCCAGTATCACTCTCTGCATGTGGAGATTCACCTTTCCCAGAACCATTGCTTGAAATGTCAGTTTCTCCCCTATTAATTGTTCTAGAGACTTTGATGAAAATATGCAGAGTAACTTTTTTTTTTTTTTTTGGTTTTTCAAGACAGGGTTTCTCTTGTGTAGCTTTGCGCCTTTCCTGGAACTCACTTGGTAGCCCAGGCTGGCCTTGAACTCACAGAGATCCGCCTGGCTCTGCCTCCCGAGTGCTGGGATTAAAGGCATGCGCCACCACCGCCCGGCTAGAGTAACTTTTTTTTTAAGCACTGAGGTTATGACTGAAGTTTGTTTAAGTTTCCCATTTAAGCCAGGAGAGCTGAGGAAGTAGTATCATAATTGTGGATAGTGAATTGAATGTAGTTACTATGAGGAGATTGGAGGAACCAGACAGAAGAATAGGGACAGAGTCATCCCGTTATGACACTTCTTCTGAGCATAGCTCCGTCTTGAGCTAGGCTTCTTCATCAAGCCTTCATCTTCTAGGCAAGTTCTTCACCACTTGTAGCTCCCAGAATTTTCTTTTCACGTAGTCAGTGGTTGTGGTCCTTGTTGCTATTTTTACCATGCCCAAGAGAAATGGCAAGACAGAAAGATAGCTGTGCCTGTTAGTTCATTCTTTCCACGCTATGGCTATGTGAAAGTACAGGGGGGATAGGCAAAGACAGATCTTACAGACTCCCACTGAGGTCAAAGGGCTTAGGGATGCTGGGGCTGTATCTGAGCACCCTGGACCACGCATAGCTTTTATGAAGGGGTTTTCTACTCTGATTACCAGTGGCCAGTCACCATCAGAGCTGGAACTTGTTACGTGTTTAACATGTGCCCATTGACAGAACTCCCTTGCCTAGGCAACCTTGCCAATCTACTGACTTTATTCAGACTATTAATATCCCAGCCTCAGGCTTTTGCTTACACAGGTTTCAGTTTTGAATGAGGAGAAGTTATTTAACAAGGAGCTGATGGCAAATGTCTACATGAAAAGATACCCATGAATTTACTTGTGTTTAATAGTGTTTATGGAATTTTATCCCAAAGAGTTTCTCTGTTTCTTTTACTATTCTAAAATGGCCTATGACACTAATTTTGTTGTGAAAAGGCATTTAATTTTAATGAAACATTTTTCATTGAAATAATTTCAAACTTACAGAAATGTTATAACTAAGATAAACACACCCCACATTATCTACATCTATCAATTGTTTGTATTCTGTCCCATCTGGTTTATTTACCCTTCTCTCTCTCCACACACAATCATCTATATGTACATTTTGAATATTAAATATTTGTGACTTAAATTTCATGAAACACACACCCATACCCATATATATATATATATATATATATATATATATATATATATATATATATATATATGTCTTTCATTTTCTAGTAGAGAACATGTGGCATATATGGAGTCAGTCTATCTTTAAATATTTTAGGTTTTATCTTCTAAGAAGAACAGCCCTTTAAATAATCATAGAACAAATGTAAAAAGTCAGGATAATGAACACTGAGACAATGCTACCATAGACACTGGGGAATACATAGAACCTAAGTGCTGTGGGATGGTCTGTATGTCAAGTGTGTTGCTGATTGGTCAATAAATAAGTCACTGATTGGCCAGTGGCCAGGCAGGAAGTATACGTGGGACAAGGAGGATAATAAAGCTGGGAAATGGAAGGCTGAGTCAGAGACACTGCCAGCTGCCACGAGGACAAACAGCATGTGAAGATGCCGGTAAGCCACGAGCCATGTGGCAAGGTATAGATTAATGGAAATGGATTAATTTAAGCTGTAAGAACAGTTAGCAAGAAGCCTGCCACGGCCATACAGTTTGTAACCAATATAAGTCTCTGTGTTTACTTGGTCGGGTCTGAGCGGCTGTGGGACTGGCAGGTGAGAGAGATTTGTCCTGACTGTGGGCCAGGCAGGAAAACTCTAGCTACACCTAAGAATGTTAGGAGCTAATCTGGGTTGCTGCAGAGAGAATCCATTACTCTGTCAATTAAGTCACCCATTGTCTGTCTTCCCCATCCCAGACTCTCATCTGTGCCTCATTCATTATTCTGATAATTATTATTAAATATCTCTCAAGGCACATTGAATTATCCCACTGTTGATTTGAAAATGAAAGTTTAGCAAGTAGTCTTCAAAGACATTTTAAACCAAGTATAAGAAACATACAAAATAAGTGAAGACCTACCCTTTCACCCAAGCCTCCCTGAGTTAAGATGGAGCCTTCACCGAGTAGCACATCTCATGAGCCTGCCCTTCTGCTGTCTTTAACCATTTGTATTAAAGAACTGGAGAGAGCAGGAGATGTGGAAAATCAGAAAACAATGAAGGCTGTAAAAATAGCTGCTCTTCCGATTCAGGTAAGATTTCAAACATGGATAATTCAGACAACATAAAATTAGTGCTTCCAGATGGTGTTAAACGCAGCAAGGGAGCTGATGGAACCCAGGAACGCATTCAAGGACTAGGGCTTGTATTTAGAGTCCAAAATAGGGACCTGTGAAGGCATCAGAAGATCAGAAAATAGAAATAGGAAACATCTTTTTAAAATTGAAAGAAGGGCCAATTATGGTAATTATCCTAAATGTGAAATTCCTGCTAATTTTGTAGGAAATAGTAAGATAAAACAGCTCATCTATCTGAAGCCAATTGGGACAATTAAAGCAATAGCCACCATTTTCAAAGGCTGGCGATGGCTCTAAAGACCATTTTGTTTTCCCTGTCCGACCCGTGTTCTTTCTTTTCCTTCAGTCTGATGCCACCCCCTATCCCCATTTGCTCTGCTGCCTCTGTCTCTTTGACCCCTTGTTCCTCAGAGCACCTATAATTTATTCTTCACCTCTGCCTTCTTCCCTGAACATATCATTCCTCATCTGGGATGGCTGGTTTTAACTGTTAACTGGAGACAGCCTAGAAACCCCTGGGAAGAGAGTCTCAATGAGACATTGTTAAGATCAGGTGTCCTGTGGGCACATCTGTAGAAGGCTGTCTTGATGACTCATTCACTGATGAGAGAAGACTCAGGCTACAGTGGGTGGCACCATTCCCTAGTCAGGGGATCCTGACCCTGCTAGTATAGAGGGAGAGCTGAGCACAAGTGAGTCTGCAGGCGACCATTTCTCTCTGCTCCTGACTCTGGATGTGGTCTGATGAGCTGCTTCAGTCCCCGCTTTGAGTCCATTGCTATGATGGACTAGTGCCCAGAATTATATGTGAAGAAAAACTCCCTCTCCTCTAAGCTGCTTTTTGTCAGGATGTTTTATCACAGCAATAGAAAAGAAATTAGAATGCCATCCTAGGGCCTATTGGACATCAGGCCCATCCTTATTCTAATCTTGGAAACCTTTTACTTTAGTGAGCTTTTTATAGGCTCTTGTACTACTACTGTCTGCTCTGTGAAAACTCCATGGGGCTCAGTCACCAGCACCTATTTATTACACTCAGCGTTTCTAGTGGCAGCCCCTAGTCTGGTCCAGAGAATTCTGGTTAATTTTCAGTTTTGATAGCTTATTTACATTCTGTTTTTTTTTTAATTGTGTTAAGTGGTCCAATACATTTGGAAGTTGCTGTTTTAAATGGAGACAATTGACTTTTCCACTATGGCATGTATTGTAGCTTTTCCCACCTAATATGCACACAGAACCCTCCAGCGAGACCCGCAGTGTGAAGAGTGCAGTGTGCTGTTTGTCCACAGGTGGCTGGCATGCATTATGACACCTGTGTGTGTTGAGAAGTATGTGTTGTACCCAGAAAGAAGCCAGATCTTCCACAGAGTCGTCTTCTGCAAGGCTGATGGATTGATTCTGGGGAATATGGAATGATCCAACTCCAGAGCCAAATTATCTTGGGTCATATTTATTCCTCTTAATAACTACTTTTTTCCCTCTCCTATCTGGCATAACATCTTCAGGTAAATAAATGAGGTGAATAAATCCTTTGGAATGCTGGACACCTAGCACTCACCAACCAAAAGGCTACAGTTGCCATCAGATAGCGTCTGAAACCAACAGTACAGCCTTCATTGCTTTACTGTAACCACCTACTTAATATTTCAGTTAGTGGATTTAAAAAGTGACTTGATCTATTACTGTAAAAACTTCAACTGTTAACACATTGGAACATGCAATTTGGGTTTCCCAAATCTATGTTCCTGAGCTGTGGTCACTCAGGTTTGGCCATAGAATAAACTACCTCTTATCTATTTTGAGCTGAGGGCTCCCCCCGCCCCCCCTCTCTCCCCCTCTCCCCCCCTCTGTGTGTGTGTGTGTGTGTGTGTGTGTGTGTGTGTGTGTGTGTGTGTGTGTGTGTGTGTGTGTGAACAGTTATGGCACCTCATATTGGGCTCCAGGAATGACCCACTTTTCCTGGAGGAGTGACCTGATTGGAAGTGTGATGTCAGCGTGGACTCACTGAGTCCCAGCCATCTGGTGTTATCCCTGCAGTTGGATTTTGGTGAGTTCTTCTTGGAATCTTCTGACATGCTTGGTTTGGTCGATTGCCCGTTCTTTATTTTGAGCAGTTTTTTTTAATCCTATCTGAGAGACACTTTTCCTTTCAGATTTACAATCAAAATGTTTGGTTTTATGCATCTACTTTGGTTTGGAAGCATTTTGGTTTCTGACATTCACTTTCTATTTCGTTTGCTTTCAGAGCTCTAAATATATTTTGTTTTCTTATGTTTGATCCTCAGGACACTCCTTCCACATCTAATCTAAGGAAAGGGGAAATGCTCAAAAACAAACAAGCAAATAAACCAAAACACAAATTGATATTTGGTATTTCAGTTGTTTTTACGCTTGATTAGTGTGCTAATTCAACTTGCAAGTGTTAAAAAAATGGGAAAGTCTAAAAATGAGTTTGCTTTATGTTTCTTTCAATGGTGAATATTATCTATAAATCAATTTCTTATACATGCTTAATGAAAGTCTTCATCGATAAAACAAACAAAAAAAATCAAAAGTGGACAGTTTGCTTTAATTGGACTATAAAATCATCCAAAAAGGGAAACCACAGACTTGAACAAAAACTCCCAAATCTACACACTAGTTCAAAGGAGGATTTAAAAATAAAATAGTGAATTATTTTTTAAAGGTTTAGAGGTGATATCAGAACTAGAGATAAATTCTGGGAAGTCAATGTGCTCTTCTTCCTCTGTCTGACCTTGTCTCTTCCTTCTTCATCGTCTAACAGAGGGAATGTGTCAAAGGAGAGAATGTGAGGGCTCATTTCATGATAACCAAGAGAATGAAGATTCCACACAATATTAAAAATTCCCATTTGTAAAGGCTGCTTTTGCTTGGGAAGCGACACTCACGGCTGTTTATATCTTTCTCCTTTTAATCGCCATGCTTAAGACTATATTAAAACATCTGTATTAAACCAACTACTCTTAGAACCCTTTAGGTTCAAAGCCACAAATCCTGACTCACCCTGAGTTGAGGTCCCAAAAATCTCAGGAGAACTCAGGCTGCTAAAGATTCCCATGTGGAGTTTGCCTTGTCCCTTCAGCCCTAACAGTTCTGGGGCCTCATGCTGAGCCCTGTCTTGAGGGATTGTTGGTGAGTTTCTCTGTCTGTCATGAATGATCTTGTCTGCTAAGCATGGCTGACTTGTTACTTTGCATTTTTTTGCTTCTATTTTTTTCTTTCAGAGAGTCAGTTAGCATTTGATAAGTGCAGTTGGCACCAAAAGTAGAAATCCCTCCGGCTGGTCTATACTCCATCTCTGAATTGGATAAACCAGTATGTGGTTTTCTGGGGGGTGGGAGTGGGGGAACATCATTGTAAGAATGGATCCCTCAAGTGTCCTAAGACACTCTCTTATCTCCAAAAGATCAGCCCAAAATACAGTGGGTGACTACTCCCCAAAAGCAGCACACTGGGGTAATGGCCTCCATACTTTCTCTTAGCCTGAGGTAAGAAAGACACTCTTTGCTTTTTGCTTTCCTGCTCATCTCCTTGGCTTTCTGTAAAGCAGGAGCACAAATAGCAACAGGAGGAACACTGCCTTGTTATCTTTATAAAGCCACAGTTACCCTGATTCCTAAACCACATAAAGACCCAACAAAGATAGGAAATTATAGCCCAATTTCCCTTATAAAATAGATGCAAAAATGCTGTGGGATGCTCTTTCTGCATACTGTGAATATATGTTGCTCCCATTGGTTAATAAATAAAGTTGCTTTGGCCTATGGTAAATCAGGATAAGAGCCAGGTGGGAAATCCAAGAGAAATATCAGGAGAAGAAAGGTGGAGTTGGGGAGACGCTGAGAGCCACCAGACAAACAAGATGCAATGGAACACAGGTAAAGCCACGAGACACATGGCGATACATAGGTTAATAGAAATGGGTTAGTTTAAGATATAATAGCTAGCTAGCAAGAAGCCTGAGCTATAGACCTAACAGTTTATAATTAATATAAGCCTCTGTGTGTTTATTTGGGACCGAGTGGCTGTGGGACACAGGAAAACTTCTAGCTACACAAAAATACTCAATAAAATACAACAGAATCCAAGAACATATCAAAAAGATCACCCACCATGATCAAGTCGGCTTCATTCCAGAGACGCAAGGATGGCTCAACACATATAAACTGAGAAATGTAATCCACCAGATAAACAGACTTAAAAAAACTAAAACCACATGATCATTTCATTAGATGTAGAAAAGGCCTTTGACGAAATCCAACATTTCTTTATGATAAATGTTCTGGAAAGATTAGGTTAGGAGGGAAATACCTCAACAACATAGTGAGAAATTTGTAGCAAGCCCATAGCCAACATCAACTTAAGTGGTAAGAAACTAAGCAATTCTAGTTAAAAGAGAAACAAAACAAGGTGGTTCATTCTCTCCATACCTATTCAATGTAGTACTTGAAGTCTCAGCTAGAGCAGTAAGACAACTGAAAGAGATTAAAGGGATGCAGATAGGAGGGGAAGAAGTCAAACCATCCATTTGCAAATGATCTGATAGTATACATAAGTGGCCCGAAAAATCAGTTGATAAACATTTTCAGCAAAGTATCAGGATACAACATTAACACAGAAAAATCAGTAGCCTTTCCTATGTACAAACGGACTGAGAAAGAAATCAGGGAAACACCACCTTTCACCATAGCCTCAAAAATACAAAAGAATAGTTTGGGGGTAACTCTAACAGAGCCAGTGAAAGACTGGTATGTACGGTAGAACATTAAGACATTGAGGATGGACATTGGAGAAGATATCAGAAAATGGAAAGATTTCCCATGCTCATGGACCAGTAGGATTACTATAATAAAAATAGCCATGCTACCAATGCAACTCCCATCAAAACTACAACATAATTCTTCGCAGTTCTTTAAAGAACAATTTCAGCATCAAATGGAAACAAACAAATGAGACAACAGAGAACAGGATAACTGAACACTCTTGAATAATAAATGACCCGCTGGAGGTACCACCATCACCCATTCCAAACTGTATTACAGAGCTGCAGTAAAGCAAGCCATGACTGTTTTTATACCGTGGGGTGCACATTGATGTCCTCTAATGGAAGGGCTCATCTTCTAGGGAGTTTGATGTTTATTGAGAGCTGCTGGTAGCGAAAGGTCATAGGAGTGTACAGCAGGTGACAGCTAGTGTTCAGAAACTCAACCTATCGGAAGGGTCCTGATGGAGAAAACCATCATTCAAGGTGTTTTGGAATTACTGCCTTTTGAATGAATTGGCCATTTCTTTGTTGTAAACTTCTTATGCAATAACAGCTATGATACCTTCCCGTTACCATGCATTTTCAAAAAATGTATATATGTAATCTCATAATTACATCTTGATCTTAGGGGCACGTATATCTGTGGGTGGTCAGGAAAATGACTTTTCATTTATCTGTATAATTTTGATTTATAGGAAATATACTAGGATATGCTTCATAGCCAGATCCATTGTCCCATGAGACTGTGGACACTCAAAGCCTGCTCTGTTCCTTTTGCCCAGACACAGGAAATAATAATCCCTCCTCAGTTTAACACAAACTGCACACATTTAGCTCATTTTTACCTCAGAGCAAGTTCAAATTGGACTAAAAAGCCTTTGCATATAGATCATAAGTTTAAAACTTTACAGTTATGCACAAGGTCAGAGTCGCAGGTGTCCACCAAGGCTACTAACACAAGACACCCCAAGAAAAGCCTGCCAATTCTTCGCTTGTCAAGTCAGCTGATAAAGAGCTATATCTTAGGGTTTGTCGCACTGGGCACTGTGCCCCCTCCCTCTGGTCCTGAGACCTTGGAACCTTGCATTACCATGGTTGTCTTATTGTCTATTCTAGGAATGTGCTATGACCTTGAGGGTTTTGAAACTTTTCTCAGGATTGCAAGGAGTCTCTGTTTAGAAATGTAAGGAGTCAGGCAAGAGGGGAGTGAAGAGTAAGAGCTGAAAAGAAGCTGTAGATTTAGAGAAGCAGGAGAAAAAGAGAGCAGCAGAGCGCTCAGAGGCAGAGTTGAAGCTTACTTAGAACAATCAAGTGATGGACTGAAAGAGGGCATAGGTTTATTGATATACCCTCAGAAAAGTAGATTTATTCATAGATAAGTAGTTTCCTCAGCCGCTTGTAGTGCCTTCCCTGGACTCGGGAGGAAGATCCCCCGGGCGGGTACCTGAGGAGCTTTCGATAGATGTTGGTGTTTTAGCATCCTTTGATATCTGCTGTTTTCCTTCCTTCCTGTTACAGGACCGGGGGCATCCTGCACCAGGACGGGAAGTCTTGGTGGACACTTAAGATAAACATATTTGACTCAGAGATGAGGGCTTCCACCTTGATCTCAGAGTCTGTTCTCAACAGCAAACAACACGTATCAACTTACCATTATAACTTATATTATACCAGCATCACCTCATATTTTACATATTTCTAATATTTTCTGTGTCTCAAAGACAGATATAAACATTCTTTAAATGTCACTCAGGACTCTGTAGACTATCACATTTACATTCTATGTTAAGATGAACAACACAGCTGTAAACAATGCCTTTCAGATGTGTAGCTAGAGTTTTCCTGCCTGGCTCACAGTCAGGACAAATCTCTCTCACCTGCCAGTCCCACAGCTGCTCAGACCCAACCAAGTAAACACAGAGACTTATATTGGTTACAAACTGTATGGCCGTGGCAGGCTTCTTGCTAACTGTTCTTACAGCTTAAATTAATTCATTTCCATTAATCTATACCCTGCCACATGGCTCATGGCTTACCGGCATCTTCACATACTGTTTGTCATCGTGGCGGCTGGCAATGTCTCTCTGACTCAGCCTTCCACTTCCCAGCTTTATTCTCCTCCTTGTCCCGCCTGCACTTCCTGCCTAGCCACTGGCCAATCAGTGATTTATTTACTGACCAATCAGCAACATATTTGACATACAGACCATCCAACAGAACAGATGGCACCCACAGAAGTAGCATAGCACATTGCTATCCATGTCTGTGCGGTCCGCAGAATGGCTGTGTCTCAGTCACAGCAGCTGTCAGCCACCTACCCGAGTACAGGGCGAGTACTGCGTCTGGGTTCTTCCCCAGGAAGAGAACGTGCTTCTTTACTTGGTCATTGATCTGTTCTGTGATTCTGATTATCTTTATTAGGTGAGAAGGTACCAGGGAGGCAAACAGGAAGGAAAACTCAGTCTCCACTCACACATACCTTGCCCACAGTAAGTCCTGTGGAGGCAAGTGTGTGGACAGTGGATGGTGGACACTTGCCTGATCCCAGAAGCTCACAGAAGGCTTTGTGAGGAAGCACTGTGTATGCTAGCCTTTGATTACAGCAGGTGGGTGGCATCTAAGGAGGATGGCTGTAGATACAGAGAGCCAAGGAGTGAAACTGAGGGAGGCAGGCCTGGCCTCGAGCTTTCAGAACTGAGATGCACATGACGCCCTGGGGAGAAGGGGAGAGACTCAGGAGGGCAGCTGTGGTTACAGAAAGAAAAATGGTGGGAAGTGATCTAGAAAAGAAGAAAGGAGAGGGTGTGGGGGCAGGGATAAAGCTGTGCATAGACGCCACTGGTCACAGTGATGGAGAAACACAGTAGCTGTGGGCTCCCTGGCTTCTGGCCAGAGCACATGGTATGTGAGTATCCATCTGCTTAGGTGGGGGAGGAGGAAGGAAGCCTGGGCTGTGAGAGCATGAGGGAGAAGAGGAAGGCTTGGCTCAGAGTCCTGGGTGTTAGGAAGGCTGCATCTGCAATGGAGATCTACCAAGAGCTGCCACCTGTGGGGGCTTGGTCATGTGCAACCCACTGGAGGGATGTTCCAGCTCCATGGAAGCCACTGAGACTGACTGGAAGGGGCATGACTTTCTCACGTGATTACGGTTTCTTAAATTTTATTTAAATTAATTCAAGCCCTTTTCATACCTTCCTCAAAGGTTGATGTCATGATTGCATCCAATTAAGAGTGACAGTGGGAACCGCGGTGACATTTTCTTGATGATGATGATGGGTAGAATGGTTTCTGTGAAGTAAATTCTCTGGGATCTAGTGCTTTGTCATGTTGTGCTGGCATGTATGGAGTGTGTGTGTGTGTGTGTGTGTGTGTGTGTGTGTGTGTGTGTGCATGTGCGCGTGTGTGCTTGTGCACACACACGTGCACAGGTGCACCTCTGAGCTCACACATGCATGCACGTGGAGGCCAGAGATACAGTTCAGATACCTTTCCTCAGGTCCTTTGTGTTTTGAAGTGGAGTTTTTACTAGGATTGGAGGCTTGCTGGTCAGGCGAGTCTGGCTGTCCAGTGGCCCCGGAGGTCTACCTGGACCTCTGCCTTGCCCCACCACCCTAGCACTGGATTACAGGCATGCACTACGATTCCCGTCTTTCTACGTGGGTCCTGGGCATGGAATTCAGTTCCTCAGGCTTGCACAGCAGGCACTTTACTGACGTCTCTTGGGCTTTTAAAAGACACACTGAAGCCCTAACACAGCAGTTTCTGCTTTGGCTCTTTTCCCTTTGTGTTGTGAGACCACCTGGAACAGGGAGGCAGGCAGACCACTTACAGCAAGGATCGCTGCTGCTATTCAGGAGACCTTCTGACTGCGCCTATGAAACACTGCCTGACATCCCTTCCACTCTCCCCATGGCAGCCACGGTGTAGGTGGAACCGGCTCTTTAAAAACCCGTTTCAGAAATGACCACCTCTCATGCATTTCTTGGTACAGGCTACCACAGGGAAGATATTCTGGGGCTGGAGTCGTGACAGAGAGAGTGAAGTCGTACAAGGAGTGAACACAGGGCATTCGTTTAAAGCCAGAGAGCAAGCAGAAGCGAAGAATAAAGAGAACTGGCAGATGAAGCAGTCTGAGCTGAAGTTTTCATGACGGGCGAAAATGGGCTCACACCCTCACATCCCTGAGACTAGAGATGCCCCTATTGTTAACAGTAACAATGTCCAGCAGATTCCGAGGTGCTGCATCCCAGGGGAGAAGTGGCCACAGTGTGTGCACCCTTGATAGTGCTCTCTGAGGGAGGGAGTGGCAGCTGGCACCCTTGCCTACTTGCACACAGCTTCACAGGCTTTCTGCATACTCTTAAAATTGCCAACGTGTTGGGCCTTAGGTTAGAGTATGTATGTGTTCATATTTTAATTATTTAAAGTTGACTTTCAACTCTCAGTGAATTTAAACGACAACAAAAATAACCCCACTTGATAAGAGTTGGTGGCAAACACTGGATGAGGAGCATCTCGTTCACATCACATCCACATCCCTGTGCCCCTGAACTTCTGTGGGTGAGAGGCTTGTCTGCATCTGTAGCAGCTGGCGCTGACCCACTCAAGGAGAGATGTGACTCCTGAGCAGGGAGACATGTCACTGGTAGCAGCTGATTATCTGCCTTTACTTCTTTGGAAATTGGGCACTGATCGCCACTTCTTGAGATGACAGGTGGTGTGCTCATTATCAGTTTCTGTCTTTCCTTTAAAAATTGGATTCTTGGCTGGTAATGGCATTTGCCGGCAACCCTGATGACCTGAGAGTCATCCCCAGGTTCCACATGGCAGATGGAGAGAACCAACTCCTCAAGTTATCCTCTGACTTGCAATGTGCACTCTGTGTGTGTGTGTGTGTGTGTGTGTGTGTGTGTGTGTGTGTGTGTGTGTGTGTGTGTGTGTACATACGCCATTAATAAATAAATGTAAAAAAGACCATGGATATCTAACAAAGGCACATTTCCCCATTTCTTTACCAAGTGAGTAAGGATAAATGTTATCACTACTTAAAAAAAAATCCATCTTAGTGTGTGCCACATGTACACAGGAACACAGAGGCCAGGAGAATTGTAGGCAGGTGTGAGCCTCTCAAAAAGGGTGCTGGGGAATGAACCTGGGTCCTCTGAAGAGTGTAAGTACTCTGCGCTGCTGAGCCATCTTCCCATCCCCATAGTTAAATATTTAAAGTCTGAAAACAAACTATTTTTACGAATAGCATTCACAGTAGCAGCACTAGCTGGACGCGGGCTGTAATGCTCAAAATTAGGTTTTGTATTTTTCAAAGGAAGAAAAATACCTTCTTTGTGCACAGAGCAGCTTCCAATTTGTGCTTTGTTTTTTATTTTTCTTTTAGCTCTTTGGTTTCAAGAGCTTTAAAATGAGATAATGATAAAATAAGGGTGGCTGAGACCCACTAGTCCCAATTGGAATATATATGTGTATATATAGGTATGTATATGTATGTGTATACACACACTCACCTACACACACACACACACACACACACACACACACACACACACACACACACACACATACACACACACACACACACTTGGAGCCAGTAGGGATAAAGTAATTGTGTAGGAAAGGTATTAAGCTAGGGCAGTGTGCATGGGAAGATCCCTTCAGATCGGGAGATCTGCTGTCCCAGCAGTGTGATTTACCCACATTTTCCTCTGTGTGATCTCTGTGAGTCATCACATTTGAAAGACCACTAAAGTAATTTCCTCCTGTGGCCAGTTTGATGAGTGTTTAGACACTAAACACTAAAAGTGATGATTCCCTACCATTGAGAATTTTGCTGTGTTCAGGAAACTTAGCCATATTTGTGGTTCTAAAAGAGGAACCCCATAGCTGCCTGCCCCCTCCAGTGAAAGGGTTCAAACAACTACAGGTTTCTCAGACCTCCTAAAACCTTCAACTTAACACATGAAGCAAGATATTTTAAAAGATTATTTTAGACAGTGATTTGCCTGAAAAAAAAAAAGAGAAAAAGATTGGATTGTCAAATGTTTTTCTTGAACAACACGCTGACTTATTTGGGCAGTGTGCATCTACTCACCCATCTACCTAACCATTCATTCATCCAGTCACCATTACATTTACCAACCATTTATTCATCTATCCATTCATCCATCCACTTATCTCTTTACCCATCCATCCATTCATTCATCTATTTGTCCACCTCTTTATCCTCCTATCCATCTACCCATCAATTTACCCATCTGTACACTGATCCATATACACATCCATCTACTTATCCATCCATCCACTTATTTATACATACCTATTCTCCATTCTATCATCCACCCACCCCTTTGCCTACTCCATCTGCGTGTCCTATCACTCATTCTCGGTTCACTCATTTGCTTTATCTACCCACTGGCCTATTATTTATCCATCCATTCACACATCCATTCACTCATGGTTTCACATCTGTCCACTCATCCATCTACCCATCTGTCTACACATCTCCTCACTGTGTCATGCCTCTGTCCACTCATCCATCTACAGTCTATCCATTTGTCATATTACTTATTTTAAAAAATTGAAATATTTCTATACTAGCCTTTTCATAGTTTTTGATGCAAAGAAAAATGAAACTTTTCTTATAGTTTTGTAGAGACACAAGCATAAACATTCAATTATAATGCAATTTAAATGTGTATATATAACTGTGTGAGATGTACCTAAGAGCAATAGGTAAAGATCAGGAATTTAAGAAAATTATTATTCTTTGATCATAGAAAGAATTGAGTATGCTTGTAGAACATATGTGCTTGTTACCTTATAAATTGGTCAATGGAAACCTTTATATGCACTGAGCATGTAGAGTGCAGAGACATGAGGATTTCAACTAAAATAGAGCTAAAATAATTCTATGAATGAAAAGAATAGCAATGTGTGGTGGCATACAACTCTAAACACAACAGTTACAGTGCAGAGATAGGGGGATTGCTTCAAGCCTGAAATCAGCCTGGTCACATTGAGCCTAGCCTGGTCTACATAGAGAATTCTATATCAGCCAGAGCTACATGGTGTGACTTGGTTGTTATAAAACAATTGATAGAATCATATAACTGATTAGAATTTAGTCTTGGAAATGCAGGATCTCTATGGCATTTATTTATAGCAGTGTTGAGAGCTGTGTTGATTGAGAATGTATGATGTTAGGAAATAAGGGTGTTAACTTTGTTCTTAAGATAACAAGAGATTCAAAGATACGCCTTTAGAAGAGAATTTTATTCCCAAAACAGAAACCAACAGCTTTGAAATATGTTCAGTATTAGAAAACCCTCTGTAAAGGAAAGCGGCACATCGAAGCGGCATCTCATGGCGCTGACTGTTAGCAGTGAAATGCACAGAGCCCCTTTTTAGGATAAACATATGTTCTTTTTCCAGAGAGAAGAAGCCAGTATCCCTTTCCACAGTCAACCCTGCCATTTTGTAGGCTTCCAGAGAGAATGGTATACAGATGGATTATGAAATGGCTGCTCCACACTAAGTCTCGGGTTTTAATTCTTTTGCTACAGATATTTATGGTAAAACAGAGTGATTGTGCTCATGAAACTGAAATAGCTGCTTCTTAAATTCCAACATGGGATTTCAGTTCCAATGAGTAAGCCTTGTCAGTTTATTATCAGGTTGTAATTTTCTGTCTTCAAAAGCAAGCAAAATTTGGAAATTCCATAGAAATCACATAAATATAGTAAGGTTATGTAGATGAATTATGCCTCAAATGGGCAATTGCTTATCAGATGTGGTTATGTAATAGGAGAGCCATGGCTGGTCCATTTGTCTTTGCACCAGGTGTACTCTAGGGAGAGGGGCGGAACCCAGGTTCGCTTGTATTTTCAAATGCAGGAAAACTTTAATTAGTTATAAATGAGTTTGATCAATGAATAATTAACTTCCATTAAAGTTTAAGTAGATTGCCCGACCTGGCTACTCTAATTTGGATTTAATCTGGTATGGGTCTGCTAATTAGTGTTACAGGAATTGACGCCAGAGGCTGTCCTCAGTCTCTTACTGAGAAGAGCTGAGTCAGCCAGAAAGTTAATTCTGGAGCCAGTGTCTCAGGCTCAGCATCCTGGAGTGTGATTTAACCAGAAAACGTGACCTTCAAGAAGTTGAAAACTGTTTGCATTTGGGGCTCTACCACTCTTGTGGAGAGGCGGTGGTGCTTTGGGAGTGAGTATCTTATGGCCACGTTCCTTGTTTTCTCAAGGTTTTAGTGCTCACATTCGAGATCTGCTAAGCAATGGTCCCCACATTCATTCATATATCCATTCCCTTTTGTCTCATACCTCTAGTGTATTAGAAAAGTGTTAGTTGCTGGGGATGAAAAGATAAACAAAGCCCAGTTTCAGGTTTTAGATGAAATCACAGAGCAAAAGAAAATGGGTGCAATATGGCAACTGGTGTATTAAGGTTTGCAGAACACGAAGGAAACGTGAAAGTGTGCCCCTGGATACCCCTGGATAGAAAGGAATATGTGAATACTATTAGTACTTTTTTCCAGCAGATGCTCGGTCACATGGAGGCAAGAGATATCCTTACATCTCAAGATACACAGGTAGGTGGCCTGGACAGATAAGAGACAAGTTTGTGTCCGAAATAATCAATATGGATGTAGTGTGTGAAAATGTTCTCACCTGCACACATTGTATATTATTTTCTATGTTTGAGTTAATTTATTCAAAATGAATAATTATCTCAGCACAAATAAAATAAAGTGAAATAAAATGAGACATGGCTGCTGCTGTGTCTCCTCTCCCTTCCTCCTCCTTCTCCATCCTCCTCTGTCCCCTCCTCCTCCAACTACTCTTTCCTTTCCTCTCCATCCCATTCCTCCTTCTCTTCTTCTTCTTCTTCTTCTTCTTCTTCTTCTTCTTCTTCTTCTTCTTCTTCTTCTTCTTCTTCTCCTCCCCCCCCCATCTTCCATTTTCTTTCTTTTCTTCCTTCCTCTCCTCCTTGTATGTAATTTACCACTAATTCTGCAGAGGCTGTATTTTGGATTTCTACAAGCATTCTCTTTCACTGATGCTTACTACAGGCATCCACCAGGGTCTATAGAAAACTGTGATGGATTTGGAACCTTTCCTTTTTCACATCTTGACCCGTTTTTCACTCCGTAGGGACTTACTCAGTTCCCATGAGTTGGTGAGCTTCCTGTCATTTCTGTTGTTGAGATCCAGCTTCACACATGGGGGTCAGATGGGAGCAGGGTGTTATTTCAGCTTTGTGTCTGAATATGTGGTCAATTTTGGAGAAAGTTCCATGAG